>NC_143397.1:184791672-186011672 GCF_052110815.1 Crocodylus siamensis | reverse complement strand
CACGCTCTCTCCCATTATCACAAGTATGTAATTTAGGGTCTATTACTTGATACACACAGACACAAACCCACCAAACAGTGGAAACAAAAACACACTGCCTCTTGTGATCAAATTCATGTCCTACTTTTTGGAATTCAGGTAGCAATTTTCATGAACAGTAGAATGGGAAGAAAAGAATATTTATGGTTGTCCCTGATATGTAGATCTCTATTTTCTTCTGAGCTTGGGTGGGAATTAACTGACTACGTTTTCAGAGACACTTTGATATAACACGATTGAATCATCTAGATGTAAGACTGGGAATGAAAAATAAAAAGATGCCATTAAACAACTCTTCCTTCCCTGTAAAGTGTAATTAAAAGTACTTTCATTAGGCATTTTGAGTCCCATGTGTTCCTTCAAGAAGAGATGCTACTAGTTAAAATACCTGCTTCATTGGTTCCAATTAATTTATTTAGTTGATACGATTCCCTAAGGAGTAATTTGTATGTTGGTTTATTGAAACACTTTAATTCTATGCCAATAAAAATAATGTTATTCTTGGGAACTTTTACGCTATTTTCATGCAATAAAGAAAACATTGCAACAAGTAGTTAGAGTGTTTTTATTTCTAATATTACCTTCAAATGAACATTCTGAAGTGATCACAGAGATAGTATAACCATGCTGTGCAGTTTGCAGTTATTAATAATTACAGATTTGAAAGTTAGAGAGACAGTAGTGTTTTCTCCATATTTGACCTTTGTAAATGAAAATCTTCTGTCTTTTAAGTTGCAATGCTATTGTGACTTGATCACTTTCTTTTTTGTTTCGTTTTTCTTGAGCTACTTATGCCTTTATAGCACCTGGTAGAAGTACAGCACATACCAATCATTTGGGACATCTATGCATAGACAAGTTACCTGTCACTGAAAATTGCTTTTTGTGAAATATGTCTGCTTTGGTGCTTTATTTAATGGCAGTTAAAAACCCCTCCAGTAATAAAATATGTGAACAAAATGCAAATGCAAGCCCTATTGGAATAATAAATGAACGGTTGTTGCTTTAACAATGCTGCTGCTACTGTGAGCCTCAATCATTTTCAAAGCAGTTTTCAAGAAAGAAAAAAAACCTTTGATTAGTTTTAGGAATTTGTAATGTTCCCATCACTGTACTATTTTCACTGAAAATCAGAAACTAAATCTAACACTTCTTCAGGAAACAAAAGTCATAAATGCCATTATTTGTTGGTGTTTGCAGACCAAACACCAGTGATGATTAGATGAGATTTCACAGTTCCATAAGACAAGACCTTTATTTGTGGCACCTGGGGTTGACATGATGGAGAATGCCACTTAGAACTGTTCAGAGAAGGAACAAGTAAACCTGAGAGTAAAATGGGTGAGACAGCAAATGCGGAAGAGATTCATACTCTATGCAAAAATGAAACTGCTGAGTTTAAGGAAAGCAAGACATACATGAAGCAGACACATAATATTATATGAAACAGTTTAAAATTCAAGAGAGGGTTTGACTTCAATTTGCCAACCTTTTACCTATATCTCCAGAAAGCCTATCAATTAATTGAGTCCCTTTGCAAGCAGTAGAGTATGCAGGTAAAGTGCTGAGAAACCTCTCAGAATCTAACCAAGCATCCAACTACTGTTGACAAGAATTCAGATCCTGCTCTGCTCTTCCATACACCCCAACATGCTGGTTGAATCCAACTGGAAACTATGTAGCCTTCTACCAGCTAAGGTTCTCATTTTTTTTTAATAGTTTGATTCCATCTTGTGGTTCACAGGAAGGAGATGAATTATCTTTTTTTTTAAACTGTCTTACAGATCATCTATTCCAGTGGTGGCCGACCTGCAGAAACTGTGCCACAAGTAGCTCAGGAAGCTTCTGGTGTGACACACAGCAGATCAGGGAGGGGATAAACAGTGCAGCAGCAAATAGGGCAGGTAGACCACATAGATAGTACAGGACACAGAAAGCAGAGCAGCAGATCAGGCGGTAGAAAGGGATAGGCATGGGGCTCAGGGAGTGAAAAGCGGTGATTTATCGCATGCCTGCCAAAAAGTTTAGTCCAAACTGATCTATTCCATGAAAGATATTTCCACAAGAGAAGGAAAGGATGTAAGCTTTACATATTTCCTTTTTGTTGAAGGAAACTATATAAACTATTTTATAATCAATATAAGACTTACTAGGACTTAAATTATGGAGTAATAATACATGCCTTGTTTCATAGATGGCTGACAGTACAATAGGAGGGAATTATCACAGAATAATTTACACCCTATTGTGCACTTCTGCTTAATTTAACAGTTAGAATTCACCTCCTCCTGTGTGTTTCTATAAACACTTAACAATAGGAGTTTCGTTCTACAGTCTTCTCCTTCAAAAGAAACTTGATCAAAGTCTTTACTATGACAACAGATGGAGCTAGCACAGATGTACGGTTGCACCTGAGTTCAATATCTGTCAGTCAAAAACTGTATAGTGGTGACTCTGTGGAGCATCAGTTACAAGAGTATTGAAAAATAATTAACTCAACACTCACGCGATTTTGAAAAATCTAAAGGAGATAGAACATACATACTGTCCTCTGTGTTCTGCTAGAATTATAATGATGTGCTTTTAAATGAGAGCAGGTCAAGATTTTAGCAGAATATCCTATTTACTCATTTCACTTAAAAAATATATGGAATAACAGTTACGCTGTCTTGGAGGTTATAATCCAACAATCAAAACATTGATACAAAGAGTAGATTCAATAGCAGATGTCTATCATTTAAATAGAGGTCATGCTATTGACCTATATGAGCAACATCTGTCACCTTAAGAAGTCGAATTAACAGATAATATAAAAGTGAAATTAAAAGGCAATTGCTTGACCAATAGGGAGGAAGCCTGTAGTGCTCTGTATGCATGTATAACTACTTTTTATTCAGTATTTATAAATTAGAGTTTATTAAACAAACAAAACCAATTGAGCTAAGTTTTAAGACAGACTTTTTTAAGCATGCACTGACTGTTTGGCATACTTGGCTTCCATTGAGTTCAGAATAAAGCCAGAACATATAAAGTAGTCAATACTACCATCAATTTCATATTCAATTTGAATATACTAGTATGTTCATATTAGCACATCAAATGAATAAAACAACAGGAAAAAAACCCACATGCAATTGTGTGTTTCAATAAGCAACCAATGACACATGCAACATAACTATGTTTCATAAAAGCTCCATGCAAGTAGAGTGGAATTTCAGGCATGCATATGTAGCCCAGCTAGTACCCAATTAGGTACTCTCCTCTCCAACTGAAGGGAATGTTAAATGGGCAGGTGTGTTGTGGGGTGAAACTGCCTACTACATGCAGTTTTCTCCTTCCCCTACAAAGTAAGGACACATCTTAAGACTTAACTATATACAAATTTATTAATGAAGAGTTAAAATGAAACATATATATAAAAGACATGGGAACTGTGCGCAATATATATACAGCTCTATGTAAATATGTTGGATGCAGATGAGGGATCTGTGAAGCAAAGGTCTCAGTAAACATCATGCAATCTTATACTCTAATGAAATACAAATCTACAAAATATGAGGTGTGGGGTGCACAAAATATGAGGCCCAGGGGTGAATAAATTTACAATAGCAATGCCCCAGATGAGAGGGGAGTTGGGATCCCCAGATACCCCAGCTGCCTCTTTAACCAATTTAAATGTCCCAACTGCTTGTCATGGAAGGAAAGACCCTTCTCCCCTCTGGGAATCCCCTACCTAGGCAACTCATAACTCTTCCAAGGGTCTGGTGAGGCTGTCCTCATCTTCTAAGGTGAGGTGTCTCTTCCCTTGGCAGGGGGCCTCAGTTGCTTTGGGGCTCGCCCAGCCTCCGGCCCACTGGGGGCTCTGTGCACTGCTCCAAGAACTGTTGACCTTGTCTTGTGCCAGGGGTTACAGACCCAAGCAGCCTGGTGCGGCACCAGGATCTCAGTCCACTCCTGGATCCTCCATGCATTGGCTGTACACTGGGTGCCCATCCTCATGCCAGGGTTGGGGACACGAGCTGTCTCATGCAGCGGTGGGGTGCCAGTGTGCTCGTGGACCCTCCATGCACCGGCTGTGCACTGCTCACCCTGCCTCATGCAGGGGGTTGGAAACCTGAGCCACCTCGTGCAGTGCCGGGGTCTTGGTTCACTCCTGGACCCTCTGTGCACCGGCTAGGCACCACATGCCCAGCTTCATACCAGGGTGGGGGACCTGAGTTGACTCATTCGGCATCTCAATTCACTCCTGACCCTCCATTCACAGACTGTGTACCGATGCCTTGCTGCTGCTCGCTGCTCCATGTCCAATGAGGAGTCTTTGGGCTCTTCCAGGGCAACAGCTTTGTCCTGCTGGCCAGCTCTTCCTTGCCTCCTGCTCTGGCCCTCAATGGAGCTACCCGTGTGCTGGGAAAACTGCTCTTTGGGGGCTCTTCCCCCAAATCGGAAATGGACCAATAAGAGAGGGCAGGGTTGTTAGTCCCTTCTTAGGTCCATCTCTTCACCACACCCTACAGAAGCAGTGGGGCTAGCCTTTCCCCTGCCTTCACCTGATAGGTGGGGGAAAAGGAAATACCCCACCAATCATTTCAAACTTTTCCAAAGCTGGCACATTGGGCTGCTGCTGGCAAGCTGACCACACATATCGCCGGCACAACACAACAAGAGACATGCTCGGATGGGATGGGCTCCACCTTTCCCCTAAAGGTAAGTGTGTGTTTTCTTCTAGGTTGGCATATCTTCTCCGGTGGGCTTTAAACTAGTCTTGTTGGGGGAAGGGGAAGATGAGGGTGGAAGAAACATCGGACTGCCAGACCAAGCAACACCCACAAGTACAGCCCAGCCTAGACTGACGAGCTGAACATATATACAGGTAAGCGACAGGGGCCAGCATAATGCTGAAAGTAGGGGGCCAGTGCACACATCCATAGGAGGCCTCAAATGCCTCTACACAAACGCTCATAGTATGGGAAACAAGCAGGAGGAACTTACCCTCCTGCTATATGACACCAACCCAGACATAGTGGGGATCACTGAAACGTGGTGGGACCAACGCATGGCTCGGTGGTGAATGTCAAGGGCTACAGGCTGTACAGGAGGGACAGGATAAGAAGGAAAGGTTGGGCTGTGGTACTCTATATTAAGGAGGAATACACATCCTCGTCAATTAGCAAAGGATCAGAGGAGGGGCACTCTGAAGTGCTTTGGGTTAGAATACAAGGCAGTCAGGGGGAAAGATACTTAATGGTGGGGGTCTACTACAGACCACCCAACCAAGGGGAACAGCTCGACCAGGAATTCTTAAGTCAGCTCACGGAGGTAGTGAAGTCAAAGGATGTGGTCGTCATGGGAGACCTGAACTTTCCAGACATCTTCTGGGAAGAGCAGTCAGCCAGGTCTGACTGCTCACATAAGTTCCAAGCCAGAACGCAGGACCTCCATCTAACCCAGGAGGTGCACAGCCCCACCAGGGGAGATGCCTTGATGGACCTGGTGCTGGCCACGGGAGATGACCTAGTGAGGGGGCTGCAGGTGCTCGACCACCTGGGCAACAGCGATCATCACCTGCTGGAATTCACCATACAGCACAAGGTGGCAAAGGCCTACAGCAAGGCAGCAGCCCTAGATTTCAGGAGGGTGGACTTCAATGAGCTAAGGAGAATAGTCGGGGAAGCACTGAGGTCCCAGAGGGAAGGGGAGCCAGGTGTCCAAGAAGAGTGGTCACTTCTTAAGGAGACGATCCTCCAAACCCAAAGGGAGGTAATCCCAACATGGATCAAAGGGAGCAGGAGGGCACGTAAGCCCCTATGGCTCACCAAAAGCATCGGGGAATGTCTCCTAGCAAAAAGGAAGGCGTACACCCAATGGAAGGGAAGGGCCATCACCAGGGAGGACTATACCACAGTTGCTCGGGGATGCAAGGGGGCAGTCAGAAGGCCAAGGCAGAGATGGAACTGGGACTAGCTTCCTGGATCAAGGACAACAAGATGTCCTTTTTTAAATACATAAAAAGAAGGTAAAAAGAAGGTTCCGGGTAACGTGGGGCCCCTGCACGACACGTTAGGAAATTTGGTCATCAAAGATGAGAAAGTCAACATATTTAATGATTTCTTTGCCTCCATTTTCCTAAGCAGGGACCAGAAAAGTCACCACCTCTCTGGGCCCCCCTTAGACCCTAGAGGAGGCGCACCTGGGCCAAGGGTTAGTGAGGAATTAGTAAGGAAACTTCCGGAAGGACTGGATGTATTCAAATCAGCTGGTCTGGATGATCTCCACCCTAGAGTACTGAGGGAATTGGCTGAGGTCATTGTGGGACCCCTGGCTCATTTATGAGCACTCGTGGTACTCTCGTGTGGTGGCACAGGACCGGAAGAGGGCCAATGTGGTTCCCATCTTCAAAAAGAGGAGGAAGGAGGACCCGGAAAACTATAGGCCAGTTAATCTTACCTCAATCATGGGCAAGCTTTTTGAGAAAATTATTCTGGTGCATATCGATGAGGGGCCAGGAGGAGACATTATGCTTAGGGGCAACCAACACAGGTTCATTAGTGGCAGGTCTTGTCAGACCATCCTGGTGACCTTTTACGACCAGGTCAATAAATCCTTAGATGCAGGGGCAGCAGTGGACATAGTCTTCCTGGACTTTCAGAAGGCCTTCGACATTGTCTTTCACCCTGTTCTCATTAAAAAACTAGGGGGCTGTGGTATCAACACCCACAGTCAATTGAGTCGCCAACTGGCTAGAGGGCCGCACCCAGAGAGTGGTGGTGAATGGGTCATTTTCAACTTGGAGGGATGTGGGCAGTGGGGTTTCGCAGGGCTCGGTCCTCGGGCCCACACTGTTCAACATCTTCATCAGTGACTTGGATGAGGGGGTAAAAAGCACCCTGTTCAAATTTGCTGATGACGCTAAGATTGGAGGGATGTGGGCACGCTAGAAGGGTGGAATAGGCTGCAATCAGACACACAGGTTACAGGGGTGGGCAGATAAGAATAGGATGGGATTCAACACCGACAAGTGCAAAGTGATGCACCTGGGGAGGAACAACCGGCACCATACCTACAGGTTGGGGAACTCCCTTCTCGTCAGTACAGAGGCAGAAAAGGATCATTGACTCCAAGATGAACATGGGCCAGCAGTGTGGGGATGCAGTCAGGAAGGCCAACAGCACCTTGTCATGCATCCACAGATGCATCTCAAGCAGGGCCGAGGAGGTGATCCTCCCCCTCTATGTGGCACTGGTCAGGCCGCAGCTGGAGTACTGCATCCAGTTCTGGGTGCCACACTTCAAGAGGGATGTGGACAACATGGAGAGGGTCCAGAGGAGGGCCACTCGCATGATCAGGGGGCAGCAGGGCAGGCCCTCCAAGCGGAGGCTACAGGACCTGATCCTGTTCAGCCTCCACAAGAGAAGGCTGAGGTGGAGTCTAGTAGTCTGTTACAAACTAGTCAGAGGGGACCAGCAGACACTGGGGAAGTCCCTGTTCCCCCATGCACTACCAGGAGTGACCAGGAATAATGGTCACAAGCTGGCAGAGGGTAGATTTAGGCTAGATATCAGGAGGCGCTACTTCATGGTCACAGTGGCTAGGATCTGGAACCAACTTCTAAGAGATGTGGTGCAGGCTCCTACCCTGGGGGTCTTTAAGAGGAGGGTAGATTTACACCTTGCTGGGGTCATTTGACTCCAGTACTCTTTCCTGCCATGGCAGGGGGTCAGACTTGATGAACTGCTTAGGTCCCTTCTGACCCTAGAAACTAAGAAACTATGAAACATATTTTATCCCAGCTTCCTGCTCTCCTGAATGACCACTAGATCATTTAATTACACTGTTTTAAAACGTAATTAATCCCAGTTCTGGAATTGGAGATACTATACATCAAACAGAAACAAAATAAGTTAAACCTGAATATAAATAAGGAAAAGAGATTTATCATGAAGAAATATTATGAGCTATTAATAATCTGTGAGGTCTCTGTAAAATTCAATTATTTTTGTGCAGGAGAGCTACCAATTTCTCTTCTCCCATGTATATGGAAATCCAAGACTGGAAGAAGAGTTCTAGAAAAAACAGTTAAAAATTCTTTTGCATGAATTACTTCTCTCTCTGTAAAGGAAAGAAAGACCTTAACAACATCGCCTTTGGGTCTATCCAAAATATTATCCAGTTACAAAATTGTATGCTTCCTCTTTGTGAATTTAGTATTAATGAGTAATGCTGTATGCAACATTCTTGAGGATGAACAAATCTTTATCTATTCTAGAGAATGGTTACAGCATAGGAAAAGACAGTAAATTGCTTCCCTGTATTGCACTACTAATAAGCTTCGGTTTTGTGTACTTGAAAGACTTTGGACATGGGCTGGTTGATTTCTCAATTTGGTATCAGAACTGACTTTTTTCTCTTTAAAAAAGTCCTTCAAACTTTCCAATTGTGTTTTGTTTCTCTTGCCAAAAACAAAACAAAAATGCATACAGCCTTGCTTGTGTCAAACCAAATCCTCCATTCAGCACAAAATATTTCATTTTCAAGTACCTGCAAGCAAAGCAAAGCAAATGAAGGACTAGATATAGAAAAGGTAGTGTTGTTTTATCCACTGGCTAAGTGGTGAGAACCGAGATGTGTAACAGGCAGGTTCAATCTTGCCTAACGTTCTCAACCTTTTTAGGCTCCCAGCACCCCTCCATAACTCCTATGGGTTGAGTGGCACCCCATTTCAGTAGTGGGTTTATTTATCAAAGAACTTACTTCCTAGTAGTGGAGGGGAAGGCGATGGAGAGGGAGAGGAGCAAGCATTTAACTTCCCACAGAACAGAAGGAAAGGGACAACCATGAGTTTGTTTCCTTAAACTGGACTTGGCAGAGATGAGACTGTACTTAGGTCCTTGCACATGGGTAGGGGGGGAAAGACAGGAAGGAGGAATAAGCATTTCACTCCTCACACAGGGGCTAGGAGGGACTAGTGTGAGCTTACAAAGAAATTAGTCCGTACTTATCTCCATGCATAGAGACTACGAGGGGAGGAGTGAGTGCTTATTTGCTCAGACCTAATGGCACCCTCAAAAGGCAATCCTGGTACCTCAGGATACTGTAGGACTGTTGAGAACCACTGGTTTAACAAGTACCGCAAAAGTACCTTCATCAGTATTTTTAAGAAATAACTTATTGTTAGATACTGTTCTTTTAATGCTGTTCCACTTTTCATAAAAAGTTAAACTTCTGTGGAGCAGGAACCAGAACGTAGGTACCCAGCTTACTTTGCATGAGTTCTGCCCACCAAACCAGATTGCCATTCTCATTTTCTTTTTCTCTGATTCATTGATATTTTTGTGTTCTGTGAAAAGTGGGAAAAAAAATCAAGAAATAGGGAGTGAGGATGATCCATTCTAGACTACCCTACAATCTGATAGTTACAGCTTTTATTAGGGAAGTACTTGATTCTGAGTATAGATTTAAATTAAGGTCTTTTACCTCCTTCTCCATCCAGTTTTTTAAAGTCACACTTGCATTTTATTTTCCCACGCCAACACTATTCAGCAACATAACCCAATTTTGCAAGTATTTTCAAGATGTCCCAATCTGTACTTTTTTAGCAAACAAACTGAAAGAATAAAACAAGGCATCAAAGGATAATAATCTGTGATAGACAGATGGCATTTCCTGACCTTAACAATTCTCTATCCTGGACTGGAAACTGGGTGCATGTGTGCTGGTGGGAGCGAGAGCAGCAGTGGTTTATGTCCTCTGCTTTGCAGCCATTTGGAATCAGACTTTGAACATGAAGATAATGGAAACATTTGTCTTTTTCCTCAGGTTTTAGAGAAGATATTGCTATGGACATTTATAGCTTCTTAGGAGAAGAAGATATGTCAAGCCTTCTACCATGTAGGCAGGGTGCTTTTCTTGAAAAGTTAAGTTGGTTCTGCTCGTATTTTTTTAGAATTTGCTTAGACTGATTAGCAACAAAGGGATCTTGCTGAAACTTGGTTTGTGAAAATTAGGACTTCCTGATGGTTTCCTTGGGACAGAGTGATAGGTATAGATCCTCAAAAGAAAAGGTGAACCAACCACAGTTCTCAGGAGGTTGAAGAAAGGCAACAGCAGTAGGAACCATTAAGTACACTTTGGAGACCCAGGGTGGCAGTGTAGGAAGAAGCAGAGATTTTTTTTTTATTTTGAATCTAAAATAAAACTATCAGGAAGCTGACCTTTTTGTAAGAATGTTTCTTTGTTGGGGAAGAGCAGCAATTACTTTCTATACCAGTAGAAAGTCCTGCTAAGAGAACATTTTCTTTCTTTGGCTTCATCTTTGTTTGTCTCTTGTTTGTATAAGGAGGTGCTAGCATGGTTTACTAGAACCATTTGTTGCAGAAAAGGAAAAATAAAGTCTAAACCAAAAAAAAAGCCCACATATTTTATTTACAGTGGGGGTGGGGAGAGGTACGGAAGATAGAATAAAACACTTTTTGTGCTTCTTTTCAAGGGCAGGCCTACAGCATACGATAACCTTGGAAAGAATCAGAAATGCTTGCACTGAGATGGATTAATTTGCCATATTTGTGTGCCTCACTGTCTCTGAGTGTTTTGCTATATTTGTTTTCTTTGTTTAACACTGGGGCTAAAGTAGATTACTCTAATGTTAAAAACCAAGCTTTTTGGAAAAGAAACACTTTATTCCAATAATGCCTTTATTTTCCCTGAAGCTGGCATTTTTGGTGGCTAATGTAATGGCAGTACAACAGAAAGGATGATAAACTCTAGTCTCATGTTTGAATGTCTGCCTGAATTTTCACCAGCTATGGAAATGTACCTCTTAAAACCGAAGGAAGCATTCATGTATTGTGAAAGCAAAATATGCAAACGATATTAGTTACAAATAGAAGAATTTAGAGTAGTTACCTGATTTTGTCTTCTAAAGGTTAATCCTAGCAATTTCCTTGAAAATCATGTAGTACTTAAGAGAAGATTTTGTGTTTTTGTGTGTTAATGCTTCTCTCTTCCTTTAAGTAGGTCATTTAAGCATTAAAACTGTTTAATTGCAATTTGATTTTGACTCTACAGAAGGAAAGTGTAATGATCATATTATATTCATGAAAGTGTACTTTAGTATAGTAGTAATCCAATAAAATGAAGAATTACGCAAATGCTAACAAACCATTGCATGATATTGAATTTGCTCCAGGTTCCTGACAGACTTAGCAAAATGGAAGACAAACTGGCAGCTGGTCAGTGGACATTTCCTCTTGTTATTTTAACAGCACTCATTGTATAAACATTAACAGCTACTTACAGTGTTTGGTTATGCATGGCTACAAAAATTAAAGGAATTGCTTTGCTTTTTCTATATATGGCAGGGGTGGGCAATTATTTTGGGCAGAGGGCTGCTTACTGAGTTTTGGCAAGCTATCGAGGGCCACATGACAGGCAGCCCAGGGGAGATAACTATTAATTTTCTAATTTTTTTAGCAGCCCTGCAGGCCAGATAGAATGGCCTGGCGGGTGGCATCCAGCCCCTGGACCGCATTTTGCCCACCCCTGATATATGGGCTATGATTCTTAAGTACAGATTACTGCTTTCTAAATGCCTCCATGAATGTTATCAATGAAAAGTACTCTCTTATGCTCATAGTCATGCCAATCACTAAATTTAAGTTCAGGAAGGACTTTTTCCCCAAGGTAGGATTAGTAGGAACTGCTACCTTCCTTTAATTTGGAACATGGCCATGTTATCTTCTGAACATGTATTCATAGTTTCATAGTTGTTAGGGCCTGGAAGGGACTTTACAGATCATCAAGTTCAGCCCCCCTGCACTTGGGCAGGAAAGATATTCACTAATTACTATCTTGCTGCTCCATCGGTGGGGCATTAGCAGCCCCTCATCTCCTCTCCTTTTCCAAGTGGTATAAGATAAGGTGTTCTGTGTACTTCAGACATTCTGCCTTATAGTTGTAGATAAGGGCTTGAAGTGACAATTTAGAGTAAATGGTTGCTTGTGAACACCGTGGACTGGACTCAAATGCATGAGATCCCTTCCACTCCGGTTCCAAGCCAAATAGTGAGGGAATGTATTCATCTGCAGAGTTGTGAGGGTTAAAGTACTCTGTATTGCTTCTTAAAACTCACCCTACCCTAATGATCTGTCTCTCTCAGGAGCTGACATTTACTGTGCTTAATATAACAGCTGCAGAGAAGTGATGTGTTCTAAGAAAACGAAACACATCTGTGTTTGTCTCACCATGGCATAGCAAATATAGCAGCCTTTGGCTGTCACCTTGAAATATTCTAGCTTTATTGTCTACCTGATAACTGGCTTGATCCATCTTCCCAGGAAGTCATGGGATTTCCATTTGACGAATATTAATTGTAAGTGAAATTTAGTATCAAATTTTTACTTTGGTATCAAGTTAAAACTATCTAGATTTTCCTAATCATTGATATTAATTAGCCATTACTGAATGGTCTATTACATATAGAGTATAAAAAAAAGCTTAATTGAAAAAAACGGTTAATTTGCAGTCATAATTTTATTTGAGATATTGGTTCACCACTTATTTTCTCCTAACTCTATCTTCCCTAATTTTATTCTTTTCATTCCTAGAAACTTCTAAGCATTCTATTCCAAAGACTGATTCCATCATTCATTTTTGGGACCCTACCTTACTATATAAATTACTCATTTTGGAACTTCTAATCCATTCTTTCTTCTGCATTGCCACTTTCTAATCACCATGCCATCTCAGAATTTTCAATTTGCAGCACAGGCTATTTAGATCATAACCATGTCTCATCTGTCTAATTACTTCTCAAATAACAAAAACCTGATTTCACAGTATTGTTTCACCATAAAAGCTGTTCATCCATGATCAAATAGTCAGCAACTAGAACCTAAATGCCTTTTTTTTTTACTTCTTGTTTCCTTATTCATCTTGATTTTAGTGGAGACTGAGGCTTTGGATCTCTCTTTCCTCCTTGTCTGCCACCATGCAGATATTTTTATTTTCCTCTCTTGTGGATTTGTTCTTACCTATTTGCTGTGGGATACCAGTTCTTCCTCTATATGAAGACTACTACAAAGAAAAGGAGTCCCTGTAAAATCATGTTCTTGCCTCTCTCCTCTATTCTATTACCTGCTTCCTCTAATCTCACACTTAAGAGCTACTGCTATTTAGCCACTGGTTTCATGAAATGACACTAAAGGCAGAACTCTCTTACCATTTGTGTACACCAAAATGCAGTTTTTTAGTCATGTAACTGGCATTTTCTGCAGTTACCCATTGTCTGTAATTCTATTACCCCTGCCGTGTGGATGCATCTGTGCAAGCATCCACTAAATATGTGCAGTAGAGTACACATCCATATATGCCCAGACTTGAATGTATGTTCAAAGGGAAAATTAAAAGGTGGATGGACCCTCCCTTGTTTTATCTCTACTTGCTGAGTGGTTAGAGCACTCACTCCAAAGCAGGATACCTGGATTCTAGGCACTCCTTATCCAGAAGGTGTTTGACTTCCTGGAAAAATGCTCTAAACACAACTTGTTAGGCATTATCTCCTCTCCAGTGCTCTTTCTGAAGCTAAGCCATTATCCTTCACATTTAATTGCTATTAAATAAAATGGTTGAAGGGCATTGTAGTAGAAAAACTTCTTTCCCATTGGAAGCAGGGATCCAGGCTAGAACCCTGGGACTGCCACCTGCCAAAGGAGAAGCACTTCACTAAGGTACATATCTCCTAGTTCAGCGGGAGCCAATAGGTTTTTTTTGGCAGGAGTGCAATGAAGTAAGCCCCACTCCCTCCTCAAGTGCTATTCTGATCCTCTTCCCCCTTCCCCTGCTAGAACCATTGCTCTGCTTTCTCCTCCTTGCTCTGTGCTCCCTGCCCTACTTGTCATTGTGTTCCCTGTCCCCTCCCTGATCTGCCATAAGTCACACACAGCAACTGCCCATTCTACCTGTGCCCTAGTTTGTTCTGATTCAGTTAACCTCACCTATCACCCTCTCCTGGCTGTTCTGGGATCTAGCTTCTAAAGGAGACTGGAGAGAGTCCTGGATAATTAATACTTCTCAGAGCACTGTGCTGGGAAGTCAAAGAAATAGAGATGAGTTTTTTTTAGCTACATTTCCAAGACTTAGGGGCCCACAATGGACATATGCATATGTCTACATTCTTCTATAAACAAACCAAAAATACCCAAAAAGGCATGGCTGTATGCTTACCTAGCCAACACAACAGCCTACTGAGCATGTACAGTATACATGTGTATGCATTCATACTGCAGAAGTTATAAAATTGCAAACTGTGTTCAAGTGCTAAAAATAAAACTTAAGTTAGAAAACTGCCATTTATGTAAGCAAAGGGTAACAGGACTCCATCCTACATTTATAAATCTTTCACACCATTTATAATGGCAACTCTCTCCCCTCTTCTCAATGATTTTCACAATATTAACATGGGACACTATGATTAGCTTCTTTCTACGGAAAATTACATTCCATATTTTTTGAAGTACAATTTTTTATTTATATTTTTACAGCATATTGTATTTTTACATCACAATAAAAACTAAAAGTAACCTCTCCAAACAAAAACAAAACCCCAAGACCTTATATGACAGCAAACTTTTCACTACCAATGGAAAATTCTGTAGGAAGCTTCCATTATGGCTAGATACTTTACATTCACATAGGGTACTTTACATTCACATAGGTTATTAATATACTAAAATCAAGAAAACCACTACTTATTTTAGTAAGTAAAATACTAGGATACGTAAAATGGATATATAACCAAGTTGTTGACTTGGTGCATGTGTATAGATAGATAGTGTGGTGGATATGTTACACCCCTCCACACACACTTTTGTGTCCACCAGGGGGACGGCAGGGGTGGAGCACCACCACCCATCACCCCACACCACCACTGTCTCCCAGGAGCGGGTAGAGAGGGCAGGGAGCTTGCCCCACTGTCCCCTCTATCCCTTTGGCCAGCATCCTGTGCACCACCTTCAGGGAGCAGGGTTGAGGGGAGGGGCGAGGACAGGCACACTGGCCTTGGCCTCCTGCTCCAATCCAACCATCGTGGCAGTGCTCCGGCTCGCCATCGTCACCACCGCCTCCTGTCCAGCTTTTTAAAGCTACACACTCTTATAAACCATTCATTTTATATAATAGTTAAATATTACATGTTCTATAATATTTTTTCTCAGCAGATTTCAAATAAAAGTAACTTGCTGAGCTACAAATATGTGTGTGTGTAATGTTATTCACTTGAGTGAACCTATAAATTTGACTTGTCTGAATAAAGTTGTCTTCATGCACACCATTTTGCATGTCTTAATACTAGTTTCTTTTGTTATTGTTCCTTTGTAGAGCACCTTAAGGGTTCTTGGTTTTTATGGGGCAAAAAAAGAACAAAGGATTGCCCTGAGGAATCTTGTCTTAAATAAAAAATGTTTAAAGTTTGAGCTAATCACCATCATTAGAACAAAGTATTCAAAGAAAATTTCAAGGATTAATTTCCCAGGCACCATTGAGTGTCTAAATACATTCTCCAGGGTTACGCATTGGAGGGAGGAAGAGGGGGACAACAAGGACAGCATTTTCATTAGAGCAGCTCCTGGAGAGCCGCTCTAATAAAAATGCCACAGTGTCATGTGTATTAAGCATTTCAAAATAGTCATGGGGGCATGTTAGCTAAAGCTCATATGACGAATTTTACTTAAGGCAACCCTGTGACCATTTTGAAATGTGGGACTTTTAATATGCATGATGGTGAGGCACACTGAAGTATTCTAATTAGAATGCTCCAGCAGACTCAATTAATTGATTAATCGAGTTTGCTCTGGCATGTTCTAATTAGAACCATTGGAACATGTATATAGGCATGTTGGTTTTAGCACTTGTAGGTTTTTTATTGTTTTAGATGCAAAAGGTAAATACCATAATTTCATAAAACAAGTTAAAACCAATTATTTAGTTTAAACATGTACTCTTTGTATTAAAATAAATGTCAGGATGAAAAAAAATATTCAAGATGATAATTTACCAAGCAAATCAATAATACACAGTTAATGTAACAACAAAGGGCTTGATCCTTCCCTGAAGTTCATTCTTATGCTTGCTGCATACTTAAAACTAAAATTAGTTCTATATCTGTGTGATTGGAATCATTTCCAGCCAAGAGTCATTCAGTTTAGATCACATGATATTTCAAAGATGGGCAGTTAAATAAAGCCAGAAGGACATCTGGATTTGAAATGACTGATTCCCAAAATTCCAGCATCCCCATAGTTCAATATAATATATCCTTCCAGATAATGGACAATTGAACCTCATTCAGTAATCAGTCTAGCTCATTTCCAGTAAGAGTTTTGGCTATTTTCCCTGAAATACTCCACGGTAATTCCTTTGGAATACAGTGATGGATACTGAAAAGGGAAGAGGGCATTAATTGCAGGCTGCTTTATGGATACCATGACCAACAAGCTACTCAAGCCAAGAAAGTTATTTTTGCTTTTCAAGCCAATGAAATATTAATGAAGAGAAACCAAATGCTATTCTAATCACAGTTGCCAGAAGGTCTTGAATAGCAGAGAGCATGGCATACTAATACGCTAGCTTGCTGAGCTACGATATCTGTTATTTATATTTTTATTGCATTTGTTGTATGATAATGAAAGCTATCAGATAATATCACAATAAAGAAAACCATAACTACCTAGCCTCTGTTTTGTTTACTAAGTGTTTTTGTTTTTTTCTTATTTTCAAATCAGTCAATGGCAACCGTTATGCTATTGAGGTCTTAATGATTTCACAGTAGATATTCTTGGAGAAGCTCAAGTGGAATTGACATCTTTAGAGGCAATGCTGAAACTTGTGGTGAAAATGCATTTTTTACTCCTGAGAATAGTAAACATCTTTCTTTTTTAAGAGAAAGGGATAGAAAATTCCTCTCAAATACAACCCAACTTTAATAATGTAAAGGTCATCAAAGAGAAATTAACAATGTCTGCATTCTGAGGAAATGGTGTGTAAGTACTGGGCCAAAGTTATTTATACTTTTTCCCTTCAGATTTTAATAGCCCTGCCCTAAAAATTCAAGCTAGTGCAATGCAATCTTATTGGGTGTGTACAGGGGTTACACTTAGATTGACCTAACCAGGGTCAATTTACCTCAAGATTGGGTTAATGTGAACAACAAAGGTGTTAAGATCTTGTGAATGCCTGCACATATTTTCAGTGAAGCTGCAGGGCTGGGAAAGCTCAGCCACTTGTCCCAGCCCTGGGGTTGCACTATTCCTATCCTTTCAATCCTGACTAGGCTGGTCCCCTCTCCCAATCTCTCCCCGAAGACCCTCCTAAGAAACCACCCGCTCTAAGTTACTTACAACAGGCTCCCCAAGCAGCTCCTGGGAGCTGTGAATAGCTGCACACTGCTCCTGGCAGCAGCAAACTGCTGCACATGCCACGCCGGCTCTATGTTCACATGGCTAAAATTAAGCCATGTAAATGTACAATGGGTGCAGCAAATGACTGCACACACCTGTTGAGGTCAGGCTACACAAACACAGGAAAAGAAGTTGAATGACAGTAGCTGTCTCAGCTATTGCCTGTGGAGAAGGCACCATCATTGTTGCTGCTTCTCAAGACAAGCTACAATTTTAGACCCTCCCCGCCTCTGCGGCTTCTGTCTACAGCATTCCCCTTAAAGGGTCAGATTTTCTCCCCTTACTGTAACATCCTTAAAGGAAAATATCCAACTCCTCCATGAGTGTCACAGAACAATAAACTATATAAATTAGCAGATTATCCTAGTAAAACTATGCCATAGTGGGTGATCAACATCTCATCACAAAATCATATTTTCAGTTGTTCACATGCTGTAATGAAGGTTGTTGAAAATCATGTCATGGAGGACATACAAGTTTCAAAGTCTAACAGTTTTATTCCTTTTTAATAACTTTGCTGTTCCCAAAAGTTTTATTTTTTTGGTTTTTATACTTTGGAAAAAAAAATATACCTTTTCTTCTGCCCTACATGCATAGCTTGTATATATTTTCATCAAGGCCAACTAAAAAAATCTCTGGTGTCTTTAGTTCCAGCTCTTCTTATGGAGCTGGGTATATTAATGTGATCCAAGAAGAAAACTCTGGAGGATTTATTACAGTTACAATCCTCTTTTCTGCTCCCCACATTCAAAATGGCATGCCCTATCATGCTGATACAATGCTTCATATGAAACTTTCTGAATAATGATATGAGCAGCTCCAACATGGGAAGGAGGTGTCAAGAGCCTTATTGCCTAATTAAAGGTCCCATCTGTATGAGAGCAGCTGTTTCTACACAGTCATTTAATACGTGCATACACAAGCACTAAATGGCTGTGCTGTAACCGGCATTACTGTACAGTAGCATCCCCGAACAGCTTTTTGGTGATGCTGTGCAGTAGCTCGTTACTATTGCGCAGCAGTGTTGCATCATGCTTTGTGTCATGTGCAGTAGTACTGAGCTACTGTGCAGTCAGCAACTAATGAATACGCAGCCAAAATGTAATCATATAAAAAGGCATCATTAGCAAGTATAGACCACTTGACTGACAATCAGGAGACTGAGACTTTGTTCCTTATGTCGTTGACCTACCATTTAACCTTGGGCAAATCGCTCCTCTGTGTATTTTCATAAGTAAAGTGAAATTTATAGGATCTTCTTTGTAAAACACTTTTAGAATTATAAATAAATAATGGTGAATAAAGTCCTTTTTACACATTAGTTTTAGGCAGACTCTGGAGCTCTTAACCCCCAGACTGTTCACACATTAACACCTGAAACTAGTTTTAAGCTCTTAAAGTAATGCCGTTCCAGGGCAGATTTATCTTTGATCCATGTTACCCAGCTGATGCTACATTAACATGTAGCCACTCTAGGTTACACTTCAGTGTAAACACCCCAACCACACCTCCTCCCCTGCTGGCCGACTGCCAGCCCTCACTCTCTCTAGCACCCCAAATCCCCACTGCTCCCCCTGCTTCCTTGCAGTTGTCCAATCTGTGTGTCCCAGGGGGAGCAGTAGGGAAGGGTTAACCTGCCTGACTAGTCATCTCCCCCATCCCCCCTCCCCACCACCTCCTGCTGCCTGGGCTTGTTTCCACCTGGAGATGAGCAGCAGCCTGGCAGCAGCAGTTGGCCAGGCAGGCAGATTAACTCTTCCCTGCCTGCTCCCCCAGAACAGATAGGGTAGGCAACCACAAGTAAGCTGGGGGAAGGGGAAGCCTGGGGGTTGGGAGAAACTGGGGAAGCCCCAGAGAACAGAGGGCAGGGGGACTGGATATGGGGTGGGGTGGCGTGCAGGGCAGGTTCTCACCGCCAGGCCCCCTGCTGGCTTGAATATGCAACAGCTCCAAACTCAAGCTGGCACTAACATTGATCAAAATTTGAGCAACTCAGTGTAACATGTGACAAGGCCATAAGTACATAACCACTATCTTTGTTTTAAATATAAAAGTAGAAGTACAGATATATTTTGGAGACAACCAAATAAACAATAGTATAACTTGAAAAAATGGGCAAAATCCTTTTTTCCTTGAACATTCAAATTCCCATTTATTTTAACTAAAACATGACCTCTTCATAGATTGTTGGAAGAAGGCCAAAGTAAAGAAAAATAATAAGACTTCTTCAGCTAGTAGCTAGTACTTCTACCTTCGCTACTAGACAAGTCCAGTATAGATGCTATAAGAATTATGAATTATACTTCCAAATGTTTCTCTTTCTTACCTGCTGGCTTACTGGAAAATTCCTGTTGATTTTTTTTATCTATAAAAAAATGAATTAAGACATTGATTAATAAGTATGCTAACTAAATACAAGAACAAGAATCATTTTGTTTAATAAATGGAATATTATCCCCCAAACTACAACCATATAAAACAAGAGCAACTACACTGAAGTCAATTAAATGACCCTAAATGACAGTGACCCTAGTGAGCAAGTAGCAAGACAATTTCTGGACCTATTACATCCAGTTAATTTAAAATCCTGTTCAGGTTCATAGAAATATACAATGCAGGCAAGTTTCTTATGAGTTTTACCAACTCAATGAAAATAATTTTTTATATATATATACACACACAAACACGCACGCACGCACGCACACACACACACATATATATGTATATATATATATATAAATAGAAACCTTATTTTAAACTGTCATCATTGGACAATATAACCAAAGTCTAGAAACACCAAAATATCTACAGACACAAGTTTATGAGTAGAAGTGAGCCTTGACATTAAAAACTGCTGAATTCTGGAGCAGTTTGGATGTGGCTCTGGAAGTCATTGGTAGCCTCAAGCACAAAACTCCTAGCTGACAGTACAAATGTGGAATGTGTCCACTCCATCTTGTAAGAAAAAAAGGATGTTTTGCTTTTAATTTCAAAATAAGCAATTCAAACATTGAGGAATAAATTGTATTGACAGCCAGGCATTAATGGTATAGACAGCCAGACCCCCAAGCCATAGCATAATATTTACACTTTCATTCTAAAGTGTGACATTTTCTGAGAATGTAAGAGGAAACACGAAAGAACATTTTTCCTCCAGAGTTTTTAATTTCATCTAAGTACACAGCTATATATAAAGATGACATAAACAGTACAAATGGCTAAAGAAAAAAAAGTGTTCAAGGTAAGTGTACAGTTTACTACAGCCTCATTTTAATCCTTTGCTCAGTTATTGAACTGAAACAGATAGTGGACACTGCAAATAATAAACTGAAAACTCAGTAGGTTTGTCATCAAAACAAATTAACCAGTGTTGAGTATTTGCTAGCAGGCACGAAATTTCTCTTCAAGTTCACCATGAACAAAACTATCACATCAAATCAAATCAAATCAGCACAGGTTTTAGATGTGTCAAATACTTTGATATTTTAAAACAGAAAAACATAGATAGATTGTCATAACTTAAAGGCTAAAGGGTAAAATTTTCAAAAGTATCTAAGTGACTTCAGAGCCAAAGTTCTTTTTTCAGCAATGACCTAGGCACTTAAGAACATAGAGCACATTGCAGATGAACAGGCCTTAAACTCTTAGATTTCTAAGCTTGCCTCCCCTATGACATTGGCATGCTCTTATTGGACCATTCCCAAACATGAGAGGTGGTGCTCTCCCCTACCTTGGGGATCTTTAAGAGGAGTCTAGACATTCACCTGGCTGGGGTCATCTGACCCCAGTGCTCTTTCTTGCCCAGGGCAGGGGGTCTGACTTGATGATCTACTAGGGTCCCTTCTTACTCAAACGTCTTCTTACCAAACGTCTTCTTACCAAACGTTTTCTTTCCCTTCTACTATGGTCCCTTCTTACCCAAACGTCTATGAATTATGCATACTCCAAATCTGGAAATACAAAGAAGCTCTGATGCTTCCCCCTATGGCTGCTCTTAAGACCTTTGTCTCTGGCGCTTCTAAGAGTCACACACATGAACTTGGAGTGGTCTCACTGGCTTATTCTGGGTATGGAGTGTATGTGGAGATTCAGATAGTGCAGTATGCATGGAAAAGGCCTGACCAGGATACACTACTGTACTATATACAAGCCCTCAAACACTTTTGGAAATTAAATTATTGTATTTTTGTACATATTTTATTTTATGCTATTATTATGCTAGATACATTAACACCATTAAAGGGCAGAGGAAAAAAACCCAAACCTTATTTTCTCTCCCATAAAGTAATTTTATTATTTATGTAGCATACTAAGTGCACACAGTGTTGTACAATAAGTGAGTTGTGACAAATCAATAACAGTGTCTTTTCTCCAGATGGTTACCTATGTGAGGACAGTATACTGAACTATAAACCTGAAAACATTCAGCTGTGCACACAGAAATATATTTTTTATATGAAGTCATTGTATGAAGAAAGGAAAGGAGATGTCTCAGAAAATACTTTCTCTGAAAAGATGTGTCTGGCCCTTCATCACATGGTATCAAGGAAGTCTCAAGAGAGATTACAGTACATGCAAATGCTACATTTAAAGCAACCTAACTAGGGCTACGTTAACCTAAATGCCAATCTGTGCTGATGTTGGTGCGGGGGAGGGGTATTAACAATTGGGCCAAAAATGGTGGGCCCAATCTAAGTTAATTCACTTAAACAAGTGGGGTTGGAGTCTTCAGTACTTTTTCACCTGTGAGTAAATAATGCATGGTCACTGGCTGAGTAGTATTATGAAACGTGTACTAGCAACTATAACATACGTAATCTTTGAATAGTTATCCAACAGCAATTTATAGGGCTCATGATCCATCACCTTTCAAAAAGAAAAAAATAAGATGACCTGGTTTTTCTCAGTGCAAGGGTCACTGATAATGGAAGCCAGACAAGCTCCATTAATTTAAGCTTTAATTAGCTTAAACAGATACTGAGGAAGAAAATTATAACGTAAATATGGAAAAAACAGTAGGAGTAGCAGATAGAGTATTTCAGAGTATTTTCATTTTTCTTCTGAATTTATAAAGAGTCCCTTTAGTAAAACATTTTATGCATGTTTTACCTACTTTAACTTTATATAACAGGTTTTTTAGTCCATTTTGAGATACAAAAACAAACAAAGAGTATTATTTCAATTCATACAAATAAATGTGAATTTGTCAAGCTATCTTGGAAAAATATAAACAGTCAGTTAGTAAGCTTTCTGCTCATCTTACCTGGTCACTTTCCTAAATCCTCTCTCAGGATTTTAAAGGTCACTTGGACTCTTAAGTAACTTGGGTAATTACTTGGGTAATTTTTGAAAATTTTTGCTTTGCCTAGCCTAGCAGAATATTAAAAAAACACATCTCCACATGATATTGATTTAATAGATTTCATAGACATTAGGGCTGGAAGGCACCTTGGAAGATTTTTGAGTCCAGTCCCCTGCTCTAGGGACAGGAAGCCATCAACGGTCATAGGAACCCAGCAAGATAAACATCCAAATGTCGCTTGAAGGTGTTTAAAGTAGGTGCTTGAACCACATCTGGCAGCAGTCTATTCCAGACCTTGGGGGCTTGGACAATAAATAAGTTCTTCCTTATGTCCAGCCTGAAATGGTCATGAAGGAGTTTGTGACTGTTTAACCTTGTCATCCCTTGGGGCACTCTAGTGAACAGACGCTCCCCCAGATCCTGGTGAGCACTCCTTACAAACTTATAGGCAGCTACCAGATCACCCCGAACCTGTGCTTTTCCAGGCTAAAGAGTCCCACAGCTCTCAGCCTCTCATCATGAGGTCTATTTTTCTGACCTCTGATCATGCACTTGGCTTTCCACAACCTTTTTATATTGTGGAGCCAAAAATTGAATGCAGTACTCCACCTGCAGCCTCATCAAGCCCAAGTACAATGGAAGAATGACGTCCTGGGATTTGCTTGAGAAGCATCTATGGATGTAAGCTAGCATTTTGGTCACTTTATTAGATGCAGAATTACACTGATGGCTCATGTTTATCTTGTGGTCAATCATACCCCCCAAGTCCCTTTCGTCTGTAGTGTTACTAGCGTAGACCTGCTAAGCCTACAAGCATGCTACAGGTGTTTCTTCCCAAGGTGGAAAACCTTGCATTTTTCAGTGTTAAATACCATCAGGTTCTCATCTGCCCATTTCTTGAGCCTGTCAAGATCAGCCTGGATCACCCTCCTGTCCTCAGGTGTGGACATTTTACCCGAAAGTTTGGTGTCACCGGCGAACTTGCCCACTCCACTTCTGACATTAATGTCCACGTCATTAATGAAGATGTTGAATAGTATAGGCCCAAGGACAGAGCCTTGACAGACCCCACTGGTCACAGCACACCATGACAATTGACTTCCATCAGCCACCACCCTCTAGGTCTGATCATAGAACCAATTCCCCAGCCAGCAGATTCTGATGAAGCTGAGGCCACAGTTGGCCAGTTTTGCTAAGAGGTGATCATGGTATACGAGACCAAAGGCTTTTTTAAAGTCAGTCTCTTCTCCCTTGTCCAGGTGATAGGTCACCTGGTCACCAAATCATTAGATGCAGGGGTAGCAGTGGACATAGTCTTCCTGGACTTTCAGAAGGCCTTCAACACTGTCTCTCACCCTGTTCTCATTAAGAAACTAGGGGACTGTGGTGTCGACACCCACACAGTCAACTGGGTCACCAACTGGCTAGAGGGCTGCACCCAGAGAGTGGTAGTAGATGGGTCTTTTTCAACCTGGAGGGATGTGGGCAGTGGGGTTCCACAGGGCTCGGTCCTCAGGCCCGCACTGTTCAACATCTTCATCAGTGACTTGGACAAGGGGGTAAAAAGCACCCTGTTCAAATTTGCTGATGATACTAAGATGTGGGGGGATGTGAGCATGCTAGAAGGAAGGAATAGGCTACAATCAGACCTAGACAGGTTACAAGGGTGGGCGGATGAGAATAGGATGGGATTCAACACTGACAAGTGTTAAGTGATGCACCTGGGGAAGAACAACTGGCACCATACCTACAGGTTGGGGAACTCCATTCTTGTCAGTACAGAGGTGGAAAAGGATCTTGGAGTCACCACTGACTCCAAGATGAACATGGGCCAGCAGTGTGGGGATGCAGTCAGGAAGGCCAACCGTACCTCGTCATGCATCCGCAGATGCGTCTCAAGCAGGTCCAAGAAGGTGATCCTCCTCCTCTATGCGGCACTGGTCAGGCCGCAGTTGGAGTACTGCATCCAGTTCTGGGAGCCGCACTTCAAGAGGGATGTGGGCAACATGGAGAGGGTCCAGAGGAGGGCCACTCGCATGATCAGGGGGTAGCAGGGAAAGCCTTATGAGGAGAGGCTACGGGACCTGAACCTGTTCAGCCTCCACAAAAGAAGGCTGAGGGCGAATCTAGTGGTCTGTTACAAACTAGTCAGGGGGGATCAGCAGGCACTGGGGAAGTCCCTGTTCCAAGCACTACCAGGAGTGACCAGGAATAATGGTCACAAGCTGGCAGAGGGTAGATTTAGGCTAGATATCAGGAAGTGCCACTTCACGGTCAGGGTGGCTAGGATCTGGAACCAACTTCTAAGAGAAGTGGTGCTGGCTCCTACCCTGGGGTTCTTTAAGAGGAGTTTAGATGTAAACCTTGCTGGGGTCATTTGACCCCAGTACTCTTTCCTGTCATGGCAGGGGGTCGGGCTAGATGATCTACTCAGGTCCCTTCTGACCCTAGAAACTATGAAACTATGAAAAGGAAATAAGATTGGTCAAGCAAGACATACCCACAACAAACCCATGCTGGTTATCCCTCAGGGTGTTGTCATTGGCCAGTCTGTTAAGAATGATCTCTTTGATAATCTTTTCTAAGACCTTCCCTGGGATAGAGGTCAGGCTGATTGGCCTGTACTTAGCTGGATCCATTTTCCTCTCTTTCTTGAAGATAGGCACCACGCTGGCCTTCTTCCAATCTTCGGGCACTTCACCAGAGCTCCAGTAGTTCTTGAATATCCGTGCCAGGGACTGAGCTATGATGCTTGCCAGCTCCTTGAGTACCCTGGGGTGTAAATTGTCAGGGCCAGCTGACTTGAAGGTGTCCAGCCTCTCAAAGTATTCCTTCACAAGGTCAGCATTAATGGAGGGTAAGGGATCTCCCTCACCCAGGCCTTCCTCTCCTGTAATGGGCAGGGATGTCCCTTGGGACTGGTGAAAAACTAATGCAAAGTACCCACTTAGAAAGTTGGCTTTTTCCTGGGCTTCAGTTGTTAGTTGTCCCATTTGGTTTAGCAAAGATCCAATGTTTCCCTTGCTTTTCCTCTGGCTCCCCATATATCTGAAAAAGGACTTTTTATTGTCCTTGATACTTGTAGCTAGTTGGAGTTCAGTTGCAGCCTTGGCTGTCCTGGTTTGCTCTCTGTAGGTCCGGACCAGTGAAGAAAATTCCTTCTTGGAGGTGGATCCAGTCCTCCACCTTTGTAGGTGTTTCTTTTTAGATGTAGGACATCCGCTAGTTCCCTGGAGAGCCAAGGGGGCTGTTGTGTCCTTTTGCTGTCTTTCTTCCGAAATGGGATAGACTTTGCTTGTGCACCCAGGATCACTCTCTTGAGGAACAATCACTCATCCTGAACTCCCCTCCTTTTTGGGTCATGGCCCCTTAGGGCTTCACTGACAAGCCTCCTGAGCTTGTCAAAGTCAGCTTTCCTGAAGTCAAGGACTTCTGTATCTTAACAACTTTATGTATGTAAAGCACAGAAAATCTAACTTAAATAATAACTATTTGTTCTGTTGCTCTGTGATCTGAAGGAGTGATTTTCAAAAATATATATGGAACACAGCTGTGTAAATCCCACCGGCAGTCAATGGGAGTTTGTACCTCACTCCCATCACAACTTGGTGACTGCAGTCTTCCATTTGAGAAATACATTGTTTGTTAAAAAGATCTGCTGACTATTTTAACTGAAGTTGATGGATTGGTGCATCAGTAAAAGCACAGACACATTTATTATACATTAATACATTAATAAATTAATAATTTACATTCTTACATTAATACATATTTTCCTATGAAAAAATGATGTTACAATACCAAGTTCAAATATTTGCAAGTCACAAATAGTATGAATGATATTTTACTAAGGGTACTAGTAAAGTATTACTATTCTATTAATGATTTGTATATCTTGTTCTTCATAACCTATTTTTTTCCCCCCAGTACACTGATAAGTCCAAATTTTGGATGGTGTAAAGTGGAGTTCATTGAAATATTACTGTCCGCAAGAGTCCCATTATATCTACCTTGGACACATAAGGCCAGAGCCTTTTAGCTGCTAGTGCCTGTGGTGGCTGCACATATGACCTGTAATTCCAGCAGTGTTACAATGATAGCAAAGCAATCCTAACCTCCTTTCAAAGAATGTCTACCTTGCATGCACAGAGCTATCTTCAGCTCCTTCACCAATATAGAAGTCCAACAAATCTGTATTAGTTAAAAAAGAAGGCAGGTTATAGGATAAGGGTAAACAAAAACATCTTGAAAAACTACAGTTCTTGTAAGATAAGGAATAACTCCTTTAATCTTTCATCCATTTGAATCTCACTGCGGCTGAATAATTAGGAATTAGCCCTGAAGGAGTGGTTTTCAAGGCCCTCTGTAAATTACTACTATAGAACAGTTATTGCCAAACTGGGAATTTGATGTGCAAGCTGCAACAATTGAGTAGCAACTCATAAAAGTATGAATTGAACTCTGTATTGCTATTTAGAAGACTTCAGGGATAGGCATCCTTTTAAACTAGCCATAGATATTAGGGTTGTGCAAAGCAGGCAGTATTTGATTTGGATTCGGATTTGGCCCAATTCAGGGGACAGTGATTTGATCAGTTGAGTCAAATCACTGTCCCAATCCAATTCAGCTGAATCAGAAGATTTGATTTTGATATGGAGAATCAGCAATTCAGCCATAGACACAGCTTCATATGTTTTTTCTATGTACCTTGAGGTACCAGGTGTGGCTTGTGAATGCTGATATGGTGGGGTGGATGGAGCATCCCACAGAAGCATGCGGGGGGAGGGGGGTGGCCATGCACTTGGCGGTGGACCCGGAAATGGACCAGAAGTACTTCCAGTCCACTGCTGGGTCTGACTTGAAGCACATGGGGGACCCCCCCCAATGTCCCCTTATCTGGGTGATTGGCCATGGGGAGAACCCTGGTGCCACCCCAGACCCAGGAGGCACCAGTTCCCAAGCTGAGGGGTCGGGGGGGGTCCCCCCCTGCGTACTACACAGCAGACCTGGAAGTGGACCAGGAGTACTTCCCATGGGATGCTCCATCTGCCCCAGCATCTTAGTGTTTATGAGCCGGGCCTGGCACTCTCTGTTTTGTAACTGTAGTGTCTCAGCATAATAGTATAGATGAGATGGGATGTGCAGCCATAGGCTTGGGCCCCTTTTGCTCTTTGATACCTATTGCATTTCAGCCTAGCTGTGCGGTTAAACATTAGCCTTATTTTTGGCTGGCAGACTTGGGCCAGGGTAAAGCCTGGCATTGTTTCAGCCAGGGTAAGACCCGGTACTACTTGTTGTTGATCCAGGATTCAGTACAGCATAGGTCTGGCTGACTTTTTGCTACCCAGTCCAGGCCCAGTGAAATAGCCCTGGGCCTCCTTTTGTCCTTTTGGAGTTTGTGTCCCAACCACGTGGTATGGTTGGGTGCTACTTTTAATTCAGGCCCAAGCCAAAATAGGCCTAACATTTCCTTCAAGTTCTTCTGCAGTTTTCTGCACAGCAGAGCTGGGATTGGGAGTAGGAATTTTGGGGTGCACTATGCTGATGAAATCTGCAGTTAATCCCTCAAAGTCACCATGCAGAACTGGAAGATCAGCACTCTATCACTTCTCCAAGAGCAACATAGCCCCTTGCAACACAAAAGGACATGTGCTCTTGAGCAGCTCCCTGTGGGGAGGTGAACCCAAGGAGCAGCTTGGGACTCTCCAGTGTGCCCCCCCCCCCCCCCCCGCAACCCATTGCTGAAGGGCAGGTAGAGGGACGTAGGCCCCAAGTCCCAGACTGCCTGGGTATGGGTGAATCCTCCCCCAAGAAGTGGCCTCTTACAGACTTTACTTTGTTGTTAATAGCGTTTTAAAATTATATTTAGTGCTTTGTTTTGTTCTTTTTAATTCTCTGCAATAAATTTGGGTTTTATATTTACATTGCTTGTGAGGAGGGTGGTGGGTTTTTTAACAGGACACCACAGCAAATTTAGTGTTACCAAATTTATGGGCGGGAGTTTGAGCCGTTGGTATGATTTATGAGGTACCTCGAAATGTGAACCTGGCCCTTTTTGCTGCTGACCGGTGCCTGGCAAAAGGGTTAATACTAGGGGTGTGCAAAATGGCACTGTTCCATTTTGACTTCAGTTTCAAGGTTTGACGGACCAGTGTTTTTTTCTAATTTCATTTTGAGTTGAAACAGTCTCACTGTTGGGCTGAGTTTCCAACCCCAGTCCCATGACTGGGCAGCACTAGATCATGCTGTGGATGGGAAGTCAGCCCAGCTCAGCTGAATTTCCATTCCCAGCCCGATTGTCAGGCTGTGGAGGGGAACTGAGCGATAGGCTCAGTTCCTTTCCCCAGCCCCATTGCAGTGCCTGAGAGGGGAACTGAGCCCAGGTTCAGTTCCCTTCCCCTGAGCTGTGATCCACCACAGTCCAGCGGTGGGAGACAGGGAGAGCTAGGGCTGTGCTCCTGGCTGCTTCAAAACTTGAAACATTTCAAAATGTTTAGCCTTGTTTTGTTTTGAGGCTGTTTCAAAGCCCTTTGTTTTAATTTGATTTCGCTGTTTCAAGCTCGAAATGAGTTGAAACAGTGTCAAATCAAAACAGCCAGTGAAATTTCACACAGCCCTAGTTATACTTGATAAAGAATGAGATAAAGGCATAAAGACAAATATTTTGCCTGATATGGTCTTCTTGTACTGGACTTTTTGCTTTGTATCACATTCTATAGTATAGCCACTAAACAATTGTCTTCAGAATTCCTCCAACAAACCACTGGAGTCTTACCTGTAGATATTCTGGGTTTAGAGATAGCACCAGTCATGGAATCATAGAATCATAGGGAAGTGGGTTGGAAGGGACCTTGAGAGGTCATCTAGTCCAAATTTCTGCCTGAGGTAGGATCAACCCAAACCATTGTCTAATTTCTTAGCAAAGCTACATAGTCAACCCTAACACAACAACAAGACTGTAGCCTGCCACAAGTAAAGCAGGGAGACCATGGCTGCCAATGTCCTGCTGCTGCAAAGGTTATTAATGTATGCTCAAGGGATCTCATAAAGAGGATATAACCTACAGAGGAAGGCAAAAAACCCCACAGTCTATACCAGTTTTACCATGAGTCAGAATTCCTTCCTAACCCCAAATATGGGGATCAGTCTGACCCTGAGCAGAGGGGCAAGACCCTATCACCAGGAAATTCAGAGTTTAAGTCTCAACAGAAGCACTGGCATACCACAATTAAAATCCCAGACTTAGCTGCAGCCAATGCCCAGTGCTCTGAGGAAGGCTTTAAAAAACCTGACACATATAGCAGCAGGAAGCCAGGGGGTAGAGAGTGGGGGAGAGGAGGAATTCCCTCCCAGCCTCACACATGGCAACCAGTAAAGCGCAGAAGCATGAAAAATACTCATAGTAAAACAAGGGCATAGCTGAGCCTAGATCATCCTTAACCAGTAGTTGTCCAATCTTGTCTGGAATACCTCGAGTGATAAAGAATCCACAGCTTCCCCAGGCAGTCTATTCCACTGCCTTGGTGTTTTAATGGTGAAGAAGTTTTTCCTGATATCAACTCTAAACCTACTTTGCTGCAACTTCAAACCATTAGTCTGTTTCCTAGTATATGCAACAAGAGAGTAAAGGTGTTTTCCCCTCTTCTTCATGTCAGGACCTCAAGTATTTCAGGACTACTATCATGTCCCCACTTAACCACCGTTTCTGCAAGCCGAAAATGTCTAGTTCCTTTAACCTCTAGTTTTATGATTTACCTTCCAAGCCCTTGATCATCCGTCTTGCCTGCCTCTGGATCCTAACTTCACCACATCCTTAAAAAAACTGGAGCCCATAACCACATACAATACTCTAGATGAGGCCTAACAAGTGCTGAGTGGAGAGGCACTATCACCTCTTGTGTCTTGCACCTCATGCTTCTGTTGATGCATCCCAAAACCACATTCACTTTTTGTGCAGCTCCATGACACTGAAGATTCACATTGAGTCTGTGATCTATCAAGACTCCCATATCCTACTCTGGGTGGAGTGCTGCCACCCAAGTAGGCATCACCCGTTTTGCATTTGTATTTATGAAGAATGTATATTCTTCTTGCTTTTGTCAGCACTGAACTTCTTCCTTTTTTACTCCAGCCCATCTTTCCAACCTTTCAAGATCCTTCTGAATTGTGCTTTCATCCTCCAACAGTGATGGGATGCACTTTCCAGGCACCACAGGTAGGTGCTCTAGGGGCTTTGAAGAGCTTGGTTCTGAATGCTCCAAGTATGCTCTGGCTCCTGTGCTACCCTGCGCCTCCATGCCATAACCCATGCTAACCTTCATGTGGAGGCATGGATCAGGGTGGGTCTTAGTGTGGTGGGACGGGGTACTAGCAGTTTCCCAGCTCCTATACCATTCCAGCCTACCCCACACCTGGACCCATGTTGACCTGTGCCTCCCCATGAGGTATGGGTCAGCATGGGTTGTAGCACAGAGGCACAAGACTGTGCAGGAACCAGGGAACTTCTGTTACTGGTACCCTGTACCCAAACCAGGGTAAAGAAATAAACAAGAAGCTTCTCTGACCCTTTGCTTCTCTCCAGCACTACTACCTGCCCTCTCCCTCTTACTCCCCTCTTCATGGCTTCTCCCTCATTAGCTGGTATCAGCTTCAGCTGGCTCCCAGTCTCACACCTAGGCAGATTATATCTACTGAGCACCTGCTGCTGGGTTTCAGCCCCCTGAAGGATAATTACCTCCCTACAGACAGCATTTGAAAACTACTCTGACCATCTCTGGAAGTGGCAGACTTATTCATTTCTTTTCTGTAATGTGCCACAATGACAAGCAATTCAAGCACTTGCAGAAAAATGAAAAACTAGACTAACATTAGAAAGAAGTGCATTTGGTGTCAAGACCTAATACCTTGGAGAGATGAAGCAAAACATGATGATTGTAGTTTATATCATTATAACATTGTAGTTTATATTATTATAACATTGGTGTCTTATGGAGCACAGTTACTGAAAGAATCAATCATTTTAACCAAAAAGCTGGTGAAGGATATAGAAAAACATCAACTCATAAAGTGTGTAATATATTTCTCTTGCATATCCATTTCACTTATGATTTTAAGCAGTCTATAACATATATAAGTAAAGCAGTGTTGCTGTATAAATCAGTGTAAATACTCTGTAGTTAAGTTTTTAGCTCTTTGTTAAGAAAAATATATATGTAGCAGAGTCAAACTGCAGCACTTACAGCAACTTCCAAGCCAATTATCTTTATATTTTCATGGGTCAGAACTTCTTATTTGAAGTCATTTTCTTCTTCACATGCTAATCTCTGTAATTAATATACACTGGTTTATTCTAGTTCAGGGGTTCCTTTCAAAACCTGTTGTTGCCCAATTCCCTATGCCAGTGATTCCCAACTAGGGTGCTGTGAGATCCTTTGCAGGCTATTACAGTACTTGGTCCCTGTGTGAGGATGTAAGTGTTCACTCTTCCACATACCAGGTACTCCATGTGCCCACACTAGCATCCTGTGGATAGATGGTGCCCCATCACATCATTTCCATGGCCCTTCCACTGGCTCTGGGAGCATGGGAGCAGTGGGGGAAAGAAAAGCTGGCTGAAAAGCATGGCTCCTCCTGCAGCACCTGTGCTGACCACGCACTACCTCAAGTACAGACAAGAGGCAGAGAGGGAACAGATGGCTGAAAGACTGAGGCACAGTTCAGTCCTGCCCCTGATGTCTTCACTTAGCAGTAGTTTCTGCACCTCCAGAGCCTGCATACCCCCTTCTACCTCCTTCAGGGACAGCTGCCTCCTTCAAGAACCCCCAACTTCCCAATTTGCCCTTCTGAATAGCCCCTGCTAGCAGTAACCACTATGCACCACCTCTGCCATGGTCTCAGAGGTACTTTGCCCTCTGCTGCCCACACAACTTCCCTGCAAGGTCCTTTTAATGGTGCCCAGGGATGTGAGAAAATATTCACGGTAGGAAATGAATTTGTTTTCTGAGGTGTGGCTTCTGGAGCTATGAAAGCTTCTTTGAAAACAGTCCATTATTTGTAATTTGAATTCTAAAAGCTCAAAGAGCACCTAAAAATTTAAAGAGAAACTCCCATTGGAATTCCATATTTTTTTCCAAAAGTGTGACATCGTCCCTCCTTTTTCCTTTTACTGCTTTTCCTGTTAATATAATTAGTGTTCCTGATACTAATACTACTAAAATATATTTGAGCAGTACCATAAGTAGGGGGGTGGGGGGTAAGTAGCGCACCAGTCCTGAAGAGCCACCAGAATCCAGCCCCCTCCCTGGAGTCATAGCTATGGCAATGCAGCTCTGTACTGAGCAATGAACATGGAGTTGGGGGGTGGGAGGGGGAAGGATAAGCAAAACAGTGTTTCTCTCTACCTTGGGGTTCTGTGCCATAGTAGGTGCAACCCTGCATCTAACAGCATAATTGAGCGACTGGGGAGGGAAGGCAGAGGGTGGGGAGTCAATGGGGCACCCTGGGAGCCTGTATCACATGGTTGCTGTTGCCTGAGCCAGTGCTGATAGAGCTGTGGCAGAAACATAGAGACCCCAGGTAGGTAAGAAGTTCCTTTCCTTCACCCATCCTATTGGTTGGTATACTATCCCCCCACGCTGGGTTTTGAATGAATTTGCTACACTCCTATATTTAAATATCCAAAACTCTCATTGTTAACACAAAATGAAGGCAACAAGTCTGTTGATTAGAATAAAAGATTTGCACTGGCATTCTATAGTACTGGACCTCCATCTCTGGATATGTTTACGTGGCACCATGTAGTGTCGTACAGATATATCTAGCTGTGAGTACTTTAGCTCATGTAGCAGGCTGACATCAGGGGTGGGCAAAATATAGCCCATGGGCCAGATTCAGCTTACCAGCCCATTCTATATAGCCCACTGGGTCTCTCCAAGAAACAATTATTACTGGTCCACGGCTGTCCCTTTGAAAACCAGTGGGATGCAGGCTTTCAGATGTCATGCACCATAGGATCAGGCAGGATCTGTGCTTCCAACTTCATGGGGCTCCCAGCACTCTAGCTGGGAGTCCCACATGGAGAATGGAGTGCAATGGCATGAGATTGGACAGCTGGTGAGTGGGGAGGGGAGCACCCACATTCAGTGCCAGGAGCCCCATGTGGAGGCACAAAGCCAAACCAACCTGGCCTAATGGTGTACACTTTTGGCTTCAGTACCAGGAGCCTCACATGCTGATACAGAGCCAGCCTGGCCTGAAGGCATGTGGAAAGGGAGGTGTGGATAGTCACATACCATCAGGGCAATTGGCCTCTGTGCCGCCAGGAATGCACACCACTAGGCTAAGCCAGGCTGGCTCCATGCCTCCATGTGCGGTTCCCCACTGGAATGGTAGAAATCCCACATGGAGGCACAGAGCTGGCCTGGCCCAACCCAGTGGTGCATGGCTCCTGCCTGCAGTGCTAGGAGCTCCATGTGCTGGCATGGAGTCAAGTTGGTCTGGCCCAAAGGTGCATGCCAGACGGTCAGGCTGGATCAGCTCTGTGCTACCAGAGGCAGATCCGTGGACTCAGCTGGAGCTGCGTATCACCAGGAGGCTCTGCCTACCACTGGCCATGAGCTTGCCACCTGCTGCTGCTTCTGACAATGTGGATGGTGTAGCAGAAACTGCCACCCCCTGCATCACTCACAGACCCTCCCACAAACACCATACCCACCCCCACACAAACCCACACCCCTTAACAAATCCCATACTCATCCATACATCCCCCACACCCCTTAACAAACTCCCCATATGCCCCCACAAATCCCACACATACAAACCTCACACCCACTCTCCCACCCCCCCACAATATACAAGAGTAAGACTTTATTGTGAGTTATTATGCAATCACCTCTACATACACTAGACAAACGCATGAAAATCAGAAAAAAATATTTTTTGAAATAAAATTAAAATATGTTATAGTCGGTATTTGATTTTTAGTATATGATTTTTTTTCCCAGTTCCAAGATGGCAACCCCCTTTCAAAAATAGTAGTTCTGAAGGCAAGGGAGGGACTTCTAGTGGCAAAAGCAGGGGTTAGGAATGGGACTTCTGGCTCCAAGATGGTGATCAGGGGGTAGGGCACCTGTCAAGGGACAGGGCTACCCTTGGGGTCCTTGACAGTTCAGTAAAAATCGTTAAGAGGCTCTCCGGCCAAAATAATTGCCCACCCCCGTTCTACATGGAGCAAAGCAGCACACTTCAGCACATGTCAACTGCAGAACAGGGAGCAATATAGGTATGTTTTGCCCAGCTTATCACACTGCTTCTCAGTATAGTTAACTAGCTTAAGTTCAGTTAGTGTGGCTATACTGCTTCTAATTCTAGGGATAAATCAAGGTACCTCTTCACAGCATTGTTCTGCATCATGTAGACATATACTCACTGTCTTACTGTATGCTCTTGAACTTTTATAGACTGGAACTGTCTCCACTGAAACAGTTAGCTCTAGTTAGTACATGTAAGTTAGACCTTTGCCTAAGGAATGTCAAATCATACTGCAAAATATCACTCAGGGTGGAAAATTGACTGGGTTAATACTTGATATACTGTTACATGAGCTGCTGCTTCCACTTCATTACTAGCTCAATCATTAGTCATACTTCAGCTGGACCAGCTGTCTTGTGAATGAAGCACCACTTAACTTGAGCTGGAGATATTTGTGTGAACAAGGAAATCAAGCTAGGTGCAAGACCTGAAATATAGCATGAAACAACAACAGAGTAAAGATAAGCCCAAGCTTTCTCAGCTCCCTCATTTGCAAAGTAAAGATAATAATACTTATCCATCTCTGAAAGCCTCTTGAAATGAGTGTGATGAAAGTGCAGAATGTTCTTGTTAAACGTATATGCTAAATTAGATTTAGAAAGGTTATCAATCTAAATGGTTGAAATAGCCTTTGTAGTTAGACTGGTAGTTACAAATATACGTCCCACAGGATGCTACTAAATGTAGCATGTGTTGTAGCATTTTTGCTTATGGTGTATGCTAGATCATACCATTGTCACAGAGATTGTTTGGATAAAATTAGGCTTGGGGTTGTAGCACTTGAAAACTGCCATCTATATTATTATTTCACCAATTTATGTCACCAGAATAGATTCATAGATTCATAGATGCTAGGGTCGGAAGGGACCTCAATAGATCATCGAGTCCGACCCCCTGCATAAGCAGGAAAGAGTGCTGGGCCTACATTACCCCAGCTAGATACACATCCAATAGAGTCAATGCAAACATCAGGTATAGATTTGAAATCTTCCTGCCTTGAAAATAGACTTCCAATTTAATGTAACTTTTTGGGGAAGAGGAGCTGAGAATTAAAATAGTTAAAATGGTTATGATATTATGAATTATTGCTTTCTATTTGAAATTAGAATTGCATTTTTCAAGTAAATAGTAATTGGATCAAACTTGTCTCTAATTTAACACACTTATACCTTTATTTACCTGAAGAAGGTTACATCAAATTCATATTTGTTCTTAATATAATTAATACAGTTTATTCTTAATGTATTAAAAATGCCATTAGGACAGTGTCATTAACAAGACTTACATTAGTAAAAGAGGGTTAACTTTGGGGTTGGTAGTGTGGCAGCAATGCTTTGTAAGACAAGCAGATTTGTAGAAGAGGACAAAAGTATTTCATCCAGTTATGTATAAAATGTAGAATAATGAACTAATTGCTGATGGAACTTAATGTCCTGAAGAAATATGGCTATTGATTTTTTAAATATATACATATTATTTAAATCTGTGTATGGGTCTAAAAGGGGTTTCTGCTGCTATTTTTGGCAGTTGCCACTGGAATGCCTGGAGGCAATGAGGTTAAAGAGGTTTTTTTCTGTACACCTAAGTGGTAACCTAGGGCATGTGCATCTGAAATGGGGGTCCCTAAATTGAAGCAGTAGATTTTTAAACCCATTGCTTCAATTTAGGGTGAAGTAAATCCCCGTGTCATGCATACACCCTGTACTTACCTGCCTTTCTGTCAGCGGCAAGGGGAGGGCAAGCTGCCGGTGGGTGGAGCAGTACCTGGGCTTCTGGGGGGGAGTGGCTTGTTCTTCCCTCCATGGCAGTGGCAAACTTCCCACTGGCTGGCACCTGCCTACAGGCTCGGGCAGTCCCAGGGGGCACCACAGCCACGGAGAGAGGTACTGGGCCCCTGCGCAGCTCAGGCAGGCAGGCTCCAGGGGGCAGCAGGGTCAGGAAATCAAGTTTGCTGCTTTTCTTGGGCAAAGCCTGCTTTCCCAGGCTGCTGCCAGGCTGCCTGCAGGGCTTCCTGTGGAGCTGCACGGAGCCCAGTGCTTCGCTTTACGGCTGTAGGGGAAGCAAACAAACTCCTCTAAGTTTTAGTTTGCTGCGCCCCAAGTCATTTAAGGTGCATTACGCTGCTGAATTCCCTACAGCAGCTGGAATTAATGCACAATGCGCCACTGAGGCATGCAAACACCGACACCATTAAAATAGTGCAAAAAAATTTAGCCTGCTTTAAAGTGACATGCACACATGCCCCTCATTTATCTACACATGGCCCTAAGCAGCAATTTTCTCCTGTTTTCAGTTTACATTACCTTAAATATTTTAATGAACAAGAAAGCAGAACATCTAGTATTAGATGTATGGTGTCACATATACTGTTTTGCCTGTACAAATTTGATTTTTAATCCCTAAACTCTATGAATGAAGAGCACTATTTGAAATGCCAGAAAGCATGCTTCTTGTAAGGGAGTTAAAACAAAATTTCTACTGAGCACACACCAGAATACTTCCCTGATGCAGTATATGATTCAGCTGAAATGCAAAAGTTAAAAAATACAATAGCTAACAAAAAAATATTAATACAACTTCTCTCTACTCTGTATTCATTTCTGGCATCATTTTTGTCATTTGTCATGCTGCTATATTACAATTGCTTCTCAACTGAGCAATCAAAATGGAAAAAACTTAAAAACAACTATTCACATTCAGTCCAAACTTGGGAAGTTTCTTCCTAGTAAAAAGGTAAACTGTTAACAAGATATTAAATGTTTGTATGACCTGCTATAGTTTTTAGTAGTGGTTGTGGAGTTTACATGAAAAACAACAAACTGTTATAATGTATTAAGGATGACTTAGTAACATTATACTTACAGAATATTTTGTTCAAAACTACTTGATCAAGAAAATTATTTCCAGAGAATGACTTGGCAAATTGGCTGCAGGGCCGCACCCAGAGAGTGGTAGTGGATGGGTCATTTTCAGCCTGGAGGAAAGTGGGCAGTGGGGTCCCCCAGGGCTCAGTCCTTGGGCCCGCACTGTTCAATATCTTCATCAGCAACTTGGACGAGGGGGTGAAAAGCACCTTGTTCACATTCGCAGATGACACTAAGATGTGGGGAGAAGTGGACACGCTAGAAGAGAGGGGCAGGCTACAACTAGATTGGACAGGTTACAGGAGTGGGCAGATGGGAACAGGATGGGATTCAATACTGACAAGTGCAGGGTACTGCACCTAGGGAGAAAGAACCAGCAGCATATCTACAGGCTGGGGAACGCCCTTCTCATCGGTGCAGAGGCAGAAAAGGATCTTGGAGTCGCTACTGATTCCAGGATGAACATGGGCTGACAATGTGAGGACGTGGTCAGGAAGGCTAACTGCATCTTGTCATGCATCCACAGATGTATCATGAGCAGGTCCAAGGAGGTGATCCTCCCCCTCCCTGTATGTGACATTGATCAGGCCGCAGTTGGAGTAGTGTCCAGTTCTGGGCACCGCACTTGAGGAGGGATGTGGAAAGCATGGAGAGGGTCCAAAGGAGGGTCACTCGCATGATCAGGGGGCAGCAGGGCAGGCCCTATGAGGAGAGGCTATGGGACCTGAACCTATTCAGCCTCCACAAGAGAAGTCTGAGAGGGGAACTGGTGGCTGTCTGTAAACTTCCGAAGGGGAACCAGCAGGCAATGGGATAGTCCCTGTTCCTCTGAGCACTACCAGGAATAACAAGGAAGAACGGCCATAAGTTGACTGAGAGTAGGTTCAGGCTAGACATCAGGAAGCATTACTTCATAGTCAGGGTGGCTAGGATCTGGAACTGACTTCCAAGGGAAGTGGTGCTTGCTCCTACCCTGGAGATCTTCAAAAGGAGGCTAGCTAATCACCTAGCTGGGGTCATTTGACCCCAGCATTGTTTCCTGGGGGGCAGGGGGTTGGACTTGATGATTTGCTTAGGTCCCTTCTGACCCTACCAACTATGAAACTATGAAACTTCTGAAGTTTGTGTCCTGTGTATATTCAAAAGCCTCTTGTATTGTCATTGCTCTCACATCTGGGCATATCATAGCCACTTTCTATTACTCCATCTTATGAATCTCCTTCAGAAGACTTCTGTAGAGTAGAAATCCTTCAAACTGACTTCAGGAGAAGAGACTAAGGGTCTTTTTCCTTCCTGCTATTAAGCACCTGAAAAACAGTTAACTTATGCACATTTCTAATGGTTATGTCACTTTAACCTTAAGACTAAAACACAGAAAGTGGCAAGGAGGAAGATTACCCATATACCTTTTACATGAGCAGTTTTTTCAGGGAATAAGGTAGAACAGGATTCTGCTTAGGCACCAATATGAACATAGATAGAATCCTAATTGGAGGAATAGAATTTTGTGCTAATGCTTTCTTTATCTCTTCATTTTTAAAATTACTAATACCTTGAGAATTTTTTAACATAGTTCTCATTTCAAGGGTGTGGACCTCTCAAGCAAGGGGAAGAGCTTGACCAGGAATTCTTAGGTCAGCTCACGGAGGTAGTGAAGTCTAAGGATGTGGTAGGCATGGGGGACCTGAACTTGCTGGACATCTGCTGGGAAGACCAGCCAGCCAGGTCTGACCGCTCATGTAGTTTCTTAGCCAGAATGCAGGACCTCCATCTAACCCAGGAGACGCACAGCCCCACCAGGGGAGACGCCCTGTTGGACCTGGTGCTGGCCATGGGAGATGACCTGGTGAGGGGGCTGCGGGTGCTCGATCACCTGGGTGACAGTGATCATCGCCTGTTGGAATTCACCATCCAGCACAAGGTGGCAAAGGCCTGCAGCAAGGCAGCAGCCCTAGATTTCAGGAGCGCAAACTTCAATGAGCTAAGGAGAATAGCCAGGGAAGCCCTGAGATCCCAGAGGGGAGGAGAGCCAGGTGTCCAAGGAGAGGGGTCGCTGCTTAAGGAGATGATCCTCCAAACCCAAAAGGAGGTAATCCCAACATGGATCAAAGGGAGCAGGAGAGCACACAAGCCTCCGTGGCTCACCAAAAGCATCCAGGAATGTATCTTAGCTAAAAGAGAGGGGATGTCCCCTCCCAATGGAAGGAAAGGGACATCACCAGGGATGACTGTACTGCAGTTGCTCGGGGATATAGGGGGGCAGTCAGGAAGGCCAAGGCAGAGATGGAACTGGGACTAACTTCCCAGATTAAGGACAATAAGAAGTCCTTCTTTAAATACATAAGGGGTAAAAAGAAGGTTCTGGGTAATGTGGGGCCCCTGCAGGACACGTTAGGAAATGTTGTCATCACACCAGACGACAAAGCCAACATGTTTAATGATTTCTTTGCCTCCATCTTCCTAAGGAGGGACTGGAACAGCCACCCCCCCCCGGGCCCCCCTCAGGCCCCAGGGGAGGCACACCTAGGGCAAGGGTTAGTGAGGAACTAGTTAGGGAGCTTCTGGAGGGACTGGACATATTCAAGTCAGCCGATCCAGACGATCTCCACCCTAGAGTACTAAAGGAATTGGTTGAGGTCATTGTGGGACCGCTGGCATGGCTTTATGAGCACTCTTGGTACTCTGGTGTGGTGGCAGAGGACATGGAAGATGGCCAATGTGGTTCCCATCTTCAAAAAGGGTAAGAAGGAGGACCCAGGAAACAATAGGCCAGTTAGTCTTACCTTGATCCTAGGCAAGCTGTTTGAGAAAATTATTCTGGCACCCATCCACGAGGGGCCAGCAGGGGATTTCATGCTTAGGGGCAACCAACATGGGTTCATCAGTGGCAGGTCCTGTCAGACCAACCTGGTGGCCTTCTATGATCAGATCACCAAATCATTAGATGCAGGGGTAGCAGTGGACATAGTCTTCCTGGACTTTCGGAAGGCCTTCGACACGGTCTCTTACCCTGTTCTCATTAAGAAACTGGGGGGACTGTGGTGTCGACACCCACACAGTCAATTGGGTTGCCAACTGGCTGGAGGGCTGCACCCAGAGAGTGGTGGTGGATGGGTCATTTTCAACCTAGAGGGATGTGGGCAGTGTGGTTCTGCAGGGCTCGGTCCTCAGGCCCGCACTGTTCAACATCTTCATCTGTGACTTGAACGAGGGGGTAAAAAGCACCCTGTTCAAATTTGCTGATGACACTAAGATGTGGGGGGATGTGGGCACACTAGAAGGGAGCACTAGGTTACAATCTGACCTAGACAGGTTACAAGGGTGGGTGGATGAGAATAGGATGGGATTCAATACTGACAAGTGCAAAGTGATGCACCTGGGGAGGAACAACTGGCACCATACCTACAGGTTGGGGAACTCCCTTCTTGTCAGTACAGAGGAAGGAAAGGATCTTAGAGTCATCATTGACTCCAGGATGAACATGGGCCGGCAGTGTGGGGATGCAGTCAGGAAGGCCAACCGTACCTTGTCATGCATGCACAGATGCATCTCAAACAGGTCCAAGGAGGTGATCCTCCCCCTCTTTGCGACACTGGTCAGGCCGCAGTTGGAGTACTGCATCCAGTTCTGGGTGCTGCACTTCAAGAGGGACGTGGACAACATGGAGAGGGTCCAGAGGAGGGCCACTCGCATGATCAGGGGGCAGCAGGGAAGGCCCTACGAGGAGAAGCTTTGGGACTGGAACCTGTTCAGCCTCCAAAACAGAAGGCTGAGGGGGGATCTAGTGACATGTTACAAACTAGTCGGGGGGGATCAGCAGGCACTGGGGAAGTCCCTGTTCCCCCGAGCACTACCAGGAGTGACCAGGAATAACGGTCACAAGCTGGCAGAGGGTAGATTTAGGCTAGATATCAGGAAATGCTACTTCACGGTCAGGGTGGCTAGGATCTGGAACCAACTTCCAAGCAAAGTAGTGCTGGCTCCTACGCTGGGGGTCTTTAAGAGGAGGTTAGATGAACATCTTGCTGGGGTCGTTTGACCCCAGTAATCTTTCCTGCTATGGCAGGGTGTCGGACTAGATGATCTACTCAGGTCCCTTCCGACCCTAGAAACTATGATACTATGAAAATATATTTATCAAAAACTTCAACTCACAACTGAGTTAAAAAAATGAAGTGCCACTATGAACCAGGAAAAGGACCCAAAAGACTCTGTTTGTAACTGTTTGTGACATCCCTTTAGGATAGGCTTGCTAAAAAAAAAAGTATATTTCAAAAAGTGAGCCCACAAACTGTTCAAGAGAAACATCTTTGGAACTTAAAAAAAAAGGAAAAGCCAGGTTTATTTACTTATTTTTAAGTGAGAAATTATTTTCCAATTCTCTCCTCATACTCGTAGGGTACATGTATATGTTCACTAATGCACAGTAGTTACTGTGTATTTAGTTTAGTACTTGCTTAATGAAGTACTAACTAATTGTGCAGTAACTGTAGTTACTGTGGAGTAGTGCTGACATGTGACTTTTTTGTGATGCTTGCTGTGCAGTAGCCTAATAACACTGTGCAGTAGGCTACTGGCATGGTTTCTGATGAGCACACTACCATTCAGTGTTTTTTAGGTTACTGCACAGTAAGTATCTTGTGTGTATTTGCCCATAAAGTATTAAACTATTTTGGATCAAACTTTTAAAATAATCATCTTCAGGTAAGTTAGAAGGTATGGGAAATTTCACCTTAATAAGCAAAAGACATATTAGAAATTTTAGAAGTAACCAGAAAGTAGGGAATTAAAATGGAAAAGCTCATACAACTTTAACTTCAGTTCTTCCCACTATAATTAACTGGTGCGACAAACTCCTGAACTATCATTTGTTGTTGGTTACCAGTGCATATTTAGTTTTTGTTGCATTATAAAGTAGGACTGTTCATTCTCAGATACATGGGGTAAAAGCCTTTAAATTGATAGAGATAATCACTTAATATAGGAATCGACTATCTAAAATATCTAACAGTTCCTCCTTTCTGTGCAGTAATATGTATCTTCAACTTCCACTGACTGCTTCCCCCTTCCTCTCCCCCAAGCGAAGGGTGAACCTGTGCTCTGTTCACTCCTACACTGCTTACAGAAACTCACATTCATTTGATCAACCAAGCACCAGATGGTTGAGGATGAGCAGAGCTGTTATACACCTTTTGTTATACATATACAGGACAGACTCTTGGGTACTTCTGACACAGTACCTTCAACTACAAGGCTGGGTGCAAATAAAACTTTAAATATTAATGTGAATGGACTGCAAATCCCTTTTGAGGGTATACAGGATACACCTGAAGGTATAAGGCAGCAATGGAAAGGTTGGAGGAGCTCCCATTCAGGCCCCTAAGGCTTGCCAGCTGTTCCAGAGGGGCTCAGTGGTATATGGGACTTGTGGCCTCTGTTGCTTTTCCCTCAAAAAAGGGTTATGACTGTTCCTAGGCTGACCACCACCTCCTATAATTTTTCCATGAAAGTAGTAGCAAGTGAGACTGAATGAGGACAGGAACAGCTTCACCTTGAGGAGGGAATAAACCAGGCCACCTTTCTAAGAGCCAGACTATTCTAGGTCACTGAGATGTTCTTAGCCAACTAAAGGAGGGCAACAGTGACTCAGTGACAGGGGGTTTTATTGGTCACAATTAAATAATTTGTCAAAATGTAAATGGAACTCAAAAGCAGGTTAATTTTGACAAAGGATCCAACTTTGTGATCCTTACTCAGGAAGGATTTTGTTCTGATAAAGAATTAGGGTAAAATCTTTATGGGTTCTACCTCTTCATTCAAGTCCTGAAAGCAGAAAGCCATCTATAAGTTCTTCAATTATAAAGCTGAGTTTTATATTTCAGACTTCTTAATGATAACAATCATTTCTCTACTTAGTATGTTTTCATAGGAAAAAAAATTACAAAGGCATTAAAAATATATATATATTTCCTCATGACTTAAGGTTGTCAGGCTGCATATGAAGCTTAATACAAGTTTTAATCCATTTTGCTGAAAGTTCACCTGTTTCAATATAGTTTAGAGCGGTATTTTAAACCATATTTTATTACAATTGTGAAAAAAGATTGCTTAGTTAAAACTATAGATTTTGGTTTCATTAGGAAGCAATGATCTCGTCTTGAATTTTATGAGAAAAAATATAGCTTTATAAGCTAATGTCTTTATAAGCTATTGTGTTTATAAGCAAGTCCTCCTTGAAGATATCAATACATGTAAATCAATCTGCCTACTCCTCAAAGAAAACTTAATGAAGCATGAATCATCACAAATATCAGGTAAAATGGTTTGGCTTACACATCTCATTTACTAGGCAACTACCTATTTTAATGGAATTAAGGTAAAATGAATCCAATCCCTAGAATACTTTCTATAATACTTTACACTAATGTAATATCAGTTGTTATACTACTTTGCAATAACAAAGTTCCAGCTCTTAAGCACAGAGCAATATTTTATATTGAAATAAGTACAGTATATACATACTGAGTTAAGTTACAATACTTTAAAGAGAAATTATACAAAAAAAGGCTGTCACTGAAGTTCTACTGGACTATAATGCCAATGAAAATGGTGGAAGAATACAATAACACAAGAAACTGCACATGTGCATCTGAAATAAAAACACCAAAGCAAACAAATGTATGCTCTGTATTGGTCATAAAACACTCAAATTGCACAATAGTCCAACTAGTCCAGATTTATCATGTCCTGATGTTTAACTATGTATCCGTGTTGACTACGTACAATTCCTTTGTCAAATTGGGACCTTCCAATGGGAAAAAAAGGGAGCTTGTCTTTACAGCAAAGTGGTAAGGAAATTAGTTAGAAGTGCTAAAGGGTAGGGTGGCTAAAAGGTGTGTGAAGGCAGGATACAGTGCCAGTTCTTTTTTTCTCCCAGTTTCGACATTGATAGTAGCTAGCAGTAATTAGGGTTGTGTAAGTGCATTTGATGCAATTAGTAAAGAATTTCATTAGACCTGTTCATAATTTAGCAATTTAAATGCAGCCACAGCCAAATCAAGACAGTGTTCACTCTTTAATCCATATAGTAAGACATATACAAGGGTTGGCATGTCTGTTTGTAATCTTTTGTTAAATCTAACAAATTTCTGTATACAATAAAATTATTTGGAACAGGAACTATAATCTTTTATTGTTCATGATCAATGTAGTCAGGACATGGATTATACATTCTTGTTGACTTTTTGAATATTTTTCTCTGTATACTGGATTCAGTTAGAGTTCACACGATAAAGAATATTCTTGTTAACTTGTTCATAGACCTATAGGCTGGTATCTGTGAAAGCAAAACTGAACCTTGCACTGAGTCTTCAAGTACATGTTTTTGAAAAAAAACATTGCGATAGTTAATACAGAGAGGTCTTCACAGTCTACCATGCCTACCTCTTATAATGCTATACTTGCATATGGTCTTTTACATTTGTAGTAGTTTTGCTACACTTCTATTACTATAGAATCATGCAGTCATAACGGTAGAACCATGCACCTAGGACCTCAGAGACACAAAAGGCAGATCCTGGGTGACAGTGCCAACTATTATCTTTCCTCCCCGCATCCCCAAAGTCAGAGCAGGGGCTGCTGCACCAGGCACCCTGCCTTAGATATACTACTGAGCTACATTTTAACAGCTTATATTAGTATTCTTTGATATCAATACCATTGTTATTGATAAAAGTGGAGGTTAAAGCTATTTTACAGAAGAAAAAATTATACCACTTTATAATCACATCACTTCATATAAAAAGTCCTGACCCTGATGACCAGAGGTATCTGTACAACCAAGAGCAGATATCTTTTCAGTTGACTTGTAGAAGTGAATGCTTTTAAATTAGGCTTTCTACTCATTTCAAATCATAGTACAGACTGGCATCTTCTACTGTAAAGAGGACAATCAGATAGAGGGGAAAATATTCAGAGAAGTTGTATGGGTCGTTAATCTTTTCCAAAGTACTTACATACAGGCCCATATCCTATCCTACCTAACTCATCTTAAAGTGTCACTTAGGCAGCTTTTAAGCATAAGTTTCTAACCAAGATCCTAATCTAACCTGCTGCAATCCTTGATAACATGCCTCCATGCATGTATCATGCATTTTGTCTTAGAAAATGGTATTTAAAGGTTTGCTTTTGGGGAATTGGCGCGTGCATGCACACACACATACTCACACATAATTTCTAAAAGTTTGGGTCTCACACATACAGTTTCACACAACCTTCAAAGCAGCCAGGCTGTCTAAGACAAGAAGGCCAACAGATAAACACAGCCTCAGAAACTGGGGGCATGTACCATACTGTTCCATAACATGAGACTAGGTGGCACCAGGTAATACGGCCCCAGAGCAGGGGGACCTAAGTCCCAGTTTTGGGGGAATAGACCAAATTAGAAGAAGTCCCAGAAGGACCAAATTAGTGTGTGTGCATGTAATGAGCTATGTGGACAGTGTGATGACCACAGAGAGCAACCAGCAACAGCCACAGATGGAGAGTCATCAGGAGGGAAAGAGAATACAAAAGCAGAGATTGAGAGTAACAAAGGGTCCCTCTCCATCATCCCACCCAGGTCCTCCTCCTCCCCAAGATGGTCTCTATCTCTGTCCCCCAGTAGGGATCCCTGAGGACACATATTAAGGTTGACCTGAACCCAAAGGGGTGATCAGGATCAGCAAATTGAAATGAATTGATTTAGAGACTATCAAAATGTTGTGTTTCAGTTGAAACACCTTGGCTTTACCAAACTTAAGGGTTTCAGAATCTTTGAAAAGTTTGAAGCTTTTGACTTTTTTTTGCCTGAGAGTCAGAATAAAGCAGATGAATAAATATGTATATACAAAACACACATAATATGAATCTATAAAAGGGTATAAGTAACTAAAATTGATTTGCTTTTGAAACATGCTGCATTATTTATGATTAATGTGTTTTATGGGTTTGTGTAATGGGTCCCCTACCCTGTTACTGAGAAGAGGAATGCAGAACCTTTAAGAAGACCCTACTTTGAACATAAACTGGATTTCAAAATGCACAGAGAGCTTCTGTTAGGCTCCAAATTTCTGGGGAAGCCACTATCAGGCACCAGAATCCTGTGAGAGTCGTTACCCAAACCTTGTTACAGCTGCAGTCTCCAGAGTGTAAATAGGGGGCTGCAGGAGCTGGGATATTGATGACAACTGAGGAAGGACTAGCTGCAGCAGAATGAAGTAGCTGGCCTCCTAATTAGGTGAACAGAAAATTATGGGTACTTTTACATGTGCTACCGACATATACTGAACAGTCATTTAGTGCATGCTAAAGCCAGTACTAAATAACTATACTGTTCCAACTGTGCAGCCAAGGGCACACGTAGATGTGTCAAGAGAGTAGGAAATGCTGTGGCATAATCCTTTGTGCTCCTCTTTTATAAATCTATCTTGAGAGAAAAAATTTTATTTTGAGATGAACATATACAATAGAGGAAAAAATACTTTCTCTTTCCATGTCAGGAAAAAACCCCAATGAGAAACAGGCAGGAATTCTCTGAGCAATGGTCAGCACTGTTATGAGGCATAGAGTCTATACCTAGCTATACGATTTTCTAGCAGAAATGCTCATTCACACAGAGTCCACTGCACTTGAATTCATACTGAGGAAAGCAACAGCAACAATTAATGAAGAAACAAACTGGAAAGGGAAAACAACAGATGTTTTCATTTGTGTCCCTTCTCACTTCATTGGGTTGCTGATGCCATTGCTTGTAAACAAATGAAAAATATTGGCTACATCTTGCCTACCCAGAAGAACTCCTGGCAGTAAAACAGTGACTGAAGAGAAACTGAAAGCACTTTTTCATCAGCTCAGCATCACTTTGCCTACAGTCTCAGTGACCTCACTACTCCAATCTAGCCATACCATGCTGGGCTGTTGCAGAAAACCTTAGTCCCATGGTCCCCAAGAATGTTAGATTTATTTGGTTTTTGGGGGAAAGTTAAGGCAGTCTCAATGAGGCATTAAAACAGCGTTCCTTCACTTTTATTGGTCCATGAAGAACAATATTAAACAAGTAATGTGCTGGAGCAATACTGTACTTTGTTCTCACTGTCAACTTCAGTTTTAACTGTTTAATTTCCTGTGGTTGTTAAAAACTTCCTACAGTGCCATAGAAAATTTTGCTTATGAACCGTGGGTTATGGTCAGTGAATTAACACATCCATTGATTGACAGAATATAACAACATTGGCAAAGAGTTTCAACCATCGTGAGCTTCTCTTCCTCATTTATATCATACTTTTCAGTTCACACCAGAACCATCCACATTATGCTTCTTATTTGGAAAGGAGAAATCTTCTGGGAATCAATCTGCAAACAACTTGTTTCTACATACTGTAGAGTGAAGAAGTGAATGTAGAAGGACTAGAAGCCCAATTTAACCCATTTTCTCCTCTTCAGCATTGCCCTTTCTCCATCACAGAGAGATACAAATTCTTTGCATTTAAATCCCCTTTTATTTAGAAACCCTGCTTTCTACAAGTCTATTGACTTGCACATGAAGCAGGCTGATACCTACGAAAACTTATGCCTCTGAACCAAGTAGTTTCTGATAGAGATGCAACTGGCCAGTAGTGTACCCAGGCAGTTCTTCCTCTCCTATCCTTTCCCTTACACTCTTTACAGGGCATTTGCTCTGGAAAGTAGTTTGCAGGAGCAACCACTGAATTTTGCAACTGCAGAGGGGAGACATCACCTCATTTTTTGGCCACATGGCAAGTGAGCAAAAACCCTCCCATTTTTGGGAGGTTGCCATTTCCATGCTACCTCCTGCTGCTGCTCAATAGAACCACATTTCCCAGGATGTCCTCCACTCACAGACACATGTTCCTCTGCTACTTGTTGCTGGGGCTGGGGCTGGAAAGTTTCAGGGGAGGTAGAACAGGTAATAGGAGTGCAAGGCATCCTCACTCCATTCTGGCACTTTTTAAACTTATGCAGTGCCCAGGGCTTATGTCCAGCTTGTCCACCCATCCTTGTACTCCTGGTCTCTAAGGAGTCCAGGATAGCTGGTTGTACTTTAAGGAGGCCTTGTTATGGGCACAGTAGCAATTAACCCTATGTAAAGGAGGAATAGGATGTGCAGCCGGAGGCTGGATGAGCCAAACAGTAAACTCTTTAATGACTTGGACTCAAGAAGGATACCCATAAAAAGAGAAACCTTGGCACATTATTAGGAAAGAGTATACAAGTGTTGAATATGCATTTAGGGAGAAACATCAGGAAGGTAAGATTTGAGATCCATCTAGCAAGAGATATAAAAGGCATTATAAAATAATTCTACAAGTATGTCACAAGTAAGAGAAAGACTAAGGAAAGTGTATGTCCTTTACTGAACGCAGCAGGTTATCTAGTAACAGATGATATGGAAAAGGGTTCTTAAATAAGGGTTGGCCATCAGATGAAAAGTGGGACATACAGACTGGCTTATATACGGTGGCTTAAATATGGTGGAACTTGTTCTAAGATTAAACTGGATTGATGTGCACTCAAACGTAATTGATATAGGTTAGACCAGGAATCACACATCTTTACTAGATAACTTTATCAATTTAGGTTAGGTTGCTGTCCACCAGCATTTAAGGTATCTTTGCAGGCCCCTGCTAGTCCCTGCCCCCCTTGCAGGGAGATGTGTAACCGCTTGCCTTGTACTCACCTGCTCTAGCTGAGTACCTACCCAGCACCACCCCTAAGTTATCATAGAGCCAAGCAGGCAAAGACTCTGTCCCCAGCCCTGTCTCCTTCCTCTGGTTATGCATCAGCCACAGTCAGGCAGCAGGGCAGGAGGGGGGAGGACACAAAGGCATCCGTGTCTCCAGCATGCACCCTTAGACCTGGGCACCCATGCCCCTGGACCATGCCCTCACATCCCATCATGAAACACCCCAAGATGCACACAGATTCCTAATATGGTGCCCAAGAGAACTCCTGTGAGTGGGTGCAGCCACACACTGCAACCCCGGCTCCTGCACATGGCTCAGGGAACCCCATGCCTGCACATGCAGGTGCATCCCAGTGGGCTTGCCCCACTCCAGCATGCTACATCTCAGAGATCAGAGCCTGTCACCCTGTCACCTGGACCCCACACCCTGCTCCTGTGAAAGGGATTGCCAGAAGACAGGAACCACACCTTCACACATCTTTCAATTCATCCATCCACCCAACCTTCCATTCTTCAATCCACCTCCTCACAGCCAGACCCTCAGCCACCCATAGATGCTGAGACCCCATAGGCACTGTCATGGACTATGGAAGACACTGTTCTGTCTTCCTCCACTACCCAACCCTGGTCTTGCAACTGGAATTACAAGAAGATGAGGGTTCTTGTCCCTATCTAGGGTGAAGAGAAGATCAGGTACCAGCTTTAGAAAGGGCACCAGAGCAGGAATATCTTCAAGCATGTTGCTTAGCTGTTGCAGGTTCAGGGCTACAAAAGGGATTGGGAGCAGTGCCATGACTAAAGCAAATGGATAAAGAGTCAGTATAGGCACATGAAGGATGCCAGCAAAAGGTCTGGGGGCCCAGAGGCAGAGCATAACCTTCTATGAGGAGCTGTCCTGCTACCTCACCAAAGAAAGGTCAATGAGATCCTGCACACTTACAGAACCACCAGGGGGTGAGAGGAGTTGTCAGTAGGGATATTGTCAGATGACAGGATACAGAGATGATGTGATAACTGGGTGCCTAGGAGTGGGTCCCCAGGGGCTACAGGACAACTGCTGGAGACAACCCCTGAAGAGTCCACCCAATTGGTTTTGGTCTCTGCATCATCCTAGGATGTGGGAGCCAAAGTGTGCCTGTAACTAGAACTGAGCTCCCTTTTCTAGGGTGTGACTAACAGCAGGGAGCATGGCACGCAGGAGTGGGGGGAAATCTCTGATGCCATAGACATTGGGTCTCAAGATGTGGAGTCAAAAGATATGCCCTCCACCTCATAGATGGCTCCCCACCCCATGGGTGGCTCTCCCACCTTGGTATTTGACCCTGTGGACCATGGCCAAGTATGCAGGCTCTGGGAAACCATTCCCCTCACAGTTGTCACCCTGTTCTGGACCCAATCCTCTGACACCCTGCTGGCTCCCTCCCAGACCAGCAGAGCACCCCTAACCCCCACCCCCTACCATTTTAGTGGTCACTTCTGTAACAGGACCTTCACAACTGTCCTCACAGCTGTCAGCTGGAGAGGTAGCTGAACTGCTCAGTTGGCAGCCATCTCCACACTTCTGACATGTCATGCAGCCTGGGAAGAGCAGCTTGTCCCCACTCCATGCAGCCATGACAGTGACCCAGGGGGAAGATGGACCCTCTGGAAGGAAGGTGGGGGGTAGAAAAGAAGGGGGATCTGGTTAGTCCACTATCACTACAGGCCATCCCTGCCATCACCATCCTCTCTCAAGCTACTGGGGATGAGAAATCAGATGTTGTGGAGGACACACATGGCAATGATGAATTGTATCATGTTTTCTGTCCAGTTCAAGGTGCATGCTGAGAGCTCACCTATGCACTTTCAGGTGGCCAAAGGTGCACTCGACCATCATTAAGCATATGATCAGGCAGTATTTGAAATGCTCTTCCCAGTGGTCCATCTGCCCCCTAGTAGGGCTTCATCAGCCAGGGTAGAGGGGGTAAGTTGAGTCCCCAAAGATGCTTGAAGGGATGATGATGTTGGCAAGGATGAAATCGGGGACCCCAGGAGCATAATGCCTGCTGTCCATCAGCCCAGGTAGAAGTTAGCTGTGAAAGATATGAGCATCATGGGACTTGTCCACCCAGCTGGCAAAGATGTGGGTAAAATTGCCCTGGTGGTTGACAATGCCTTGCAAGATAATGAAATAGTAGCCCTTGTGGTTGATGAATGCTTGGGCAGTCTCAGCTGGGCAGAGGATGGGGATATGTATGCCATCTATGGCCCCTACACAATAGGGGAAGCCCATGTGATGGAAACCAGGGACCACCTCCTGTGGGTTGATGATGTCAATGAAAGAGTTGGCCAGGACCTTTTGGATGACCAAACACACCTCCTGGTTGACTTATCTAGCTGTGGACTTCTCTACACTGAACTGGTTGGTGAGGTAATAGAGATTGCTAAGGATAGCTGCTCTTATGATAATTGCCACACTTCTCTGGGGTGAAAAGTGGCTACATGCTGACATCCTGGTGCCTGATGCAGGGTGCCAGCTGGTCAACAATGTCCATGAAGGTGGACCACAGAATACTGAAGGTTTGGACACACCATTTGCCATCCCAGCCACCCAGAACAATCTTGTCACACCAGTTGGTGTTGGTGGCACTTGGTGTCCATGCCATCCTGGGTGGCCTCATCCTTATTGACCACATGAAAGTTAGTGTCCCAGTCCAGGATGCTTGGCCCACACAGGGTCCAGTGGTTGGCCCCATGCAGGATGGATGGCTGCTAGCTTATGGGAAAGAAGGCATGTGCTATGCCGCTTCATGTACAGGCATGCATGCATTATGTCTCACAGCCTCTGGTGAAAGTCACATAGGGCAACAAGCAGGACACACCAGTTTCTGGATATCCCTGCTTGAAAACAGGCAGCAGAATGCCATGGCAGGGTTCGGGCAGATCGAGACAGAGACATGTGCAAGTCATGATGAAGGGTGCTCACTCTGGGGTTCTTCTGGAAGCCTAGGGCTGGGCACAGAGAAAGATCCAAGGTGAAGTGACAGGGGGAAAGGGGCATGGTAACCTGTGCCCAGCAGCCAGTCAGAGGTAGCCCAGCCACTCAGGTGGGTTCAGCATTCTCCAGCAGCTTGGGAAGCCTGTGAAGCAAGCTGGGAGGCATTCAGGAGTGCCCCCAACCTACTGGCCTAGGCCAGTGAAGGCAGCCTGTGTGCCTCCTCACCAAAGGGAACATGAACATGAGTCACCAGTGTATGAACATAAGTTGCCAGTGTGATGAAGTAATAAGCAAGGCTAACTGCACTCTCTCTTGCATCAGCAGGAGTATCATGAACAGGTGTAGGCAAGTGTACCGCAATTCTATGCGGTATTGGTGAGGCTGCAAATGGAGTACTGCATCCAGTTTTGGGCACTGTACTTCAAGAGGGATATGGATAACCTTGAGAGGGTTCAGAGGAGAGCTACTTGTATGGCTGAGGGCCTGCAGGTAAGACCCTATGAAGACAGACTGAGGAATCTGAATCTCTTCAGCCTCTACAAGAGAAGGCTGAGTGGTGATCTTGTGGCTGCCTACAAACTCACTGGGGAGCCAGCAGGGAATAGGAGACACTCTGTTTACCAGGGCACTGCTCAGGTAACCAGGAATAATGGCCACAAGCTAAAGGAGAACAAATTTAGATTGGACATAAGGAAGAAATTCTTTACAGTAAGGGTTGCCAAAATATGGAATGGGCTTCCAAGGAGGTGGTGCTTTTTCCTCCCCTGGAGGTGTTCAAGAGGAGATTAGACAGGTATCTGTTTGGGGTTACCTAACCCCAGCACTCTTTCCTGCCTGGAGCAGGGGGTTGGACCCGATGATCTACCAAGTCCCTTCTGACTCTATGAAATCTATGTTCTGTTTACTCCCAATCTAATGTATGTCACTTACAGAAACCCATGTAGGTTTGATCAATTCTGCCTCAGGCTTTTTGAACATGTGTAGTTAGCCAAGGTGTGATTAACATGCAGGCCATGGGACTCTGTAGCAGCCTCTTCCACTGTCACACAACAGGTAAGGGCCTGGGTTGGGAGTGAGAGCAACCTCAGAAAGGCCACCCCTGCAGTATATGGCTCATGTAGCATGCATTATTTAGCCACACCAAATTGGCACAGCCTTGACTTTGAAATGTCTTCAAGTTGGCAGGTCTGGATATGATGCATCCTTGAATACTGAAGAAATTGGCAGAGGTAACTTTCAGAGCCAATTGCTATAAACTCTGAAAGTTTTATGGAGGCCAGGTGCAGTCCCAGATGACTGAAAAAGTGGAAATACATTTTCCATCTTTAAGTAGGAGGATCTGGGGTATTACAAACTAGTCAGTTTGACCTCAGTAACAGGAATTATTACAGAACAGCTCACAAAGGAGCCTATTCCTAAGCACCCAGAACAAGGCCATCAGGAATAGTCAGCATAGATTCATCAAAAGCAAGTCATGCCTCACCAACTTGATTTTTTTCTATTACAAGGTGACAGGCTCTGTGGTTAGGAGAGCAGCTGACATGATATACCTTGATTTTTGCAATGCTTTTTTGCTTTGTCTCTCTCTCTCTAGAATGTATGCAAACTTTATCCAACTTGGTGTCATCTCTAAATTTACTAAGTGTGTACTCAATTCCAGAATAACCATAACTTGGAAAACAGTCCAAAGTCAGATGAAAATAAACAAGGACAAGTGCAGTCTTGCAGAACTGTAGAAAAGGATTTGGGGGTTACAGTGGACCATAAACTGTATAGGAACCAAAAGTGTCCTGCTGTTGTAAAACAAGCGAATAGCATACCTGCCTGAATTGTCAGTCACTTGCAAATTAAAAGAAATTACTCTCCTGACCTGTTCACAAGTGGTGAGTACCTGGACTACTGCATTTGGCCCACTAGTTTCAAGAAAGACAAATTGGAAAGACTCAGGTGGACAGTTACAGAAATGATTATAGGCCTGGAAAACATGGCTTATAAGAAAAGACTGAAGGAACTTGGACTCTTTAGTTTGCAGAAGAGAACACTGAGGGGGGATATGATAACACTCTATGTGATGGGTGGTTCTCTGTGGCTGTTGTTAGGGTGATGATATTTGGATCTTGGGGAGCACTGGGTGTGCAGCTGTATAAAGGCTTTTTCCTATGTCTAGGTAAAAGCTGCTGGTCACAAGGCAGAATGATATATTACAAGAAACTTTGCAAATGCTTAAGCAAGCAGTTTTCTAACAGTGGGATAGAGTGCAGGATGCATAATTTACTGTGTAAGGAGAACTGTCTCTCACCCCATTTTCATTAAGAAACTGGGGGACTGTGGTGTCAACACCCACACAGTCAAATGGGTCGCCAACTGGCTGGAGGGCCACAACCAGACAGTGGTAGCGGATGGGTCATTTTCGACCTGGCGGGATGTGGGCAGTGGGGTCCCCCAGGGCTTGGTCCTTGGGGTTGCACTGTTCAACATCTTCATAAGTGACTTGGACGAGAGGGTAAATAGCACCCTGTTCAAATTTGCTGATGACACTAAGATGTGGGGGGATGTGGGCAGGCTAGAAGGGAGGAATAGGCTGCAGTCCGACCTAGACAGGTTACAGGGGTGGGTGGATGAGAATAGGATGGGTTTCAACACTGACAAGTACAAGGTGATGCACCTGCGGAGGAACAATCAGCACCATACCTACAGGCTGGGGAACTCCCTTCTTGTTTGTACAGAGGCAGAAAAGGATCTTGGAGTCATCATTGATGCCCATGGACCATGGGCCGGCAGTGTGGGGATGCAGTCAGGAAGGCCAACCGCACCTTGTCATGCATCTACAGATGCGTCTCAAGGAGGTGATCCTCCCCCTCTATGTGGCACTGGTCAGGCCGCAGCTGGAGTATTGCGTCCAGTTCTGGGTGCCGCACTTCAAGAGGGATGTGGACAACATGGAGAGGGTCCAGAGGAGGGCCACTCACATGATCAGGGGGCAGCAGGGCAGGCCCTATGAGGAGAGGCTATGGGACCTGAACCTGTTCAGCCTCCACAAGAGAAGGCTGAGGGGGGATCTAGTGGCCTGTTACAAACTAGTTAGTGGGGACCAGCAGGCATTGGGGAAGTCCCTGTTCCCCCGAGCACCACCAGGAGTGACCAGGAATGATGGTCACAAGCTGGCAGAGGGTAGGTTTAGGTTAGATATCAGGAGGCACTACTTCACAGTCAGGGCGGCTAGGATCTGGAACCAACTTCCAAGAGAAGTGGTGCAGGCTCCTACCCTGGGGGTCTTTAAGAGGAGGCTAGATGAACACCTTGCTGGGGTTGTTTGACCCCAGTACTCTTTCCCGCCATGGCAGCGTTTTGAACTTGATCTGCTCAGGTCCCTTCCGACCTTATTCTACCAACTATGAAACTAAGCTGGGGTCAAAGTCTTGAGCATCTGCTCTTAGCAGAGAGGCATGCAAGTGAACAAAATGCATAGGCAATTCCATCCTAATGAAGTAAACAGTAAACAGAGGTGGAGCTTGAGATGGGAGGAGAAATGGGTGGAACAGAAGGAGGGACAGAGGTGGAATAAATGTTAATGAGTATGAACCAATGTGTATAAATGTGGAAACAACTAGTGTTCACTGCTGCTCATCGGTTTGTTGTTTTTTTGGGGGGAGCTAGTCCAAAGCGTCTCCATTCTGAATAAAGCTGTTGCAAGCAATGCGTACTGGTGTTTGCTCCCTTCATGCTCTGGCTAATGAGTTACAGGATCCAGGGGCAATTGGATTGTCATTTCCCTAGTCATTGGGCGCTGCATGGAGTCGGAGTCTAACAGCTGAAGGGGACAGAACAGTGAGCTACCGTCTTAAATTCCCTACAGCAAGGGGAATTTAGGCTGGCTATTAGGAAGAACTTTATTACTTTGAGAGTAGTTAAGCACTGGAATAAGTTAGCGAGAGTGGTTGTGGAATCTTTATCCTTGGATATTTTTAAAAGATGGTTAGATGGACACTTTACCACAATTGGCTTAGTCAGAGACAATCCTATCTTGAGCAGAGGGGTGGGCTAGATCACTTCCAGGGGTCCTTTCTAACTAAGCTACCAGTTTATGAAGAAAGGATAATGTCAATATCTTGATAAGACTACTAAACAAAATAATTCAGTTATTAAAGTATTTGTGTTCTAGGTGTTTTGTATAGTTGCTGTCAAATCAAGTTGCTGTGGTCTTATTTTATATTAAATATATCAAATACACAGAAAGGAAATAAATGAATTGAAACAATTTATTTCAGTATGCTATTTAAAACCTTACATGAACAAAACCTATTTTGTTATGTTTTACATCTTCTATTATCATATTATTTTGACTTTAACTTGAAATGATCTATTATTTTTTCATTTACTATAAATGTACTTGATACATCTGTTGTAGGCATCAGACTTAAGACTATTTTCTAGTGAAATTACCTAATGGGTATATTAATGAAGACTTGTGAGAGAAGGCCAGATTCACTTTGAGCTATAAGCAACAAATTTCACCAGGTTCTAAGACTACTGACCATGACTATCTGGTGTCCTGGCCAAGATGCCTGTCAGTGTGATCGCTATGAAATCAATCTAATAAAGCTTATGAAGACAACGAAACTTTTTGAGATTCACCACACATCAACAAGCCAAATAAACCCTGACAATTTCACTTCTGCTTCCTAAGGTCCATGGACCTGGTGAAACAATGGTACACATTCTTCATGACTCTTCTTTCCAAACTCAAGTAAACCTGGAGAGTCAAACATAAGAACTGCAAAATCACTGCTGTGGAAATGGCCAAGTGCTATTTCATGGGTGTCACATACATTGAGGATACTCTCTATTCACAGACCCTGAGGACATGACTAGACTATGAAGTCTATCCCTTCTTATTATATTCCTTTTTCATTTTCCATTTCATGTGGAAAGTACACTTTATATGGTATGGAAACTAGGCCTTCTGAAAACAAAAGTCTGAAATCTCTTTTCTCATTTAGAAACAGTTTCACTCCCTTTCTCTCTCCTATCAAGAAAAATCCAACAGCTACCTTCTGCCAAGAAATAACAGCTTCTACTAAAAATGAAACCTATTTGTTATGGATTGTATACATTCATTTGAATATTTCTGTAACATTGTCATTCTATGAGAATTTAATCATTTATGTTAACATACTTTAACATGTAGAATATACTTACTTCTTAAATTTATACTCATTGTTTGCCCAATAAAGTTATTAAGATTTTATGTTAATTCTGTGCTTTTCAATTGTTTTAATATCAATGTTTTCTTTACCTTTATTGTGTTTTTTTAATTGGAGGCAAATAAGTTTGTACACAAAGCAAAGGAGTCTATGCAAAAAGATATGGAGGACAATGAATTCATTATTTTATAAAGTGAGGAGGGCATGGAAATTTCAAACAGAAAGTGATAAAAACGTGTGGTTGTATGTGAAGCTTTTGTTCAGTAAAAAAAAAGCCATGGGTTTGGTTTATAAAGGACACATTTCAGGTTTTAGATTGGAAGAAAGGTATCTGACTTGAAAATCCTACAAGCAAAACTACAAAAACCAATGTACTCTTTAGAGGGATAAACACTACTACTTCTTTTCAACAGCACAAATACGATTACACGGTGAAATAAAATCAACATCTTTCTCCCTCAACTTTATCTCAGTATGTCATTTGTTAGTTTACTGATAATATAAATAAAAATTCTTCAATATTTCAGGATAATGTCATATATTCCTGTTTTCTTTAGGGTTTTTTTGTTGTTTTTTTTTTACTATTTTATCCTGAAAATTATTGTTTGAAAGTATAAACTTCGATTGCATTTCAAATAGATGACTTTGAAAGGTCAGCCTTGATAAACTCCTATTTTCAATTACAGTTTTATTTTAAAATAAGCCAGATTTATTGTATATAATGGACATTAAAATTGTCCATTATCTCAGTCAAATAAAAATTTAACAGCCAATTTGATATTTGCCAAATATGTCAGATTAATATGATTTCTGGATTAAACCCCAGAGTATTTATTCAGTATTTCAGTTTATAGAGGCCATTAGGCAATTCAGTTTTATATGTATTACATATGTACAAAAGTTCAGCAACACCGGGATTAAAGTTTCCTGGTCATACTTAATTTGTATCTTTTGTTTTTAAGCTTTATAGCAGCCTTTAATTCCATGATTATGTTCCCTTTTCCTCTCCCAAATGACTTCTGTGACATTGGGGGTACAGGAAAATCTTACTTTGGTCACAAAATAGAATTGTGTAAAAAAGGAGGCTTTTGTCTGTAAGATCTTTGTTTCACTTATTGCAGAAGTTGAAAAATGTGTTCTGCATACAACAGGCAATGACAGGAAAAGACAGTCTTTTTCTTAAATAAGTTGAATGCTACTTGAATATGATTTTATCCCTGCCTCTGCCACAGAGCTCCTATGTGTGAAAATGAAAGTAATACATGGTCACTAAGGCTCTGCGAAGCTTTGGTAGCCTATTCAATTTAGAGGAGATATAGACCAGTTCAGTGGCCAAATCTCTGAATCTGAATTGAACTGGGAGACCCATTAAAATCTCCCAATCAAATCAAAAGTCTCCCAATCGATTCAGACAGATTCAGTGCTGATTTGGAGATTCAGCTATAGACTAAACAGGCAGCAGTCCTCGACCATGCTTCCAGCTGGTAAGTCTGTTGTGGTGGGCAGAGGGAAAAGGTGTGTGTGGGGGGCAGATCAACACCCCCACAGTGAGGAAGGGATTGGGCTTGGGACAAGCTGCCCACTGCGCACTGCCACATGCTGCTGTTCCGGGATGACATAAGAGCAGGCATATACCCCTGGATCTTCATGGGGTAGGCTGGGCTGGGTTGCACTCTGGGAGGCTAATCCCAGCCACCTGCCCCCAGTGGATGGCTGGAGCCAGAGCTGTGCTTTGGGCAGCTAGCTCCAGCCACAGCCTGGAGCAGAGCCCTGGCTCTGCCCACCCTGTATAGCACAGTGGAGTGGGGGCTTTGGGGAGGCTGCAGCCCCCATAAAATTTCCCATAGCCCCAGCTGCTGGCCCCACCCCAATCCGGGTGCATGTGCCCATTGTCACATCCTGCTGCTGCTTGTCCAGCTGGGGCACAGTGGGGCAAGCCACGGCTTGTTCAGGAAGTGCAGGCAGGCTGGAGCAGCTTCCACTGCTGCACATACTTGTCGGAGGCAGTGCAGCAGCACTGTCCCATGCCTCCCTGCCTCACCTGGGTGAGCAGCAGGAGGGCATAGCCTCTATCCCCAGCATCTTCCACCTGGAGTGAGCCATTCCTGCATCATGCCCCACCCCACATAGGCAAGCAGCAGCAGGGCATAACTGCTGATCCCAACACTGCCACGCTCACATCTCGTACCCCCCCACCCACACTGGACAAGTGGCAGCAGGGCAGATCCCCCATTCCCAGCTACTTCTGCCACCCGTCTGGAGCACAGCCTGGCTCTGCCCACCCCATGCAGATCCAAGGGAACATGCCCATTTCCATGCTTTCCCAGACTGGTGATGTAGGGTGGTGCATAGTGGCGGTAATCCCCCTCCCCATTTCCCATGCGGAGGAACAGACATGCTAATGGAACTGTGGTAACAGGCTACCACCAACTATATAGAGAAATACAAGAAAGAGCTAAGAGTACGATTTGATATACTGGATACAACCTCTGTGCACATATTCTATAACCTTGACTCCTGCCTCTGCTCTTACTGGACAGCTTGTCCTAGGCCCAGCCCCAGTCCCAATCCCTCCCTTGCTGTGAGGGCGTTGATCTGCCCACCCCTACACACACCCCTTCCCTCCCCACCCTCATCCACCAGAACAGACTTACCAGCTGGAGCCAGCTGTGTCCAGTGTCCTTGAGGACTGCTGCCTGTTTAGTCTATGGCCAAATCTCTGAATTGGCACTGAATCTTTGGATCCAAATTGGCTGAATTGAATTGAATCACTGTCTTTCCAAATTGGCCAAATCCAAATCCAGATTGAATACTTGCCACTTCATACAGGCCTAATGGTCACTAATTATCTGCCCCTCATTTTGTGCATCTGATCTGAGATTCCAGTGTCTGATTCATTATTCAAAACTTTGAGAGTTTGACTTTACAACTCTAATAATCTTTCAATGTAAGTTTTGTATGCAATTTCCCACAGTTCTTTTTCTTTTTAAATGTAAACTGAATAAAAAAAAAAAAGAAGAAATTCCATCATATGCCCAAACACTAGCACCCACGTAGATTATTAACCTGTTTGTAACCTTTATATCCTCCATATAGATTTCTGGCCATTTGAACTAATGGAACTGTGGTAACAGGCTACTACCAACTATATAGAGAAATACAAGAAATAGCTAAGAGTACAATTTGATATACTGGATACAAACTCTGTGCACGTATTCTATAACCTTGACTCCCTCTGCACAACCTTTCTCTCTGCATCCCTCCAATATCAATCTTGCTTTTTTTTTGCCCCAGACTACTTATCCCCATCCCATTATTTTTATCTAGTCATCATAGGTTGTGCATTATTACACTACTTCAAGCTTTACACCTTCCTGTAAGGCTGTTGACTACCACCCAAGGAGTTTATCATAATCTACCTGCAGGTACTTCTGAAAGTGTTTTGTTGCTATTTGAGTGCATCTTGTTAGAAAAAAGAGATTCTGATGTTTCCATCTGATAGGATGGAAAAAGGGACAAGTGAAAAAAAATCATGAAATCATTAAAACATTTCCAGATCTGCAGCGGGGGGTGGGGAGAGGGTGTTGCTACATATCAGCGAAGCAATTTTATTAAACTCTCTTCCCTATTCCCAGAAGCCCAGCTGTTTTATTAACAGCTGTCTGTGGTTCAACTGCCACATTCAAGGTACTTTCTATTTTAATAAACTAACAATCAGAATATCGAACAGTTCCCAGGGAAAACAGAATCTGGGCTAAGTAGCTAGAAGTCCCCAACTGCTATTGAAAGGGCAGCTTGCTATTTTGGCAGGAAAGGGCCATTTCAAATTATTGGTTCTTTCCTTCCATCACTCCCACTCTAGAAAATCCTAAATGCCATTCTACATTTCCAGTCTGGTTGTTACTATCTTCTATGTCCTTTCCCTGATTAGCTCGCTTTCTCATTTAAAATTTGTTTAGAGGTATTTTTGTTTGTTTTTTTAGTTATAGTAGTATCCTTGATGTCCTGCATTGGGAGTTAGTGCAGGGCCATGACATCATTTGAAAGGTCATAGCAGATGATCAGAGATGGATTTGGACAAGTATACTTTATTTTTAGACAATGGGATTTAAAAAAAACCCCATAACCCAATCTCAAGGCTACACCAACTGTCAGCATCGACTTGGTGAAGAGACAATTGGAGGGCCTGGATGTGTTTAAGTCAGCAGGCCTGGAAGATGTTCATCCAAGGGTGCTGAAGGAATTGGCCAGTGTCATAGCAGAGCCACTGGCATGGCTGCTTGAGCACTTATGGTGCTCAGGCCAGGTCCCAGAGGATTGGAAAAGAGTAAATGTGGTCCCTATTTTCAAGAAGGGGAGGAAAGAGGAAGGTAACTTTAGACGAGTTAATCTCACCTCTATCCTTGGAAAGCCTTTGAAAAATTATTAAGGATCACATTTGTAGGAGTCCAGCAAGAAAAATAATACTGAAGGGCAACCAGCATGGATTCATAGCAGGTATATCCTATAAAATCTTGTTTCTTTTTATGATCAGGTCACAAAATGCTTAGATGCAGGAGTCAAGGTAGATGTCCTTTACTTGGATTTTAAGAAGGCCTTCTATATGGTATCTCCTCCTATTCTCCTAAATTAATGGAGTTGCCATGACACAGATGATTACATGATTAGATGGATGGCAAATTGGCTTAAGGGGCACACCCAGATAGCGGTGGTGGATGGGTCAGTATCAACCTGGAAAGATGTGGTCAGTGAAGTCCCATAAGGCTCGGTCCTTAGACCTGTGCTGTTCACTGTCTTCATCAGTGACTTGGATAAGGGTGTGGAGAGCAGTCTGTCCAAATTTGTGGATGATACCAAATTATGAGGTAAAGTTAACACACTAGAGGGCGGGGAACAAATCTGGGCAGATCTGGACAGGTTGGGAAAGTGGGCAGAATAGAACAGGATGCAGTCCAATAAAGACAAGTGCAAATAGCTGCATCTAGGGAGAAGGAATCACCAAAAACACTTACAGGCTGGGGAATGACCTTCTCAGCAGCACAGGAGTGGGAAAGGGATTTTGGAGTTATTGTTGACACTAAGATAAACATGTGTCAAGGAATAGGAGATGCTCTGTTTACCAGGACACCCCTTGGAGTAACTAGGAACAAGTAACTAGGAACCATGGCCACAAACTGACAGGCAGATTTAGGTTACACATCAGGAAGAACTTCTTTACAGTAAGGGTGGAATGGGCTTTCAAGGGAGGTGGTGCTTTCCCCTACCTCAGGGGTCTTTAAGAGGAAGCTAGACATGCACCTGGCTGGGGTCATCTAACCCCAGAGCTCACTTCTGCCAAGGGCGGGGGGTCAGACTCAGTGATCTTCTTAGGTCCTTTCCTTCCAAGCATCTATGAATCCCTGAAAATATCTTAAACTGTTGCTATTTATTATTTGACTGCCTCCTTAGACTCATACACCTGTGAGGGAAGAATGATTTCCAGCTGTGTGTCAGCAACACTGAAATCTCTCTCAAAAAACAAGGAAAGTATTCCCTGTGCATCAGGATAATGCACGCAGTTTAGCAACGTGTTGATTTTTTTAAAAGCTTACAACATTTTACCGGTAAATTATGGTTCTTCTGTGTGAAACAGTATTTAATAAAACACAAAGCTTTTCAGTTTGTCCTCTCTAAGAAGGCTTTCCTCTCAAACTGATTGTGGCTTGGGGCTATAATAATTTATAGCAGCACAAATGATAATATTTTACATCTAGTAACATTGATTACACTTGAATAGCTGTGAGACAAATGACTAACACTGCTGACAAGTTTTCTTTCTGTCTAGTTCATAATATGAATTGACATATTGTACAGAAAGAACTTGAATATTTGGGAGAAAATGAAAGGATGATAAAAAGAAATTTTCCCACCATCTGAAAAGCAACTGTAATTTGGATTTGATATGCATTATAAGTCTATTCTGCAAGTTCTGTTATCTTGAGTCACCACCATGATTACACAAGAAATTCAGTACTTATGAAAGTTAACCAAATAGTTAGCATTCTGAAAAATGTTAGACAGTCTACAGTGTAAGAAATATAAAGCACTTCTGCTTCAAAGGTCTCTCCTTCATTTTCATTTTAAAAATATTTGCCACACTAAAATGTGTCTTAGTAATGCTGATGAAAATTTCTGTAGCACTAGAAAGAAATCTTTGCACTTCATGACATTTTTCTTTGTTTATATTTGAAGCAGCTAGTAGGATTACATACAAGAGCATGTAAATTATACCATAATTTGCCAGTCAATAATATGGAACCAGCAATAAATGAAGAAATATGTACAGCATGCTCAAAATACAATAGAATGTGTAAAAAGCAAAAATAACTCAAAGGAACACTATTCAATGACATGAAAACATATCTGCTTTGTAACTGGCATAAAAAGTAGTGGACAAACAGAGGGAAGAGCTAGTTTACGTATTTCTTAATTCTGGAACATTTTTCATTTACGTCAATATGTCTCAGGAGAATTATATGAAAACCAAAGGTATATCTTGTACTGCAAATGGGTCTTATTCCAAACTCTAGATACAAATGTCCTCAAAGGGACCTTAATACCAAAAGAGAAATAAGCTATCTGTATGGGAAAGAGGTCCTTCAGGATCTCCCTTACTGAGAGATGAGGGAGTAGAAAAAGTAAAGCTCTCGCATGGATATACAATGCTGCTTAGAAGACAACTAGGTACATGTTATACTAGATATAGCTTAATTTATTTTAGTTGAGCATCTTGCACATTTTTTCTGCTCTGAGAAGAACTATCTACTCAAGACCAGTCTATATCAAATTCATATGCTTTAAAATAGTGACTTTATATGAGTTTCCTTTTTTTTCCTCTCAGACTGACAGCATCCACATGAATGCAGTCACCTTTTACTTCAGTACATAATATAACACTGAACAGGTACTGATACAAATATAATGTAAACAAACTATTTTGGAACGGGTTACCCCTGGTAAATCAACCATAAATTGAAGCCAAAAAAGCTCATTAATCAACTGTGTAATATTATGAACAAGAAACAGATTATATTTTCTGTAAGTATTTTCTATTACATTACTTCTATTGAAAACACAGACTAGAACTAAAGCTGAAATTCCAAAACGATTGACTCTGCATAATCCTGACACTTTGGTGTGGTGTTTCAAGTGAAAATTGGAATACAGTTTTGTTGGCTTCAGATTAGTGAGAGTGATTCAATTATTTAATATAACCTTCTATATGTCCCTAACAGCTACAGCATGCCCTGTTAAAAAAGGCATGTGTTGTGGCTTGCCATAGTAATATGCGGCATAAAGCTTATACTAAAATGATAAACTCTGAGTATATGCATATGTGCTAGCTACCTCACAGCAGAAGATATAGGGACTTGTTCCATGTCAACATGCTGTGGTACAGCTGGGTTCATATTCTTATGCATGGCAGACTAAAGCTAAGCCATGGCATTTTATTCCTTATTCCAGGATTACTAGAATAAAAAAGATGACTAAGGTACTAAGAGATAAAAGTGTGCACTTGGACAGTTACTCTGGAGCTGCTGATACCTAATAAATTACAACTCTGTTATCATGGTAGCTAGTTTGTGGTCAAAAAACAAGTTATTCCAATCATAACTATAAAAATATCTTTGTTTCTATCAATATATTTCCGCATGTCTCTCACAATAGTCTCTTAGTACCTTTCAGTATAAAAGAATATATCCTCCTGTAACCTTTGGGAGTGCTAGCTTGCTTGTTTTATAAATGAAGAATAGAGGCAAAGAGATTGAAACTTCATTTCAGGAAAAGTTCATAAGGAAATGTTTAGGTATATGCTTAAACTCCCATGACTTGAGCAGGCATTTAAGAATAGGATTAGCCCTGAATGAATAGGCACAACAATCAGAACAAAATAAGGAACTCGCCCAAAGTCAAAGATTCACTTTGTGGTAGATTTCTAAATCATAGTCTAGTACTTTAATCTTTTAGGGACAATAGCAAAATAATTTCATAAGTATGTCACATTTAATAAGATTTACCTGGAAAATATGAAGCATGACCATTTCCCTTCACTGACTAAAGCTGAGTTATTGTGAGATACTGTAGTACATTTGCAGCATCTTATTGGCATTTTTATGCTAAAATTAAAATTATTTTTTTTTCGTCACCACTTCACTTTCTACAAGACATTTAACTGCCATGCCCCCCCCCAGTTTGGTGGCCTTTTCTGGAGTTAATGCTTGAGAGAGATCCCCCACTTCTTTTGCTATTCAGAGAAAAAGGTACTTCCAGGGTAAGTATCACAAGCAGAAATATGAATGGATTAGGGAATGTCCTGAGGAAATGAGAGAAGGGGAGAAGATACAACAAGGATATAGCACTGCACTATGTAAATGTCTGCTATTACTCTGAATGGACAACAGTGACAAATGAACTCAGGGGATAAATCCCCAAATATACCATGAAGTCATATCTAGGGCTGCTGCCTGCTGCACTATATTTACCTGTAACAAAGACCTAAACTTCTATACATTTTTCATGTTGGCAGAGCAATACTTAGGCTTCTTCTTAAAAGCTGTGTTGTCACGCCTCCACCATAACTTCCTCTCCATGTAAGTAGATTGTGCTAAGCAGAGCTTTTACTGTTTAGAGCAGAACTGTTTTAATTCTGCTATGAAGAACTGGGTCACAGAGTGACTAGTAGCTTACACCATAGTGATTAACAATAGTAAAAATCTTTAACATTAATCATGGACAAAGCAGAATATGAGAAACCCTTTTCCTTTTCTTCTTCTGTTTCTTGTCTGATATCCACACTGAGAGCACCTTCTTCAGCTTCCTGTCTACATATAGTAAAAGAAGTTGTAAAATAGAAATGTTCCCTAACAGGAGACCAAGAGAGTTCGGGGTTGGCAGTTGTTCCCTCAGGACATTTATAGATGTGCTCCAGAAGGCGGCACGCTTTAATTAGCGCAGCTCTGAGAGCTGTACTAATTAAAAGCACCCGGATCATCACATGCATCAGCATCCTCATGGTGAAAAATGGCGGTGGGGTGCTTTGAACTAAAGCTCATAGAACGTGCTTTAAAGCTCCCTGCTGTCATTTTTCTGTGGGGGGACACTGACATACATGACACTGGAGTCTACTGGAGCATGGCAATTACCACACTCCAGCAGACCCGATTAATCGAGTCTGCTTCAATGTGCTCTAATGCCAGTGTGTCGGAGCAGCCTCCCTGCACATGTATAGGAGCCCTCAGTTAGGAAGCAACTAGCTAATTAGTCAGCCTGAGCTACACAAAAGGTTTGCAGAGTTAGCCTTCAGTTCCACAATAAAACTAGTTGTTTTAGTTTTTCTCATTCATCTCATGCCTTCATTTATCAAATCTGGTGCTTATGACCCCACACTCCTACAGAGGTCTCAGTTGACATAGAAATCCTCCTACAGGTTTTAGAGACAGAGACCTGTGTTTCCCCAACTCTCAAAGAAGTAAAAGGAAGAAAGAAACACCTCTAAAGCACAGCAATTACTGAGATTTGAGGCAAGAGCTGATGTTTCAGAATTTTTACAGGTCACAAAAATGACTGACAGCAACATTAAACTTCTATTAGAATATTAATCATAATGTAGGATTCATGGTGTCATATTCCAGAGAACAGCTGTTTCTTTGGCCCCATACTAGAGCCCTGCTGAGGATTACAAATTTAGTCTTGCTCCTGTTCCCACCCAATCCTGTTTTAGTTTCTTGCACATTAATTTATTTTAGTTTATCCAAAAAGTGAGGGGCCTGTAACAATACAAATCCTGCTGAACTGCATATGGGGGATAGTTTTTTAACATATCAATCTGAGCTCAAGTATCTTTCTCTGAAAACTGAAGGAAAAGATAAAAAATGAAGTCTATTCTTGTAAATTATCCCATGAGCCAATTTTTTTCTGATCCAACCTTACATCAATAAAACTGATTCTTCCTAGCATGCTGGTAGGCTCCTTCATTGGGCAACAGCTGACACAAAAACTAAACCAAAGTAATCCAGCCATGCACAAGGGCTATGGAAATTTTTCATGGGCTACAAAGATTTTTCATTTTCATTTGCTCCCTCTGTTTTTCAAGAAGTAGCATACTTTCAATTGTGCAGGGCACTAGACCAGATGATCCTTGAGTTTCCTTCTAACTGTATTTTAAGGAGCCAATAGCAATATAGTGCTACACTTCTGTGACTGTACAGCATTATAGGGGAAGAGAAAAATTGTCAAAGTGCTTAAAAGCAAGTAAGAATTTAATTCACACCAAATTTCATCAGAGTCTATAGTCTGACTGTATATTCACAGAAAACCCTGTAACCCTTGTGCCATGGCTTTGCATATCAAGTTAAACAAGAATAAGCTGAGTCCTAGGCTAAATGTCTCTTCACAGGGGGAAAATGTAGCATCAGCATTTTGTGTATGTCAATAACCATTTTGTACTGAGATGAATCACAGGCACCTCTAATCACATCTGATCATTGTTTGGAGCAATTCAGTTATTCTCTCATATCTGCGTTACTAAATGTTCTTATGCCCACTTACCACATATTCTGTCAAATGTCTAATCCTTACTGACAACTGACATTTTCAAAGAGTAGCATAAGTACATTATAAACAACAGAGTCTCTATCAGGTCCCACAAATTAATACTGCTAGAGGAAGGTTGGGCAATTTTTAAATACATATAGACAATTAAGATAAAGAGGATTGTGAATGTTGACAGTCCTTAATCATAACCATTCTTCTGTGTGCCACTGTTATAAAAAACAGATTTGAAAGCAGTAATTAGCTAGTTCCTTCTTATTATGAAATGCTGCCTTATTTATGTTTGTAGTTTATAGAATCTAACATTAAATTAGTAACTGTACTGAAGTAATGAAATGGCAGACATCAAGGAGCAGTTCTTTACAGAAAATGCAGTTACTCTAGCCAGCTATGATTCCAGAGTAACCAGAGCTACTTAAAGGGCTGCCATAGACAACGCTGAGTACAGCAATGTTATTATATTACTTATATTATTATAAGCAAAGCATATGCATTACTTTAAATAGTAAAAACAGTTTGTAGCATTAGCTAAAGTTGGTAACTAAGAAACAGCATCCTCATTTGTCAGGATTCCCAGTGAGAAAAGGAGCTCTTTGCAATGACAGTATTATAGGGTTGAATAAATAGCCATAAAAGTTGCCTTGTATTGCACAGAAGCTTGCAGATGGTGGATGAATTCATGACTGTCACGTTTTTATAATACATTGACTTTTACATATAGCCGCCAGCTGGAACATAGTTTTGTAACTAGAATATAAATCTAAGAATTGCAATATCTTTCAGAGTGCTCTCAGGATTTAAAATAAAAACACATTTAGAGACAGGTTTTGAAGCATAAAGAAGATTTAAGAAAATCTTATGGGATGTAAATTAAAGCTCAAAATAGGCCAAATTCCACCTTACTGTGAATCAGCTCAGCTCAGTGCTGCAGAGGTTTAGCCTGACATGTTTTGTCCCCCCCTTGAGTAGAGAAAAAAATACCACACAGAACATTTAATGCAAATCTCATAAGAGCTACCAAAATCCAAACATAAATGGCAAGGTAAGATTATTTGGAAAAAGCTTTGAATTAAATTTACTCGTAGATTTTGTATAAATTAACCTTAATGCAATATGAAACTCGTCTCTCACATAAGATTAAACCAAGCATCAAGTACAGAGCATGAAGCACAAATGCATTTAAACCTGGTCTTATTATTAATGTGCTTACATATTAAGAAAGAGCCCAGAGCCTTTCTTTATGTTGGGGAATGTCCAAACACAAAGGCCAAAATTTATCTCTATTCTATATATATCAACTTTTTATAAAGAAACAGAAAATGATCAAATTTACAAATTTAGTCATGGCTGGATAACATAACAATATCTTGGGATCTGGTTTTCTAAATTTGACCAGCATCACAAATAATCTGGATAGTAAAGAAGTGGATTGCAGAGCTGGAGGGGGAGGGAATAATTTCCCTTTCAATGAGTTTTTTAAAAGTCTGATCTGATGACAGACTTGAGATGACTCCTCTGGGGAAGCTTCAAGTATTGTTGATGTACATATAATTCCATGCTTGAACCCATAAGGCCTTTACAACAGTTACGATCAAACATGATTGGGAAATCTGATGAACTTCTTGGATGCATACTTACATTGTGCTTTGTGAGGTTGGAAATGTTAGTTGCTATTGCTTGTAGCCAGTCAATACAGTCCTCAGCAGAGAGACACTGAATTATTCCACTGCAAACCCCATCCACAGCAATTACTTGGAATGCATTTTGCCTGTGGACACATCACAACATATCAGGTCAGAAGCATATTTCTTCTGTTCTAAAATACCATAATCATACTTGTAGAAAAACTTTTCTTTCAACTATAATGAAGGTCAACCACTGAATCCATATATCTTATTGGTTTTTCAGTTTTATAAATATCTGATACGTTAAAAAGAATGTAATGCAAAGATAGGACATCCACAAAAATTAGAATGGCTCCTTAAAGATGCTGACCAACATTTTCAAACTTGGCTGCTTAAAGTTGGGTGTCCAAATCCATATTTAGCTAGGTAATTTAAATTCCTAAATTTAGAAACCTGTCTTTAAACTCCCAGGTTTGACAATCCTGGATTTTTATCTGAAAATAATGGTCCCCTCTACAACACACCTCTTCTGAGGTTTAATTCCTGGAGTGGTATTATAAACAAAATATTTGTTCATGCAGCTTCAGAAGCAGAATAAATGGAGTAGCTGGTGCATTTTAAAGTCATTTAATGTGCATTTTATTTGGACTTGTATCTGGAGTTTACACTAACATAAGTGAACAAAGAAAAATATATAAAAAAAACTGTACTAAATATAACAATGAGATTGGGCATCCCTTGATGACTGATCGGTTTCTGGCATCCTAAGATGTGGAATGTTTCTTTTTACCTCATATTTATCAACTGTTGAAAGCAGTCCTTCCTGAAACATACTATGAACACACTATTTTATTCTTAACAGTTGTGAAATGTCTTTTTTAGTTTATTCTTTAAATTCAGTGAGCTTTGTATCTATATTGCATCTAAATATTCCATATTAACATTGACAGGTTATGGAATCATAGAAAATTAGGGTTGGAAGAGACCTCACTGCTCAAAGCAGCACCATCCCCAACTAGATCATCCCACTCAAGGCTTTGTCTATCTGGGTGGGGTTATGGGAATGTTTATGAATAATCCTCTTCTAAATTACTTACAAAAGGACTGGAGAATTCAAAACTGACCAAATGTAGCTAGAATGATTCTTTATATTGAATTTTTGCAATATTTGAATATAAACAAATACCAAGGAGGTACTTGAATGTATGAGAAGTGTATGAGACATCCATAGATATAAGCAATGGCCATCCAAGTGTTCTGTATCTCAGTACCATTCTGAGTACTTATATAATGTTCTGTCATGCATTACAGCCTGATTTAATACAGTTCAATACCAGGCAATTACAAAGACAACAGTAAAATTTTGGATACTATAGCAGTAACAGACTTAAATTCTTCAGTAAACAGCCATTTTGGCATCCAGCCTATAGAAGGTTCATGGTTCTCTAGTTCAGAGCCACAAACATGAGAAGTGATTACATTTCCTAGAACAAGAAATTGCAAAACATATGGAGAACACCAAGTGAAACACTTAGCTTTATTCCACAGTCCCATCCTTTAGCACTAAATTCAGTGCGCAAAATTGGCACAAATCATTCAGATCCTTTAGAATATATGGTGTAAAATCAGCTGCTTATCCTTAACAATAAAGCTGTGGGTCACTTGATGACTGATCAATTTCTGACATTCCAAGATATAGATATATGTGTATTTTGCAAAGTTTATTTTTACTTCTTAAAACTGCATTACAGTTCTGTGGAATGTAAAACTTCTCTATATCTCCAGGATATTTGTCTTGGACAAACTTGTGGCAAGTGAGAACCCATCTTTTAGTCAACAGAGTCATTTAAAGGGTAAAAAGGAACATATTCAGCAAGAGCAATTATAACATCAGAGGGGCCCAGGCTGGAAGGACAGAGTTTTACACCTTTCCTGCATCTGCAGAAGGCAATGTTTTTTTCTGATCCCTACCAGTTGATTTTTTTCTCCTATTGACCCTTAGCCATTCCTTTCTATGAATCCCCAAGGAGATATGGGTCAAACCTAACATCTAGAACGTTACCATCATGCTGAGATGGGATGGGCTCCACCTTTCCCCTAAAGGTAAGCGTGTGTTCTCTTCTAGGTTGGCGGACCTCCTCTGGCGGGCTTTAAACTAGGCTCATCAGAGAAAGGGGAAGATGAGGGCGGAGGAAACATCAGACTGCCAGACCAAACAGCACCCACAACTACAGCCTAGCCCAGACCAACGAGCGAAGCGAATAAACAGGTAAGAGATAGGGGCCACAGTAACACTGGGACTAGGGGGTCAGTACACACACCCACAGGAGGCCTCAAATGCCTCTACACAAAGGCTCATAGTATGGGTAACAAGCAGGAGGAACTCACCCTCCTGCTGGCTGACACCAGCCCAGACATAGCGGGGATTACGGAAACATGGTGGGATGCAACGCGTGATTGGGCGGTGAATGTCAAGGGCTATAGGCTGTACAGGAGGGACAGGATAGGAAAGAGAGGTGGGGGTGTGGAACTCTATATTAAGGAGGAATACACATCCTCATCAATTAGCAAGGAGTCAGGGGAGGGGCAGTCTGAAGTGCTTTGGGTTAGAGTACAAGGCAGTCGAGGGGAAAGAGACTTAACGGGGGCTGCCTGTCCCTTTTTCAGGCTCTGGGGCCCGGGAGCATGGCCACCTTCCCTTGCGAAGTCTGCTCCCTACTGGGGTCTCTGGCGTGCCAGCTGGAGGAGCTCCAGGCCACAGTCCAGAGACTGCGTGCCATCAGGGACTGCGAGCAGGAGATAGACTCCTACTGCCAGGCCCTTCTCCCCTGGGAGCTGCAGGGTAAAGCACTGTCTCCCTCCAGGACTAAGGAGGACTCTGGGACCTCCCGCTCTGCCCAGTCAGGGGCATGGACCAAGGTGGTCAAGGGCCCTAAGGCCCGCCACACCAAGGCCCCTCCTTCGCCGGAGCTTAGCAACAGGTTCGCAACTCTTGCAGCCCCAGCAGAGCCTGCTCAGTTGCCAGCTCCCGCAGGCAACCCAGGCTCAACCACAGCTACTGCCCCCACTCTCCCCAAGACAAAACAAAAGGTGTTTGTTGTGGGAGACTCCATCCTGTGGGGGACTGAGGGGGCAATCTGCCACCCCGACCCCTTACCCCGGGAAGTCTGCTGCTTCATGGGGGCCCGCATCCGAGACATTGCGGAGAGGATCCCACAGCTCCTCCGGCCCACAGACCACTATCCCATGCTCCTTATTCATGTGGGCACCAATGACATGGCTCGGAGCACCCCCAGCCAGGTCATGAGGTGCTACAGGGAATTGGGAGTGGGGCTTAGGGGTCTGGGAGCTCAGGTGGTGTTTTCGTTGATCCTCCCAGTCTCGGACTATGGGCGAGGGAGAGAGGGAGAGGAGGATCCACACAGTGAACCAAAGACTGCGGAGCTGGTGTCATTGGGAAGGCTTTGGCTTCCATGACCACATCCCGCTCTTCGGCGAGACAGGCAGCGAGCTGCTGGGAAGAGATGGCTTCCACCTCTCCCCCCTGGGGAGGAGGCTCTTCTCAGCCAGGCTGGATGACCTGCTCCACTGGGCTTTAATCTAAGCCCACTGGAGGATGGGGGCACTACTGCCACTGCTGGCCCGCTCAGCAACCCTTTCAAAGCCAGTAGACCAAGGCACTTAAGGGAGCCTACCCCTGCCCCAGCCCTGGCACAATCTGTGGGCAAGGCAAGAGCCCCCAAGGGGACACTTGCCTGCCTGTACACTAATGCCAGGAGCCTGGGCAACAAGCAGGAGGACCTCATCATCCTGCTCAGTGCAAAGAAATATGACGTCATTGGGATAATGGAGACCTGGTGGGACTCCACCCATGACTGGACCACGGGTATAGAGGGCTATACCCTGTACAGGAGGGATCGTGTTGACAAAAGGGGTGGGGGTGTAGCTCTCTATGTGAAGGAAAGCTACATGTCCCTGCAAGCTGATGTTGGTGACTGACATGGACAGCTAAAGACCCTCTGGGTAAAAATTTGTGGGGAATACGGCACAGGGGACACAATGGTGGGAGTCTACTACAGACCTCCCACTCAAAGTCCTGAGCTTGACCAGGAGTTCGCCCGGGAACTGACTGAGGCCGCTTGCTCCAGGACCTTGATTGTCATGGGTGACTTCAATTACCTGGACAACTCATGGGAAGATCACTCAGCTAAATCCGAGCAGTCGCAAAGCTTTCTCTCGTGCGTGGATGACCTCTACCTGACTCAAGAAGTCTATGGGCCAACAAGAGGCAAAGTGCTGCTCGACCTGGTACTTGCTAAGGGGTACTTGACCTAATCGGCAACCTAGTGATCGATGGGAAGCTGGGTGACAGCGACCACGAGCTGATCACTTTCACCATCCGCCATAAAGCTGGCAAGTCAGTCAGCAACATAGAAGTCCTTGACTTCAGAAAAGCCGACTTTGACAAGCTCAAGAGGCTTGTCGGTCAGGCCCTTAGGGACCATGACCCCAGGGAGATGGGAGTTCAAGAAGAGTGGTTGCTTCTCAAGGAAGCAATCCTCAATGCACAAGCTAAATCTATTCCATCATGGAGGAAAGGCAGCAAGAAGGCACAGCAGCCCTCCTGGCTCTCCAGGGACCTAGCGGACCTCCTGCGGCTAAAAAGGAAAGCCTACAAAGGATGGAGGATGGGATTCACCTCCAAGGAGGATTATTCTGCACTGGTCCGGTCCTGCAGGGAGCAAACCAGGAAAGCCAAGGCTGCAACTGAACTCCAACTAGCTTCAAGCATCAAGGACAACAAAAAGTCCTTTTTCAGATATGTGGGGAGCCGGAGGAAAAGCAAGGGCAACGTTGGACCCCTGCTAAACCAGATGGGGCAACTGACAACCAGGAAAAAGCCAACCTATTAAATAGGTACTTTGCATCAGTCTTTCATCAGTCCCATGGGATGCCCATGCCTGCTATAGGACAGGGAGATCCGGGTGATGGGGATCCCCTACCCTCCATCAATGCTGACCTCGTGAAGGAACACCTTGAGAAGCTGGATACCTTCAAGTCAGCTGGCCCTGACAATCTGCACCCCAGGGTACTCAAGGAGCTGGCGAGCGTCATAGCCCAGCCCCTGGCATGGATCTTTGAAAACTCCTGGTGCTCTGGTGTAGTGCCCGAAGACTGGAAGAAGGCCAATGTGGTGCCGATCTTCAAGAAAGGGAGGAGAGTGGATCCGGCTAACTACAGGCCCATTAGCCTGACTTCTATCCTGGGGAAGATCTTAGAAAAGTTTATTAAAGAGGCCATCCTTGATGGACTGGCCCAGGCTAACATCCTAAGGGATAGCCAGCACGGGTTTGTTGTGGGTAGGTCTTGTTTGACCAATCTCATTTCCTTCTATGACCAGGTGACCTATCACCTGGACCAGGGAGATGAGATTGATGTCATATATCTTGACTTCAAAAAAGCTTTTGATCTGGTATCCCATGATCACCTCTTGGCCAAACTGCCCAGTTGTGGCCTTGGGTCCACCATGATCCACTGGCTGGGAAATTGGCTCCGTGGTCAGACCCAGAGGGTTGTAATTGATGGCAGTCACTCATCGTGGTGCCCTGTGACCAGTGGGGTCCCTCAAGGCTCTGTCCTGGGACCCATACTGTTCAACATCTTCATTAATGATGTGAATATTGGAGTCAGGAGTGGACTGGCCAAGTTCACCGATGACACCAAACTTTGGGGCAAAGCATCCACGCCAGAAGATAGGCGAGTGATCCAGGCTGACCCGGACAAGCTCAGCAAATGGGCAGATGAAAACCTGATGGTGTTTAACACCAAAAAATGCAACGTGTTAAACACCTTGGGAGGAAAAACCTGCAGCACCCTTATAGGCTTGTCAGTGCTACACTGGCTGGCACTACAGAAGAAAGAGACTTGGGGGTCATCACTGACCACAAGATGAACATGAGCCTGCAATGCGATGCTGCGGCTAATAAAGCGACCAAAATGCTGGCTTGCATCCATAGATGCTTCTCGAGCACATCCCGGAACGTCATTCTCCCCTTGTACTCGGCCTTGGTGAGGCCACAGCTGGAGTACTGCATCCAGTTTTGGGCTCCATAATTCAAAAAGGATGTGGAGAAGCTTGAGAGAGTCCAGAGGAGAGCCACGCGCATGATCAGAGGTCAGGAAAACAGATCTTACGATGATAGGCTGAGAGACATGGGACTCTTTTGGCCTGGAAAAGCGCAGGCTCAGGGGTGATCTGATGGCTACCTATAAGTTTATCAGGGGTGACCACCAGGATCTGGGGGAGCATTTGTTCACCAGAGCACCCCAAGGGATGACTAGGTCGAACCGTCACAAACTCCTGCAAGACCGTTTCAGGCTGGACATAAGGAAGAATTTCTTTACTGTCCGAGCCCCCAAGGTCTGGAACAGTCTGCCAGCGGAGGTGGTTCAAGCACCTACATTGAACACCTTCAAGAGTAAATTGTATGCTTATCTTGCTGGGATCCTATGATCCCAGCTGACTTCCTGCCCTTTGGGCAGGGGGCTGGACTCGATGATCTCTTGAGGTCCCTTCCAGCCCTGATGTCTGTGAAATCTATGAAATCTATGAAACGGTGGGAGTCTACTACAGACCACCCAACCAGGGAGAAGAGCTTAACCAGGAATTCTTGGGTCAGCTCACAGAGGTAGTGAAGGCTAAGGATGTGGTAGTCATGGGGGACCTGAACTTCCCAGACATCTGCTGGGAAGAACAGTCAGCCAGGTCTGAATGCTCACGTAGGTTCTTGGCCAGAGTGCAGGACCTCCATGTAACCCAGAAGGTGCACAGCCCCACCAGGGGAGACGCCTTGTTGGACCTAGTGCTGGCCATGGGTGATGACGTGGTGAGGGGGCTGCGGGTGCTCAACCACCTGAATGACAGTGATCATTGCCTGCTGGTATTCACCATCCAGCGCAAGGTGGCAAAGGCATGCAGTAAGGCAGCAGCCCTAGGGCAAACTTCAGCGAGCTAAGGAGGATAGTTGGAGAAGCGCTGAGGTCCCGGAGGGGAGGGGAGCCAGGTGTCCAAAGAGAGTGGTCGCTCCTTAAGGAGACAATCCTCCAAGCCTAAAGGAAGTTAATCCCAACCAGGATCAAAGGGAGCAGGAGAGCACACAAGCCTCCGTGGCTCACCAAAAGCATCCGGGAATGTCTCCTGGCTAAAAAGGAGGGTTACACCCAATGGAAAGAAGGGGTCATCACCAGAGAGGACTATTCTGTAGTTGCTCAGGGATGTAGGGGGGTAGTTAGGAAGGCCAAGGCAAAGATGGAACTAGGACTAGCTTCCCAGGTTAAGGACAATAAGAAGTCCTTTTTTAAATACATAGGAGGTAAAAAGAAGGTCCCGGGTAATGTGAGGCCCTTGCAGGACGCAATGGGAAACTTGGTCATTACACCAGACGGCAAAGCTAACATGTTCAATGATTTCTTTGCCTCCGTCTTCCTAAGTAGGGACCAGAACAGCCACCTCCCTGCTGGGCCCCCCTCGGGCCCCGGGGGAGGCACACCTGGGCCACGGGTTAGCGAGGATTTAGTTAGGGATCTTCTGGAGGGGTTGGACGTATTCAAGTTAGCTGGTCCGGATGATCTCCACCCTAGAATTCTAAAGGAACTGGCCGAGGTCATTGCAAGTCCCCTGGCACGGCTTTACGAGCACTCGTGGTGCTCTGGTGAGGTATCGGAGGACTGGAAGAGGGCCAACATGGTCCCCATCTTCAAAAAAGCAGGAAGGAGTACCCAGGAAACTATAGGCTGGTTAGTCTTACCTCGATCCTAGGCAAGCTGTTCAAGAAAATTATGCTGGCACGCGTCCAGGAGGGGCCAGCAGGGGACTGCATGCTTAGGGGCATCCAACATGGGTTCATCAGTGACAGGTCCTGTCAGACCAACCTGGTGGCCTTTTATGATTAGATTACCAGATCATTAGATGCAGGGGTAGCAGTGGATATAGTCTTCCTGAACTTCCAGAAGGCTTTCAACACTGTCTCTCACCCCATTCTCATTAAGAAACTGGGAGGGCTGTGGTGTAGACACCCACACAGTCAAATGGGTCGCCAACTGGTTGGTGGGCCGCACCCAGAGGGTGGTAGTGGATGGGTCCTTCTCAACCTGGAAGGACGTGGGCAGTGGGGATCCGCAGGGCTCGGTCCTCGGGCCCGCATTGTTCAACATCTTCATCAGTGACTTGGACGAGGGGGTAAAAAGCACCCTGTTCAAATTTGCTGATGACACTAAGATGTGGGGGTACATGGGCACACTGGAAGGATGCAACAGGCTACAATCAGACCTAGACAGGTTACAAGGGTGGGCGGACAAGAATAGGATGGGTTTCAACACAGACAAGTGCAAGGTGATGCACCTCGGGAGGAACAACCAGCACCATACCTACAGGTTAGGGAACTCCCCTCTTGTCAGCACAGAGGTGGAAAAGGATCTGGGGGTCATCATTGACTCCAAGATGAACATGGGCCGGCCGTGTGGGGAGGCAGTTAGGAAGGCCAACCGCACCTTGTCATGCATCCACAGATGCATCTCAAGCAAGTCCAAAGAGGTGATCCTCCCCCTGTATGCAGCACTGGTCAGACTGCAGTTGGAGTACTGAATCCAGTTCTGGGTGCCAGACTTCAAGAGGGATGTCAACAGTATGGAAAGGGTCCAGAGGAGGGCCACTTGTATGATCAGGGGACAGCAGGGCAGGCCCTATGAGGAGAGGCTACGGGACCTGAACCTGTTCAGCCTCCAAAAGAGAAGGCTGAGGGGGGATCTTGTGGGCAGTTATAAACTAGTCAGGGGGGATCAGTAGGCATTGGGGGAGTCACTGTTCCCCCGAGCACCGCCAGGGGTGACCAGGAATAATGGTCACAAGCTGGCAGAGGGTAGGTTTAGGGTAGATATCAGGAGGCGCTACTTCACGGTGAGAGCGGCTAGGGTCTGCAACCAACTTCCAAGAGAAGTGGTGCAGGCCCCTACCCTGGGGGTGTTTAAGAGGAGGTTAGATGAACATCTTGCTGAGGTCGTTTGACCCTAGTATTCTTTCCTGCCATGGCAGGGGGTCGGACTAGGTGATCTGCTCAGGTCCCTTCCGACCCTAGAAACTATGAAGAATAAGGGGTCACTAACCTACTATACAGAGAGCTCACTGGTATATTTAGAAAAACAGGATGATTTTCTCTTTTGAGAAGAATTTTTCTTTTTCAGGGCTTTCATTTTCTGGCCAACAGTGTAACCAGCAGGATTTGTGTACAATAGTTCTACTTCCTCTTTAAAGGTAGACAGCGCAAAGGATTTCTCATATGTTAAGATCAAAGAATAATAGTTATTTTCAGAGTTAAAAAAAATAAAAACAGATATTTCTTCTGGAAAGGATAGCATCAATAAAAAAAAAAGAATACCTTTCTCAGTAGTAGTGGGGGAAGAGGTAGAGAGGAGAGAGAGGTCAAATGGTTGGTCACTTTGCTTCCAACAAATTAGTTTTGAGTCCTTCTTTACCAGCAAAAAGTAAGCGTAGCTCTTTCCAGGCAGATACCATTTCTTCAAAAAAGCAAACAATCCCTCCTACATGTCATTCCAAGGAGCAATAGAATAGATAATAGACTTTTCCTCTTAACCTGGGAACTTCTAGTCCCTGGAAAAATCATGGAGCAGGTCCTCAAGGAATCCATTTCTTAGCACTTGGAGGAGAAGAAGGTGATTAGGAGCAGTCAACATGGACTTACCAAGGACAAGTCATGCCTGACCAACCTGATTTCCCTTCTATGATGAATGATTGACTCTGTGGATGCAGGAAGAGCAGTGGTTGTGATATACCTTGACTTTAGCAAGGCTTTTGATATGGTCTCCCACAATATTCTCTCAAGCAAGTTAAGTAAGTTTGAAAGCATGGTCTGTAAGGTGGATAGAAGGCTGGCTGGCTCATCAGGCTCAGAGAGTAGCATTCAATGGGTTGATGACTAGTTGACAGCCAGTATCAAGTGGAATGTTCCACAAGTCAGTCCAAGGGCTGGTTTTCTTCAATATCTTCATCAATGACTAGAAGATGGGATGGACTGCACCCTCAGCAAGTTTGCAGATGACACTAAGCTGGAGAGAGTAGTAGATATGCAGAGGATAGGGCTAAGATTTAGAGAGACATCAATACATTGTAGAACTAGAGCAAAAGAAATCTCATGGGGTTCAATATGGACAACTGCAAAGTCCTGCATTTAGGATGGACCAATCTCATACACCATTACAGGCTGGGGACCAACTGGCTAAGCAACAGTGTGCCCTGTAGAAAAGGACCTAAGGGTTACAGTGGAAAATAAGCTGAGTAGAAGCCAAGAGTGTTCCCTTCTTGTGAAGAAGGGTCATGACATACTTAGCTGCATGGGTAGAAGCACTGCCAGCAGATCAAGGGAAGAATCACAGAATCATAGAAAATTAAGATTAGAAAGGAGATCAGGCAATCATCTAGTCCAAAGCCCTGCTCAAAGTAGGACCATCCCCAACTATATCATCCTAACCAAGGCTTTCTCTAGCCAGGTTTTAAAAATCTCCAAGGATGTAGATTGTACAATCTCTCTGGGTAACTGTCCCAGTGCTTTACTACCTTCCTAGTGATAATTTTTTGCCTAACGTCTAACCTAAACTTCTCTTGCTGCAAATTGAAATCATTGCTCCTTGTTTTGTTATCTGCCACCGCTGAGAATGATCTTGCTCCATCTTCTTTGGAACCCTCCTTTAGATAGTTGAAGGCTGCTATTAAATTGCCCCTCAGTCTTCTCTTCTCCAAACTAAATATGCCCAGTTCTCCTCAGAAGTCATGTGCCCAAGCCCCCTAACCATTTTTATTGTCCTCTGCTGGACTCTCTCCAATTTGTCTATATCCTTTCTGTAATGGGGCCCCAAAACTGGACACAGTACTCCAGATGTTGCCTCACCAGTGCTGAATAGAGGGAACTAATTACTTCCCTCAATTTGCTGGCAACACTCCTATTGATGCAGCCCAGTATGCTGTTAGGCTTCTTTGCAATTGCCCAATATGGGCCATGTGTTTTATGGGCATGCTCAGCATGGGCTGCATTCAATCAACTTCATAGCTGGTTTTCATGACTGAGCACATGCCGCTTCTAGCATCAGATTAATAACAGACTATTTTTGAGAACTCACAGTGTGTGTGTGTGTGTGTGTGGGGGGTGCTGATATGCAAATATAAGATGAGGGACTTTTTCTCCTATGCTGATGGGGATGGGGGGGACTTGCTTGTATTTGAGTAAATATAGTAGTTTACAGGTTATCACAGGAAAAAAGTAGAAAAAGCTGGAATTTCTAGCCTAAACAACAGACACAAATGGAGAAATTATGGTGGAAAAAGGCAAATAATTTCTATTCATACATCTTAAGTAAAAGCAAAAGGGAATGCAGAACTTTTGCCTTTCTAAAAGAGGTTTGTAATTTTATTATTATTTTGAAGTTGTTAATAATATTAATTACCAAGATCCTTTCAAAGGATTTAAAAAGACTCTCAGGCTCTTACACACCAAGGCAGTCATTTATTTCCACTATGCAGAAGAGGAAAAATGCTATGGGTATGTTATCTTCATTAGACTTTGCCTAAAAGGTTGGCACTCATTTTTATTAATGTTTTTAGTTACCCAGAAATTAAGTCTATGAAACACACAGGCTATTTTTTTTCTTAAAATAAAAAGATGGAAACCATAGTAAAATCTATTTTAAATACTCTCATGGATTAACCTTCAATTACATAATTTTTTTTCTAGTGTTGTGCACATGAAGTGGTCCATTAGAAAAAGTACAAAAATATGATTATGGGTAATGATGATGGATATAATAATGATACTCAGTATTTATCACTTGATATTTTCCAAGCACAAACATTAACTAATTGGGGCATAAAAAGCCATAACATAACACGATTTACTTAGTGACAACAGCTTTTTAATTATTAATTGTATAAAAGAAAAATGAATTTATTTCTGCTTCATATTGCTTCTTTCCATAATTTTGTATTCAATATCCTTTCCTTAATACTGCTTCCAAAAGCCTTAGTGTTTTCAGTCCTCTTTAAGAATTTATCTGCAATTCCGTAATAACAAGGACTTTTGAGAGGGTGTTATATTGTAGAGTATTCTTCACTAATTAAGAGCACTAATAAGTTTGTCATCCCAGGAAAACTAAAAGTTGTTTTTAACCACTTTTGTATCAAAATACAATTTTTCTTAGTGCTATCTTTATGTCAATGCTAAGCAGTGTTGAGTTAATTTTTTGTGATATACGGTTGATATAGAACAATACAAGGAGTGAAATGGAGTAATTATTCTGGTGTGAAAACAGATAACACCCTTTACATATATATAGCAAATATACATTCTTCATACTCTATTAATATCAGGGTTTATCAACTAACCAGTGGGTATATATAACCACAGCAAACAACTGTGCAGGACAGTTGAGGTGCTCCAGCTATTCATTACAGCTTTTTCTTGAAATGGAACCACTCAGTTGATTAGCAGAAGATCATCAGTGGTTCCACACAGCAGAAAAAGCAGCAGCTTGTCTTTCATTTGGCAACCCATTGCCAGCTAAGAACTTGCAAAACACCTGGATTAGGATTATCATAGAATATTAGGAAAGAAGGGTTAGAAGACACCTCACAAGCTCATCTAGTCCAGCCCTTTGAGCAAGGCAAGATGACAGCTGACTAAACCACCCCTGCCAAATGTCTGTCTAACTTGCTCTTGAAAATTACCAAGGATGGTAATTCCACAACTTCTCTATATAGCCTATCCTAATGCCTGACCAGCACTCAGAGTCAGAAAGTTCCTCCTAATCATCAGCCTAAATTTTCCCTGCTTCATCTTGAGGCCATTGTTCCTAGTCCCATTCCCTGTGGCTGCATAGAATATGCCACCTCTATCCTCTTTGTATATCCAGTCATTTTGTTGACTGTGCTGGACTCTTTCCAATCTGAACATCTCCTTCTGGAAGTGTGGGGCGCAAAACAAGACACGGTACTTCAGGTGACGCCTCATCAGTGTTGAAGCAAGTGGAAGAATCAGTCCCCTTGATAGGGAAGTGAAACTCCCATTACAATGGCCCAGTATACCCGTCTACCTGCCTGCCTTTTTTCAACAAGATCATACTCATATTCAGCTTATGGTCTACTATAACCCTCAGGTACTAGCAAGTTTTTCCCCAGTTTGCATTTGTGCATACAACTATTCCATTCCATGTGCAGTATTTTGCACTTGGCCTTGTTGAATCTCACCTCGTCAATTGTGGACCATTTTTTCCAGTCTATACAGGTTATTCCAGATCCTAGCCCTACCCTGCAGAGCATCTGCAACTCCACACAATTTGCTATCATCTGCAAATTTCTTAATGTAAACTCAATCCCATCATCCAAATCTTTAATGAAGATGATGAACAATATGGGATTCAGGACAAACCTTTGGGGATCCCCACTTAATACCTCCTTCCAAGCAGACATTGTACCATTGATGACTACTCCTTGAGCATGATAATCCAACCAGTTATATATCTATCTCACAATCCTTTTGTCTAGTATGTGCTTCCATTTAATAGAAATGTTGTAGAAGACAGTGTCAAAAGCTTTGCCAAAGTCAAGATTTATCACATGCACTCCTCTAACCTCATCCACAGAGCTGTCATCTTATCGTAGAAAGAAATCAGGCTGGCCAGGGATGACTTGCTCTTGGTGAATCCATGCTGGCTCTTCCTGATCACCTGATTCCTCCTGATCACCTTGTTCTCAACTAGGTGCTTCACGATCGATTTCTGGAGGAGCTGCTCCATCATCTTTCCAGGGACTGAGGTTAGGCTGGCTGGTCTCTAATTTCCTGGATCCTTCTTTTTTCATTTCTTAAAAATGAGCATTACATTTTCCCTCTTGCTGTCATCTGGGACCTTATTATGACTATGAGTTCTCAAAAAGGATAGCCAAAGGCTCCAACATTTCCTCATCCAATTCCTTCAGTACTCTAGCATCCATCCCATCTCGCTGTATTGACTTGAAAGCATCTAGCTTCTCTAAGTAGTCCCTAACTTGTTCTTACATTATTCTGGGTTGTTTGTATCCTTCCCTATCTTTGCTGCCAACTGAATTCATCATGTGATACCTGCCACTACTTTTGAAGGATGAAGTTAAAAAAAGCATTAAATATTTCAACTGTCTCTGTATCATCCATAACTAGATACCCTTCAGCATTCTGTAAGGGACCTATGGTTTCACTGTTTTACTTGTGAAATCCCTTTTTGTTGCCTTCTATGTCTTTTGACAGTTGCATTTGAAATCATGCCTTTGCCTTTCTAATTTTTTTCTCTGCACGCCAGCGTTGTACTCTTATTCTCTTTCTTATAACCAAGTTTTCACTCTTTATAGGATTCCTTTGTGAGTTTTAACTTATTGAAGAGATTGCTGTCTAGCTAAGCTGGTCTTCTGTTGCATTTCCCATTCTTCCATGACATCAGGTAGCTTGCTCCTGCACCCTTAGAAAGGCCCCCTTAAAGTACAGTCAATACTCCTTGCCTCCCTCAAACTTCCCTCCCAGGGGATCTTGTTCACCAGTTCCCAGAGTCTGTTAAATTCTGAGGTATGTTATAAACATGGGACTTGATTTGAATCTTAGATTTATGGTTATTTCCTCTAAGTTTATTGTGGATAAAATGATAAAAATAACCATATGAAATGAAAATACATGATGTGTAATATTTTATCAGCATCCAAAGCTCCATATTCAATATTTAGAAAAAAAATAATTTTAATGAAGTGTGTAATCCCACTGAGATCCATGGTTTTTATTGGGTTTCCAGTAAATTGTTTAAATTTGCCCAAAGTGATATATCTTCATTGCCATTGGAAAATTGTATTCCCTCAATTCATTCCTACTGTTTTAATAATTTGCTCCCACACTACCCCAAAATCACTAGCTGCTAGTGAGAAGCCAGGTTGTTATTTAAACTACTATCCTTCCCTAAGCAATGTGTGCGTGCATAGATTTCATAGACATTAGGGCTGGAAGAAGCCTCGAAAGATCATTGAGTCCAGCCCCCCGCCCAAAGAGCAGGAAGTCAGCTGGGGTCATAGGATCCCAGCAAGATAAGCATCCAATTTACTCTTGAAGGTGTTCAATGTAGGTGCTTGAACCACCTCCAATGGCAGGCTGTTCCAGACCTTGGGGGCTCGGACAGTAAAGAAATTCTTCCTTATGTGCAGCCTGAAACGGTCTTACAGTAGTTTATAACCATTAGACCTCATCATCCCTTGGGGTGCTCTGGTGAACAAACGTTCCCCAGATCCTGGTGGTCACCCCTGATAAACTTATAGGTGGCCATCAGATCACCCTGAACCTGCACTTTTCCAGGCTAAAGAGCCCCATGGCTCTCAACCTGTCATCGCAACCTGACCTCTGATCATGTGCATGGCTCTTCTCTGGACTCCCTCAAGCTCCTCCACATCCTTTTTGAATTGTGGAGCCCAAAACTGGACGCAGTACTCCAGCTGCGGCCTCACCAAGGCCGAGTACAAGGGGATAATGAAGTCCCAGAATTTGCTCGAGAAGCATCTATGGATGCACGCCAGCATTTTGGTCACTTTACTAGCCGCAGCATCGCATTGGAGGCTCATGTTCTTCTTGTGGTCAATGATGACCCCCAAGTCTTTTTCTTCTGTAGTGCTAACCAATGTAGCATTGCCGAGCCTATAAGGGTGCTGCAGGTTTTTCCTCCCAAGGTGGAGAACCTTGCATTTATCGGTGTTAAACAGCATGAGGTTCTCGTCTGCCCATTTGCTGAGCTTGTCCAGGTCAGCCTGGATCACCCGCCTATCTTCTGGCGTGGATGCTTTGCCCCAAAGTTTGGTATCATCAGCGAACTTGGCCAGTCCACTTCTGACTCCAATGTCCACATCATTAATGAAGATGTTGAGTAATATAGGTCCAAGGACAGAGCCTTGGGTGACCCCACTGGTTACAGGGCACCATGACGATTGACTTCCGTCAATTACTACTCTCTGGGTCTGACCACGGAGCCAATTTCCAAGCGAGTGGATCGTGGTGGACCCAAGGCCACAACTGGCCAGTTTTGCCAAGCGGTGATCATGGGATACCAGATTGAAGGGTTTTTTGAAGTCAAGATATATGACATCAATCTCTTCTCCCTTGTCCAGGTGATAGGTCACCTGGCTGTAGAAGGAAATGATATTGGTCAAGCAAGGCCTACCTGCAACAAACCCGTGTTGGCTCTCCGTCAGGATGTTGGCGTCAGCCAGTCCATGAAGGATGGCCTCTTTAATAAACTTTTCTAAGATCTTCCCCAGGAAAGAAGTCAGGTTGATGGTCCTGTAGTTTGCCAGATCCACTTTCCTCCCTTTCTTGGAGATAGGCACCACACTGGCCTTCCAATCTTCAAGCACTACACCAGAGCACCAGGAGGTCTCAAAGATCTGTGCCAGAGGCTGGGCTATGATGCTCACCAGTTTGTTGAGTACTCTGGGGTGTAGATTGTCAGGGCCAACTGACTTGAAGGTATCCAACCTCTCATGGTGTTCCTTTATAAGGTCAGCACTGATGGAAGGCAGGGGTCTCCCTCGCCCCGCCCAGGCCCCTACTTGGCCCAGTCCCCCAGGAAGAGAGAGAGGTAGGGGAAGGGTACTTACCAGTCCCTCTCCAGTGGGTAGGGCCCCCCAAATCCCAGGCAGGGCCCCCCTAGCCTGAGAGCAGCTTCCTCGATGGTGGGCCCACTGCACATGCACGTAGTTTAAAAGGGCCCGCCAACAGCAAAACAGTCTTAGTTAGGCTCCAGGAGCCTCTTTTTCACTTTTGAGTGAAAACAAAACCTAATTTACTTGCTTCAAATATGCTCGAAGCAAGTGGTGCGCGCGCGCATGTGTGTGTATATATATACATACATATATACACACACATATATGTGTGTGTATATATATATATATATATATATATATATATATAAAAAGAGAGAGAGAGAGAGGAAAATGTGTGTCAGAAATAACTGGTAGTTATTAATTCTATATAGTAACAGTTCTGTTACAGATGGCATCAGGATCTAGATTACTGTGCGCTTCAGAACAAACTTTTCTTAATGATTGATTGTCAAGGTAGAGGAGTGCATCATAGACATTTATTGCTATCGTGTACACATGTTAGCTTGAAAACAGTGGGGTAATCATGGAACCATTAAAATAAATACTGGCATGTAATCACAGGATCTTGTAGTATAACAACTTTATGGTCTGTGACTATAAAAAGATGTATATTACTTGTTCATCTAAACCCCGTATCTACTAACAATCAATAAAACCATGTCTGTCCAGAGACTGAGCATATTCCAGGCCAATGAAACTTATTTACCTGCTCAGATCTGATCCTGGTAGGTACTGAGAAAAACGGGAATGAAGTAGTGGGATTAATCGGAGATCACACCACCTCTTCTCCCACCTAAGTCCTGGGGATGTTGGCCATGATGAACATGATAATGTATCCTGAAAGAGATTTCAAACATGTCTGAGTGATTAGCCTGTATCATAAGCATGACAGACAGACAGACTTCCTTGAAGTATTTGTTGCACAATTCAGTATTAAATAATCTTCCCTGAAATTCTATTGTCAGTTTGTAGCTGGTACTGACAATTCTAAGCTTCTCTTTTGCACCTTTGAGTGAAAACAAAAGCTAATTTACTTGCTTCAAATATGCTCGAAGGAAGTGTAAACCACTGCGAACACGACAATCAATTCTCTATAATTGTTAACTGAACTGCATATTACAAACCGGGGCGGCAGGGAGGGTGTGTGGAGATTCTTCAAAATGAATCACGTTATTACAATAAAAAGTCAGGGATACAGTAGAATATTTTAGAATGATGAATATATTTTCAATGCCACACTTGGAGCTTTTTCATGGGGCTCTCCATAAATATTTTGAAATTATGACATTTAACTTGTAATTGCTTCAGTGCTAAGTATTAGTGTCTTCTTCTTTAGTGAGTCACTACCTTCCTTGTTTATACAGATAAACCAAATAAAAGCTTTCTAATACATCATCCCTTGGCCTATACAATACAAGACAATTTATCTCACTAAAGCACTCTGAGGCAGTCCTCTGCAACAGCATGTTCTCGGTCGAATTCCAAGTTTCTACTCTCAGTCCTTCTAAGACGATATTTGAGAAATAATGAAAAATCCTTCTGGACAACATGCTTTCTTATTAGAAGCTTGTGCAGGGTCTAGCATGAAAGGATACACTCTCATTACTGGAATAACTACTAATAATTTATTTAAGCTAGTAGAGGGGGAAGTATATTCTTTCCCACTTTCATTAAGAAAGCTCCACTAATTGCTTTAAGAAAAAATATTCACTTAAGATGAGATAACAGGTGAAATCCCATACCCATAAAAAGAAATGCCATTGACTTCAGGGGGACTAGGATTACACCATTCACCTGGAAACATTTATACAATATTAACTATACCTAACAGCTATTAACTAATAGCATATCACTTGATCACACAATATTTTTAAATTTTACCCAGAACATAAGACCATAAGAAGTACATAATAGGTCAAACCAATGCTCTATCTTGCCCAGTATTCTGTCTCCAACAGTGACAGGAGTGGATGGTTAAGAGAGAAAGAGCATTGAACTGGATATCTCTAGAATGATCCATCTGCTATTCCTGGCATCCACCATGTATTGGATTAGATATGCCAGAGGAAACATTTCCAACCATTATGTTCCATAGCCATTAACAGATCTATCCTCCATGTATCCCATCCCTTTTTGAACCTGGCTATACTATCTACCTCTACCACCATCTGCAGCAAGGAATTCTACAAGTTAACCACACATTGCATAAAAAAGTACTTTCTCTTGTTAGTTTTAAACCTGTCACCTACTAATTTCAGGGGTGCCCCCTGGTTCTAGTATTCTGTTACTTGATTAACAACAGTTTCCTGTTCACTCAGTCCACACCCTTCATGATTTTATAGATCCCTGCCATCTTCCCCCTCAGCTTTCTCCTTTCGGTTCATACCCTGATCCTGCCTCCTGTGGCTGAAAGGCTGGATCTGATGCAGGGCTGGAGTGATTGCCCAGCCAGGCTGAGGGGTTGAAAGCCAGGGTGTAAAGGGAAAACCTCCTCCTGCAGAGGGTCCCCCACACTGTGCAGACCCCAGTTGGGAGGGGAGGCAGGGCTAGGGGCTCTGTTCCCCCCTGCTCCCACAGCTGAGATGCCAGGTCTGGTGTGAGGGTGGGCCTGTGGGGGGAAGTACCTTGATTGTGAGGGTCCCTCTGTGCAGATCCTAGCTAGGCGGGCTGGGCCAGGGTCTCTGTTCTCCCTTCCCTGCCCCCAGCCACCAGTTCTGGAAACCTTGGGTTTGGCACAGGGAGGGTCTGCAGTTACAGCAGGGGGTTAGGGCTGTTTGTCTGATAGCCAGTCATGGATGGCTCTGCTCAGCTGGACTTGGCTGCCTTTGGCGATGTCCAGAAGGGTGGGAGATGTGTGGGAGCCACCTTCTGGACTGGCAAGAGCAGGCATTTGCTTCCCTCCCCACCCTTACTCCCCCAGCAAAGGACAAATGTGAATTACATTTACTCTTGATTAAATCTTTGTAGCTTTAAGAAACCCACAAAGGTTGGATCAATTCTTTCTCAGGCTTTTTTCCTGTCTGTACTTAGCCAAAATGAGCCTAGATCAGCAACACTTGCCATTGAATTGTTTTTATCATATCTTTGTCCTTCAATGGGAATAATAAATTCAGATGTTATGAACCTATCCTTGATTAGAAGTCTTATATTGAGGAGTAGATGATGTTTGCCAGATAGGCAAAAAGGGGCCCAAATAATTTATTAAGCAGTTGGTTAAGAAACCCCATTGTGTACAAGTGAGATGAGGAAAGCATGTTTAACTAGCTAGAATTTGTTTTCTTATTGCCCCTATGCTAGGGGGTACGAGACCCAATGTTTTGGATCATACTCAGCAAGAGCTGCACTTAAGTCATTTTCACCCTGTAAAATTTATCCCACTGGGCTTCAATCAGAAAGAAATTTAGAACAACCTCAAGGTACTCCTAGGATAAGCCCTGGATTGAAAAAGCATTGGCTAATGCCAAAGAGAGCTCTCCTGCAGTTGATGATTTGGGTTTACAACTCTGAATGAAATCTTACTTTCCTGCTTTAAAACAAATGATTTTCCTATGGTAAAATTATATTTGAAATATGGATTCCTAATCAATGCCAATCAAGATCAGCCAGAACACTTAGGGTTCAGTCATTGGTTGCATTGTAACATGGTTTTCTAAGCTTGTTGAGTTTGTTTTATATTGATTCACTAGATCATTTGGATTAGTTCTATGAGACATTTTCCTGGAGAGTCATCATTTTAAATGTGTAATTACAGTTATAAAATCCATATTCTTTTGCTAAAATGGTTAGTTTTACCTATCTTTTCTCCACAAAGACTTTTATAGAAACGAGGCTGCTCTAGGGAATTTGACTTTTCAAATTTTTGGCACTCTGGAGCTTTTATATAGAAAACTCACTCTCTGGAAAATTAAAAGGTGAATCTATTCCTTAGAGTTTTATAAGACCTAGATAGGAAGGAATCTAGTAATTGAAAGAAAATGGAACAGCAGGTAGAAATATATGGATATTAAATTATTAATTAATTGTATTATGTTTGTATATGGCAAGTAGTTGTATTTAAAATAATAAAAAGGGAAATCTTTCCATATGAAATAATCTCATTTTAATGGTTTTTTCCTCCAACATTTCTTAGTGAGATTAGAAGTAAAAGTAACAGAAAGCCTACAGAAAATTCTATTTATAATATAAATCTAGTATGTCCAGAAACACAACATTCTAGACTTTTCATGATTGAACTAATATAAAAAAAATCCTAGCTCAATTTTATAGGCACAAATGAATGACACATATAATGTAGCACCTTAGGTCGTTCTTTGAAACACTGGATTTTTAAAATTCATCTTTCACAAGTTATTACATACCACCAGCAGTCACAATCTGATCAACCAATATAAAAAAACGTTAACTACAGTGGGTTGTAAAATATATATTTAAAATAAAATGTTACTATTTCACTCTCAAATAGCATTTCATAGTGGGACACAGCAGACTTATTCCATAAAATGGCTGATCCAGGCTAGATAGCAGCACTATGGAAAAGAACTTGGGAGACTTGGTAGATTACAGATTCAGTACTAGTCTGCAGTGTGATGCAGCCACAGAAAAGGTGAATGCAGTTTTGGGATGCATCAATAAAAGCATTTGGTGCAGTACACAAGAGGTGATAATGCCTCTACTTGGCGCTGGGTAGACCTCATCTGGAGTACTGTGTGTAGTTCTGCGCGCTGCATTTTAAAAAGGATGTAACAAAGTTAGAGAGTGTCCAGAGATGGGCAACAAAGATGATCAGAGGTTTGGAAGGCAAGTCATATGAGGAGAGGTTGAAGGAGCTAGGCATGTTCAGCTTGTGGAAAAGGAACTTAAGAGGGGACATGAAAGCAGTGTTCAAATACTTGAAGGTCTGCCAGAAAGAAGAGAGAAATCACTTTTTCTTTCTTGCTGCAGAGAGAAGGGCATTCACCAATAGCTTAAAGTTGCAGCAAAGGAAGTTTAAATTGGATATCTGGAAAAACTTCTGCAATGTTAGAATAGCGAAGCAGTGGAATGGACTGCCTAGGTAAACTGTAGACTGTCCATTACTGAAGGTGTTAAAAAAGCTGTTGAACAGCTACTGGTAGGGGAAGATCTAGGTGTAGATACGCCTATGTTCGACTATGGGTATTTCCAATGCTTCTTGGCTTTGTTGGTTGCCCCCACACCTCCCTTTCTGCTACATGTGTCAGGGTGCTTTTAAACCTTCCTCAGAGGCACTGGGTGTTGGCTAAAGACAAGGCCTGGGACTTTAACTGGGATGTGCCAGAGGTTCCTAGCTAGAGGGTCTTGACCCTCAGCATCAGACCGATCACCATATCTGGGTTCAGGAAGAAATTTTACCTCATGGTTGGGTTTGTATGGACTGAGGAAGGGAGGGGGGGGTTGTCTTCCACTGTAGCAGGCAGTGTGGCCCTCAATATATGCTCAGGAGTGCCTGTGTAGACAACATTTCATAGACACAGAACACTGGCTAACATGGTTCCCCTGATTTACCTGCGGCAGTTTAGGGTCTTAAGTTTGTGTTGGTTCAGAGTGCTATGTACAGTTTAGATCATGGGTTCTGGATAATGGTTTGAAAAGGGATGATCCTGCCTCAAGCAGGAAGACTTCTGGAGGTTCCTTCCAACGCTACTTCTTTATGATACTGTGAAAGCCTCTGGCTGGCTCATTACACAGATATGCAACCAGAGTTTCTTTATAGGCATGATTAGATCAACATTATATATAATTTAATGTTATATATAATGTCTGCTGCAAGTGTGACAAATTAATTTGACATACAAAAAAATTAGAACTCTTGGTTCCAAAACTATATCTTTTATTAGACCATCTGGGAAATCGCAAGAAAATTGTCCTTTTCTGCAAGCTTTTGGGATCAAAGTCCCTTTATCAGGCTCTGGGAAAAGTATAGATGGTACAAGATGGTAAAAAGTACTGTTTATCATATTCACTAATTGAACAAGTTGATAAACTAAATACTGATACGTCACCAGGCCTGGATGGTATTCACCTGATAGATCTGAAGGAACTCAAAGGGGAAATTGCAGAACTATTGGCAATAATATGTAACCTATAGTTACAAACAGCCTCTGTACCAAAGGACTGGACGATGAATGTCCATCTTCTAAAGGGCTCCAAAGGAGATCCTGAAAACTACAGACCAGTGAGTCTCACTTCCATCCCTGAAAGTTTTTTTTTTTAAAGGAAAGCCTGCCTCCAAAATCTGCTGGAGTTTTTTGAGGCTGTTGACAAGCATGTGAACAAGGGGGGGGTCCAGTTTATATAATACATTTAGATTTTCAAAAAGCATTTAGCATGACCCATCATGAAAGACTTAAAAAACTCCATTGCCACAGGATTGGAGAGAGTGTTCTCTTGTGGATGGAGACCTGGTTAAAAGTTAGGAAGCAAAGGGTGGGACTAAACGATCACATCTGAGAATGGAGGGAGGTGAAAAGTTCTGTACCAGTACCATATTTTATTTAACATTTTCATCAAGGACCCGGAATTGGGGCTGCTCAGTGAAATCTTCACATTTGCAGATTAAAGCAAATTATTCTGGGCAGATAAGTCCCAAGGTGGTGGAGGTGAACTGCAGCACAATCTCACCAAGCTAAATAAGTGAGCAAAAAAAAAAAGCAGATGAACTTCAGATGTTGGCAAGTGCAAGGTAATGCACTGTGTGGGAGGGAGAGGGAGGGAGAGGGACCCTCAGTTATATGAACACAATTCACCAAATCATGGAATACTAGAACTAAGGGGTGTCCCTGAAATAATAGGGAGCCAAATTTAAAACTAACAAGGGAAAACAAGTTTTATGCAATGCATTGTTAATTTGTGGAATTTGTTGCTGTAGACGGTAGTGGAAGAAGATAGCTTAGGCACATTCAAAAAGGGATGGGGTAAATGAATAGAGGATAGATCTATTAATGGCTATTGAACAGAATGATTGGGCATGTTTCCTCTGGGATCTCTAATCCAATAAATAGTGGGTGCCAAGAAGGGTACTGAATAAGAAATGGACTACTCTAGAGGTATCCAGTTCAATGTTATTTTTCTAAAGCTTCTGTTACCTATCTGCTCTGTGTTCCTGAGGGAGCCCAGGCTCCCAGCTTGCTAGACTTACAAAGGACTTTTTCTATCTCCCCCACCCCCGACACACACACACCTTATTTAACCAAAACTAAGCAGAAGAAAAGTTTAATAGGCATCTCGGGTCGTATATTCCCCGGTCCCAGTATGGGAGGCCTATTTAAACTTTATTGACTAAAACTCAGTCACTGGGTTAGGGAATGCTGAGGCAAGAGACCAAGTCAGAGGGGGTATGGGCAACATTTGAACAATGGTTAAGAGTTCATCACAGCTTCCAGCCCATTGGAGCCCTGACCACAAATGCTGCAGTACTTTTCCTGGGATGACTGGGGGAAGTCCTCCCCACAACATTTATGAATACTCCAAATAATCCCTTTAAGTAAGATCTAGAAGTCATGCTAAACTGGAACTTATTCACAACAGGTAAAAATACAAAACCCCGATGCTGTAAGCATAGCTAAGCCATCTGAGAAGAAACAATGTGGTATCCCATCCAGTATATGTTCTATTCATAAGAATTTGAAGCTGGCTCCTAAGTGTCTGGTTACTCCTTAACCTTATGTTTTTCCTGGTTATTAATCAGTTGCTTGACATGTTTCAAACCACATAACTCCTTGTCACTAGAAAAGACAATTATTTACACAATTAAAAGAATGCTTTGAAGAGGCTAGACTAGGGGTATAAGAAGGTTGTAAAAGCAGCAAACAGTATGCTTCAAGAGGGAGAAATCTCTCTGACAACATCTGCCGTTGATCTCGAGAAGCTGGAAGAAACAGATCGCCTCTTTCCATCATCTGTTTAACCCTTGACAATCATGCTAAGAACTCTACCTGTCAGCAAACAACCCGAGTGCATTGGAATGGTCAGATCCCAGCTGTCACTCTCTCTCTTTCTCTTTTTCTCTCTAGGCATAGCTTTCTAAACCTATATTGTATTAGTTAAGCTTGAGCTAGGTTTTCCCAAATACTCAATTAAACCAGGGTAATATTCTAATTGTTTTTCATTGTTTTCCCTTGCATGTCTATTATTACCAGTACCATTATAAATTTCATATACTTAGTAATAAATAACTTTTATTACCAAACTAGTGGTAACCGGGTGTATTTTTCCTTTTCTACTTCCCCTTCTCCACTTGCTCTCCAGCAACGCTTCTTTTATCTAAGCCAAAGATCCCTGTGAAGCCCAGAAATACTGTGGGGTCTGCTCATCAAAAGACTATCACTACTAGGACAGTTAGGGCAAAAGATTGGGACGTGCTGAGTTTAAAGACACATAAGGGGATCAAGCTTGTATGGGCTGGTTAACCCATTTTGACTCAGACGTGCCCTAATGACCTGAATGCTGGCCCATGAGGGTGTCAGCTGGACACCCAGCCAGATTCAGAGGCATTCTGTTTACCTGTGTGCTTGTGTCTGATTGCATTTAGTTGTTACCTTAATGGACTGATTCCTGGCATATGAGGGTGCCAGCCTGTCTATGCTGATCAACCCAGCTGGGTCAGGCACGTCACGTTAATCTGTATGTATTTGTATACATGTGGTTGATTTGGTTGCTGGAGGAACCCAGCCCCATTGAACTGAGTCCTGCAAGATAGCTCCATTGGGGGTGAGGACTTGCAGAAGGGAGAGATACAGCTCCACGTAGAAACACCAGTACACAAGCAGCACATTGATAGAATTACAGAGACCCTAGGATCATATCCCTAATAAATGAGCACACCCCAAAGTGATGGGCAAATCTGGTAACACTTCCACTCCTGCCACTGATGGAGACAGGATACTAGGCTAGATGGAGCACTGGTCTGACCCAACATGGAACATTTTATGCTCTTATGTTTTAATAAATAAATGGATAAAGAAACATTTATTGGGGCCACACATGGGGTTTCAAACAATTGTTTGATTGGATTATTAATTATTCTTACCTCCTGGTTTATGATTTGCCACCAATATATTTTCTGTCTCTTTTTCAGATGAATGAAAATTATAAATAGGAGAACAACAGCCAATCAACTCCAAACAACAACCTTTTAAATTAATAATTAAATAAACACTAGGAAATGTTAGGTTTTACGTGTATTTTTACCAACTGAAAATCAATCCAAACTTCTAAACAACAAATAAGTGGGTCGTCTCAAAAACCAGTGGAGGAATATCCCCAAGGTTGTATCAGTTAAGCACTGAGACCTAATGAAGTCTGATTCATAGAGGCAGATTCTTGTGTCTCAGCAGAATCCCACTATAACCAGAGTGCAACTGACTGCAAACCTGTGGATTCTTCAGTTCAAATGATGATAATTTCTTGTAGATATAAAGCTTTTTAATATATAACTGTTATTTGCTGCACAACTTAGAATGGATTATTCATAGAGTTGTCTATGCTAAGCAGAAACTTTCACTTAATACTGTTTGATATTCATAATGTAATTGTTAAATATCACCTGTAAGGTGACAGCTATTTTTCCCCTAATAATACACTGTGTTCCTCTTCTAAAAGCCATTTTCTTACACTGCTAAGAAAGTGTACCATAATCTCCAGAGGTATTTCTGACTCAAAAATCAGAATATTTATCTGCAGATTTTCATGTTAAAATGTCAGTGTGCTATTGTTATCACTTTTGAATAGAACTTTATGCTAATTAATGACATTTTAAACACACAGACCATAACAACAGGCAAAAAGGTACTATGAAATATTCTACCTTAAAAAAAAATAAAATCAATACATTTTAATAGAAACAGGTTTTGTTTTGTTTTGTTTGTAAGAAATGACAAAGCTTCAGTTCTGGAAATAACTTGAGCAGAGATGGGGGCTGGCACATACTCCATGCTTCACAGAGGTGTTTTAAGGTGGAAAAAGAGGTTTTCAGGTAACTGAGCTGGAGAAACATTAGTTTTGTAGGCTGCCTTCTTTTGTGGAAAAATCTTGATACCTTGCCTTTTTGGTTGTTGTTAAAAATGAATATCATTTTTTATTATTTTTCCAAGGCCAGAATTTGTGAGAGAGAATATTAAAACAGATATAAAATTAATCTTGAAAATATCCTGTTTTGCATATACTGTATGAGAGAGAAAGCTAGGCAAAAAGATTTTCTGGTTCTGTGAAAATGTCTGGACATTTTAAAATTTGAAAGGCTGAAATGTTTTTGTGAATCAAAATTTTTTTTAAAAACCATTGTGGATGGAGTTAATAGAAATACACTATTATGATCATTTCAATGTATTTTGTTTTAAATTTGAACTTTTTGGCATTTGACTAGGAACTAATTTAAAACTCAAAATGAACGACTGATGTTTTTATATGAAAATCAGAATTGTAAAAAAGTTAAAATGGGATTTTTTTTACATTTTCAAAACTTCTTTAAAAAAGACTTTTAAATTCTCCTGAACCCAGAAAATGTATTAAAATGACTATTTTCTCTTAACAATATACGTTTTGATGAAGAAACATTTTTTTAGATAAAACACTTTTCAGCGCTAATCATAGATTATTTGGCAGCAGCATCCAGGTTGCTTTTAAAAGTCTTCTTAAACATACCTTGTAAGAAGTATCTCCTGCTTATATAAATAAGAATGCTTTCTAATGTTAAAATGTGTGTTTTCTCCCTATTACACTTACAGCATGTTCTTTCTTTGGCAGGAACTCTACACTCCATTGTATTTATCAACAGAAGATGCATCTTTAAAGGACAAATTAACTATGTTCCAGATATGTACAAAAGTATGTGGAAACCTTCAATCAACAACCAAATCCAGTGTTATGTAGATGACTCCATTATACTAATATCTTTAAAGATATTTACCACTTGCATTCAATTCACTAACTAATACCTAGTTATCATTAACATATAAAAGAAAGTTAACCTCTTACCGTATTGTTGGGATGGTAATTGAGATGCAAACCGCTGTCACACAGGGGAGAGGAAGTGCCACTGCTTTGGTCACTAGGGACACCTAATAAAAGTATTCATGCATATAAAGTTGTTCATTAATTCATGCTGTTAGAATTTACATTCATGTACAAATTTTTCCTAAGTACTGTTATGTTGCAAGGACTAGTTTGCTTCTTTTTTTCATTTCTGAAATATCAACAGAACAGCCCTTGACTTCCCAGCTATTCGTCGTTCAAAATTAAATTAGTGAATAATTGAGGTAAACCCAGTAATATTCCGCGTATCAGCTGTACACAATTCACACCCTGATTTTCTTGACTCTCAAACCATTGTATAGATCAGGGTTCTGGTTAGGGTTGTAGGAAAGCCATGTTCAAGTCCTGGCCCACAGGCCATTGCTGTAATTCCAGAGCTACAGATTTGGTCTTTCTTTTCTGGGCAGGGTCCAATCTGGACCTGAGACACCTGCCCCATGAAAATATTTCAACAGTTCTACTTATATAAAAAATATTGTAGAAAGTGTAAGAACTAGAAGGAATTAAGAATAGCATAAAGGACACTGTCTACATTTATCTGAATGCAAGTTTGTGTTAATTGTTCAATACTGAAGTAATACTATAGTAGCTGTAGATTTCTGTCATGAATGGAGGCAAGGATTTCTTACAGCATATATTTACTTTCTTAAATGAAAATATTTTTAGACCAAATTTTCTTTCTGTGTATGTACTTACATGATACCAGGAAGTACGTAAAGGACCTCACCCCCATAATTATACACTAGATCTAAGTTTACTTAAATTCATACTAGGTCATTTCCTCTTACTTTCAAAACCATGTGCAAAAGATTAACCATATTAAATAAAATAGGTTTTCAAATGAATATTTGTGTTATAATTTAAAATTAAAATTATGTTTATTCTTTTAGAAAAGGGAAGCTGACAGAAAGCAGGAATGACTAAAGGCATAGGCACACAGATATAAACATCCATGGATATACTGATTATGCACCAACACTTATAATTTATTATAATTATAGGAAGGCAGCTGCTTCCATACATCTCTTTCAAGTTCCCACTGGGGCTAGCGAACTAAGACTCTCTGGAACTAAACAACACACTAATCAGCTCAGAGTATATTCATCTTCAGTTAAAGAGGCATTTCCACTAACCCCACTGATTGAACTATAAATTGAGAAGTTAAGCCTTCAAAAGTTTATCTTCAAACCCACTTTCACATTTGGAAAGAACATACTTCCTAATCACAATGTTAGTTTTATGTTGCTTGAAAAATATCTGTTAAGTATGTGGGACTAGAGCCTCTCCTGGTGTACAATGGTGTAGCACTGTGGTTTTAAACAAACCAATGATGACTCACACCAGCAGAGGGTCTGGTATTCAGTTTCTCAAGTAAAGATAGCATTGTTCAGCTTGCAATGAATACTAATAAAGCACATGGTGTTATGAAAAGTTCATATTCAGGACACAATACTGACTGCAAAAGCGCCTGTCAATCACTGTCAGTGTACAGGAGGTTTGGAAACTGTAACAGTAGAAATTCACATGAACACTGAATGGATTGTTCTTTTAGCAAAACCAGAAAGGCTCACATGCACAGTCTTCATTTAATGGCAATTTGAGAAAAGCAGGTGATCTTTTCAGAAAGGACACTGTTAGGGTCACTTCTTCTCCTGCATTGCGAAGAACTTGTACCTAAGGATTGAACAGAAATGTCATAAATTAAAAAAATAAAGTAACAAATCTAAATAAAAACTACTAATTTATCACATTGATCATATCTGCTCCATGATCTATAAAATGGCTTATAGGAAAAAAAAAAGATGGAAAAACATGAATCTTGCCATATTCTTATCTCTAGTATCCTTGATAAAAAAAGTGAACAACATCTGAAAATAGCTATGTTTGTATGAAGGGCTGTCTTTTAAATGTCTCCAGACAATAAAGTGAGATTCTATGTTGGCAGCTTCCATGACCTGCCCATTGTTCTGTCTGTCTTCAACTGCAGTTATCCTTAGTCTAACATTATACTGTGGCTCCAATTCCTCTTCCACTCACTCAGAAGAACTAGCCTTGTAGTGCCCTCAAACTCAGGCTGAGAGGCATTACATTTGTACCAGGAGAAAAATCTTTCCCCTGGCACAAAGAGAGTGTACAGCCATTCAAGGGCTTTCTCCCAGAAGAAAAATGGCTCTTCCACAAAGTTCTAGTTCTCCAAGATCTCAGGTAGCTCTGTGGGGACCTTGCTGCCTGTCCTGTCAATCAGCTGACTGGCAGGGCCGGGAGAACCATTCTCCTGGGGGGCGGGGAACCTGGGAGGGTTCCCACTGTGAAAGAAAAGCCCCCCAGTGGTGCACTCCTCTGGGTCAACCTGAAGGACTGCAATTAACTGCACCTGAGATTGGAGATCTCCCAGAGCTTCTCCTACTGATGGAGAAGTGCCCCTACCCCATGTGCCCCTCCAGGTTGAACTGGAGGAGTGCACTGGGGGAGACAGGTGCACCAGGGAGGATGCCAGACCCAAGAGAATACCTCCCAGGCTCCCTGCCCTGGTTCTTGGCCCTCTAAACTTTAGATTGGGGCAGGCAAAATATGGCCTGTGGGGCTGAATTTGGTCTGCCACACAATTCCATCCAGCCTGTGGGGCCCCTCTGTAAGCCCTCTGTAGGCCCTGGCCCTGAGCTGTCACTCTGCTAGATGGTAAGTCCCTGCTAACCAACCACCCACCCCCTGACCCTGGCCTGGCCTGACCTACCCCCTTCTCCAAGCCAAGGGGGGCTAAAGACAAGAATCCCCTGCTTGACAGAGCTTTTGCCTGGCTACCCCATGGCTGGTTCCTGCCTCCTCCCTGGAGAGTGGGAATTCAGGTAAGGGCCCCATTGAGCCAGGGCCAGGGACTCCTACTAGGGGAAAGGAGCAGCATTACAAGGAGCCATGTGCTATAGGGGCAGTTGGGGCTTGTCCTGCACACTGCAGGTGCTGTGTGCTATGGGGCTGGGTCAGGCTGGCCCCACATGATGCCACTACACGTCGCTGGGGAACTGGGCAGTAGTGCAGCAACAGCATACTACAGGGCTAGATGGGGCTGGCCCTGCTCACTTCCACCATGTGCAGCCTGGGGTGGGAGCACATGAGCTGTGGCTATGAGGCTGAGTGTGGCTGGTCCCACACCCTGCCACCATGTGTGAATGGGAAGTCAGGTGGAAGCGCTATTAGGCTGGGTGGGGCTGGCCCTGCATGCTGCCACCATGTGTAGCTAGGGCCTTGGATGGAAGCTGCATGTTGCATGGCCAGGTGGGCCTGGCCTTGCATCTGCTGCCACCTGTGGCCAGGGACTGGGTTGGGATCACAGGAAGCTGCATGCTATGGATCCAGGCAGGGCTGGCCCCACTTGCTGCCACCACATACAGATCCAGGGACTGGCACACTTCAGGAACTCCAAAGGCCTCCCCCCAACCCCTCCACACACACTCATACACCCCACCCCCAACCATACCCCCAAACACACTCCCACACCCCCACCATACTCATGCATATACCCACAGCCTCCAAGACACTCCATGCCAAAAATATACCCCACACTAACCTCTCCATACCCACTCCTCACCTTCCCCCATATCCCACCCACCACACACACATCCACTCCCCAACCACACACCCCACATACACCCCCTTACCTCCACTGCACACAATATACAAGACTAAGACTGTATTTTGAGCTATTATAATTGCCTCTAGATACACTATGCAAACACACACAAATCAGTGCAAAATATTTTAATTTTATTTAAAAAATAAGTTATAGTAGATATTTGATTTTTCAGTATACACTATGTTTTATTTTTTTTTCTGATTTCAAGATATTACCACACCCCACACCACCTCCCAGGAGTATTTCTGGGGCAAGGGGAGGGATTTTTGGTGGCAAAATTCAGGGGTTTGGGTTGAGTACTGTAGTCCCAAGATGCTGACCAGGGGGCAGGTCTACCCTTGCACCCCTTGACAACTCACCAAAACTCCTTAAGTGACCTTAAGTGACTCTCCAGCTAAAATAATTTCCCACCCCAGCTTTAGATGCTGCCTCCACTGCTCAGCCAAGTGGCACAGTTGGGGTCCTAGCCCACACTGGCTTCCCCTCCCACCTGTGCCACTCAGCTGGGCAGCAGGGGCAGGGATTGCAAAGCTTCACAGTTGGGAAACAGGGATGGGGAAGCTATATCTGCCCTGTTTCCCAGGCCTTGGGATTTAATGACATACTCCCACTCCATTTCTTGGTCCCATGAGCCTTAAATACCACATGTGCTGTCCCCCAGAACAGCACGTGGCAATTTAAAAGCAAGGGAGCTGGGACCCAGACTCAGAGAGGCTGCATCCAGCCCCACTTCCCTAGCTGCACAGTGGAACTGTGTATTGACAGACTGAACTCTTCCCAGGTAGGAGATCAGACAGACCATCAAGTAATGGGCTCCCCTAAGGTTAGGGGGGAGGTCAGGGTAAAGCCCTCTAGTGCAGCCTGAATGAAGAGCTCACCTTGTTGCTCTCAAGCCAGGGGGCTGGAACACATTTATGCTCTAACTTCCAGGTTATCTCCCTACCGGTAAGTTTCAGAGAGATTATTGCCTGTAGAAACAAATGTTTGTTCATGGCCTAAGTGTTATAAGCTTGAGCCCCATTTTAGCTTTAGCTTAGATTGTTTACCCTGTCACTGTACAATGACATTTTAGGTTAATTTAAGCTTCAGTGATCTTAGTTCTCCAGTGTTATTTTACAACTCCACTTGGGCTGTATTTGCTTTTCTATCTCCTTCCCTTCTTCTGCCTGAAAGTCATTTACCTTTCACCTCATATTTCTCTGGTGTAGTTCCTTAGCATTTGAATAGAGATGCCATCCAAGATACCTTTCACTTACGCTGCCAGTTGGCCAGAAAAGACACCAACTTTCTAAAAAATCTATGTTATGTTATCAGTAAGATCCATATTTAGGGAAATTTACCCAAGCTAATATTGTTACATTTAGTAGGGAAACAAGGTGGGACAGAGAACTTAGATTCAGTACAAATCACTCTGGTTTGCAAACTGAACTTCTTAATAACATTGTTTACATTTTTTGCTGACAAAGACCCTTTACTTCTGCCTTCAAAATTACCTCCCTTAGTAATGAATAACTCCATATGAACAGTTTTGGGGGTTTTTTTAAATTGATTTTGTATACTGCTGTAGACATCAGATCCCTGGAAGGCAACAGAGAGAGGGGTCACTTTAAAAAATGCTACAATTCAGTGTAGCCTGATTTAATGCATTAGTATACAGATCATATAGGACAGCCTACCATCTTAGCACATGAGATAATAGCAATATCATGGCTGTTTTCACACAGGCTAAGATTGGTAAAATTTTGTAGTGAGAAATACTCCTCAATATTAAGGTATGTGATATGAAAATGTACCTCTTGGACAGCTGTGTGTGTAAATCTCTTCTTAAGTACTAGTTAAGCAGACCTAATGACAACAAATTGGATATAGTATTTAAAGTTAGCTTTATAATTACAATGCCCAATTCCATTCCACCTAGTAAGCATCTAGTTGGATTAAGGCATCAACATACTACTTTATTCCACCCTGATCAAGTCCCTGAAAATTCATTGATCCATCTACTTCTGAAACATATTACTTCTTAAACCTTTAAGACTGAGTAACAAAAAAGCAGTGAGAAACAAGAGGACACACCCACTTTTGTATTATTAATTTTTCAGAGACAAGAACATGGTGGAATATAATGTAGGTGCCTAAATCCACTTGCACAGCTAATAGATGGAACAGAATCTGGCTCACAATGTATAGTTATGGTTGTTACTGTTATTGTATGTGTGAGTTGGAGGGGGGGTGGGGAATTTTAGGTGCATCGCTCCTCTGTACTCACCTGCCATGACTTGGATGAAGAAAAGGAAGGGAATTAGTGCCTCTTGATGTTGGAAATGAATAACTGCCACCCCAAAGCTATATGCTCAAATTGTTAATTTTATGAACTAAAGAGATACAGTAACACTAGTCTCATCAATTACTTCATTGATGAGGGCAGTCTGGACTGTAGATTTGAAGTTTCCAGTTCAGAATACCCAGATACTCTGTAACTGATTGTTGCCACCAACTGCGTCGTTAGTGGGATGCATCTGCCGCATCTTTTATTCTTTACACGCATCTCCGACTGTGAGCAGCCCCCTGCTGCTCCCTCTCAGTCTGTATCGCCACTTTCAGTGACGCCACATTCATGACCGCATTCTAGTGGTTGATATCAATTTCTGTCCCCCTATATACACCGAGGGATCCTATTCCTCTCTTCACAGCCTCCCAGCTGATCCTTCTCCCGACTCCTTTGTCTTTCCTGCACTCACCAGATCCACCACTAATTCAGAAGCGATAACCTTTTTGTAGAGAACCTGCCAAGCTTCCCAGAGCCCTGCACTCCCGGCGTCTTCTCCAGCTACAGGTTGGTCCCGTGGTTTTCTCCCCAGAGTCTTGGAGACCCTCTATCCATCATCTTGTGCCCAAAGGCAATCAGTCTTTTCCCCACCGCCAGCTTTATTCCAGTTTTGGCAGGCTAATCACCCAATCCTGTCTCGGGTGTGTAATTCCTTTCACCTGGCAGGGTTCAACACTGGGTCAATCTTGCCTAATTTTATCCAAGTAATAGGGCTTCTGCCTGAGCCCCTATTACAGTATGCATTTATTGTAGATTGGAATATTTTGTAAATGTAAACATGATATATAGGCATATAAAATAACATTTTTTTTTTTTACTCCATTAAGCTGCATGTTTATTCAGAAACTATGACAGGGGCTCTGGTCATTCCACAGAACAATATGTTTTCTATTTTGGATTGAGCAGTGGACAGAACATCACTCCCAAGAAGGGGAATGGCCTATTGCCATTAGCGAGGAGGTTTAAAACACTTGAGCCCATTTTGTTTTGAATGAGCCTTGCTTCCCCAAATAGAGCCATCATCATCTGCCTGAATGGAAGACTTATTTTTCCTTATGTACAGGCAAGTGACTCAGAATGACCACAGACAGAAGCAGAAGCTTCTGGGAACATATTACAGAATTTAGTTCATGCTGAAAAGATGACCAGTGTATGAGAAAAAGGATTATAGCCCCCTGGAAAGGTGAGACTTATTTCATTATGAAACCAAGGAAAAGGGTAGAAAGAAAGAGCAGAGCCATTAGCAATGTGAATTAAAAGAACCAAAAACATGAAAAGGAGGAAAACTGCTCCTGAAGATCACATTAAAATTCTTCTAAAAAATTAAAGAGTGCCTCATTTGTGCTCTAACAAGATTATCTGTAAGTATTAATACAAGCCATTTTACCCCTCCCCCTCCCCCAATTTAAACAATTATCCTCTAATGAGCCAAATTTGTATTCAGCTAAGGCATATTTTCTAGAAATTTATCTAGTCTTGATCCGTAGACTCCATTATTTTAACTTTAAATGTGCGCATTTTATGTCTAATTTGAATTTCTATGCAGTTAAATTCCAGCCATTATAAAAAAGTATCCTTACAAGTATGGCTGGTGGAAGTTTTCCTAGTAAAAAAAAATCCTGTTTTTGACCAAAAATGGGATTTAACTAAACTTAAAAAAATAAATAAATAAAGAAGTATCTGCTTCTTGTAAAATTCCACGCCCCCATTCCCCCTACCCCAAAATTATACATTAGTTCTTAAAAGTTTTCATTGTTCCGCCAGAGATTGAGCTGTTTTTACTTAGATATGCTGCCAAGATTCCTCATAAGTTATGTAGTTCAATTACTTCAGCTCATTGTTGTTCTTTATGTTTCAGGCTTTATGTCATACTTCAGGTTGTATGAAGCACTCACTGTTTTCCTTTGGTAAGTGAAAGCAAACTTACAGTAGAAAATGGAGTATAAGAGATAGCATAGGAAATCTGTGGTTATTCCCTGATTTTAAAAAAATGACAAAGTAAAAAAAAGAACATTTTCTGTGGGGGATTTTTTTTCTTTTCATCCAGCTCTACCTATTACTGAAGCAGCAAAATAATTCATTCACTGATAGCAAATGAATTTATTACCATGCAGCACACAGTAACGGTCAATGGTCAATGGTCAAAAGTAAGTTAAATTGCTTTAATACAGGGTTACTTCTCTGCCTACACTGGAGAAGGAAGGGGTCAGAAGGAAGAGAGAGTTATTGTTAAAATAATCACTGAATAGTTTGGATTGAGTAGATGAGGATTGAATGGTAAAATATTTCATAGATTTGTGGAGCTTTACTAAGATAAGTTGAATTACCCCAATAACTAGGCCATGTGAGAAAAGAGCATTCTCTCTAAGGGAAATAAAGTGTATTTTCCTTATTTTCACCCTCTCAATATCTATCCTTAGCTCAATAAATTTCTGGGCAATGTGTGCTGTCATAGCTTTGTACATGGTGAGCTGTCTCAGAGCTCAAGAAATGAGCATGCATCTTTCAAATTCATTTTTATGAATGCACAGTGGAAAAGGAGAGAGGCCATGACTGAAAAAAATTAAGTTCTTCAAGTAAGGCCAAGGATATCTTTAGTTCACGTCTATCTAAAGAGTTAGATGCATGTGGTAAATTTCTGCTCGCCAATTAGCTCATTTCATGCAGACAGTCAAGAAGAATTTAGCTGTCAGTGATGTCACTGACAATCATTTTATCTGCATAGCCATCCAGCCTTCTTAATGAAGAAAACAGACAGACACTTATCACTTACCACATATTTATCCAGTATATATTGTTAATCCAAGACTATCGTAGCCAATGGATTTGTCAGTTATATCAACTGCAGTGAGAACTACAAAAGTGTTTCAAATACACTTTGAAAAATGATCAACATATAAGAAGGTAGCACACCTAAAAATTCCTCAAACTATCCTTTACACTAATAGCATATTAACTGATTTGTGAGGCAATATTAAAGCAACCATAGGTATATCACACTTAGTTTCTTCTGAACATTGCCAAAGCATTATAGGTATATCACACTTAGTTTCTTCTGAACATTGCCAAAACATTATTTGTAACATAAATCTACACAAACAAATCTACTATATTCTGCTGTGTAGTAAGATGCAACTCCATTAGGAAGTTGCAGCTGTTTATAGGTGGCAAGCCTGATCCTTAGAAGTGGGAGTCAATGGTTTCTAGTTCTGTAATGATTAGTCATATACATTGAAGTAAATGACAAGCTCTTTGTGTCTCATCTGTTTTTCTTATCCATATGATGAGGGTGTTTACCTATATTTAATACTTTATTAAGTGCCTTAAGGTCCTTGAATAAATTAAACAAAACAAGTGCAAAGTATTCAAGTGCTAGAAATGATTTTTGTGGAGATGCAGTTTATTTGAAATAAATATGGATCAGCTAAAAACCTAAGAAGCAAAAAGTTAGACATATCAATATGAAAGTAGCACTGACACAGAAGCAACATTAAACTGGGGTGGCATGTTGTCTTAATATAATGACAAAAAGTCAAAGCAAGAGAGGTAAATGAGTAGGCCAAGATTTTTACATTCTATAATATGCATCTCAAGCCTGCACATGACACAAAACTGGAAGGGGCTGCAAATACTTTCACAAATATGATTAGAATTGTAAAGAATATTGAATTAGAGAACTGGGCTATAGACAATAACATGAAATTCAAAGCAAAAACAATGATAAGTTTGAAGGAAAAAAAACAAAACTACAGATACAGAATGGGGAATAATTTGATAGGCAGTAGAACTGTCAAGAAGGATCTGTGGTTATGGAGCATAAGAAATTCAACAATATAACACATAACAATGTTGCTCGACTTTCTGGGCCATTAACAAAACTGTTACATGTATGATAGGGGAGGTGATGGTTTAACTGTTATATCATTCTACTGCTGGTTAAGCTTCTGCTAGAGTACTGTGTGGGATCCCCATTTTAAGAAGAATATAGAAAAAGTGGAGATGATCCAGAGGCTAGCAACAAGGATGCTAAAGGACTTGGAATGCAAGCACTATAGGGGATGGTCAAGAGCACTGGGTGTATTTAGCTTGAAAAAAATGGAGATTTAAGGAGATAATAGTTTAAGTATTTGAAAGGCTGCTATAAAGAAGAGAGAAAACAACTGTTCTCCATTGCCATAGAGGGGAGGCCTGAGGCAGTGGATTTATAACTGTAGCAGGTTTAGTTTAAGTCTCAGGAAAAACTTCCTAGCTGTAATAACTAAATGACAATGGAACAAGCTACCGTGGAAGCTATGGAATCTCCTTCACTGGAGGTTTTATTAAAAAAACAAAGAACTGGATTGGCATCTGTCTGGGATGGTTTAAGAACAATGCATCTTACATCTATATATTGGATTGTATTAGACCAGTGGGGGCCAACCTTTACAACAGGGCTGCCACACATTACCCTGCACCCTCAACAAGTACCATTCCCCTGCCCAGACCTGTTGCTCTGGTTTCTACTCCCTGCTCTGTGCACCCTCCCTAATCTGCTGCTCTACTTTCTACTTCCTGCCCTAACCATGCTGCTTGTTCCCTCCCCAATCTGCTGCATGCAACATCCAGAAATTGCCTGCGACACAGGTTGGCTACCCCTGAATTAGATGATCCCGTACCAGTAATCATGAATGACTCATGCCCCCAGTGGCTGGGGGGGCATGGTGGCAGTGGTGGGAGTGCAGCGGCAGGAGCGCAGTGGTACAGTTCCACTGGCAGTGTTGCCAGCAGCCAGCAGGGATTGCGGACCACCCGCAGATACCACTGGCAGTGCCAGTGCATTTCCTTTTTGTAGGGGGCGCACTGCCATGCTCAAGGGGTGAATGTGCACCCCCTATGTGTTGCCCCTGGCAGTAATGTAAATGAGGGTTGGGTGGGAGACTAGAGCAGGAGCCCTAGGCACTGCCCTGGAGAGGGGTGGCAAGGGTACAAAATAACTGCTGCTGCAGCTGGTGGCTGGTCCTATGACTTCTGCTGGTAGCACGGCAGCCAACACCACCCCACCTGCTGCCTTTGCCCAGGGTACAAGCTACCCTGTATGACTCTGTCACTTAGGTCTTTTGTAACCCTATGGTTCTCATTCATTTCAAATAGTTAGTTATTACTGGAAGTGAAACAAGCTGGTAATTCTTTCTTCTAAAACCACTATTTCACATTAGAAAATAAAGATGAGAGAGAAAATGAACCTTTTTTTTATTTTTTTAAACTATGGCCTAAGTTTCTTTAAAACCAACACAGGACAAAGTTTGGAAAAAAAATAATTAAAAAGTCACATAACATACTGAAGGTGTTATGTCTGACCATGCATCCAGAAAAATTGCAGTCAACTCAACATAGAATTGTGTGGGCATGCCAATGCCCAAGCTACTTAACATTAGCCAGAGATATGATTAAGATTACTCTGAACAAGAGAGATAATGAAATATGGTTGGGAGTGCTTTAATTAGACCAAGCAGGAAGAAAATAATTCAGACTCCTCTAATGATTCTTGACTTCCCTTAGATTACAAGTCAGGGTATTATTTGAACTGCAGAAAAGAGGGGTCTTGCCAGAAAAGCTCACTGGACCACTAAACCCACTTTGTGCACAAGGGGACAACAGAATGTGCCCTGAAATGCAATTTCTGTTTATCTGATTTTCAAGACACAGATATCTTTACGCATCCAGAACAGATGCACATACTGTATTTACTTGAATCCAGGGAACCTTCCTTCTTCTCTCTCCTGTCCCCCCCGCCCCCCAATTCAACAAGAGGGGAAAAAGCCTCATCTTTCATTCAAGCAGCAGATGGTTTTGGCCTGGACCTGGGCCCAGGGCTGGAACCAGAGCTCCCGTTGCTGCCAAAAGTCAGCAGCACATGCAGCGGGTCCGAGTCAGGGGCCAGCAACACAGACAGGGAACTGGGAGGCAGCTTGGACTGGAGATCAGGTGGCCGTTGGGGTTAGGGATTGGGCAAGGGGCCAAGTGGCAGGGTGTATGGGACAAGGTGCAAAAGTGAGGCTGCCTACCCCTAACACCTACCCCTCCATGGCTGCTTCCCTTACCACTTGCTCCACCATGACATAGCTTTCCCTGCTGCAGTGGTCTGGGACAAGTTTTCCATGTATAGCATCTAATTATTATGGAGTTGTCATAAATTCCAAGTTGTCTAAGATTCAGGCAAATACAGTATGTAGGTGTATACTTGCCTGCCAGGTTTATTATCTATTCCACATGCTCAAACTCCTCCAATGTAGGGATAATAAAATTACCATGCACACTTGCATGCTAAAAAGGGCACTTACTTGGTGAGGAAGCTGATATTTAGATGCAGAGAGGGAAGTAAAATTTCACCCACTCTGCCCTCATATGTGTAGGAAACAGTCTCACTTGACCAGATATAGCCATCTCCTTTGTGTTACTTGTGTGGAAGAAAATGATCATGGGAGAGAATGTGAATCAAATGAATCAAAAGATAAGTAATTGCAAAAACCCCCAAACCAAACCAAAAAACCAAAACCATACTCAAGGTATTTTGTTTTAAAACATAGAAAATAGACTGCCATCTTAGGAAATCGTAAACAAGCATTTTGGTTGTCTGGGCCTTTGTAAAGACCTGGCATCACAGAAGGATCTGTAGACTAGTGTCTCTAGTTTAAAGCAAGTGTGCAAAAACTTAATTAGTGTACCCTTTAAAATCCACTGTAGAACTGGAAGCAATGCTCTCACTGCTTACACTTATTCAACATCATGATATTTGCAATACAGCATTACTCGCTACCAAAAACATAGGAAATAAAGTATAAGAAACATCTAACACTTCTTTCCCAGGAACTGTTCTTGTCTACTATCAAGGTATTCATTTTAGGGTACAGAATCCCTACCCATGTGTAGCTTCTTCACGTTACAGTGTCAGTGTTCCCAGACGTAAAATAGAAATAATATGTACAATACTAATGAGCTATCAAGAGGATTAAGTATGGAAGCTACTGTCATTTAGTGTTGCTGTTAGTAGTGAAATTCATTTTATTCTTTACATTATGTCCTGAGCAATTGGGGGTCTAAGCTTCTGTATTTCATTTCAGAAATCAAAGGACTACTCTCAAATCATTCTACAGAAAGAAACTATACAAGTATGAACATGTAGTTAACGATATTAAGTCTGAAGTTAGACAGAAGGCAGAGCAGAATGGCACTATATAGAACAGGGAAGGGCAAAGTCTGGCCCGTGTGCCGGATCCGGTCAGCAGTGGACTCCATTTCCCAGTTACCCCTGCTCATGGCTGGGCCCAATCTCCATGGTGACTCCAGCTTCACCTGCACTGTTGAAGCTCAAGGGTAAGGTTGCCAAGAAGAGCAGCTGCGCATGCATTGGCAGTGTGCACAGCAGGGCAGGGGGCTGCACCGGAGCTGCTGGGATCTTGCAATGGGGCCAGCTTGTTCCAGACCCAGGGCAGAGCCACGAACTGCAGCCTGCATGCTCAGGGCAGGGGCACGCAGGCAGTGGATCACAGCTCTGCCCTGGCCTCTTGCAACAGTGACACCCTGATTTGGAGCAGGGGAAGAGTTGTGATCCTCAGCCTGCATGTCCCTGCCCGAAGTGTGCAGGCTATAGATCACAGCTCTGCCCTGGCTCCAAAGCAAGCTGCCCCTATCCCAAGATCCCACAGCTTTGGCGAAGCCCCTTGCCTTGCTTTGCCATGCACCCTGCCAATGTGGCTGAGGCTGGTCTCCATGGCAACCCTAGGCTTGAGCTTCCACAATGCAAGTGTAGCTGGCACCTCCATGGATACTGGCCCTAGCCATGTGGGCAGGATCAACTGGGAAATGGAGTCTGGCAGCTGTCCAAATTGGCCTTTTTGCCCATCCCAGTATAGAATAACTTGTTCATAGAGGCATGAGTTCGGTAGGCTACAGTTTACTTTATTGGATGCTCTGAATATAGTTGCATTTAATGCTTTTGTTTTTATTGCACTTTCCCATTTCATCCTCAAAACACAAGTATTCCAGATTCAGAGACTCCCTATAACTAGATGGAAGGAATCTCTCTAGAAATCTCAGTGGGACTTCAAACCCTTCTGATTCAGAGTCCCATGAACTGACCCTCCTCCAATTTCTTGAATATCCTACTCAGCATATTCATTTCTTGGCACCACTCTGAAACTTCACAATGGTAGCAGCATCACCACATTGTATTATAAATCAAACAAGCACTAGATCTACCTCCATGCCACCAACTTTCATCCTAAACTTGCCACTAAATTGACTGTCTACAGTCAAGATCCATACTACAACCATAACTCCTCTGATCTCAGCCAGGAGGATTGCAGAACAAGAAATCGTCCACAGACTGGATTAAGTATCATCTCAATAAAGACTCTGGATTCTTATCTCATTACCTAGTGTGACAGGTGTGCCTCTTCAGGGTCTGTCCACTAGTGACCCCACCCACCTGTTATGGGCCAGCAACCTGCCTTCTCACCCATCATGCCTTGTTGTTAATTAACATGCTCTAATTAAGCAATTAAGTGGGAGGCTGCCCATTTTCTGCCCCGATGCCAGGGGGCACTATCTGTGGCTCCTTCCCTCTCATAGCCCAAGCCTCACAGACATTACTCACATTGGTTAGTTTGGGCCTTATTATATTCTAGCCCCCTTTTCCTTGCTGGGCTCTCTGTGGCCCTGCTCCATTCACTGGGCATTCAGCAGTGCTGCCCCCCCGGGGCTTCTCTCACTCAGGTAGGCTCAGGCGGCTATAGCCATGCCTGGCCCCAACTCTCCTCCTCAGGGTCTCAAACCCCCACCTGACTCTACACCCCTTCTCTGGGGCTGGGGTCCATACACCCAAAATGCTGTGCCCTCACAGTTGCCAGGGTCAGTGCACCCAAAATGCTGTGCCCTCACAGTTGCCAGGGTCCCCACACTACCAGGAGTCCCCATGAGGCCTCCTCCAACCCCTAATAGTCACCTAAACCACCAGTCTAAACAGTGAACACAAAACACAAGTCCCTGGGCTATAACATAAAATCTAAGCCACCCAGCTAAACAACATTCAGTCCCTACCAGGGAATTCTCCACCCCATAACAGCAATCAGGAGCTGCTTGTGCAGTCAGGCTTCTCCCCTCTGTTTACTCTAACAGAGCTCCTTCTCCTTTGGCTGCTAGCAAGGAACTGCCTGCCTAGCCTCAGCCTGGGGTTATATGGGAGCCAGGCCCTGCCCCTTCTGGTCAGCTGACTCCCACTGGTTACCCTGGCAACCCGCAGCTGGATTCCTTACTTATTGCTTCACAAGTAGCAGGGGCCCCAGTGCCCTGCTACACCTGGACTAACTTTTATTACCCATGTGTCAGTCAGTGAGAAACTGTGCTGCTTATCCCTTTTGATCTCCTTAACTCACCATCGCTTGCCTCAGTGTCCCTTTGTATTTACCAATGTCCCTATCACTTAAATTATGTTTTGGCTTTTTATTTAGTACCCTTGGTCTCTAAGTCCATTCATAGCAACTTACATATAGGCTGTAGCCTGCAAATTCTCAGGCATCTCTGAACAAGTTAGTCTAGATAGGTGCCACCAAGCCCTGCTTTCTATACAGGCATACCTCGGAGATATTGCAGGTTCGGTTCCAGACCACCGCAATAAAGTGAATATCGCAATAAAGTGAGTCTCACAAATTTTTTGGTTTCCCAGTGCGTATAAAAGTTATGTTTGCACTATACTGTAGTCTATTAAGTGTGCAATGGCATTATGTCTAAAAAAAAATGTACATACCTTAATTAAAAAATACTTTATTGCTAAAAAATGCAAAGTAAGCAAATGCTGTTGGAAAAATGGCGCCGATAGACTTGCTAGACGCAGAGTTGCCACAAACCTTCAATTTGTAAAAAACGCAATATCTGCGAAGCGCAATAAAGTGAAGCACAATAAAACGAGGTATGCCTGTATATGTATAGTTACTGTTAAAAACAAAACAAAACAAAAAAAACTTTTCTATGTTAAAGATCATCACCAATGGGTTTGGGAATACATTTTTCTTATACCACACTTCACCACTGCATAAATTTATTGATGCAAATAAGGAAACCAAAGAAAAGCATTTGGTTTGAGAGATACCATACAAGAATAGCAAGCATTCTAGCCACCAGGTTTTATATTCACATATAAGCACAATGAAGTGGTTGAACTCTTGCATCTCATAACAGTATGAAGCAGCCAAATGAAAACATGCATAATAATGCTAAACTGAACTTTCAAAAACAAACATCCACACATTATATTGCCTCCTAATTTTATAGCTTTATTAAATCTCCAATTCAGGAAAACACTCAAGGAAGTTATGAAGTCTCTCTCGCTACTTAGAAAAGCACTGCAGCATGTGTTAAAAATTACCCTGGCCATTTGTACACATGATGGGAGTTTAGTTCCCCTAAACTGAAGCAGTGGATTTTTAATTGTGATGATTATTGAAACCATCATTTCAATTTAGAGGCTTCTGTCACTGTTATTATCCTTTTTTTTTTCCAGCAGAGTCTGCCCGTGGCCAGGACGTGAGCTGCCACTGGGCCCTGAGCTGCAGGGGGTCCCAGTTCTTCCCTCCATGGTGGCAGCACTCCCCTGGGCCACCTGGGCAAACTACTAGCAGGCTGGGTGCTGGCTCTGAGCTGGGGCAGCACCCAGCCCACTAGCAACCCATCTGGATGGCCTGGGGGTGGGGGAGGGGAGAAGGGCACCACCACACTGGAGGGAAGGATCAGGGCCTCCCACAGTTCAGATTCTGCTGGGGGACAAGCTGCTGGTGGACTGAGTGGCCCCTTATGTTCAGGGGCTCCCAGTTCTTCCCTCTGCAGTGGCAGAATCCCCCAGGGCTGCCTGGATGGGCTGCTAGTATGCCAGGTGATGCCCCAGCTCAGAGGCAGCATCCAGCCTGATCCAACTTTTCCCTGAGCTTGCCATAGCTTCCAGCGCCCCATGCACTGTCTCTGCTACCTCCCTGCCATGTGGGACTACCTGGAAATGGGCTGTTTTGCCCCTAGGGCAGTGTGGGAAGGTGGAAGGAGGGCAGCTGGGTATGCTGGTGGCTGGAGAAGGCAGTGGGGACCATGTACAGGTTTCTGGAAACCTGCCAAGCCTGAGCTTCCCTGAGCCCTCCCAGGCTTCTCGTGCCTTGTGCACTATCCCTGCCACCTTCCCTGGCCACCGGCACATCCAACCTCCCTCCTTCCAAGGGCTGCCCCAGAAGCAAGCTGGGTGTGTTGGTGGCTAGAGAAGCTGGTAGGGACAGTGCACAGGGTGCTGGAAGCCTGGGTGGGCTTGGGAATGGAAGTATCACTGCAATTTGTTAGGTAGCAAACTAAAAAACATTAGAATGTATTTTAGTTTGCTACATAAGAAAGTCATTTACATCGCAATATACCACCACACATAACGTGTGATATAGGCAACTGGTAGGGGTACACATGCCCCCCCTCAATGGCTGACACTGATGCTGTCAGTAGGGCTGCTGCTCCCCTTCACAGGGCTGCCACCATCAGTGGCTTCTGTGGGTGCCCCCCCCCCAATTCAGGAGGCACCAGGCACTTATGCTTGTGACAATTAAACTGCTATAAAAGGGTAACTAAACCACTAAGAATGGCAATTTCATCACAGGTACAAGAGTCCCCTTTGAATTAAGTAACTATTCTGGTTTTGGATAGAAGCTAACAAGCCCAGTTTTGAATTCAAAATAAAGACTTTCTAATAAAGACAAGGTTGTATACCACTTAAAACACAACATAAAAGACTTAAGGGTCATGTGCATGGAGGGGAGGTCTTAATTAGGGCATAAGGCCTTATTTTTTCCCTTCTGAACTAGGAAAAAATCCTTTTTATATGCTGCCAAATGACTTAAAATAATGCAAAATCCAGGTGTGTGTATGCACACACATATGTTTAACAGGAGACCACTAGGAGTTATAATTTTTTTCTGACAATAGAAATAAAAAATCATGGCTAACTCTGACAGTTATACAAGCACTTTTATACAATATTATAGATGCACACTACACATATCTTTGTAGAAGGCCATAACAGGCTAAGGCCAGAAACCTCAACACTCACAAATTAAAAAAAACTAACCAACCTTAAAGCACTTTAAAAGATATTTATTTAGATTTTTTCTAAGTGTTCTGTACACCATGGAATATACCTGTGCTCAACATATACGCAATATATTCAAGTTATAAATACATCACAATATGAAGAGGTTTGTACTTTCCTAACACACTTATTGTAATACTAGTCATATTTAATTGGTCTTCTTGATAATAATGTTAACTGCTACCATTTTTATAACTTTACAATACTTCATAGGAAGGTACATGAATATATGCAACAAACAAAGGGTAAATTTCAATGCAGGGTAATGATACCTGGAATAGCTCTAAGAAAATTACCTTGGACAATGTAAGCAGTATTGCCACTAGCATAGGGAACTATGCAGGCTAATTTACCCTTCAGAGGCAAGTTGTATGTCTCTACACTGCTACAGTGCATAGTGCAGTGAAAAAATATTCACAAAGAGATTCTCATTCTGAAATTTTTACCATATATGGCCCTAAACAAATAAAGATTTTAGGTAGCTGGCTCCCTAATTAGAAGAGCTGTGTGAGGCTTTGGATTGTGCTTCGGATCCAGGGCCATTTTGGACACTTCGGCATCAAAAGCAGCATGCCCAGAGCAAAGCACAGGCCCATTTAAGCTGTCCAAAGCAATTCGGAGCTGAAAGTGAAAGTGAAAGTTAGGAGAGGGAGGGGGAATGGAGGAGGGAGGGAGAGTGGGAGGGTGGTGGGCGGGGGGGGAACTGACATGTGTAGGTGGCCAGTGAGAAGGCTTTCTCTCTGGCTGCCTTTCCAATGACAGCATCTGGGGGGAGGGACCTAGAAACAGCATAAAAGCCTTTGGAGGCATGCTGTGCCTTTTCCTAGCTTGTTCCCTCTTAGGAACTGAGTGAGAAAGGTATCCTAGCAGACTCAGTAATTGAACCTGCCTGCTCCTTTTTGTTGATAGAAAGGATTGGGTAGGGTTTAACTTATCTTATCTTAGCTATTCAATTACTATTACTATTCAATTCATTTCTTTCAATTTATATTTGCTTTTTTTTTTTTGTGCAAACTTTGAAAAAAGAAAGCTGTGTTTTCCCTGCCAGCGTGATCCATCACTGTGCAGGGAGGCACACACATTGCACACAGGCACGCACACACATACACAATATAAATAAGAAAAAACAGCTATTCATAGGAGAAGACAGACAGACAGATAGCACACGATTTTTATACAACTCTTAACACTGAAGCAAACAATCAAAGAACAGTCCAAGGCGCGCACACAACAGAGGGAATAAAACACAACACAAAAGGATTGATACACACACACAGACCTTTTGCAGCACAGGAAAGATCAATATGAAGTGTGCTAGAAAGGCAGATGCCAGGTCTTCCGGCAGGGGAGGGAGAAGGGGTAGGGGGAGAGCTAGAGCTGCAAGCCCCCCCCCCTAAACACAGATGCATTTTCTTCCCAAGCAGCCATGACATCAGTGCTGCCAGTGGAAGATGGGAGATGGGAGCAGTGTCTGCATCTGATGTCCCTGCACCTCCACCATCTCCGTTCAGTCCAGAAGTGGGCACCAGCAGTGGAATCACTGAGACCTCCCCAATGTCATCTCTCAGCATGAGCCTCCCACTGCCAGAGGAGGAGCTGGAGCTGGAACCAGGGATGCTGAGTGCGCTGGCTCAAGCAATTCTGGGGACTGAGGGGGAATCAGAGTCTGTGCTCTACAACCCTCAAATTTTCCCTAGACCCAGGTCTCCTTTGGAAAGCAGCGCCTCAGAGAAGGCTGAGATTGTGAAGGCAAGTGGCTCAGCTGAGGCAGCTCCTCCTGCTGTTGAGCCTCAGCCTGCTGAGGAGTGGAATAAGGCAGGATCCTCAACCTCAACCCAGAAGTGGGGAGTAGTGTAGTGTGGGATCATTTTGAGCTGGCAGATGATCCCAGGTTTGCCATCTACCAGCATTGCCAAAGACACGTGAGCCATGGCAAGGATGTGAGACACTGTTCCACCACGGTGATGCTGCTGCATCTCAGGAAGCAGCACCCCCTTGCCCTTCTTCCTGCTCAGCCTGGAACCAATGCAAGTGTGCTGAAAGGGAAGTCTCCCACTGAATCCAAAGTCCGCTTCCCCTCAAAGCAGAGGCAGGCCACCCTGGATGGGGGAAAGGTGGACAGAAATTGTTGTGCATTCCCAAGGTGAGTGAGATCACTCAGAGCACTGGGGAGATGTTTGCTCTGGATAGCCAGCCCTTCTCCCTAGTTGAGTGACCAGGATTCAGGTGGTTTGTAGCACTTCTGGCCCCATTTTACAAAGTGCCCACATGCACCACCTTTATAGGGCAGTGGTGCCCTCCCTGTATGAGGCATGCAGGGAGTACTTGAGGGAGGAGCTGCATAAGGCAGGACTGCAGGTAGCCTTGCACTTCACTTCCGACATCTGGAGCAGCTAGGGTGGTGATCACGCCTACCTCTCCCTCACAGGGCACTGGTGTGACCAGTCAGGCCATCGGTGGGCTATAATGCAAGCTGAAGTGCTGGATGAGCCCCACACCCCAAGGGAAGTCATGGGGGCCATGAACCACATGGTACAGGGGTGACTCATTGGGCAGGCTGAGCTCAACTGTAGGTTGATGGTCACGGACAATGGGTCCAATATGGTGAAGGCTGCCTGTGATGCCAACTTCACTGATGCTTGAAAGCTTGGTGGAGCAACAGAAGGCCATCCATGAGATGGTCTTCCTTGGGGAGATTGGGATCAGCAGCCCCCTGAACAGAGCTGAGTGGGGTATCATCTCCCAGATCTTGCTGGTCCTCGAGCCCTTCCTCGAGGCCACCGAGACCCTTAGCACTGGCAGTGCCCTCTTCAGCCAGGTGATCCCACTAGTGAGGGAACTGAAGAACCAAATGGAGAAGTTCCAGGGGATCAATGTTCCTGGCTGGGGCAGGTCGCTGTCACCAGAGATGCAGGCACTGGTAAGGCAGATAAAGGAGGACATCAAGAAATGGCTGGATCCCTTGCAGTCCAGTATGGTCCACATGATGGCGAGCATGTGTGACCTGAGGGTGAAGCGGAGCATGTGAACTGGCATCCCCAAAACCCTTGATCACTGGACATAGGTGCTAGTGAACAAAGTCAGGGAGGCTGAAAAGCAGAGGTGAGGGCATATGGAAGAGGCGGATCCACTTTCCCATGCCAGCACTCACAGCACCAGCCAGTCTTCTCCATGCCAGCCACTGCCAATGTGGGCCATAGGCATGGCTTCAATGCTGGGGTCCAAGCACACCAGATCCCAGCCTTGGATAGGTAGCTCCGAGGCTTCAGTGGCTACCTATCTTGCTGAGGATGTGGAGCCACTGGACTGCGGCCCCCTGGTCTACTGGGCAAACCGCAGCCAGATGTGGCAGGGTCTGACCATGGTTGCCCGGCAACACCTGTCCTGTCCACCAACCAGTGTTCCAAGAGAGAGGGTGTTCAGCATTGCTGGGGATATTGTGACACCCCACCACACCTGCTTGGATCCTGCTTTGGTGGAGCAGCTGGTGTTCTTAAAGGTGAACTTCCTGCTGCTGTGGTTCCCCAAGCTCCACCTGCAGATGGACTGAGCGCCACCCTCCTCACTCCATCTGAACCAATTTCCTTTTTTGAGTTTTTTTTAAAAGCTGAGTAATGCCCCACTCTCAGCTGGAGGGGGCACTAACTGCATCACCAGCCAGCAGGGGAAGAACGTGTCCCTGCTGAGCTCATTCCCCTGCCAGGACGAACTTGGAGGTATGGGATTAGGGCTATAGGGAAGGAAGAGGCCCCAGGTCCTGGGAATGGCCACTAAAACTGCAACCTGCCAGGGTAGGGAGGCCTGGTGGGACTGCTGGTGGTGTGGCAGCCCTGTAAATGCCAGGACCAATGATCCCCTGGTGAAAGGCAGGTAAGAGGCACCATAACTTCCAGCTAATGCATGCATGCACAAAGTCCTGGCTGGGGAACGCCCAGGCTTGTCATGTCTTTGTCAGGCCTGGTGCTTGCTGGTTGCAGTGTAGTTGTGAGGCTCTTAGTGAGCTCAGCTTAGCTGCCTGAGATGCCAGCTTTTGCACTGAAAGCCTCTTTGTCAGGCTGAGGAAATACCTGCAGTTGGTCCTGGATGGAAGGAATAGTAAAGATGCCAGAGGCTGGCCTGGCCCGCAATGCAGGCAAGAAAGCCAGTCAGTGAAAATGGAAATGGAGGAGTCACGGGATGGGGGATAGGCTGGGGTGGGGGGTAAGGGGGAAAGGGGGATATAGCAGTGCAGGTTAAAGTGCAGAGGTGCCTGGGGTGTCCGATGTCTGGCAGGTTGCAGTGTGCCAGAATCCACTGTGTATATTGAATCCATGAGTTTCTGTACCTACTACCTAGGAGGCTGATGAAGTGCAGTTCATAGGCCCAGCTCTGAAAAGTGGTTTGCATTGTAATTTGTTCCCTCTCAGGATCAGGCCTGAGAGCCTGGAGGCAGTTTATTTTTTTGGAGAGGAATGTGCCTCCACAGGTAGATGGGTTTTGTTGTCTTTGATAGATTCTGGTGTGCAGTTTGTGGGGGTACTGGAGACAGTTGGCAGGTTTTGTGTTTTGAGCTGTAGGAAGTTAGCTTCAGTTCCTGTGATGAGGATAAGTTAGCAAGGTTTGGTGCTTGTTTGAATGTACAAAACACTTTTCAGAGCTGGGCCTATGAACTGCACTTCATTAACCTCCTAGGTGGTAGGTACAGTAACTCATGGATTCAATATAGATCAGACAGTGGAATTCTGGCACACTGCAACCTGCCGGACATCTGACACCCCAGGCACCTCTGCATTTTTACCTACATTGCTACATCCCCTTTTCCTCCCTGCCCCCCACCCCAGCCTGTCCCTCACTCCCTGACACCTTCATTCCCATTTTTACTTACTGGCTTTCTTGCCTGCATTGCGGGCCAGGCTACCCTCTGGCTTCTTTACTATTCCTTCTATCCAGGGCCAACTGCAGGCACTTCCTCAGCCTGACAAAGGAGTTTTTCAAACCTAAAGCTTTCAAGCATACATTTTTTAAGCACTCCTTTTTTTTCCATAATACACATATAGACATAAAAACAGAAGATAAACCATCACATACCATAACGTCGTATGTCCAACACAACACAACATCTTTACTTCTTGCTGTCAATTCCTTTATAAAAAGAAAGGCTCTATGACAGTTCCATTTGGGTACCTTTGCTGCTGCTACTGGTGTTGAGCCAGTTAAGTTATTTTAACTGTTGCCATGTAAAGTGGTGGACCAGGCATGAGGCCGTAGGGAAGAAGGAGGCATCACTGTGGCACACTGCTGTGTTGTGCAGAGGCCCTAGCACCAGGAAGGGTGCACCTTAACACACACAGTGTCACCCACCAACATCACAAGTTTTGCTTGTCAGCAGCCAGAGGTGCAGGGCCCCAGAAGACAGACTCCCCCAGCAAGACATACACACAGCTCACAGTCTTTGTGGCCTGGCAGGGCCCAGCACGCAGGCCTGCATTAGATTCCACCCCCCTGTGCCCCAAGACAGATGCAGTTGCCGAAAAACTCACCTACATCATTAGTTTTGCCTGTTAGCAGCCAGAGGTGCAGGGCCCCAGAAGAAGACTCCCCCAGTGAGACACACGGACAACTGGCATGCTTTGTGGCCTCAGCAGGGGCCACCACCCCTTCAGTTTTCAGCCTGCTGTGCCTTAACACACAGTGTCATCTGTGTCGTGAGTTCTGCCTTCCAGCAGCTTGAGGTGCAGTTCCCCTGAAACCCCTGAACCTATCTTCTTGAAACCTGGCAGGCTTTGTGGCCTCAGCAGGGGTCACCACCCCTGCAGTTTTTGGATCCCCTGTGGTGCAACACATAGACATGACGTGAGTTTTGCTTTAAAGAATTTGGGGTGCAGTTCCCCCAAGCCCCTGCACCTATCTTCTTGAAATTTGGCAGCCTTCATGTTCTCATCAGAGGCTACTATCTCTGCAAGCTTCACCAAAATCAGAAACAAAACAACACATTTATAGATATTTCATTGTTCCCCCATTATACCATAGCCTACAGCCGGATCTCTGAGGTGGCTCTGAAGCTTCAGAGCTGCTTTGGACAGATCAAAGTGGGAAACCAATCCGCAGCTCTGTATCAGATTGCTGACATCCAACGCGGCTGGATCTGAAGCTGGATAGAATACCTGCCTATTCGCACAGGCCTACTAATTAGAACATAAGACCATAACCCTAAACTAGACATGAAAGCTCCCTAATACAGGAGCTTTCATGTCTAGTTTAGGGTTATTTCTATTGTCTAACCTCCTGGGGGATTTTCATGATTGGGATATCTCCTGGGAGGGAAACACAGCAGTGCACAAGCAGTCCAGTACACTCCTGAAACATGTTGGCTATAAATTTTAATACATATGGTAGACAGGCCAAATAGAAGGGAAGGTCACAAATGGGGAGGAATTGTTTGGAAATGTAAAGATGGAAGGCAACTTGGGTGACAATGACCATGGAATGAGAGGGTTGAAGATCTTGAAGGAAGGAAGGCAGGCAGGCAAGCTGGTCATAGGATAAATACACTGGACTTAAGAAAAGCAGACTTTAGCAAATTCAGGAAACTGGTGGGCAGGATCTCCAGGGGAGCTGGCTGTGTTTTAAGCTTTCCCTTTTAAGAGTACAGGAGCAAGCAATCCCAAGGTGACAGACGAAAGGGAAGTGCAACAATGGACCATCCTGCATAGACAGCGATCTATTCAATGGCTTGAAACTCAAAAAAATCCTACAAAAAATGAAAACGTGGTGATAGTACTAGGAAAGAGTATAAGAATGATTTGAGGTGCAACTTGCATGGGATATAGAAGATAATATAAAAGGATACTGCAATATGCTAAGAGTAAGAGGAAGGCCAAAGGAACCACAGGTCTCTCATGGACTGCATAAGGCAATTTGGTTATAGATGATGCAGGCAAAGCTGAAATATTTAATGCCTTTTTTTTTACTTCAGTTTTCACAACGAGGGCAGCTACCAAGTGATAAGTGCAGTTGGCAGCAAAGATAGGGAAGGAGACAAATGGCCCAGAGTAGTGGCAGAACAGGCTGGGGATTACTTAAAGAATCTAGGTGATGGCAGGGCTAGATGGGATTCACACACTGTGTCTAAGTATCTCAATATAGATTTCTTTTTCTTCCATTATCAGGTTTATACTGCATCTCTCTCATCTATTGGGTATCTCGTAATTTCTGTTATATCCGTTTTTATTTACATATGGAGATTTACACATGCTTTTGTTCCATCTGTTACTTAGTTGTGCTGTGTCTACTTCTTTCCCAGGGATAGTAGTATAGAGATGCTGCCAGGCACATGGGGCATAGGGGTAGGGGTGACTTCTGATTGCTGCTGTACCAGCCATGCAATCACATATACAACTTTCATATACAGATCACACATCTGCTGGCAGCAGCCTTTTTTTTTTTTTGGTCTTCTTTCTCCTACCCACTCCCAAAGTCAATGCCAGGGGCAGTTATTTACACCACTTCCCAGAGACCTGAGGAAGAGTGCTGTGCTATCCAAAAGCTTGTCTTTGTTTATCCCAATCATGCAGTTGTTCCAATTAACTAATATCATTCACAGTAATTCTTGCCTCTCAAATATTGTGTCATGGGAAAACTTGTTGAATTTATGCCTCAACCACATCACACAATAGCCTATGTGATGAAAGCAAGGAAATCATACTTCATCTCAGCAAAGCCACAAATGAATTGAATTCTTCCAGTGGTATATCTATTAATGTAAACAGATTGACTAGAACTATGGAATTCTTATTGCTGGCCTATTAGCGTAGCGTCACAGGGTTACTCAGAGTCTTTTGAGATAAAGTCTGTGTGTAAATTACTGCACAGGTAGAAACCATTTATCATGTTCCCACAAGATGACCACATAAGAGCAGAATAACTCTTGCTTCTTAGGAAGAACAGCAGTGGGAATACAAACCCAGTGGCTGTTTGGCCTGATGCTTCTGTTGGTCTTCCATTTTCTCCAATTTGTCAAATATCAGATTTTACAGGCCCTTCAATGTTAGAAATACTGCAGTTAAATAGTCTGTGTTTACCAAAAGTTGCATCTATTGTTGTGGCTCTGTTTAAAGATTTTAAATTGAAATCCGAGCTCACATGCAAAGCAAATCATATGCATTAGTTGAGGGATGTGAAGATTAGCTATATCCCACCCCAGAGAACCATAGCCACTGGAAGGAGATGAGGAGAAAGGGCTTGCTTAGCTGCTGGACTTGTGAGCTGAAGAGTGTCTTTTGCTTGTTTCATTTTGTTTTACTTAAAAAAAATCAGTGCATTCATGGCATATTGGTAATGCGAATAAGTTTACAGGGGAGAAAGGAGAGATTCTTAAGTTTTTACTGTGATTAATTGCATATATAATTCATAATAAAAGTCTACAAAAAGCATAGAATTAACTTTCACATATGTCATATTTTAAATATGTAGCAGGCTCATCACTTTGCCCAGCACACAGGGTTCAGAGAAGTGCAAGTCTGATTGGTGGAGTATTTCCTCCAATCAGGTGGTAGCAGGGAGAGGCTTGCCTCACCCCTGCGTGGGGTGGGAGAGGGGACAATGAACCCTGGACCTGATTGGGAACTGTATGTTGCGGGTCTAGTAGACTTCAGGGGCAGAGCCCGCAGAGAAAATAAAAGGATAGCATGCTTGGCACACAGAGCAGATACATCAAGGGACTTAAGAAGACTGAGGCTCAGAAGAGCTGGGGAGAGCTGCCCGGTGAGCAATAGCCCAGAAGAGCCCCTGAAGACGCTGCTCAGGGATTCAAGCAGCAGGAGGTTCCAGTGGTGCATGATCCGGTACACAAAGCCTCAGCCCTGGGGGCGGTTCAGGACTGCTCAGGCCACTTTGCAGAGTACAACTCAGTGCACAGAGCCTTGGCCCCTGGGAGCCGCTTAGGGGATTCATGCCTGTGATCCCAGTGTGAGGCCAGGTAGCTGAAGCTGGTACTGCAGCTTGGCAGAGCTAAAAGAGCCCCTCCCCTTCCCTTTGTGCCCAGAGCAGGGCACAGTGACAGTGGGAAAGCCTGTTGGGTTCCTGGTTATTCACCTGCTGTGTTGACTTACCTGTGCTTACCTATTTAAGGATTCATCACTCCTCTGTGCCTGAGGTGACTAGAGGACTCACCTTGCTTGCTGCTTATAGGGTTCCCCTATTGGATGTTGGTCCTGGGTGTGACACCCCAGTGAAGGGTCAGTTCCCAGACCATCAGTTATTTTGGAGTATTGCTTATTGTCTATCTACTGTAAATATTTATTTTCATGTTTCAGGTGAATTTTTATATTTATATTATGAATCAATAAATTGTATATAGTTAAGTAACATTTGCCTGGCTCTATAGAGAATAGAAGGATCTGAACCCAAGTGACAGCCTCCCTCTCACAGCTTATTGCCTGTCCAACCTATCCCATCCAATTGAGGGTGTACCCAGGTTACACCTATCCCATCCAATTGGGTGTACCCGGGTTACATATATATACACACATATATACATATAGATATAGATACACACACACACATCTATTTTTAGTGGCTTTCAGAAACAAAGAAAAACAACTAAAATAGCAACAAATGAATTTAGGCAGATCCATACATGTTTACATATGAGTGCATGATATTAAGGAGGCTTTTAAAGGAGGAACTTGTTTCAAAACCTAGAAATGAACATCCTGAAAAATTTAAAAGTGTATTAGTTGAGAGAACTGAAAGATTTGTTTCAGTCCTTTCTTTCAAATATTTCAATTAAATAGCATTATGCGTCTCAGTCAGCATTAAAGTATGCAGTAACATTTCAACTCTGCTGGCAGTAGTTCTCAAAATTAATTCACAGAAGTATTGGCAAAAAACACAAATGCAGGCAAATAAGGATATAAAGTTTTGCAAAAGCAAAAGTCTGATGTTACAAATGTTTAACATCATTAAGTCTTGTCATCCAGAAGAATACTACTGTAATCAAACAAAGTACTTAAATTTACATTCTCTGCTCACGTATTCTAGCTTCTCCTACAGTTACTACATAGCCCTAAGTTACTAAATACTGTATTGCTGAGTACCATCAGTCATAGTGTTTCAAACCACAGACAAGCTATTAGCTCAAGACAGAAATCATGAAAACCACAGAGTATAAGATTTATGTACTTGTGTAAAAAAAAAAATAATAATAAAAAAATCTAATGATCTGGGCACTTCTGGCATACATTTCAAACTATATACTGAAAAACAACATGGGAGTTAAAATACATAAATTTGCCAAAACAGTAGATAATGATCTAAATCAACCTCTATGCCATATCCCTCAGTAACAAAAGGCAAGCAACCACCATTTTCTCTAAAAAGGGTCAAAGAAACCGGTATCACCATATTTTAGACTGCTGCCAACAATATATTAGCATTTCTCAGTCTTAGCTGGGTTAAATATATTAAAAGATCCCATCAGCTGAAAAACACCAAAATATACTACCTATGTTCCAGTTTGGGGACTCCATCCAATTGCTTTTATTAAAAGTGCTACACCATTTTTCATTCCAAAATAAACAAAACAATCCTTAAACAAAATGTTTTCAATTGCTAAAAATATCGTTTCAGTTCAACTCAAAACTTTTTTCTTTTTTTTTAACTTTAGAAGTCAGCCATCAAACTAAGGAAACATAGGAAGGAACAATTCATATATTTCACCCATTTCATCCATTAAACCTCACAGGGCATATCCAGACAATCATGCATGTGCCTCTTGTGATGTCTCAAACGTGTTTGAGATGCTGCAAGATGCACTCTGGGAACAAAAAAAAGTTCCCTGTGCTGCATATTTGCAGTGTGGACTCAAAATTTGATACCTGGATAGTCAAGTATCAAAATAAAACATGGTGAAAAAAAACAAACTGGGACGGTCCTCCAGAAAGATGCCTTGGTTTCTGGCCAGAGTATTTCTACGGTGCTCCTGCTGCCTCAGCATGCAGGGCACAAACCCTTAGCATGCTGGGGCAAGCAGAAGTGTGGCAAGGATCGGGACCCAGGCAGTGTCATAGGTAAGTAAGGATGTGGGGTTGGGGGGATTTTGGGGGTGGGTGGGTGTGAGGAGTGGTGGAGGGATCCTGGGGGGGGTGAGGAGGGGTGGGTAGATGTTGGGGGGGTGCAGGGCATGACTGCGGGATTTGTGGTCTGTGGGTAGGTTTGTGAAGGGGATCAAGCAGGGGCTTCCACACATCTGTCCCCTTACCCACCCCCTGTGGTGCCAGCAATGGCATTCAGTGCGGCTTTGACCCAGCTGCAGGCACAACCAGCAGTGACACAACTCTGTGCCACCACCCCTGCTGCTGCCAGGTGGACAGGGGTCACCTTGCCATAGTGGCATGGCTGGCATGGGGCTTCTGGTGGCAGTGGCAGCAGCACCTTGCCTCTTTGCCTTCCCATACCAGATCCTACCTGTTAAGCCACAGAGGCACCCAGAGGGAGGGCAGTAGGGTGGGAGGCCCAAGCCATGCAGTGGGCAGCCCACATCCTCCACCCCTCCATGGGCACCACTTGGTTCTGCTTTTGCCATGCTATCTGTGAGGGGTAGGGAGGGCTGTGCTGCATGCTCCACTCCAGCCACAGCAGCAGCCACCACCTCCTGCAAGTGGCAGCCAGGGCTCAGGCACTGCTTGGGGGTGTGGGGAAGTGGGCTGTGAGCCCTAGCTATGACCCTGTAGTCCTGGCAACTGAGGCCCCATCTAGCAAAGCTAGGGAGTGTGGGGAGCCTGTGGGTGGGAGTGAGGGGCATTGGCAGAGCCAGGGGGCTGCAGTTTGGGGGAAATGGGCACAAGCAGGGCTGAGGGCACTGTGGTTTGGGAGTGAGGGGCAATGGCAGGAACAGGGCACCAGCATGTCAGGGCTGCTCAGCACCACAAAGCAGCAGCAGCAATGAGTCTACCCACAGAAGTGGGCCTGTCCTGCTGTGTTACCACAGTCAGTTCCTGTGGGTAGGAGTGGGTGAGCAAAGGGGGCAGAGGGAAGTCTGATTTTCTATGACAGAAAACCAAAATCAGGAGCCAAAATATAGGTATTTAAAATTATTTTATTATAATGATTGAGGTATAGGTAGGCTTCCAAACAGCTTTAAAATTGTAAATATATCAACAAAACATTGTGTTCAACTGATACTTATATATATAGTGGCCTTTCATTTTAATTGAGGATGTTCCCTGGTCACAAGTGCTCTTTTTGGAAATCAAACACCAGTTGTAATTCTAATTAAATTATCTGTATTAATATACCCTAATCACTTAATTGGCTAATTATATTTTGCATTGATATGATATTCTCATATGTCAATAATGCTAGGGTATATGAAGCAATCATGCCAACACCAACATTGAAAGAGAATTCAATAGGTTTTTCTGTGGAACCAACATAACATATAAAATTTTGTAACTTCTAGAAAACAAAGTCCTCTGGGTTTTGTTCCATTTAAGGATAACAACTTTAATGAAGCCACTTCACATCCCACTTCCCAGTAAGATATTGATCACAGCTACTTTAGAAGATGTTTGCTTCACTACTTACTAGAGAAGAGTAACAGAGAAAGCTTTTTACTAAAACTGAAGAAAAACATGTAAGGACTGGTTCTGTGAATTGTACACTGATCTTAATCACATCTACATATATCACATCTACATATTTTAATGATTCAACTGCAACTTTACTCTTCCAGCACCTGGACAGAGCTTAAGAAGATGGAATATGTGAAGATTTTGTTTTTTAACCAAGATCTACAGTAGGCAGCTAAACATAATCAAATGCATCTCAAACAAATACAAAAGTGATGTAGGTTAGGGAAAAAAAGCTTTTTTAAGGAACGAGAAAGTAACAAAATTGTTTGCAATAGAGCCATTAGCCATTTTGGAGCAGTATTACCAAATTCTGAGAAGTAAAGCGAAAATTCTTATATTTTTTCAAAAGTATGAATATACAAGTAGAAAACTGGTTGAAGGAGAGGATGTCTTACTTCAGGCAGTTTCAGAGACTTTATGTAAGTATCTCTGACCCCCTGACCACTAATCAGAAACAACAGCTGCAGTAAACAAAGAACAACAAGCTATACTGAAATTTGCACTTTTTTTTTTAATTTAACACATTTCTGGGGCCATTTAAAAGTAGGTAGAAATGTTTAGAAAACATTTAAATGAATTCCCCAGGTCTGGCACGTGGCTTTTTATTAGTAAAAAATAATGGCTATATAAACACACCTGCAAGTTCGCTCATCTCAAAACATCAACATCTATTGTTTCAGTTTTCAACCTTTTCTCATGGTGTGGATGGCATTTTTATTGAAGAATTATCTATCAACATTCCTCTTCCATTTCCGGTTGGCAAAATCACTGTGTGGCAACTATCTTTTCTGAACATCATACTGACATAAAGCATAATCCTTTGACAAATTTGTGTTTAAAGTATTACTTCAGATCAATACTTACAGATATTGCTGCTAAGCTTCCAGTTTCAATTTAACCTGAGCAAGACATTTTAGGTGTGCTGTGAATGTGCTCAATTGCAAAAGATGTTTCTTCTAATCTGAAATCTATGTAAAAAATATTTTATGCCTCTCAACAGAATGATACCCTTGCAGGGGTGGGAGAATAATTTTATGGAAAGATTGTAAAAATACTGTGTGTGTGCACGCGTGTGTGTGTGTGCACACGCATGCACAGTATTAAGCCTCACTTCAGCAAAGGACATGGATAGTATTAAGAATATAATTATTTTACAGAAGCAGACCACAATATGGGTGTTCTAGACATACACACATGCGCAGAGAGAAAGAGAGAGAGAGATAACAACATAGTTTCAAAAGTTTTGGATCACTCATTAGCCTCTGAAATATAGGCCTAATTAACATTGGGTTAGGTATAATATCATTAGAATCAATTACTTTCAATGTACCTACAGGCATTTGGGGAAACAAAGGGGTTTTAGATGTGCAGTTTAATAAAGTACTCTATAAATTGTACATATTTGGCTTGTAGTTCAGCAGAGTAATATAAATATGAAATTCAGCTGTAATCTGTTTATAGTATATATGTTTCATGACTTTCATAGTTCAGCATAAAACTGATATCTTATACTCATTATCATGTTTGCAACAATCCATGTTTAATTTTATCTTTTCGTAGCTTTGACTTTATTTCCTTGTCATATTTCTAATTAGGCAATAAGCCCAGAGAATTGCACTCTTGCCAGCAGTTAGTTTTCATTTGAGACTAAAACTTATGATTTATTATAAACTATAATTTATAGATGGTAATTCTTGACTCTTTCTTTTCTTAAGAAAAAAGTACAATGTCAATAACCAAAGACAAATAGAAATGATAACATTCTCCTTTATGGTGGCTGGATTGGGTATCGGAATTTTCAATACATCAGTCCATAAATTAAAAATCTTACTTTTACAAAATCCAGTTCTATCAAACTCACATATTTTTGAATTTCCAGATCACTTTGTGCTGGCATATACCAAGTAAGACTTTGCTGCAATGCTATGTTGTAAATAGCAATACCTAAGCATGATAAAACTACTAGTGAACTGAAAAAGCAGATTTTTCCCTTTGTTACACCTTAGTGCATAATGTTTAGGAAAATCGTACTGTTTTATGTCTTGATAAGATTCAGCTTCTCCCAGGAGAAACCAGAAGTGTTCAGGATGTTTGTCCCAGAGCAAAAATAGCCACTCCAGGAGAAAAATAACCCAAGAACAACCACAGTTGGATCACTCCCAGGAGAACTTATCCTGAGATAGTGAAAGCCTATAGACATTCTCTTCTGAGAGAGGCCACAACACAGTCCTACACCATCCAAGCTGTGATTCTACCTGCTCCCTCCCAAGGAGACAATTTTACTCACTGCACCCTGCTATTCCAGGCAAGAAGAGAATGGAACACACTCCCTTCACAATTCCTCATTGTGCTGCAGGGAGATAGAAGCTAACTCTAACCAGTCTGGGTCAGCCAGTCAGGGCTGCCCGGTGCACTGCTGCTATCTATCTCTGGGCAATCCTGCAGAACACACTGAGATGTGTGGGTAGGGGCCCCATGGCTGTGCAGGGTCAGCACTGCAAGCTTTCTGCTCTTCAAGCTTTTAACAGTCAAATGGTCTGTTCAGGAATCTCTGCATAGGTTTTTCTATTAGAAGAGCAAACCAGGGAGAATTTTCCCAGATCATTTGAATACGTGTATGAAGCCCCTGCAACTTCTAGGTTTGTAAGTCTTTGTAAAAGTAATATTTTAACCATGCTGCCATGCTCAAATCCTGAAGCTCCTGGAAAATATATTACTCCCTGTCCTCAAGCCTGTTATTATTTTGTCATGTAATGTTTAATTGTTAACCCATTCTGCCATAGAGGGGGCTGTACTCAATAATGGATGGAATTCTGCCTGTATGTAGTTTGTAAAATAGTGGGATCCCTCAGGAGGAAAAGTGCTCTATATAATTTCTTTTTTATTTAAAATTATCTATAACAATTCTCTCCAATACCCATAATTTAGAGATGATTTGGAACAGGTTTTATATATGTTTTCTGTTTATATATATATCATAGATATTTTATGGTCAGAGAACTTGAATAAATAAGGGACACGTGGTGATAGGTTTCTGCAATACATCTTGTGATAAGCACATACTTGGCAAGAACTATATTAAGCTTAATTATAAGAAAGAGGCTTATTTCAAACAAATGTATTAAACTAATCCACAATATATCCAAATTACTTGCTCAAACACATGTGTAACACACTTATCTAGAAGAAGTATTGCTTGGCCTTTGGTTTTGTACAGTCAACAAGATGACTTTTAAAATCTGCATGGATGTCTTTGTTAATTCCCAATCAGAATATTTGAAGAAAAACTACAACTCCATCCAAATGTTACTTAGTGACATGTATCACAATCTTGGATATCACAGAGTGGTTTTTTTTCCCCTGAAATCTTATCTTTTTAGACTGTTTCCAAAACCTATTCCTCTTAAATACGTAGCATAGAGATATGGTAACATTAAGAAAGATGAATCGCAACATCACATACTGCTAAGGGCAGAACCAGAATTTTTAAAAGGGAAGTATGGGAGAAGTACTGCAGGGGTAGGTGTGCACGCTCCTACTCCAGGCCTTTACACCCAGATGAGGACAGGTAGAATACACCACACCATGGAAGCAGCAGCCACGGACTTTTTTTTTTAATTCCCAAAGCAAGTAAGAATCCCACTTTCCCTCTCTCTCTGTTGGTACCTAATCCTTTCCACTCCATGTTCATTTCACTATCTGTCCTCCCATTCCCCTCCCCCCCACCCCTTGCATCTCTGTTTACCCCTCTGGGCACAGGGAAACCCACCCACTGCTGCTTGGTCATGCATAACCTGTTCCAGCCAGGACTGCAGGAAGAGGCTGCATGGGAAGTAATGCTTGGCTGGGGACAGCTGCAGTGGTGGGTGAGTACTCCCAGTTCTGCACCCATTCTTGGCCTACTAGGGAAAACCCAGAGAAGGGAGGGGGAGTATCAGGCAGGGTAGGGGAACCTGCCCACCACCACCTGTCCACCATAAAGCTCCCTGCACAGCCTGGCAGGACTGGGGCAGGAACAACTCTGGAGGTCCTCCCACCTATGGAGCATCTAGGAAAGTGCCAACAGGGTGGTGGGTGTGGGGCAGGAATTGGAAGGGAGGAGATATGCTGCTGAGCACAGAAGAGAAGACAGGGGTGTGACTGCACCCCTTCTGGATCTGCCCCTGCATACTGCAGGTCTCTGCTCCTCTCATTAAAATCCCTTCTTACATCCTCCTAATTTTATTGTGGCCAAAGTGACTTTTTTACTAATTTCTGCCTAAGTGTGAAAAGGTAACTGCTCAATCTATAAAACTACGGATAACTATTAGTGGGATGAGCTCCATTTGTGCAGGCACACATGCCACATCTTTGCACATTGTTCATCTTTGTGGTTCCTTTTGGTTAGCTACAGCACCTATCTCTTCACTCCTTCTACTTTCTGTGGCTCAATGTCCAGGCACAATTAATACAGTGTCACTTCTTATAAGTTAATATTTACTAGTGATTGCTGTGAAGAAACATCTATAATGCACCATCACCCATTTCTAAAGGGGAATTACTGTGTTTTTATTTCAGATACTACAATATACTGTGTGTTGATAAATGTTGATCTTTGAAGGGGATTATAACAAATGTTAATTGCTTCATGTAGAGAAAATGTTTCCCAACATCTTTTTTGTAGTTATTTTATTTCTGTTTTGAATCTGTTAATTGTTCTTCCTTTTCAAAAGCTGCTGGAAAGGCATGGTCTTCACCTCTCTCTACTGGGGAGGAGGGTCTTCTCAGCCAAACTGGCTGACCTGCTCCACTGAGCTTTAAACTAAGCCTGCCAGGGGACCGGGGGACTACCACCACTACTGGTGCACTAAGCAACCCTTGCAAAGCCAGCAGGCCAAGGCACTTAAGGGAGTCCACCCCTATCCCAGCCCTGGAACAATCTGTGGACAAGGCAAGGGCTCCCAAGGGGACACTTTCCTGCCTGCACACAAATGCCAGGAAGTTGGGGAATAAACAGGAGGAACTTGTCCTCCTGCTTAATGCAAATAATTATGATGTCATAGGAATAAGAGAGACCTGGTGGGACTCCACCCATGACGGGACCATGGGTATAGAGGGCTATACCCTGTACAGGAGAGATTGAGTAGACAAAAGGGATGTAGCTCTATGTCAGGGAGAGCTACGCGTCCCTGCAAGCTGATATTGGTGACCAGGGTGGATGGCTGGAGACCCTCTGGGTTAAAATCTGTGGGGAACATGGCACAGGGGACACGATGGTGGGAGTCTACTACAGACCTCCTACCCAAAATCAAGAGCTTGTCCAGGAGTTTGCCAGGGAATTGATTGAGGCTGAATGCTCCAGGTCCATGGCTGTCATGGGAGACTTGAACTACCCAGAAATCTCATGGGAAGAGTGCTCAGATAAATCTGAGCAGTCACAAAGCTTCCTCTCATGCATGGATGACTTCTCTCTAACACAGGATGTCTACAGGCCAACGAGAGGGAAAGCACTGCTCAAGCTGGTATTGGCAACCGGAGACCACCTAATCAGTAACCTAATGATCAATGGGAAGCTCGGTGACAGTGATCACAAGCTAATCACCTTCACCATCTGCCATAAAGCTGGCAAGTCAGTCAGCAATACAGAAGTCCTTGACTTCAGGAAAGCTGATTTTGACAAGCTCAGAAGGCTTGTTGGTGAGGCCCTAAGGGACCGTGACCACAAGGCAAGGGAAGTTCAGGAAGAGTGGTTGCTCCTCAAGGGAGCAATTCTTGATGCACAAGCTAATTCTATTCCATCTCTGAGGAAAGGATGTAAAAGGGCACAGCAGCCCCCTTGGCTCTCCAGGGACCTAGCGGACCTCCTGCAGCTAAAAAGAAAGCACTACAAAGGATGGAGGATGGGCTCCACCTCCAAGGAGGAATATTCTGCACTAGTCTGGTCCTGCAGGGAGTAAAGCAGGAAAGCCACGGCTGCAACAGAACTCCAAGTAGCTATAAGTATCAAGGACAAAAAAAGTCCTTTTTTTAGATATGTGGGGGGTCGGAGGAAAAGCAAGGGCAACTTTGGACCCCTGCTAAACCAGATGGGACAGTTGGCAACTGATGCCCAGAAAAAAGCCAACCTATTAAATGGGTACTTTGCGCTGGTCTTTCATCAGTCCCATGGGACGCTCATGCCCACCGGGACAGGGAGGTCCAGGTGAGGGAGATCCCCTGCCCTTCATTAATGCTGATGTTGTGAAGGAACACCTTGAGAAGCTGGATACCTTCAAGTCAGCTGGCCCTGACAATCTACACCCCAGGGTACTCAAGGAGCTGGCTAGCATCATAGCTCAGCCCCTGGCATGGATCTTCAAGAACTCCTGGCACTCTGGTGAAGTGCCTGAAGATTGGAAGAAGGCCAATGTGGTGCCTATTTTCAAGAAAGGGAGGAAAGTGGGTCTGGCTAACTACAGGCCCATGAGCCTGACCTCTCACCTTGGGAAGGACTTAGAAAAGATTATTAAAGAGGCCATCCTTAACAGACTGACCAATGGTAACATCCTGAGGAATAGCCAGTTTGTTGTGCGTAGGTTTTGCTTGACCAGTCTTATTTCCTTTTACAACCAGATGACCTATCATCTGGATAAGGGAGAGGAGATTGATGTCATATACCTTGACTTCAACAAAGCCTTCGATCTCGTATCCCATAATCACCTTCTGGCAAAATTGGCCAACTGTAGTCTCAGGTCCACCACAATCCACTGGCTGGGGAATTGACTCCATGGTAGGACCCAGAGGGTGGTGGTTGATGGAAGTCTATCATCATGGTGCTCTGTGACCAGTGGGGTCCCCCAAGGCCTATATTTTGGACCTATATTTTTCAACATCTTCATTAATGATGTGGACATTGGAGTCAGAAGCAGACTGGCCAATTTCGCTGACAATACCAAACTTTGGGGTAAAGCATCCACACCTGAGGACAGGAGAGTGATCCAGGCTGACCTTGACAGGCTCAGGAAATGGGCAGATGAGAACCTGATGGTGTTTAACACTGAAAAATAAAAGGTTCTCCACCTTGGGAGGAAAAACTTTCAGCCTCCTTATAGGCTCAGCGGTGCTACACTGGTTAGCACTACAGATTAAAGGGACTTGGGGTCATGGTTGACCACAAGATGAACATGAGCCTTCAATGGGATGCTGTGGCTAGTAAAGTGAGCAGAACACTGGCTTGCATGCCTAGATGCTTCTTAAGCAAATCCTGGGACGTCATTCTCCTGTTCTACCCATAGATTCATAGATGTTAGGGTCTTAAGGGACCTCAATAGATGATCAAGTCCAACTCCCTATATAAACAGGAAAGAGTGCTGTGTTCTGATGACCCAAGACAGATGCCCATCCAACCTCCTCTTGAAGACCCCCAGGGTACGGGAGAGCACCACCTCCCTTGAGAGCCCATTCCAGACCTTGGCCACTCTAACTGTGAAGAAGTTCTTCCTAATGTCTAGTCTAAATCTTCTCTCTGCTAGCTTATGGCCATTATTTCTTGTAACCCCCAGGGGCACCTTGGTGAGTAGAGCCGCACCAATTCCCTGCTGCACCCCCATGATGAATTTATAGGCAACCACAAGTTTGCCTCTCAACCTTCTCTAGCAAAGGCTGAAGAGGTGCAGGTACCCTAGTCCCTCCTCGCAGAGCTTGCCCTGCAAGCCCTTAATCATATGAGTGGCCCTTCTCTGGACCCTCTCCAGGTTATCCACATCCCTCTTGAAGTGTGGCACCTAAAACTGCATGCATATTCCAACTGCAGTCTGACCAGTGCCTGATAGAGGGGAAGTATCACCTCCTTGGTTCTGTTTGTCATGCATCTGCTGATGCCTGATAAAGTGCAGTTAGCTTTTCTGATGACTTTTTCACACTGACGACCCATGTTTATCTTGGAGTCCACTAGGACTCTAAGATCCCTTTCCACTTCTGTGCTACTGAGCAGTAGGTGTGCTGGACATTTTTCTTCCCAGGTGCAGCACTTTGCATTTCTCCTTGTTAAATTGCATTCTAGTGTTTTCTGCCCATTTGTCCAACCTGTCCAGGTCTGCCTGTAGTTGTTCCCTGCCCTCCGGTGTGTCCACTTCTCCCCACAGTTTTGTATCATCCACAAACTTGGACAGAGTACACTTCACTCCCTCATCCAAGTCACTGATGAAGACATTGAAGAGTAATGGTCCAAGGATTGAGCCCTGTGGGACCCCACTACCCACGCCCTTCCAGGTCAATACCGACCCATCTAGCCAATCTGCCACCCACTGGACTGTAATCATCCAAGTCACAGCCTCTTAACTTGTTCACCAGTATGGGGTGGGATACAGTATCGAAGGCCTTCCTGAAGTCTAAGTAAATGATATCTTCCCCTACTCCTGTGTAAAGGTTTTTTGTAACCTGGTCATAAAAAGAGACTAGATCAATCAAGCATGATCTACCTGCTATGAACCTGTGCTGGTTTCCCCTCAGCATAATTTTTCCTGATGGGCTCTCACATATATGAGACTTAATAATCTTTTCAAAGACTTTGCCAAGGATGCAGGTGAGACTGGACTGGCCTATAGTTGCCTGGATCCTCCTTCCTCCCCTTCTTGGGGAGGACCACACTGGCCCTTTTCCAGTCCTCTGGGACCTGTCCCATGCACCATAAGTGCTCAAATATTCTTGCCAGTGGCTGTGCAATGACATCAGCCAGTGCCTTCAATACCCTCGGATGGAGCTCATCCGGGCCTGCTGACTTAAACACATCCAGTCCTTCCAACTGACTCTGCGACATCTCAGGGTCAACACTTGGTAGTCTGGTGCCCAGCTGTTGCCTCTCTACAATACCATTGTGAGATTTGTCATGCCCCTCATTTAGGAACACTAAGGCAAACAACTCATTGAGGAGTTCAGCCTTGTCCTCCCTGTCTGTCACCAATTGCTTTTGCCGGTTCAGTAGTGGTCCTATTCCACCCTGGGACTTCCTTTTACTCCTTATATACAAAACAATGTTTTGTTATTCTTAACTTGGGATGCCATCCTCAGCTCCATGGTAGCTTTGACCTTTCTAACTGCCTCCTTACAACTGCGAACTGAGGAGGTATACTCCTCTTTAGTAATCTCTCCGTGTTTCTCTGAGGCCACAGCTGGAGTACAGTTTTGGGCTCCACAGTTCAAAAAGGATGTGGAGAAGCTTGAGAGAATGCAGAGGAGAGCCATGCACATGATCAGAGGTCAGGAAAACAGACCTTACGACAAAAGGGTGAGAGCTATGGGACTCTTTAGCTTGGAAAAGCGCAGGCTTGGGGTGATCTGATGGCCACCTAAAAGTTTATCAAGGGTGTTCACCAGGATCTGGGGGAATGATTATTCACCAGAGCATCCCAAGGGATGACCAGGTCGAATGGTTATAAACTCCTGCAAGACCATTTCAGGCTGGACATAAGAAAGAATTTCTTCACTGTCCAGACCCCAAGGTCTCGAATAGCCTACCACCAGCAGTGGTTCAAGCACCTACACTGAACACCTTCAAGATGTTGCTGGGATACTATGACCCCTTGGGCATGGGGCTGGACTCGATGGTCTTCTGAGGTCCCTTCCAGCCCTAATGTCTATGAAATCTATGAAATCTAAAGAATACAGATAGAGTCCAAAAACAATAATGCCCTTTTTGTCCAGTCCCACTTGGTTATTATGGACTACTTGTTTCATGGAAAGAATATATACCTGAAACTAATTGATTGTGCATTTTCAAACTTAAGCCACACACATATACATATTTAATGTAATTAGCTTTTTATGCTCTACTACTACTTTTATAATATTATGTTTCTGCATAGTAAGACAAATAAAGATGAAGTCCCTGGCACAAAACAAAATTAAGAAATGTAATTACAAAGGAAAAACTTCCAAAAATGGTCTTTGGAGGGGAAAAATAGTTTCTCAGGGGGAAATAAAAAGGAACAGTCTATACAGTAAAATATCTATGTAAACCAAGGAACAAACATAGTGAATCTAATGATCTGCATCACAAAACCACCACAGAATCATCAGTTCTCTCTAGTGAAAAGCAGCTCATAGTTCAAAAACAAAAGGAGAATAAAAACAGCTATTAGGGCACTATATACTATAGATTCATACATGTTGGGGCCAGAAACAACCTCAGTAAGTCACTGAGCCCAAGCTCCTGCCCAGGGCAGGAAAGAGCGCTGGGGTCAAATGACACCAGCTAGGTGCTTGTCCAGTTTCCTCTTGAAGACCCCCAGGGTAGGGGAGAGCACAGCTTCCTTTGGAAGCCCATTCCAGATTCTGGCAACCCTTACTATGAAGAAGTTCTATCTAATGTTCAACCTAAATCTGCTCTCCATCAATTTGTGCCATTGTTACTAGTTACTCCAGGGAGTGCCCTAGTGAATAGAGCATCTCCTATTCCCTGCTGTCCTCCCCTGATGAATTTATCGGCAGCCACAAGACCACCTCTCAGCCTTCTCTTGCAAAAGGTGAAGAGAGCAAAGTCCCTCAGTCTCTCCTTAAAGGGCCTTGCCTGCAGGCCTCTGACCATATGAGTGGTATTCTTATGGATCCTCTTAAGATTCTCTGCATCCCTCTTGAAGTGCAGTGCCCAAAACTGTGGTCTGACCAGTGCTGCATAGAGGGGGAGCATCACCTCCATGGACTTGTTTTGAATGCATATGCTAATACATGATAAAGTGCAGTTAGCCTTGTTGATCACATCATTACACTGATAACTCATGGTCATCTTGGAGACAACTGTTACTTTAACCCATAACTAACTTTAACTTTAGCCTGTAATTTGGTATCATCAGTGAATATGGACAGAGTGCTCTCCACACCTTCATCCAAGTCACTGATGAAGACACTGAATAGCACCAATCCAAGGACCAAGACTTGCGGGACTCCACTGCCCGCATCTTTCCAGGTTGATATTGACCCATCCACCACCACTCTCTGAGTGCAACCCCTAAGGCAATTTGCTACCCACCTAACCTTGTAATCATCTACATCACAGCCTGTCAGTTTATTTATGATGTGAATGTGGTACTGTATCAAAGGCCTTCTAAAAGTCTAGGTGATATCTACCTCGACTCCTGTGTCTAAGCATTTTGTGACTTGGTCATAAAAAGAAGCAAGGTTAGCCAAGCAGGATCTACTCTCAATGAATCTGTGCTGATTTCCTTTCAGCATTATTTCCCCTGTTGGGCTCCCACAAATGTGATTCTCAATGAGTTTTTACAGAGTGTTCCCAAGGATAGAGAAGAGATTAACTGGCCTATACTTTCCTGGTTCCTCCCTCCTCCCCTTCTTAAAAATAGGGACCATACTGGCCCTTTTCCAGTTCTCTGGGACATAACCAGAGCACCATGAGTGCTTGAACAGCCATGCCAGTGGCTCTGCTATGACACTGGCCAATTCCTTCAGCACCCTTGGATGAAGTTCATCCAGGCCTGTATTGATATTACACTTTACTGTAACAAATGCTATCTGTCCCTCACTTTCAAGAACACTAAAATAAATTGATTAGTTTATTCTTGAAGATATTTTCCAAGTTATGCAATAAAAATAATTATTTTGGCAATGTACATCTATTATTGTGGCAATCCAATTCAGGTTAGCTAATAAGACTGGGAAGAGATATGTTATCAAAAACCAATTCTTGGTAACTACAACTATCTTGAGAAAATTTAAATTATATTGTAGACATAACAAAGATTAATAGCACAATATCAATGGGGGTATGGAAAGAATAGCAGACTACTGAGACTGGCACAAAATCACTAGTTAAAGTGCAATTAAAATACACAGCTATGACTGGATTGAAAAGCAGTCAAAGAAACACACACAAGATTATTCATTTTAGGATATATTCTATAAAAGTGATTTTCTACAACACAGAATAAAAGAAAAGAAATCATTAACAACCGTTTGAAGCCTCTCTAGTTTGTCATTTATTTCAAAATAATTACTGAAACATTTAAGATTGTTGTTGATTATGCTTCAAGTGAAAAGAATAGCCATATTGAGGGAGAAGGGGGTCTTGATCATTTATTAAAATAAAATCTATACCTAAGTCATGCCCCTGATAAAGTTATTTATTATTCAAAATGTATGGTACATTACTGTCCTGTGCTCAGGATTCTACTTTGCAAGAACTCTTTGTTTACATGTTTTCTATACAATAAAATATGACTAGATGAGATCAGGGGAGACAGTCACATGCTTTTGTTATGAGTTATGTGACACAGTGCACAAATATTGATGACTTAATATGTGAAAGACAGTTACTCTACTTTTTCTCATACTAACATGACATATTATTAACAAAGTTTTTCTGTAGATATCATTTCCAGGAAAACATCTCAAACCACTTTAAATCCATTACTAAATTCAGCCTCAAAACAACCTGCTTATTTCCTCTTCATCCACAGAGAAACAAACACAGGAGAATTGTATGTTTTGCCCAAGGGATGGACACTCACTCTCTCTCTCTCTCTCTTTCTCTCTCTCTCTCTCTCTCACACACACACACACACACACACACACACACACACACACAAATTTGGAACAGAATCCAAGCTTTCAGACTCCCAGTAAAAGGATATAACCAAAATATGTTTACTCTATAAATAAAGTTTTGGGAAACAGGTGACAGAAGCATTCAATAATCATTTTATTTAAAAATAATTGTGAGCTCACTATTTTTAATAACAAAAAAAAATTCAGTCATAAAAACTTTGCTAAACAGTACCAATTATAGTTTATGTTACTTAAAGAATAACCACACTTCAAGAAGGATGTGGAGAACCCGGAGAGGGTCCAGAGGAGGCCACTCATATGGTTGAGGGCCTTAGTGGCCAGCCCTATGAGGAGAGGCTGAGGGACCTGAATCTCTTCAGTCTCCGCAAGAGGAGACTGAGGGGGGATCTTGTGGCTGCCGACAACTTTATCAAGGGCCACCAGCAGGGACTCGGGGAAACTGTGTTCACCAGGGCCCCCCCCTTGGAGTCACCAGGAACAATGGCCACAAGCTGAGGGAGGATAGGTTTAGGTTAGCTATTAGGAAGAACTGGGTGACCAGAGCCTGGAATAGGCTTCCCAGAGAGGTGGTGCTCTCACCTTCCCTGGAAATCTTCAAGAGAAGACTGAATAGACACCTGGCTGGGGTCTTATGACCCCTGCCACCCCCCAATGCTCTTTCCTGCCCATGGCAGGGGGTCAGACTAGATGATCTGTCTAGGTCCCTTCCAACTCATTGATTCTTTGATTCTATGATTCTATGAAAGAAGAATATAATTTTAATTACTAACTATTGTAGTTTTGAAACCATTACTGTAGACAAAGTCCAAGCATCTGTTTGACATATAGGATTTCTCCATAACATAGGCAGTATTTAAGAAAATGGCAACAAAAGTCTGGGCACATCTACATGAGACACTTAGCTGCATAGTAGCATAGTTTACTCTGCATTAAGTGTGTGCATCTACACATGTATATGCTTAGTGCACAGTAAAAACCCTTAATCATGAATTGCAAATGCAGATATCAGATTTACTTGTTATTAGTTACTACACAGTAACATACATGTAGATATGACCTGGGAACAAATTTGCTCCCAGGTCAGCCCTGCTGCTTCAGGATAGCTCCAGGACTCTGGGCTGAGAGACTCTCCTGATCCTAGGGGTGGGTTGCCCTATGGCAGCCCCTGCCTGAGGCCTTTAAAAGCCTGTAGGTATTTTGGGCCCTAGGGCACACCAGCAGGGATCCTGAGGACACCCCAGGCCCCTGAGTCCCTCTAGGCAGGCCACAGGCCAGTTGCGCCATCCTGCCTGCACCCTGGTGTGGCTGCCTGGCATTGCAATGCAACTGCCACACAAATGGCATCCAGGCCTGCAGAGTGGTGCAGGCTACAGCCAAGCCTGCCAGGCCCAGCTGCAGGGAGCTTCTAGCTGCCAGGACTAGCTCCAACTGCCCACAGCCCACTCCTATCAGCCTGCCCTAATCTTATGGGTGCCTCTGCTGCGTAGCTCTCAGTTCTTTGCCAGGCCCCGGCACTGGGTGCTGCAAGCAGCTGCCCAGGCCCAGCAGCAGAAGTCCAGAGAGCTGGTGCAGGACCCACAATAGCCTTGCCAATACCCATGCCTATGCCCATACCCACCACCCAGGGCCCCAACTGGTTGCAGGAGGAGACTGGAGACCTCATGGCACTGTGGGGCAAGGTGGAGATGCAGTGCCAGTTTGAGTAGGGTGGGCACTCCAATGCTATGAAGGGCTGCTAGGCCAGATGTAGGAGCACAGGCACAACTGGTCAGCACGGCACTGCTGCATAAAGGTCAAGGCCTTGCATGCACAGTGGGTTGCCATCACCAACTATGAACATCAGTCGATGAGTGCCCCTATGTCAGGGGCAAGCAAAATATGGCCTGTGGGCCACATCTGGCCCACCAGGCCATTCTATCCAGCCCACCAGGTGCCCCAAAATTTAGTAAATTAATATTTATTGGCTTCTAGCTGCCTGTCAAAATTACAGGAGACAGGGGCAGTAGGACCCAGGGGGAACCCACAGCAGGACCGGGCAGCCCAGCCCTTCCCCACCCCTGGTCATTTCCCTGCCTTCCTTCCCACACTGCGTCCAGTACCACGTGGCTCCTGAATTCATTGCCAGACTGTGGGAGCACAGGGCCACACCAGTACCCCAGGGCCCAGAGCAGGATGGAGTGTGTGTATGTAGGGAGGAACAGAGTGTTTGTATGTGTATGTGTGTAGGGAGGGGCAATGTGTGTGTGTGCATGCATGTGTTCATAGGTGAGGTCCACATGCACATCCCACCATACACATGCACCCACACCCTCTGTCACACTGCCATACATGCAGACACCAATACTCACACCCCTTACACACCCCAGCCACTCTCCCACACACACATTTCCCCACAAACCCCATACCATCCACATGTCCATACACACACCCACATGCTCCCTCACCCCACCCCTACCCCATCAAGCTCCCAAAGACGTACATACCTACATCCTCCCTCACATACCCCAAACCCCCCCACAAACCTATACTCCCTAACAACATACAAAAGTAAAATTCATTTTAAGCTATTGTGCATTCACCTCTATCTACACTACACAAACACATGTATAACAGGACAAAAATATTTTTTGAAATCCAATTAATGAATGTTGTAGATCAGGAGTTTTCAACCCTTTTTAGTCTAAGTACCTCTGGTGGCCAGATGCCGAGTAGGAGAGGGAGGTTACACGTGTGACTGGATGCCAAATGCAGTGGGGGAGGGAGATAGTGTGCAGCTGGATGCCAAGCAGGGAGGCAGGGACAGTGGACAGGCAGGAATGGAGTGCTGCCACCTCTGTGGAGCAGGGCCAGGGTTGGGTGGGGAAGTTCACTAGGCCGGGGTAAGGGCAGTGGCACCCCTCTGTGGGGCAGGGAAGCTCACCAGTCTGGTGTATGGTGGTGGCAGCTGCTGCACGTGAGCTTCCACACCCTGCAGAAGGGCAATGCTGCCCTTACCCTGTCCTCTTGGGAGGTGGTGGCACTCCGTTTCCACCCACCCACATGTACCCCCCCTAGGACTGGTCCAAGTATTGCTAGGGGTACATGACCCCACAGGTGACAACCCCTGTTGTAGATGTTCACTTTTAAGAATATAATTTTGTATTTTTCTGGTTCCAAGATGGCAAAACCCCTTGCTGAAGTGAGTACTTCTGGGGGCAAGGTACAGACTTCTGATGACAAAAGTCAGGGGTTAGGGGGTGGGACTTCTGGTCACAAGATGGTGACCAGGGGGCGGGGCACTTGTCAAGGGGTTGAGCTACCTGTGAAGCCCATGACAGTTTGCCAAAACTTGGTAAGTGGCCCTGAACCTAAAATAAGTGCCTTCCCTGCCCTAAGTCCATACTCTTTTGGTGGCAACTGATGGACATCCTCATACCCCAGGACAGCACAGGACATCTACAGCAGCCCAAGTGGCCTTCCCAAGTCCCTGCCCCAGCCTGCACCCATGGTGACACACCACTGGGGGGAGGGGGGCCCTGGGTGTTAAACTGCCCAGCCTGCCGAGCTCCCTGGCTGGACCCTCTACCAGCATCTCAGGAAGCCTAGGCCAGTGCCTGCCATGCCAGCTCTGTGGCTCCAGCCCCCAAAATGAGTTGTAGCTAGCCATGACACCACCAGCCACAAACAGCACCTGTTCCAGGGGCCCACTGTCCCAAGAAGAATGAGCAGAGATGGGGGATCAGCTAGTGGCCAGCTGGGCCCTGGCCGGCCTGCCTGACATGGTCCCTGGGCACCTTTGCATGCCGAATCAATTAAATGAGGCTGGACACTGCATGGCCCCTGGTACAGAGCATCTTATCTCTGAAATGTTGTAAACTCACACAAACAGCTTCTTTCCCATGGGTCTACAGGGCCTACAGTGGCATGCAGGGGGAGGTCACAGTTGACAACTGGCCCACAGTTGCCTATACCCATAGCCAGGTCCCTGTGGAAGCTCTGGCTCTGCCAGAGGAGGACCCTGGACAGGACCCTTCTCCTGGGCAGCCTAGTCACAGTGTTGGAGGACTAGCTAGTGGATACTTGTGCCCAGTAGACAGAGGACATGGCCTGCCAGAACAGGTGGTGGCCACACAACCTCACCCATAAGGACCAGCTGCACTGATATGAGGAAACATGGAACTGGCACAAGGAGGCACAGGACTGGGTGGACAGGGAGTTCCAGATGCAGTGCCTGGCTCTGGAGTCTGAGCAGGTGCAGGCACTGTGGGAGAATAACTCTCTCCTGGCCCGGGCAGTTCAGGCCACAGAAAATGACCGCCAGGTACTGGATACTGTCTGAGCCCTGGCAGTCACCTTCATACTGCCCACTGCCTGGCCTCTGACCCTAGCTTCGCATGCTTCCTGGCAGCCACCCACTCTCAACAGCAGGCCCCCACCTAGGCCTGGGAGGAGGTCCTGTGCCACCTCCAGCAATCAGAAGTCCCTGTCCTGGACCTTGCCTTGGGTCCAGTGCCACCCAGTCCCCGTGTCTGAGCCCAGCCCCACCACTCACCTTGGCTCCATGTGGGCACAGAGCCAGAGCTCCCTGCAGTGGGCCAGGACCACACACTGGTCCTGCTGGCTCTGGACACTGCCCGCCAGAAGGGGAGTTGCCTTCACCAGTGGAGCACTGGATGCCATTGCCCCTTCATGAGGCTCCCACCTGCTGTGATGTGTGCAGCAGCAGAGGAACAGTCAGAGCTGGGGTGCTAGCTGTCTGTTCCCAGGCTTTGCCCCCCAGGGACCCCCACTCCATGGCCTCCTACCCCATAATAGCACACAAAGGACCATCCTACAAAGTTTTAATGGGGTGGAAGGGAAATCTGTTTGTTGGAGGAGGGGAGAGGGGGCTCTGGTTTTTGTAAAGGGAATAAAAACTTGTTTTTGGGAGATATCTCTGCAGTGAGTGTGGTGTTGGATGGGGTGGGGGGGCTGGGGGGGGCTGGGGGTGGTGGTGCAGCAGGGCTACATTTGGGAGCCTGCATTTCCTGCACCTGGTGGCCTGGTCCCTGTTGGTGGGTGCACTGCTCTCCTGGGACTGTGGCAAGGGGGAGCTGCTGTTGCCACTGTTGCCACAGGTGGTACTCCCACTGCCAGGGGTCCTCAGTGCAGTGTGCCTCCTTTGCCCAAGTCTCATGGAATAGCTCCCCCTGGGCTTCATGAATGTTATGACCCACAGAATGGGTCACATGGCACAATGATGACCAAGGAGAGGTTGTCCTTGGCAAACTTGAGGCCAGTGGCTAGGGTGCACCAGCATTCTTTGAGGCAGCTGAAGGCACACTCTACCAGGGTGCAGGTCTGGCCCAGACAGCAGTTAAACTTAGACTGCCAGGATCCAGGTGGCCAGTGTAGGGCTGCATGAGCCAGGGTAGGAGGTAGGTGGGGGCCCTGATGAGGAGGGATGGGATGACCATGGCACACAGTTGCAGGTGCAAAGTGCCCACTCTCCACCAGGCCCATGAGGCTAGAGTTCCTCTAGATGCAGATATCTTGGTTCCTCCCCCCACAGCTGGTGCTCACGTGTGTAAAGGCCCCATGGTGGTCCACAATGGACTGGAGCACCACAGAGTGAAAGCCCCTCTGGCTGTAATAGGGGTGGTCTCCATGGGGCAGGCAGGTGATGGAGATGTGTGTCCCATAAACTACACTGGGGGAATTCTAGGACATGAACCCCCCCCCCACACCACCACCAGGTGGTCATATATATGTAGCAAAGTGTCCCCCAGCACATCCTGGAGGGCACCACATACCACCAGGATGGCCTCCCCAGAGGTGGCCTTGCCCATACCAAAAAGGTGGCCAACATACTGCAGTCTGCAAGTGTAGGCACCTCGAGCAGGGCTAGGGCCAGGTGGCTGTCTGCAGGGAAGGGCAGCCGCATGCTGGTGCCCTGCTACTTCAGGTTTGAGTGGAGTCACTCCAGGAGCTCCCAGAAGATGGCCTGGGTCATCCTGATGGCCGCCAGCCACTGCTAGTCATCCTAGGTGTGCTGGAAAACATGTTGCCACTAGTACTGGCTGGCCCAACAGGCCCAAAGTCAGTGGGCTGGAGGCCCAGGAGAGTGATGGCAGCCCCAGTGGTGGCATCCTGGAGCCCATCATTGGCATCCCTGCCAGGGTCCAGCCAGGCAGACAGGGTTGAGAAAGCAGTGGCCCTGGGACAGCATGTGGTAGCCTGGCAGGTGGTCGTTGCATGGGGGGTGCTGGGAGGTGCCAGATGGCCATGGGTCAGGTGGTGGTCAGCACAGTGGGCCAGCTGTAGCCCATGGCACTGGTTGTTATGGCCAAGGGCAGTGGCTGGAACAGGCAGTGAGGAGAGTGCTGCCATATGCTGTGCCTGCACTGGACATGCTGCTTCTGGCCAGGGAAGTCGCTAGGAGAGCAGAGAGTGGAGCTACCTTTTGAAGAGGGCTGCCAGCTGCTGGCAGCTGCAGGTGGAGACTGAAGCTTTCTCCTGTGGTAGCAGGAGCCCACTGCAGGGCTCCAGGAAGTGGGAGCAGATTGTCAGCAAATCTTGTCCCACTTCCCTGCATGCGTAGACACTTGTCCAGCACTGTTTACATGCAAGTAATTTACTAGCGAGTAAACTGGTGCCACAGCAAATTAACATGTAGACACATTATCTGTGCATCTGATTATGTTCTCATTTACTTTTGTGTTAGATTTACTCGGATTTTGAATTCCCCAGATGCTTTCCAAGGTGTGTATTGGAATAATGACAGTTTGTACTTAGGTAGCATCATATTATTCTAGCAACTAAATCTTTAGAAGCATTTTTTGAAGTTCACAGCATCAACAGAGGTAAGGAAAGAGAAGTATGGAAAGGCTGAATGGCTATTCCACTGTAACATAGTCAGAGTTCAGTGGCAGTTGGGATTAGGACGCATGTGTTTGGGGGTTCTTTTGCATAAAAGAAAATGGCTAAATTCATAAATGAATTAAAAGGAGCTGGGAGTCCCAAGTTCAAGACTTCTTTCTCTTTGGTTTAGACTGTTTGGAGCTGTATTTCCAACCTTGCTGGAGGGCTTTCTAATAATCATTCTGCAGGGTATTCTTGAGCGAACCTCCCAAACTGTATTGTGAACCTGTTTATCTTAAGTTTTAATATGGCCTGACACTATATCACCAGAATACCTCACAATCTTTAATATATTTATCCTTATAATATCTTTATGAATCAGACAAATGCTACAGGAGGAGAACTGGAGCAGAGTAAATAACTTTCCCATGATATACAACAGTAAGTCTGTGCCAGAGCAAAAACCTAAATACAGGTCTCTCAAGTCATAGGCTACAGGGCTAACTACTAGACTATTTTACTTGCCCTTCTCAAGCATCGATTTTCCAGTGCTTAGGTTATTTGCTCAGTATGAACTTTGCACCACTACATATTGTACCATCTATATTCATAAATGGATAATTTTAATTTCCAAGGTTGTCAAGCCACCTAAATTCACCACTAAAGAAGTAGGAACAGATTAGTCCATACTAGTACAGCGACACTCCCTTGATTAAATTGTTTAATAAGAACTTAAATAGAAAAAAAATATTTGTCTGGTACATTTATCAGTAAAGCTCCATGAGATTCCAAGGCCAATTTATCATAATACAATAAGCTATGCTGATTATGTCACTGGCTTATTCATTGCTGAACTATGTACACGTAACACTTGTTTAAAATGTATATGCAACCAAAAGTAGGCTGAATCTTTATTAATTATAAAAAAGAAGGGAAATGTGAAGAAAGCAGCATTCTTGTCCCTTAAGTATGCTTGCATTTTACAGGTTGGACTTGTGGTCGACACATCCCTGAAGATAATGGAGGTTTGGTGTTTATGTGTGTGCGTGTGTGTGTGTGTGTGTGTGTGTGTGTGTGGAAGGGGGGTTGTTGTTTTATGTAAGTTCTTTTATAGGTTAAGTCTTTATAAGTCTTTTACAGGATACTAAGACATATTGATCAGGACTGCAATATTATATCCAAAATCTTACATATTGCATAGGCAATTGGCAGGGGCCTACCAAACTTGAGGAGGCAGCCAGACAATTTCAGGGGCAAATCCTGAACCTGGTTGCCATTTTTGTGGGCTCAGCGCAGCAGGCCCCACCCAGACCTCTGATAGGCTAGGGGGCCCTTCTCTGCAGATTGCCAGATGGCCCAAAACCATGGCTTAGTTACCCTGATTAAGGCTGGGGACGTCACTAATCCATACATTATTAAGTGTGGATTAATGACTTCCCACGCTTAATACGGGTAATTAAGCTACATCCCTAAGTAGCAGCTGGCTGCAAAAAAAAATTAAAACAAATCTAAAGCAAATTTACCAGCAGGCAGAAAAACCCTGCAGTTTTGGGCCATTGAGTGGGGGAGAGGATGAGGGGAGAAGGGCAGGGAACAATGCGGAGGGCCAAGGTGGAGCCGGGGGTTGGTCTCAGCAGGCCCAGCACACAGCATGCAGGGGAGAAATTGCTGTGCTACCAGGATGTCAGCCTGCTGCCCCACCCCCAAGCACAGTACTGCTGAGCTCAGTACCTGCTTTCCTTTGTCCTACGGTGGGCATTGCCCCCGACCTCTTCCCCACTCCCTGGCAAGGAAACCTCCAGCTGCCAAAGTGACATATGCCCTCTGCGGCTTGTGGCTTGCTCTGCCCACCAGTTCCCACCTGAGTTTGCAAACATGTTTTCAGAACAAAAAAAAATTTTGGACTTTAAAATTAAGTTAGGACCCAACACATTAACATTCATATAAATTTGTTTGACAACTCAGCATAAGTTGCTTCTGAAACTCTACTTAGATCGTTGTATGTCAACAGAAATAATAACTGACATTATATCACCATTATTCTGAATAAGTCTTTTGTGCAGATGTAAATATGCTTTTTACTAGCCTATTTTTTCCATTCCGGAAATTCCAAAAAATCATTTCGATCTTATTGAGGGATTTATTACATTAACTTAGATAAAATGACTACAGCAAAGCTTCTAAGAAAATGAAAATCTGATCACTGTTGGAGGGCCAAAGTTGCAAATACAGTAAATAAGACTATTAGCTTATAGAAGGGAGTTATAATTAAGCCTCTTTAAGAGACAGTCATATTGAGAAAGATGACACATCATTTCCAGTGAAAATCCCCAATACAAAAACCAAACGTGAACCTGAGACTTGAGAAGTGGCATTTGAAAAACAGTCTAAATCTCTCATACACCACTAATCTGTTTCATCGTAACCTCATCTCAAATTTCTGTCAAGCATGCCGTCTGCATATGAATGGAAAATCTTCAACAACAGGTCTTATAACACAATACCAAGAAATATATAGCTTCTTTGCTTGTGAATTATATATTAATATTTTGCATGCAACTGCAATAGAATTTTAAAAGTCTGGATATACATTTCCTGTATCTAATTCGGATTTAGGAATAGACTCTTTGTAATCTTCTCATTCCTGAGTACTTTTTTCTACAGCAGAAAACTCCTGACTTTTATAAACAACTTAAGATGAACCAAAGAAGATTACAAATAACTAAGGAAACAGGGTATAAAAGCTACCCTACATAGGCAATAGGGCAGATCTTTCAAATAACCACTGTTTTATTTTGAAGGGGTCTCCTTAATGCATTGACTTTCCCTAACAAGAATCGGTTAAGCTAAAGAGGAACTAAATACTTCTTTAAAAGCTGATAACCATGGAATGAAGACAGAGAAAAACAATCTTTATTGGAACATTTCCCACCCAGTTTAAAGCAGATGACAAAGCTTTTTAAGTTCAGGTGACCTCATATAGCAAGGAAACAGTATTGCTGTTGAAATTTAATGGAGATGGGCCAGAAAGAGTGATTACATCCAAACTTCGTAGTCAAAAAATAACCATCTTTAAACTAGGAGAACTGCTTTGAGGGCAGCAAACCAAATGAAGAAGAAATTGAATCAAGGGCAGGGTTATTTGGAAGCAAAGCTATATCTGCTTAAAAGAGTAACAACGAAAAATATAACTGTAATCCAACGGCTAATAAAATTGATATAAGCTCACCACTTCTTCATGCCTGCATTTTCTTACATTAATTCCATTAATCTGTGATGGAAGGGGAAAAAGAAAGATAAAATAGAGATTGCTTTACCTTTCTAGGAAAAAAAATCACAACAAAAAAGGAAAAATGCTCAAGTGTTCCATACCTGCAGAATTGCATCTCCTATAAACAGCAAGCCTGAGAGTTCCGCTGAAAACAGAAAGAACATTTTTTACTTATTTTGTATAAATGGTAAAGAGCACTGCATATAAATACATGATATTAATTGATCTAGTGCTTATCCCTAGTCAGAGAATGCTCTCAAAAAAAGAAAGTCAAAGCACGTAATGAAAACATAAAGTCTAAAATGGATGCATTGATAGATGCATTTAGCTTCATATTTCTAATTGCACAAACATCAACTAATAGATACTTCTATAAAAAAAAAGGGAAGGGTGGAGGGCAACCCTACCACAGACTAGAGGTTCTTTTGTAACATCTTTTACTGGACCAACTATCTAACTTCATGTCACTGAGGAAATACATTTTGCACCTGAAAGCAACTATGTAACTGATCAAGTAAGTAGTATTTGTTTTGCAATATCCTTTAACACAAAATAGCCATGGTAGTAGCAGCACCAATACTACAACACCAACAAACATCTAATACAGTTATGCCATGAGATTTTACTGAGTCACTCATCAATCTCCAGCCTCTCCTGCTTCTTTTAGAACCTGACTAGCATATTTCAACTGCTGTACTAAAAGGGATAGACTAGGCCCCTAAATGTATGTCACAGAAGATGGACTTTTCAGCACAGAAGGTGATTATTATTCAAGTTCTGAAGGAACCAAGAAGGATACAGCAATTCTCAAGGCCAAGGCATATTCCTGAAGAATATGCTTCCAAGTCTTTGCTTGTCTTCACTTTCCCTTGGTTTATATTGAGTTTCTTATGCATCTCTGCTGTGTCTATGTGTAACAGAATAACAAGATGGATCCTTAGGTAATGAAATGGTTGAGTGCTCTGTACACTAAGACAGTACCTTGAACTCCAGAAATATATCAGAAGCCAAGGTCTATGGTTCAGCCTAGAATTTTCTTTATCCAGGTTCTCTTTAAGAACATAGAATCATAGAAAATTAGGGCTGGAAGGGACCTCAGAAGGTCACCTAGTCCAACCCCCTGCCCAAAGCATGACCATCCCCATCTGGATCATCCAACCCAAGGCTTTGTCTACTGAGCTCTTAAAACCCTCTAAGAATGGAGATTCCACGACCTCTCTGGGTAATTTGTTCCAGTGCTTTACTATCCTCCTAGTGAGAAAGTTTTTCCTAATACCTAACCTACATGTCCGTTGCTGCAACTTGACATCATTGCTCCTTGTTCTGTTGCCTGCCACCACTTAGAATGGTCTAGTTCCATCCTCTTTGTTACCACCCTTCATGTAGTTAAAGGCTGTGATTAAATCTGCCCCCGGTCTGTTTTTTTCCAGACTAAATAAGCCCAGTTCCCTCAACCTCTCCTCATTAGTCATGTGCCCTGTTCCTCTAACCATTTTTGCTGCCTTCCATTGGGTGCTCTCTGAGTTGGCCACATCTTTTCTGCAGTGGGGGGCCCAAACTGGGCACAGTACTCCAGATGTTGCCTCACCAGGGCCAAATAGAAAGTAATAATTACTTCCCTTGATCTGTTGGCAACAACCCCACTAATGTAGCCTAGTATTCTGTTAGCCTTCTTCACAATGAGGGCACACTGTTGGCTCATATTCAGCTTATTATCCTCTGTAACCCCCAGCTCCCTTTTTGCAGAGCTACTGTTTAACCAACTTCTACCAGTGTAAAGGTTTGTTCTGCCTTAAGTGCAGGACTTTGCAATTGTCCTTACTAACCCTCCTGAGATTTCTTTCGGTCAATTTCTTTCCTCCAATTTGTGCAGGTCTCTTTGAATCCTAGCTCTACTCTTCAGCATCTCTACTACTCTCAGCAGCTTGGTGTCATCTGTAAACTTGCTAAAGGTACACTCCATACCATCTTCCAGATCACTGATGAAGATACTGAACGAAACTGGCTCCAGAACTGACAACCAGGGGCACTCCACTAGATTCTGGCTGCCAGCTAGACATCAGCCCATTGATTACTTCTTTTTGAGCCTGGCTCAATCCAGTCAGTTTTCTATCCACTTTACAGTCCATTCATTCATTTAACCTGTACTTCCTTAGCTTGCATGCAAGAATGTTGTGGGAGACCGTATCAAGAGCCTTGCTAAAGTCATGGTATATCACATTCACTGCTCTCTCTGCAACCACAGAGCCAACCATTTCATAATATAAGGCAATCAGGTTGGTCAGACATGACTTGCTTTTAGTGAATGCATGCTAACTGTTCCTAATCACTAGGGATGTGGGTTTTCCATTCATTATCAAAAAATATGGTAAAATGCAGATTTTCCTCCTTTAAAATACAGGTTTTCTCCTTTAAAGGAGAAAAATGCAGGAAATGGTGGGTTTCCCCTTGCAATCTACCAGAGTTCCAGCCTGCAAGGAGCTGGGGGGAGTGGGAGGAGGGTGACCAGGCACATGTACACATGCATGTAGCAGCCAGGCAGCAGCATGACAGCAGCTCCCACAGCTCCCTGCACGTCAGTATAGTGTGTGTGTGTGTGGGGGGGGGGGATTGAGGCCCCAATAGTGAGGGAGGGAGGGAGTTGGGCAGGGCTGGGGCTGGGGGCACTGCCCAACCAGGGTGGTGCATGGGACCTGGGGCTTTGGGCCTGAGTGGGAATGTGCAGTTGCACAGCCCAGACAGGAAGAGGGATGGAGCCATTGGTGGTTCATCCAGGGGGTGACAGGGATGGGGCTCCCCACCACTGCACACACTCCCAGGAGGGTCATGGGGAGCATGTGCCCCCCTGATTTATGTGCATGGTAGGGGCAGATGTGGGCCAAGGACCTGGCTTTGCAAGCCCCATTCCCCTCTCCCCCTCACCAGTGCCTGATCCCTGGCTGCCACCCATGAGAGGTGGTGGCTGCTGTGGCCAGAGCAGAGCCTGGAGCCAGGCTCCCCCTCCCCTATGGGTGGGATGGCTGAAGTGGAACTGGGGAGCCTGGGGGCATATGTAGGCTGGCAGCTCAAGGCTCAGGGCTTCCTGCTCTGCTAACCTCCCCCTAGGGGCCTCTGTGGCCCAGTAGGTGGGACATGGCAATGGGACGGGGCAGAGAAGCTCAGTGCCTCCACCGGGAACCCCACACCACTATGGCTAGGTGCTCCCTGCCTACCTGACACCAGCAGGAGTGGTGGTATAGAATTGTGCCCCTGCTACTGCATGGGGCTCCCAGCAGTGGCACCAAGTCTCCCTGCCCCATCCTGCTCTGCTGCACTGGGTCCCACCTGCTCAGCCATGGATGCCCCTGAGGGGAGGGCAGCAGGGCAGGGAGCCCCAAGCGTGCAGCCACCATCCCACATCTCCTTCTCCCTCCTCCCACCCCCAATGGGCTCTGTTCCATCCATGCCACCCTTGGGGGAAGGGGAGCTTGCCTCTGGGTTCTGCTCCAGCCACAGCAATCATCACCTCCCACAGGTGGCAGCCAGGGTTTCAGTGCTGCTGGTGGGGTTGGGGATTGCAGATCTGGGTCCCTCACACCACAGCCCTAGCAGCTGGGGGCCCTTCTGACAGGGCTAAGGGGGTGTGGGTTGTGGGTGGTGAGTGACAGGCAATGGCATGGATAGGGCACCAGCATATCAGGCCTGCTCAGTGCCACAAAGCAGTGGGGAGAGACTACTACAGCTGACCCCATGTCCTGGTGAGCAATGGGCACAAGGGAAGCTCTGATTTTTCCATGATAAAAGATGCAAAATCAAATGCCAAAATGTATAGGTAATTAGAATTTATTTTGTTTTAGTGATTGAGACACTGGTAGGCTTCCAATTTGTTTTAGAATTGTAAATATATCAATAAAACACTGTGGTCAACTGATACCTGTATATACAGTGGTATTTCATTTTAATCACAGAAAAATGAGGATTTGGGGGGTTTAATCAGAGAATTTGAAATTTTTATCAAAGAATATACGAGTTTTTAAAGAGCGAAAATCAGGATCCCTGCTAATCATCTTCTCATCTAAGTGCTTAGAAATGAATTTCTTAAGGACCTGCACCATTATTTTTCCATGGACTGAGGTAAGGCTTACCAGTCTGTAGTTTCCCTGTTCATCCTTCTTCCCTTTCTTAAAGACAGGCACTATATTTGCCCTTTTCTAATCATCTGAGACCTCTCCTGATCACCATGGTTTTCAAAGATAATAGTTAAAAGCTCTGCAATTGCATCTGCCAACTCAAACTGCACTTTGGCCTTCCTGATTTCATCCTCCTGTACTCAAGCAATACTCTTCTACTAGTCATTTGCCCAAGTTTCCACTTCTTCCAAACTTCCTTTTTATGTTTCAGCTCACTGAAGAGCTCCCTGTTAAGCCCAACCGGTCTTCTGCCATACTTGCTAGCTTTCCTGCACATTAGGGTGATTTGTTTCTGTGCCAACAGTAACATTTCTTTAAAATACAACCAGCGCTCCTGGCCTCCTTTCCTTCTCAGACTGGCCTCCCAGGGGAGATCCTGCCCATTAATTCCCTGAATGAATCACTTTACATGTTGGTAGCCACTAGATGTGAACTCCATCCACAGGGCAGTGTTTTATTGTTTATTACTTGTATGTTGTCCTTCCCCCAAAAGCTAAATAAAAGGCAATACAATATATAGAAAAAGAATACAATATTAAACTAATATATATATAACAAAACAAACTCTCCCCTCAAATATCCCTAATTTCAAAAACAATCCATGCCACCCCAGCTACTCCCACTTTGCTGCCTCTCATCCAGGACATAGTTCTCAAGTCTGACCCAGCCTCCCTTGCTCACCCTCATTCACTACCCATATTCCCTCTCATCCTTACCCACTCTCATTTCCCTGCCTCACACCCAGGGGAGTCCCTTCCTCCTTCTCTTTAAGTCCCTCCCAAGCCTACATCTCCCCTCTCTCACAGTCTGTGGCTGTCCCCAGAATTCAATCACTCTTCCCTTCCCTGCAAAAAAACTCATTATTCAATTTAAACTATTAATAGAGAAAATCTATGATGTAAATATCTTTCAAGTCACACCTTTACATTTATGATCAAGAGCAGTGATTCTAAACAAGGGTGCCATGGCACCCTGGGGGATTTTGAGATCCTTTCAAAGTGCTATGGGGTACTACATGATGTTAGCACTTATAGATGTATAAACATAATTCACAAGGTAAACCCAGAGTTTTAAACAGGAATGCCTCGTGTGAAAAACATTCTAAGTTCTTTGAGTTCTTTGCAACAGAAAAGCTGCTTTGTTATTTTTCTGTTATCAAGCAAAAAAAGGAAAATCTAAGAGCTGGCATTTTCCAAGGGATGCCTTGACACTAAAAATGTTAAGAACTACTCTTCTAGAAGGGTAGTTTCCCTAATGGCACTATTGCAGTTCAGTAGCTTATACTCATAGAAATCACATTCTGCTTCACTCCCTCCTTCATCACTTCTGTTCCCTAACTTTTATCTCATGAACAAACAGCTGAAAAACAAAGTTACCATATACATTCATTTTTAAATCAATATAAGAGACTATGAGCAAAGTAGGTGTTGTACAAGATTATTTAAAAAAAAAAAGAAAAGAAAAAAATTCTAGAGTGGGATAACAGGGATGTAGAGATATACCTCCTAGACTCAAGAAAAATATAATACAAAATATGTAATAACTAATCAAAATATATTATTAGTGTTCCTGAGCTTTAGAAAGAATGAATGATAATGCAATTCTATCAGCATACATGGCATTTTACAGAGAAAATAACATAAAATGCCTATCCAAAACAATTTGCAATGTAAAGATGTGACTCTAAAAAGCATACATTATTATTTCAGATAAGTTATGCCATTGATGTTAATATTACTCATATAAGCAACATTATGCTATATAGTTGTGACACTAAGCTAAACATAGGTGAGAACAGTTCTAAAAGTAAAATGTCAAGGATGATATCCTGGCTTTGTAGAGAATAATGACAAGAGATATGTTGATTTCAATGTAGCCAGAATTTTGAATTAGCCTTGGATCCTACAATTTCTTACAAATGGGATTAATTTGATGCATGTGCATTGAATTCAGTGGGCAAATATTAAGCATTTTTGTAAAATCAACCCCCTTCAGGAGATCTCAAATCCAGTACCTGTCCCAGGGTGACCAGGTAGCTTAAGATGAGATGATTCTGAATATATTGTTGGATTGTTTTCTTCCCCATATTCTTCACAATTGAGTTATTTGGGTTTAAGTATTTTAGCCCAAAGACCCACACCTATGAAAGGCTGTTGTTACAAACCCACTATATTTTGAGGTGTTCATGGAATGGCACACATATATCCTTCAGTTTGTTTTACTGTGTAACAGACATATGCATGACCCACCTGCCCTCAGTAGTATGGGTGGCTGAGCTGCAAACAAGCCAGCCAGCCCCACACTTACTAGAGCTACTTCACTGATTTGTTCAGTGCTCCGGAGCAGCAGGCCAAAAGCCCACTGGAGACTGGAGCAGAGGGGAACACTAGCTGGAATGCCAGGAGCAGGTTTGGCCATTCTCACCCCTGCCAGAGTGCCTGGGGAAGAGCTGGATGCTCTCCTCACTGCTAGAGGGCATGAAGAGGTGCCAGATGTCCACCCTGTGGCAGGCAGTCAGCTAGCCAACCTCTGTGTGGTAGAGGGGACATTGGCTGTCTCTCAGCTGGGATGCCTGGAGGAACTATGGATGCTCTCTCCATTGCGAGCACCCCAGAGGCACTTTGCAGGATGTGCACCACTGGATGCCACCCCAGCAGGTGGAGCCAGGCAGTGCCCTACCTGTGGCAGGGTTCAAGCACTTATCCAGGAGCCCATGCCAAGAGACCCAAGCCCAGTGGAGCCATGAGCAAGTAAACTGAGAAAGCCTGCAGAGGGAAACAGGCGAGACCCTCCCCAAAGAGGCCTCCTAATAGTGCAAGTCCATCAGGGGTATATGCAGGCCAGGAATGTAGTAGTAGGAAGCTCGTGGGAGCACTTGCCAGGTATGGGCATGCCAGTAACCATCATGAGGTAGAGCCAAACCTGGCCCAGCACCACGTTAGGAAAGGCCTGTACAGAAAGGGCATCTCACCAATGGCACAAGGGGCCCAATAATGGGAATGAGAAGGGTATGCAAGATCCCATGGAGCAACCCATACTCAGAAAGTATGGAAGCTTGGTGTAGCAAGACATCATTAACCTGCCTGGTTACCAAGTTTGAGCTGTTTGAGTTTATATTATCCATTTAATTTTCCTTTTTAAAAAGTTAAAGGCTGTGATTGGATCCATGAGGATTCAAGACCCATCAGTCTCCCCAAGGAGAAGATCAGGCTGCATCATACTTGACATATCAACAAGAGTGGCAACAATGCCAGAGTGGAAAGGAGTGGGGTGTAGGAGGGCAGGAGCCCCACAGAAGATACACCACCACAATTACACCTGAACCCTCAGAGAATCACTGTACCACCTGCAGGCAAGTACATGTTCATCTACTTGAACATGAAGGAATGGAAGGTGAGTGGGTCAGGTGTGATGTGGCCCCTGGGGTGCAGGACACACCCATGGCATGTCAGCAGTGGTGCCAGGCATGAGTCTGTCACATAGTGATATGGCATGTATAGTCTCTACATATTGGTAGCATCAAACTTAATTTAGCCTTAATTTTTATGATGTTTTCATGAATTGTTGTATTTGATATAAGTGCAATTTTGATATATTTTTTATATTTTGGCCAAAACTGTTTAGTAGGGCACTGATTAATTTAAGTGTTCCTCAGTTATTCACACTTTGGAAAAGTAATCGTGGAGAAGTCATGGAGAAGTACCATCTGACATGGGTTTAATGAACAGTCAAACAGGTCATTGTGGACACACATAAGCCAAACCCTTCCAGGCAATGATGAATTTACATTTCAGAAGAAGAGGGATGGGCAAAAATGACACCTGGCTATTCAGGGAAGGATTAAAGCAGTGTATTTAGGATATTGGATTAGTAACCTTATGTCTGAAAGGATATTCAGCAAATATTCAGCAAATAAAAAATAAATATTCTCATGCTCATAGTTATATTAAGAAAAAAAGTCTGGCCTGGTAAGCAAATTCACACAGAAGGGTAAAAAGTTATATGCAGAGTATAGGCTCCCCAAGCATCCACTGGATGATGTTGTAGGTAAATGGCCAAATGAGAAACAATACTTAACCTTTGGCTTGAGATAAAGGGTGCAGAGAGAAGTGAGGCTGCCTGCTGTAACAGAATGTGCTTTGCAGGATGTATTCTGACTTACAACAATCCCCCAGAGCAAAGAGGAGTTAACTGTTGATTCCAGAGACGAGGAGAATCTAGCCACTGTCTATGAGCCTGCAGCCAGTTTATCTTAGCTCCTTCCTTGCAGTGAGCTTGCTCTGTTTTCAGAATGGGATGGGGGAAAGGGAGCAGAGGGAGCTTGTCTTAGGGGTTCCCCGCCAATGCTGGAGAGTGGGGTAGGTGAACTGCACCCCCCTCCACCTTGCTGGGGCTCCAATACATCCGCACCACCCTCCAGTGGGGGCTGAAAAAAAACCCAAGACCAACTTCCCTCCACTCCTTTTCTCCCCTGAAAACAGCTCAGACACAAGTTACAGAAGATGCTGTTTTGAAATGTCTTCATCTGAACCCTCATGCAATTGGGCATTTTTAAAGCAGTCTGCTGCTGTGCATTTATGTTTGGTCATGGCTATAAACCCCTTTCTGTGGCCAGATCAGGCGTAAATTGTCAATTCTGTCTACTCCCAAAGTGTTTGTCTTTAGTTTTTCTGAAATAGAGACTGACTTTAGCCCCTCATTCAGCATGCTGAGTAAATAAGGATGAAAGGAAAATTTGCAAGAGGCCCTGACATGAACATTACAGGCAGGAGCTATTTTCTAACCTACTGAGCTGAGTAGAAGCTGCATTCTTAGGCTTAAGATGCAGGGTAAAATCAGGTTATTGTTCTAATATTTCTCTACATATTGGTAGGGTGTGATTTTTGTATAGCTGGCAAAATCTAATCTGCTAAGAGTGAGCAAGACTTAGCTGATGTGGAAAAAGGTGAAGCACCATAGATCAGGGAAGTGACCTTGAGGCATCTTGTTCTGTTCTCAGTGGTCAAGCAGCAGACAGCAGAGAAAGATTTTGGGCTGAAGGACACCCCTGAAGATGTGAGAACACCTCAAAAGTGTGTCTCAAGGGCACAGTTGGCTACATCCAGGGACAGGGTGTATCACAATTGTGTTAAGGCTTACTAATGACACAACTGCAGTAGCTTAAGCCATTAAGGGGGCAGAGAGTATTAAAGTGATTCTCACTCAGGGTGATGCAAAACTTCGGGGTACTTTGAGATCCTTTCAAGGGTGCCAAAAGATGCCACACAATGTTAGCAGTGTTACATGTATAAACATGATTCAAAAGATAAATACAGAGATTTCAAATAGGAATCCATAGTGTTAAAAACATTCTGACCTATTGCTGTCTTTCAACATTCTTTGCAACAGAAGAATTGCTCTATTATTTTTCTGTAGTCAAAAAACAAGTGAAAAACAAGGCTGGCATTTTCCAAGTGCTGCCTTAAGTCCAAAAAGGTTGAGAACCATTGGACTAGGTCTAAACTGAACTTCCCACCAAACACTTGGCTGTGCACACCCTTTGGATATCTCTAGGTTGCTTATTTTGAGATTTCCCCCCCCATGTGCAGTAAAAGGAAGAATAAAGGTATATATCTGCCTGGCTAAAGCCTATGTAATATAGGGCTATCATTTGACAGAATATCAGTTCTGAGGTAACAAAATTACAAGTCACTTTTAAAAATATGGGCTATAAACTATAACTTTATTTCATAATTAAGAAACTTTTTCTGGGTTTGTAGATGTTTTTATCACCCAGAACCTGAGAGCATATTTTATCATATTTAGCTTGAAAAATGTTTTTGTCTTTTCTCCATAATCAAAAAGAGAAAACAGTGCATTTTTATGTATATAAAAAGCAATTTCTTCTTATTAGAGAAGCAGTCTCTCTCTCTTGCCTTTCTCAGTTAGATGACATTCTGAGATAAAGCATGGCCAATACAAGAAAAGTCAGATAATGCTTATAGGTCAAACAGAAAAGGTCTAAATAATATCCTTTTGATTTTCAGCATTTGGGATATATAATCCAACAGATAGAATCTATTCATTCCCTTCCATGGCCCCATGAAAGCAATGCATTACTGCTGTTTTACTTAATAGCTGTATTTTCCCTACCCCCAGATTCAGCTCTTAATGAAAACTACTTGTCTTTTTCTTTACCTGTGAGCAAAGTGATTACAAAGCAACAGGAGACATGGAATAGTTTTGCAAAAGCAGTAAAAGGAATACAAACAGGTTGTTCAAATAGCATTTTCTGTATCTTAGAGTCTTTCCTCAGGCCTACAACTTGCTACTCACTCTCCCCTATCCAAGGTGCAGCACCTTTAAGTGTCTACTTTGCGCCATGAAGCCAGATATCGTCCCAGGAAGATATACTTGAAAATAGATTAGCACCTCAGTGTTAAAATATGTTGAAGATCTCACAATATTAACTCTCTCTCTCTCCTTGAACAAAAAAGTACAGAGTAGCTGAAAAATGAAATGAAAAGATTTCCTCCTGTATATGTTTGGTTAAACTTAATGCCAAGGTGCTGATTTTTTTCTGAAGTCGTTGATGACCTACACGTACTTGTAGGCAAGTAAACTTTACCTTTTTATTTATATATAAACACATACTTATATCTGTAGTAGATGGTCAGACATTCTGTAGCTTCTGCAGGCCAACTGCTCACAGAAAGAGTTAATCCATGGGTGGGCAATAATTTGGGCTAGAGGGCCACTTGAATTTTGGTGAACTCCTGAGGGCTAGAGGCAGGGGGTGGGTGACGGGGTGCTGACCCAGCCTCAGCTCCCTCTCACAGCTGTTTACACAGCCTCGTACAGCGGAGAGGGAGAGGGAAAGGGGGCTGCCCAGGGAGATGCCAATTTATCCTGTCTGCCCCCAAGCTTGTCTGCCCTGTATCCACTGCTGGGGGTGCCAGATGGAGCAGGGGGGGTCTCCATGGAGATCAGGCAGGGATCCCCACAGGCAGGATGCACTTGGTCAAGCACATGGGATGGGGCCACGTGTGGGTGGGAAGCAGTGTCTGGGCACAGGGTGAGGGTCAAGATTGCAGGGCAGTGATGGCATGGGGCTGGAGCCTGGGAGAGAGCCATGCTCATCCCCGCAATGGGCACTGGTTCCATAGGGAACCACAGGGCTTGGAACCGATGCCTGTCACAGGGATGTGCAGGGAGCAGACCGTGGTTCTGCCCCAGGCCTCAGCCCCATGCTGTCACTGCCCTTCAATCCCAGCTGCAGCCCTAGCTTTGCCCACCCATCCCACTCCCAGATACCATTCCCCACTCATCTACAGCTCCATCCCAGCTGCCCAACTGAGTGTACACTTCCTGTGGGGGTGCTGGGCCAGTCTCCATGAACACCCCACCTGCCTGCCTGCCAACTACATCTGGTGCCCCCCAGCAGTAAGTGTGGGGTGGATGGGCCTGGCTGCCTGGGCAATGGGGTCAGTGGCAGTGGGACACACACCTACTCCTGGGCAGCAGCAGGAGGGGCTGTCAGGAAATTAAGTTTTGCTGCAGTGCCAACCATAATCCCAACCCACCACCCAGCTTCATGGACTACAACTCCCAGTGCACACAAGAGCCACATGCAGGGACAGGGTGGATTGTGCCAAGCAGCACCTCCATGGCTGGGGGCAGTGGGACCATTCAAACCCTCCACAGCCCAGGTTGCACCCTGTGTCTGGGCTGGGCAGGGCCAAAGGACACACCATAGGCTGGACAAAATCATGCTGTGGGCTAAATCCAGGGCACGGGCCATATTTTGCCCCCCAAGCTTGGCCAATAAATAGCATATACACACTAACATATAGATAAAAAATACACAATACACAATCACATCCATACATTAAGACATGTGATAAAACCACATAATCTATTATTTGCCCACTAAGCCATCTTTCTAAGTCTATAAACATCCATGGAACAGGATCAGCTGTGCCAGGATATGTCCTGACACAGCTGATTTGCTGCACTAAGGGACAGAGACAACACCTGCTATCCCAAGTCATTATTCCCAGGGCATGCTTCTGTAAGTGGGAAAACCCAGACAAGTGCTCCTGGGTCTTCATGTGCCTCATCCTGCAGGAGGAATTCCAGGGTTTGCAGGATTGGTCCCCTGAAGTGCCTGTCCAGGGCATCTGAAGAGTGTGGCAGCCCCAAGCTAACTGCACTCTGTTGGCTAGTTCAGTGGAATGATGAAAAGTAGGGAGACCTACTGTCATTTTTCTAAATGATCATTTTCATATTAAGAACATAAAAGGCATTATTATTTGTGAGTCGCTGGTGGGGAGGGGTTACATTTCTTCTTTCAAATTTTTCATATTTTTGAAGCAATTCCATAAAATTAGTCCTGGCTTGAAGAGAGTATGACCAATGAGGTTACACTTGATGGTCTACTGATGTCACATATTCCTTCCTGACCAGTTGCCTCATGTCTAACAATATGAAAAAAATCCTACTAGGATCATATTTTAGTTAGAATATGTTTAATTTAGAGATGATTATGTCATGGTACATCAAAGCACAGTTACATACAATTACACAAACACAAATATAATCATATCTAATATTACCCAGCATTGCTATAAGTAGTGGAATGAAGTCAACAGAATTGCAGGGCTAGAAGGGACAGCAAGGTTCACCTGGTCCCACCCTCTGCACAAATTACAGTAAAATGATTTACTATATCTGTTATAAGGCACCCACCTCTTTGTTCTTTGGAAATCTTGGAAATGACCACTGGAATATTATGTTCTGCTCCACCCTGGAAATATAAAACAATTAATCACATCTTCTTGACACTATTTTTGTTTATAAATATGGGTTTAACCCTAAATGCATCTTAGACAAATTTCAAAGAATGCATTGCAGACCTAGAGAGAGAGAGATGCATCTGTCTGTCTGTCTCTCTCCCTCTTTATATATACACACATACATATACACACATCTCTCTCTCTCTATATATATATGCATATATATATATGTATATCTATAGAGAGAGAGAGAGAAAGAGCGGTGGAGATGTGTGTATGTATGTATTTGTGTATATATGTATATATACATACACAGATGTATAGATATAAATATCCCACTTTGCTCCTTTTTCTGTGATTTAATTAGCTGACAAATGTAATTAATTCCTTTTTCTCTTTGAAGAGCCATCAGTATAGTATTTGACTGAACAATGTGTAAAATTGAAGAACTAGAATAAAAATCACTGTAGCTTCTTCACATTTTCTACAGATTAGTATATCAGACCATGTAATAGAAAGGGAAAATGGGCATCATGCTGTAATGGCAACCATGCTGTGACCATCTGATTTTTGTGCCGGCAAGAAACAGGTAAACAAAAGCCAAAAAATCAAAAGGTTTGGATCTCAGATTAAAAGGAATCTTTGTTGCTGCTACATGAGTGTGCACACACACTTTTGCCTGCACATCCCCACAAGACACACAGTGTACAGGCAGTAAAATAAGTAACAAAGAACAAAAAAGAAGTCACTAAGAAATAGAACAGCAGGTCTTCAATAAGAAAAAGCGTGGACCACAATGTCTTAAAGAAGCTGTTCAACTGTACTGTGCCATTCAATCTACCCTGCATGGTGCTATATGTAAAGCATTAAAAATAAAAGCAAAATAAAGGAGAGAAAAGAAATATAGAGCAAACCAGTATGGGCAGAACTGTATTGCACTGGCATGCGCTCCACAGCTGCATTTTCCACCCTTGCTTATTTTGGTAGGAATCAGAAATGTCCAGGTTAACTATAATTTCTGAATTATTTTTGCTTGCAGTGGCTACCTTGAAATATAAATCTGACTTAAACCCATCAAATTTGGCCATGGTCATTTTTTCCTCAAGCATTTCCCTCCAACCCCTCTTCAGCATGAAAATTTACCTTCAGCACCATAATTCATCTCTCACTGAACCTTCCTCCCGCCCCCACCTCCAGACCAATATACAGCTGTGGGACAGAGCAAGGACAGTTAGGTTACTCATAATGGCACAGAGATGCTACAGAACCCTTTCTAACTTGCAGTCACTTGCAGCTGAGGAGCTATTTTGATTTCTCACATCTAACAGTTTGATCCAGTAGAATAAGGGTGGAATTAAGAACAAGACTTGTGCTCTATAACCCTTGCTCTTTTCTGTTTAACTTATTTGGGAAATTGTCCCTTAAATATTTTCTTTCTCTCAACTTACCCACTTAAAAATCTTCTTGATTTCTGCTCCTAGAACATATGTAGGTAGCAAAGTGATGTATCTTATAGCTTCTTTAGAGGTAGGGATAGGCAAAGGAGCTAGCAGGTAAGAGGCACTATCATCTATAGATTTTCAAATGCCAGCTTATTCTTGTGGAGATGTCAGGAAATGATCTGGAATCCCCATGGAACAAGGTAATTCATAGTGGCTTAATATACCTTCTGGCAGTAGCTGCCAACAAAAAGGATCTTTAAGACTTTGATTGTCTATGACATTTTCTAGGAATTGAAAACATAGGAGTGAAAATAAACTCTAGGGCCACTGAGTCCATGCCTTGTGTTCATGGACAACCATTTGTTCAAAAGGGCCCACATGAATGACTTTTTGCAAACCATAGCTACAATTCACACAATATAAGAACATTACCATGCAGAAAAGGAAGAGAGAGGAAGGGATAAGGATGCCACCAATGCTGAGATCACAACAATTGAAGGGAACTTGTTAGATAAAATATATTCAGTTGATTCTGGATGCCTCATAATTCATATTGCCAGTATATGGGGAGAGTTATAAAACACAGACCCTCATCAGCATGTTCTGATTATTCAAAACATAGAAAAAAATCTGAGCCCACCATGATTTTAAATAGATTCAAGGATTTAGGTGAACTGTATGAACCCATATAACAACTTTATGTTACTAAATAACCCTTGAGGTTTTGTTCTGCTTTGTTTTTCAGAATAATTGAGTTCTCTTTGGTTAGAAAAATCCAGCTCAAGTTCACCGACTTTAAAAGTCTCATCCATCTTCCTTTCAAATATTCTTAATTAACACACACATTTGATTCTCCTTTACAACTTCCAAGCAGTATCCTAAAGTGTCTCTTAGATTGTTCACCTCTAAACAAATAATGTTAAAGAATCATGAAATAATATTGCAGCGTAAAAAATATGAATCTCTTGCTGTATCCTAGCCATACCAGAAATATGGGAAAAGTAGTAGTTTTGGATTAATCAAAAGAGCTGTATCTCTATTGACAAGGTATTCCAGTTGACAAAACATTTAAACAAATGGCCTAACATTCACCTTCCTTTCAAATGTTCCCCATTAACGTGCACATTCAATTCTTCTTACAGCTTCCCCAAACCCCTCAAACAACCCCCTCCCCCCACCACAAACCCTCACTCAAACAATGCTGAAGATTGTAGAGAAGATAACAGAGTAAATGACTTCGGGAAACTGCATGGGTCCCATATAACGTCTTTGTAGACATTGTTGTAGTACGAACACTGTTTCATCCTACAACTTTCAAAACCCTCCAAAGAGATCAACACACATGCTTAAGTCAAAATTGTGCCTCTAAAGCACAGTTTTTGGAGTTCTTGTACCTGACGCTTTAAGAACGTCTCATAAAGCACTGGGAAGCATGATCTTTTTTTGCAGTTTGACAGTCTGTATTTCCCTTTTTGCTCCTTTGCATATGAGATTATATATACTGATTAGAGAAAGGGGAGACAACATTCTTCCTACTTAGTAAAATCTAGGGTCACTAACATGGATTCAGGTTCAATCTAGCACGGTATTATTAACTATGGTTGTTTTACATTAATTTTCTTCCCCAAACAAGTAAAAGTCAGCAGATAAGAATATCAGTAATACAAGTAACTCTGAAAGAAAGAAAGGAAAAAAAAAAGGAGGTTAGAGGTTGGTATATACCAGTGAGTCTGGTAGGTATGTGAGAATATTTCCATTTCAGAAATGAAGAAACAGACACAACATATTGCTATTTTACAGCATGCCTAGCAGCCAAATCAAATAATATTTTCAAAGTCTAAAGGTCAGTTAGAGAGAGCTGAAACAACATGCAAGAATTTCTGGCTCATGGTCCTATGTTCTATCCACTGGTGTATGCTGCTGCAGAGGTTTATGGCTGCATCCGCCATGGAAGTGTTACTAATACCCAGAGTGAAAAATGTCTTGTTTAAATTCTGTTTGAGTGTGACCATTTCTGGAGCAGTTTCACAAATCTGAAGACCAGCAAATCGAAACAAAAATCCTTAATGGTGAACGTAGTGCCCAGGTCTCACTACATATATAATCTATGTACCTTTCTGTATTTTAAAGAAGATTCAGAACTGTCAGCAGACCTATACTGTATATCAGAGCTCATTTGTGTGCAGAAGCATCCATGGGTTGTGTCTTAAGGGCCAGGTGTAGACGAAACAAGGGGCATGTGTGCACAACACTTTAAAGCAGGTTAAATGCTTCTGCACCACTTTAATGGTATTGGTGTTTGCACACGTCAGTGGTGTATTGCTCAGTAATTCCAGCTGCTGTAGCAAATTTTGCAGCATAATGTGCCTTAAATGACTTGGGGTGCAGCAAACTAGAACACCTCCAAGGAGTTTTAGCTTGCTGCCCTACAGCCATGGAGCAAAGCACCGTCCCCCATGAAGCTCAGGGGCTAAGCAGGAACCCTGTGCAGGCAGCCTGGCAGCAGCCTGGGAAAGCAGGTTCTGCCCAAGATCTTTTTTTTTTTACACTCCCTGTAGCCTGCCTGAGCTGTGCAGGGGCTCAGTGCTTCCCTCCATGGCTGCGGTGCATGCTGGGACCACCTGAGCTGGGTGCCTGTGGGCAGGTGCTGCCTGGGGTGGAGGGGCCACAGCTGCCACACAGGGAAGCACCCCCCCCCCCCCCCCCCCCCCCCCCCCCCCCGCAGCCCAGGGACTGCTCCACCGGCCAGCAGCTCACCCTCCCCTCCAAAGAGGCTGGGAAGTTTGAGTGTGTGCACAACATGGGGTTTAAAGGGGCCTAAATTGAAGCGGTGTTTTTAAAAACGCACTGCTTCAATTTAAGGCCCCCATTTCATCTACAAATGCCCAAAGAGGCACAGTTTTGATTAATACATGAATTTTGATCCATTGGGGGGTTTGAAAGATGTAGTATGAATCAGTGCAATGTCTAGCAAAATGTTACATCCAACATATTCACATCCCACAAGTCATTTATGAGAACATTAATATGGAATAACTTATAGTGTTAATCTGACAAGCAATAACCACTCTGCACTATGAGACACTCCAAACTAATGAAGCAGAAGACAAGACAGTTACACTTACTGAAAGTGTATATAACTTGTGTATGTACATTTCCTGAAAGAAATAAATGAAACTGGTGTGACAGTGTTTGTTATCTTGCTCCTGAGCTGCAGTAAGTGCAATTAAATTACAAGAATCCTGCTACTTTGTTCAGAGGCAAATGATTATGGCTCAGCTTCTTTTACTGTAGCTTAGGGGTAGACAGGTAAAACAGTTACTGTGGACCTACTGACAGGCTCCCAAGCAGTAAGCTGTGCACCTGTCTCAGTATAATTGCACATCTACCCATGCCCTAAGAGTGCTTTTTATAGGTGAGGTTAAGCCACTTCCAAGACTTATTCCAGACTAACTTACTCACATGAATAAGCATGCAATCATAGAAAGGTAGACATGGATTACAAACTAGAAATTATATTTTTAATCAATTAAAGACGTTGAGTAAAGCAGTTTTCTATCCCCAGCTGGTTCTTTTATCAAACATATCTTGTTTAATCTTGAAATGAAGAAAAAATATCCATGTCTAAAAATCACAGGTTCATCTTGAATAGTTGTATGTGTGTGCATATGCATAATTGTGCACTTATACACATGCCTGGGTTCATGACTCTTTTTTTGCATGCAACTAGACATTTAAAAAGTCAAATGCCTAACAAACTCAATACTTAGTCAACTTTTGATATAGCTAATCTTATAAAGAAGTGTGATTAAAACAAAGATGGAAAGGTACCATACAGATTATTGGTAGCTACAATTTTGTAACTGAAAACCTTAATTTGTTTAATGAAAAATGAATTTGATCGCCTCTCTGAGCAGGAACACTAAACCTGTCAGATTATAAAAAAAATATCATTTAAAAAAACATGCACCTTTCAAACTCTCTCTCAAACGCTGCATCTTAATTTTGTCACCAAGATATGATGCCTGCCTGAAACACTATGCTTTACTCATCAGTCCCGAAAGTTCACCCAGTGTTCATGCTTTATCATAATGACTTCTTAATGAGTATTCAGAAGGCAATTCAGAAGTTTGAGAAAATAATTCCTTCTGATTGAAACTTACTGCGCACAATTGACTCCAGAGACCATGTAAAGCAGCTTAGTTCTGCTCCAGATAAAAATCAGTTCAAGTTTTCCCATTTAATTTAGTGGCAGCAAGGTCTAATGTTTAAGGAGAACTGATTCAGCTTCCCTGCAAAGGTAGCATCACTTTTTCTTTTATTGCATATCAAATGATTATTCTCAAAAAAGAAGTATCAAAAAGCACAGAAGCAGGTGATGTTCAAATGAGTAAGTGCTTGATTCTGGTATCCTTACATTGAGTAACAATTAGGCCCCCCGTACATGTTATCAGTATCATGCAATTACCAGGTTAGCTGCTTAATTACTTTAGAAAGTTACATGTGCAAATTAACAATTGTGCCATAAAAAGATCCAACCAGCTATAAATGTATTGCCTGAAAATGTGTATTAATGTAATAGCTAGTTGCTAACCAGCTTTAAATTTGCACATGTAGCTGGGTGTGCCACCACAGCTGGAAACCCCATCAGCTGACCAGGCTCTCAGCCAGAAGGGTGCACTATGTGCAGCCGGGGCTGGGAGTTTCACAGCTGAGGGGTCTCTCAGACCCAGCAGTGCCAGGCAGCTTTGGACTCTGGGTCCTGCCAATGACCCATAGTTGCCAGGACCCAGAGTCCAGCAGCTGTGGACTCTGAGTCCCAGCAGCTGAGGAGCACAGCTGGAATCTCCCAGCCATGGGGATGCATGGAGCACTCCTGTAGTCTCCCAGCCATGGGGTTGTATGGTATGCCCCCAGGGGGGGAGATAGCTGCTGGAACACAGTGTCTGCAGCTGCAGGACTCTGATTCCTAGCAGCTGCAGGCATGGCTGCAATCTCCCAGCTGTGGGGGTGCAATGGACTCCTCCACAGCTGGGAGCCCCAGCAGCTGAGGGGGACTCCCAGCTAGGACAGCTTGCTTCTTGCAAGTGCAGGAAGAGCCCAGGATCAGGCTTCCCCTGCACTGGCAATAAGGCACAATGGGATCTAATGAATGGTTCCACAATCATGCTTCCTGCTATGCACATGTAGCATGGCAGGAGCAGAGATTGTGCAAGTCACGCATTAAATCCCATTGCGTTTCTACCTGCATGTGTAGAGGAGTCCCCAGTCACACAAATAATCCTCCACTAAGTTAAATTAATTCTTGCATGTCTAACTGATGATAGATTAACAGAGTGGTAATGTAGTGTGGAAGAATGCTGAATTCCAAGGGGACTATGAACTTCTCTTCTGTTTCTAAGAAAGAAAAGGAAAGTCTACAGTTCTGAATTACATATTAGCATGAGAGACTTAAAGTTAACCATTATCTGTCATCACCTGCATTGAGAAGAAATTTCTAATAGTAGATATCCTTTAATTTAGCAGGAAAATCAATCATTGGAAGTTAAAAGCTAGACACATTCTTATAAAAGTAAGGCAAAATGGTAATGAAGATCATTAACCACTGGAACAACATAAGGCTACAATGGATTCCTCATCATTTGAAACTTCTTCTGCGGGGAAGCAAAAAGGTGCCTATATTTTAAGGCAAGATGCGACACAAAATCATGTACCTGACAGAGCTCATCAACCACCAAATTCTCTCCTGATTTCTAACCTAACTTCAAGTCTCGTGGGAAAAAATGAACAAATATTATGTATATAACCTCCTGCTAATGTATATCCATTTGAATCATCTTTACTGAATGTAACTGGCCAGATTCCTTAAACTTTGAGAGATGAGCAAGCATTAGTCTAAAGCAAGGGTGGGGAATTATTTTGGCTGGAGGGCCACTTAATGAATTTTGGGGACCTGTTGAGGGCCACTCTCATCTCCTCTCTGTTCCTCTGCATTTCTTTATCTCTCTCTTATCTCTCTGCCTCCTCTTTGTCTCACTTTCTCTTCTGTTCTCTCAGTCTCTCTCCCACTCTTTCACTCCCTCTCCACCCTCCCTTCCCCCCTCTCCATAACCCAGAACCTGCAGTTCACCAGGAGCCCTGACTCTCAGCTGTGGATCCAGATGCAGGGTTCAAAATACAGGGGGAGTCCAGGGGGTCTGAGCCCCCACATAAGAGATGAGAGCCCTTAGCCCATCCTGCACCTTTCTAAGCAGCTCAGACAGTGGTGGCAGCTCCTTCCAGCTTTCAGCTGCCACTGCCGCAGCCCCGCCAAGAGTCATAATGTAATTTGAACCTGCCCAGATGGAAGTCTCCATCTGGGTCTACAGCTGAGCATCAGGGCTCCTGGTGAACTACAGCTTCAGCTGGGTTCTAGAGGGAGAGGAATGGAGGGAAGGAAGGAAGCTGAGAGAGACAAAGAGAAGAGACAGAGAGAGCGACAGAGAAATGCTGCCACCCACCTGGCATTGCAGCAGCTTCTTCCTGGGTCCAAGCTTGATGCCATTGGCAGGTTTTGGGACAGGGCTCCAGGTGGGAGCTTCCATTTGGGGTGGTTGGAGGCAGGGGCCTGTATGTGCACGTGCACATGGCTGGCATGCAGCCAGGCAGGGTGGTTAGAGCAGCCCAAGCAGCTGGATGCATGTAGGTCTATGGGGGGGCAGGGGTTGGATGGTTACAAATGGGTCCTGGTACAAAAAAGTTTGAGAACAACTGGTCTAAAGAATACCCCAGGTGTGTGTGTCAAAGGCACATCTGGTGCATTCAGGGTCAGGTTGTCACACCACCCTTATCCCTTGGTAAGCAGATGTAGCAATTAAATATTTGTACGCTATTTCTGGCCTGAATTTCACCTTACAGTTACTGACATAAGTTTGATTGAATGCCTTTTGTCAGAGACCATAATACAAATTATAATAAATAAAATTGATCAAAACAAATAAAAATATTTTTGTCTATTTCAAAATCTTGATTAATCAATGTTAATAGAATTATTGAAACTCACTTTTCACATGCCATTATTTATTATTTCTATTTTATAAGGGAATCAAGGATCATGGCCCTACTGTCCTAGCTGTTATTCCAGCATATATCTAAAAGAAGCAGCTTCTACTCTCCCCTTTTTCCCTGACCACTGCCCACCTCCCCCAAAGTTTCCAAACTTAGAAATACATTTTTTCTATTTTTTCTATAGTGGTGCTTGTTACTTAATATGTACTAATGAAGGAAATGCCTTGACAGTAACAAGAATCAGTTAAAACCATTTTTAACATTTTAAATGAAGAGGGCATATATCCCACCTCCCCAAGTTATTTTTTTACTTATGTTTAGTAAAGCTTTGTATTTTCTAGTATTTCCCTGTTACTTAAACAAACTGCTATAACCTGATACTTCCCCCAAAATTGTATATTCTAAAAGAGACATTGCTGTATTGGAAACTGACAACATCCATGTAATGAGTTTTATTAAAGTTCATCTTCCAGACTTTAAAAATCCTTCCTTTTAGGCTCAGGTTCTGGTTGTTTCTATAGTAGCTATAGGATTTCATTCATCTTTTTTTGTTATCTTATAATGACATATGCTACTTTATTCAGTAAACACAACCCAGGAAGGCATTGCAGGGAAACAACTTGCTTAGTGTTGACATGGTTCACAAGTAATATTGGCCACAATGTAACAATTCATTTCCCATAACTAGGGGTCTTCAATGGGCTTATAGGATAAAAGTGAAAATACCAAGACATATTTTAAGAACTAATATTTCAGCAATTTGCTTATCGATGATAACACAAGTGCACATTAATCTCTTTTCTTAGTCGCTTCTTCTAAGGTCAGTCCTAGCAGCTATTCACAAAAAAGTCTATACTCCCACTTCATATGCATAACTTAAAGCTCTTTTGCATTCATGTGAAGTATGCCTGATTCTTCCCACTGCTATCTTAAAGCTGAGGAGTGCTGTGTTTAGAAGAAAGATAAAATTAATTCTGTGTTGCATACACTAAGATTCAAGGTTGAGGTAAGATATTCAAAATGATTAACTCTTTCTTGTTTTAAAGGAAAAGAGTCCACCAACACTATTAATGTTCCTTATATCTCCCTGTGTGGAAAAATAAAGTTGTATGATAAATTGCTGCTGTTCCCTGACCTACAGCAAAATAAACAGTGTGAGGAAACAATAATACTTTCTGTCTTATTAATGAATGAAAGTGAATTAATGTGATATTCTATGTAAGAGAATTGATGATAAACTCATTGGCTGTTCCACATGCCTGCCACCATAACTTAGCATTCAGTAATAAGCACTTAAATTAGAGTTCTGTTGAACAAAAGAACAGTCTGTGCTATTGCACACCTTTTGTAATTCTTGTATGAAATGTTATTAGAGAGGGCTAAGCCTGAATCTTAAGGGGATGCACTTTGCTCTGCCTTCCATTTCACCAGGCAGAATTTCTGCTGATTGCCCTATTGTGAAAGTAAATAAATATTTTAACTAAACCCTTTAGAACGTATTTGCTCTATTGTTTCAAGTGTTTTGAAATATGTATTTTAATGAGGGCAAATTATAAGTAGAAGACAAAGGCATTTCTTGTGTAACCTGTGGAACAATAGGAAAAAATGTATATTACCTTTATACTTAATCCAAATCCTCCTACAGTTTGTCTTCTAATTGTTACTGTTCTTTCCTGAAAAAGTTAGATCAAGTTCAGTTAGTTTTAATATTTTCTGCCACAATATCTACATTCACATGTCAATGGGTTGTTTCTAGCCCCCTTCCCACACTATCTTTTCTTGTCATAATAAATCTGTGAATTCCAGAGTACAAAATCTGAAGAAACTGATAAATTCTGGAAGCTTGAATGTCTGAAAAAGGCAACCTTATCTTAAACTAAAGCTCATGTATTTATTTTTTCTAGCTAAAGATTTCATTCCTATTGAATGACATTGCTGAATTTAATAGCAATGAGTAACTGAACTTTGCCAATATGTCACCACAGATTCCAGTATTGACTTCACATTTTTCTTCATCCACTGTACCTTCTTTATATTTAATGTGCAGAACTGCTCGGTGGCAGCCATCCTAGATATTTATATTTGTAAAAGTACACAAGTAGAAAATATTTTTGAGGTTCCTGCTACCCACATTTACTCTTGGAACAAATGTAGTATTTCAGTTAATACTGAAAACCATATGATCAGTTATACCCATATACCATACATGGAGATGCACACTCACATAGATTCACACACACACACACACACACACACACAATTGTTGATATTTTTCTGTCTCAAAATAAAATTTAGTGATATGGATCTTACACACATATTTACACATGTGCATGTTATTTATTTTATATAGTTTAAAATTATACCCTTAGTAATCCAAATTTAATTCATCACTATGCTGTATCCAGCTCCAAAGCAAATTATTCTGGTGATATCCTATGTAAATTAAGGGCATGCTTAAATCTTATTTTGTGTGTGTGTGAAAGTGGTAAACAAGCATCCCTGTACTGATCTATATAAGCTATCTATACCACACCTACTAATGCTACAGAAGCAGTAGTTCTCCAGAAGCACTATGTGGACCTGTCTATACATGACACTATGTAGCTGTAACGATGCGCTACAGAAATGTAGCTTATCGCTACAGCAATGAAGTGGTGTTGAGCAGTGATGCCTGTGCTACACCGCCATAGTGATGGCCTACCTCATTATAGCACATTACTACAGCAACGTAGCATATACAAATATCTGTGCACTGCTACAGCAATGTAGCATCTAAAAATTACGGTGCAGTAACGGCTGTTACTGAACCATCATTTAGTACTTCCAAAAGTAATAATGGCATTGTGGGGGGCACATGTAGACTTGCCCAGTATCTACTTCATAGGAACACAGGACTGGTAGGGATCTCCTAAGACATTGTGTACATTCCTCTATATTTACAGGCATCTGTTAACTCTTATGTGTCACTTAAATCCCTCTCACACAATTACAAGGCACAACACATGCTATAGGTAAAATCAGAGGAAACAAGGGCACTGCCAATGCCAAGGGCATTGCAACAACAGGGACAGCCTGTTAGTCAATACATGCCCAAGAGATGCCAGGAAAAATGGCCATGTCCCAAGCTACAGAAGGCAGTTCCCCCTTATAGTCCATGCCAATTTGTCTAAGGGAAAATTTCCTTCCAGATACCAAATTTGGTGGTTGTTATGACCTGAATGAAAGAGTAGTTTCTTTAGCTAGGAACTTCTGAATTTTTTAAGACCCAGCAGGAACATCAGTAGATTCCAGTACAAAATTCCCAACATTAGCTGTGACCAATATCCTAGTACCTTGGAGGAAGACAAAAACCAAAAAAACAAAAACACCCAAAAAACAAATAACGTCCCCCCCCCTCAAAACCTACAGCATTAAAGAGGAAAAAATAGTTTTCTTTTGCCCAAATGATAATGAATAAAAGTAGATCTTTCATACCTCAAGAGCTACCTTATCATCATAAACTGGGGATTGCAAACATGCAACTCCAGATCACACTCACTGTGCATGTCTAAATGAGATGCTTTACTGAACAGTAGAGCAAATTATGGCACAGTAAGCATCCATATCTACACATACAGATGCTTACTGAACAGTAAATAACTCTATTTGTGAGAAAATGTGCTACCTGAATATACAAGTAGCAAATTTACTTGTAATTACTTACTGAACAGTAATGCAAATTTTCTCCTGGGCAGCCTCAAAACTGGGGGCAGCCTCAGCTCAGCTTCAGAGCTAGGAGATTCTTGTCTGAAGCCACATATCACTTCCCATAGCCCCAGCTGGTCCCAGGAGGAGACTGCACACCTCATCGTGCTGTGGAGTGAGGCCAAGCTGCTCACCCAGTTTGTGAAGAGCAGGTGCTCCAATGCACGTATCTATGAGGGGCTGTCGAGTCACATGTCAGAGCATAGGGACAACCAGTCAGTGCATCAATGCCACATAAAATGCAAGGCCTTGTGCACATAGTGGATCATGGTCACTGACCACAACCAGTGGTTGAAGGCTACTTGCAAGTCTATGTCCTTTATGCAGCAGCTGGATGACATCCTCATGCCCTGAGACCCTGGCCTGAGCCATGCTATGTACTCAAGCACAGGCAGCCTGCCCAAGCCTCCACTATGGCCTGGCACCCACAGAGATGAATAACCTGGGGGGGCCCTCAGGCCTCCAGAAGCCCATAACACTGAGCTCCTAGCCTCTGGCCTCCTCCAGTAGCTCAGGGAGTCTAAGCCAGCACCTTCCCCAACAGTTCTGTGTGCTCATTCCCAACAGGCCGGCCATGTCACCACCAACTCCTCCCAAGAGGGCCCCCCTGCCAAGGCATCCAAATGCCATGCTGCTGCAACCCAGAACACTGTCAGGAGCCACAAGTCCTTGCCACCAGCTGGAATTGACTCAAATCACTGGGGATGCCTGCCATGGTCTCACAGTGGGGGGATGGCCCTCCCATTCCATGCACTAGCCCCAGCCCCAGTCCTGGCCCCTGCCCCACATTTCTGTCTGGACCATGAGCTCCTCTAGGGTATGGGCAGTGACAGGAGGCTTGGCCAGTGGCTGCCTGAGCCAGGGCCTGCCCAGCTGACTTACCATGGTCTGTGTACTGCACAGCCCCCTGGTACAAAGCATCTTATTTCAGAAATGATGCAAGCTGTCACAAACAACCTCTTTCTCCTGGCTCTGTAGGCCCTGCAGCTGCACACAGGGGAGAGGTACCAGGTGACAACTGGGATGTTCCATCAGAATCATTGGCAGCCTCAGCTGGTGCCCTGTGGATGCACCAGCTCCAGCAGTGCAAGACCAAGGACCAGACCCAGCTGCTGAACCAGCTGGTCACAGTGACTGAGGAGTGCCTGACAGGCTTGCAGACTTGGCAGGTGGAAAACACTGCCTGCGAGGACACCAGGGACTGACACAAGCAAGCCAGGGACAGGCAGTGGGACCAGGCAGACCAGGAGTTCTGGAAGAGGCTCCTGGCCCCAGAGGAGTGGTATATGGAGGCTGGTGCCTGTCCTGGTGACCAGGGAAGTGGGGGCAATGGATAAGGACCATTGGGTGCTAGACATTGTCCTCCATGCTGATCTCTGCCCTGCCCCTGGCCCTAGCCTTTCCTTCCCCCTGGAAGCTCAACACTACACAGAAGTAGTCCCCATCCCCCAATGGGCCTGGGCTAAGGTGCAGCAGTACCTCCACTGGCCAGGAACTCCTGCCCTGGACCCCACCCTGGGTCCCCTTCCACCCAAACTTTCCCCCTGCTCACCCCAGCTCCACACAGCTGTGGAGCAGAAGCTGCCTGCAGTGGGGTCAGGACCATGCACAGGATATGCTGTCCCAGCCCTCCAGATGCAGGAGGGGAAGATAGGCACACCAGCTGAGCAGTACCCGCCATCACCACAGGTGAGTTCCCCACCCATTGGCCTTGCCTCAGCATTCTGTAGGGGAGCAGCCAGGGCTCGGGTGCTGGCTGCATATCCCCAGGCTCCACTTCCAGGTTCCCCTAGCCCATGGCTCCCCACCCCCGGAAGGCTCACATACAGCCCACACTGCAAATATTATTGGTGGTGGGTGGGGTGGGTGGTGGAAGGGATCTGTGGGGAGAGGGCAAGAGAGAGAGGTTCTTTGGGGAGGGGGAATGAGCTCTGATGTGGAGAAGGCGGGGGAGGTCTGTTACTGTGGAGGGGACTAAACTGCTTTTCTGTAGTGACTGTGGTAAGGATGGGCAGTGGGGCAGGGCTCCATGGGCAGCAGTACAGGTGGGCTATACTGATTGAAGAGTGCAAGAGGAGGTGGTTAGCCAGTGCCTCACACCCAGTATCCTAATCCCCACTGGCAGGTGTAAAGCTTACTTGGGGCCTCAGTGGAAGGAGCAATGCTAGTGCTCCTGGTACCAGGCATCTTCCTCCTGCTGTGCTTATGGAAGAGCTCCCCCTGGGCCTCACAGATGCTATGTAGCACACATGCTGTGGCAATGACCTGGGGGATGTTGGCCTTATCAACCTCAAGGCAGGTGGTGATCCACCTGATCCACCAAGGTGCGCTCCACTTTGAGGCCCAGCGAATTGATACTAAGACAGAACAGCAGCAGTGGAGGAATGAGAAGGAGACCAACCCAGGGCTCTGAATCCCACTCCCCTGTGAAACAACATGCCCCCAGAATCTTCCAGAATCTATGTGTGCTTCCAGAATCTGGCTCCTCAGTCACCTGAGAACCCATCGAACCTAACTGACTTCATCCTTGATTTTGAGGGATTGCCAATGATGCCTCAGCATATTCTGAAGGGTGGCACACTCCTCCAGGGCAACTTCCTTGGCAGTCACCTTGCCCATGATGAATAGGTAGCTGATGTAGTGGAGGCTGGTGGGTGTGACCAACTTGAGCAGGGTGATGGCCAGCTGGGTCTCTGTGGGGAGGGACTGTCACATGGTGGTGTCCTGCTGCTCCAGGTGAGGATGGAGATGCTCTGGAAAGTCCTGGAAGGTGGCACAGATCATGTAAAAGGACTCAAACCAATGCTTATCATCCCAGATGGTCTGGACAACATCCAGCCACCAATACTGGCTGGCTGGCCAGGCCCAAAGGCAGTGGGGCTGAAGCCAGGCAGGTCATGGACAACCCCAGTGGTGGAATTCATGCATTGGTGTCATCCCTGCCAGGGTCCAGGTGGCAGCAGCATAGTGGTAGGGGCCTAGGATTCCATGGGGAGCTAAGCCTGGTGTCTGCGTGGCACTACAGGGCCACTAGGGCCAAGGTCATCCTCATGGTGGGAGAGCAGGGCCAGCATGATGGTCAGCAGGAGCCTGGTCTCATGGACATCACTGCCATGGCTTAGGGTTGGAACAGCCCTGAAGTAGCAAGTCAAGGCTGTGGCGACAGTCCTGCTGCATGCTGCCGCTACACTCTGTATGCTGCTCTGGGATAGGGAAGCAGGTGGCTCAGATGCAGAGTGCAGGACTGTATTTTAAAGATGGCTGGTGGCCACAGGTCTCCAGCTCCCCCTGCAGGAAGCATGAGGTGGGGCAAGGCCCCAGGGAGCAGGAGCAAATCCATGAGGAAGAGATTGTTTCTTTTCTATAGTACCTGGTTTTAAATTAATATACTGGATATTTAATATAATAAATGTAGTACCATTGATTTTCAATAAACAGTGCCATAATGTTTGAGACCTAACTATTTAGTCACATTTATACTATGCTCATTTATATTATTCTGTATTTTCCATTATCAGTATAGAGCCCTATGTATGCATATCAACCATCAAACGTGCCAACTGAGTGCCATTTTTCTTCCCAACTACCATGCCCTCCTGTTACAGACATCATCATCCTAGCACATACATTTTTTATTTAGAGTTGTTACACCATTTTTGCACTTATATTAATTTACATCCCAAGCATGCATACATGCTCAACTTAATGGTACAAGAACTGATTTTAATAGGATATCAATGGAACTACTTCTATGCCCAAAGCTAAACACATATATTAGTGTCTTCATCATGGGGACCTCAGGGCCTTGGCCCAAGTTACCTTAAAATGGCGTAAAAGCATTTAAAACAAGAACAGCCATTAGCTAAGGAGTGTTAAAGCACCATAAGTATCCTCTGAAGGTTTCAAAGGCTCCGTCTATACATTACACTTAAGATATTATTAACTAGTTGATTACATCTTAGGTTGTCACACATTCAAGCAATTAATGGCATAAGGGGAGAAATTAGCCACAAAATTATTCCACTATATATGTGTCATAATTCTGTGGCTCCTTACTGTCATGCGAGAGTTAAAGATATGCCACTTCAGATGAGGTTTATTTTTTATTTGTTTTGCCCAGGTCATTCCACGGTACTGTCTGGATGTTCTGGGGAAATACAATGCCTTACTTTGATTCTTCTAGTATCCTAGGATACATAGCTCCCAGCCTTTCTGCCCCTTCCCACCCTCCAAATCTCTAGTGGTCTCCATGCACCCCCCGCCTTTTTTTATATACTGAGAACAGCCTTCTTAGTGCTTAATGGCAGAGAGTTGCATGATCTCACTTCATGGGGGTTCTGGGCTTAGCTTGGAGCCACTGGGGCTCTATTCAAGGGAGATGGTGCAGCATGGGAAACCTTGCTTCTCCTGGCCACATGGTATCCCTACCTGGGGGATCCATGATAAGCATGGAGCCTCCAGGGCTCAATTAACCTGAGATCATGCAGCTGATCATGTGGATGCTAAGATCTGTACCTGTTAAGCCCTGTGGGGATCTGGCAGGTGGAAAGACCCTGGGGTTAGGGGAAGCACGGTTTTCCTGGCTCCAGGGTCTCACCTCCTTGGGGCTCCACACTAAGAAGGGGGCTATCAGGCTTAAGTGCATCAAGACACTAAAGCTGGGAAAAGCATACTTCCTCTGGCTCCAAGGTCTTGTCTTATGGCCTCTGACATGGCCACCCTGTAGCTCCACTCCCAGGTGCCAGGGGTTATCCTATCCAAGGATATGGGGAAGCACGCCTTCTGTGCCTACACCCCTCAGCCTTCTAGCCCCCCTCCATCCAGGACTGGACCTGAGGGTGCTCAAGGGAAAGCCTTACTCTACCAACCTGGGCAGGAAAGAACATGGGAAAAGGCCATGTTCTTGTGTGAAATGTTCTATTTCAGGTAAAGTGAGCTTAATTGAAGTTCTCCTTGCACTGGTACTAAAGGCACGGGCAGCCCCAAGAATGGGGGCTGGGATGGAGTGGGAAGCCTGAGGTCCTGTTTGGCAGGGCTGTTTTCAGGCAGCCAGTGTGGAGCCAGTCACCTGAGTGCTGCTCACCAGTGCATTCCATCCTATGATGGGTGAAACCATGGAGGACTCATGGGAGGAAAACTGGGGTCCCCCTAAACTCACCCACCTTGGATGGGACCACTGGAAACTCAGAAGGGTTTGTTGCAGGTAGCTGGTTCTTGCCAGCCCATTTCCCCTTTCCTGGTCAGGATGGGAACGTGCAGTGCCCCCCATACTTCAGCAGTTCCACTCCAGCCTATATGACCCAGCTACTCCTGACCCAGTCCTGGCTTCCCCACAGCCTTCCCATGAAAGGGCAGTGCCACTGGAACAGGCTGGTATGGGGTCAACCAGCTGGGCTCAGCTAGGGGGCTCATCAGGGCCCAGACCTCTACCACCACCCACAATTTATTTGTTAATTTATTAAAAAATGATTTGAGAAAGTCTATTTTTTTCATAGATTCATAGATGCTAGGGTTGGAAGGGACCTCAACAGATCATTGAGTCTGACCCCCTACCAAAGGCAGAAAAGAGTGCTGGGGTCAGATGACCCCAGCCAGGTGCCTATCCAGCCTTCTCTTAAAAACCCGCAAGGTAGGGGAAAGTACTACCTGCCTTGGAAGCCCATTCCAAATTTTGGCCCTCCTTACCATGAAGAAATTATTCCTGATATCTAGCTTAAATATGCTCTCTGTCATTTTATAATTGTTGTTCCTTGTTACCCCAGGAGGCACCCTGGGGAACAGAGTATCTCCAATCCCTTATTGTGTCTCCCTGTTTCCAGTTCTTTTATTTAATTTCAGACCAAAATGCTTTAAATAATTATATAAAAACCACTTTACATAACCTTAAATGCAGACCAAGGTGAGCTGATGCTAATGGGTCTCCCCCCATAGGTGTTCTTCCCCCCCTCACACCAGACAAATGCCGCACCACTGCCGGGTGGCCACTTCATTGTGCCTCAGTTCTCCTGACCCCACAAACCCCCTGTTTTTCATCTCTGCCTTGGTATGTGCTCTGTGCCATGCAACCACCATGACAGTTCTCAGTTCTGCCCTGACATGTGTTCTGTGCCATGCAATGACCATATTGGTTTCAGAAGAAAACGTTTCAAAATAGAGTGTCTTCTGTAACTTCTATCTACGCTGCCTCCCATTCTCGAGCTGTTTTCAAAAGGGAAGGGGGTTAGAGAGCAGAGGAAGTTCAGTCTAGGGAGGGTTTCAAGTCCCACTGGGAGGTGGAGAGGGCATATTGGAGCCACAATGAGGTGGAGGATCTCCAATTCACCTATTCTACCCTCCAGAGCTGGGTAGAGGATGCCTAGAACAAGCTTCCACTTCTCACTTTCCCCCCTCCCATTCTGAAACAGGGACAGGCTGAGGTTGGGCCATTATTAGGAGAAACTAGCTGCAGACTGGAAGCCAGAAGCTAAATTCCCCTCCCCCCTGGAAGCAACAGTGAACTTCTGTTTGGTCTGGGGGATCAAAGTGTTCTGAGTTACAGGGAGAAGCTTCACTTCTGTCTACATTGTTTATGGAAGGGTGAAGGGGACAGGTGTTTAGGTGGTGTTCTCCTCAATCTTTCATGTCAAGAAAGAAGGGCATGTGCAGGAATGGACACATCCTGCAAATCAATGCATGGCTGTGCAGATGGTATCATCAGTAAGCTTTGGCATCTTTGACCCTGGGACATTGTTCCGAGCACAAGGATTACTAGGAAGAGACAGGACCCACCTAACAAAGAGAGGGAAGAGAATCTTTGCAGACAGACTTGCTAACTTAGCGAGGAGGGCTTTAAACTAGGTCCACTAGGGATGGAGACCAAAGCCCTGAGGTAAGTGGGGAAGTGATCTGGAGGAAGCACAAGCAGGATGGGGGAAAAGAGGAGAACTTCTCATTCTTCCTCAGAAAGTAGGGCAATGGCTAGTTATCTCAGGTCTCTACATATATGCACAGAACCTAGGAAATAGACCACCAAACCAGGAGGATAAGGTGTATGAGGATTTCTTCAAACAGCTATCAGAAATGTCCCAATCACAGGCCCTGGCTGTCATGAGGACTTCAATCACCCTGACATCTGCTGGAAGATACAGCAGTGTTCATGCAACCTAGGAAGTTTTTGGAGAGGGTTGGGTACAACTTTCTGGTGCAAGTATTGGTCAGATAAGGGCCATGCTCTTCTTGACCTTCTGCGCACAAGCAGGGAAGAATTGGCGGGGAAAGTACAAGTGGATAGCCATCTGGGCAGCAGTGACCAGAAGATGATTGAGTTCAGGATCCTGAGGAAAGAAAGGAATAATAGCAGCAGAGTAAGGACCCTGGACTTCAGAAAAGCAGACTTCAACTCACTCAGAGAATTGATGGGCAGCACCTCTGGGAAGCCAGTCTAAGGGGAAAGGGAGTCCAGGAGACCGGTATGTTTTTTAAAGAAACCTTACTGAGGGCACAGGAATGGACCATCCTGATGTACAGGAAGACCAGCAGAAGGTATGGCAAAAAACTAGCTTGGCTTATCAGGGAATTACTTCAGTAAACTAAATCACAAAAAGGGAAACTTGCAAGAAGTGGAAGCTTAGACCAACAACTAGAGAGGAATATAAGAATATTGCTTGGGCATGCAGTAATAAAATCAGGAAGGCCAAAGTGCAGTTGGAGTATGCAGCTAGCAAGGGATGTGAAGGGTAACAAGAAGTGTTTCTTCAAGTATATCAACAAGAAGAGAAAGACCAGGGAAAGTGTGGCCCTCTTACGGAATGGTGGAGGCAAGCTAGTGACAGATGATGTGCAAAAGGCTGAAATACTCAATGCCTCTTTTACCTCAGTCTTCACAGGCAACATCAGCTTCCAGACTACAGCACCTGGGATCACAGTTTGGGGAGGAGGTAAGCAAGCCACAGTGGCAAAAAACAGGTTAGGGACTGTGGAGGGCCAGTAGGGGGGTGCTCCTGTGCTCAGCCACCCACCTCACTGTGCCCAACCACTTTCCAGGGTCTAAGTGCCTCCCTGGGGGTACCTCATGTCTGGCCGACCCTCCTTCCTGAAGCACACCTGCCAGCCTGGGGGTATTGCTGCCACCACCCAGGGACCGGCTTGATCCTGGCCTGGTGTTCCCTGGAAAACACTGGCCTAGTAGCCCTCAAGGATATTTGACTCATTTCAAGAACTTGGGATGCTTCCCTCAGTCGGAAGCACAAGTAGTAGTCTCCCTTAGCCAAACCAAGGGGACCCCAAGACATAATCTAGACCCACTCCCAATAAGTCTCTCATGCTAGGTACAAAAGAGAACTTTATTGGTTACAAGGAGTAGGGTTGGAATAGGGTACAGAGTTGAGTAGTATCAGAGAAATCCCATGGAGCAAACAGGGTGGCTGGAGTAGCCTTTGATCACTCATCTGAGTTACTGCAAGCTATATATCTAGTTAGATCTTAGGTAGCCTACTCACAAGTATCATCCACAGGCAGGTGTAGATTCCCTCTGGAGGCAGGCAGTTCACTGATCATGAGTTTTGAGAGAGAGAGAGTAAGTTTCAGATGGTCCAGCTCTTCTCTCTCTCTGAGTTTTCATCATGGCAACTGCCCCACCTCCTGGGCAGTCCTTAACTTATATAGCCCTTATGACCTCATTTACCTGGTCCAATGGAGGCCAGCACCAGTCAGCCTCCCCTCAGTCCTTGAAAAAATCATGGAGCATATCCTCAAGGAATTAATTTATAAGCACCTGTAGGAAAAGGTGATTAGGAGCAGTCCACATGAATTCACCAAGGACAAGTCATGCCTGCCCAATCTGATTTCTTTCTATGATGAAATGACTGGCTCTATAGAATAAGGGAGAGCAGTGGACATGGAATACCTTGACTTTACCAAGATTTTTGATATAGCCTCCCACACCAATCTTCCAAGCAAGCTAATGAAGCATATGTTGGATGAATGTACATTAAGGTAGACAGAAAACTGACCAAATTGTCCATCTCAAAGAGCAGCAATGAATGGGTTGATGTCTAGTTGGCAGCCGGTACCAAAGTGAAGTGTCTCATGGGTCAGTCCTAAAGCTGGTTTTGTTCGTATCTTCATCAATAACCTGGAAGATGGGATGAAGTATGCCCTCAGCAAGTTTGCAGAAGACACCAAGCTGGGAGGTAGTGGGACAAATAACTGAGTATGAGCCAAGAGTGTGCCCTAGTTGCAAAGAAGGCAACTGGTATACATGACTGCCTTAGTAGGATCACTGCCAGCAGATCAAAGGAAGTGATTATTCCCCTCTATTTGGCATTTGTAGTACTTCATCCAGTTTTGGGGCCCCCACTACAGAAAGGATATAGCCAACTTGAGGAAAGTCCAGTGGAGGGCAATGAAAGTGATTAGGGGGCTGGGGCACATGACTTAGAGGCTGAGGGAACCGGGCTCACTTAGTATGGAGATGAGAGACTGAGGATTGATTTAAATCATAGCCTTCAACTACCTGAAGGGTGGTTCCAAAGAGGCTAAACTACTCTTAGTGTTGGCAGGCAACAGAATAAGGAGCCATGGACTTAAGTTTCAGGACATTTAGGTTAGGTATTAGGAAAATCTCTCTCACTACAAGATTAGTAAAGCACTGGAACAGGTTACTTAGAGAGGTTGTTGAAGTTTTTAAGAGCTGACAAGACAAAGTCTTGGCTAGGATGATCTAGTTGGGGATGGTCCTGCTTTAAGCAGGGGGTTGGACTAGATGATTTCCTGGGTTCCCTTCCAACCCTAAGCATGATTTCTATGCATTTTTACATAGTTTTACAGATTTTCCAAATCTATTTCATTCTTTATGTTAAACCACATAGATGCTATTTTCAATTTGAAACACCTATGATTAGGGTAGAATTCTGCTCTATAAATTCTCAGTCTGATAGGAAGAATAAGAGTACATAAGGAACACAAAAAAAGTTGTTATCAAAGTTAAAGAATGAATACATAAAAAAAAAAACTGGTAAATATGAAACTGCACCTAGAGAAGTGAGCTACCATGGGGAAGATTGGGGTGGGGAGAGAATGACCCATATGTGGGAAAAGACGAATAGATTAGAAGAATGCAATAAACTGATAGACAAATGTATTGGCTATGTTGACAAGCACATCAAAGCTTTAGCTTCACTGACATTTGAAGTTAAAATACTTCTGTGTTTACAATTTAAAGTAATTTAGCACCTACCAGTGCTAGCACTATCACTCCACCCAAGACAACTGCATTTTCCATTTTGCAAAGGGAAGTTGCTTTAGGCCTCTGCTACACATTACATAGATGATGAAATTAACTGGTTAATCCCTCAATAATTTAAGACTAGCCACACATGCAAAGTTAGACTTGCCACAAGTTCAAAGTGATTATCACACAATTAACTGTTTATTTGCACAATACATTTAGATCAGCCACATGTGCAATACAATTATCACACAATGATGACTACCCAGCTACAAAAAGAGCCACCAGCTATAAAGTTAGGGCTTGAAAATGTGTAATAACTTTATAGCTGGTTTCTACTTAGTTTTAATTTGAATGTTTAGCAGATCCCTTGGTTTCTTTTTCTGGGTTTTCCTTTAATTTCTTTGAATTCTTTTAAAAGAATATAACAGTTGCCACAAATGCCAGACTTGATATATAGCGAGAAAATGTTTGTCCTAGACTACTTACGACATGAAAAGTAATTACATAAAGGAAACAATTGTTTTTTGTTATAACTTCTGCAAATTCATGCAATAGTTACTGCAATTTTGGAATGATACCTTCCTTTCTCATTAGCTATGTTCAGTTCACAAGTTATGGAGGCAGCCTGGGCAACCAGGGATTGCATATGGGAAAAGATCGAGTTACTGGAACAGTAGAGACCACAGCTCCATTACACTTTGACTGGGCATAGAGGTTGACTGGTATAGGCCAACAGGTTAGCTGGATAAAAAACAGGTTAGCTGGATTAAAGTGTGGTATCAGTAGTTCATATTGGCTTTATTGGAGCAGTGCATGCATTTGGGTCTCTGCTGGTTTTCACTCCGGAAAAGTTAACATTTCTATGTCTGACCATTACTACAATCACTCATTCCAATTACTGAGTTGTATACAAAGGCAAGCAGTAAGTTCAAGACTGCCAATTCAAGTATTTCACATGTACTAACTTTGCTTCATATATAAAGTGAAAGACAACAAGGTCACCACCCCCCTGAATTCCTGGAAAGCCTTATTATATGCAATTTTAGCTTGCTGCTAAGTGAGAAAACTCTTAATATATATACAATAGTGACTGATGTTTTGTCTTTTCTAGATATTGTGTGTTTGACATTTGACTTTTTGATAAATGAAAAGATTCTATTCCTGTGAGAACATGCAGGCCATTTTAATCTTTCAAAATTGACCTAGAAAATGGCAGTTATCTTTTTAAATGTCAATAGATTGTTATACTGAAGTTTTTCAATATCTTTAGAAAAATAAGGGCAGATTGAATTATCTTTCTGTAATGGTATTTAGAATTGTCAGCTCTATGTTGTCACTTAAAGCTATTCAGGTTGGCAAAGAACTCAAGTTATCATATCTGATGGCTTTGATGGCCTTTACAAAAAGTTGGCAGTCTCGGTCCACTTCCTAGTCAGCAAACACCTACCACACAGAAAACATTATCACAAATGCTTTTCTTTGCTTCCTGTGTCAGTAGAAACACACAGAATAAAAATGATTGATGGATGAATTCAGCTTTTCATCAAGTTATAGACCAGGTACAGGGGTATAGGTTATAGCCGTGTTGGTCTATGGTCATAGGAAGAGCACAGACCAACTGCAGATGCTTCCTCTACCTGACAAAGGGTATTTATGCCTGAAAGCTTGCAAGGAAGATTTTTTTCCAACTATCTGAGTTGGTTTAATAAAATATATCAGATTTATCCAAAGAACCTTGTAAACCAGGTACAGCTACTCAAAAAGCCTGAGGTGGAAGCGATCCAAATTACATGCTTTACTCTAGGTGTCTTAGGTTAGATCATAGATTCATAGATTCTAGAGAACAGGCCAACAGATCAGTAGAGAACAGAGTATATGTTTGCCCCTTAGAGGACAGGGGGGAGAGCACAGAAGCTGCCTGCACTGGGTGAGGGCCAGAAGGTTGGGGATGCTCCCGCATGAATGCCAGTGGTCTTTTCAGGCTGGGCCACCTGTGATTGGCTGCTAGAGCAGCCCTCCCCCGACATCATCAGACACAGACATGACAGCTCCTGGCATACAATGGAGGAAACCTCGCTCAGCAATGCCTGGCAGCTTAGTCCAGCTCCCTGGAGCTGTGCCAGCTTGCAGAGGTATAGGTGTCCTTGGGTGGGTGTGCAGGAGTCAACCCAGCCTTCACAAGCTGGCACAACTACGCAGAGAAGGACTGGACCCAGGCAGCCTTCTCGCCCAGCCTCAGCATCAGCCACTGTGGTTTCTCAGTTCTGTAACAGCCCAAGTGCAGAGCCAGGTAAGTGCTCAGCTGGAGAAGCTGAGTTCAAGCCAAGTTCTAGTGCACTTTCCTTCAAGGGGAGGGTCAGCAGGAGGCTGCAAAGGCACCTAGTATGCTGTAGAACAACAAGCTGACTCGAGTCAGGGGGGGATCTGGTCCAGAAGTTTGATAGAACAGTCCAACCTAAATCACTTAAGTCTACCAACACATTGATCCAAGTCTATCTTAGACTGGGTTCTACTATTTTTAAATCAGTCCATGGGTGCTAAAGTTCTGTGTGGTTATGGGTGTAGACTGGTTTCTGATCACATATACTGGTATAAGTATAAGGCCTGTACCTGGCAATAATCCCTACCAGAAATCCAGACTGTATTTCTTTATATCATTCTACAGTTTGAGACAATGTTAAGGAAAAATATACCATAATAATTTGTTCAAATAATTTGCTGTGCCTTTTATCTGCCTCTCCTGTCTTCACTTTTTGTAAATGTTCAAATAACTGCATTTTATTGACACCAATGCATCTGAAAAGTAAAGATTAAAATTCAACACTTGAACATTAATGGAAAGAAAATCCAAACTGTAAAAAACAGAAGGAAACAAACAAAATAGTATATGACCAATTGATCAGTTAAAGCCAAGTAATATATTCTTCATTTCTACTGTAAATAGAAAAAAAGCATAATTTTAAAACATTAATAATTTGAACAAAATTGTGTTGTTTACCCAGAAACAGAAAACAGAAAAGGTTAAAACTTATCAAATTATTTATTTATAACAATTTGCTCATTTCTATTCAATCATCATCTGTCTCTTATCTATGATTATGGTTATTTCACTTGCATTTATAATTAGAAAACTGCAACTCAGAAAACAACATTTATATTTAACGTTATATTCTTCATCCTTAAATTGGTGGTATTGTGGTTAATTCTGCTGACTGGAAGACAGGAGACCTGATTTCTAAAACAATGCTGTCACAGATATTTTTTTTTCCAACAAAATGAAAAATTACTCTTCGTGGACTATTTCCTCATATATAAAATGGGGAAAAATAATTCTTCCCAGCTCACATTTAATGATGTGTAAAATCAAACTCAATAAATTTTTTAGAGGGAAGATACTATCCTATTCCAAGTATTGCTATTCTGAAAATGTCCAAGACTGTAGATAATTAGTTATTAAAGGTCATGAATCTCTTATGAATCTATCCAAAAAATCCTATATCACTGAATGAAAAAATATAGATATTTAATTATGGAATACTTTATTCCACAGCAACACATAAGTAGCTTATTCAAAGAGAAAGAGAATCAACTTTCCCATTTCAGTCTAGAAAGGTTTTATCCCTGGCTCAGCCTGAACAATGCTGTTTGGATTCTGAGGGAGAAGCTCTACTACTAAATCTATAAGCAAACCTCTAACAGGAACCAGTATCACCTGCTGTGAAACTTTGTACCAGGACTTCGTCAAGGTTCAGTCCAAGCACCACCATTACAGAAATAACTACAATGGACTGTACTTATTTACAACTACATAAGAACAATTACATTAGAACTCATCACTTTATCTAGGTGAATTAGCATTTTTATTTGAATTTGTTTTACCGAGGAGCTAGACATTATGAACATTGTTCTTGGAAATTTTATTACCCACTACTATCATCTGTTATATTTTGCTTCTATTTTGAACAGCCGGTAAATAAGTCTTTTGCAAGTATAATTTCAGAGTAATTTTAGGAATCGGCTATAAAAAAACCCCTCTTTATTTTTCTGCAATTCACTCTCCTTGCTTAGACAAACTATATCTGTTACAATGGAGCTGTTTTGGTTTTATACCAAATGGAATGAAAATCCTGACTGTACCACTAAAGGTCTTCAGCAAACAGAGGTTTTTCTGCCAACTGCCAATACTCCAAAAAAAAGTATTGCTCCATGAGTTTGCAGTAATGTTCTACTCAAAATAGATAGACATTTTGTGATAATCCACTACATTGCAATAATTTTTCCACAGATCAGTCTTTCTTTCATAATTACCAGTCTCAGTTTCCTGTTTTGCTCATTATAGATAACCATGGACATACCTGGTGTCCTCTGCCAACCCTCATGAAAAAAAGAAAAGGACAAAGAGAATAATTTGAGCTATTAGGCTACGGAAACCATGACCTTCTGGCCAGTGTATTCCACAACAGTTTTTTATCTTGCTGTTAGGCAGTATCAGGCCTTTGCACTGGAGCTCAGATCTATATCAGAGGGCTACCAGCAGCACAATGCAGATGATACTAAATCTAGAAAATATTATTATATGTAGAGCTGTATAGAGCTGCTGTGAAATTTGAGCTTATTCATGAAAGCCTGGGCAAGAGCTTTTTTACAGGATTGCTGTATATGGATAGAACTGTCATAGAAGTAATCTTGGGTAATTATTTCTAATAATGTTGAAAGATGCTTCAAGAGATACCCTTCTTGAAAGGTTAGCACCATCTCTGTAATTTTATATTCTTTTAATGATTTTATTTTCCTACTCATATATTCAAAGTCTTATACAACAAAAGGAAAACTGTCCTTCAGATCTCCTTAGTACTTGGAATTAAACCACTTTTGCAATACATAGTAAGTAAATCAAATTAAGGGCTAGAGTCGAATAACTGGTTCATGTGAAGTAGCACCTCATTATGATTTCAAAAACAGTATACCTGAAGCACCTACATCAAGAATTCACTTAAGTACATGCTGAAGTCAGATACTTTACAAAAGCATATATATTCTGCACTTTAAAGTTAACAACATGTTTAAGTGTCCTTCCTTAAATAAACATGAATTGCTGAGCTGGAACCAAAGTAAAACATTATTCTGTACTTTTAAGGTTCAAAATGTGATCCAAAATATATTTTATTATTCATTTTAATTATTAATAACGACTGAAAAAGAAGTACACACAGTAATCTGCATCTTTATCAGTATTCTTTTCAATTAAAAATATCTTTTTACTGCACATTTTGCACATGATTCATTATTGGATATAGATAAAAATCACATCCTTTTATAGTAGGTTTGTAATACAACAGGGGATGTGGGCTATTCATATTCAGTAGAATTTCGCATGCATAAATATATACAAACAAACCAAAACAAGCAAGAAATCCCTACCCAACAATTCAAGACTTAAACTGTAAAGATGAAAATAGAGGAGTCTTTTGAGACCTGTCTAATCAGCCTAGACAACTGGAGCACATGATTCAAGATGATTTAAATGGCCTGTGACAAAAGGATAGTTAACAGTCTGTGAAATGCCAATCATCCTTAGTTAGAATGAACCTATTGATTTAAGACCTGGTGTTAATCCCAGAGGAAAGAAGGGTAAAGGGCTTAAAACTCTCTCACCCAACAATGGCACTGCTGAGAGAAAAGAAAAATCCTCATTGCTGCATTGATATAAATCAGTTAATGAGTTATGCATTTAATCTGCAAATAAAATTGAGCAGGATAATCAATGAAGCAAATCATTTGCTATCTTTTATAATAAAGTAAAATAAAGAGGGCAAAGCTTATAAGGGAAAGCCCTCAGGCTAAATGAAAAATATTAAATGTGCATGCCATGAAGTTATTTAAATGCCATGTTCAGCATAAGCAACTGAAGTTGCAACACATTAATGAAAGTTATTTTTTGAATGATAAAATCTTGTAATAAATAAAACTGGCCTGGTGAAGTGGCAGTGCAGTAGTAGGGTGCTATAGCAAGAACCAACAAGGCATGAGTTTGAACTCATGCTCTTTTGCCTGGATTAATGGAAGTTCAGCACATTGCTGAGAACAGTCATTAGAATGGAAGGAACAAACACAGCTTTTGTACAGTACTCTACAGATGATAAATAATGACAGGCAAACTCCATATACAATATACAAGCTCACTATTATAATATACAAACTCCAAAGACAGTATACAAATCCACACACATTGAAAGATCATTGAACAGACAAGATGTTAAGTCACAGCAGGTGCATCTACAATAAAGTATCACTGTTTGCATATACACCAGGATTAGGGAGCAGTAAACTAACTCTGCCATAAGATAGCACTGTCAGGGACTCCCATACTCCCATAGCTGACCCTGTGGGTCAGGAGTGAGGAGACTGGGGTGGGGGGCAGGCTGTGGGTTGAGAGTGAGGGTCAAGGGCAGGGGCAGGGCACTGGCATATCAGTGCTTCACAGCCTGGTGAACGAAGGGTGTAAGGGCAGCTCTGTTTTTTCTGTGACAAAAAGCCAAAAATCAATGCCAAACTGTATAGATATTTAAAATGTATTGTATAATTATGATGAAGGCACTGGCAGGTTTCCAAATTGCTTTGAAGTAGTAAATATATCAATAAAACATTGCCCAATTTATCTCTGTCTCTGTATGTTTAGTGGTTTTTTTGTTTTACTTGTTAAAGAACATGGATTTGGAGGTATTTTAAAGAAAGACTTCTGGATTTTTTCTATCAGGGATTTTGCAGTTTTTAAATAGGCAACACCAGAATTCCTGCTAGTGAGACAAGATGGTTTCTCAAGGGAGTGATCCTTGGGGCACAAAAGGAGACTATTCTATTACACTGGAAAGGGGGCAAGGGGACTAAAATGCCCCCTTGGTTAAACCAGGGAACTCCAGAAAAGACGGAGGGCAAAGAAAGAGATCTATAGGCAGTGGACATGGGGGGCAGCCTCCAAGGAGGAATATACATCCCTGGCTCACTATTGCAGGGAATCAGTTAGGCAGGTCAAGGTAGGGCTGGAGCTTAGGCTGGCCACAATAATCACGGACAATAAAAAAAGTCCTTCTACAGATACATAGTGAGCAAAAGGGGGGCACAGAGTAACATAGGGCCCCTGCAGGACAAATCAGGTCAGTTGGAGCTCTTCAATGAGTTCTTTGCTTCAGTATTCCTAAGTACTGGCCAAGACAATTCCCTCAATTTGAACATGGATAGATGTCCGGGAGGCACTAGACTACCAATGGTTATTGCTGACTTAGTTAAGGAGCACTTGGAGGGGCTGGATGGATACAAGTCAGCAGGCCCAGATGACCTCCATCCATGGGTGCTGAAGGAATTGGCCAGTGTCATAGCTGAGCCACTGGAATGGCTGTTTGAGCACTCATGGTGCTCCAGCCACATCCCTGAGGACTGGAAAAGGGTCAACGTAGTGCCCATTTTTTAAGAAGGAGAGAAGCGATGAGCCAGGTAACTTTAGGTCAGTCAGTCTTACCTCTGTGTATAATTACATAAGACGGGTACATCAGGACTTGTTTACCAGAGGTCCCCAAGGGATAACAAAGTCTAATGGCCATAAACTCCAGGAAGGCCGATTTAAACTAGACCTAAGAAAAAGGTTCGTTATGGTGTGTGTGTCCAGGGTCTAAAACAAACTCCCCCAAGAGGTTGTGCAACCACCTACTCTAGACTCATTCAAAAAATATTTGGATGTATTTCTTGCTGGGGCCACTTGATCCCAGCTGACTTCCTGGCTATGTTGGTGGGGCTGGACTCGATGATCTCATGAGGTCCCTGGCAACCCCAAATGTCTATAGCATCTATGAAACTATTACATTTGCACCACTTCTGTTTGAGCTGCTGCAAGTGCACGTGCCTACATGTGTGGATGCACCCCCTGTGACTCATGCCAGCCCAAGGCTGCTCTGTCCTGGCTTAAATTGCTGCTGCCCCAAGCACACATATAGATGCTATGCCTGGGAGAATTGTACTGTGACTCAAAATGGCTCCGGAGTTTATTGTGTTGCATTAATTGCATGCATAGATGTACCCAGTGTCAACAGAAATAACCACACAATTCACAGAAGGAGGACTTACAGCCTTTCAGAGATTTTTAAAAAGCCTATGTATTCACTTCCACTGAGATTTTCTTATCAGTCTCTTGGTTTGGCCTACATGTGCATGGCTTTGGTTACTTCAGGTGGGGTTTTACTTCTCAGTGGCTAAATAGAGTATGGAAGATTGTTCACTTTGTAGGTATGGATTTCTGGAGGCCTCATCCAGGGAGTATGGATGCTTTTTTCCCCAGGGACAAGAAGCAGTGGCACACCTTGTGTCACTGTTACTTTTCCACATGGAATGCCAGTGCCATACACGGCAGGTTACCCTGGGTGGAGTAGGGAAGGCTGGGGCCAGCACTGTGCTGACCCCAGCAGCCTTACCTGGGGTCCTGGGAGCCTCCTGGGGTTGCAGCAGTGGTGATCCTGCCACTTGAAGACTGGCGGCAGCTCGAGCATGGCTCTGGCCAGCCAGGCTCCAGTTTTGGGTGGGCATGCTGCCCCTGTGTACACTGCTCAGCTTTTTTTTCATGCAGGTTTTTTTGACCCTGGGATCTCCACCTGAATGTGTGGTATGTGGCATCACAGATGCACCACATACCACATGCCTGTGCTTGTCTGGACATGGCCCTGGGTAGTTATTCTACTACTGGTGACATACTCTGAGTGGATTTTGGCTATGTATTCAGTATATTTTTACTACAATTATATTTAGAGATACTATAAAATAGGGGCATGACAGAAGTATTATTGGATTTAGGAGCAATCCCAGATATGTTGCATATTACATTACACTGTTGTCTCTCATAGCATGTAACATGAAGTACTCTGATAACCTCATTAGCTCAAAAGGAGTATAGGATTTTATAACCATTTCCAGTAAATTATGAGCAAACAAGCACCCCCTTTGGATAATATACTATCTATAAAAATATATATAGATATTAAAAGTAAGTGGATTTCTATGAGTTTTTGAAACATCCTATGAAATTTTATTTAAAAGCAACAACAAAAAACCCAGAAAAAATGCCATCCTTGCCTTTTAAATTCAACAGGAGTTTAAAGTAAGAGGTTGCTCTCTTCTATCACCTAAAACTCAGCAAAAATGATCAAAATGCCTTGAAAGTGCATCAGTCAATGGATTCAATATTTGAACTCCAATCAATCACTTCAGTAATACTAATGAATTTCCGGAATGTAGCTAAGAGGCAGTTCAATGTCAAGGCAATATATAAGCAACCAATATCAGTATAAAGGAACAGTTATATCTACAGACTATATTTACTTGAATATAAGATGACCTTGAATATACAAAACCCTCCCCCCACCCCACCCCGTAATTAGATTCTATACATGGGAAATTTATAAATTTGTTATAACTTTCCAAGTATGTAATTTAGTTATTGGATGTTTAGTCTTGAATTTTTCTCCTTCCCACTGCTACAGCAAGGAAAATAAATTGGGGGTCAGGTAGACACCTTGCTCTCTGTCCTCCCTCCTCCTGCAGCTCCTTCCTCCCACCCCACTCATTACTATTAAACCCTGAGCACGTAAATGGCATATTTGAAAACACAGATTTTTAAATAAGCATGCCTGTAGTAATCAATCTTGCCCAGAACTGATACATTTTACTGTTTGAAAAATTCCTGTATGTTTTAACACAGGTACTCCATAAACATACTTTTAAGCAGAACTGTTGCAACTATTTTATTTATATATAGAGAGAGAGAGAGAGAGAGAAAGAAGAGAGAGAGGAGAGAGAGAGAGAGAGAGAGAGAAAGAAAGATAAAGAAAAGAGAGAGAGCGGGAGAGAGAGAGAAAGAGAGAGTACATACTATGGGATCAGAGGAGGGCCAAACCAAGACCAGTACTGTGAAGCATTAGCTCAATACAGATACCATATTCAAAATGTACTTAGATATATCTCCATTAAAGGGAACAGCAAGTGGAAAAAAACAGATATATAGTATACTTGCACATGTATACATACTCCTGCTCATGCCCCCACACACATATAACCTTCCCGTGTTGTTAACATAATACACTTTAACAGAAGGAATAAAGACTACTTACACCAGAATAGAAAGGCTCACCAGACACACAGATCACATCCTGCTCCTGGATCATCAAAATATCTTTGGCTAAGTGCAGTCGCACTTTGAAAGGCTCCTGGTTACCATCCTGCAGCAAACAAATCCCTGTCTTTGTCTTCAAAGGAAGGAACAGAGAGAAAAGTTTGCTTAGTGTCTGTATTGTTTCCAGTGGCCATACCATGAAGCAAAATAATTGGTGTTTCTTAGGCATGGTGTTAATGCTGTGTTCACCATGAATATTTCCCCACTAGATATGACAAAATGTTTCCTGAGATTGCTGTACCTATTTGCTCTACTCAGAATAGAAGAGAACTGTGGTAAGCTTGTGATAATAGTTGATAAGTTTGACATTTTAAAAACATTATTTATTAAGGAATCCAACCCATAAAATAACAGATTTAACACCCAAAGGCATATCCATTCCCCCAAAATATACACAAAGACAGATATCAATCTTTATCAGCAGTGCTACCACAATCTATGCAATGTGCACAGAAGTCTTGTGTTCCTTTCCTTTTCTCCCTAGTTTTGGGACCTGATTCTACTCATAATGAATAATAACATTCATTATTAGGTTCAGCTGGGAGTAGTAACAGGTTCTTGCGTCCTCTTCCAATGATTAAGTACTAATTCCTCATTTGAACATGAGAGGAATTACCATTCGCTCAAAGAGGCTATGCTAAGACTGAAGGAAGGTGAATGAGTTTAATACTGCCAAAATAATAAGAGAAAAACAAACTAAAAAAAGAATACTATATATAAGCCTGTGCTACACAGTCATGTACTTTACCAGGCTATAAGAAGAGCATATTATTCATGTCTTAACCTTACTTTTCAAATGAGGCATGCTAAATTAAGCACAGAAGAGAAAGAGATCAAAGAACCAAACCGCCTCTGGTAATTCACTTTATGCTATGATTTGTACAATTTACATTTAGAACTATATAAAATATATTAAAATAAATAGATCAACAGTTCTGTAGCCTTGCTCAATTTACAAGCAAAGAACAATGTAATTGTAGAGTTGCCTCTTATACAACTTTCATTTATACAGCATACACTGCAGGTCTGAGAAGTCAAGTGGATACAGGTGTGTGTACATATAGTACTTATTAATCTTTCTGTCAAGGTCTGTGCTGAAAATACACCATGTACACTGTAGAAATATTAAATTCTATAAGAGTTCATGCAATGTCCAAAGCCAGAACCCAAGGCTTCCATGTTAGTAGGATTTTTTTTTGTAGTGTATTAAAAAAATGACACCAATCAAGTATATTTTACAAATTAAAAAAATGTATAAAAGCCTGAAAGTACCATTTTTCTATTATATTTGTATTTTGCCAGATAGTGAACATTTTTGCATTGTTTCAGCAACCAGGAAATAGTAGGCAACCACGTACTGTGGACTCGAGTCTTGCTCAATTAATTCATGGAGTCGGAGGATAATAGAAGCAGTGTTGCAGAATGAACCTGCCCTTTCTCTAGATAAGGACTATCATTGAGTCTGATGTATCTAACATTAGACTCCATGGCTTCTTAGTGTAAGTAACCTAAGACAATTTCAGAAGGTGAATTTAAGGATTTAAGATGGTTGAGAATTCAACTCCCTTCTGTGGTCTATCCCCAAATTCAATATATCTGTTGCTAATAAACTATGCTGAGTAATAACTTGATCCCATTAAATGCCAATGCTAGAACTCTCAACTACGTATCTTAGAAGCAGGATTTTACCTACTGGACACTAAATGTTCCCTTTCTTCAGTGTGGTGATGAATGGGTATAGGGACCTAAACAAGGCTTTCTTTGGGTTTTTCTGCCAAGGAAGACACTAATACGATAATACAATAACATTGTCAATAACAGGAAGGTGAGCTACTCATTTATGGGCAACAAACTTTGGGGAATAGAGCCCTAGAATAAGCTCTTGACACCTTACTTCAGGATTGTGCAGAGAAAAAGAATGTGTACACATTTATGAGAGGGGTATCAGAATCTAAAGAAACTATTGAATCTACTGCACAGGGAATACAAAAGACTTCAGGGTCTGATAGTGTTCTGGAGATCCAAACTACTTGTACTTCTTCACGCTAACACATTCTCTTCTTTTGCTGCTACAGTACAAAGAAACTCAAATGCAGTCCTGGGATTATTTTTTCCATGGACACCCACGATCGAACTTGTGCAATTTGCCCCTTGTATTGAAAAGCAGTTACACATGGACTTGACCTCCATCAGAGGTTTTCCTTGTCTATTTGGTAAACACATTAGACATAATAAAAGAGCGAGGCATATGATCATAAAAAGCAGGGTAGCAGCCCGCTGGTTCAGGTGGATGACCACCTCATTCACTGCAATGCGGTGAGTCATATTGAGTGGGAGAGGCAAAGAATGGGATGAACAGAGAACAAACTGAACACCCACAGGTGCTCAGCTTTCTTACAACCCAGCTTTCATCCTAAGAACATGAATAAGTCCAAAAAAATGAAGGCACACAAGAAGGTCCTATTTCTGAATATAGAGAGATACTGGTGCTTGATGCATTCACCCTCTCTCAGAAGGACAAGGACTCCTGGAACTAATGGCTTCTATAACTTGAGAGTAGTAAATATGAAGCTATTAACTGCTTGAAGCATGGTCCTATAGATCAAGTTTTTAGATTTCTTCAGTATGATTTTTGGCTTTCTTTCAAACATGTAAAAAGCACTTACCACTTGTAAGTATTCTTTAGAAAGGAACTCAGACAAGGAGGATGCCAAGAAAATTAACAAAATAAGGGCTAGTTATAAAAGAAAAACATTTTTTTTTGGCAGGAAAAATGCTGATTTGATTTTTCAAGCACTTTAACATTTGGTTATTTTTAAAAGGTATGCATTATTTTGTTTTCATTTATTTCAATAAACAAAATGTCTCTGCTTCATGAAAACTGGGGTTTTGTAAACAAACATTTCAGTAGTCTTCACCAAAATGTTTTTTCATTAAAAAATTAACCCCCCACAAGAACCCCCATATGACATTCCCCCCGCAAAATATGAAATACCTATAGTGATTTTATGATATGGTAAAGTACTTTTCAATTAGAAAGCTTCTTGTTTTGAAAACATGTTAAAGGCTATAAACAAATCTAAGATATTTTGCTCCTTTGTTTTCTAATTTACCTCATTGTGTAATAAGATATTTTTAAAAAATAAATGAAAGTATTAGTTATCCCAATGTTGTAACTGTTCCACATGCACAACTCCCACTAAAGTTATGGGATGCTAGATTTAGAGAACATTGGGGCTGCTGACCTCATACACAGCACCATGGGCAGAGCTCAGATTTTGAAAAGGACAATGTGGGTGATGCGGTGCATTGTCCTATAACACAAAGCATGTTGTTATCCAATTAAAAATAAACTAGAAACTTTACTAATATGCTAGGTGGCTAGGCTATATTATATAGTTTATGATCCAAACAAAAACAAATAACTGAGCCTGTCAGGGAGGGGTTTCAGCTGTGGTGTGGGGAAGGCACCCAGTACAGCGAGGTGTCAGTTGTTAACCCACAGCCTGCCCACAGACAGTACTGTTCCCTGCACCTCCATAAAAGTCCCCCAGACACCCCACCATGGCCCCAAAATGCCTCTGACTGTCCTTTATGAATTGCCACTGACACCTCAAGTGTCTCCTTGCTCCATTTTGTCCCTCATTATCCCACTTGCTCAACCCCACCCCATCATGGCCTAATCCCAGAACACACCACCGCCCCTGCATCCTGCCCCTTCGCTGCCCCCCCAATGAACCCACTGCACCCTGCATGGATAAGTTCCATGTTCTGCACCGATCTTCTTGAATCTTGGCAGGCTTCATGCTCTCAGCAGAAGCTACCACCCCGGCAAGTTTAATCCAAATCAGACAAAAACAACGAAGTTATAGATATTTCATTGATTCCTCATTATACCCTATGGCCAGACATCTGAGGTGGCTCTAAAGCTTCGGAGCTGCTTCAGCCGGATCAAGGCAGGAACCTGGTCCGGAGCCCTGGATCAGATCCCTGGCACCTGAAGCAGCCGGATACGAATGAATAGCTGCCTACTCGCACAGGCATACTAGAAACCCCACCACTCCCCTCAGCATCACACCTCCCTGTCCCCATAAGGACCCAGCCTCCCCTCAACCCACACCCCTCTACTCCACAGGCTCCCATCCCAAAAGGCCCATGGTGTCTGTGATACCGCATCCAGCCCCCCATAGTCTCTGGGAACCCTTTCCCCTCAAAACCCCTCCTAAGCAATTCTCTCTGCCCCTCGTAGCCCCTGACCATATGGCAGGTGGGAGCACAGCTGTAATTGCCCCCTGCTCTACTTTTCCCCCATACCATGCCCAGAGCTGGCCAATCACTGCCTTCTACTCTCAACATATAGAAACAAATGGCTGGGTCAGAGGAGGACTCGCTTCAGCTGCTGGCAGTACCCCTACTCTGGGTGGCTGAGCCGTCTCCTCCAACCATGCCAGGTTTTATGCCACCCTGATTGCACCACTGGTTCGGCCTCCATCCTCTGCTACAATGAAAACACAAGGAAAAGGTCATTGCAATAAGTTAACTCTTTCCCTCACCTTTGCAACTCCCTCCTGCCTCCGACTGATACACCACTGCACAGCTCAGTCTGCTTTTAGCCTTGACCCTCCCTTCCCTGTCTCTGATTTGTCGTGGGTTCAAGTTCCTTAGGAACAAAGCCACTCAGCGCACACTCCTAGGTGACAGCACACTCTTATTGGACATTCTGAGGGGTAAGCAGAGAAATAGTACCAGGACTATGTAGCAAGATAACTGCAGAAGAAAGGCTACCTTGATTAGAGGAAGATCAGGCGTTGTTAATACCTCTGGAGAGAACAGATTAGCAAAATCAAGTAGTTTAGAATGTGTCATTAAGTCAACTGACTCCCTCAGCTTCACCTGAATGAAAAGGTTTTTGTCCCTGCCAGGCAGTTTCCATTCATGGGCAGGTAGGGGCAGGGGGTGACCCCACCCATGCTCCAGCACAGTGCTGTTGTTCTAACATTACTATATCTTTTAAAAATTGGAAGTAGTAAAATGGATTAAATGTAAGGGCCAAACATGGTGAAAAAAATGTATTAGGAGAGAATTTTAAAGCCAAAAAAAAAAGGAGTTAGATGCTTCAAGTGCAAGAAAATCTCTCTCTTTAAATAGTAGTGTCTCTATATCTAGTTGATAATCTTCTCGTTTATACACTATGACTATTATATTGCAGGAAGAAGACTCCTCCTGATGCCTATGTCATAAAAGCATTCGTTTGTTGCTTGCTGTTATGGGATGTATTTTGGAAGCAGGAAGTGACATTAGGTGCTGAAAAGAACAGGGTAGTAACAACTACTGTGAGCCACAAAAGGACAATTATAAACACCTACAGCCCCCAAACTCCCTGCAGTCATCCACTGATCAGGGCTGTAGCCAAGTTTTTTACCCACCCCAAAACTATAAGAGATTTACAGCTAGCCCTGGGATAAATTCAACCTTTATAACATTGTTTTTTGTAGTTCTGATTTACTTGACTGCACATGTTTGATTCAGTCAATTACACTATAAAAACCTCCAAAGAAGCTTTTAGCACAAAGCTAAGGGGCTTCTTTGTGGGAAGTAAGTGGCACATAAGCATAGCAGACACAATTAGGCTTTACAATAAAATTAAGATTCAAGTCCGTTTCTAGATGCATGTGGGCAGAGTTTATTCAGTCTATACAAGAGAAACAAGCATGGGAATAGTAAAACATTTTGGTTCTCTGAAAGACTGATGGTATATTCACAGATCTTATTTACATGAGGCCATCTAAAACAGAATGAAGCACTGTAACCATTGTTCTGTTGGGAGAAAACTGGTTTATGGTATATCTCTAAATTAAATCTGCAGTCACACCACCTTCCTCCCTGAGAGCAGCATTATTAGAGATAAAGAGGAAAGCCTAAAGTACTGAAACCTAGCAGATTCTAGAAGAGGAAAGTGAAGATTGAAATGAGTAAATAATCTCAAGCAAAGCTCTTAGGTATAGGAGAAAGTCATTGGACTGTTCTCTATTATGTTTCATTTTTGTCCAGCCCTACACTACCAAAATACCACATAGAAATGCAATAGCAATGCAATACTTTTATGTCACTGCTACAGAAAACCTTATACTTTAGGTGCGGACCAAGTAAAGTTATCCAATATATGAACCTATAGAGGATCACCCAGAGACATGAACTCACATAGCATTATACTTCACATCAATGTTTTTCTTTAGTATGATCCTGAATGCCAACAAAGAACATTTAGGCCTTGTAGTCCACTTTTGCCAATGAAGGAAACCTCTCTGCTTCACTGTGCTAATCTACTCTGTTTTCTAATTTATGTTACTGTTATAGGTTAACAAAGTAAGAGCAACCTTTGAATTTGTCTACAGTGTACCACCATACAGTGTACCACCAATTTGCTACCATAACCAACTGATCATCATCAGCATCATGGCAGTGCAAAAAAGATATATAGGACATCTTTGCCCATCAAAATCCAGATTTTTGTCCTTTGCATTTTAATCTCACCCAAAATTCCAAATCTAGTATCTTTTAAATAATGTGTATAGGAATACTTATCTAATGATAACATCTTGGTTCAACATTTACATCCTTCAAATTAATTTTGGAGGAAATATACAAGCTCTTGTTAAAACAGGCAACTATGTCAAAAATAAGTTGTTTCTAAAAACATATTTTTAAGCTTATACAATGTTCTTTTATGTACATGTGAAGTATTGTAGGCTTCAAACTAGTTTCAAATAGACCTTCAAGTATTCCTTTTCCCTAACATGCTAAGATAATATTAGTCTTTCCACAAGGGTAAGATTTTGTTTGTTCTGGTTTTGCATTTTTCCCTGTCACTAACATTAAGCAACAATAATGATTGAATTCTCTGTGACTGTTGACCATGGGAAAGTTAGTTTATTGGTTTGTGTGGCCTATTCTACTCTTCTAGACACTGGGATGAACTGAATCTGACTTTGAAACATTTGGAGATTTGCCCAGTCTTGTCAAGAAAGGTGAACATAAAAATAAGAAAAGGTAAATAGAGTGACTGGTTTCAGGAGGCAATGAGAGCAGGTGCTAGAGATGGACACTGTACCATCACTACATGTCAGTGACACATAAAGGAAGTTTTTCATATAGTCTAACTACTCAAGCTGCTGGATTGTTGTCAGTCAGATGGACCGTGTTTATAGGATCAAGGCACATTTGGAATTCATCCAATCTGTGCTTGGCTTGTCATGCAGAATGTAGAGAACATGTTTTAGCAGATCCTTTTAGTTATATCATGTACCAACATTCTCAGATTAAAAAGACAACAGAATCTCTTTCTCTAGTATGTCCCTTCTACATGGCAACCTTAGAATTTAGGATGGAAACAGATCTTTCCTTACATTGCCTTTGTGCTAGGAATTCCTATGCAGAATTGTCCCCTCAAGCCCTGGGAGTGCCTATCTGACTTTCCCTGCTTACCAAGGTGCACCCCAGAGATGTGAGGGGTACACCTCAACACTGCTGCTACTGTGCAGTAACAACAAGCTACTGTGCAGTAGATTACTACTACTTGACAGTAGAGTCAGAAACGACCCATGCAGTGCTGGGACCATGCAGTCATGGTGGTTACTGTGCAGTCATTTAGTCTATTTAGTCATTTAGCAAATGACTGTGCAGTAACAACTGCAGGCCCATGTGTAGAGGCATCTAGCATATCATCATTTGAGTGTGCCCAGACAACATGCAGGAGTTAAGGACTACCCCAGCCTCTCGCTATGGAGTCACTGGGGTTTCTCCTGGTGTTGCCGTTTTAAAGCAGATGCAATGATTCATGGCCTTTCTATCCTTGCAAATAGGGCTTCTGCACTCCGAATGCACCTCAGACTTGAGCCTTTACTCCTCCACTGGTACACTATAAGGTTATAATCAGTCAACACCGCCAGAGGTTTTTTATCAGATCAGTCCTCTTCCTTATAATAAACAAAGCAACAAATATGAGAGGAAGAGTTCAGCTTTGACAGAGGGCTTCTCACTTTTCTCTGTTTCCTGACCAAGCAGAGATGAAAAGGCTGTCCACCAAGGAAAAAAAGCTCCCAAAGAGACAGGAGAGTTAGTTATCCAAAATACTGCATCTCTAACAATATTTGTTTAGTTCTTATTGTTTCTGTTTTGAGTCCTTAAAGAATTCTATGAGTCCAGGTGGTAGGAAGGGATTTAAACTGAAGAGCCTCAGTATAACCCCAGTAGAAAAACAGTAAAACCCCAGTAGATAAACATTTTAATATTTTTCTTATTAAGACCTGGTGTCTGTTTCATCTGTATGCTGCAGGGCCTCATGTTATCAATGCTGATGCATCCACACATTCAATTAATGCTCCTAAATTTTCTTCACAGAAAATTCAGGCTCGTTAAAGCACTCCTCGGTACACGTCTACATATGCACTGCCATGAGGAACACATTGCATCTGACAGGAGCAGCGCAGTTCAGGGTTGCTCCTGCCCTGCTCTGCCCCCCTGCAGCAGCCAGTGGGAGCTCCAGACTCCCCTGGGTGCCAGCCCTGGGGCTGGTAGGGACCCCAGAACCAGTCCTGTTCCTCACATGGCTGGGAGAGCTGTCCCAGCTTGGCAGGGATGCTTCCTGCTGCATGGGACTAGGACCCTCCTGATCCCCATTTGGCTGGGATACAGCAGTCATGGCTGCCAGGACAGCTCTCCTGGACACATGGGGATCAGCTTGGGATCTGATAGCAGTAACAACAATTCTACCAGCCATTTGGGGATCCTCACATATTGGGGAGACAGTTGCTTTTGCATCGTGGCAACCAGGCAGCAGCAGGGCCCTTGCTGCCTGAGCTGACCACACCCAGTCAGCATCTACACCTGCACCACTGCACAATACACTGTTTCTCTAGTACCTGGATTTCCTGATACTAGCAAATGGCATGTTTGCCTAATTTACTGAGCAGTAAATCCTGTGTACGTGTAGACAGTAGCACTTTACTGCACATTAGATTAGTCTAATGCATAGTAAAGCATCTCATCTAGATGTGCTCAGAGTGAATGAAGCAGGACTCTGTCAGATTCCTTGGTTGTGGATGACTTCTGAGCACTACATAGCTCTTTTAGCCCCTCCATTCCTTCACACAGGAGGTTTTCTGTTTTACTCTTAGAACTACCTGAACTGAAATTTCTAGAAATGTGTAATACAAATGAAGAAAGGTTATAGAGCTCTTCATTTTATATATTACATATGTAAGCAATGGGTGCTAGGAAAAGAGAAAGACAGTCGAAGTTAACTTCATTTCTGACAGTATCTAATTCTGAAGAACCTGATTTTTTAAAAATAATTTTCACTCAGCTTAGGCAGAAAATACAGAACTTTCTAGTTGTATTACAGTAAAGGGGAAAGACTCTACTCCACAAAAATGAATCAAATGCATGTGTTCAAATAGAAAGTACAAAAAAAAAAGAAGTTGTGTCTGACCTATGGCTGAAGAGATGAGGAGGAAGTTTTGACACTTGGGAAAGATGGTTACCATATAAAACAACCCAGTCATCCCACAATTCATTTATTTAAGAAAGTTCTTAAGACAGATACTAAAAAAGGAGCTGCATATGTTCATTGCTTTGCAAATCATAGATTTAGGATATGGACACAGATACATTTGAAGCCTTTTCAAAAGGGACATGTTTCAAAAGGGGAGCTATTGAGCAGAAGCATGCAACAGCTATTATATTCTAAGTTATATGGGGACAAACCAGGAACAATGCAAAGGTAGCAAAACTATGAACTGTACCAACACTGCTTCATCCAGTGATAACATTAGAACAGTTTTTTGTATCATTCCCATCTTGTCCATACCTAAATGGTAGAACAAAACTGCTGCAGTATAGTTCAGAGCAAGATTTTACCTCTTTTGAAATGGCTCCAAATGTACATGTATCCATACTCTAAGTAAAATCACCGAAGTGGAAACACCTGTCAGTCACTTGGGCGGGGGGGAGAAAGGAAACTTTTATGTATAGAGTCATAAGAATTATATAAATATGGAAAAAAGAACATTTTCTACTTCTTACAAAGTAACAAATTTGCAGAGATGTGGCTGATGACAAAGATGTGTCAACACTTGATGCCTTAGCAGGGGGTGGCAGGTGTGCTTAAAAAATAATAGCATACACTTGTATGTATTCTATGTTCCCTGTAGGAGACACTTTCCTCAGACTGCTGTTTGATTTGTGTTTTGAATATGATGTGTTTCACAAGAAAAATACAAAAATACTGGGCATTGAAAGTCTATGTGGATGACATTTTGATCTGGGGAAAACCAATAGAAGGGTGTGACCAAAGTGTGTAACAATAGGAAGTAAAGGAAGTAAATTTGTCTAAAAAATGACTGGCCTATGATTTTAATAACAAAATTATTTATCCCACAAATGAACAGAACTTTTACCTTCTTCTTTCATTTATTAAATATCTCCAAAAAATAACCTAATCAGATTCCATATTTTCACATCTAAAATCAAGAAATTTTCCAAATTATACCAATAGGGGACTGATATGGAACTCATTAGTCATCCAGTCCCATCCTCTGCTATTGCCGGCAGACATATAATATAGTCCCTTCCCTTCCAGAACTTATATGGTTTTGCAAGCAAAATCAGAACAGAAGTAGTAAATTGCTGTCTCTGTATCAAACAGCAAATCTTCAGCAGTGTGGCTTGCTTGGTTTTGTATAAAGAATTGATAATGTGTGTTTGAGGGTACTTCAGAAAGTAACTGTTACTTTGAAATAAAACTATTTTGTGTACAATGAGTGGGAAACTGTACGGCAGTAGGCATGAATGTCATGTGCCCCTGGAGGATGGGAGGGCATGGTGAGCTCTCACAGGCAGCAACAGTACTGGTGGCAGTGGGAGCATGGCAGCAGCAAGTGGTGAGCTCCCACAGGCAGCCACAGTGCTGTTGGCAGTGTGGGGGGAGGAAGGGTGGTGAGTGCCGATCAGCAGTTGGCAACCACCCACAGACACTACCGGTGGTGTCAGCAGTGGCCAGTGGCAACTGGGGACTGCCTGAAGACAGCACCGGTGGTGTCGGCAGTGAAGGGGGGGGGCTAGCGGTGACTGGCCACAGGCGCCGCCAACAGTGTCAGCAGAGCCTTTTTGCAGGGGTTGCACCACAAGCACAGGGGGTGCACATGCCCCCGCATGCATCCCCAATGGCAGTGGGGAATACTGACAGTGGCAGGCATTGTTGAATGCTCCCATCATTTACGACTATGTAGAGAAGTGATGTAGTTCAGAAAACAATCACTGCACACAAAAAGTTTTTATTTCAAAATTGCTGTTACTTTCCAAAACATCTTTGTATTTTGCTTTTGAACAACCACATACCCAAAATGCCTGTGATAGAAAGGAAAATAAAAGGAGGAAAAGTTTCATTTTTTGTTGCGCTCATTACTATTCCTTCCATAATTTTTCTTTGATTTTGCCAACAGTGGAAAGGGTATCCCTTCCTCTCCAATGATACTCTTCTTCATGTACAGACTGAAGCTAGAAATGCTTGCCTAAGATCCTGAAAAGAGAACTAACCCAAACAGACTTCTACCCCAATAATGACCCCTAAATGAAAGTGGGAGTGGATTGCAGATAATTGATTATGCAAATAGATAAATAACAGATTATAGATACATTATAATCCATTAGAAAACAAATCCCACCACATAAAAATGTACTGAGTTGGTTGTACCTTATATTATAATTCCTCTTACTTCAGCCTTTAAAAAAAACCAAAATTAAAAATTGCATTTGATATTCATTATACTACTATTTGAAAAGAAAAAATGCTAACCCTACCTCTTCACAGGTAGTCCTGAAATCCATGTGCTATGGCACAGCTAGTGATATTTGTCTAAAACAAAGAGAAAGTTTTCATTAAAATTCAATCCAAGAACGAATAGATATTGCAAGACATAGTTATCTAAATTAAGTAGAAAGATACTGTCTTCCACTGTACGAGCTCTGTTTATATTCATTACATAAAAAGGAGGAAAGATCAAAGTTGTAAGAGGCTAGGAATATGTGTGAAGCTGAAAAGTTGTTCCTGGTTTTTATGAAGCACACCAACTGATTTGATTAAGTGTAATTAAGTGAGATCAGATGTTTCTATCAACTTCCCATTGCACTACACATTCAAACTTATTCGTCTGTATGATTGACCTTTCATTGTAACCATTAGCTTATTTTCCATTTATTCTTCAAAGTAAGAGTACTTGGAAAGAAACCCTTCAGAAAGGAACAATTAAGTGTGACTTCAGAAGGTTCCCTCTTGTGAAGGACTTCTACCCCTAATTAAAAAGTTTAATGCATGAATACTCCTCCCTTTCCCTACTGCACTCAAATTTTTATTCACAAACATTCTGTCTCCAAGAAAGTAACTTCATTTATTAGAGTGTCTACTTTTGGGAAACCTCTGAGTGCTGAAAAATGCAATGATAGAGAAGACAGAAAAGTGCTGGAGTGTTTGTAAAATGTTACATGAAAACTGCAATTATTACCATTATAGGTCTGTATCTGTAATACTTGCATACCAATACAATACATTTAGCTTTTTTTTTTTTTAATCAAATAAATAGTCATTGGAGGATAGTGATATTTGGGGGGTGTAAAAGCAGAAGGGTGTTACTGATATGAGATACTTCTGGTTCACTTCCAGATCTGCTGCTGAGTGTGTGGGGGGCCCTGTTATGTTCTCTCATCTCAGTGACTGGCTGTGGGGGGACCCTGGGTGCCTTCCCAGACCCAGGAGGCAGCAGTCACCAAGTGGGGTGAAGGGGTGCACTCTGCGGTGGACCCAGAAGTGGAATAGAAGTACTTCCAGTCCGCTTCTGGGTCTGCTGTAGAGTGTGCAGGGGACACCCCTCCCATGCTCCCATGGGACTCTCCATCCACCCCACCATCTCAGCATTCATGAGCTGTGCCTGGTACCTCGAGGCACATAGAAAAAAAACATATAAAGCTGTGTCTATAGCCAAATTGTCATACCTCTCCAAATCTCTCCAAATGAAATCGGACATTTCCAATTTGATTCAGAGAGATTTGGCCACTGAATTGGGCCAAATCTCCTCTGAATCGAATCAGCAACTGAAGCTTCGTACAGCCCAGATCTATAGCTGTTTATACATAAAAAAAGTATCTGCTGGTGAAAGGGTGAAAACCAGTGCACATAAGAAGATAGAGTTCATGTTTTGTATTGAAAGGACTCAATCCATTTCAGCTGGTGCTCTAGAATGTCTAACAGTGCTACGTTTTTCAGGTTACAAGGCCATGACTCAAAAGAGATGCATCATTACTTTGTCATGTCTGCTTTACAAGTTCACCAAGAGCTAATGAACCCATTTTTGTAGTTTGTTCTCAAATACTTCATAACAGGCATGACTGCTATTATAATAATGAAGATTTTTATCACTAGATCAAGGATGTAAGTTTTTTGGCCATATTTATGAAAATCCTTTACAAATGTTAAATAAACTGATAATAGGCCCATGTCACCTTCAAAAGGTGCTGGCAAAACTTGTCTCTTGATGATAAACCTGCTGCAGCTATAGACTTGCATCTTTGAGTCCTGTGAGTCTGTCACTTCTGTAACTCATGAAAAGCACAAAAGGATATCCAACATAAGCTGTGACTGACTAAAGACCGTTTTGCAAAGCTTGCATGATGGGCTGCATTTTCCAATATGCACTTAATGTCAGGATTTAAATTAACAAGTTTTCCTACGATCATCGGCTGGTACAGTTTGACAGTGAAACTGGTATTTCATCCAATTCTCTCTCTTGTCTGAAGATAGAATGTTTCATAGACCATTTTCTCTCTTTTTCTCAGAAAAAAACCCCAAATTAGAACTTTCCATGCAGATTTATTATGGTACTTTAATTTGGATCTTGACACCTATCACATGTTGGGTAGTTCCTATACATTTTGGGGCAGTTTGTATCCATGCCACAGATCATTATGGCCATTTTAAAGTTTCTTATTTCAAGTATTTTTATTTTCATTCTATCTGTGTCATCTCTGAAGTTTATGTCCGACTCCTACATAATATGCTGCTACCAGTTCTTTTTATTGATGTGCACCTTGTGTAAAAAACATTCCATTAATATTTTCTGTAGCTTCATTTGCCTTCAAAGAGAAATAGTTGCTGCATTTTTCCTAAACACTGAAATTTTAAGTACCCAGTAAGCAACCTCATTTTGGCTTCCCAGCTCTAAGCAGGCCTATTCTTACCTTTTTGTTGTTTTTTTCCCCCTAGCATGTGCCTGATACTGTCTGACTGCAGGTGGTGACCCCTTTCATATATTTTTTACTGCACTCTGTTTTTTTTCACCACCTCTATTTTCTCTCCCTTTCTGTTTTACTTTTTCTTGTATTTCCTAGCAAAGGTTCAATATCCTTGCAACTAAGTATGGTTCCCCTGCAGAAGAAAATACAGGCACATACAGGGGGTCAAAGATAATGTTCTCTCTCTTTTATGCAGAGCTCCAGTAGTCTGTCCCTCAGCATTACAGTTCATCACTTGACTAACTTCCAGCAGTGCTAGAAGTGCACAGTTCACAAATAACAATACAAACCAAAGGCATGGCAGGTTGGCATCTTATTAGAGACAAACTGATTCAGAGAGGAATGAGTTTTTATAGGTGACAACCTACTTCATCAGGTAACAATACAGTGACCTTAAAATGACATATCATTACAAAAAGACATCTGAATGAATTACTCAATTTACATGACAAAGAGTTTGTTTACTCCACAAAGATGTAGTAGCAAAAATTTAAGTCTGCATCTCCATTAGTGCTACAGGGCATCTTTACACATGCTCTGGGGTGGGGGTGGAGGGGCACTTTAATTAGAGTGGTTCTCAGGAGCTTCTCTAATTAAAGCAGCAGCATTGCATGTATTTATCATCCTGTACTTCAAAATAGTGGCAGGAGCACCTTAACTAAAGCTCATTCAACAAGCTTTAATGAAAGTGCCCCTGCCGCCATTTTGAACCATGGGGACACTGAATACGTGTGACACCAAGACTTCTGGAACATGCTAATTAGTACAATCCAGCAAACTCAATTGAGTCTGCTCCAATGTGTGCTAATCAGCATACATTGGAGCAGGCGTCATTTGTGTATAGGTGCCCACAGTGTTTAACATGACTGGGGACTTTATATCTGGGCCAGGTACAGACATTACACTTTAAGTGATCAGTAACCAGTCTATACCCTTAACAAAACAGAGGGACGCAGACTAGCTACACTAGCACTCACCCCATGCTTGGCTACTCTGGCCAAGCACCCAGTAGGCCCCATCCCTCAATTCTCCCAGAGCCAAGCCAGAAAAACTCCTCTCCCCAGCTCTGCCTCTGGCCAGCTGTCAACAAGCCACAAGCAGGCAGCACAGGGGAGTGGGGCAGAGGGAGTGGAGAGCTGAGCCAGAAAAGCTTCTCTCCGCAAGCCTCTGGCCAGCTGTTGGCCACAGACAGGCAGCAAGGGAAGGGAACAGAGGAGAGCCAAGCCAGCAAAACCCCACTCCCCAGCCCTGCCTGCAGCCAACTGTGAGTGGAAAATAAAGATAATTGCTTCAAAATGAATTTATTCCAAGACTTACATTCATTTCTATGTTGTGCGATGTGTTTACATGTTAGAAAGTAGGAAGTGATACATATTCATCCAAGTATTTTTGGACAAACTGCATTTACATTTTACTGCTGGAATGCCTTAAATATGTTCAGTTACTACTAGGATGAAGGATGGTTTCTGGTGGCTGCAGTGTGACCCCAGCACCTTGGCTGGTGGTGGCGGAGGGGTGGGGGTGCCTTGTTCCACAGAAGGAAGAATCGGGCTCCTTGGAGCTCTGGCAGCAGGCTGTGCCCAGAAGCCTTGCACTGGGTGGCAAGGAAAGTGGGGGCTCAACTGAGGAAAGGATCATGCCCCTTGAAGCTCTGGCATGAGTGGTCCTTTCCCCGCCATGTCCCCTTTCTCCATAAGGTAAGGTGCAAGCCTCCTAGGCTGCAGGATGTGTCCTGCCACCACTGCCACTCATGCCAGAGCTCTGAGGGGCCCAAACCTTCCTTCTGAGCAATGCCCTCCCCCCCACCTCCACTGGCTAGGCTGCCACATGTGCCAAAAGTGACCTGCTCTGGGACTCTCCTGGAAATCAAGGGCTGGGCATGGGAGAAGGTCCACGGTGGCATGGCAGGAGGTTGAGGGTATGCTTGCTTGTGCCTGGCAGCTGATCGGGGTAGTTCAGATGCTCATCTGTGCTCAGCATTCTGCAGCACCCCAGGGAGCCTACGGGGCATGCTGACAGGCACATGGGAGTGGCCCCAACCTGCTGGCCTCAGTCAGTACAGGCAGCCTACATGCCCCACCACCACAGGGTAAATGGGTGTTCTTTTTTTGCTCTTGATCTAACCTATATCACTTACAAAAACCCACATAGGTTTGATCAATTCCACCTCAGGCTTTCTGAAGGTCTGTACGCCCTGAAGCATTTGTACGTTCTCTGTGCCTAGAGTGATTATACATCCCAGTTTGGCCAGGAGACTCCAGGATTCCATAGCGTTGGTCAAGAGTCACAGGTCAGAGTCTGGCAGGGTGGTGGAGCGGCATGGTACACCAGGATGGCAGCCAGGCAGGCACTGCTGCTCCTGTGTGGGAGCAAGGTAGGTGAATAGGAGCGAGTGCTACCACACCTACACATAGTACATTCTCGCTCCCACACAGGAACATTGGTGCCTGCCCAGCAGCCTGCCTGGCTCCATGCTGCTCCACTTCCCTGCTGGACTCTGGCCCAGGACATTTAACCAACTAGTTGGGACCACGCTATGGAAACCGGGACACACAGTTGCCTATGCATGCCACTTGTGCTATGGTCATCATCATAGCTAACAGACACTTGTTCAGAAAGATAAAGTGGTTCTCAAACCATATTCCATGGGCCATGTCAAACTGCTTGCTCATCACTTGATGCTTGCTTTTCCCTTTCTCCCCCTCCCCACTCACACACTTACTAAGGGACAGTAAGAGAAGCTAAATATGCTACTTTCCCAGAAAATCAATTAGTGCAGGTTGTTACATAATTGCCAAGATCCATGGCTCCTTTGGATTGTTATTTTAATGATCTCTATTAAAATATTGTCCAAATTCAAAATATTGGGAAACATCTTAGGTATTTAATTCCCAGAATAAAACTACATTTATCAAATATGTGCACTTTGTTTTGAAATATTTTATAATATTAGATGCAAATTTCTCAGATTCCTTTACAGAGCAATGGGATTAATAATGTGCAGCATTTTATCTTTGTATACATTTATTTTCAAATAGGCACTCTTTTCCAAATGCTTTCCTTACTTTGGACACAACGTTATCATTTAAGCCTCACTACAGTATTATTTTTCATTATAATCATGCTTACAGCCATTTTAATGCTGTATGTACCTACACAAAATAGGAAGGAAGGGGTTGGGGTGGAAAGCACTCACTATTAAACTAGATGTTGCGCATCTGCTGAGAAATACCTTTTCTTCAGTCCTCTGTCTAAAAAAAACCCTTTGGGTAATTAAATTGTAGGAATAATAGTTTTCCCATACAGGAGTCAAGAAATTAATGGTAAAATAGCTTACAATCATTCCAATTTACCTTTTCTTCTAGAAAGAAGAAAAACATGAATGACGGTACATTGAAAAATGATAGTATGATTTAAAAAAAAGTAAAATGAATCTTTAAACTATGAACTCACCACTAACAAATACCATCCATGCAGGCACAGCAGTGGTGAAAAAGCACCTGCTGCATGGCCCTCACCAGTTCAACAGACACCAGGTTGCAGGCAGACTGGGGCCAAGGCTAGGGACTTTGCAGCTGTCAGCCAGGTGGGGTAATAGGGAGGAAAGATGGGGTAACAGGCAGGACACAGGGCTGGGGAGCAGAGGCTTTGCTGTCTCAGCTCTGTGACAGCCTGGGGTTGGGGTTGGGGTTTGGGTGGGCCTGGCCTGGCTCAGCAGGAGCAGAAGAGCCCCATGAGGTGGGGTGGGGTGAGGTTAGCAGGGACTGCAAAGCACGAGATGCTTGGAGACAATGACCTATTTTGAGTCATTGAGTTGGTAGGGGATCTGACAGAAACTTAACTTGAGTTGGGAGAAGTTAAATAGACCAGTATAAACTAAACAGATTAAAGCTGACACCATTTCTATCCTGGTATATCTTAAACTGGATTTCACCATTTTTAAACCAGTCTATGTGCACTAAACTTCTGTTCCATTACTGGTTTAGATGGGTTTCTGATCCCTTATACTGGTTTATGTATAGTTTCTGTATGTAACCATGCAAAGCAAACATCCACAGTTAAATTATCCAGGAAAAATGCTATGTGTATTTTTCATAAGAGGTAAATACAGTAAGATACACATATATCTATGAAAAGTGAATAAGGTTTCCCTTCTTCATTTCTTTCTTACAATTGGCCTATTCTCCAAAACCTGAGATACAAAACTTGTTTAGCTCATCTCTGTATACAAACAACACCCACTTAGAGGTCTTAATTGGATCCTGAAAAACCAAGCGGTAAGCAAAACCAATTGTTAAGTGAAACCAACTTTCACTTTCTAAAGCCACCAAAATCAACAGAGTCAGGTTGCCAGGATTAGTGTCAGTTTCAGTGCCAGCTGTACGATGTCCATGAGTTTTAAAACAAAACTTCTTGAGTGCTAAGTAGAATCAAGTATCACCATAAAAAGAGTGTTATAGTGAAACAGCATTAATCGGGGACTGCCTGTATATGCAAACCAAATAACATATGTCAGATGGATAGCAAATTGGCTGAGGAGCCGCACTCAGAGAGTGGTGGTGGACAGGTCATATTCGACCTGGAGGGATGTGAGCAGTGGAGTCCCCCAAGGCTCGGTCCTTGGGCCCGTACTGTTCAATCTCTTTATTAGCGACTTGGATTAGGGGTGAAAAGCACCCTGTTTAAATTCACAGATGACACCAAGATTTGGGGTGAGGTGGACATGCTAGAAGGGAGGGACAGGATACAACTGGACCTGGACAGATTACAGAGGTGGGCAAATGAGAACAGGATGGGATTCAATACTAACAAGTGCAGGGTGCTGCACTTGGGCAGTAAGAACCAGCAGCATACCTGGCTGGGGAACTCTCTTCTCAAAAGCACAGTGGCAGAAAGTGATCTTGGAGTCATTATTAATTCCAAGATGAACATGGGCTGCCAATGCGAGGACACAGTCAGTAGGGCTAACTGCACCTTGTGCATCCACTGATTCATCACAAGTAGGGCCAAGGAGGTGATCCTCCCCCTCTATGTGACACTGGTCACTACAGTTGGAGTACTGTATCCAGTTCTGGGTGCTGCACTCAGGAGGGATGTGGACAGCATTGAGAGGGTCCAGAGGAGGGCCACCCGCATGATCTGGGGACAGCAGGGCAGACCCTATGAGTAGAGGCTATAGGACCTTAACCTGTTCAGCCTTCGCAAGAGAAGGCTGAGTGGGGACCTGGTGGCCATCTATAAACTTACCAGTGGGGAATAGGAGAGACCTTGTTCCCCTGAGTGCCTCTTAAAATAACAAGGAATAACGGCCATAAGGTGTTAGAGAGTAGGCTCAGACTAGACATCAGGAGGCACTACTTCACAGTCAGGGCAGCTAGGATCTGAAACCAACTTCCAAGGGAAGTAGTGCTGGCTCCTACCTTGGGGGGTCTTTAAGAGGAGGCTTGATAATTACTTAGCCGGGGTCATGTGAGCCCAGTTTTCTCTCCTGCCCAGGGCAGGAGGTTGGACTAGAAGATCTGCAAGGTCCCTTCTGACCCTACATCTATGAAGCTATGTGAGATAGGCTGAGAACAGAATTGGATACCCCCTTGACAGAATATGCATTTATTCAATACTTCAAAACAAATATGCACTGACATACAATGTTACAGCATGTGTGTTCTAAAGGGAAATCCAGGGGTAAAAAACTATTAGTTTAGTTGAAGACTATGGTGGCCTTTAGATCTAAAATAAGTCTGTTCCATTTAGCAAAATTCATTGAGCAGTTGGGTTTCACTCTGTTTTTCCTAATAAATCAAGCCATTTGCTAGTAGAGTGTAAGATAATTGCACAAAATAGTTCTGTGATACAGTGTATCAAATATTTTTAAAAAATTCTAAGGCATAGCATAAAGAGGATTCCATGTGCCTGAGCAACAGTAATAAATATATAATGTGTATACAATTTTGAGAATACCTTGAGCTAAGTTAGAAACACCATTTATTCTTTGGGGTACAGAGTCAAATACAATATTATATGTAAATTTTTTTCTATTCATATATTGTTCCATAGAAACAATACATTTTGGCTTATAATACCTTTTAATACTTGCCATTCTCTATTAACTCATGCACCTAGGATAAATAATTCGTGGTTTTTGTGTGAGTAAAATATTGTTTCTTTTTCCTCTTATTCACCAGAATGTGTTGGACATTTTTTTTTCTTTATTTTTGCCTCTGTGTGTAAATTTTCATGGTAATTAAGCATGGCTGACATTATTGTGAAAGCTATTATTCAGCTTATATTTGGATTTTTGGCATAACCTGAATTAATGTTACAAACAGAACCTTGAATTTCAACAAACCACTCCTCTGGAAATTAAATTTTCTATATTTGGTACCTGATTAAGAAATTACCTCTTTATATGCTGGTTCTATGGTTAATGCCATTTTTTAAGTCAACGGGGCTTCTTGTAAATGTTTACATGATGGAAAGAGAAAAAATATTTTTTGGCTGTGCAATAATTCTTACTCAGAAATAATTCAAAGACTATTTCAAGCAAGGGAAGAGATTTTTAAGATGGAATAGTAATTATTGACCAGTGGCTTTCTTCAGATTTAGATAGTTTAAAAAATAAAAACAAAACTGGTTTTAAGATGTTGGAAAGAAAAAATAAAGTGACATTGTAAAATGAAGTGGTTTGCATAGTTTCCAGCCAGCCCAGTTGTGTGTTGACGCCAGAATAATTTGTGGGAGTTTATGTGCAGGGCTGTCAACCCAAAAAGATCATATTAAAACCTTAGGGCATTTATACATGTGCCCAACCCCTACTCTGATGTGTATTTTTCAAGCCATACATCTGTTATAGGAAATACATAATTTACATTTTCTTTTTAAATTATGCATCTTTGATATTTATTTAAGGTACTAATTAAGATCATAATATTGTACCAACTCATACATTTCAATGTACAGTTCCACATTAGTAGAGTCAAACACCCCCACCAGGTATTCGTACCACCTCCCAAGTGAATCCAGGAATACTCCCAAGAAATAAACCACACCTATTGATACCAGCACCATATAGGCAGTATTAAGGGCTCAGAAGCAAATCTGAGTGGCTTGTATCAGCCCTGAGCATATTGCAAGAGTAAATCACTAAGAGGTGGTTGTAAGCAGGCACTCCAACACTATGGTCAGAGACTTGCCATCTCTGCCTTTGGAGAACCTTAATACAGGTACAGCTGGGTACAAGTGGGTAAGAAGCTTATTATTCCTTATCTAACTCTGGAGGTGATCGAGACATACCCACAAAGACCCGCTTAAGTCAGTGGAAGTGGTGTGGGAGGAAGGGGGTGGGGAATGCAAGAATATAGATTTTTTCATGTCCATTATATGACTCTAAAATGAGTGAATATTAATATCAATTAAAAGATACTCAGGAAGTTTGAAGCTACCACTCTGCACATGCTTTAAGGTATCTGGTAATAGTGCTTAAATCTAGATAGAATCTGTAAACTTACCAATCATGTGTGCTCTTCCAGAAATGAAGGATGTAATCACCTGACAAAGCTTTTAAATGAAACATCCAGCTCTTAGCAAAGCTCATGCTTCAAAAGAATTAAAGCTAGCAATTAGCAGCTAACAAGGTTTTGAAATGTTTAATTCATTTGAAATTGGCTAAAACAAGAAGGATATTTACTTGCTGGTAATAATTTATTTTAATTGCAAGTGTTCTTAATCAGCAGTGTCAATTAAGGATTCACTGTAAAAAAATCAAGTTTGTCAAGAATCTAATGAAGCACAATGCAAAATTAAGGGAATTAATATATGCTACAGTAGCTATTAGGTTGTGTTCCTGCTTATGGCTCTATTTTTTAAATTATTATTATTGATGGTTATACAATCTCTCTAAAACTACAAATTGTTTTATCTGGAACTCAGACTCTCTTTGACTTCACTTGGGTAAAACTGAACTGATAGTGAGTAACAATCATTATTTTTGTTTAAAAATGTTTTTAAAAAGAGTATTATTTGAATAGGAGACCAATTTGAAATTTTAGAGTTAACTAGCAGTGTTCAGGACCAGCCTCCCTTCTGTGAGAGGTTACAGCACATGACTGGAACTAGGAGATCTCTGGGTTCAACCTCTCACTCTGTCATTGAACTCTGGTGCATATTAAAGCCACTTTAAATCACTCAACTGCCCCTCCCCGCAGCCTTACTGTTCTAGGGGCCACATGTGTACCTTTGGTGATGTAGAGAGCCCTCCAATGTTTCAGCAGTCTGTTCTAAGTAGCACAGTCATACTTCCCAGTCTCCCATATGAATTGCACCCTATTCCTAATATTTGCTTTTCAACCCCAGGCCTATCACTAGGATGACCCACATGCTAGGACATACAAGATGCTGACAAATGTGTAGCTCCTTGGTCTAAATCATGGCACTTCACATAAAGCACCATGACTTAGATCTACCCTCCTGACCCACCAGACATTTCTTGCTGGGTCAGGAGGCTGAGGAATTAAGCTCCATTCTGGAGCTGATCCAGCTAAGGAGATGCATGTCTGCAGGTTCTTTCCCCTAAAACTCCCAGCTTCAGTGCTGCCTGCATGATGTGGGGGGAGAGGATATGTGAAAGGAGGGAGCTCAGGCTGGAGTTTGCCCAGCCTGTACTGGAGTGGCGTAGGTGGATTAGAGTGTCGTCCCTCCCCACCCCTCAGCAGGTGTTTCAATTTACCCACCTCTGCCTCCAGCAAAGACTAGGCAAACCCCAGCCCAAGCTCCCTCCCTTAACTTCTCCCCCTTCCCACCACACACAGAGCACCAGAGACAGGGCTGAGCTGATGCACCCCAGTCCCAATTAAACAGAAGTTAAAGAAGGAGCTCTGTTTTGGAGCACCTTTTTCTAAACTCTCATGTAATGATGGTTAATTTTCGCGTGATCAAGCACTTTTAAAGCACTCCGTAGCCATGCACTTGTTTCAGGGCATGGCTATGGAGCACTTTCAAGGGGTTAATTGTGGAACAAATGTAACTTCTGCCTGCGTGCACAAGGCAGTCCATGCAAAATGGCCTCAGTTCTTATGTTAGCATTATTTCCCTTTGAGTTATATCCAGTCCCTTAATGTCTATGTGGTGTTAAACAGGCTGGAGGAAAGTTATAAGCAACCTGGTTAGCTTGGTTCTACACCCATAAAATAGTTTCAAACTGATTCGCATGGACGATTTATGAAAGTAAATAAGTATTTATAAAACACTGAGTTTAGCATATGGAATGTTCTCAGAAATGTAGTGATCATAGCACACCCATCGTGTGTGTGTGTGTCTGTGCGTGCATGCATGCATACGTACACACACACATATACACTAGGCCAGATGTTCAGCTGATGTATATTAGTGCAGTTCCATTGACGTTAGTGGAATTATGCCGATCCAAACCAGCTGAAGATCTGGACCATTGTAGTATACTATACTAGCTTGGAAAAAATGTATCTATCACAATAGGATACTACTTCTCTCTAATGGAGATTTTTGTTTTTGAGGAAAACATGAGATTGCATTATAAACCTCGGTTAATTTTTTTCAAGAAAGGATGGAAATTCATGTACTCTAACATTTCTGCAAATGGGTTTAGTGTGATTGCTTATTGAAAGCTTGCTTTTACTACTAGAGACAATAAGAGGTCAAATGTCATAACTTAAACAACAACAGGTATATGGGAAAATGACAAATAAATCATAAGTTCAAGGATTTCTGCCAGCTAGCCCATAATATTCTGGTACTACTAATGTTGATTATGACATCAACAAAGATTTTAAAATCTCAAAGTTGATTTCAGATAATACAAATAATATTAAGATATCTGTACTATATGAGACAAATTATAAATCATTTTGGAAGTCTGAAAATTTACACACACACACACACACACACACACACGCATTTTTAATAGAAGAATACTAAAATCCTGCTCAGTATTTTTAGAATGAAAAGGCTGAGGGGATTATTATTCATTAGCAAGTATCCAATGAAAAAATTACTTCCAATTCAATACTCTCTGCATAAATCAGCTCAGTCTAAGCCTTTATACCACGCTTTTAATCACAAGCACTTTTACACCATGAGTATGTTTTAAAAAGGTATAATTTAATATACGTTTTCCATTAGAGTGGTGATACTAAGATAAAATATGTACTGGTGGAAAAATAGAAGTTATTTTCCAGTGGCTATTACAATGCAGTATTTCCTGATACACTATAAGCTAAAGAGAAGTAAATATAAGCAGAACTAAAAACTCATATTCCCAGAAAAATGTGAAAAGGTATTTGTTTGAAAATGTGATCTGTTGTTTCAATCAGAATGAAATATATGTATAGATATATATATATTGTTTTTACCTGTGTTACAATAATATTGGAATAACTTCATTAAAATATTTAATTTGTTTTAATGATATAATTTATAGGATAAAAATATCAAAGCATTTCAATTATATCATGCCATAACATAATAAAATGAACAGTAACACATTTGGCCTATTAAATTATAATTTAAAGTACATTATGATGTTATTATTTTATAACTGATATTTTGTTTTAAAATGAATAATCTAATTGGGAATTAGTATTCTAATTGGCTAGATATTCAAGTAAATAGTGTTGGAGTGCTGCTGTAACCTAATAGCTCAGGATACATGTGAGGCATGGATTTCTGCAGGTGATATATTCAGTTGGACTTACTGCATGATTGAGACAGATTTAGATGTTTGGCACCATGCAGTGGGTCTAATATAAGATCTCAGTCCCCCCACACCTTGCTTTCTTTAATATTGTAGGTAGTCCTTTGTTATTCTTGTTATCCCTCTGTAACTGGTACTGGGAAGCCAGGAACTCACTTATATAGTGGGCAGCAGAAACAGCATGAAGTTTGGGGCGCTTGCAACCTGGGTACCCAGAAAGGACATGCAGAGTTGGTCTAAAAAAAGATATTGGATTTACCCAAAGAACTCTGTCTACCTATGTAGATTCCTTGCCCTTCATGTAGGCAGCCTTGAAAGTGAGAAGTCAGTCATCTGGGTAGCTATTGGCCAGCCAGAAAGTTATATGCCTGCTTAGGAGCCAGTCCTAAACCATAAGTGTCAAACTCACCCTACATTCCAGGCTGGATCCAGACCATGGGGCTCCTGACAGGCTGGATGTGAATGTAGCACTGTTTATTTTAGAACCTAAAGGAAAATTTGCAATACACATTCCTTGAAGTAAGCATTTTAATTCCTACCTGAGTAAACAAAAAATCATAGCAACCTACATACCTTTCTCAAACATCAAGTTGGGCAGCTTCTGTCTTATTAGGTTACCCCTTCATTATTAATACACAAGATGAGATGCTAGTAAAATATTCTGTTCTGCTTCAACTGATGTACGTGAATGCCACCATATAACCACACTTAAAAATTACCTAAACAACAAAGACCAGGGCTAAGTACATACAGTCAAAAATCAAGGTTGAATCAATTCACTCTTCACAGGTTTAACCCAAGCTAAGTGAAGAGACATTCACTTTTGTCTCTGGAAATGCAGCCACAACCTTGCAATGGCCCCGGCCAGAAGCCAAGTGGTGCTAGAACACACCTCCCTGCTGGACTTGAGCAGACAGCTTGGGCCAAGACTAGCCTGCCCTGCCTGTAAGGGGGGGATTTTGAGGTGCAAAGCATGCTGGGATGCTGGGGGACTGTGAGTTACCTTGAATGTGGAAAGGATCTGGGGCAGAAGTTCAATAAACTGCATTAACCTAAATTAGTTATGTCTGATACTACATGCATCCAGGTTTATCTTTAACTGGCTTTGGCTATTTTGAAAATGGTTTATGTGCACTGAATTTCTTTTGTGTATAGATTTGAAAAAGTTCCTGATCACTTATGCCAGTTTATGAGTAGTTTCTATCCTTAGCTCAGTAGTTTCTATCCTTAGCTCTTATTTACCCTAAAGCCTGAAACAGCTCTTGAGAAGGAACACTGTAAAGCCAAAACCCACCCAGCTAGTGCAGATCCAGCAAAGCTAAGGATAACACCTTAATTATATAGTCGGCTAAAACCATGGATATGAAATAGCCATATACAACTAACTGTCAGGCAGGTAGAGTACATGCCAATATTATAGGGTTTGTGTAACCAGGTACAGTGATCAGCATTACAATTTAGAATACAATTTAGTCTTTACACTGAATAAAGTATGGCATAGTAAAACCCTAAAGATTACTGTAATGCTGCCACATATCTACCTTATCTGCAAAGTTATTTCAGAAGATTATACCAGACACTAAAACATTAATTTTCCCCAGATTAAAAAAAATGCATGTGGCTAATGGTTTCAGAGGTCACACTACACATGAATAGCAAAGTGAGGTTCATGTTTTCATATGCTAGAACTAATGTGTCATAGCTGCCAGAGAAATTATTCAGCATCTGCAGAATTTCAAGTAATGGACATATTGCTTCCCAAATTTCCCTTTTTTAAGCCAAGATTTTTTCAATAGATAAGAATTAAATAGGCAATGAAAAGACAGCCATTATATAAGGACAATGTTTAATTAGAATACTTTCATCTTTGAGCTATTGTGTGGTTGTAGCAGAAAAATCCAAGTACTTATACATTCCAGAAACTAGCCATTTGTGGCAGGCTGGTTATAATATCATGCAGTCAAGTTTATTTTCTGTCAAATAGCTTCTCCAGTGACACCTTGTCAAAATGTATAAGTAGAGCATTTGAAATATACAAAACATGTCACATAAGGAAAACAGAGAACTTATAAATAAACAAAAAGAAATAACCAATGAGAAGCACAAAACTACTTAACAAATGATCTGTTCTCTTCAGGAACATCTTCCACTAAATATCCTTCCCCGATTTGCTTTATTCTCCTTCCCAAGTTACTGTTCTTTCACATACATTTGACATATCCTTGATCTAATTTAGACTGTAGAGTGAAAGGCACAAGAAACTTGTCTTCATTTGTTTGTAATGTTTCATGCATATCTATGATACTACACAAATACATTATGGATTAGGTTGGCTGCTGTGCCTCTTATTAAGGTTGCATGAAACTTCCCATAAAAGACATCTCTTATAAATTTGTGAGCATTTCGCTCTTTGGACTGAAATGTTTCCATGACAGATGTTTGCAGAAGGCCACAATTTTGGAGGAAAGAGAGAAGACGGGGGGGGGGGGCGTGTACATGCATGCATGGATGCACGCATTTTGTCTATTATTTCACACATACACAAGCATGTGTGGAATAATAGATAAAAAAATAAAACTATTAGCAGACTTTGGATTGGGTGTTGAGGCAAAGCAGAAGTGCTGATATTCAGCTTAAATACTTCGTGGAAGTAGCAGAATCAAAGCTCCTTCTCTCAATCTCATGAAAACTTTTGCAAGGGGGCAGGGCAGGGAAAATTCTGTTTCTTGTTAATTGGAGGGGAATGAAATAGGGAAGAGATAAGCTCATTCCAGATGCTCTATAGACCTATGTCACCCAAGACAGCACATGTAACATGCACTTAAAACCCAAGCATCCTGTGTTCAAGCAGGATAATATGTATTAAGGGAGCTCTTATTGTAGCAAAGTTCAGCCTTTTCCAGAAAGAAGTATTTCCAGATGGTATTATGTAGCACTTGCTGACCCAACATCAGACTTGTCTGTGAGGTAATACAATTCATTGTGGTCCTGGGGCTAGGACCCACAATCTGTCAGACTGAAAGGGAGTCTGGAACTTGCTCTGGTTGAAGACTCTGGTGTGGTTACAGCCCCATGCTACATCGGGTCTTGAAGCAGCTGCAGTGCAGGGGCTGGGGCCAACAATCAGCTGATTATCAGTCTCAGGCTGGACACTGGATTTTAATCAGCTGTCAGGCCACACCTGGGGCCTCAGCCTGGCAGCACAGTTGCTCATCCCAGCCTGCCAACCAATAATAGCTAGACAACCAGGCTAGTCAAGGCTGACTTAAAGCCTAACCCTCCACAACTCCCTGTCACCAGAATGGTCATTCAGGGGCAGATGGCACTGCCTCCTTCATATAAACCCTTGAACTGGAACAGAAAGTGTGTCTGGGCAACAAAACATAATCTGACCCAAGATCACTTTGCTGGTTGCTCTCGCTTTCTCCTGGGCTTCTCTCTCTGTTTGATCTCTAGGTTTCCTGATGCAGCTTGCACCTCGATCTCACTCATAGACTGAAACCCTGCTTTGTGACCCTCTTCCTCCTCTGACTCTACTCACTCAGCCTGACTCTGGTCTTTGCCTCAATCCCCAAGAGATCCCAAATCTTACTGCCCATGTCTGGCATGGTAGCAGCTCCACTGCAGTCCCAGGGCAGAGACTAACAGTCAGTTGATTTTTAGTCCCAACCACAAGACCTCAATGAAGCTGGCTGGAAACTGGGGTGCAATCTCAGGGCTCGGACCAACAAAGCACCAGTCTTGAAATAACTCTTCTGCAGGAGCTGGGACTGAAAGTCAGATGAGTGTCTGTCCTAACCCTGACACAGCACTGGAGTCTTGAATCTGCAGGCCTTGGGACTGAGAATCAGGTCCAGTGCAGTGCAGGGCCTAGGACTTATTGTTCATCTTAGCTCCTGCACCAGGGCCAGCTCAAAACTCTGGTGCAGTGCAGAGCTGGGACCAGCAATCAGCTGATTTTCAGTGTCAGCCTCAGCACCCACCAGAGCCAGTTGGAAACTGATGAAGTCCAGGGACCACACCAGAGTCTTCATTTGACTCCAATCCTGAGGCATTCATGGGATCCAGTGACAGGGGTAGCACCCCTTCCTCGGCTCAGCTCCTTATGCCTCTCCATGCACATTGCCAGTGGCAGAGGCCCAGCTTGAGAGATCTTAGTAAGCATTACAGTGTGATTGCTCAGAAAGTATTCTAACTTATGGTAATTCTTACTATGAGCTAAATAAAACATCCTAAATTCCCTGTGCAACAAGGCCCTAAGTAAGTATAGAATGATATCAAAGTGCAAATAACTACCTCTGTCTAAATGCTTATGAAAGGGAATCTGTAGGATACAAGCTTGATCTTGTGCATGGCTACTGGGAACAAATGGTGTAATACTGGCAAGAAAGAGGAATAGATATTGAGGAAAGTTATGAAGAAAGTGACAGGAAGAACATATAAGACAGGAAAAGAAGAAAAGGAATAATAAGAACTCATTGGACTGAAAGGCAGACCCAATAATAATAAAGGAAAAAGACTACAACATGCATAAATATCGACAGAAAAGAAAACAGCAACAATAATGTAATTTGAATGAAGAAGCGGAAGACAGGAAAAAGATTTTCCTGCCCAGAAGGGGGCAATCCCCACTGCCCCACAATGTGTGGGGGGCTCCCCAAAGCCCCAAGGCTGCTGTATGAGCTGATGAGTTTGGGGTTTTTGGGGTTTCTCTTAAAGGGCAAGAGCTGGGGTGGATGGGGCAGCCAGGGGTGGCTAGGGGAGTGGGGGTCAGAGTGCTTGTGGCAGAGTCCCCCATGCAGCATGAGGTAGTGGGGGGGGGCAGCAGGGATCATCCCCCACCCTGTGAGGAAGCACCCGGTGAGTGGGGGGCTTTTTTTTAAAGGGCCAGGAGCTGGGGATGGGCAGGGCAGCCATGGGGCGGGGCTGGGGGAGCGGGCAAGGGTTGGGTGTTCTTGGAGGGGCTGGGGGAGCAGGCAGGGAATGGGGCCTGGTGGGGTTCCCCCCATAGTCCCCTCCCCCCTCCTCCAGCCTCTCCTCCCGCACCCCCTACCTACCAGCTCCGAGTCTGGCTCCAGCTCCCTGCTGCAGTGGGTGGGGTCTGTCGTCAAAGGTCTCCAAATTTTTTCCGAATCAATTCAGAGAGCGTTGAATCGATTCAGACCTTTTTACTGGTCCCCTGATATGATTCAGATTCGGAGATATGGTCACCAAATTGGGCCGAATTTCCTCCGAATTGAGGACAGCTCTACCAGTCCACAGCTCTACCAGTCCACATTCTATATGACATTCTGGCTTCCATGTATTATGGTATAATCAAAAGCCGTATTATTCTTAATGTTCATGTATTTTGGTATAATTTCAGGCGTGTCCTTAAACATAAAATTCAGAACTTGAAATAACACTAAGAAATCCACTGCTTTCCCAAGGTTTTCTAATTCTTGTGTAAAAACTCCTTTACCTGGTTTTACTTTGTCAGGCATGATGCTGCCTAATTTTCAACAAAATCGCTTGAACAATCAGAAGCCATTGCTCCTTTTGTGACCAATGTAATAAACCATTCTATTGAGGGATAATACTATGCATATTTTTATTGCTTCAAATGATTAGTTGTCATATCAGAAACAGCCAAATTAAAGAGCAATATCCAAGACCACATTTTGTACAGAAGGCTAGTGGCATACTGAATTAGAACAAGAAGTCAACATCCCTCAAAATGATAAGACTGTGCTAAGGCAGGAAATGAATATGGGCATTGTGGGGCAGTACCAGCATGTCTGGGATTTGGCAAATGTGTCACAAAAGAATGATTAAAGCAGGAACTTCAGCTAAAGAACAATTGTGCAGCAGAACAAAATACAAGATTATTTTTAGGAGTGGTTGACATCCATATAGCCTAGGGAAAGGACCAGATGTATCCTCTCAGTATAAGTGACAGCAACAGCATCAGGAAGGGCTAGAAGGACATGTTGAAAGGGTGAGATGTTAAATTTGAGGCAGATACAGGAGCACGTTGTAAAATGATGGCCTAGCAGATGTTCTGTAAACTGAATGTCAAGGACACAATTCTTCAGAATTTTCAATGTATAAACTATTTCCTTGCATCAATCCATACAGCATGCTACACAATATAGATAGAAATAAGTGGTGCAAAGTCATAGTTCTGTTAAAACATAATTAACACCTGTACATCTCAGCAGAAAGTTGAATTTTTCAGCATGGTTTTAAACCTTGGTTAAAATTGCTATTACTGCTAAAGACTATATAAAATATTTTTTTTAAAAGAAAACTTAACAAAGAAATGCAATCCATGGCATACTGCTCCCAATCTACTTTGGGTTGTTAAAGGTATAACAAAAATAAGCAATCACTAAGAGCAGTATATTATAACCTTGTAACAAAACACTTCCTCATTTCTGATTTGCTTTGATAAGCAGTAAAATAGTTTAAAATGTCATTGTAAAGTATCAACATTGCCTTCCAAGTGAAAAACCACTGGGATAATTCAAATTTCTGAGCTATTGTTTCAGGCTCTCTGCCAAGTCAAGCAGACAGCATTGCATCAATTGCACTTCAGTGCATTTTCAAGGTGTTCCTCCCTTTCTCCCCCCTCCCCACCCCCATCAACTCTAACATATAGATATTAACGGTAAAAGAAAATTAAAGATGAGCTGCTGGAGAGCAATTGAATGCTGGTCTCTGTATCTCTACATAGTTTGTCAAGCCCCATGGGTGCATATATTTTACACGCACAAATATCCCCCTGCATAGATATTTAGGATTATTCTGCAAGCTTGTGCACAACAAAATTCTGGAAATACCCTATCTTTCCAGATTAACTATATTTCTTCAAAGTTTTGGCCTTATAAGATACTGACCTAAAATAAGAGTTCAATGAATGTGTAATAAAATACTGAGGAGATAAGGATGTAACAAATCTGAAGTTTGTGTTTCTTTTTTTCCCTGCATTTAATCTGTATCATATCTGTATATTAATACATACACATCAAAAACTCAACCTACAAGCTACTCTGTGGGTCTAGAAGCATTGTCATGACAATCTGTAACCTACCACTTGAAAATGAAGACGACTTGGGAAAGATCAGGTGAGATGAGAACTGGCAGCCATCCACAAAGTTTCTCAATCATGATTCTTCTTGATCCTTTACTTTCAGTTGGCAAGAGAAGCAGAAGGAACAGGACACATCTGTTAAAAATATAGGAGAAAAAAACTCCCCAGTACAATTTTCAGTTCCTTTGTGATGGTAAATTAATAGTTACAAAACTATAAAAAGTTTTATTTGTTAGTGTAGCTCCCCGGTAGTCATCTACAATCCCCTATATGCTTCCTAAAAAGATGGATTTAGAAGAAAGGTTCTCATGAGAAAGTTTATTGGCAAGTGTTTAAGTGCTGCATTAAAGTGATTGTAAAAGTAGAGAAAACTGTAGATATGGCAAGAATAACTGTTTTCCTATGTTCCCTTATATAAAATGACATTACATATTGTAATTATACTGCCCCTTTTGAGTTAATATGGGCATTTTCTTAGTCCAAACTTGTCCATATCAAGGTAATTCCCATTATCAGTCCAAAGATGAAATGCAGCTCTACACTGAGTCCTTGTTTAGAAATTCTCTTCCTCCTTTTGTTTTTTTGAAACCCTGGAAAGGGTACAAATAAAATAATAAAAGTGATAATGATGATGATTATAAGACAACCAGTTCCAAATGAGCTACCTGTATCTTTCCATTCTGGGGCCTCGGGCAAGCTGCAATCTAGCACCTGGAAGTCCCTTTAAGGAATTGCTTAGCCCTCCTGGATTCTGGGAAGCACACAAAGTAAGGTGTGCACATTCTGTCTTCAATGAGACATCTCCCATGGTGCTGGGGATTAGGAGGTGTACCCTTCTCCTAAAGCTGCCTTCAAATAAGCCATGCTTCTCCCTTCTGAACTCTCTCTTCAACACCTTAGAGATCAGGTGGGCTACCTGAGTCCACAGGTCGTATCTGAGAGTTAACATCCTTCATGGGTGTTCAGTCACCAATGGAGAATATGATCATTGACTCGATTAAGTGGATTCCCAAAGAGGTAGTATTCAAACAAGTGTATAGATCACTAAATCGCCAAGGCCTTCTTTTAAATTATTAAGAGTATTTCCCACATTAGCAGTTTTCTTCTTGCTTAGAGGATGGTGTTCATTAATGTCTTGCAGAAGGATCATTGCCTAGATCTGGGGCATACATTTATAACATTTTTTTTTATTGAAAAGTCCAGTTTAAAAATAACTAGATCCCATCATAGGCAGTATTCTAGCATTCTAAGGACTGCATGACAAGCTTTTGAATCATATTTTGAAAAATATGGTTATATTTTTGGGGTTGCTATCCTTTATGAGAATTGTGAAAGAAGATACAAAAGTGGTGACCCTAGAAAAAAAAAATCTGCAATATACTAGCCAAATAAGCACCATCTCCCCTTTTCATCACCAGAACCTATTGTGTCAAGTTTTTGTCCAAGATTTGAAATCCAGTAAACAGTGGGCATAGTAGCTTTTTCCACACATAGTTTCCTACATGAATTTTATCTGTCTTTGCAAATAGATCTGTATCCACTAGTAAATGGAGAACAGCTTTGGTGTTTTTCAGATGGTTGTCACAGATGTGGCTGTAATTAACTTCATTATCCAAGCAGACCATAGCTTATTGGTTAGGTTTTCAAACAGTCTGGTACATCATCAACTGGAAAGCCATAAATACTCAGATGGTATGGTGCAGAATTATGCCTGAATCATTTGGGAAGTGAGAATATTTTTGCCATATAATCCCTCACAGGACTATGGAGACATGATTTTCAAGCAGATGTTCTGAGTCCAAGGAATGTGACATACCTGGAAGTCTCAGCTGTTCTAGTAATCAATTTGCCCTCAACACTGGATGAGCATCATATGACATTGATCTCTTGAATAATCAGTGCCACAGTTCATCATGCCATCAAGCTCAAGTCCAATGCAACTCTTCTACCCACTGTACAACTATTCTACAGCTCCCAGGTCTACTGTGGTGTGCCCTTACAAATTCTGTGCCACATTATATATGAAAGCAGTTATTGTTTCTTCTGGACATGTTGTTCTGGCACCTACACAATTTGGTGATAGGTCAGGTTTATCTCGGTGAGGCTGAAAATACAATGGAAAAGAGACTAATCTCAAGCATCTAGCCCTAGGGTATCTACCTCCCAGTATCCCCAAAGGCACTATCAGCAACAAAATATTTCTCCCTTAGGCAGACCACTTTCAACAAAACACTTCAACCAGAATGAGCATTTCCTCTACCTTTGTTGCCTGGGCATTCTGTGGATACCTCTCTTCACAAAAAATCTTGGTAGTGAGTTTCTTAGTAGGGCTGTGAGAAATGGGCCCTATTTGATTCAGACTGGGATTCAGCCCCAACTGGGGACAGTAATTTGATCCGTTGATTCAGCTCGCTGTCCCCGATTTGATTCGTCCAAATCCAAATCATGCTCAGCTGGGATGGGCTTCACCTGTCCCCCAAAGGTAAGCGTGTGTTTTCTTCCAGGTTGGCGGATCTCCTCCGGCGGGCTTTAAACTAGGCTCATCGGGGGGAGGGGAAGATGAGGGTGGGGGAGGCTGTGGACCACCAAACCAGGTGGCACCCACAAGGACAGCCCAGCCTGAAGAAAGAGAGCTTTGGGAACGTGAAAGACAGGGGGTGGACAGCAATACGGCACAGGTAAGGAACGGGAAGGTTAGAGACAAAAAGCCCTTTAGGACTTGGAGCGAGGGGGTAGCAAAAGCACCAGTCACAGGGCTCAAGTGCCTATATACTAATGCTAGGAGCATGGGGAACAAGCAGGATGAACTAGCGCTCCCGGTTGCACTAAACGACTACGACTTAGTGGGGCTGACGGAAACCTGGTGGCATCCATCCCACGACTGGGCGGTACATATTGAGGGCTATAGATTGTACAGAAAGGACAGAGTGGGGAAAAGGGGGGGAGGGGTTGCGCTCTATGTTAAGGAGCAATATACATCAACCCTCATCAAGACAGAATCAAAGGATGAGGAAGTAGAAGGACTGTGGGTTAGGCTACATGGGGGGCAAGGAGAAAAGGATTTGGTGGTAGGGGTCTGCTACAGACCCCCACATCAAGGGGAAGAAATAGATTTGGGGCTCCTGAGGCAACTCTCAGAGACCATAAAAGCTAAAGAGGCGGTGGTCATGGGGGACCTAAACTACCCGGACATCTGCTGGGAGACACAGACAGCAAAGTCCCACCGCTCACGCAGGTTTCTAACCTGTGTACAGGACCTCCACCTGACGCAGGAGGTACATGGTCCCACTAGGGGGAATGCCTTACTGGATCTGGTATTGGCAACGGGGGATGACATAGTAGGGGACCTACAGATCGGTAGCCATCTGGGGGACAGTGATCACCTAAAAGTACAATTCAACATAAGGCGTCGAGTGGGTAAGGTAACCAGTAGGGTGAACGTGCTGGACTTTAGGAAAGCTGATTTCAGCGAACTCAGGCGATTAGTGAAGGATGCACTGCAGAGTAGTAGTTTTGAAATGATGGGAGCCCAAGAAGGGTGGCTGTGCCTTAAGGAAGCTATCCTTCGAGCACAAAGCGAGACGATCCCCGTGCGAGGTAAAAGAGGGAAAGGGGCCAGGAGGCTTCCCTGGCTGACCAGAGAAATCCAGGGCAGACTAAGGGCCAAAAGGGGAGCACATAAAAAGTGGAAACAGGGAGAGATCACCAAAGAGGAATATACCTCTTCTGCTCGTGCTTGTAGGGAGGCAGTTAGACAGGCCAAAGCTACCATGGAGCTGAGGATGGCAACCCAAGTAAAAGACAATAAGAAATTGTTTTTTAGATATATAGGGAGTAAAAGGAAGGCCCAGGGAGGAATAGGACCCCTGCTAAATGGGCAGAAACAATTGGTGACGGACAGAGGGGACAAGGCTGAACTTCTCAACGAGTTCTTCGCCTCAGTGTTCCTAAGCGAGAGGCATGACAAGTCTCTCACTGGGAGTGTAGGGAGGCAGCAGCAAGGCACCAGACTTCCATGCGTGGACCCTGAGGTGGTGCAGGGTCACTTGGAGGAACTGGATGCCTTTAAGTCGGCAGGCCCGGATGAGCTCCATCCGAGGGTACTGAAGGCACTGGCTGACATCATTGCAGAGCCACTGGCGGGAATATTTGAATGCTCGTGGCGCACGGGTCAAGTCCCGGAGGACTGGAAAAGGGCCAGTGTGGTTCCCATTTTCAAGAAGGGGAGGAAGGAGGACCCGGGTAACTATAGGCCAGTCAGTCTCACCTCCATCCTTGGCAAAATCTTTGAGAAAATCATCAAGGCTCACATTTGTGAGAGCCCGGCAGGACAAATTATGCTGAGGGGAAACCAGCACGGGTTCGTGGCAGGTAGATCGTGCCTGACCAATCTAGTCTCTTTTTATGACCAGGTCACAAAACGCCTCGACGCAGGAGGAGGGGTGGATGTCGTATACTTGGACTTCAGGAAGGCCTTTGATACGGTATCCCACCCCATACTGGTGAACAAGTTAAGGGGCTGTGACTTGGATTACTGCACAGTCCGGTGGGTGGAGAATTGGCTGGAGGGTCACACCCAGAGAGTTGTGGTGGATGGGTCGGTTTCGACCTGGAAGAGTGTGGGCAGTGGGGTCCCGCAGGGCTCGGTGCTTGGACCGATACTCTTTAATGTCTTCATCAGCGACTTGGACGAGGGGGTGAAATGTACTCTGTCCAAGTTTGCAGATGACACTAAGCTATGGGGCAAAGTGGACATGCCGGAGGGCAGGGAGCAGCTGCAAGCAGACCTGGACAGGTTAGACAAGTGGGCAGAAAACAACAGAATGCAGTTCAACAAGGAGAAATGCAAAGTGCTGCATCTAGGGAGGAAAAATGTCCAGCACACCTACAGCCTAGGAAATGACCTGCTGGGTGGCACGGAAGTGGAAAGGGATCTTGGAGTCCTAGTGGACTCCAAGATGAACATGAGTCGGCAGTGTGACGAAACCATCAGAAAAGCCAATGGCACTTTATCGTGCATCAGCAGATGCATGACAATAGGTCCAAGGAGGTGATACTTCCCCTCTATCGGGCGCTGGTCAGACCGCAGCTGGAGTACTGCGTGCAATTCTGGGCGCCGCACTTCAAGAAGGATGCGGATAATCTGGAGAGGGTCCAGAGAAGGGCCACTCGTATGGTTAAGGGCCTGCAGGCCAGGCCCTACGAGGAGAGATTAGAGAAACTGGACCTTTTCAGCCTCCGCAAGAGAAGGTTGAGAGGCGACCTGGTGGCTGCCTATAAGTTCGTCGGGGGGCACAGAAGGGAATTGGTGAGTATTTATTCACCAAGGCGCCCCCGGGGGTTACAAGAAATAATGGCCACAAGCTAGAGGAGAGCAGATTTAGATTGGATATTAGGAGGAACTTCTTCACAGTTCGAGTGGCCAAGGTCTGGAACGGGCTCCCAAGGGAGGTGCTGCTCTCCCCTACCCTGGGGGTATTCAAGAGAAGGTTGGATGTGTATCTAGCTGGGGTAATGTAGGCCCAGCACTCTTTCCTGCTTATGCAGGGGGTCGGACTCGATGATCTATTGAGGTCCCTTCCGACCCTAGCATCTATGAATCTATGAATCTATGAATCTATGAAATCTGAAGATTCGATGAATCAGCAATTCAGATACAGGCACAGCTTTAAAAGGTTTTTTTCTACATACCTGGAGGTAGCAGCGCAGCTTATGATTGCTTTGGTGTTTTGCACATGGAGCGTCCCACAGGAGCATGGGGGGGCTCTCCCGTGTGCTCAGCAGTGAACCTGGAAGTACTTCTGGTCCACTTCCAGGTCTCCCAGGGAGTGTGCTGGGGGGGCCCCTCATGCCGTCCTGGATCAGCGATCAGCCACAAGGGGACCCCGGGTGCCTCCCCCCAGACCCAGAAGGCAACAGTTGCTAAGCTGGGGGGAGTATGGAGGAGGACCCCTGCGCACTCCCCAATGGACCAGGAAGTGGACTGGAAGGGCTTCTGGTCCACTTCTGGGTCTGCTGCTAAGCACACTCAGGAGCCTTCCCTGCTTCTGTGGGATGCTGCATCTGCCCCAGCACCATGTGTTCAGAGCCCCTGCTACCTCGAGATATGTAGAAAAAACATTTAAAGCTGTATCTACATCTGAATTGCTGAATCTGTCCAAATCTCTCCAAATCGATTTGGAGGGTTCCGAATCAATTCGGAGAGATTAAAGGACCCTTGGATTCAATTTGGATTCAGCGATTCAGCCTCCATATTGGGCTGAATCTCTGCCAAATTGAATCAGGGACTGAAGCTTTGCACAGCCCTATTTCTTAGGTGTTGTCTAAGAAATCCAGTAAGCCTGCCTTCACCCAGAGGGAGTCTTGGGCAGGTATTGGGTCAAAAGTTCTTGTAGGTGCAGAGCCAGCAAAATGTTGAAATGGCTGCTTGCTTACATGTTAGAATAAATGCTTCAGGGTTTCTAGTCAGGCCCATTTTCACAAGTCTCATTAGTACTGATAGATTCAGCAGGGTGGGAGCCCCAGTTATTGGCTTCTGTGTAAATCACAGACAAAGAGATTTTAAGAATACCAACACAATAGAAGAGAAGTGTTGCTGTTTGTCTTCTTGTTGGGCATAATGGTTTACACAAACTGTTCAAGCTGTTGTTGAAGTTGATGTTGATGCTGCTGCTGCTATTGGGTTTCCTATTGCTACAATAAGCTGTTTTTGTTACAGTGCAATCTATTCCTGGTGATTCTCAGTCACCCACTTCAACAATCTCTTTCACTCCATCTCATGCCTGACTCTTCACTTTACACTGTTGGGATGATAAAAAAAAAAATTAAAAAATACTATCTTCCTTTTTTTTTGGCATTCCCTTTAACAGCTCTGCAGTTTTGACTGCATTCTCCATCCCTTGACAAGGACATATTCTCTCTATGATGTGTCCTCAGGGCATGATATAATCATGCATGTATTCAGATTTTTATCACTGGCTCATGGACCAAAAATCAGTTTTACAGCTTTACATTTACCCTCTCCAAGATTTCAAGAAATAGAAGGACAGACAGAAGAAAAAATCCTAACCAACTGAGGGGCCTATATAAACCACCAGCTTCTTATCCATCTGTGGACTTGGGTAAAATGCAATCAAGCTTAATGTTTTCTAGTTAAATTAACCTTAGACAACAGTCCAGCTTCCTTTTAGGGAGCTCAAATGGGATGAAATATGGAGATCTGTCCTCATTTAGACTAAATGGAATGGGGGTTTAGAAGTCATTCCTCTTCTCAAAACTGTTTCCCACTAAACCTGGCTTCTCCTCTTTTGAATTCTCTTTACAGTCCTGAAGCATCTTGCAGATGTGGTAAGGTTTATTCAATCCCTTGGTGACTCCATAACCCTTGTCTGGTTGGTGCAGGACAAATGTCCTGAATTGCTTAAACTGAACTGAACTGAACTGTTTAATAATACAGTTCAAGGTTCATAAATCTCACTCAGGTGAAAAACAGAAATAATTCCATTGCAGTAAATGGAATTAAAACTGTTAAAGTGGGATGAAATTATAACAGATTAAAAGTAAATTCATGTGTAAACAAGCTTATACGTAAAGCATAAAGAACTATACCATTATCTTATCATTAGATAAATGTACTCAAGTATTTACAAGCTTCTGCACAGTATTGTTTACAAACATAATATTGAAAGGCCAACAAATTTTCATAAATTCTGATATTTTTAAGTCACCATAATGTAAAATTTATTTTTGGGCCTGGTAAAGATGTGGATTTAACTTACAAGTAAGCATGTGTTAAAATTGTAACTTACCATTTTAATACTAGGGTCTTAAATTGCTGGATAATTAATTAGAGGGGTCATTTTAGCACAGAAGCTACATGGGACTTGGGTTGATACCTTTGGAGTTAGGCACATATTCAGAGTAACTTTACAAATCAAGACCTGTATGTACAAAGGTTGTATTTACACACACACACACACACACACACACACACACACACACACTAAAAGCTTTATTATCCAGCACCCATGGGGAATGAGGGGTGCCGGATAACAAAATATGCTGGTTAAGTGAGAGGCCTGAACAGGCTTCTTTGCCTGTTCAGGCTGCCACTTCTCCAGCCACATCCAGGGCCTCGCCACCCCTCCCTTGGGCCCTGTGGGCCCTGAGGGACAAGGAGGTGAGCCCTACACAGTCTGCTTTGCCCCGGGCTGTGGGGGCTCAGTGAAACCAGAAGTGTCACAGTGGGCACTTCCGGTTTCACTTTACCTTACAAGCTGGCATGCTGGTTAATAGAACATGCTGGCTTGCAAGGTGTTGGTTAACAGAGCGCTTGTCATATATATATATGTATATATGTATATATATATGAAAAGTCTTGATAAACAGATCATATAACTTTTAAATAATTGTGGGACTAGCTAACTTCCAGGAACAATAGGTTCAATAAAGTTGCTGATCTGTGCACAATATTTCAATTACAATGTTTGGTATAGGATAGGAAAACTTTTTTTTTTATTCAGTTCTTTTTTAGTGTCTGAATAACCATGTATAGATAAAATGAAGGGCATGTGTACACAACACTTTAAAGTGGGTTAAAAACTTTTGCACAGCTTTAATGGTGTCAGTGTTTGCATACGTTGGTGGTGTACTGCGCAGTAATTTCAGCTGCTGTAGCAAATTTGGTGATGTAATTTGCCTTTAATGACTTGGAGCACAGCAAACTAAACTCCAAGAAGGAGTTTAGTTTGCCGCCCTACAGCCACGGAGCAAAGCACTGGGCTCCATACAGCTCAGGGGCTATGCAGAAAGCCCTACAGGCAGCCTGGCAGCAGCCTGGGAAGGCAGACTCCATCTAAGAAAAGTGGCAAGTCTGATTTCCATGCCCCCTGGAGCTTGCCTGCTTGCCTGAGCTGAGTGGGGGCCCAGTACATCCCTCACCAGCTACAATGCCCTCCCAGGACCACCCAAGCCAGGTGCCTGTGGGTGGGTGCCACCTGTGGGGGGCACTGCTGCTACGGAGGGAACACCACTCCTCCCAGCCCAGAGACTGCTTTTCCGCACACTGGCAGATCTCCCTCCCCTCCCCATTGCTGGAGAGTCAGGTAAGTGTGGAGTGTGTGCATGACACTGGGGTTTAAAGGCCCTAAATTGAAGTGGTGGGATAAAAAACCCACAGCTTCAATTTAGGGCCCCCATTTTATCTGCACACATCCTATGCTTCATTTTAAGACTACCAGCATCTACTTTTTTTTTTTTTTTTTTTATAATGTGGGTTCTGGAGTAGCTTAGATAAGTAACATTATGTAAAAATCTGAAAGGTACACTGGCTCTTATAGTCACTACTCTAGATCTTCAAGGATACTTTCCTATTTACAAACTGTATATTACAGCACACATCCTGGCAGTAGAAACACAAAGAACAGATTGATTTGAATAACAATTAAACTACCTCAATTGCTTTAGCTGCTGCTCAATCCCTGTGTGACTGAAACTTGAAATAAATTATCTCAAAATCTGTTTTAAAACCTTTTAACAAAACATGAAAATACATAGATCGTAGAACCATAATATACCAGAGTTGAAAGGAACATTAGGAGGTCATCTAGTCCTTGAGCATTGGCTTGAGGAAGGGAAATAATCCCCAAGTTGTTATATTACTACTTTAGGCTGCTTATCTCCTCCCTTATCCTGGCTACCAACTTCACTTTTCTTTGTTACACTAGATAACACTGTACTATACACTATACTGGCCTCCTTACTCTTTTCAGTAGTTCACTGTTTTATTTTAAGAAATCTTTCCTCCTTGATTATACTGAAAATAAGCAACAATAGAAACTGAAGTTTGAGCACTCTGGTAGCATTATAGTGACATGTATCAATGTCAATGGATCGTAAGTGATAAGACAAAGAGCTGGAAATGGTGTAATAAACCATTGAATTTTCTGTGTTTTTTATCCTTAAGGTAATACACTGCTTCAAACAAACATTTCCATCACAATTTAACAACAGCTTAATCAACTCTTAATGTAATCTGTTGATGTTTCTTAAAAAGCCAAAGAGGACTTTTTGTACTATTACCATTTGCTATTAATAAATTTGTGAACAGAACTCATTTGGCAGTTTGAAATATATGTTGGATTAGTCTGGCACAGATATAGTACTATTAGCACATTTTCTTTATGAAGAATACTATAAATGGTTAAGAGTGCTCACGTAATTTATTTAACTTTTAGGAGTTTGAATGACTTCATTCTAAGCAAAAAAAAAGCAGCAGCAGCAAATAAACGAGTCTAAAAGATGCCTCCCCCCCTGCGAAATCTTCAGATCAGAAGAAAATAAAATATTAAAAAAAACTAACTGGCATATTGTGTTACAATGTTGCAGATGACTCAAGTGAGCCCTATTACACTCTTATCAGCAGGGATCCTGGTTTTCTCTGTTTAAAAATGGCAAATTCTCTGATAAAAATCACAAACTCTCTCATTAAAACCCCCCAAATCTATGATTTACATGAAATGCCACTATATATATAGGTATCTACTGAACACAATGCTTTTTTGATAAATTTACAATTTTAAAGCAATTTGTAAGTTTACCAGTGCCTCAATTACTATAATAAAATTAATTCTATAAATTTTGGTATTTGGTATTGGGGTTTTTGTCAGGGAAAAATCGAAGCCGTCTCTGCCCCCTTCACTCACAAGGACATAAGTCCAGGCCCCTTATTCCCAAGTCACAGCCCCCCAGCCCTGCTGGTACCCCCACTCCCCACCCACAGCCCTCACTCCCCCAGTCCTGCTGGAAAGGCCCTCAGCTGCCAGGGCTATGGGGCCAGGGATCCAGGTCTTCAGCTCCCTGCCCCCAGCAGCAACTCCTGAGCCCTGGCTGCCTCCCGTGGGAGGCAGTGTCTGCTATGACCCCAGCAGGGAGCAGTGCAGAGCTGCAAAGGTAGCAGGAACAGAGGTGTGGGTGCAGGCTGCCCACTGTGGGCTTTGACTCCTTACCCTCCTGCCCTCCCCCCTAGAGTCCCTGTGACCCAGTGGTGGGTCCTGGTGCAGCAGGGTGGGGAAGCTCATTGCCACTGCTGGGAGACCTGTGCTGCTATAGCAAGGTGTCCTCTGCCTGCCTGGCAGCAGTGAGGGGCACAACTCCTCCCCACCACCCCCACTGCTTCTAGGCAGGCAGGCAGGGGGTACTTTGCTAGGGAGGCACAGGGCTTGCAGTGGTGGCAATGAGCTTCTCCACCCAGGCCCGCTCTACCCTGCTGCACCAAGTTTCACCCACTGGGCTGCAGAGGCCCTGGGGGAAAGGTGATAGATCTTCCTGCCTCTGCTCAATGCACAGATCTCACATGGCCCCCTTCTCCCCTATAGGAGTGTACGAAGCAGTGGGAAGTCAGTCCCACCCACCACCTCCTGGACGAGCCACCCATGGCTCTGTCCTGCTGACTGCCCTCCTCCCACTCCCCCCAGCCCTTTGCAGGCTGGAACTCTGCCAGCCTGCAGAGAGCTCTTTGCAAAAGTGGAATATCCATTCAAATGAAAAATTTGCATTTTTCTCAGTTAAAAGGGAAAATCTTCATTTTCCCCCCATTTTTTTCCACAGGAAACAGAAAACTCAGATCCCTGCTTATTAATCTACTCTTATTTATTACCATAGAAATACACAGGACACAATAGCTATTTTCTGTACAGTGGCATTGATAAAGCCACTTTCGTTTTTACAACTTATAAATTGGATCAGGACTTTAAGCCAAAACATCAAATAAGGACCTTTCATAGATTTCATAGATTTCATAGACATCAGGGCTGGAAGGGACCTCAGGAGATCATCGAGTCCAGCCCCCTGCCCAAAGGGCAGGAACTCAGCTGGAGTCATAGGATCCCAGCAAGATAAGCATCCAATTTACTCTTGAAGGTGTTCAATGTAGGTGCTTGAACCACCTCCGATGGCAGGCTGTTCCAGACCTTGGGGGCTTTATCTGGGATAAACTGTATTTGCAATCCAATTTGTACAAACTCATAAGATTCAGATGCCAAAAATCATGGCACTGGTGTACAAATTGCAAGATCGAAAAACAATGTTTGGGGAATACTTCATTTTCTTTTTCTCTTTGTGGTGGGGAGTGAAGGGGATTTAGAATAAATCAGAGTTCCTCTCTTGTTTTTTCTTAAAAAAACAGAACAAGATGAAACAAACAAGCAGAAAATTGAGGCTGATATACCAAAGATGTGAATCACAATTTGTGTATTGCTCACAATGGGTGTATTGCTTGGACCTTAACTTGCATTTCCCATGCTACATATAAGACTGTGATATAGTTGGGGCAGCAGCCAGGCCTTCTCTTTGGTTAACACAGTGCTGAGAACACTGCTAACAACTAATGAGTCATAAATTAAAACAACACATTTATCCATCTTCCTCTCCCAATCTAGCTCACTTTTCTTTATTAGTCATCTCTTCTATACAACGACTGCTTTTTTTAAAAATCAAAATGCTCCACCAAATCTTTCAAAATGCATTTCTATTGTTCCTGACTTCTGCAATCATTTTCTCGTCCCACACCAAATTAAGTTATAGTTATTCTTAGGCATGGCTTAGCATTATTACCCCAGAAGCAGAGCTGAACAGGGTCACAGAACGAAAAGCACAGGAGCTGCACAGGAGAGGCTTACCACAGCAGGCCTTCAGGCAGCCCTAACATTGACCAATCGGATTATTAGTCAGGGTGAGGCTGCTGGTTAGAACCTCAGGCAGGTTTGACCAATAAGTCAACCAGTTTTGGCCTCTGACACTATTATGCCCAGTAACTGTATATATGAAAACCTTCATAGATAACTGTTCTAAACTAGGGAACCAATAGTTTTAAAATCCACATGGTTCTTTCAGATTCAAGTTCTGTAGGTCCTTAATAAGAATAGTCTCTCTCTCTCTTTTTCTACCAGCTCTCTTTTTCTTCATTTCACAGAACTAAGGCCATTCTGTTGAAGCTGGATTGGAAAGCCAATGAGAAGAGTCTAGCTACAAAAAAATGTTAAACATGCCAGCATCATAGAACTCCACATTTCTGTTCTAAGGCAGTAAGTTGCACAAGGTCTAATGTCCTTTCAGTTGTTCTTTCTGCCTGAAGGTCAAGGAAAGTCAGTAAAATGCATCTGGAGTATACTTAGTGTGCTCTTACCTGAGCAACCTGCAAAACCAGGCAATGACCCTAGCATATTCTGTCAGTGGCATAAGCATTCAAGTAAGTACAGTTAGTCCTTTTCAATGAAAAGTAGAGGCTTCTATCATAGGTAGAGTATATACTGTAAAATGGAGCTTCATAAGTACTCATTGATAGAAATGCCATTTAGGAGAAGAGTGTTTTACAAAGAAAGAGTTGACCTCTGAAGTTTAACAGACAAACCAATGCATTATTTATACCAGTAATATAGTATATGCTGTTCAATTCAATGACAGGAATTCTAACTCAAGGTAATTTGTAATAAACAACTGTCCTCCTTTTTCAATCCCTGCCACTCCCCACTCCTTCCTACATGCCAAAATGTTTTTGGCATGTTTGCTAAATGAAAAAATCTATTAAGCCTGCTGCATTGCATGCACCATATAGTGTTAAAACTAACATTTAAAATAGCAATTAAAACTGATATATCTTAATAATAAGATTGAATTAATATTGTTTTGAGAACTTTAAAACTTGCATGTGTACATACAGTTGAAAGTAAAAAGTCACCAGTTCTGTAACTAATAGGCACCAATGAGTAAACTACTATTCCAGATTAGTAACAACCAATGCACATGGCAGGGTCGCCAGTTAATTTAGCATTGTGGACTTGGGACCATATTCAGTTCACACTTGTATCCATGGAACTCATTTCAATTTATCTAGGTTGCAAAGGCATAAGCCTAAAGGCAGAATGTAGATGACATACCTAAGTATGTATACACTGGATTTCTAAGTGTGTAAGACAAGTATAAGGAATATAAAGTCCTGGCAAGTGTCTCTCCCTGCATCCCCACCCCATACCTCCTCACTGCCCCCAGTAATTGATGGCTAGAAAATGGTATTTAGAGGCTTGCTTTTGGGAATTGGCTTACAGGTAAAGTAGATATGCATTAGAATAATGGTACATGGCAATGGCAAGGGTTAACTGATTCTCAAAGCCTGTTTGTGACAGCTTTTGGAAGGCCCACTGTGTCTGACACAGGCAAGTGGCAAGCAGACACACAGGCTGGGAAATTAAAGACGTACTGCAGTGTTCCATAAAAGACATAAGGGACTCTGCCGCATTGACTAAGTCATATTGCCCAACTGCAGGGCCCTTAAAATTTCTAGCTTTGGTGAATGGACCAAATTAGGAGAAACTGGTAAAAGCCAATGTGTACATGTGATGGGCTTGTAAAACAAATAAATATGTTGACACGACAGAACATGGACAGTATGACAACAACAGGGAGACCAAGAAATGATGACCAGAGATGAAGAGTCATCAGATGGGAGAAAGAATACAAAAAGGAGAGATTTCAGAGCAGAAAAGGGTCCCTGAGAGGGGAACCTGAGGCCTCTATGGATGAGGGCACACTACCAGCTCATCTCACCGACCCCACTGGGGGAGGGTGGGCCTTGGCCTCTGACCTCTAGGCTGCTGACATCTGATATTCACGAGAGAATCTCAGAGTGAAGCTCATGTACTGGCCAAACATACCTTGACTCTGTGAACTCTTAGACTGGTACAGGCAGTCCTGGACTTAAGCCATTTCAAGTTACAACAAATGGCACTTACAACGTTTACAAACTGCCACCCTGTTTCGACTTTCTGACATCAGCTTTGACTTTACGATGCTTGATCTGACACAATACAATGCCAGCAAACAAATTTGCTGTGTCACCCATCTCCCTGGAGAAAAACTGTCCAAACTTCCTTGGACATTTTCTTTAAGAAAGCAGACGAGACTCCAAAAAACCTGCAGCCAAAACTCCTGAGAAGGCTTCAAAAAATCCAAAAAAGAGCCCTTCAAAAAGTCCAGCAAAGTCACCTCAAAGAAGTCCTTCCAATTCAATATGACTGCTATTTACAATATAAATACATTAATGTAGCTATATTACTCATCTATAATTGACTGAGTACAAAATTCTGGGTTATTTTTGGTGAAAATAGGCTGTCAGGCCTTGGTTCAGGAACCAGCCCCCCATTTAAAACATCGTTCTCATGGGAAAATCGGTTCCAAGTTATGACATTTTGACTTAAGATGCAGTTTTCAGGAACCAAGTGTGTCATAAGTCTGAAAACTGCCTGTAGATATACAATTGTTTGCATTATTATTATCTGCTACCACTGTGTATCAAGAACATTCACCTATTATCAAATAAAAAGGTAGTGGTCAGTTTGAGAGTTTGAGTCCACCCAAAACAAGGTATATGGGTCATAAAACCAGTGCCAACAGCCACAGCTGAAGCTGTTTAAACAGATTTCATTCTTTTAGGTATAAAATCAGTTTAAATCTACAAAACATTGCAAAGCTCCATCTTCCCATACTCTGTTCAATCATACTCTTTCACATGAATGATATTAGTAAGAACAGGGAAAGAGGCCAGGGTACAAAAAGACAATAGTTCAGCACAGTATGCAAGTCCTCAACAAATTATTCTCAGATTGTCAGTGTGCACTTTTTAAATTGCTCCTCACTTTGTTCAATTAAATCCAACTCTTTTCTATCCATGAATTAACATATGTCTCCAATGATGAACAAGGCATGCAATGTTTTGTCATTCAGAATTGGGACACATTTATTTTTAATTAGGGAAAAGCATAATTTCCCCTTTGTTCACCCACAGATTTAAATAAATAATTTAATAAATTGATTAATGACAGGATTGTGTTGGAATATGCTGGTACATTCCGTCTTTACAACTACCTCAAATTTAGAAAACTTTAGGTTATACATTGAACATCCTAAGCATTGTGATTATATAAAAACAGGGTGCAAAGGAAGTGTTCTTAAAAGGTAATTATATTATTCGCTACTTGTCTAACTGTTTTGAATCATAACTGGGGCCCTGGTTCAACTTTGTTGGGGGGAAAAACAAGGTTAAACTCCCAAATTGTTACACAAAAATTATAGTTTAATTGAAGTTCACATTGGAATCTTCCTTACAGACTCTAGTTTAGTTTAAAAATTGATTAAGTCTCAAAAACGACATTTATACTTATTAAAGTAATAGAATATATATTTTTGAAGCGTTACAATGACAATGTGCAGATGGGATTTTGATTGAAAATTAAACTACTGCAAAATGCATTAAGAGCAATTTAAAACCTACACAGTCCATAGGTTCCTGTGTTACCAAGCCAACACTTATAAAATCTAGACCAGGGGTTCTTAAGCCCTCTGGAGCCACAAAAACTGCCCAGCTTCCCAGCCCTACCTGCATAGCTCTGGGTGCAGTAGGGGGGCCTTAGTGGATGGGAGCCCAGGGCCTCACTTACCTGAGCAGATGGAATAATTGTTGGGGGATGCAGAGGGGGCAACAGATCAGTGATCCAAGTGGCAGGGGGCAATCAGGGTGGGGGGCACAGCAGCCTGGCAGCTACATGCCCAGCTGCTCTCTACCTCCCTCTTCTTCCCTCCATCCTGTTCCCCATCCCTTTCCCCATTTCCCATACACCCCCCCTTCACCCTTTTCCCTTCCATCCCCTCTCCCCACTCAACTGTTGCCCAGCTATCAATCCAGGGCTATGGTGTTCTGGATGACAGCTAATCCACCTGGAAGCAGTGCCTTCTGGGATGTTTGAGGTCCACAAAGTGGTGGTTTTATTGCAGATGAATATGCAGAAATTAACTTAACTTAACCTAGGTAACGTAGCTCAAACATAATCTGCACACAAAGTGGCATAACTTTAAGATGCCTAGAGGGCTCTTAGCACTTGTAAATGAACCTTAATATGCAATTGTTGAAGTTTTAAGTGTTCCTGATATAAGTCTAACTGTAATGTGAAATCTCATGCTAAGAAGCCACCATAGTGTGAGCAAGCACCACCTTCAGTTGCCCCTCACATACTTACTCAATTCCATGAGGAAAATGAGCTCTTTATACAGAAGTTATTTGAGACAAGGGACTGGAATTTCTGAGCTGGAACACATAGGTAAAATGCAGACACTGTATTTAAGTGCTGTGACGGAAAGTTTCCTTAACAGACTAAAATACGATAGCAAGTTCCAGTCTTCACAGACATTTTTCCAATGTGCTTTTCCTTGTAAATGAAGTTATTATATACATTAAAGAATGAAAATGATTTTTAGACTCTAAACTGTCACTATATTTGTGCAGCACCTTGAACAATGGAACCCTAAAATATAAATGCTAACTGTTCATATACTAAACAGCATTATCATAATGACATAACATTGAATAGTCCTTTTTCTCATATTTTAGCAGAATACTAATACTTCTGATATGATATAATACTCATTTTTTTAATTACAAGGTGCTACATGAATGCTCAGACTAGAAAATTAGGAATATCTTGTTCAAACGGGAAAAGAACAGTTGGCAATGGTAACAAAAACATGATAGGAGAGAGCACTGTTGGCTGAAGAGGTTTTCCATGAAGCAATAGACTACATTTCCTTAATAAAAATTGGCACAAATACAGTAGCTGTACCAAGGTAATAAAACATAAGGCAGTGGGTAGGTAATCTAAATCAAAATATTAGATATGATTTAGAAAAAAAATAGAAAAATTATTATACTTAATGCCTGAAGAAGTGAGGGAAACGAAGAAATGTGTTAAAAACAAAACTGTTTACATTGTAAAATACTGGTTTTGGTTTTTTTGAATTATAATTGTATTGCATAAATTAAAACATAGGATCAAATTCTGCTCTCAGTCATAGTCACTTATATCTATGAGCAGAGTCTGTGCTCCAGGTATCACTGTGCCATGTATAATACTCAGTTTCAATTGACTTCACAGCTCTTAACATAGTAATAATGTATTTCATATTGTATATTAATTTATTCAATCACATTTTATAATGAATGCATATTTTATCTTGAATATGAAATAACGATTATGTATTATAGTAACATTTTCACTACAATATAAATCTAAATAGTTATGTACAGTTTGGGAATAGTGTATCTATTTTATGAAGCATGCAAACATTTCTTTGTCTTCTGATTTTTTTGTTTTGTTTTAATTTTTAATTTGTGGAAATTGGATATAACTCAACAGACATCTTTAGAGGAAAACTTGGCTCATCCTTTATGAACTCAGCAAAACCTTTTTTTAGGAATCAAACCATGTTATTGTAGATAACCTATCTTATCTTACTAGACATTATCTTATTGTAGGTATCTTCTTTGGTTAAGTTTTACAGGTAAAACCCTGGCTCCACTGAAATTAATTACAATCCAGACATTGACATCAGCATAACCAGGATATTACTTTAATAGCTAGATTTGTTAATGCACATTAGCAGTAATGTTGACATTGTCTCTTACAACATTACCATTAGTAAACTACAGAAATACAGACTAGATGGATATGCAACTGGTTGGATCATTGCGCTAGATAAATAATCAACAGCTTAATTTCTATCTAGAAGGAGTAGGGTTCCCTAAGGACTTGGTTTGGGCTCAGGGTTAATTAATATTTCCATCAACAGTTTGGAGGATGAGACTGAATACATACTTAATACATTTGTTAAGGACAAATGCAAAGTCCCACACTTGGGATGGAACAGATTGGGAAGGACTGGCTCTGCTACAGTACTGCAAATAAGGACCTGGGGTCACAGTGAATTATAAATCGAATATGAGTCAAGAGTGCACTCTTGTTGCCAAAAAACCCAGTAGCATACTCGGCTGTATTTACAAGTGATGTTCTTGTTAATCAAAGGAAGTGATTCTATTTGGCACTGGTGAGGCTTCCCCTCGAGTACTGTGTCCATTTTTAGGCCCTTCACTTCAGGAAAGTTGTGGACAAATTAGAAAGAATCAAGTGGACAGTGACAACAATTTTTAGAACTATGGAAAACATAATTTATGAGGATAGGTTAAAAGAACTGGGATTACTTAGAGTGAAGAAGAGAAAATTAATGATAGGGGATTTGATGACAATCTTTAAATACCTCAAGAGTGGCTATATGGAAAAAAGAGACAAACTAATCTCTGCATCCATAGGGGACAAGAAAAGGAACAATGGCTTTAAATTGCAACAAGAAAATTCAGGTTGGTTGTTACCAAGAACATTTTCATGATGAGGGCCATTTACACTGGAACATGCTACACCAGAAGCTTTATACTCTCCATCCTTGGACATTTTTAACAGCAAGTTAAACAGGTACTTGCTTGGCATGGTTTAGCTAGGGATGATCCTGCCTTGAGTCAGGAGTTGAGCTAGATGACCTCCGTAAATTATTTCCAACCCTACTATGCTATGATTCTTTAACCAGGGGGTGGAGGTGGGGGGAGGAGTTATGTAGATCTCCAGCTGGTATAAAATGTCATAGTTCCAATGGCTTCTGTGAAGTTACATGAATTTACGCCAGATGAGGAACTATCCAAAACATTTTCTTGATCCTATCACTGATCCATAAGTATGACCTTACTCAAACTTTCTTTACGACTACTGCTGCAGGAAAGGTCATCTGTACTTGTCTCACGTGGACCTGAAAGTATAATACTCAGTGGGTGCATTTACACCTGCGCTTTACTGCACAGTAGATGAATTTATTGTTCAGTGAAACATTACAATCTACATGTGAGCAGCAACCAGACTGGTACAGACTAATTTACAGTGCTGTCAGATAGTATCAGTGTCTGATGGGTCTATCCAACAGCGGAGTAAATTACTGTGCTTTAAACACACGTGTAGATGGTGATGTTGGGATTGGTGTACTCTGACTCAACTTGTACCAGTTTATTCAACTGCATTAATTGCATGTATGGATGCACCCAGTGTGCCTCACCTTATTACACAAAATTTAATGATGAAAACAAATGTTAGATGTTTGGCAATAATCATAAAAGATTTAATTTTCCTAGGGATCATTCATAAAATATTTCTTTTGGAGATATGTACAAAATCGGTGTTGTTACCAGCTATGTATTTGGCAAAAGTAGCTCCATTTAGCTCTTATGTTCATTTTAAAACATCTTTCTCAGATAATAAACACATTTAATTTTATTAAAGCACAGTACTTAATTCTGCACAATTAGTTTCAAGGTAAATTTTTTTGTGATTAACAGTTATAAATGACAGATTATTGATGCTATCTGAAAAGATCATCCTTCTACCCCAGTCATAGACCATACTGGTTATACCACGAGGTACAGAGTCCTTTTATTAACACAAATAATTCATATGCCATGTTTCTTGGTAACTTTAGCCTTTTAAGATATTTATGGCATTATCAATTTTGACAGTTGCGTTTTAGGAAAACAGTAATTTCACTTTTATAATGGAGAGTCACAGTTCTCATTTATACAGATTGATATGATCTAGGAGATCTGATATGATCTGTATATAATCAATATGATCTAGGAAATGATCTTAGCAGAACTATACCTATTTTCTACCATGGGTATTTTCCAGGCTTCTGGACTTTGCTGGTTGCTCCTGCCACCCTCCCTTTCTTTGCTGCTATACATGTCAGGGTGTTTTTAAGCCTCCCCAGAAGCACTGGGTATTGGTTGCAGCTAAGGCTGGGGATTTCAACTGAGGTATGCTGATTCTCTTGCTAGCAGTAAAGCTGGAAGTTCCTAGGTAGAGTTTTGCCCCTCTGCTCAGGAAAAGACCCATTGCCATATTTGGGGTCAGGTTTTGCCCCATGGTCAGATTGGTATGGCTGTAGGGTTTTTTTGCCTTCCTTTATAGTGAGGTGATATGGCCCCCTACCTCTTGAGCATTTATTGACAAAATTTTCTAGAAGCAGGACATTGGCTGCCATGATTCTGCTGCTTTATCTGTAGCAGGTTCGAATGTTAGACCTCTATTATGTCAGAGTTGATGGTAGTCATATATAGAGTTTAGGTAATAGTTATATGGGTTGGTTGGGATAGGGATGATCTTGCCTCAGGCAGGGGTTGGACTAGATGACTTCTGACGTCCCTTCCAGCTGTACTTCTCTATGACTCTATAACTGTTTTAAAATGGATTGGTTCTTCATTTCCAGCACTTGACTTGGTATCCGAATTAAGGTGATGACTGAGGACTATGACTCCTGAACATTCATTTCCTTTTACTACCAATTTCTTCAGTGACTGAACAATTCACTTTATTTTCTGCCTCAGTTAACATACTTGGCCTTAATTAATTAGTATTTATAGAATGCTTCCAGACAGGCAGTTTACAATGAAAGGAGAATCTCTTTCTGTTCTTAAAGATCTGAAGAGTTCTAAAAATCTAGTTTTAACCAACCCCATCATCAAATCAATTTGTTAAAACAAGGGGAGACATGTTTCTGCTTTTTTCTGAAAACTTTCTGTTTAAAAGAGTTTGGGCAATATGTTATATCAGCTACTTTTTATCATCTGCACAGCATTGCATGGTTCCTACTGAGATCAGAAGGAGGAATATCCCAAGAATTTCTCCTTCTTACAAACATAATGTCCCTACTCTAAAGCTATCCTGACTGTAACCACAAATCTCTATTCTCCTAGATGTTATTTTAATTTATTAGGCCTAATGTGCTAGGAGTGTTTCAACAAAATTTGAGTAAAAATCCAAATATTGGAGAATATTTTTGAATTAACCTTCTGAATCTTTTAGATTTGTTGCATGTTAACACTGATAGGATGCTTTCTTCAGTGATACCTATTGATAGAACATTGTCAGTTTAAAAGAAGAGCATAGTAGAAAATGGTGCATGTGCTTGCCCCATTAGAAGTGGACTTTAAAAGCAAAGGGTGAAAGTGAGTTAAACAAAGCTACAACTTTAGGTAGGAAGAAAAATGTATAAATCAAATGTATCATTCTAAGTTATGTTTTAGCTTTGGGAACCGGATTCAAAGCTTATGAATTCTGCATCAGTCCTTTGTTCCTTCCTAGAGAACAATCGGTTCAACTCCCAATGGATTGCCATTAAAAAAACCTTTTCCTTTCATCCAGATCCTCTGTACTCTCACTTTTCACAAATGGTTTTTCCCACTGACCAAATTTTGAAGCACTCTGTAAACACAAAAAGATTGTATAATAGTAAGTCCCTATGTTTTTCTATATTAAATCTTCCCATTTATTGAATTGAGGGAGAAATGGTGGTAGCCTGCATCTTATGCAGAAGGGTAAGAACAAAAGGAAAAGAAAACCACATTCTTGTTTAGCAGGAGGAAAAGATCCTCCTGTTTGTTCCCCAAGCTCCTGGCATTGGTGTACAGGCACGTAAATGTCTCATTGGAGGCCCTAGTCTTCCCTATACCTCGTACTGGGGCTGAGGTAAGGGTGGGTTCCCTTGAGTGCCTCAGCCTGCTGGATTTGCAAAAGTTGCCCAGTGGCCTTGCTGTGGTGGTAAGGGGTATACATCAGGATCTGGGGGAATGCCAGAGCACTCCAAGGGACAACAAGGTCAAATGGTCACAAACTCCTCCTAGACTGTCCAAGCCCCCATGGCCTAGATTAGACTGCCTCCAGTGGTGTGCAAGAACCTACTCTGGACTCTTTTAAGAAACAATGGATGTTTATCTTGCTGGGATCCTGTGACCCCAGATGGCTTTCTGCCCCTGGGGCAGAGGTCTGGACTCCATGATCTTCCAAGGTCCCATCCAGCCCTAATGTTTAATCATAGAATCAATGATTCAGAAGGGACCTAGACAGATCATCTAGTCCGACCCCTTGCCATGGGCAGAAAGGAGCACTGGGAGTGACAGGGGTCATAAGACCCCAGCCAGCTGCCTATCCAGTCTCCTCCTGAAGATTTCCAGGGAAGGTGAGAGCACCACTTCTCTGGGGAGCCTATTCCAGGCTCTGGCCACCCTTACAGTGAAGTAGCTCTTCCTAATATCTAACCTAAACCTATCCTCCCTCAGCTTGTGGCCATTGTTCCTGGTGACTCCAAGGGGGACCCTGCTGAACAGACTTTCCTTGAGTCCCTGCTGGTGGTCCCTGATAAGGTTGTAGGCAGCCACAAGATCCTCCCTCAGTCTCTTTTTGCGGAGACTGAAGAGATTCAGGTCCCTCAGCCTCTCCTCATAGGGCTGGCCACAGAGGCCCTCAACCATACAAGTGGCCTTCCTCTGGACCCTTTCCAGGGTCTCCACATCCTTCTTGAAGTGCGGCACCCAGAACTGGACACAATACTCCAGCTACGGCCTGACCAGCACTGCATAAAGGGGGAGCAAGATCTCTCTGGACCCGTTTATGAAATCTATGAAATCTACAACCTCTTAATTAATCTCAAACAGTTCAATTTGTGGGGGTTTTGTTTTATCATGGTGGGACCAGGGTTTTTTTACAAAATGGTTGGTGGGATGTAAGTTTCAAAAGGTTGAGAACAGATGCCATAAGGCAACAGTGGGCCAGAGAGAAGATGACAGATTTACTGTCTGACCACCCACAAAAGCCTGAACTTTTCTTTTCAAAATTGGCCATGCAGGCAGACTCTGATCTTCTCCAATTAGCAAGGCCATGTATCTTATTTATATTGTCCGTGGATGTTTCAATGGAAAGTTCCTTACAACATCAAGTATCCTTTCTGGCAGTGCAAAGCTTTGGAGAATATTGTAAATATAAAAAATATATTTTCTCTCGCTTTGCATGATTATGTTGGACCTGGTATAAAAATAGCAATACTGGAGATAAGCAGCCCATTGATAACTTTGAATTAATTCAAAACTTTATTAATATCAATGGATTTCAAGTGTCCCATGAATAAGGCAGTAGAGTAGACTCAAAGTTTTATTTATTTTTTGCAATACACCTTGGATTTTAATTTCCTGTCAGAATATGTTTTCCTTTCTTTATTGTCACACTACATAAAAGCATCTGAAGAACTCAGTGGCAGCTTCTTAGGGAAATTACTCTTAGAGTCAGTCTGGTAGTACTAGTCTGCACTGTCATGCATTCAACAATGCTCTGTCATTTTGCAAACTTTGAACTAAAAATCAGAAGGAATGTGTCCTCTTGTCTCATGTTCCTGTACACTTCAGTTTTTCACAAAGCTATATTTGTTGTTGGATATGCTACATGGTAGAACTGTCCCTACTGGGCAAAGAATGATGTTACAGTCTTCCCAACTACCCAGAGCTACGGCAGAGACCATTATGCATCAAGCCAGAATTGGTAGAGCATTTTTTAAGTCAGCAGTAAGAAAGATAAAAGTTCTAATTTAAAAACAATTAAAGAAAATGTAAACATTTCTTCAGAGCTCAATTGCGCCAATAAAAATGTCACATCACAGGATGGACAAAAAAAATGTTCTACTCAATTAAAATATAAAAATTATACAAATGACATCATTAAAAAGGTGGTTGTCCATTTGACCAGGCAAGTTATACAAGGCAAATACATCAGAAATGCTAAATAGCAGTAATAATATATTTGCCAAGCCCCAAATAATCTGTTCAGGCATACACAGGCTACAAATGGGTTGGTTCCTTCCAGAAGAGTATACAGTCATCATACACATCCTGATGTTGGTATCTGATGCTGTCTGAAAAATTGAAGTAGCTTTCTGAAATCACTGAGGCTTGAAATCAGCCTGTCCATGAATAGTGAATGAAAAATGGCAGAATAAGGGCCTGAGAGGCAGACGCAGAAGACATGACACATGGAGAGAACCAAAGTAGACATATATTCGATTTTCTTAAGCAAGGTTAAAGAACCCCACTGCAAAAGTTTGTATGTAAAGGTGCATGAGTACATTTAATGTCTTTCTGTATTGCCAGCTCTTTAAATTTTATAATGTCCTTTGATATTTTATATCTTACTTATGATCTTATCTCCTGGAGTCACGTGCAGGAGTTGCACTTAAGTAACTTTCTAGCACTAATGGTTGCAGAGAAATGCTGGTAAATGTGACCACTAACATTTCCTCTCTCTCCCAAAAGGAAACATAAAGAGTCTCCTAGTTATTATTTCATTTTTAACCCAATCACATGACGTTGGAGGTCTGGCTCATGATTCTGAACAACAGGAACTGACAGTCCCCAGTATAACACTTCCTTCAACAACTCCATCAGTTATTAGACAATACCTTATTTTTATATTGAGACCAGTGATTTCCATTCTAATAATACAAGAGACATTTTCATTCTGTCTTATTGCGTCGAACTGAGTGCTTGTGTATGCCATTCCTAGATGAAAGTCAACAAACTACGTTTCACAACAGCATCATTCTAACAAAGGGACCATGTATGCCTTCCACCCCCCTTCTTCCTCGTAGTAAAGTTTGAACTAATTAGATGTACAGGGTACTTATAATCTATTAGAGATAGTCAGCATTCAGCAGAAACAGGATCAAACACATAAAAAAAGCATGGCTGATAATGTTATGAACTGTGATTCACTAAAGAACTTGTGCATCATTATAGCCTATTAAGATGTTTTAGATTGGTAGGAACACAGCTGACTTGGAAGTACAGACATGACAAGAAAGTTTCCAGAAATTTGGTAGAGTAGAATCAAGAAGGTAAGTACTTCAGGTTATAAGTTCAAAACAAATCAGAACTGGAGAAAAAAATTCAAAATCACAACTTCAGCATTGGAAAGGATAGCTTCGTCATCATTTAAGCCTTTTCTTGACAGAAATCTTAAGCGATGTATTCTTCAAAAGACATCATTTGTCTCCTGAGGCTTATGCAGGATATACCAAATATATAATGACCCTGAGATTGCCCTAACTGGTATGTATATGTTACAGAAAAAGAAAATCAAAGAAAAACAACCCCTCTGCCCCACCAAGGTGCAGAAGGAGTTTTTTTTGGGTAGATGTGATATCTTAGAAGACCTGCAAAGGATGGAGGACTGGAACTGCCACCAAGGAGGAATACTCTGCTCTGGACCTGCAGAGAGCATATCAGGAAAGTCAAGGCTGTGATGGAACTCCAGCTAGCTACAAATATCAAGAAAAATAAAAAGTTCTTTTTTAGATATGTGGGGAGCTGGAGGAAAAGCAAGGGCAACATTGGACTCCTGCTAAACCAGTTGGGACAACTGACGCCCAGGAAAAAGTGAACTTGCTAAATGGGTACTTTGCATCAGTTTTTCACAAGTCCCATGGGATGGCCCTGCCCACTATGGGTCAGGGAGGCCCAGGTGAGGGAGATTCCTTGCTCTCCATTGAAGTTGACCTCATGAAGGAACACCTCAACAGGCTGCATACCTTCAAGTCAGCTGGCCCTGATGGGTTACACCCAAGGGTACTCAGGGAGTTGGCAAGCATCATAGCTCAGCCCCTGGAACAGATCTTTGAGAGCTCTCTGGTACTCTGCTGAAGTGCCCAATGATTGGAAGAGGGCCAATGTTGTGCCTATCTTCAAGAATGGGAGGAAAGTAGAGCCAGCAAACTACAGGCCCGTCAGCCTGACCTCTATCCTGGGGAAGGTCTTGGAAAAGATTATCAAAGAAGCCATCCTTAACAGACTAGCAGAAGACAATATCCTGAGGGATACCCAGCATGGGTTTGTTGCGGGTACGTCTTGCTTGACCAATCTCATCTCCTTTTATGACCAGGTGACTTATCACCTGGACAAGGGGGAAGAGATCGACATTGTATATCTTGACTTTAAAAAAGCCTTTGATCTAGTATCCCATGATCACCTCTTGGCTAAACTGGCTAACTGTGGCCTCGACCTCACCATGATCTGCTGGCTGGAGAATTGGCTCCGTGGTAGTACCCAGAGGATGGTATGAGCCAATCGTCTTTGTGCACTGTGACCAGTGGTGTCCCTCAAGTCTCTGTCCTAGGGCCTAAACTATTTAACATCTTTATCAGTGATGTGGACATTGGTGTCAGAAGCGTACTGGCTAAGTTTTCTGACGTCACCAAACTTTGGGGTAAATCATCCACACCTGAGGACAGAAGGGAGCTCCAGGCAGACCTTGACAGGCTTATGAAATGGGCGGATGAGAATCTGATGGTGTTCAACACCGAAAGATGCAAGTTTCTCTACCTTGGGAGGAAAAACCTGAAGCATGCTTATAGGCTCGGCAATGCTACGCTGGTTAGCACTACAGATGAAAGAGACTTGGGGGTCATGATTGACCACAAGATGAACATGAGCCTTCAATGTGATGCTGTGGCTAGTAAAGTGAGCAAAATGCTGGCTTGCACCCATAGATGCTTCTCAAGCAAATCCTGGGATGTCATTCTCCCATTGTACTCAACCTTGGTGAGGCCACAATGGGAGTACTGCATCCAGTTTTGGGCTCCATGATTCAAAAAGGATGTGAAGGAGCTTGAGACGGTGCAGAGGAGAGCCATGCGCATGATCAGAGGTCAGGAAAACAGACCTTATGATGAGAGGCTGAGAGCCATGGGGCTCTTCAGCCTGGAAAAGTGCAGGTTCAGGGGTAATCTAGTGGCCACCTATAAATTTATCAGGGGTGCTCATCAGGATCTGGGGGAATGTCTGTTCACCAGAACGCCCCAAGGGATGACAAGATTGAACTGTCACAAACTCCACCGCACCCAATTCAGGCTGGACATAAGAAAGAACTTCACTGTCCGAGCCCCCAAGTTTTGGAATAGGCTGCCACTGGAGGTGGTTCAAGCACCCACTTTGTTGCCTTCAAAACACATTTGGATGCTTATCTTGCTGGAATCCTATGATCCCTGCTGACATCCTGCCCCTGGGGCAGGGGGCTGGACTCGATGATCTTCCAGGGTCCCTTCCAGCCCAAATGTCTATGCAATCTATGAAATCTTTCATTAGACCAACTAAATATTTGCAGGGAAATGTTCTTTGCAAACTTTCAGCCACAAACACCCTTCTTTAGGCATAGGGAGACTCTGGGGTTATCAGATGTCCAGCAGGTTGTAATGTGTCATAAATCCAATGTCTATATTTAGACCATGATTTTTTTGTATCCAGTAGATTTATAAAGTGAAGTTCATGGGCTTATCTATGAAAGGTGTTCTGTAAATTTCCTTTGAGGATTAGAACTGAGAGATTGAAGAGAGAGCATTTGTCTTGTCAGAAGTGTGCACTCACAGGTAATTGGATCATTTTGTCTTTGATGGATTTTCAGAATGCATTCATTCTGATGCACAATTGTTTTTTGGTTTCTCCTACATATTTTCCATGAGGGCATTTGGTGCACTGGATGACATATATTACATTTCTGGAGGTGCAAGTGTAAGATCCAGGAATGATGATGGTTCTGTTGTGGGGTGTAGTTATTGTGGGTGTGGTAGAGATGTGTTGGCAAGTTTTACATTTCTTGTCTTGGCATGATCTGGATCCATTCAGTGTGGTTTGGACCATAGGAAGTTTGCTTCTGGTAATGAGGTTAGCCAGGTTCGGTGGTTGTTTAAAGGCTAGTATGAACAGTTCTACAGCCAACAACCCTGTAGAAGGTGGTTTTGCTTTTTAAGATGCTATCAAGTTAGAAGATATGATTATTCAACCACATTCATTAATCTAACCATCCACTTCAGCAACACAGAAGTATATATTGTCAAAGTTTTATTTCAGGTTGCAGATGTATGGAAATATTACCAGTGCTAGAGGATTGAGGTTAGGCTCCAAGTAGAAACAGCTAAGAGCTGAAGATTAATTTATTTTTGCATCCTTTTTTTCAAAATGCTGCTGTATTTGCCATCTATTCATTTATGAGAACATACAAAGAACAAGTCTGGTCAAATTAATATGCTAGTTTGAGAACAAAATGATTGTATTTTGCAGAAAGACAGCTGTTCCACCTGTGCTGTACTGAACTGTTGGCATTTTTCCTTTGACATTATAATCGTTTGGTACTCTGTAAGCCTGATATATCTTTGATGTTATTGCTAATTACTGTATAGATCCTTCTCTACTCCAGAGAAAGTAATATAATCTATTATAACATTCCTCAGTATGCAATATATTTGCTGCTAATTTCAGAAGGTAGAATTAGTGGCTAAATACAGACATTCAAAAGCCCTGGGGCAGAAGCACTCTAAGTATCACATTTTACTCAAATCACTCTAGATCAGGTCAGGATTGAACGGAGCAAACATGCACTGTTTGCTGATGGGGAGGTGGGTTGGAGCCTGCCTGCACTAGTCAGGGCCAGCAGCTTGGGGCTGCTCTTGCACACCTTCCATCTTGTACCACAGGCTCCCCAGGCTGCCATAGATTCCACAGCACAGCTTAATGGGCAGGCCATTCCTGAATAGCTGCCTGGCATTCAGGACCAGCCTCCCGCTCTGTCTCCAACAGAAATCATTGAGAAGCTGGCCTTTAAGGGGCCTCTGGGCTTGGCTGGCAATGCCCAGGGGCTGGGATTGCTTGTTTGTCAAGTGCTTCCAGGGGCAGGTTGGGCACTGGCATCTCCCTGGAACCATGATGGGAGGTGGGGGTGCTTTTCCTGCCTGGATCTGCCACAGATTGGGGGTGGGAATGGAAGGGGTACAGGGAGAGCTAGACAGACACGTCTCTTTCTCTCTCTCACACACACATATTTCTCTCTTTCTCTTTCTCTCTCTAACACACATACATTGTGTCCCAGTGCAGCTGTACTGCCTTAACTCCTACACCAAATGGATTAAACACCAACTAGCTATAAGCTGATAAACAGGTATCTGGGTTTTCCATTCACCATAGAAAAACATGTTGTTTTTTTTCCTTTAAAGGAGAAAAAACATGGGAAAGAGTGGGTTTCTCATTGCAGCCTGGAAGAGTTTTAGCCTGCAAGGGGCTGGGGGTGGAGTGGGGAGCAGGTCAAGCAGGAGGCACCACATGCATATGCACATGCACTTACACACATAGTAGCCAGGCATCATGGAGAGCACCTCCATCAGCTCCCCACAGGTAAGTCGGGGGGAGAGAGGGGAGATTGAGGCTCTCATAGTGAGACAGGAAGAGAGGGAGTTTGTCAGGGCTGAGGATGGGGTGGTGGATGGAGAGGTGTGTGGGGTCCAGGGCTTTGGGCCCAGGTGGGAATGCACAGCTGCAAGACCCAGGAGGACAGTGGAATGAAGCCACAAGCAACTTATCCAGGGGGTGGTGGATGCTTGGCTCCCCACCACTGCTTGCATTCCTGGCGGGGAGCATGGCAGATGCATGCCCCCCAGACTTGTGCATGGGGAAGAGGTGTATGTGGACTGGCCACTGTGGGCTCAGGGATCCCCACCCTGCTGCCTTCCCTCCAGGGGCAGGACCCAGTGTGGCAGGGCAGAGTAGGGCACAGATCTCTGATCTCTGCAGAGCCAAGTCCCACAGCAGGGATTCTCCAGCCCACAGTTCAATTCCCCAGCTCTCTGATCATTCCCCCAACTCTTCCTGCAGGGTGTGGGCCCCTGGATCTGTGTGCCAGGTTGCAGTAGGCTGCCAATGCAGGCTGGGGCCAGCAGCAGCACTGCAGTCTTCCTGGCATTTGGCATGGGGTGCACCGAGTAGCTGCTGTTGGCCCCAGCCTGCTGATTGAGACTGATCGTGTACAGATTGGGGCCTGCACCCCCCCAGGAAGAGCTGGGGAAATGATAAGAGAGCCGGGGGAAGCAAACTGGGAGCTAGATGTCAATATCAGAGCTGTCTTTCCCGTCCCTCTTTTCATTTTTTGTTTCCCTGCAAGCCCGGCTCCAAAACTCTGAAATTCTCCAAAACATTTCCAAACTATTTCAGAGCCATCTGATTTGTTTCAGAGCTTTCTGTTTTGATTTGGATTAGGTATTTCAGGTGCTGAAACAGCCCAAAACACCTCCTAAATGAAATGGTTGCTGAAATTTCTCACAGGCCTAGTATTCAGTCACATTAATTCAAGTGTAGATGCACCCTATGCGCTGTGAACATCTCTTCAATTATGGCTGTAGAACACTTTCTGCACACGTAATGCGTAATAAGTGTTATGTCTGTATCTAGCCAATGGGTCAGAGATATCTGAAACTCACACCATTAAGGTTAGATATTGCATCAGGCTATTTAACTCTATGTTATGAATCATAACACCTTTAATATAGATATTAAAAAATTAATGTAAGGGCATGGGCAAATACATTTATGCTGAATTAAGAAGGCAAAGTGGGGGAGGAAGGAGGGAAGCATTTACCACAGAGCAGCTGCTTTGCAGTAATTCTGTGTATTCATTCCTATCTTATGGTAAGTACAAGCTAAACTGGTAATTTAGCCCTGTTTCATTCAGCTTCCCCAAATTAGGGTTTACTTACTACCTACATGGTAGAAGCAGATGTGCAAAAAGCAGAATATGTTGCTCTGCAGTATGCTCCCTTTCTCTTTTAAGTCAATTTGTTTCAGATATTATACAGAACTGTGAACTGCTAACTTTGCATTATTATAAAGGGAAGTATAGAAAGAAATGCATGAGTCCAGAGGCATAACAAATAAATTGTTAGCTAGTGCCTGGATGTATGCAGTCAGCCTTCCATCACGTTGTTTTAGAGACAGAAGCTTCAGCTCTTCCAAACAAGCACTGTGCCCGCCAAGCTGAATGACACTCTGTTACAGGTGACAGGATAACTCTATTTTGATTCACACTCAAAGAGGCCTTATTTTCCACCTGTTAGAGGTCAACAGGGCAGAAACATGTTACAGTAGTCACTAGAAAATCCAACACCATTAAATAAATATCCAGCAGGAAGCAGCAGGGTTATATGGTAGTTTAAGATTCCACCCTCCTCTCCTCCACCAAGGTAATAATCATTGCATTGCACTGCACCTGCAGTACAGATTAAACTTACCTGGACTATATTTACTTTAGCTAGCTCACACGCCAGTAAAATTATAGCCATAGGCCTCACTACTATAACTGCTATAGTGCTGCAATTAAACCTTTCATTGTACCAAATGCGTTTTATTAACAATTAAAATGGTCAAAGAAACATCATCGTATACTAAGGAACGTTATTATAAAAGAGAAAAATCATGAAAAGAGATAACGGACCAGTCAAAGGGAAAATAAACTCAATCTCTTATACCTATTAAGTGTAAAACATCTTACACTTGAAATATGATTAGCATAAACTTCTCATAGCTCAAGAAATTAAGACTGGTCTCACCTTCATATTTTTTATGAACCAACTACATATTAAATCTGCCGATATGTTTCTCATGTCAACCTCTGATCATTCAGACTTTCACAGGAAAGCACTACAAATAAAGAAGTTAAGGTTGCTTCAGAGCCATTTTTAGGTTTATAAGTAGTTTTGGCAGTTATCATTTCCAGTGTCCCTGCCCCCCACCATCCCTTCACCACAGATCCAACCTAGGCCACTGGGCCATGTCCATGCAGGGGTGGGAGCAGAATCTCATGGGCCCAGTTCCCCACAGTTTGGTTGCATCCAGACAAGCGTGGCCATGCAGTATGTAGCACCACAGACACGTAGGTTTACTGCATGACAGCCTGACAGCCAAGGGAGGGAAGGGGTATTGTTGGAGGGGAGGTGTGGAGAATGGGGAAGCAGAGTCCCTTGGAGCACCAGCCAGCTGGCCCTAAGCTGTGGCCTTGGGCTGCTGTCTCCCATAACCAGGCAGACAGGAGCCTGCAAAACATGATGGGATGTATGGTTTGGGTCCCCTGGCTAGGTCCTTTTCACATTGCAGGCTGGTCTGCAAAGCATGCAGATCCCCTTTTCACTTATATGTAGTTTAAGCCATTTGAAAAAAAAAAATCAACAGTTTCATAGAATCATAGAATCAATGAGTCAGAAGGGACCTAGACAGACCATCTAGTCCAACCCCCTGCCACGGGCAGGAAGGAGCACTGGGGGTGGCAGGGGTCATAAGACCCCAGCCAGGTGTCTATCCAGTCTCCTCTTGAAGATTTCCAGGGAAGGTGAGAGCACCACCTCTCTGAGAAGCCTATTCCAGGCTCTGGCCACCCTTACGGTGAAGTAGTTCTTCCTAATAGCTAACCTAAACCTATCCTCCCTCAGCTTGTGGCCATTGTTCCTGGTGACTCCAAGGAGGGCCCTGCTGAACAGACCTTCCCCGAGTCCCTGCTGGTGGTCCCTGATAAGGTTGTAGGCAGCCACAAGATCCCCCCTCAGTCTCCTCTTGTGGAGACTGAAGAGATTCAGGTCCCTCAGCCTCTCCTCATAGGGCTGGCCACAGAGGCCCTCAGCCATACCAGTGGCCTCCTCTGGACCCTTTCCAGGTTCTCAATGTTTGTCTTGAACTGTGGCACCCAGAACTGGACACAGTACTCCAGCTGTGACCTGACCAGTGCTGCATAGAGGGGGATCAAGACCTCTCTGGACCTGTTATTGATGCCCCTGCTGATGTATGACAGGGTGCAGTTGGCTCTGCCTATTGCTTCATCGCATTGGCAACTCATATTCATCCTGGAGTCAATCCTGACTCCAAGGAATCTCTCTCTGCCTCTGTGCTGCCGAGAGGGTCAGCCCCTAACCTATAACCATAATGCTGGTTCCCTCTCCCCAGGTGCAGCACCTTGCACTTGTCCTTGTTGAACCACATCTTGTTCAGATCCGCCCACTTCTCCAATCTATCCAGGTCTGCCTGGATGCGGTCCCTGCCTGCCGGTGTATTCACTTTACCCCACAGCTTGGTGTCATCAGTGAACTTGAACAGGGTACTCTCCACAGCCTCGTCCAGGTTGCTAATGAAGATGTTGAACAGCACCGGCCCCCAAGGACTGAGCCCTGGAGGACTCCGCTGCCCACACCCTTCCAGGTTGACATCAATATCAACCTGTCCACCACCACCTTCTGGGTGCGCCCCTGGAGCCAGTTTGCCACCCATGTGACTGTGCATTCGTCAATGCTGCAGTCCCTCAGCTTGCCCACCAGAATTGGGTGGGACACCATGTCAAAGGCCTTCTGGAAGTCCAAGAAGATGACATCGACTTCTCCTTCCCGTCTAAGCTTTTTGTTACCTGGTCATAGAAAGAGACCAGGTTAGTCAGGCAGGATCGGCCTTGCATGAACCCATGCTGGTTACCTCTCAACATCACTTCCCCTGCAGGGCCCTTAGAAATGTGGCCCTTGATAATTTTTTCAAAGACCTTCCCCAGGATAGAAGTGAGGCTGACTGGCTTGTAGTTGCCAGGCTCTTCCTTCCTCCCCTTCTTGAAAATAGGGACCACATTGGCCCTTTTCCAGTCCTCAGGGACTTGCTCCGAGCACCAGGAGTCCTCGAACAGCCGTGCCAATAGCTCCACAATGACACCAGTGAATTCCCTCAGCACCCGCGGATGAAGGTCATCTGGGCCCGCCGACTTGGACACATCTAAGCCCTCCAGGTAATCCTTAACTAGGTCTGAACTAACAGTCAAGGGACTCACATCCTTCCCGGGCCTCTCTACGCTGTCACCCGAGAGCACCTTATTGTCAGTAGACAGGAACACGGAGGCACAGAACTTGTTGAAGAGTTCTGCCTTCTCTCGTACGTCCATCAGCAACTGCCCTGTCCTGCCTCGTAGGGGTCCAATGTTACCTGAGACTTCTTCTTGCTACCTATATACTTGAAGAAGGACTTTTTGTTATCCATAATCCCAGAAGCTAATCTAAGCTCTAGTACTGCTTTCGCCTTCTTTACCAAATCCCTACAAGCTCAGGTCAGGGAGCTGATACTTCTCCTTTTGTTCCTGCCCCCTGCTTCCACTGCCAGTTTGAATTTCAACTGCTGAAGTTCAACTACTTGATTTGAATGTTTGGACACAGAGTTTACTACCAGGATCCCTATTTACAACATTTTATTAACTATCTAAATAACAGTCCTACTGTCATTTTATTTTTCAGCACAACTGATATTGGAGATGTAGAAATCCCAGAAAGAAGGTACCAAGCTTTTATGCTACTTCAGAATAGGAAAGTGGATTGGACACAATGAAATGAGACTGTGTATTAGTCTGTGTAAAGTCACATTGTACTATATGGAACCGCACTAATTAAAGCACCTCCCCCCTGCCGCCTCCCAGAACACATTTGTAAATGCCTTTAGTGTTAAAACTGTGTTCTGATCAGTCACATGGTACTGTTTACTAGGATCCGTGCTATGCACAGCTTGTTGATTGTCGGTCCCAGCCCTGGTACCTCACTGGAGCCTTGAACCAGCTATGGTGCGGTGTGGTATGGTGCCAGGACTGTTACCAATGATCAGCGGATTGCCCTGGGACCCTTTGCGGTTGAAAGCACATGGCTTTCTATTTGATCTTTGAAGAATCTGATAGGTCAAAAATCCAGGATTCTTACTCTTGACATGTGGCTTTCCTTATCTTATCTAGAGGCTTGGTACATCAGAGGGATCCATGGCTGATATTATGGCTGAGTGAGGACTGTAGATTTCTTATTATCTCAGTGGAACAGTCTAGTGTTGGTCAAATGCATAATGTTTAATATGATTTGGAGATGCTCCTTGTGCAAAAAATAGGGACTTTGCTACAATGTGAGCACATTTAGCATGTTTTACTGGTTAAGCGTGGGGTTACTCACATTTTTAAGTGCCTTTAATACATGCTAAGTATAACATGCAATGTGGCTATAAGTTGCTATTTGCCTCTAGTTGGATCCATGCAATCAGGACATTCCTTCAGCTACAGTCTTCACCTTTAATTCACTCTGTCGAATTCCTTGACACCATTATTTTAACCAGGCTTAACAGGCATATATAAGCACTGTAAATTCTTCCCTTGATTTTTTTTCTTCATTTTTTTGATTGATCTCAGTGATTATTGCTCCTTAATATTTACATTTCTCAACCTTTTCTACATTGTCATGACCTATACTTATCTTCCTGTGGTCTTGAGATTTATTTCTGGATGTGAAGTTAACTAATTATAATAAATATTAGTTTCTTCCATCTCCATAAATATGATTGAGCAGAAGTGCAGCTATGTACCTGGGTTGGCCATGACATCTGGGGCAGCATGAGCTGCCACCAAGCCAATAGAAGTGGTGCAAGTAGCTGCAGAAATGACTATTTCCCTGCCACCCATGAAGGTAGCACCTGGGGTTGCTGTCCCATTGTCCTTCCCATTTATGCTTCCTTTGTTACACTGCTGTGGCTAAATCAGGCTGAATAAGGAAAACCTGAAGTAAAACTACGTTCATCAAAGATGCAAAAAATTCACCTCCATCCTAGTCTGTTTCAGCTTCCAGATCTACAACAATCTGTCCATTTGCCAGTTCATCCAGACTTTGCTTAAACTCAAGCTATTCTCAAATGAAAACTGTACTGAGCATTTATCTAGAACTCTAATTTTTTCACAGACTGGAGCAAACAGATTTATATTTCAACAATTGCTTATACATATTTATTCAGTATGTTCTTTGAGGATGATGAGCTTTCTTAACAGTGAACATGAATTGAAGTGGTCTCAGATCTTAATAGCTTTGATTCCAAGTAGAAATAGAATAAATGCTAAGACCTTGTAAAGCCATAATTTTATTGCTAATGTAGCACAATAAATAGTTGATGGTGCTGGGAAGTTCAACAGGAATCTGCTGTTTGAGAGTAAACCAGTTTATTTCTTTAGCTTGTGTAGGCCTAAATCTGTGACCATAACAAATTTAATATCCTCTGAGAGCTATTTCCTAGGGACTTACTAAAATTGCAATTTTGTAATTTTCATGGACAACTGAGATTTTGGGTAGGCTCTGTGGTAAAGTGAGGGCTCTGTGCTTTTGCCAGGCTCCCTGGAGGGGGGTGGGGGGAATTTACCAACAATAAAATGCTGGCTCCCTTTGTGAGGGGTGAGGGTCAGGGCTGTATGATAGACACCCCTTGCAGCCAATCAGTGGTGAGGGGGAAGACTGCTGGGACCCTTGGCCAATAAGATACTGGGGGGAGGGGGGCGCTGCCAGCCCCAATCTGCCTGCAAAATTGACCAGCAGCTACCCTGAGTTCACTGATTACTAATTTTACTGTATATAGATCCTTTTCATCCTACTTATTCAGAAGTCTCTTATGAATGTTATAGAATTTACATGCCCAAGAAAAGGTTGAATACTTTTTTATTGTTCATGTTTGAGTCTATCAGACAGTCCTGGTCTGATAGAACAGTAAGAAAAGGTAAACAGACAAACTACATTTACTGATGGCTAGTTTGAGCTGGTACTCTACCTTCTTCAAGTTAGAGCCCTGTGTTTTCATTTTGTTCTGACAGTGAAATAAATATTTGGCTTGCCTTGGAAGCTCATAAACTTAAAAAGTATTGATGATGAATTGATAAGAGATGGCCTTTGATTTAGCACCTGAGCTTTTCATTAGTAAATTGAATTTTTAACTTACTCTGTTTGGCTTCTGGTAATGACCCAATGCTTTTATCTTATGAGTTTTTATGTGGCATAAGGCCTCCTGTATGTATGCATGTAAAAGCACAATAGGATCCAAACTGTGATCCACACAATATAGGATCTAAAATGGGATCCTTCTGCATGGCAGGAGGCATGATTGTGGGTTCCAGAATAAGATCCTTGTTGCTAGTACAGGGGGACCTGGGATCACCTTCCTGGGCTCCCCTTTTTTTTTTTTTTTGGTAACATTTTATTAGAAAAAAGGCAATATCAAACAGATTTAAAAAGGACCCCACCTGAGGCCTCACAAAGGGAATACAAATACAGTTTTAAGAAATTACATAATACTCACATGATAAACAACATCTCATTCACTTTGCTTAAAACTCCAGTGTTATTCAGTGAACATCTTACCCTTGCTTCTTATATAACTACAGGTTCACACATCGATACTTAACAGAAAGGTACTGACAAAGCCCCCACCCACTCTTTCTGATAACAAAAGCTGTCCCTTAGTCTATCCTATATGGGGCTGAAACAACCCCCTGAAGTCCAGCCCTTGCCAGAGCGCTGTATCCCCTCCTTCTGTTCCATGTCTTTCTCTGCCTCTATAGAGGTAAAGCTCGTGCATTGCTAACTGCAAACACTCTAACGTTGAAAAGCACAAGCCCTTTAGTGCCAACAGGGAACGCACTTTCCCTTTACATCAGCAAGTAGAGCACTTGCAACCCTGGTGTGTGGGATGTAGCCAAGGCTGTGAGTTCCAGCAGCTGTGGGACTATGAATACCCAGTTATGGGGAGCGTGATATGATCCTCACAGCTAGGAGATCACAGTTTCTGCAATCTTCCAGCCATAGGGGCATACTATGGATGCTTGAGGCTGGAAGCTCACAGTCACACCCTGCAGCTGCTGAGCACTGCAAGAGCTGAGAGTCCCATCAGCCTCTGCTGGGCATGGTGCACCCCTGTGGCTGCTGGGGATACCCTGCTATATATGCAAATGTAAAGCTGAATAGCAACCAACCAGCTATAAAGTTAGTACACATTTTTTAGGTCTCACTTTATAGCTGGTTGGACCCTTTTATGGTGTGATAGGCACTTTTCATGTGTAGCTGGTCTCAGTGTAATTGCCCAGTTAACTAATTGCACAATGGCAGTAACATGTAGAGGGGACCTAAGAAAAAGAATGGTTTAATGCACTCTGGTTCCTACTGGATTGACGTTTATATCATACAAGCAACAACCATGCATGGATTGTCCATATTTCCTGATACAGTGCAAGAATAAACTGGCCTCTCACCACAAGTGTGCAGTCCATTCAGCCCATTAATAAGGTACAGTTACTAGCCGGGTGTGAAGGAGCTTATGTTATTTTTGCTGGCTTACACTACTTCTAGTTTCCTTGGCTGATAGCAGTAAAAATACTTTGTAACATATATTCACATCAGATGAAACTCTCCATTTCCATTTTTATTGTTATTGTCTATTAAGATATTGTGTACCATACCAAGGGTTTCTCTTTTCTTTTAATAGTTATAGATTCTTTTGTAATTCAATACTGCTTGCATGGAAATATTTATATCCTGTGAAATCAATAGGCTATTAAAAGCTATTAAAAACTCCCCCTTGCCTGCTCCTCCCTCCAGTGAAGTGGGGGAGGAGTGGTTGTTACGCATAAGTATCAAAATCATAAAAAGCAACAGAAGGAAGTCACTTATGCTAAACACTCCAGCTCTTCAGCTTTTGGGGGTCTGAATCTCAGTGGAGAAAAGAAAAATTGAAATGGAGGATGCCAGAAGTATTTCATGCATTTGTGGCATTTCTGTGTCTAATTTAAATGGTCTTACTTGATCCTTAGAGGAATGCTGCCAACTTGAATTTTGTCAATTAAAAAAAAAAAAAAGAAAAGAAAAATAGATACAGAAAATTGCATGGAAAAAAACCTGTAAAACCTGAGTTCTTCCTTTTCATGCTCTCCATTGATTTCTTTAGGGATGGACATGAGGGTGGCAGTTAGCAGTTTAGGAAATAATTTGTACCTACTCCATAAAACATGAAGAGCTATGCTGACTTGTGCATCTGTGTCATGCATAATTGACAGCTATCTTCATTCATGAGATATGATTCTCCCATCGACATCCCAAAGTCTTTTCTATAAACGGTGTCAATATTCAGCTTGTTTTTTTCAAATTTCTAAAAACAATGCTTGGGCATGTTGCTTATGTTTTTGCAGTGGGGGGTTGTTGATTTGAATGTTTTTAAAGTGGAATCTGTACCTATAGTACGTGCTTATATAGACTGCACCAAAATCAAATCATTTACCAGTTAAGGAATAAGGCAGCCTTGGACATATTGAATAGAATAGAATAGAATAGAATAGAATAGAATAGAATAGAAGGTGTGCTTCTTTATGCACTAAATAATCAAGGTGGTAATTAGCACCTTATAATGCAAAGCCACAAAAGGCTCTCTGTGATCCAGTCTGACCCCCTTCATTTTCAAGAAATGATCTTGACTGCTAATGCATTTTTAATCTAATTAAGTCATGAATGTCTGCATTGGTGGTATCCTGACCCCTCCATTAGGTATGTTTTACTTTCATCCTATTTATTGTAACCAGTAACTTGCAGTATACTTGATTCATATGCTGCATTTTTTCTTCTGTAACTATTGCTGTATCTCCTAAAAATATGAGGAAATATTTCTTCTTTTATATAATTATCCCAGTCATATCACACGTTAGACTTGAGTTATCTGTTTGGACACAGCGATCATTTGCCTTTTATTGGTTTATTCTTTATTCTTCCCTGCCCTCCCCCCCCTTGAATCTGAATTTGCAAACTAGTTCAGGAAATGTTCAATTTATTTATTTTGGTCCAGATTTTGCTTCACTGAAAGTCTCCCAGGCTCACTTCACTACAAATCATATACATTTATATTGCAGTCTGTTGAATTTTTGTAGTCCTGCAATAGTACCTCTGCCAAAACTGAAATCAACACAGTATTCTAAATATTGTTACCCCAGAGCTATGGAAGGTAGCACTGTCTCTCCATATTTTATATGCAATTACCCACATCTGTATCCAAGAACAGAGCTGGATTTTATTGTCTTATTATATTTTCCTTGCTTTAGTAGCACACACTAAGGTTTTGCTCTCTGTTATTGTTCCTTATTCTTTCTTGGGCTTAGTACTTTTCAAGTAGTTTTCTTTCAATTTCTGTCACTACTGTTTCCTGCCAGGGAGTGGGTGTGCCAGAAGAAGGACCCCTGGCACTTGTGGGTTGGCATGATCAGCTGTGGGGGAACTCCCCCACTGGGTTGGTGTGAGGGGGCAAGTGCCTCCCCTGACTCAGGAGGCACCAGTCGCCCATGCATATAAGAGTACCTTAAGTGTCTAGTTGTTTGGCACCATCAACATCTAGCTAGTTCTTAGTGGGTCCAGCAGCAGATGGGTGTGTTTGTCATCAAGGGATCTTTACTGGTGTACATATAAGCACATACGATTCATGTGTTTTCATGGTTAGATGGTACTGTGGTCAGGGTTTGAAGATCTAGCTCTGGACTTAGGGAACAGCACATGCTAAAGAAGTAAGGGTTTGATGAACAAATGAATTTTAAGGTGAACAGAAAAGTGGATGGGTTATCAGGCTGAAAGGGTAGTAATCAATGACTTGATGTCTAGTTGGCAGGTGGTATCAAGTACAGTACCCCAGGGGTTGTTCTGGCAGCTAGTCTTATTTAATATTTTTATCAACAATCTGTAAGATGGGATGGAGTACGCCCTCAGCAGGTTTGCAAATTATATCAAGCTGGATAGAATAATAGATATATTGGAGGGCAGGGATAGGATTCAGAGAGACCTAGACTACTTTTGGTCCAATCGTCCAATTAATCTCATGAGATGCAATAAGGACAAATGCAAAGTCCTACATTTAGGATGGAACAATCCCATGCACTGGTACAGACTGGGAACCAACTGGTTAAATGCCAGCTCTGCAGAAAAGGACCTGGGGATTATAGTGGACAAGAAGTTGAATATGAGTCAAGAGTGGGCCCTTGTTGCAAAGAGGGCTGGGCTGCATTGGTAGGAACATTGCCTGCAGATCAAAGGAAATTGTTATTTCCCCTGTGTTCGCAATTGGTGAGGCCACACCTGGAGTATTGTGTCCAGTTTTGGGACCCCCACTACAGGAAGGATGTGGCCAAATTGGAGAGAGTCCAGAAGAGGACAGTGAAAATGGGTAGAGGACTGGGGTGCATGAGTTCTGAGGAGAGGCTGAGGGAACTGGGCTTATTTAGTCTGCAGAAGAGAAGTTGGAGTAGGGATTGAATAGCAGCCTTCAAATACCTGAAGAATGGTTCCAAAGAGGATGGAGCCAGACTGTTCTTAGTAGTGGAAGATGACAGAACAAGGAGCAATGGTGTCAAGTTGCAGCCAGGGACATTTAGGTTAGGTGTTACGAAAAATTCTCACTAGGAGGGTAGTGAAGGACAGGAACAGGTTACCCACAGGGGTTGTGAAATCTTTAGCCTTACAGGTTTTTAAAAGCTGGGAAGACAAACCGTTGACTAGGAGGTTGGACTAAATGACCTACTGAGGTAACTCCCAACTCCAATCTTCTACGAAATCAATGAGAGATGGAAAAACAATTAAACATTGTATGAAATAATGTATTGTTAATTTTGTGGTTAGTGCCTTTGGAGGCGAGTCACACAAATACACATGCAGCACAAAACCAGATAACAGGATGGGACTAATCCAGTGAACTCCAACACTATGACCCATCCTTGTAAGCAAGAATTTGTAGCATCATGATTTATAGTGACATTTGTAACACAATATCTATAGAAGTAGTCAGCATCTGTGTGGGAGGGAGTAGGGAAAGGAAGTGAGCCATCATAGGATCTGCAGTGTCAAGCTGCCAGCTAGACCAGACAACTTGTCAGTGATAAAGCCATGGCTGGTGAAGGGCTTATTAATCAGGATGTGGCTGACTACCCGGCATTTGCTTGCTTCAGTCCCATGTTGTTATAATTACTGTGGTGCTGAAATAGGAATTGAAATGTTTTTTGCAGCTTTTTTATGAGGAAGAAGCCACCTATCTATAATGTGTTATTTTCCATATTTGGGCCTTATTCTGTTCTCAGTGAAGTTAATTACTTTAATAGACAAAAATGTATCCTTTCTGTATAAATATCTTAGCAGCACCATGAGATAAATACAAAATGTCTTAGATGCAAATGTAATTGGGAAGTGGAATAATAATAATAAAAAATATCAAAGGCAGGTAAATGTCTTTCTACAATGTATGCAGATAAAGTTATTAGATAATAATATTATTCCACTTGCAGTAGATCTATAGAGATAAGTGATCAACAGTTACATATTATAAAAATGCTGGAAAGAGGTCTAGAAATGGTCTGAGATGAATATACCAGCTTAAGTTTCAACTAAAGTAGAAGAATTGTGTTGCCAAATAGAAGTACTGGATATCTTACGTGTGAGAGAAAATTATCCCAACACCTTAAACAGGACTAGCAAGGTCATGGTTGAAATTCTACATATTTTTCTTTTTATATTATTGATAAAAAAGAACATTATAACATTGGAAAAGGCATGAGAAAGGATAGCTAAAGTAATGAAAAGCATTAAGGGTCTTGGCTACTGAAAACATTAGGAAAAAAAAATCAGCGTGTATTTTCTAATAACAGGAGAGCTTACCAACATGAAAGCAACAAAGCTACAAATACATGGAGAGGTTCAGGACTTCAGATGAAAAAGGGTCAAATACTAGAAGACATGGAGGTAGAGTTCCAGTAGTCTGTTCAATAAACAGCAAATGATGCTGGGTGATTATAAATATATAAAACAAATTCTGTGGGGTAAAAATGGATGGGGATTTAACATGCATTGGCCTCTTTGTAGTAACTGCCTTGCACAATTTCCTTTATACCTTGGTAAATTGGCCATATGGCCATGCTCTGTGTTTCTATCAGTTCTGAGGATAATCGGAATCTTTTGTGTTATCCACTCCTTTAAACAGTCTATTTCTGCCATACCACACATCTAAAGTGAGTCTTGCTGATGTAGACTGATCTTTGGGAGTGAGATGGGTATTCCATTTCATTACTCTTCTGAAATTTATATGTCTACTAGTTAGGTAGACTATTTTCATCTCTGAGGCAACAGGTTAAGAGAAGATGACCCTCTTTCCTCTTTACATGGAAGAAACTCATTAAATCCAAGCTGAGTGTCAACTAACTACTTTTCATCACTTCCTATTAGGCACCCCCTGTTTGTGTGCTGGATTCTGCAAATTCCTTTCCTGATGGATAACGCTCCTTATTCACTGTGTATGAAACTTAGGGGTCAAATTCAGGTTTGTGAATTCTACTGAAAATCAGGCATCTAAAAGTCAGTTACAGTAATGCTCAGCATCATCACATTTAAGACCCTTTGTGGATATGGCCCTAAGCACAGAACTAAATAGTCTTTGAATGCTTTCAAGAAGAGTATTGACACACTCATTTTACAATTCTACAGTCAAACCTAGAAGCTGGTAGTTGGTACATCACATGTACTAAAAAAGAACCTAAATGGCAGCATGTTCAGATACAGAAAACACCTTTGGCATAACAAGTGCCACATCTTTACTTACAGAAGACCACTATTTGTTGAAACTGACTTTAAGCTACTTATTGTCAGACCTCTTTTGGCAATGCCAGTCAAGACAAGGTTCCTTTTTTGATACATATATATGGTTTATATGCTGAATACAAACATGACCTAGATTTGGTGGTTTTGGACATTGGGCCAAAGGTGCAATAAAATACATAGTTTGATTATGTCCATGTCAGGTTGACGGAAAAAAAAATTGTTCAGGATAAAACCCTACAGCAAGGATTAGCACAGGGTGCTGGCAAACATTCTGGATCCTTTATTCAGTTTAAGGGGGACCTCACATAACTAGAGAATATTTTGTTTAAAGGCATGAGGGTAGTAATTCTTAAAATGTTTCTAAAAGATATGTATATAGCTTCATGTATCCTTTTTAACATTCTTTGGCAGAATCACTCCAATGTCCAAACCAGTCACTTTCAGCTAATTAGCTTACCTCTCTGAAAAATGTTCACAGGTTTTAAGATTTCAACTATTTTTTGCACGTGCCTTTGCAGAATTTTTCAGTGTGTTTGACCAACTTAAATAGTGGACTATTAGTATTTAATCAGTAGCGAAACCTGATGAAGAATACCTTGCATTCAAAAGCTTGTCTAACTATTCCAACTATATAGCTGGTCCAATAAAAGATATCAACCTAAGAAATCCTTGCTTTTCTCACAAAAGTTTTGACATTTCAAAATGTGATCCAACTTCAGTGACTACCAAAAAACAATAAAAACATCACACACTAAATTAATCGAACAAAGCCTGTATTTGACAGCACTTTTACTGATGATTTCAAGTAAGGCTATTCTACCATGTAAGCAATAAATTTGTTAAATGCAGGAATATGCAAATTAAATGTATGTAGAGAGAGGTAGTTAGCCACGTAAGGTTCAAGTTAGGCTGCATTAGCTTTCATAGGCCAAAGCCTACTTTGTCAGATGCTATGACAAAGCATGCTATGAAACATCTGACAAGTAGGCTGTAGCTCATGAAAGCTCATGCCTCCAAATGAGTTAATCTATAAATTGCAATCCTGCCCTGCTCCCCACTTAAATGAGTGTACAATATAAAAATAAAAAATAGAATGACTGTATTTATTTTTATTTTTCATAACATGGCAGAAGTTCCTTTGCACTGAAATTGCAGATATAAAGTATAGGGCAATATGCTGAAGACAATGGTATTTGCAAGGATTCTCACTAAACTCTTCCATGCAAACCCAGAGAGAGCACCACTGCCAGTCACCAAGGCATATGAAAACTCTACGTTCCGTTCCTGCAGAACAAACATGAATTACCAAACGGTTAAAATGTACATAGAGCTACTGAGTTTTCCTGCAGGGTGAGTCCCAATCCCCTCTTCTATTTATAGATTTTTATGATTATACCTAATTAGCCAGTTGAGGCAGAGACATCATATTACTGCAATGGATAAATTACAGGGGAAAATAAAATCAGAATCCAGGTAGACAAGATAATATGGGGGGAAATGGGGCACTGAAAATGAAACAGAATAAAGCAAGCAAGGAAACAGCAAAGAAATAACAGAAAGAAGCAGCAGTGGAAACAGTTAACTTTCCATATGAGACTTCATTCACAATCCAAATTAAATTTTAGCGCATTTTATTTTCCCCTAGGTATATAATTGAAATTTTAGACATATATCTGCAAGCTAATGGCAGAGAGGTTCCAGTTATAATTTTATTTGGCAGTCATGTTGTTGCATAAATATTGATTCTCATTTTCAGTATAAATGGTGCAGTTGACCTTTAAAAATTGGTTTTGTACAAACATATGTCTTATTTCCACCCCTCAGCAGTCTTACACTTGTGATGCTAATTGATAGAATGACAATTCAAGCCATATGTTTATTCAAGGTGCTTCAGAGATATTTTTTAAAGTACATTATTTACCCTGTTATGCAGTTGTCTCTGGAGTTTTGCCAATAAATTGTTAACAAGAAAGGCAGAGACCCATACTTAACTTAATTTGGAGTTTACAACTTTTTTCTACAGATTGGGCAAGTCTGTTCCGGTACATCAGGGATGTATTTAGCCCACAGTGTCATTTTATTTTCTAACTCATACCGTACAGCTAAAACATGAAGAAAGGAGGTGGATCTCTTTTCAGACTTTGGACAATAAAAAAAAGTATGGACTTCCTCATCATCATATGCAAGTTCAAGAGTCATATAACTATAGTAGGATTGGGATGGGGGAAAAGAATCAGATTCATGCTTGATTATGAAGGAAACTGAATATGGAGTCTCTCAGATTATAGATTTATCCTGAAAATACAGTCAAGCATTCACAGTTCATAACATATACACTCCTTGACCTGAATGACACTGCTTGTACTGTGGCGTAAACTAAAGGCATGCAAATATATGTACTGTTTACAGACTGGGATTTTAGAACAGACCAGCATCAAAGCCAATAGAAACAAGAAAAATAATGCAAATCACAAATCAAAATAATGGGATACACTCTCCTAGCCAAGATTCACTCTCTTTTTTTTCCAAGAGTTTATACCACTCTTTAGTAATCAACATGGCACTTTATAAAGTGCAGAGTACATTACCCACTTTGACTGATATATAACACACCTCTGTGAGAACTGGAATACATAGGCACAGAAAAAGGCTCTTAACAGCAGTTAGACGTAAAGAAAATTACTTCCCTTTTTAAAATGCATATGCTGACACTTCCCACACAGAATCTATCAGCTCTGCCCATCTATATCTGTGAGAGGTGTCAGACATGGAGGGATGACTTTCAGGGCTGTACAAAATATCACTGGCTGTTTCAATTCAACACTGTTTCAACTCATTTCGAACTCGAAACAGAGAAATCAAATAGAAATGAAGGGCTTTGAAACAGCCTTGCAACAAAGCAAGACAAGTTGAAACATTTTGAAACTTTCAAAATGTTTTGAGTTTCAAAGCAGCCAGCAGCCAGGTGGTGGGAGACAAGGGAGAACCAGGGCTGCGCTCCCAGTGGCTCTGCAGCCCCATGTGGCTCAGCCAGGAGTGCAGCCTTGGCTCTCCCTGCCTCCCGCGGCTGAGCTGCAGGAAGCCGATCACAGTGCAGGGGAAAGGAACTGAGCCTGGGCTCAGTTCCTCTCTTCAGCACTGCAATTGGGCTGGGGAGGGGAACTGAGTGATTGGGCTCAGTTCCCTTCCCCAGCTCCCCAGTCCCAGACAGCAGCACCCGGCTTCCCTCCCTCATCTGGCAGGATGATCAGGGGCCCACAGCCCTGGAAGGACTGGTGCAGCCCCTGCAGCCCTCCTGGGGTTGTCAGCCCCCATCTGCCTGCCGGATAAAAAAGGCTGTTTCGAGCTTCCCCATTATAATGCATGGGTGAAATGTCGAAACAGTGGCACTGTTTCAACTAAGCGAAACGGAACAGCGGTTTCAAATTGAAATGAAATTCAAAATGAAATGCTGTTCCGTCAAAACCTCAAAACTCAAATCGAAATGAGGTGGTGCCATTTCTCACAGCCCTAAAATTTGAAAAAGAGAAAACACAACCAAGTTGAATGCAGATCAGATGTCTAGTCTCCAGCTTTGGATGAAACCTCTCCGTTCCCTTTTATCTATAGCCATTCCTCCCTGACCTGGCACTGAAGAAGTGCTTTAGAATATTGTCTTGGAACTGGTGTGCTAGAATGACACTCCAGCCTACCAACTACTGCTTTCTGGAAAGAGGGGCCTATCATAACCTAGTGATTCATCTACAGTTTTGATTTCATTGGACTAATGGTGGGCAGGACTCACTGGTTTAAGACTTTAGTTTGCTACAACTGATCTGTGTTACAGACTATCACGGAGCACGTCATTAAGGAATTTATTCCTAAGCACTTGGAGGAGAACAACATGATCAAGATTTATGAAGAGCCCAACAAATCTAATTTCCTTCTATGACAAGCTTTGTGGATGTGGGGAGAACAATGAGGAAATTTCCAAAGTTTAGTACAAGAACTCAGCAACAGACCTCCTTTTGTCCCTCCTTATTGTGCTTTTAACAAGTACTCTCCTTTACATCAACTCCTGACGCACAGGCCCTTTTTTCCAGTTACTTTTCCTTAGTCCATGGAAGGCAAAGGAGCATGTGGGGGGAACAAACAGCACAATCTTAGCCTTACTCACACTGCCTTTAGTACAGTATCTTCAGTGGGACTGCTCCTTCCAGATAAATCATCAGTGCCCTTCCTACGGTAACTCAGGCAATGCAACTCACTCCTACTCCCCGGGGAACTGACATGGATGATTCCTACACGCTGAGTACCACTGAAGCGAAGACTTTGGGAAATCCGACTCCTGGAGAGGGTGAATGAGAATGATTTCTCAAGTTCACTGTTTCTGAAGCAAATTCACATCTCTAGGTCTCCTTCTTAGCCAGGGAAGGGCATTTTTCTGCACTATTTCTTCTTTAGCTTTACTATTTAATTCCTTCAAAAACCACAGGATACATGATATTATAACCTTCAGTCCCTTGTACTGAAGATGAAGAGATATCAGAATCATCGCGGTCACCCACAGAGCTTGGAAAGCAGACTTCTGAATCCTTAAACACTAACTGCACAAGAAGAAAAAGTGGCAACACTTCTTTCACCATGTGGTTATTCTTCTACCACCGACCAGGTCTCAAGGTACAAAAGATAATACCATTATTTTCCTACTCTTTTCAAAATAAGGGTGTTTCAAATTTTAGATGTTAGGGTGTTTCACATTTACAACTAGAACAACTGGGAGATCACATCCAACACTAAAAGCCCTTACCCCAGACCAGCACAAAGTTCTAAATTCCTCTAATAATAGAGACCAAGCATGCTTACCTTTTCTACCATAACTTTTAGTAAAATACCTTTAGTACCATACCTTTAGTAAGAAACATAAAACTACCTAAAATAGCTGAAGTAAGCTTACATTACCTTTAAAGTGTGACAAGCACATTCTTCTCCAAGGACTTGAGAAAATAAAGCAGCAGCCAGCCCTGTTCTAAGTGAAGTCCACCCACCGGTGAAAAAGAATTTGCTAATCAGGGTAAGTTCCAGCTGGAAGATTTAAGATAACTCCCTAAATGGAGGGAGAGAGGGCAGGCAAGTTGTGAAGGAAATATGGATGATAGCTAAGGTATCCTAGGGATTTTTTTGTCCTTTGGCAAGGAATAGAGTTTTGATTATTGGGTGTTTTTTCACTTGTTTTATATTTATTTGGATTGTAGTTTTTTGTTAAAGATTAAATCTGCCCAATCAGAAAGTGGCTGACTTGTTCACAGGGCAGGTAAATGAGGTCACTCTGTGCCAAACATCATTTCTATTTTTCTTTCAAAATTCCAAGGAATTCTTTGCTGAGACCTCTTAGGGGTGTGAGTCAGACTTTCCACAAGCAGTGTAGGGTGGCAAAAAGGTCAAAACAACTGATTTCTGAACAAGAAGTTTGCAACACTGAGCTTTTTGAGCCATGTGAATATTATACTAGTGTCATTTTAATGAATTATTAAGGCTTGCTAAAGGCAATGGATATTTTTTTAAAAGGTTAATGTACATGTGAGTTATACCACATAAAGTATATAAACAACACAGGAAGTAAAGTTCTTTTGTCCAATGACCAAATTTTGTTTCGAACAGAGGAGAAAGCTCATGGGAGATTAATTGTTAACTTTAAAAATTTAGAAAGTCTGGTAAAGCTGACGACTAGATATGTACACTATGAACCTTTTGTAAGGTGCCTAAGGTTTTTATATAAATCTAAATGAAATCTATTTAATCATGTACTACCAGTTCATTTACAGCACTTGTTCAATAGTCAAGCTCTTATCTCTCAGGACCATATCACTGTGTTCAATAAAATTCCCATTGGTGCTACAAAGCGTGAATACAGCCAGCACTATTTTCTAATCCTATGGAAGAACAACATTATTTGCTACTGTGTAATTTATTACTTTTGTACTAAATCATCATTCTTTTTTGTTAGAAGTTGTCAGGGCTGATAAAAATCACATTGTTGAAATAGGACAAAACTGCAATGTTAAGAAAACTGCAAACGCATCTCCTTTGATAGAATTCTGTCACTGCAATCACAGCAGTATGCAGTAAATAGCTCCTCTTTAGCTGAGCTGGACAGAAGCTAGAAAAATAGTATTAAGTAGCACATTTGGAAAGTAATAATTTAGGTTATGAATCTATGAATCCATTAAAAAAAATCAAACTACAACTTTTTAGAGTTTCTATAAAAATAGATATGTTTGTAAATATTCTACAAATAAGATACCTTTTTATTTTTTATTTTTGCATACTACACTCCCCAAAGTAAAAGATGCAATCGTTTCTGGAAGGCAGAATGTAGAAAAAAAATATTTTCCAGGGTTATGGCTGAGTTACATGACACAGCGTAAGTATTCCTGGAAAGATAGAATATGTAAAAAGTGTGGCATCAGAAGCTCTCTGGTGTGGCAGATTGTCTTCACACTTGCTGGGCAATAAATCTTCTCAGGAGATCTTACACTGTCACACAAGGTTAGGCTCCAGAGCCTTGCTACAACAGTAGCAAGACTGTTAGATCTTTACTGTCATTAGTTCATTACATAAGTTCCTGGTGTTGCCATATCACAGGCTCATCAAGATAGCACCAGCAGCTCATTTGTCGCTTTGGGTACAAGCTACAGTGCTCAGCCAATAGCCACATCTGTGAGAGAGGTAACACAAGACTGCCCATTCAGTTTGCTGAGCAGAAAGAAGTGTTGGCATGCACAGTGTCTCTAGCGTGGTTTCTTTTCCAGAGAAGAAAGCAGCTTTCTTGTTTAAAATACTCACCCCAAGTTGGGGTGAGGGTGGGGAGGGGACATGTTCATTGTATGCAAGAAAATATGGTAATAGTACTGCTATCAACCCAAGAAAGGATCCAGGGAAGCAAGGGAATATATTAAAATAGTTTGAGTCCTTCCTGAAGAGATGTACTTAGCAAATAGTGACGGAAAACTGCACCTCCATCACTAGATCCCTCCCTCACAGAGCCTTGAGGAATTACGTTTTCTCTAGCCTATTCAACACTATTTAGACTGATCAAATGCCCTGGACTCAAATGCTAGCAATATCCAGAAAATATTCTATTTATCTTTCAGTACATTACTACGTCCAAAATAGCTCATGGAGAAAGAACAGCTGGCTGAAACTGACCCTGAGCAACATGGAAACAAGGCTGGTGAGAACAGGACATTAGAAGAGTTTGCAGCTGGCGTTCAGTCTCCTGTGATTGGCCATTCATACCTCTAACTGGTCAATTTAGTCTTCAATCTTGTCTGTGGCCTGACCATACACATGTAAAAGATTACCTATAGCTCCAGAAAGAAGGTTTTGGTCAACTGAGTCTCATCTAGGCAAAATGGAGTGTGAGCTCATCTGCACGGTAGATGGAATATTCTGCTGACCAAAAATGAACTCCTGTAGTAGTTAAGCACTATGGCAAACCTTGCCAACTTCTACTGAAAGAATCAAGGCCTGTGTTTGTTTGAGGGGTTTTTGTTTGTTTGTTTGGTTTTTGACCCTCCTACATATACAGTTTTCCCTCGCTTTATGTTCTACATGTGTTTCTGGAAAACAGTGCATAACTCAAATTCACATAAATGGAACCCACAAATAGGGATATGATTCAAGACCTTGACTGTACTGACCCCTGCACCCATTTCTGCCACTTCTACAAGACAATTTTGGTACTCGCTAACAGCAGACAGTACACACAAGCACAGGGCACTATCGTAGTGGGGATGGCAACTACAGAAACACACGTCACGGACAATGAGCAAAGAGCACAGATCCACCAAGGAGACTATACCTTGGTGTGCATCACTCCCACAATGCACTGCACAAAGCAGCTGACTGTGGGCTTCCACCACATCAATCACATAAGAGTGAAATTTACCTCTTAGATAATGAATATTGGTATTTAAGGGGTCATAGCATACGAGTGAATTTGCACATACAGAACCTGCATATTTATACTTGTAAAAAGGAAGAGAAAAAAGGCGTATTGTATATACACTGTGTCTTGAGACGATGAGAAAATGATCAATATATTACAGATGTTATTCACGTTGCTTAATGAAATACTGAAAGACATCAGTATAAGAACCAATGTAGAAGAGAGCAGGGTGGACTTACAGGAAAAATGAAAAAATGTTAATTCAAAAAGAATTTTAATTGGCTGGCATACTTACTTCTATGTTCTCGCTGTTATAAATGTAAATATATTTTAAAACAGGCTTTCAGGCACACCTATTTTGCACTTCAGCTTGAAGTGAAGTTATGCATCATATGTCAAGCAAAGACAACTAATGCTATTAATCCAACCTGAAGGCATGTTAAAAAAAACCACCCAAAAGATTGTCTATCAGGACTAGATAATCTTCACCTGAGGAAAAAAAAGTAGAATGAGAAGTTTCTGTCAGAAATTTGTAGGAAATAATTATGTCAAACATGAACATTTCAGAAAATTTTAGAAATGGTATACAACAGTGGGACCCTAGGCTCCATCAGGATGTTATTTGCAACTTTTTCTTGTCTTCTCACTGGTCATTGGGGATCCATGGTTGCATATACATCTGCCCACCCCCAAGCATGTGTGTTTTAATTAAAGAAATTCCTGGAGAGCTGCTCTAATTAAAAATCTTCATTATCACATTTATTAATCCCCCATATATTTCAAAATGACTATGGGGTACTTTAGCATTCAATGAGGTTTAGCTAAAGCACCCCCACAGCCATTTTAAAATGCATGGGTCTTAACAGATGTGACAATGAGGTGATGCTATAGCATTTTAATTAGAATGCATAGCAGACTCAATCACACCATTGCTTGAGTGCTCCAACTCATTCTAATTAAAACATGAATGAGCACATGTATAGGCAGGATAAAGGAGTATTAAAAATGCCACAGTGGCCAGTTATTATTCCTTCACTCTCACTTTTAAAAACAAGGCTTACATTTTATTGTGGAGCATGCTTTATGTGAGAAAATATGGTATATAGCCAATCTGCAAGATACTGGAAATGCTATGTTATATGCGAGGCCCTACAGCTACCAGCGAATACAATCTGAATGTGTGTCTAGTGTAGTACTAGCAACAGTGATATTAAGAAAGCCAGAAGGCAGTAGAAGGTAAAGGATGAAATAAAGTGTTTCTAATGTTGAATTTATCCCCACTTAGTCATTATGTAAACCAGATGTGTCAACCTCACCCAGATGGTGTACTCTATTTCATTGATTTCATAGATATTAGGGCTGGAGGGGCCTCATAAAATTATTGGGTCCTGTCCCCTGCCCAAGGGGCAGGAAGTCAGCTAGGGTCAAAGGATCCCAGCAAGATAAGCATCCAACTGTTTCTTGTACCATCTCTGGGGGAAGTCTGTTCCAGGCCTTGGGGGCTTGGACAGTAAAGAAGTTTTTCCTTATGTCCAGCCTAAAATGGTCTTGCAGAAGTTTGTGACTGTTGGACCTTGTCACCCCCTGGGGTGCTCTGGTGAACAGGCATTCCCCCAGATCCTGATGTACACCACGTATAGGCTACCACTAGGTCACTCCTGAGCCTACATTTCTCCAGGCTGAAGAGTCCCATGGCTCTCAGCCTCTCCTCATAAGGCCTGTTCTCTTGCTCTGACCATGCACATGGTTCTCCTCTGGGTTCTTTCAAGCTTCTCCACATCCTTCCTAAATTGTGGAGCCCAGAATTGGATGCAATCCTGTAGGGCTGGTCCATGGGCCAGATTGGGCATGTAGACTAGCCCTGAGCATCAGACCCAGTGTGCAAGATAAGGCCTGGAAACCAGCCCTGTATGCCAGAGGCGGTGCACCAGACTGGCCCCAGGCTTGTGTTGTGAACAGCATGCCCCAGACTAACTCTATGTGGGTACCACATGCAGAGCATGTCCTGGGTCAGCCTGGCACAGGTGCTGCATGCAACCTGTGCATTGGACTAGCTCTGAGTGTTGTCTGTCCAATCCAGCACACAGGACCAGTCCAGCAGGCTCTGCATGCGGTATGTGGATTCAGTGCAAGACCCAGAGACAGTGCTGCAGGGGTTTGTGGCCTGGATCCAGCCTGGAGTCCCTATTTTTGACAGCAAAATGTAAACTAAGTGATTGGGTAGATAATAAAGGGGGAAAAAAGTTACAGGGGTAGATAATAAAGGGGGGAAAAAAATACCAAGTATCAGGATAAAAACAAGTCAAGTCTTTCATTGTATCAGGAGGATAAAAGTGGAGAGACCAAAACAATTGAAAATATTCTTAAGAGGATACGCTATCATTCAATGATCAAACTAAGAATAAAAGGCAGAATCCTTCACTTGTTTAAAGTTGCAAAATCATTAAATAAGTACTCATACATATGTAAAAAGGACTTTTTTTATATAATAAGAAGAGTACTAGGGTTTATGTAATGACATTTTCATTTGGGGAAAAGTAGAACTGTATGGTTAGAGGTTCTGAGCAACTTAGAGAAGGACCAGAATTACTTAGCAAAGACTAAACAAACAAAAGTGTTTAACTACCAAGTAAGAATAGGTCTGTGAAGAAAATGGATCTTCAACTTTTCTCCTCATGTACCTTTTTTCATGTACCTAAACGCATCTAATAGCGCTGTCTTCATCCTCTTTTTCTATACAGTGGAAATTCCTTCAGTGATATAATCTATTCTGTGTCTTCCAGCTTCATTTCTAAATCAGTCACAACCTCATCTCTGTTTTCATGGGGGGGTTTTATAAGATACTTAAAATATTTCTGTCGTATTTCATTTTGTTTTGGAGGGCTGTAATCACAACTTTCTGTATTATATAATTAACCTCCTCTTGAATTAATCTCTGCTTGAATTAACAGAAAGATATTAAAAATATCAAATGTTTCAATACTAGCTATTGTTGGAAATAAAGCTGCCTTCAGACTCTCATCCTTTTGGATGACACCCACTTCTTCAAAATAGAGAGTTGTACTTTTTAAACCTTCTTGGCTTCTCTTCCATATTTCTGGAGAGTTTCAACTCTAGTGAGGCCTTAAACTGCTCCATTCCTGTATTCAGGGTTTTTCTTAATCTCTTTTCCTCTATGGCACTGCCTATGTTCATAAATCACTGGGTCAAGGACCCAACAGAGTTCTGCTTCATTCAGGGTCTGAGTTCTAGCTGATGAACTGTGCAATATGAATCTCTTCATAACAGCCAGCTTCAACAAGTTTATATCAAGAGCTCTTAAAGGCATAATTCCCTACAGGCAGAGTTTAATGAAGAAAAATGCAGTATTAAGTGCTGTTCCACATTAATAATATTTGAGAATACATGTTTGGCATCTACAAAATTCATTAACTTCACTCTTGTAGGGTAAAACCCTGGTATTAAATAAGTCACTAGAACTGGAATTCACTAAAATGTATGTATGGTTTTACTTAGGTCCTTCCACAGAACCTTAAAACAATACAAAAATATTAAAACTGACTCTACATTTGTGATCATTTCCCCCATTTTACAGGTGAGGAAACCTGTAAAATCCATATCCTAGTTATATGCTGTGGCTACTGAGACCAAAAACTAGTCTGAAGCAGTTAAGAAGTTTAGGTGGAGAAGATGGGATCATTCAGTATTATTTGTTATGAAAAATGTGTGTGATCAATTAACTGTGTGTTGCCATGCTTCCTTAGTCTGAAAAAGCCAATTTTTTTCAAGACCCCTTTGTGCTAGGGAGACAGAGAAGGGATCCTGACTTAAAGGACTTGAAAGAGGCAACCATTTACTCTGCGAGCTCCACAAGCAGGCACCATTTTGGTTTTCTTTTTCTAAATTGGTACCTGAGTTTGGTGCCCCACTTAATCTACCCTGGTTATGCTAGTACTTGAGTTGAAAACCCATAAATAACTCCACTTCCTTAACTCTATTGCTACCTGTGTTAACTAGCCAAATCAAAGTCAACCCAGGCTGCAGTCAGATTCCCACCTGCATTTTAGACATACTGAGTACATCTACACACTCATTAATGCGGAGTAGTTACTGCACATTTAGTTTAGTACTTGCTTAATGACGGAATAACTAAATGTACAGTAGTGCCATCCCTTGATTTTTTAGTGATGCTAACTGCACAGTAGCCTAATACTACTGCTCAGTAATGTATTAGCATGATTTTGGCCTGGCATGCTACTATGCACTGTTATTAGACTACTGTGCATTAAACATCTCATATAGACGCACTCACGGTTCAATGTCAAAAGACAAGAAGAAATAAAAATAAAGTAGAGGGGGTTGTCCAGTACAAGGAAAACAGGACATGGGGGTCAAGAACAAGACAAAGATGCAAAGATAAAAAAATTGGAAATGGGTAACCTTTCTTCTTTACGGTAGCCCTTCTTTATGGCAGCCATTCAGGTATTTGAAGATGGCTATCAGGGCTGTGCAAAATGGAAGTGTTCCATTTCGACCAGCGTTTTGACATTTCAGCAGAACAGTGCTTCATTTCAACTTTTGTTTAGAGTCAAAATGGCTGTTTTGCTGGTTTGACCTTCGTTTGACCTTTCGCCCATAGGATATAATGGGGAAGGTCAAAACAGGCTATAACTTCGTCATTTCTGTTCAGATTTGGATGAAACTTGGATGAAATGGTAGCCCCTCCTGAAGGGCATAAAGCATACCATGTTTCAAGAAGATAGGTGCGCAGGGTTCAGAGAAACTGCACCCCAAAGTCTTGAGAGAAAAACTCATATCACGTGTATGTATTAAGCCACAGTGGGATCAAAACAAGTATTCTGGTCAGTTTACATCACCCCTATTACTTTAATATTCCCTCTCTCAGTCTTTACTCAGGAAAAACTAATTTCTTTAAAGGGGAGGTTTAACCAAGCAAAGACTGTAGGAGTGAGTTTAGTAATGAGAAAAGATACTGTAGTGTAGGAGATTCTGATGCTTTAACTCTCATCCTTCACCAGTGATACTGCATCAATGTATGATATAATAATTCACTCCTAGATAAAGATGTTGATCTCTTTTAACTAAATAAAACAACAGCATTGATGCAACAGGAATCTATTTATTCTTCTTTAAGGAAAAAGTACGTTTACAAGAAAGGATCACAAGTGGTATGACTGAGGTGGCAACTCCATGCATTCTATATCCAGGTATCTGGCATTTGTATCAGATTATTTTTTACTTCATAGAATATTAGGACTATATCAATATCTTATATATGATATGGAGAACATGTATGGTGGAAGAAAAGACCCTGATATCTCTTTCTGTCTTTGTGAAAGAGCATAATTTTTACTGACATCGTTTTATGAGTAAGATGAAAAAATATAATAAGTACCTATGAGAATCTCTCTTTGTTAAAAATCCACAGTCCTTTTGATGTACAGTATATGTCTAAAATCTGAGCACATGAATAAAGATCAAAGCATCCGTTTTTATGCATAATTATTTTTTTTTGTTCATTCATCATCGGGGCTTTAAAAACATCCAAATACATACAATGAGAATATTAACTATCATAAATTATAACCTTTGACAATTAAGATACAAAAACTAAAGACTACAATGATGCTATTCACTGCGTGGAAGGGAAATATCTACAAATACGAACAAATGATTTTAAAAAGTGGCTTTTAGTTGTGATAAACAAGATACATTTGTTGAAATAAGGCCAATATTTTGACAAAAACCTTCCCTAGCCTTTAAGTATGCACATTCTCCTAATGTTCAAATAGATAGGTGTTTAATCTGGGATATTAAATATATAACATTGTTGCATTTATACTTATGACATCCAAGGCCATGTACAGATTTTACACTTCTACCAGTATAAGTGACTGGAAACCAGTCTATACCCATAACAGAATAGAAGTTCGACATGCAAACCCAGTTTAAATCTGTAACAGAACAGAATTCAGCACACACAGACTGATTTAAAAATGGTGGAACCTGGTCTAAGATTCATGTCCCCTCACGGAAGGGCAAATGTGTGTTCTGTTTGCTACTGATGTAAGCTACGTCACTTACAGAAAACTGCATAACTTAGATCAATTCTGCCCCGACTTTTTGAATATCTGTACCTAATCCAAGAGTCATTAATTTCATGCAAAACACAAATATTAGTAAGCTCTTTGGGAGCATTATTACTTGTATGTATGGAAAAGTGCTGAGACAACTTTTTGGCATAACACTGTCTTAATAACCATAGCTAGTTTTCAGATTCTAAATGGGCAATCAGTCATCCTTCTGGCACTAGAGACATTTAGTTCCAGGTATTTAATTTTTAAGAAGTCAGGGATTTTTTTACCCAATTAAGATTTGTCTGAAACAATTCCAATAATATGCATGACCATTTTCAATATTCCACCTTCTCCCCCCCCTCCTCCCCCCTCCCAGCCCTGGTCCCAAGCAGAACTACATTTATTGCACTGGTCTTTCCACAAGAAGACAAAAAACTATTAAATATCCTGTGGCACTTATTTATGAGAAGGGATAAACCTCCCTGCCCAGTCTCTGCCCAAATTTCTGCAACCCAGAATTGTAGATTGTTATATAATATCTTCATCGTCAGAAGTCAGTGCTTTTCAGTGATTTATTTCACATATTGAAGTTTGCATATTTAAATATCTGGAGGGTGGCTGGACTAGAAGACCTCTGAAGTTCCCTTTCAGCCCTACCTTTCTATTGCTCCATATCTCACAGCTTGCCTGGGAAGTAGGAAAGTACTACTATTTCCATGTTGAAGATGCAGAATTGAGTCATAAAGGTCTTCCCAAATACCACACAGGAATACTGTGATAAGGACAGGCACTTGAACCCAGATATTAGAGTTCTTAGGATAATGCCCTAATCACTGATTCATTCGTCTTCTCAAATATCAGGGTGCATGACTTAAACTAACACCATGCACCTGCTGTTAAGTTAGCAGGGTTGTTCCAGTTGACAACCTGCCCTAAATACATAGTATATTAGATTCCAGTCCATTTAATAGAAGACTGCTGAAGAACATTAGAGTTAAGGACAAGACCATCTGCACTGAAGCCTAAAAGTAATTACACTGCTTAATATGCAATTCACCCTTGCAGAAAGATGAAGTCAACCATCTTTTCCAGCAGATGTGCAATCACACCTTTTCAACATCTGCAGAAAAAACCTGCAAAGTCTGTACAAGCCTATATTTGAGTATCTGAGAATTAAATTCACCTACCCAATTCTTGGTAGAAATGTGTATAGAGGGTTACTAAAACTGAAACTACTGAATAATGTTACCCATTCATGAAGTTTTATAGTAAAACTATGTGTTGTATCAGATATGTCAACGCGGAGTCTAAAATAAAAATTGTAATGCTCATCTTCAGAAAACATGAAACTAATGGAAGATATTAGGGAAAAGTAGCTAAATACACTATGCTAAATTAGGAATTTAGACTTCATGTCTTCCCTTGAACAGCAACAAAAGTATTTTTTATGATTAATTTAAGGGTGCAAATAACTACCCATTATAAGTCCAATTTCCAACAGAAACATTTCTGAAATATCATGTATTGAATGCTAACCTATGCTATATTTTTTTCCTAAGAAGTTTTCAGAAACACACACAACACAAGGACTTTTTCAGATGGAGGACTGGATTCTCCAGGGGTGCCAAGAAACAGCTTCAGGGACTTGAATCATACCAAAATATAGCTGCTTGGGTTCTGGCCTGAGGCATGTCCAAAATTACTTGTCCTTCACATTAAAATCTCTCTCTGTTTTAGCATCTCCAGACTCCAGAATAGATCGATTCCTATGCTAGGGCAAAAGGTCTCTAGTTATATGGGATAAGAGATTAGTTGGAATCTACAAAATTAAGAAAAGCTGTTTTTACATATAAATACAATTTATGGGGAAGACCTGAACAAGAATAAGCTTAATTCAAAAGCTTGTCTATCTCAACTATGCAGCTAGTCCAATAAAAGATATCACCCACAAAAATTCTTTCCTCTCACAATTATGGCAAAAATATTTATATAATACATGAATGTAGGACAGTTTCAGGGGGTGGGAAGGCAGTGAGCATGCATGAATCCAGTACAGGCAAATGGATAATTAGTCTTATAATGGAAGTATCCTGGAACATCAGATGCGGGGTAGAAACAAGAAAGGAGACAGATGGAGTATGGCAGTACAGCAGGGGAAGGAGGAAGGAATATTGTTCTCTAAGGCAAATGTGCATGTGCAATAGAATGGGTTTGGGAAAACAGGGCTAGAGATGAGAACGATTCAGGGTGCTAAAATGGTATGAGAGAAGTCAGAAAGCTAGACTACTGCTTTTCTACTATTTTAATAAGAGTAATAAAATATATGTATGAGATTTTCAAAAACTCTTTTGAAACCAAAAACAGCTATACAAGTGGGAAGAGAAACTGATCAGGTTTGAAAAGTCCATCCTGTACACTCTCTCTCTCACACACATACTGAGACTGTAAAGCATGAATCCATGTTAGTCTCAACCCCTTCCAGCTGCCTTTCAGTCCATATGACATTCTCTGCAGTGCCACAGTGCTTAAAAGTTTATTTTTTTAATTAAATGTTCAATCCCTTATAGAACTTATGGCATTTCTCTCTTTCCCCATTCATTTATGTAAAACATATACAGTAGTTAAATGTAAATTATAAAGGGTGGGAAAAGGGGAACGTAAAGACACATATTTCTGACCTCTCCCTCTTGTCTTTTTGTTTTTTTGCCCTGGCAACAAAATAGAATATTTCACAGTAACCAGTAGCACACCAGTATTAAACACTATCCCTGTGGTTCTGTTTGTATTCATATACTTTGTTACATAATATTTGAAAATGTGACTACAATATGTATATAATATATGGAGATATGAAAATGCTATTTACCAAATATTACCTATGTAAGTAGGTTTATATATAGGTTTGCTCTATAACTAAAACAGTTAATCAAAATACTAACAGTCAATATTCTCACATAAAGACCATGGGCTTATGATCTTTAATAAGATTTAGTATTCAGATTTAGTAATAAACTACTTTGTGTCTCTGTGCTTTCTTTTAAAGGGGTGCCTGGAAAATTATTTTGCTCAAGGGAAAATATTAGTGTATGTGCATGATATGGATACACATTAGTCTGGAATTATTGAAGTATCTTTGTTTTTTGGATGGTTTATGGTTACACTGAAGTCCAGGATTTATTCAATATTTGTAGGAACAGAAGCAACACATTTGGATTTTTATGCATTGCTATGAAACAGAATTTTGGGATGAATGGAGAGATTTAGACTGTCGACCTTTGTGCAATGGTCAGTGATAATTTTTTTGCTTGTGGAGATCTGCGTGAAAGTAAATGGGATATGTCTGCATGTGAATAGGATATTAAAGCTGGAGCTAGGGCTATTTATTTAACCCTAGTTTACAGTTTCATTTTTTATTCTGAAAGTGTTTTCATGTACAGCATTATGTCTTGGTTTCAGTTACAGTTTTAGCTTATTCTGTTTTTGTTAACTATTCAGATCTCAATAGAACACTATCCCCCAAAATGTTAGCTGCACAATTGTTAATTGAGTTGGAGTGAAACTAGAATTACACATGAGAATGAACCATTCCCCATTCCTTCCTTCTCCCCTCACCTTCCCCTTCCCTACCCCACACCTTTTTTCCCCCAGGCATTTATCTTTTTAATCCTGGGGAAAACAAAAGAATGAAGAGATGTGAAAAGGAGGAGAAAAAAAAAAGAAAACCTGATCTTCCAATAAAAAATATTTGGAGTTTTAGCCAGTCAATCTTAATTTTAGTTTACTTTGGTGATCCTTCCACTGGTAGCTAACATGTCAATATTGAACACACTTTTGAAGTTATTAGTTAGTTTCTTAATCCTTCTTCATTAGAAGCATATTAAGCAAGATGTTTTCTTCATTGTCTATTCTGTTTAAACTATAATGCAATTAAATTAGTTCGGAGCATGACGTAGGCTGCCCAATCAGAGACCTTACACAGAGGTCTTGTGATAATGACTTTATTTTTGACCTTACTTAGGATTGTGTGTAGCAAATGAAACTATTGTTTTCTTGAAGAACACAAGTCTGTTCTAGGCTATTGAGATGTTTCTGTGCTTTTAATTACAGATTACACAGTAAAAATGGCATTATGCCCCAGAGGCTAAAGTGCCATTTTGATTTAAGTTATCCATCTTTTGTTTAATTTTCTCTTCTGACATAGGCCATAGTTTATGTCAGAAAAAATTCTGGTTCAGATTTTAGCTTTTTATTTATTGCAAAGAAAGGTTTTCTGATGCATTCAAGTATGATTTCTCCCTTAATTCATCTACTCAGTTAAGAGTTCTCTCAACTCTGGTGAAATGACTCAGGAAATTAGCTAGTTGGAAAGAGCTAAGATCACACTAAAGATTTTCATGAGTCCTTTTCAGATGCATTTCCCCTTGTAATCTCTTTTTCCACAGAATGCTATGGTTGGGGAGATAGTCAGCCACTTGGAAACTTCAAATTCATAAACAGGAATATGAGATTAGACTAGTGGTCCACCCAATCCAGTATTCTCTCAGCAGTGGCCAGATGCCACAAATGAAACTAAATAAATAGAAAATTTACAACAATTAAGGAAAATTTCTTCCTATGCCTTATTTTCATGGTACTTAAAATATGATAATTCACATTTTTGATGGATTAATCTTCAAATACACCTGTGAACTAGGGAAGTGCTATTATCAGACTATGTGACTTGTCCCGGTTACAGAGGAAATCTAGGGAAAAAAAAGATTGAATCCAGTTCCCTTCTATTATAGTTTCATAGTTGGTAGGTTTGGAAGGGACCTGAGCACATCGTCAAGTCTGATGCCTTGCCATGGCAGGAAAGAATGCTGGGGTCAAACAACCCTAGCCTGTCCCTCTTCTCTAGTATGCCCACTTCTCCCCACATCTTAGTGTCATCCATGAATTTTTACAAGGTACTTTTCACCCCCTCGGCCCAGTTGCTGATGAAGATGTTGAACAGTGTGGGCCTGAGGACTGAGTCCTGGGGAACCCCACTGCCCACATCCCTCCAGGTAAAAAATGACCTATGCACCACCACTCTCTGGGTGTGGCCCTCCAGCCAATTTGTGACCCATCTGACTGTGTAGGCATTAACACCACAGTCACCTAATTTTTTAACGAGAATGGGGTGCGAGACAGTGCCAAAGGCCTTCCTAAAGTCCAGAAAGACTACATCCACCACGACACCTGCATCCAAGGCTTTTTTGACCTAGGCATAGAAGGCCTCCAGGTTGGTTTGACAGGACCTGCCTCTAATGAATCCATGTTGGTTGCCCCTAAGCATGATCCCCCCTGCTGGTCCCTCGCAGATGTGCTCCCGGATAATTTTCTCAAAGAGCTTCCCCAGGACTGAGGTAAGACTTATGGGCCTGTAGTTTCCTAAGTCCTCCTTCCTCCCTTTTTTGAAAATGGGGACCACATTGGCCCCTTTCCAGTCCTCCAGCACCTCACCAGCACACCATGAGTGCTTGTAAAGCTGTGCCAGGGGACCTGCAATGACTTCTGCTAATTCCCTCAGAACTCTCGGGTGGAGATCATCAGCACCTGCTGATATGAATGCATCTAGTCCCACCAGAAGTTCCCTGACTAGGTCCTCATTAACCCTGGGCCTGGCTGTGCCTCCCCTGGGTCCATCTGGGATCCCAGTGGGGGAGGGGGGTGACCCAGTCCCTGCTTAGAAAAATGGAGGCAAAAAAATTGTTAAAGAGCTTAGCTTTGTCATCTGGTGTGTCCACCAGATTTCCTAGCATGTCCTGAAGAGGTCCCTTGTTGCCCGGTACCTTTTTTTTACCCCCTATGTATTTAAAAAGGGCTTCTTGTTATCTTTGATCTGGGTCACTAGCCCCATTTCCATCTCTGTTTTTAGTCCCATTTCCATCTCTGCTTTAGCCTCCCTAACAGCCACCCCTACAATCTCAAGCAATGGAGGTATTATCCTCCTTGGTGATGGTCCCTCTCTTCCATTGGGTGTACGCCTCCTCTTTAGCTTTGAGAACATTCCTGGATGCTTTGGGTGAGTCATGGGGGCTTTTGCACTCTTGCTCCCTTTGATCCGCATTGGGATTGTCATCCTTTAGGCTTCAAGGATTATCTCCTTAAGGAACAACTTCTCTTCCTGGACTCCCAATCCCCCTCCCCTCAGGGACCTCAGTGCCTCCCTAACTAGTCTTCTTACCTCATTGAAATCAGCTGTCCTGGAGTCCAGGATTGATGCCTTGCTGCAGGCCTTTGACACCCTGTGTTGGATGGTGAATTCCAGTAGGCAATGATTGCTATCGCCCAGGTGGTCGAGAACCCACAGTCCACTCACCAGGTCATCGCCCATGGCCAGGACCAGGTCCAACAAGGCCTGTTGGGACTTTGAACCTCCTGGGTTAGATGGAGGTCCTGTAACTCAGCCAGGAACCTATGTGAGCAGTCAGACCTGGCTGACTGCTCTTCCCAGCAGATGTCTGGGTAGTTTAGGTCACCCATGATGACCATGTTCCTTGAATTAACTGCCTCTGTGAGCTGACCCGAGAATTCTTGGTCCAGCTCTTCCCCCTGGTTGAGTGGCCTGTAGTAGACCCCCACCGTCAAGTCCCATTCTCCCTGACCCCCTTGTATTCTGACCCAGAACACTTCAGTCTGCCCCTCCTCTGACCCTGTTCTGTTTGTTGAGGATGTGACTTGTTCTTTGACATAGATCGCCACACCCAGGAGCCAGGAGCAGTGGGGAGAGGAGGGATCCAGGCACATATGTGTCCCGCATGCATGTGTGCCCCCTTACCTGACCCGGAGCAGAGGTGAACGCAGCAGCAGCAGAGGCGAACACAGCAGCAGCAGCAGGGGCAGCAGGGGCTGAATCCCCTAAGGTAAGTGGGGCAGAAGGACCGATGCAGCTGAGCCAGATCTGGAGGGGAAGCACCCAGATCCCTCTTAACTGAGCCGGTAGGGAGCCGTGCTCCTGAGCCGTGCAAACAGGGGGAGGGATAGGGTGGACTGTCCCCCCAAGCCAAGGAGCACCCCCAGGGTTTACCCTCAGGGAGCAGGCTCAGGAGGCATCGGATCCCCCCAGCAGGGGAGCGTAGGGGGCAGGACTGTCGGCAGGCACTTCCAGTAAGACCGGAGCGCCCGACTGGCTGTTGGTGCAGCAGCAGGAATTTCAAACTGCGGCCTTTAAAAGCCATGGTTTGACGTAGCTCCTGGCACTTGGGAGCCAGGAGCAGTGGGAAGAGGAGGGATCCAGGCACACGTGTCCTGCCTGCACGTGTGCCCCCTTACCTGACCCGGAGCAGAGGCGAATGCAGCAACAGTGGGGGCGGCAGCAGCTGAACCCCCTAAGGTAAGTGGGGCAGAGGGATCGATGCAGCTGAGCCAGATCTGGAGGGGAAGCCCCCCGGATCCCTCTTAACTGAGCCGGTAGGGAGCCATGCTTCCAAGCCGTGCTAACAGAGCGTGCAAACAGAGCGCGTTCTGTAAGAGCGTGCTGGCGTTTGCACCAGCGGGCAAGCAGGAGGGGCCAGGAGGGAGACTCCTGCTAGGGCAAAGTGAAGGCACCGCACTAAGCCAGAAACAAGCAGCAACTCCTACAATGGTGTCGACATGGAATGCTGCTAGGACCCCTGCCCGGGGGGGGCTGCAGCCTTCGCGGGGCTTGTCTGAGGCCTCCAGCCAGACAGAGCCCAAGGGGGGGCTGGTGTCCCACCACCCCTTGCCTGTGGGAGTTGCCCAGCAAGGTCTGGGGGGGCAGGGATTGGGAAGCCCACCTTAGGGCCCTGGAGGCGCAGGTGAGGGAGCTCCAGGAGGAGGTTAGCAGGCTGAGGGGAATCAAGGAGGCAGAGGAAGAAATTTACAGCTATCTTCTTTTCCTGCAGGGTTATGCACCAAGGAAGAAGCACCCTGGGAGATGCCCTCCACTGCAGAGTGGCAGATGGTCACCTCCAGAACCAGAGCTGCTCATAACACAGCAATACTAGTTCCTCCAGTCCGGCTGGAGAAGAGGTACAAGGCCCTGGCAACTCTGGAGGAGAAGGAAGGAGAGGAGGCAACTGGAGAGGAGGCAACTCCACGCTCTCCAGGTTCCGAGCAGGCCAAAGGAGATAGCAGGCCAGGAGGAAAAAGCATCAAGTGATTGTCATAGGCGACTCCATCCTGAGGGGTACAGAGGGCCCCATCTGTCACCAGGACCCCTTGATACACGAGGTCTACGGCCTACCTGGAGCAAAGATTCAGGATGTGAAGGGGATGATCCAAGCCATGATCCAGCCAAGCAATTAGTACCCCATTAATCCCTGTGGGTACTAATGATGTAGCCAGGAGAAGCCCTGACTGCCTGATGGCAGACTACAATGCACTAGGGTGTGTGCTAAAGGAGATAGGTGCACAGGTGGTTTTCTCTTCTATCCTACCAGTAAGCGGACATGGAAAACGGCATGCAACATGCATCGCGGAGACCAACTGGCAGCTTCAGGAATGGTGTCTTGAGGCAGGCTTTGGTTTCCTCAACAATGACCGGCACATCACAACAAGAGACATGCTCGGATGGGATGGGCTCCACCTTTTCCCTAATGGTAGGCACGTGTTTTCTTCTAGGTTGGCAGATCTCCTCCGATGGGCTTTAAACTAGGCTTGTTGGGGGAAGGGAAGACGAGGATGGAGGAAACATCAGACTGCCAGACCAAGCTACACCCATAAGTACAGCCCAGCCTAGACTGATGAGTGGAACATATACACAGGTAAGCAACAGGGGCCAAGGTAATGCTGAAAGTAGGGGGTCAGTGCACACATCCACAGGAGGTCTCAAATGCCTCTACACAAACACTCATAGTATGGGAAACAAGCAGGAGGAACTTACCCTCCTGCTATATGACACCAACCCAGACATAGTGGGGATTACTGAAACATGGTGGGACCCAATGCATGACTGGGCAGTGAATGTCCAGGGCTATAGGCTGTACAGAAGGGACAGGATAGGAAGGAAAGGTGGGGACGTGGCACTCTACATTAAGGAGGAATATACATCCTCATCAATTAGCAAAGAATCAGAGGAGGGGCACTCTGAAGTGCTTTGGGTTAGAATACAAGGCAGTCTTGGGGAAAGAGCCTTAACAGTGGGGGTCTAATACAGACCTCCCAGCCAAGGGGAAGAGCTAGACCAGGAATTCTTAAGTCAGCTCACGGAGGTAGTGAAGTCAAAGGACGTGGTCGTCATGGGGGACCTGAACTTTCCAGACATCTGCTGGGAAGAGCAGTCAGCCAGGTCTGACTTCTCATGTAAGTTCCTAGCCAGAATGCAGGACCTCCATCTAACCCAGGAAGTGCACAGCCCCACCAGGGGAGACGCCTTGTTGGACAGGTGACAACCTGGTGAGGGGGCTGCAGGTGCTCGACCACCTGGGCAACAGTGATCATCGCCTGCTGGAATTCACTATCCAGCGCAAGTGGCAAAGGCCTACAGCAAGGCAGCAGCCCTAGATTTCAGGAGGGCAGACTTCAATGAGCTAAAGAGAATAGTCGGGGAAGCACTGAGGTCCTGGAGGGGAGGGGAGCCAGGTGTCCGAGGAGAGTGATCCTCCAAGCCCAAAGGAAGGTAATCCCAACATGGATCAAAGGGAGCAGGAGGGCACATAAGCCCCCATGGCTCACCAAAAGCATCCGGGAATGTCTCCTAGCAAAAAGGGAGGCGTACACCCAATGGAAGGGAGGGGCCATCACCAGGGAGGACTATACTGCAGTTGCTCGGGGATGCAGGTGGGCAGTCAGGAAGACCAAGGCAGAGATGGAACTGGAACTAGCTTCTCGGATCAAGGACAAGATTTCCTTTTTTAAATACATAGGGGGTAAAAAGAAGGTTCCGGGTAATGTGGGGCCCGTGCAAGACATGCTAGGAAATTTGGTCGTCACACCAGATGACAAAGCCAACATATTTAATGATTTCTTTGCCTCCATTTTCCTAAGCAGGGACTAGAACAGTCACCCCCCCTCTGGGCCCCCCTTAGATTCCAGGGGAGGTGCACCTAGGCCAAGGGTTAATGAGGAACTAGTTAGGGAACTTCTGGAAGGACTGGATCAAATCAGCTGGTCTGGATGATCTCCACCCTAGAGTACTGAGGGAGCTGGCTGAGGTCATTGCGGGACCCCGGCACAGCTTTACAAGCACTCGTGGTGCTCTGGTGCGATGTCAGAGGCCTGGAAGAGGGCCAATGTGGTTCCCATCTTCAAAAAGGGGAGGAAGGAGGACCCAGGAAACTATAGGCCAGTGAGTCTTACCTCAGTCCTGGGTAAGCTTTTTGAGAAAATTATTCTGGTGCATATGCACGAGGGACCATCAGGGGAGAATATGCTTAGGGGCACAAGCTGGCAGAGGGTAGATTTAGGCTAGATATCAGGAGGCGCTACTTCACAGTCAGGGCGGCTAGGATCTGGAACCAACTTCCAAGGGAAGTGGTGCTGGCTCCTACCCTGGGGGTCTTTAAGAGGAGGCTAGACAATCACCTTGCTGGGGTCGTTTGACCCCAGTACTCTTTCCTGCCATGGTAGGGTGTTGAACTCGATCTGCTCAGGTCCCTTCCGACCCTAGAAACTATAAAACTAAACCCCCGCCTTTCCTCCCTGTTCTATCCCTTCTGTACAGCCTATAGCCCTTGATGTTTACCGACCAGTCGTAATAGCTTTTTTTGCGATCCAACATACTATTCAAAGCTAGTAAAGTAACAATTGTATTTATATACTTTCCAACCCACTTTTTCATAATTATACTTCTGTTATAACCCTTCTAGAAATTCTCCTAAGATCTTGACCTCAGTAATAAGGAGCACAATCAGAACAACAATCAAAATTAAGGACAACATGGGGTAAAACTATACTGATCTTGCATTGCTTTTCCAAGAAGATGAACATGTGCCCCACTTGATGCCTATCATAAACAACCTAAAAGTAAGTCATTCTTGTACTTGCCCTTCAGTACACTAGAACATTTATTCTTCTCCAGTGAGTCATCAACATATTTCTTAATACAACTTGCTATATATACTGACATAGTATTCACGTTGTAGGCAGTACCATTCTTATTATCATCATTAATATAGAAAAGATGTGTACTGAAAACAGAAGAGTTGTAACTTATAATGTCATTGGCACTCCCTCAATAAGAGGATAACAGTACTCCAGCAAATAGAGGAGTCATTGGCACGTCCACAGATGAACTGAGGAAGTTGATCCAGGGTCCACACATTTGATTGCAGACTTGGCAAATAGTTTTAGGAGGAAGGTGTAAACCCTAATGATATAGATCCCAGGACTGTTGGATCGATGATGATCAATCATGCACCAAGTTCCTGCCCATACCATATTCACAATGTAAGAAAAAAACAATCAAATGGAGACTACTGGAAGACATAGAACTAACCCCTGATGTAAACATTTGAATTTGCCAAACAAAGGAAGTCACTCCATCCAAACAGAAGCTTATGGAGACTGGACAGTGGTCTGGTACTGTGGACATGGTACTGAATAAAAAATACAACAAGAAAGAAGACTTGAGGTGGGAAGGTATAAGGCACTCACCATCAGATCCCATGAAGAACACCACAAAACAAAACAGAACCACCAAAACAGAAACAACAACAACAACAGAATATGAATCTGCATAGACCGAGATTATGACCTGGAAAAGAACATAACTGGAAGCTTGAGCAGTTTTGGAATGAGCAGGAACTGCTGAGCTAAAATTAAGCCAGAAGAATTTAAATTCAATATATTAACTGACCTGAGAGTGGGGAAAAAAGTCAAGATGGCACAGTGTATAGATAGGTCACAGTGTTTTTGGCCATCACCAATAGTGTTCCCAGTTAAGAATGAGGGTTTGCAAAGATTCCTTGGAATGACAAGCTACATAAGGAAATTTTTTTTCTAAACCAAGCTGCTAAAATACATGAGATCTTTACTTTGCAAAAGATAGTAATTATTATTATTAATAAGTCACATCTGTTTAAAGAGGTTAAGGCATTGAAGGTGTTAGGTAGAGACCCATCATTCCTCCCATCAGCCCAAAAGCCACAAATTAAAGGTCATAGCAGAAGTGCTCACAGTGCAGCCATATCAGATTCCAAGGAAGCTGCAAATTCTGCTAAATACCTTGTCACAAGGACATTAAAAGGAACAAAGACAGTTAATTGATGAAGGGGTCTTAATTTGATTGGATTCCTGTCAAGGCCCCTGATCAAGCATGCTCAGCTGAGCCAAACACTTGAGCCATCACACCTCCCTATGTTCTCAGGCCCTGCAACCAAGACCTGGCCTGATGCTTTGGTAATATCTGCTCCCACCTTGCTGATCCCCTAGCTGCTCCTATAGGCCTACCTGCAGGATCAGTCACCTGCATCCCAGCCGAACCTTTCCAAATCCACCTTGCTTAAACCTCTAAAATGCATTTATGCAAAAGGTGAGGTGAGGTCCCTCCTCACTGCTTTTTGTAACTTACTCTTGAGGCTAAGATAAAGATTTGTTGCAAAAATACTTGTGTTAAGTAATCCCCCATTCATGGATTTGAACAGGGTAGAATAGGATTGTATTAAGGCACCTTATAGTTGAAGTATGATCTGGTCCTAGGCATCCATATTATTAAACAGAGGGCATGGATTTAGCTGTAATCAATGGTTATAAATAATGTCATGCCTATTTATGGGGCAAGCACCCTTCCTTCCAAACCCAAGAGCCTCAGAACGATTTTTTCAGCTACAAAAGTATGATGTCCAAATTGAATACAATCCAAGTAATATTTGGGAGTTGCAGATTTACTCTCAAGGTATTTGACAAAAATGCAGTAGAGCAAAATCCAGAGCTAGATTATATACATGTCAATCTGCTATAAAACAGCAACTACAAATATAATCAATCAACCACACACCACACTACTACAGACAAATCTAATTATCAAAGTTACCTATGAGAGCTATTCCCTGAAGAAAGTAATTAAGGCTAGTAGCACAATTTGGTTGAATAAGCATATTTCTGGGCCTTATTTAGGAGGCAGCTCTTAATAGAGCTCAGATTAGAGAGGATTCTGTTTAAAGGCACCAAGAAGGTGGTTACAGAAAAGGTTACCTGAAAGTAACAAAACACAGACCAAGTCTTCAGATTTTATAGCACAGGAGAAGTTATCCCCATGGAGCAAATAATCATGGATTTATGCACTTTGGTGATAAGATACCATGTGCTTGTCTTCTTACTTCCTTGAAATAGCTTTACCAGAAGATACTAGACTAATTGTGTGGCCATGCACATCCAATCCATATTTGCTATACACAGTATATCTGACATAGTAGTGCATGCTATTGGGTCACAATTAGTAGGCATGTGGCAGTGATTCTTAACCAGGGTGTTGGAGTTCCTTGGGATGCCACTGGATCTTTTGAAGTGTGCTGTGAGGCATGAGAATATAAAGAGATAAGCTAAGCAGATAAATGCAGACTCAGGCTTGTTGCTGTCTGAACAATTCTCTATCACCACTTCCCAGCTTCTCTGCAAGGAAGTAAATACTGTAATATTATATATTAGTTTTTCAAGTTAGGTACCACTCAGTTCACAAATATTAGGGAGGCGTGCCTTGAGTCCAAAAAGGTTGAGAACCACTTGTTTAAGCAGACTGCATTAAAGTACAGGTTTGGCATGCCACTGATAGTTCCAATTATTCTCAGTTGAATGAGCTGCTGGACAATTGTGTCAAAGTGCCTACTAGCAAAGACTGCAGAAACAGACTTGGATCCATATTTAGCACTGTTATATTGCAGAGTACAACAACAAACCTTCTGACAAGTTATTTTGCACAAAACAAAAAAATAAAATGAATCCCTGTGATACTAGAAAATGCTGGTAGCATCACTAGGGACTTGCAGCTATATAAAGAAACAGATAAGGTAAAAGGAAAATAACCTCAATTGTAGCAGGCCTACCCTTCAGAGCTTGGGTTGAGTCCCAGGCTTGAGATTCTAGCGTTTTGATTGGTGGAGCCCATCCAGAAAGCCCAGGCAGAAAGAGAAATAAAGTCACGCCCTTTTTCTGAGGGGAGGGAGAGAAAAGCTCCTATGGACCTGACTGTAGACTGCAACACTGTCAGGTCTGGAAGACCTCAGGGGCAGAGCCCTGAAGAGTATAAAAGGAGCTGTGTGCCCAGCATGAGGGAGATGCATCAGGGATAAAGAAGATTGGGGCTTAGAAGAGCTGCTCAGCAGGGTAAAGCAGTAGCCTGGAAGAGCCCCTGAAGACTTCTATCAGCAGGGAGCTGCAGACGGCTCCAGAGGTTAGGCTCTCTATGCACAGCATGGTGCACGGTGTTTGGAACCTGGGGGCTGTGTGAAGTGGTTTGGGTCTGCAACCTTTGGCGTGTGGCCAGAGACACAGTGCACAGGCCAGTGCACGGAGAAGGATCTTTGGAGCTGCTTGGGTGTCTCAGGTCCCCAACCTCCACATCAGGCTGAAAGCTCAGCGCAGGAAGCACTGCATGGAGGGTGAGGGACCCTGGAAGCCACTTGAGGTTGCTTGGGTCTACAGCTGCTGACATGGGGCAGCAGCTCAGCGCAGACAACATTGCCCAGGGAGTCTGGGAGCAGACTGAGCCCTGGTGCTGCACAAAATTGTCTGGGCCTCCAACCCCTAGCACAAGGCGAAGTGCCCACTATACACAGCGGTGAATGTGGCCCTAAGCCAGGCTGGCAGCAGCAGAGTCGGGTGGCAGGAAAGCCTGGCAGGGAACAGAGCTCAACTTGGAAAATGGGAGGCGACCCTTCAGGACTGTGGAGTAGTAAGTTACCCTGGAGACAGGGTCCCCACAGGGGAGGGACCCCCCAGGGGTGCGAAGGGGCACTATGTGGGCCGCTCCTGTGTGATAGTGGTGGGGAGGGGGGCTCAGGAATCTTTGGGGTCTACCTCTCCTTTTCTATCCCTCCACCTTCTTTCCTGTAGTGGTATCTTGGGAGCAGGGCCCCTGCTCTGGAGGGCACCCAGGTAGTCTAAGGATTGCTTGTTATATTTGTAGACTGTGACTTATAGCTTATATGAATGAATTGAAGTTATAGTTTGTATATTTATAGAGTTATAAGGTTACGTAATCAATATCCTTTGTTCTGGGTTGTTCCATTGTTCATCTGTATTTGTGAATAATATTTGTGTGCATGTGTATATATAGTTTATTGTTTTGTAAATTTGTACACACACACATACATTAAAGGGTAAGGACATAGATTATATATGTCCTTATATAATACATATATTCTATGTCCTTACCCTTTAATGGTTTTCTTGTAATAATAAATTGGTATATAGTTAAGTAACTGATTGACTGGGCCTGACTCTATAGAGGACAGAGGTGGCCGTTGGGTTGTATCCATTCGCAGCAAACTGCCCTGCCAATAATTCCCTCAATTGGACAGGGGAGTAGAAACCCGTGTACACCTGGGCTACACAATATTATCTACAGATCCACATCTACTTCTTGAAAAGTTGCCATGTATATCTACAACGGGATACAGCTTGCAGACAGCACTAGTTTTGCAATGGACAATCATATGAAGTTACAACTCCCAAATGAATGGTACTGTAAAGGAAAAAAAACAACATCTCAAAATTTCAGAGTGGTGCCCTGTTGACCATCTTGTCAGAGAAGGTCTCAGACAGCAACAGCTGCAGCAGATTGAAACAGCTGAGCACCTGGAACTGATATAACCAGAACAAATGGATTTACTATGCCTGTTGTTGGTGTGTCAGAGGACACTCAGAAGTCCTTGCTACAGTGAATGGCACCTCTCAGAAGCTAACTGAATATTCTTAGTTAACAGACGGGTTTTAAGTTTATGACCATTTTAATTTTGGCTGGAAAAAAAATTGTATGGAAGGTTACAGGCATCCATTACTGAAGAAGAAAGTCTCTTGCAGGAGAGATCCTCTTCACTGAAAGGAGGAAGACCTTTCTCCCAGACTCAGCATATTTTCTACAGGAGAACCTACAGTAATACTGTACACTCCCAATTTCTAACAGGAGAGTGGAAATTCTCCTGCTAGAATAGTTAAAACAGACAATGAATGATGCTAACCTCTGTCAGACTCCATGTCTCCAAGTAATTTCTGAATAATATGCCTTGTGCACACGTTGTGGTCAGTATTACACTCTAGGGAGAAATACACAGTGCCCCTGTATGAAGAGGCAGGACAGAGCACTCCAAAGGGTCCTCCATTCAGCTGTCCTGTACCATCATTATAACTTAGGTCCATCTTATAGCCACCACAGTTCATTTCTCCTGTCATGCCTACAAGACAAAGGAAACTAAGAAAAATACTGCCCCTAGTATTTATACTTTGGTTTGTTTTATTTTAGTCATGAAAAGATTTTGGTCCTGATCGAAAAACCAGTACAGTCAATAGAAATATTTGTCCTAGCTTCAAAAGCTTTTGCATCCATTCCTTAAACAACAAATTAAATTAACTTTCCTAAAGGCCATCTGTCAGGATGATCTCATATCTCTGCTGAATACCTTCCCTTCCCTCCCCCTCTATTTCTTATAAGTGATTTGAAAATGCATATTAGTTATGCAGTTACCTCCAATCAACATATCTTAAATGGAGATGGCAAAAAACACTGAGACAATAAAGGCTAAAACATGATTCAGCTGAATGCAAAGTATTTTACAGTACGTGATCTAGACTGTAAATGAAGACAAAACTGTTAATAGATACAATAATGCATTTTTAAGTGGCACCCAGTGGTAGTGGACTACTAGTGTCGGTATTTTAATTTCAAAGAAATATATTAACAAGTCTGGGGAGGAGCGGTGTGGGAGGAAGGTAAAAAACTACAAAGACACAGAAGATCTGTATAATGCCTTTTACACTCTGTGTGGTTAGTAGGGCTGTACGAGGCTTCAGACTGTGCTTCAGATCCGGAGAAGCTTCAGACAGTAACATGTCCAGATCAAGTCCTAAGTAGCATGTCCGGATCAAGTCACTGGATGTGTTAAGCTTTCTGAAGTGGTATGGAGCTTCCAAAGTGCTTTGGAAAAGCCTTGGAGCCACTTTGGAGATCCAGCCATAGGGTATAATGGGGAATCAATGAAATATCTATAATTTTGTTATTTTTTTGTCTGATTTAGATTAAATTTGTAAGAATAGGAGCCCTTTCTCAGAGCATGAACCCTGCCAAGTTTCAAAATCAGTGCAGGGGTTCAGGGAAAACTGCACCCAAAATTCTCAAAAGAAAACTTGTGTCACGTCCTTGTGTTACACAAGGCAGTGAACACTGCAGGGGTGGTGGCCCCTGGTGAGGCCACAAAACCTGACAAGTTTCAAGGAGATAGATGCAGGGGTTTGGGGAAACTGCACCCCAAATTCTTGAAAGCAAAACTCATGTCACGTCTATAGGTTACAACACATGGGAGGTGAAAATTGCAGGGGTTGTAGCCCCTGGCGAGGCCACAGTCTTGCCAAGTTTCAAGGAGATCGATCCAGGGGGTTGAGAGGAACTAAACCTCAAGCTGCTGACAGGCAAAACTCATGATACAGATGACCCTGTGTGTCTTAAGACACAGCAGGCTGAAAAATGCAGGGATGGTAGCCCCTGCTCAGGCCACAAAGCCTGCACTTATCTCCACAAGTTTCAAGGAGATAAGTGCAGGGGTTTGGGGGAAACTGCACCTCAAGCTGCAGACAACTAAAACTTGTGACATGGGTGACTGTGTTAAGGCGCAGTAGGGTGAAAGCTGCAGGGATGGTAGCCCCTGCTGTGGTAATGGAGCCTGCCAGCTGTCAGGGAGATATGTTCAGGGGGAGTTCTGGGGCCCTGCACCTCTGGATGCTGACAGACAAAACTTGTGACATGGGGGTTAGTGCAACTGTGTCAGTCTTGAGGCAAATTGAATATCTGCCTACTCACACAGGCCTAGTGGTTAGGGTACCCTGAAGTTTCTAATCTAGATCTGAATATTCATGGGCTATAAAAATAAAAAAGCATTTGGTTTTCATATTTCCCTGAAGAATTTACATAAACATTCATCGTTAATTAAACTGTGAATTTTCAAACAACAAGAATATTTTTCATGAGAATAAAAAATGGAAAAAAGTAACAGAAGTCAGAAAAAATACAATGAACACATGCATGCTACTATAGACATTTTAGGTTAGTGATTTTAAGCGTGCATTTGAGAGGGAAAGGGGTGTATGTACATTTATTCCCTGGGCTATGGTTTATTTTTTCTATGAGATGGCCGTTTAAAGTATTTGTATTATATTAACATGAAGGGCTGAATTAAAGGGCTGAAATAAAGTCTTTAATTACACAGGTGTATACTATTTATTCCACTGAACCCATCTTCTTCCCAACACAGGAAAGTCATGCTCCACAGTAAATAAGTGTCACATAGTTCAAAAGTATCCTTATGTCATTGACATTGTCGGAAGATGTGTAATCAATAAGGCAAGAGAGTCTGGGGGAAGAGATGGTCTCATAGTTAAGGAGACTGAATGCTGTTGTAGACAATTTACATCATCTTTCCCTTCGTTGCATTGTATCCCTGTCTTTGGCCAATAGTTCCTAAGTGAGGCTACGCATGTCACTTGTGGTCACCAAGACCAAGGACAAACATTACATTTCTACTTGTATAAGTGATTAAAAACTATTCTATACCCATAACAGAACAGAAGTTCAGCACATATAGACTGGTTTAAAAATGGCCAGAACCAGGTTTAAGATTTGCACCTCCTGCCACCACAGGGCGAATGTATGTTCTGTTCACTACCGGTCTAAACTATACCACTTACAGAAAACTATGTAATTTAGTTCAATTCCACTTTGGGCTTTTTTAATGTCTTCACTTACCATATGTCTGTGTTTCTCATTTTTATGGGTGCATAGCTTGGTACTCTGGGGGTCTGATTTTCAGTAGTACTGAGTACTTACTTACTGCTGCAAATGAAATCAGTGGACATTTTTACACATGCTACAGGGATGGTGGAGATGTGCTTTAATTAGAATGGCTGAAAGAGTTGCTTTAATTAAAGTGCTTGGAGTCTGTCACGTATCAGCATCCCCGCACTTCAAAATGACAGCAGATATGCTTTATCTAAAGCTCATCTAATGGGTTTTTAGTTAAAGCACCCCCACCAGCATTTTGAAGTGCAAGGACACTGATAAATGAGACATGGAGGCTGGCTGTAGTGTGTTGATTAATCTGGTCTGCTCCAATGAGCACCCTCCCAGCTCGTGTGTAGGCACCCTGTGTGTGTAGGGAGGTATTTGTGAACTTGTTAAATATTGTAGAACTGTTTTAAAAAGAAACACTGAAAATCAGGTTCTTCATAATTAGAAAATACTTTTTTCTTAGTCAGTTTACCTCTTTGACATTGAAAAATGACACGGTAGGAAATTAATAATTCTGAGTTCAGAGCATGGTTTTAATGGCATAAAGAAAATTAGACCAGGACTTGCACATTAAACAATGACTAGAAAACAAAATATTGAATATCTGTTTGCTAAGCAAGCACATTTCATCCTGTCATTAATGAGGTAGAGGACTTGTGAATAAAACAGTATATGAACCAGGGAAGCAAACTAATGTTGGTATTTTAAGTGCTTAATTTTAAGTTATAATATTAATTGCATACTGTTTTTGTTTTTCATTCCATAGGTTTTATATGAACATATGTCTCCTATGGAATTACATATTTATACACACAAACACATCCCTACGTACACAAGCATGGGTAGGTAGGTATATATGTATGTGTATGTATAGATGCATACATACACACCCAACCTTACAAACTTTTTATAGAAATTGTATTTTGATGTTGGGGCATATATATTGAAATAAAGCTAGGAATTCCCTCAGGTGTCATCTTATGATACCCACATGGGTCACCACTATGGTTAGAACCTTTAGAAGAGTCCCAACCCTCACTCCCTGCTCCCTGCCAGAAAGAGGTTTCTTGCTCGCTTTCCTGCCTGCCTGGCCTACAGCAGCCATTTTGGTGGGTTGCTAGGAAGCCCATGCTTGCAGGGTATGTGGCTTTAGGGTAATCTATCTTGGGGATGCCACAGATATAAAACACTCAAGATTTCAGGAGTTTGATGACTCTGGGCAGCTTATCACATTCATATATCTTGGAGTTATGGACCTAAGGGTTTCCTGACATTCACAGGCAGCTGAGCATAAATCCAACTAGCCTAGAGGGTCCCAACATGCAAGCTTCCCTGGCTCTTTACTATTAGAGCTGGAGCTTCAAGTACTTTGAGGTTGCCAGCTCACTATCAACTAACCAGGCAGAATTTTGTTTTGAAAACATCAAGATGAAACATTTTTATAATACTGTTTTAGATTTTAGTTTTGCAAAGCAATTCAATTCTTGCTTTTGTTTTAAAACTAAATAAAAACAAATTCTACCACCTCTAAATCCTCCACAAAGCAGAATAATCTGTTTTCATCCAGTAATACCTATATGCCCCCTCTGGCTCTCCACTTCTATTTTGTTTTTCAACCATATCCAGGTTTCCCCAATACTTTAATTCCTTGTTATATCCATCTTCTCTCCCTCATCCTGTTTCATTCTCCATTATTGTATAACCCTAGTCTTTTTGTCGAGCCATTCTAGTTTCCCTCCTACCCTCAGTGACCTATTGATTATCTCACCCCAACTGACTCCATCACCCCTTTTCCCTAATAAACTCTTAGTCCATGTCTTCTTCTTGCTCCATTTCTTAGTGTCCTTAGTAAGTGAAAGCTCAGCACTTCTTTTGATCTGTCTCTTGGCTTTCCCACTCAACTAGTCAAAACATTTTTTGAGATCATGGCACCAGTTTTCAATGCTCCCCTGATCCTTTCATAAACATTAATGTACTGATGAAATATAGCATACTTTTTTGAACTGATTTGTAAAGGCTCAGAAATATTTGAGATGGTTAAAAATTCTTAAAGAAGTGTACATTTGAAAAACTAAGTAATTAAATGTATTACTAACAAGGAATTGTATATGTTACCCTTCTGTTTTTGTCAGAATGAAGATTAATTCTCATCTGTAGGCTTATAATATACAATAAACAAAAAGAAATAAAAAGTTTTGTAGCTTTTAAATATATTCAGTAACTAAATTCTGATCTTGCAGCTATATCATCATGCGAGATAGGAAAAAGTGCTTATTATCAAATTTGGAATGAATTCATGCAGAACAATACATTTATACCATTCTAACAAGACAGTCTGATAATATATAATTGATCTCTGATTGATTACTTTAATTTAGGCACTGAGATTATAATTCCATGTGAAAACCATAATACAGAAAAAGTTGCACAAGGTGTTTTCAATGTACATTTCTAACTTGTAAACACTCTCCTTTCTCTCATGCAAAGACCTACTCTTTGCTTGCATCTTTCCTATCCATGCCTGCCACTTAGGCTAAGTACAAACAGTCAAAAAGCCTGAGGGTGAATCGATTCAATCTTCACAAATTAATCTAAATTGTGTAGATTGAACCAATAAGCAAGTGAACAGACTTTCACTTTTGCTTCTTGATACACAGCCACATGCCTGCAGTGGCCCTGACCAGAAGCTGGGAAATGCTAGAGCCAGCCTCCCTGTTCAGTTGGAGCCTACAGCTTGAATCTGGAAGGGATCTGGTGCAGAAGCCCAATAAGCTGATTTAACCTAAAATCAGTTAAGTTTGATACTACTTCCAGGTTTATCTTAAACTGGTTTTGGTCATTTGGAAAGTGGTTTATATGCACGGAAGTTCCACTGCATTACAGATTTGATACAGTTTCTGATCACTTATACTAGTTTATGTGCAATTTCTGTCCCTAGCCTTAGAGTTAAAGCACTTCCAGATTTTTTTCTTCCTTTCATTTAACCTCTGTTTGAATTCTTAATCATTTTTAAATTAATTCTCATCCTTGTTTTGGCAATTTACTGTGGTGTGGTGTTCTTAAAACCCAATATTTTCTGCATTATGAGAGGCTTTAGACCTTTTAGACCCATGTAATTTTGATATCAAACATGATGAATAGTGTAACAGAAAGGAGTGCAGTATAATTTAATCAAACTATAACATAGCAACAGAAAATGAAAATATTTGTATTACAACTTTAATCATTCTGAAGTATTAGTTCTACAGCATGGCTTTTTTCAAGATTGTGTCCTACATTTGGCTGTGGCTGTCTGGGCAACGTACACATCAGATTAGCAACTACTCATCCATATCATTCAAAATGGTTTGCCAAAAATCCAAACTCAGTAAGGACTTATTTTACTCTACCTGCCTCACGTCACTCACTCAAACCATTATTTGTATCTTTATCTCTAATTTTTCCCTCGAATTCTCTACATAAGAAGACTGCTTCTGTTGTTGGTTTGCCCCATTTATTGCTCTTAGCCTAAAAGTCACTTCCCTGTAATTTTTAAACAGACCTTTGTTTCTACTAAGCTTCTGCTAAGTAAAGTATTTGCATGTGTTCTGTATGAAGGATACTGAAATCAAGTTTTATACCCATAATATTGTTAATTGGAAAAGTGCTTACTTATTTATCAATATCAAAACATAATTTAAATAAAAGAGTTTTTAATATTATAATTCAATAGTGTCATCCCATTTCTTAAAATAGCATGATAGGAAAAATAAGCGAAAGAAACATACTTCGATGGTCCAAAGAATTTAGATAATTTCTTAGAATATTAATTAGTAGTATGAGTTTTGAGATATGAAACTAGCACTGTTTCTTCCTTCACTAATCAATATGCTTATACACCAAAACTAGGGTACAGTTACCAAGCAAAACATAATGCATTAAAAAAACCATCTATACAGGTGAATTTCCTTTATATCCATCACCCTTCCTATGGCTTTCCCACAGCTATTGATGTGAGTAAGGATTTGCATTGGATTTACTATTCCCCAGTGTTCACGAGAATATTTTGTGACACTAATTCATCCAGTCAGAAAAAAAGAAATACCACTATATGGTTTGGCTGAAGGAATAGCATTATAAGAATAATAGACAAGAAGCAGGGAATAAAGGTTTGCATCTAATTAATTGAGAAATACGTAGCTACATAAAACATTATATTTCCATTCACATATTTGCAAAAATCAAATAATTTTGTACTAGAAAAAAGGGCCTCAGTCAATTTGTCAAATAAAATGTTTGCTGTAAATGGTTTACTGTAAAGAAACACATTAGCTGCTCTGCTCACTGGTGCTGAAGTCACAAAACTCCAGGGGCCATACTCTATGGTTCTTTTAGTGTAGTATGTTAAGCTGCTCTATAGATTCCTTTTCAATGCATTGTGGGAAAGGTCATCTGTCCTTTATAAGTAGTTGGGAGTAGGGGGTGTACAAAACAGGCCCTATTCAATTTGGATTTGGATTACGGTCCACTTCTGGTTCCACAAGAGGGCACCTCCACACCCCCCTGGCTCAGCGATCAGTTACAGGGGTACCCTGAGTGCCTCCCCAGACCCAGGAGGCACCAGTCACTGATCCAGGGGAGCACAGGAGGCTGGGTCCCCAGCATGTTTCTCGGTGGACCTGGAAGTGGACCAGAAGCACTTCTGGTCCACTTCCAGGTCTGCTGCCAAGCACACTGGGGAGTCCCCCACACTCCTGTGGTACGCTCCATCCACCCCACCATTGTAGCACTGGTGAGCCACCTGGTACCTTGAGGTATGTAGAAAAAATATTTAAAGCTGTGTTTATGTCTGAATAACTGAATCTTTCCAAATCTCTCTGAATCAATTTGGAGGGTTCCAATTAGATTCACAGAGATTGAAGGGTCACCTGATTTGAGTTGGACTCGGAGATTCGACCACCAAATTGGCCTGAATCTCCACTGAATTGAATCAGGAACCGAAGCTTTGCACAGCCCTACTCGGGACACAGTTAATTTGGAGAAGGCATTAGAGAAGTAGCAGCACTGAAGTGCAGTTCTACCTACACTGTAGAGTTTCACCTCAGCAACTAATGTAGTTGAGCAGTTGAACACATCCAGTTGGAGTTAAAAGCAATATTTCAGTCAGTTTGTGAAGTGTGTGTAGACAGAACTTAAATTAGGGAAACTGAGTAATAGTTTGTGTTAACTTGACAAAAAGGGAAAGTCTATAGCTACCAAATTTGCAATAAAAAGTTACAGTACAGGTTAGAGGTGGCTGGTTCCCTTCTAGTAAATAATGAAGCCAATATTTATTATTTTAATCCTCCAAACATTATTTTTGAATTCAACTTGCATTCACCATCCAAAATTACCTGAGGTAACTCTAAACAAGCTACATAGGGTACCATTTTCATGTTAGAAAGGTATTCTGCCCATGCCACATACCTCACTTCACAGTGTGTTTGCTCAGGTATCTGTATTTTCTGTAAAGGCAAAGCCTACGCTACTTAGTATATAGTAGTGGTCTGCAAAATGGGCCATATTCGATTTGGATTTGGCCTGAATTGGGGGACAATGATTTAATTCCTTGATTCAGATCACTGTCCCAATTCAATTTGGCCAAATCCAAATCTGAAGATTTGATGCTGATTCAGAGAATCAGCAATTCAGCCATAGACAAAGCTTCAAATGTTTTTTCTACATACCTTGAAGTACCAGGTGTGGCTCATGAATGCTGTGATGGTGGGGTGGATGGAGCTTCCCACTGGAGTGCAGGGGAGCACCCTCGCATGCTCGGTGGTCCACTTCTGGGTTCATTGTCGAGCACATGGGAGACTGCCCTCTGCACCTCCCTGGCTCAGTGATCAGCTGTGCAGAGACCCCAGGTGCCCCCCTCTGATGCAGGAGGCACTAGTCACTGAGCTGGGGGGTGGGGGCAGGGTCTCCCATGCACTCTGCTGCAGACCTGGAAGTAGACCAGAAGTGATTCTGATTTGCTTCTGGGTCCACCAGTAAGCATGCTGGTGACTCCCCCCTACCCCTCTTCCCCCCCCCACCATGCTCCTGTGGGACAGGCCATCTTCCTCAGCATCTCAGCATTCATAAGCCGCCTGGTACCTTGAGGTATACAGAAAAAATATTTAAAAGCTGTGTCTGTGTCCGAATCATTGAATCTCTCCGAATCAATTCAGAAGGTTTTGATTCAATTTGGAGAAATTAAAGGGTCTTCTGATTCAATTTGGATTCAGAGATTCAGCTACTGAATTGGGCCAATCTCCTCTAATTTGAATCAGAGACCAAAGCTTTGCACAGCCCTGATGTATAGTAACAGCAGAGTTATAATTAGAAAATACATTTGGGTAGTAAATACAAACATACGTATTTGAAAGTTTTGGCCCAGCTTAACATTTTGTCTTAATGAGCATTATAAAAATCATCAGTATTTGATCTTTCTTGATTCTGTACAACTGCTTTGACTTGACTGTTATGTTACATTGTCTAGTCATTACTGAATGCAAATTAACCATACCGCATCAATATTTTGTATATATTTTCCATTCGCTTTCATTTTTTTTGTGAGTTTATTGTTTCTAATTGTAATTCTCTGCTCAAAAACAGAAGGAAGACGACTTTCTCTGGAGCCAAAAAAATAATATTCAACCTGATCATCCATTTTACTGAGCTGGATACAGTGCCAAATAGGTTACTAATTGTTCAAAAAGTTTTACTTTCAATTCACCATTTATATTGGATTTTAAATATGCAGGCACCAACATTTTGGCCAAATTTTAAAATATTTGCTCTGGAACTGGAAAATATTATCAAGTCCTTCCCAAAACAGTTTCACAAAAAACTGCTTCCTCTAATCCCTGACTCTCCTACCCTAAGAACTTTCTATTTGGTCCCTGAGACCCATCGTATCCAACTGTGCTAACCTCACTGAAAAGCTCTCAGGATTCATAGAAACTATCCTGAAACCATTTGTTGCTAGAAGGTCAAGTTTTCTCCACCTACCTGAGAAGGCCAAACTTGCAACCATAGATGTGATAAGCTTGGGCATTAATATCTAAAGATTTACCTAAATTATGGTGGAAGTTCAGAGCATAGAAGCACCTTTAATATCACATATCTCTGTGCACCCTCCTCTCCCCCCACCATTGAGCGGCATTAACTGCCTCTCGGCCACTCAGTGGCATTAACTGCCTCTTGGCCACTCAGTGGCAGGGTGGTAACATGACAAAAAGAGCGAGATTAAAGGCAATGCTGCACCGTGAATTTCTTCCATGATTTAGGTAGGTCCCTACTAGGGCTGTGTGAGGCTTCGGACCGTGCTTCAGATCCAGAGAAGCTTTGGACACTTTGGCATCCAAAGCAGCATGTCAGGATTGAAGTGCTGGCTTTGTTAGGCTTTCCAAAGCAGTTCCAAGCTTTTGAAGTGCTTCGGAGCCTCTTTGGAGATCCGTCCATAAGGTATCAATTAAATATCTATAACTTTGTTGTTTTTTGTAAAATTTGGATGAAACTTGCAGCACTGGTAACCCCTGCTGAGAGCATGAAGTCTGCCAAGTTTCAAGAAGATTGGTGGAGGGGTTCAAGGGAAACTGTACCCCCATTTTGTGAAAGAAAACTCATGTCACATCTATGTGTTACAACCGAGGGAGGTGAAAACTGCAAAGATAGTAGCCCCAGCTGAGGCCACAAAGCCTGCCAAGTTTCAAGGAGACAGGTGCAGGGGCTTGGGGAAAATTTCACATCAAGCTGCAGACAAACAAAACTCATGACGTGGGTGATACTGTGTGTGTTAAGGTACAGCAGGGTGAAAGCTGCAGGGATGGTAGTCCCTGCTGCAGCCACAAAGCCTGCCAGCTATCAAGGAGATAGGTTCAGGGGAGGTTCTGGGGCCCTGCACCTCTGGATACTGACAGGTAAAACTCATGACATGGGTGCTTGTGCAACTGACTGTCTTCATCTTGGGACAGTTGATTGTCTGTATTGATTCTTTCTTCTCCATAGTCTGTGGTTTTGTAGGTATTAATTGTTCCTAAATTACTGGTTACATTAGCTAGCAACTGTGTATTGAGCTGCCCCCTGAGTGAATCATGATCAGTTGGTAACTAGTAACACAGTAGCTTAGCAGCCAGGCCTGCAGTTTAACCTCCCCCCACACCCCACACACACACTGCTCCATAACAGACAAAGTTGCACAAGCACCCATGTCACGAGTTTTGCCTGCCAGCAGCTAGGGGTGCAGGGCCCCAGAACCCCCCCTGCACCTATCTCCTTGACAGCTGGAAGGCTTTGTGGCCACAGCAGGGGCTACCATCCCTGCAGATTTCAGCCCGCTGTGCCTTAACACACACAGGATCATCTCTGTCACAAGTTTTTCCTGTCAGCAGCTAGGGGTACAGTTCTCCCCCAACCCCTGCACTGATCTTCCTGAAACTTGACAGGGTTTGTGGCCTCACCAGGGACTACCAATCCTGCAGTTTTCAACCCATGGTGGTATAATATATAGACATGACATGAGTTTGCTTTCAAGAATCTAGGGTGCAGTTCCCCCCAAACCCCTGCACCTATCCCCCTAAAACTTGGCAGACGTTGTGGCCTCAGCAGGGGCTAGCATCTGTGCAGTTTTCACCCCCCTATGGTGTAATACATGCACATGACGTGAATTTTGCTTTCAAGAATTTGGGGTACAGTTCCTCCCAAAGCCCTGCACCAACCTTGTTGAAATTTGTAAGGCTTCATTCTCTCAACAGAGGCTACCACCCCTGAAAAAGTTTAATCCAAATGAGACAAAAAACCCACAAAGTTATAGAATTTCATTGATTCCCCATTATACCCGATGGCCAGATCTCCAAGGCAGCTCCAAAACTTTGGAGCCACTTCAGCCAGACCAATACATGAACCCAGTTCAGAACTCCAGATTGGATCCCTGGCACCCGAAGCAGCCAGATACAAAGCCAGATCGAATAGCTGCCTACTTGCACAGGCCTAGTCCCTAGTAATCTCTCACACCAGGAAGGCACAGCTGCCTGTCTGAAATACTAGGCATCACCTATGTGTGGGGCCCATGTAGTAGACTCATATTTTCAACACATTGCACAAATTATCCGTTTAATCTCACCTACAAGAACTTTACTTTTAATGATTGTCACTTTATTCAAATAATGGGCATAACTGTGGGCACAAAGATGGCCCCTCAAGATGCCAAACTCTTCATGAGCCACCTAGAAGAAAAATTAATAGAAAACTGCATCAAACTTGCACTATACCTGCATTACATAGATAATTTCTGTCATCTGGACTGAACATTTGGATTCACTTATTGATTTTCACAAGTTTAACAACTACCACCCCTCAATCAAACTTTTTTCTGGAATACTCTGATTCTATTTTCTAGACATCATAATTTATAACCAGGATGGTACCCTGTAGGCCACCATATACAAAAAACCCCACAGACCACCATACATATACCCACAAAGCCAGCAGTTATCCCAAACATACCAAAAAGTTGTAATCTACAGTCAGACCCTCAGATGCTACCACAGCTGCTCTGAGGAAAACAGTTATGATGCCTATCTGGTCAGTCTAAAAACTGCTTTTCTATAACAAGGACACTCCAGTACAGAAATAGATCATACTTTTGAAAGAGCTTTCCACATGCCCCACAATAACCTGCTACAATACGAGAAGAAACCCTACTGTGGCTGCATACCACTGGTTGTTAACTCCTACCCCACACTAGAATTTATTAGAAGAATCATCAAACAATTACAGCCTATATTCAACAAAGATGAGAGCTTGAGAGAAATATTCCCAAGACCTCTGTTCTTGCTTTCAAACAACCTCATAACATTGTCCAGCTCCTCATCAGAAGAAAACTCCCCACTGCTCAACAGACATCAAATGAAACACTTGCCTTGATAATAGACACTTAATCTGTCAACGCATCTCTATTGTTCCAAGAACCAACAACATTCCTTTCTCCTGATTATAAACCCATCCAAAATCCACAATTTCTGCAAAAAAACAAACAAACATAAAACCTTGAATGCACCAAATGCCCTCATGGTAACAAGGTGGATAAACAACTAAACTGAAATGATGCCCCAGAATGAACTCTCTCAGAAGAAATATCAAGGGCAGAAAAAAGCAATAATCAGTAGAAGCACGTTTCTCAAAGAACCACTTCTTTTCTGACCTCAGGATTTTTGACTCTGGACTAAGGACCCACATGCCTTGTTCTTGGGGGAGGTAGGGAGAGGGAGCACCGTCAGACTGACCACAACCTTTCCATTTGATTACATGCAAATTTATTGATACACGGTGATAACAGAAAAGAAACAGTACAAACAATCAAGCAATGCCATATATCTACCAATTCTAGGTCTATAGGGCTATCATCAGTCAAGAAACATCTGGCTAGGATGGTTGGTCTCAGACTATAATTTTCTATAACACCCTTTCCATTTGTTATTAAATTCTTTTTTAGTGTGGAATATAGAAATCCTATAAGTCTGACATATCAGTATCTTTTAGGAGGCCCATTAACCAGTTATTACTGTTTCTGGATTTATTTACCAGATCACTACATTTTGTTCCCTGGTTCTTTCATTTCTTTTTTTCAAGCTGGAGTTTCTTTCAAAAAGTGAGTCTGGTTTTCATTATTCAAACTCCAATTTTCAGTTTTCATATTTTTTATCTTCCTTTCTTGCTCTCACTTATTTCTTCCGTCATACTGTTCATGTTCAATCGTTGTTGATGGCTTTTCATTTCTCTTTCTAATGGCTTTTAACAGTTCAGTAAGTGTGAGTTCTGAAACAGCTTCATCCAGAGAGTCATTTCTCTCCAAGTTACTATTCACACTTCTAAATCTCTCCTTGGTTCCTGTCCTACAAAATTAATGTGCTTTTGCTTTTCCCTATTTACAAGAATTTTTAACCGTGTTTAATCATTTCATTTGGTGAGCTATTTAATTGGGTGATTTACTGTCCTTCATTTCAAAAAGATTTTCAGCCTCATGCTTTGGAGCTTCTTTAGCCCTGTCCATATAATTCAGGTACTTAATATAAACTTTTCCTTTGAAATACTGATGTCTGAGCAGTCTTATAGAGGAAACTTACAGGTTTTCTACAGCAGTGGCTGCTGCCACTCTAGCTAAAACAAGGCAAGATATACTGCTGGCAGAATGGGTTTTCTATCTGCTACAATTACACCACTTTCCTGAATTGCAAAAGTGACTCTACACTGACTCTATTCTGCTGGTAATATTATATCAGCTACAGGATGCGATCTTTGCACACCCCTTTCCGATATGGCAGAGGCCTGCTATAGCCAAAAACAAACAAACAAACAAACAAACAACAACACAGACACTGAAGGGAATGTGCTAAGTATGAAAGAAAAAAGGGAATTTTTTGGGGGGAGGGGAGGAGGTTTGGTGACATATTTTACTGTGCCAAGTGTATTGTTGGGTGAGATGTCCAAAAGCTTGACTAACTTCTTTCCCAAGTACACAGTTGATCCAGTAACAGATATCACCAAAAAAACTTGCATCTTGCTCATTTCCTGAACTATCATTGCAACAACAATGCTCCAACACCTACTAAGCATGACAGGTAGACAAAGTAAGCATTAAGGAGATAAGGAAGAACAAAGCATGGATCTCCAAAGAACTGTAGAAGAAAACTAGAGTTGAAAAGGGAATAGGGAGATTTTCCACTTAAACTGATTGGGAAGAACTTCATTAACTTTGTTTTATGCAACATCCTCCCTGCTGTTAGAGTGATGCCTCATTCTTAATTTCAGTGGGTTTATTGATTTAAAGGACATGACACTGCATAAGTGGACAGTATGCGTACTGATAATACTGTGTTTAATTTGCACTTGGGAGGAATGAATTAAACCAAAGCAATGTTCTGTTTACAACAAATGCTGGCATTCCAGACATCTGAGAATAAAAAGTCCAAAGTTCCTCATAATCCTCCCAGCTGCACAAAAAGACCCTGTATTTGGATGTTCATGTTTCAGCCTTTTGCTTTCTAATTCAATACTATTCTACTACCACTACCCTTCCAGATTCACCTCATTAACTCCGTTATTCCTTATCATAGTATAGCCAAAGGTTTCTAAGCTTTACCATCATAAACTGATGCATATACCTGATTCATCCTCTCCTCATCCAACCTTCCCTGGACACCTACAGAATGATACAATATTAACAACTTCAACATTTACTATCATCATTGATATACATGGCCAATTTAAGGTCCTAGCAATGACTTGCTAAGGGCCCTTCCAGGCTGTCTGATATGGGGATTCATTGTATGTACAATTTTTTCTAAACAGAATCAGGGATTATGTGACTATGACCCAGACCCTGGGCAGCTAAAGGGGTTGCTATGAAATGGAAAGCTTTTTCATCCAGAACCTTACAAACAGCAGCTTTATTCTTCCAGTCCCTTAATAAATGTCAAAGATCTTTTTAAGGCCAAAGAGATCCCTTCCCCTTCCCTCTGGAGAAATTAGGGTATAGAATTTCTGTTTAGGATGTTGCTTTGAACTTGGATTGGTATTTTTCCCCATCCATTGGTATTAGGATATCAACAATGAAAGCTACAGCATGCACAAGTCTCTTGTGCTTTCCTCAGTATAACATGTTCCTGATAGCAGTGTTAGGCAATGGGGTAAGCCCACTGAAGTCCTATCCCTTTATGACTCCTGGAAAAACTAAATTAATGAGGAATTATTATTTGTAATAAATGTCAGTAAAACCCTGAAACAAACAAATATGAGGAAAAAGGCACTGACATTTGTTTTGTGCCTTCGCTACTGTATTCTTTAGTTACAATATCCTTTTTCATTTATAAAGGACTGAGTTTCATTAAAGCCTTACAGAAAAGATAGAAGCATAAAAGCCAGCAGGCCTCTTTTATACCCTCCTCTCCCCACTTTCCAAGCATATCAGGGTCTCAGCAATATTCTCTTAATGAAGTCTTGTCACACTGGGATTCCTGACATCTAAGACTGAAAAGCCCATGATTCCCCATAATCTTCCCAGCTATACAAGAAGAATTTGTATCTAGTTGTTCATGTTGCAGCCTTCTGCTTTCAGATGTAGCAGAAGTCTACTACTCCACACTTAGATTCACCTAATTGACTCTGTCCTTGCCTGTGTTTACTCACTACTTTTCAGTGTGATCGTTTAATTTGACCTGTCTACCTAGGTGCTCATGATCGCAATCCTCATCTTCATTCTGACAGTACTCTGCATTAACTGGACATGTTTATGCTTTAACCTTCTGGTACATGAAAAGTAATCCATGGTAGTTTAGTGCTCTTTTACTAAGAAGCAAGCTTCCACCACAAGTTAGCTTTCAAATATCATGAAGCAGAAGTGTGCACCTGAGGAACTACTATGCAGTAGGTCGGGGTGGCCAACAGGCAGTACACATGTCACAAATTGCATGGGCAGACCCTGTATGTGGAACATAGCAAATCAGGGGGGGCAGGAAGTACAGTGGCAGCTAGGGCAGGGAACAGATAGCAGAGCAGTAGATCTGGCAGGGGGCACAGAGAAGTGAGCAGCAACAAGAGTAGCAGTTTGCACAGGAGAACAAGACTGGAATGGTACGAGGGAAGGCACAGGACTTAATTTGTAGCATGCCTCTCAAAAAGATTGGCTGCTAGTGGGGTAGCTGATGAATGGTATACCTCCACTACTGTTTATCCCATGATAATAGTTCTGTGCCACTACCATACACACACAGAAGAGGCAGATCCCAAAATCTGGGAAATCTTGTAAGCTGTTCACTATTCTGCATACCCAGCAAGTAGAAATTCTGGATGCAAAGAGGCTTGAAAGATCATGTCCCTTGACTGGATATCACATCTACAGTTAACAGAACTGAATTACATACGCCATGAGCATTACTAACAAATGTTGAGCATAATTCTTAAGACAGGTATCCCCAAACATTACCAGCAAGCTTTTTGTATTTGACAAGTAATACAATATATAGTTTCACACTTGCACTATAATATTTAAATGCATTATGCCTTTGTAACTTTTTTAAAGCATACACTGGCCTTTAAAACTTAAAAGATGCTGAAACATTTTTGTGAGATATTCTTTTTTTTCAGAAGACAGTAGATTTGGCACAACAAAGGCATCAACTTTTGCTCTTATACCTGCTGCACTTTCTCTAAGAACAGGTTTACAATTAATTGGGTTTTTTTTTTCATACTGTATACTATCTTTCTATTGATATATGCTTTAATATGACAACCAATCAGTCCTAAGACTTGTCTGCACCATCTCCATACCATTCCTGGGAGCAGCACTGAGAAGAATATCCTGCCCACCACTCACCAAATGAGGCAGTGTAGCCAGTTCAGAACAAATTAGTCAGCACTCTTAGGTTCTCTGGTTCATATATGCTTCTTAGTCTTCATGTGAGAAGAAGGCTGCAATCTCACAAGCAATAGAAAAACATAGAAGGCCAACTTCTGTTATCAGTATATCAAGAAACAATATTGGATGAGGAGGATCCTGAAACTGTGAATGTTAGTGGAAAAGAATGGTACACCACCCTCTACTGAAAAGGATATGCCGCATTTTCCTCCATTCCTCTAACCCATCAGCAACCCAACCATCAGTTTCAGTTTTGTTTCAGGAAGAATCACAGCCAAAATGCTTGTAGCCATAGCAAACCTTTTAGGTACCAAGGAGATAAAGATAGGAGTGAAATACAAAATAACTAGATTTATAACTAGGTGCAAAGCTTGGAGGATTTTCAAATTTTAGGCACTGGCTAAAGTGTCTAATAGAAGAATCTGTATTTAATTACATTTAGTGCTGAATGCTATTTCATACTACTGACTTTGTAGCCCAGGGCAATTTGTGCCCAAAAGCTTGTCCAACATCTCTCCCAACTATATGATTGGTCCAATAAATGATATTACAAAAAAACCTTTGCTTCATTACAGCCTATACACTCCAGAATTACATTCACTTAACAGGACAACTGACACAATTCCAACCTAAACATTTATTATTTGAAGACTTTCTTTGCACAGAGGGAGCAAGAAATATTGAAGACTGCCAAATAATAACACCTATATTTAAGGATGCCCACTTTCCATTATAAGACTCTGTTTTCAGTTATTTATACCTCTGCCAAACTTAAACTATTGTAGTTGACAAGTGCCAAGCCAGGTGTCTGCCATAGACTGAATTTTCTGAGAAGTTTCAACTGAAATCTTTCTGCTTTTTCTTAGAAAAAGGTGAAGGAAAGATACATGGATTTCTTCATGTCAAAAGTTTCTTAAAACACTATGACTGAGAAAGTCTAGTGGTTCAATGAACTGAAGCAGGAGTTTGCCCCTTGAAATTTAGAAGGGGGCTATCCTGTATGTCAAGAATATGTCTTTAGCCATTCCTACAGAAATCTGCCCGCTCCTGATGAGTTTTAACCCTCTAAATATATCAACAGGTACATGGTCACTAGAAACTTGTAAGTAGTTTGGCAACTATGAAGATTTCACCTGCACTGACTCTACTTATATTATCCCTTTAGAACCTCTACATGCCATCCTCATCACACTGACTAGTCTTATTCCAACTCAAGGCTTCAAGAGATGAGTAGGCCTTCCTCTAAATATGCTGCCCTAGGATACAGTGGGCCCCCATGATGCCATCTTTCTTTTGGACTCTCAGGACTACTTCATTCTCTCCATCCTTGATGTATCCCAGTGAGGCAGAGAAAAAGGTTTCCTGTGCAACTTTAATACTGCCTTTTCCTAGCTTTTCTGAGCCCAAATTTTCTACCTTTTTTCCTAAACGTACATTAAAAGAATAATAAATATCATAGAGTTATACCAGCAGCCATTGTTTTGATATGTTCAGCAGAGCACAAACTAAATAAAGGAAGCCTGCCCTCAGAAAGGACATTGTAAGGGGTTGTAGAATTATACTTGTAGTCAGAACTGAATTACTTAATGGTCATAAATCACTATCCCAAAGGTTAGGAGCAAACAGCTTTGATCTGAAAGCTAAGTGCATAAATGTTTACATCAACAATATACTTGTATAGAGCTCCAATTTAGAGCAAATTGTAGCTGTACCAGAGATGTGAATGTTCTTTGTTCTTGCAGATTTTAAACTGCTCATTTGGAGACCGTTTTCAGATGCAAAATGCTTCCAGCTTCACCCACTTTTTAGTCTTTATTTTTTATTTGCAAAGCTTGTTGTACTTAGGCAAGATTATTGATTTGTTTTTAGTGCCCATTAGTGTATTCCTGCTATTTTTTTAAATTAAAATAATGCAAAGGACCGTATGTCAGCCAACTAAGTAACTCTTGCAGAGTCCCAGATTTTTGCTGTGCATCAGAATGCATAATTTTGTTTAACTTCAGGAGTCCTTGATTATGATTCACAATATATTCAATCAGAAGGGGTTCTGAAGAGATTTTCATTTCAATTATGCATGCCTCATTATCATACTTTTAGTGAAGTAGAAAGTACATTACAAGGTGAGAGCCAAAATGATGAGATGAAAAGCACAAAGCATAAGTATCTAAGAAGGATCTGTAAATTTGTGTGAAATATTATTAAATAATAATAATATTAATGTAACACCCATTACACAACTTGGGTTGTAAATGGCAAAGTGTGTGCTTTTGGTTGTTGTGTATTGTGGGTCTTGTGTGTACGTGTTTTTTTATGTGGGCAAAATGGCTCCTGCAGTTCTGGCCATGTGCTCTGCACATGGAAAGCTTGGGCCTTGTATCTGGGCAAAATATGTAAAATCCTCTGGCCTGATTGGTCGGGGGAAACAAAGACTTTACGGGCAGATCGGTTAAAAGAAAGAGTGGAGTGTGGGACTCCCTGACTGGACAAGGACAGGGTGATGTCATGCAGAGACATATAAGGTGATCTAGGCTAGTTTGGGGAAGAGAAGAAGCTGCTAGCGGCTGCTGAATAGTAAATTCTCCTCCAAGGGAGAATAAATGTGAACACAGCAAAAGGGAAAACTCAAGCAGGAGGAGGATATAGAAAGAGAATTGTCCATGTTTCATGTGACCCTGTCTGGGTCATCAAGGAGCAGCTCCCTACTTCATATAAACAGTGTCTTTATTATAGCAGTTTCTTAATAAAGATGCAAGGCCTGCTGTTCTCCCACAGCCTCTCTAACCCTCCTCCTCTTCCTGTCTCCTCCCCCTCACTTCCTATTCCTCCTTCAGACTCCTCCTTTCTGCTGTGGCTGGTTTTGCCTCTGAGATCTTACATATTGTTACAGTCGCAGTGTCTGGGAACTCCTCTCTCCCTCTTTTCTTCCCCCTTTTCTGAGGTTTTAAGGAACAAATACTGAGAAGGAGGGTATTGGTTCCTTGGGTTGGCTGGCTAGGAATTAGGCTGGGCAGTTTTAAACAAGATTGAAACCTGGGAGGTTCTAATCCTGCCAGCTTTGGGCCCGGGTTAAGATTTGCACCTTTCTGCTCCCAGTGGAGCTGTGGACCCAAACTACCTGCAGCCCCTTTGTTTCTTCTGATGGTCCTTTGCTCCAGTCAAGCTGTGTGGTTGGGCCAGCTATAGCCAGTAAATCAACCTGGCCCCCTTTTGAGTTTGTCCTGCAGTTTTCATTTCAGCAGGCCATATAATTCAGCCCAGAAGGTTTGGAGAGTGTGCATGCTGGCTGGAGCCACAGGCATCCCCCACCACCTCTCCCAGCCTCTCTGTGGGAACAAGATCAGCACTCTACCATTTCTCCAGGAGCAACAGAGCCCCTTGAAATGCAGAAGGACCCATGCTCTCAAGCAGCTCCCCATGGTGCAGTGAACCCAAGGAGCAGCTCATAGACTTTCCAGTGTGGGTCCCCCTCTTCACCCCATTGTTGAAGGGCAGTTATAGGGGTGCAGGCCACTGAAAACTATCCACTGGGGAGCTCCAAATCCCAGACTACCTGGGTATCGGTAAAGTCTTCCCCAAGAGGGTACCTCCTACAGACTTTGCTTTGTAGTTAATAGTGTTTTAAAATTATATTTAGTTTTTTCTTTTGTTTTGCTTTTGTTCTTCGTACTAAATTTGGGTTTTTGTGTTTATACTGCTAGCAAGGGGGGGGGTTGTTTATATATGATACCTCAGCAAATTTACTGTTCCCAAATTTCCAGGTGGGGGCTCAAGCCACTAGTATGATTTATGGGGTACTCCCAAATGTGAACCTGGACCTTCTTGCTATCAAATGGTGCCCAGAAGAAGGGTTACATTAATAGTAGTTTATATAGCACTGTAAATATACAGGGCACTTTACAAACATTGGTTGTAAGCTCTTCAGAAAGTCTTGCCCTGAGGTGAGCAAGATAAGATATGCAACGTTGATTCTATAAGGACATAGGTCATTGTTGGAGAGAAAAAGCCTGGAAGTTTTGCAAGTGCTGGGATTTAAAAAAGGGATTTCAAAAAGTGAAAGAAGGACTTTAGGAAAAATCAGGTAACTCATAAGACACAAATTGCAGAACTTGTAAAAGAGGGGCAGACTGGAGAACAAGTTAAAACTAAGAACAGGGAACAAGAGAGTTAAAAGGAAGCAAAAATTAAAATACAATTTTAAAACAAGGAAGAAAGAATGATAAGTATGGGTATGAAAGGAAAGGAAAGCAGAAATGGGAGAGAGATTATATAAAACCTAAAAAGAAAGGGTAAGGAGTTAGATTCTGAAGGGAAAAGAGAAGAAACCAGCTTAAAGAGTTCAGTGTATGGGGGCATAGCTGAAGTACACTCAGAAATTGGACTCTACTAGGAGTTTTAGACTGGACTCAGCAGAGTTGAAAGGAAACTAGGTGAGGAAGAAGAGTTTATTATAAATCAGGGAAAGTACAGTCACTGCAGATTATGATCTAGGCCAAAGGAGATTGCTGTTGGAAAGATTTTTTAACAGTGGAGACAGACTATAGGTAGAATTTAGGTAAGAACATACGTCTGCTTTTCAGACATGCCTGTGTGTATAAAAAAAGATATATTTATACAGGCAACCCCTGCTTAGCGCTTTTAATTGGGTCCCAAAAAAATCAAGCACTATGCAGAACAGTGTTAAGCGAAACCTGCTGCCAGCTGTATGATGTCCGTAAGCATTATAACAAAACTTGCTGACTGCTAAGTGGAATAGTTTATCAACATAAAATGAGCATTATAGTGAAACAGTGGTAAGAGTAACAGCATTAAATGGGGGTTGCATGTATGTGTGAATACACACACACACACACACACACAAACACACACATATACATACACACACACAAACACATACATATATATATATATACACACACATACATACAGTGTAGATATAGATATACATACACACATACATATGTATGTATACACACACATATGTTCAATCTGACCCTTCAGTCTTCACTTTTTTTCATAACCAGTATCTTGCAAACTTCTCTTGATATGTCTATACCACATCTCTGGTGATTCTCAGATCACTAGTCCAAATTTCTTCCACTCTGCTGTCACCCATTATGCAAAACATGTTATCTAGTCACTTTGTGGTATCTGCTGAGGCATGTCTGCCCGAGGGTATCAGTTCAGTTTCAGGTGAGGACTGCATACATATATCTCTACATACATACATATTGTACACGTACACACACACACACACACACACACACACACACACTTATATATGAGGGCTGTGTGAAGCTTTGGGCGCTGATTCGATTCAGAGGAGATTCAGCAGCCAAATCTCTGAATCCGAAAATTGAATACGGAGACCGATGAAAAGGTCCGAATCAATTCATAGATGTCATAGACATTAGGGCTGGAAGGGACCTCAGAAGATCATTGAGTGCAGCCCCCTGCCTAAAGGGCAGGAAGTCAGCTGGGGTCATAGGATCCCAGCAAGATAAGCGTCCAATTTGCTCTTGAAGGTGTTCACTGTAGGCGCTTGAACCACCTCTGATGGCAGGCTGCTCCAGACCTTGGGGGCTCAGACAATAAAGAAATTCTTCCTTATGTCCAGCCTGAAGTGGTCTTGTAGTAGTTTATGACCCTTCGACATCATCATCCCTTGGGGTGCTCTGGTGAACAAACGTTCTCCCAGATACTGGTGGTTACCCCTGATAAACTTGTAGGTGGCCATCAGATCACCCCTGAGCCTGCACTTTTTCAGGCTAAAAAAGCCCCATGGCTCTCAGCCTGTCATTTGTAAGGTCTGTTTTCCTGACCTCTGATCATGTGTGTGGCTCTTCTCTGGACTCTCTCAAACTTCTCCACATCCTTTTTGAATTGTGGAGCCCAAAACTGGACACAGTACTCCAGCTGCTGCCTCACCAAGGCCGAGTACAAGGGGAGAACGATGTCCCGGGATTTGTTTGAGAAGCATCTATGGATGCAAGCCAGCGGTTTGGTTGCTTTACTAGCCACAGCATCGCATTGCAGGCTCATGTTCATCTTGTGGTCAATGATGACCCCCAAGTCTCTTTCTTCCATAGTGCTAGCCAGCGTAGCCTGCAAGCAGCTGGTATGTGAGGGCTTTTTTTTTTTTTTTTAAAGAGCTGGGAGAAGGGGTGGGGCAGCCATTGAGAGTGGGTAGAGGATGGGGCTGATCCAGAGATTCAGCCAATTCCACACAGGCTGAATCTCTGAATCACATTCAACAATTCAGGACAGTGATTCGAATCACCTAATTGAATCACTGTCCAGCAAATCAGCCAAATCTGAATCTGAAATGAATACTAGCTCCTTCATACAGGCCTAATATATACTAGGGGTGTGCAAAATGAGCCATATTCAATTTGGATTTGGATTCAGCCTGCATTGGGGAAAGAGATTTGATTTGTTGATTTGGATCACTGTCCTAATTAGATTCAGTAGAATCTTCAGATTCCGATTCAATGCTGATTCAGAGTATCAATGATTTGGCCATAGACACAGCTTTAAATGTTTTGATTTGGAAGAAACTAATTCTGAGATGATGGTAGGATATGCAAAAAGAGGTATTCTAGCAGGGGAAGACAGGGTTTGGGAGGCAAATATTGGAGTCATTTATAAGTGAAAGACATCAGATTGGATGATGCAAAGTGAGAGTGAAGATGAAAGAAGAGGACTTGAGGACAGAATTGGGAAAAACTCCAGCAGACACAAGTATAAAGAAGTAGAGACGCTGAAGAACTGAACACTGACATAGAACTGAAGAGCAAGGAATTGTGTAAGCTCAGAAAAAAGAGAAAGTAGATGAGAAAAGAGAGTGACTAACTGCACTCCTGCCAATAAGCTATTTTTAGCCCCTGATCCCTGCCCACCCGCACCCACCCCTCCCTCTCCCAACCCCTTATCCCATGAGCTGCTCTGAGTGCTGGTTTTATCAGAGTTCACTGATCCTGGGAGCCAAGGAAGTAAATATTGATGTGGGGGGAGGGGATGGGAGTGTAGGTTTACTGGGGGGGAGGTGAGGGGGAGTGCTGGGTGGTCTAACCTCCTCCTAAGCCCCCTGAATGCCTGAACTTAGCTCCAAACTGCATAGACATAAAAAGGATATTTTAGAGAAAGGTATTACTATATTTTATCCATCATTCTTCAGAGGGCTTTAGGAGAAACAGTAAACAGTGGAGGAACTTCTGTATGATCCCAGGACAAAAGGCTTTCAATTCTAATAAATATAAATTTATTTACACAGGTTACCATTCCAAGCTGCATTGCTGCCGTGTTTGGTAATAATTAAAGTTATATCTATCTAACAGTGGTCTATATGAAGAAGCTGCATTCTATTCTATAGCTCTCCAACCTGTAAGGCACTGCTGATGGTGGAAACCCCGCTTTTGGTCAGAAAGGATGTTGGATGCCAAAGATAGCTGTGGCAGAGCAAGTAAGGTGGAAGGAGGAAAATCCCCACTCACACCCTTCCCTTTACTGGCACAGCAGTGGAAGGTCTCCCTGGTAACCATAAAGATGGTGGGAGCATCAAGTGCCTCAGTGTTGGGCTTGCACTTCCAGCCACTCAGCCTGGACCTGCCAGGCAGAACTGTAGGTCAATAATAGAGGAAGCCATGGTGTTCTGGCTGGAAACCATGGCCAGAGGAGTCCCCTGTTCTGGGTTGCTGGAAGCCCTCCAGCTGTGACATGCTGTGCATGGGTTCCTCATTAGGGATGCCAAGCAGCAGCTAGCAGAATAGCATTCCTGATGGGCTGGAGTCCCTGGAGGGTGGATATAAGAATGTGCCAAAACTGAAGAGAGAGGTCACCAGAAGTGAATGACAGGACCCAAGCTAGAAATGGGTGAGAGGCAGACAAGCTGCACACATTTCTTGATTTTCATAGAAGATGGACTATCAGAGATTCCTAGCATGAAACCCATAAACCTCAGCTAGGGACCTTTTCCCTTGTTTAGTAGCCCAGTGCCCAGCCTATGTCATGGCCAGAACCAGAGTTTATATACAGACAGTCATATGGGGGCCTGAGGCAGGAGTGTAGGGGTAGAGGAACTCTCAATATAGACCCCATAAAGGTCAAGCCAGTAGGCCTTTCTTTTGGCAGCTAGGAAAACCTAGCCGAACAAACCCTTTTTTCTCTGAGGAAGGTATTGCTTCCTATCTGAACCGATTTTCCTTTCTTTTGGTACATCAAAGTTGTGGCAGGCGAAATGTTAGGCAGGAAGTGGACTCTCACTGGGGAAGAAAGTACTATAGCGCCTGCACCCTTCCAGGCTGGCACTAGGACAATAGTCAAACAATTTTATCAGAGGTGAGAGATACACTAGTAGTATTTTAATCTAGCACAGCATAGTAGTCAAAACAAGCACAACACAGAACTTGTAGGAGTAGCACAGACATCAGCCTATAAGTTCATAAAGGCTGTGCATCAGGAGCTGTGAGAACATCTGTTCAGCAGGGCACCCCAAGGGAAGACAAAGTCTACCAGTCATAAACTGATGGAAGAGCATTTTAGACTGCACATAAGGAAAAACTTCTTTACTGTCCAAGTCTCCAGAGTCTGGCATAGACTCCCCGCAGGAGTGGTGCAAGCATCTACTCTGGATACCTTTAAGAAATGCTTGGATGCTTATCTTGATGGGGTGATCTGACCCCAGCTGACTTCCTGCCCCTTGGGCAGGCGGTTAGACCAATGATTTCACAAGGTCCCTTCCAGCCCTAAGATCTATGAATCTATGAATCAAAACTAGATACAGACATTTGAAAAGCGTGAGGTGGAATAGATCTAAATTATGTAGTTTTCTGTAAGTGGCATAGTTTAGATTGATAATGAACAGAATACACATTCACCCTGTGGAGGGGAGTGAGGATCCAACACTGGGTTCTGTCATTTTTAAACCAATCTATGTATGCCAAATGTCTGTTCTGTTATAGGTATAGACCAGTTTCCAGTCACTTATACTGGTAAAATGTAATATCTGTACCTGGCCCAAATGCACTGTGTACACTAGATAAGGTGAAACAAACTGAGTAAACTGAACATGTGGCAGGTAATCACACCCTAGAATTATAATTTGGTATGGACATATTGCAAGCTCTTCAGGAGATTTACTTATGTATTTATCTATGCCTGCTGAATTCTCTCACTGAATATATTATTGGCATTAAAGTAACTAGAGTAGAGACTATTTAAATCTACATCAATGTGAAGTTAATCCCCTGAAGTTTATAACCTATGAATAACTGTAAATAGAAGTTGTACATGAAGATCTACAAAAGTTGAAATTGCTTTTGAGAACCAGAACATAAAATCATGTTCATCTCACTAACGCAGCAGTCAACAACATTATGCAGTGGCTGGCTGGAATTCCCCAGCTCAGGTCCTAAGAAGCTAGTGCCAGCATCTGGCCACCACCACCGCTGCTTCTTTTTGCTACCTGCCTGTGATGCTACATAGGAAAGCTTTTTGACACCTAGCCACAGTACAGCATGGGACAAATCCTGGCTTCTGAATGTTGCCAAAGCCCCAGGTCCACAAGCCAGATCAAAAGGCTCCACAAGCTACCACCAGGCCCAGCCACTGGAGAATGAATATTACACTATGAATTCTGCTGCTCCTGACTGCAAAGCTACCTGAGTAGATTGTGAAGAAGATGAAGAATGCTTAGTTTGCTCATTTGCATACCTATACCCCCAGTGTTCTTCTACCTTATAGCTATTTTAAGCAATGCTGATGCCTGAGAACAAATGTGCTATGAGTTCTTCGCTGTACGGTATTATGTAGGCAAGAAACTAAATTCATTTTTACCTTGGGCATGTAAATGTCTTATTTTATTTCTGTATAACTGCCGTGCGGCACTCTCACATTTATGTAACCTTGTAGTTTTGGCTTCTAATCAAAATGAAAGCTTTATATTTTCCCACGCTTGTATTAAGCTGCACATGCGTATTTTGTAAGTTTCATTTCTTATCTATAAGTGTCATTCCTGCAGAAACGAAACTTATGTAGAAAATCTACCTAGTAACTATTATGTAAAAGAAAACTATCCTAGTGTCACAGAGGCAGTCCAACCAACATCTATAAAGAGGCATAGAGGCAAGAAGTAGCAGAGACAATGACTGAACGACCCTTCAGGCTTGATCACCCTGTGGCCAGTTCTCAGCCTCCCTGCCTGGGCGTATCCCAGCGAAAACCAAGGCCTCAAAAATCTGACAATCGACAGCTATTCACCACGTTAAAGTTTTGTTATCCATCATCCTGTTCATGAGCTCTTGACCAGCCCTAGGACTAACTAGTGAGTAGTCGCACCTATCCCTCAAGGGGTGGAAAGCAAGGGCTCGCTAGTAAACCGTGTGGGCCAACAGACCCCCTTTGTATCCAGCATACTGTAACTAAAGAAACATCAGAGACTCCACCTCTTGACTGCCTCTCTTCGTAGTTTAGACAGCATATCTATGCTTTCTATACTTATATTTACTGCAACTTCGTTTCAGCCAGTCTCCCCTCTTATTCATAAGAGGGTGAGGCCAGGTAAGTGAATAAAACAAATTTTTACTTTACCTTATATTTACTCTGTAATAACTTCTACCACTAACACCCTATCTCAATGAGCTGTTGACCAGTTCTGGGACTTAAGGAGTTGGCAGCCGCACCTAGCCCATCGGGTTAGAACACAAGGGCTTACTCCGGAACCCCGTGAACCAAGAGACATCCTACAAACTTATTATAGAAAACTAACAACTTACTCTAAGTCGTCTACTTGCGCCAACTCGGCGAACCTCGAAGGCGTTCATAAAGCTACCTCCAATCCCACCCCACAAGCCGTGCACTCGCCCGCTCCGTAAAGCCCGCGGCTCCCCAAGCGGTGCCAGAATCGCTAGCCCGGCATTCTGCGACAGGGCAGACATGTAAAACAGGTATATTATGAAAGTACATCAAAAAGGGTGTTGGGCAGGAATCAGGTTTTTGCAGCTTAAATACTGGCAAGGGTACATGCTGCAAAAACAGTGCATATGACTATTTATGCAGAAATCACTGGTTTCCATAGATAAAATCTGATCTAACAACTGTTGAAAGCTCATGCTTGAATTGCCAGTGAGTAACGAAGTACATGCCTATTTATGATGGAATTAATTTATAGTGGCCAGAGTTCAAAATGAGTTGTGGAAAGCTGAATTTCAACTGAATATACTTTTGACAATCATGAATTTTTTTCACAAGGGAACTATTGCCTACAGAAGCCATTGTAGTGTTTACAGCATAGTATTTAAAAATAACTGGATGAGTGAGAAAATCCACATTATTAGTATATTTACTGACATTGTGTGACCTTCATCTTACACTGCTGGAAGAAGTTTAATTAGCAAGAAGTGATGACATATACTTTCTAAGACTGTTTTATTAGTTTAAGTGTTCTGTTAATTTTCCCTGATGAAATAGCAAGAATAAAGCAATATTCATTTCCTTTTTCTCATGCATTCATCCATCTTTTTGGAAACACCTCAATTCCACTATTCTATTATCTATCAATTATATCATCTTTGACAGTGTAAGAGTGAAAATTTTCAGTGTACCAAATTCTCTGGAAGAGGTTAATTTAAAGAAGTGGGATAGGAAGATCTTTATGTTCTCTGAAAACAATTAAAAGGCAATAAACAGCAATGTGAACTTCCTTTCAATTCTTTTATCAGAGCTACTGGTATATATTCTGGATCAGATAGTAGCCCTCTAATAAACAGATGATGGCATTTCAATTTCTAAGCTTGCCTCTCACTCATGTAACTGGAACAGACAGAACTCATTTCAGCTGCATGGATTTCTGCAAGAGCCAGCTGGTGTGGACTATGATTGAGTCTCACCAGGGATATACATTTGCCTCAGTGAGTTTGCTTTCTGATATGGTTGACAGTTCTATATTAAAACTCATAACATTTATTATAATAGAAGCCTCTATAAGAGTTATTTTTTGATAAAAGAAATAGAAAACTAACATGAGAGTCACCATTTTATGTTCTTATGTCAATGAATCAGGGTGATTAGTACTGAAAGCTCAAGTGATAAAAAAAAAATAATAATCTTACTTAGCACTAGAATGTATTTTTGAGGGAAGAACCAGACTTATATAACAATAATGTCTGTAGTTCCCAGAAAAAGGGAAGCTAGATTTCCTCATACATATCGCTATGGGAATGGGACATGTACTGACCATAACTGCGTAGTTCAGCCTTGACACACAATACATTTTCTGTTACTCATGGTAAAATTAAATGAGGACTTGTTGCCTAAGAAAACTCAGGCTCTCTAGAGCATGTTAGTCTATAAAGGTGCTACACTGCCTTGCCTTGTGCCTGCGCATATTTATATCTTAGGATAGGAATGTGTTCAACACAAACACAGCAATCACAATATGTTTTTGGCATTGCAGCATCATCATTTATCTTGCTACAATCCCTTCTTTAAAGTCTTTTATTCAAAATGCATTATATTAGTTAGTCTTTTCTGTAAATGTTTTATTAGCTCATATGTTTTCATCTTGATTTGCCAAACGTAATAAACTAATCCTTGTGTATGGTCCCTTTCAGACAAAGCATTTTATATCTGCCTTATGTCCTTGAGAATATAGCATGGTACTTACTTTTTCTTTTGTCTAAATAGCAATTTCTGCAAATCTTACTTAAAATCTGGTTGCTTCAGCATCCAATAAGCTAGGCAGAAGGCACAGAAGAATGGCACCTTAGGGTGCCTGTACACATGTGAGCAGGATGCTCCAACACACTGCAATTACAAGGTGTTGGAGCAGGCTCGATTAACTGAGTCTACTGAAGTGTGCTAATTAGCATACTCCAGCCAGCCTCTGCATCTTGCATATCAGCATCCCCATGCTTCCAGATGTTATTGGGGGCACTTTATCTAAAGCTAATCAAATACGCTTTTAGTTAAAGCAGCCCTGCCACCATTCTGAAGCTCAAGAATGCTGATACACAAGATGCTGTGGGCACTCTAATTAAAACATGTCTACCCCCCAAAGCACATGTGAAAATGCTCTTGGGAACTAACTGATTTAGAGAGACATAAGCTTTCCTAGAGGACAGAGTACTTCATCACATGTGTAGGAAATGTAGTGCAAGATATGCTTAGCTTCTGACACAACTACTGCTTATGAAAGCCTATGAACCAATTAGTATCCATTCTGCAACTGTGCCCTACCTTGTGCCTGACTGCTTACTAAGACAATTAATTACCCCTCTCTGTTCAATAAGTTGAAGGCATTTAGGTATCTTTTCTTCTGCTATTCCTGTCTAAAACATAAGGTATAGCCCCATTTCCATCATTCCGCAAACTGTTTTTCCTTTACTTGACTACTTGAGTAGCACATCCTACTAACAGCTTGGCCAGAAGCAAGTTAGCAGCTCAGGACATCCACTGCAGCTATAAAGTATTTTAAACCTGGAACATTATTTTGATAGTATTTTGGAACTACAGCAAGACCATGAATTTTGAAATTCATGCTTTTGAATTTACACTGAAGAAGCGAATTGATCCAACAGTGGACATATTTTGTCTTCATTTAATATTTCACTCATACTACCATTGGCTAAGATTTAGGGTGTTATTAAATATAAGCAATGCTAGATTTCTCCATACACTTACCTTTGAGACAAAAGAATGGAAGTGAAACAAGAGGCCAGTCTGGCTAAACAACAGTCACTTCAATTAGTTGAAATTCAGAAAAGAATCCTACAAGAAGTAGAAACTTGGTTATAGTAGTAAGGAAGAGTATAAGAGTGTTGAATGGGCATGCAGGGAGAAAATTTGGAAGGCTATGGCACAATTTGAGGTGTAACTGGCAAGGGACATAAAGGGCAATAAAAAGAGATTCCACGAATATATCAAAAAGAGGAAAACCAAAGAAACCATAGGTTTCTCACAGAAAGCAGAAGGCAATCTAGTTATGGATGATGCAGAGAAGGATGAAGTGTTTTATGCCTATTTTACTTCAGTCCTCACAGAGACAGCTACCAAATGACAGCTGGCTGCAAAGATAGAGAAGGAGACAAAGGCCAGGTACAGACGTTATACTTTTACCAGAATAAATGATCGGAAACTGGAAATCTATACCTGTAACAGAACAGAAATTCAGGGCACACAGACTGGTTTAAAAATGGCAGAACCCAGTCTCAGATTCCTCTCCCCTGCCCCCAGCAGAGAGTGGATGTATGTTCTGTTCACTACTGATCTAAACTACGCTGCTTACAGAAAACCATGCAACTTAGATCAATTCTGCTTCAGTCTTTTTCAATTTCTGTATCTAGCCAAACAGCATAGAGTAATTGCAGAATAGATTAGGGATTACTTAGGGAATCCAAATGCTTTCAAGTCAGCAGAGCCAAATGGGATGCCCTGTAGGGTACAGAGTGAACTGGTTCAGGTAATTTGAAAAATTATGGGGTCAGAGGAGGTCTCAGATGACTGAAAAATGGTAAAAGTAGTGCCCATCTCTAAGAAAGGAAAAAGAATCTGGAGAATTACAGACCCATCAGCATGACCTTGATACCTGGAAAAAAATCTTGGAGCAGGTCTTTAAGGACTGTATTATGAAGCACCTAAGAGGAGAACCAGGGGATTAGGAGAAGCCAGCATGAATTCACCAAGATCATGTTTCATAGTTTCTAGGATCAGAAGGGACCTGAACAGATCATCAAGTCTGACCCCCTGCCCTGGGCAGGAATGAGTGCTGGATCATAATACCCCATCCAGGTAGCTATCCAACCTCCTCTTGAAGACCTCCAAGGTTAGGGAGAGCACCACCTCCCTTGGGAGCCCATTCCAGAGCCTGGCAGCCCTAACCATAAAGTAATGCCTCCTGATATCAAGCCTGAACCTGCTCTCAATCAATTTTTGGCCATTATTCTTTGTTATCCCAGGTGGTGCCCAGGGGAACAGAGCCTCACCTATTTTCCACTGGTCCACCCTGGTGAGTTTATAGACAGGTATCACACTTGACCAACCTGATCTCCTTCTAGGATAAAGTGATAAGCTTTGTGGATGTGGGAAGAGCAGTGGACCTGGTATACCTTGACTTTAGCAGGGCTTTTGACACTCTCCCCCACAACATTCTTATTAACAAACTAAGGTAATAACTAGATGGAAATACTGTCAGGTGGATACCTAACTGGTTGGATCATCATGCTAAATGGATCAATGTCCAGTTAGGAGAAGATATCAAGTAGGGCTCTTCAGGGGTTTGTCCTAGGTCCAGTACTGCTCAGCATCCTCATTAAGTGTTTGAATGATGGGACTGAGTGCTTGTTTAGCAAGTTTTCAGGTGGCATCAAGTTGGATAGAATTTGTCAGGGTCCACAGGCACATTATGCCTAGCAGTTAGAGCCAGGGGGCATTACTAGCCTTCATAGGTAGGTCAGGGGACAAATTAAGGTGAAACCATGGGTTGTGCACCAAGCCAGAGGAGATACCAGAAGTGGATGTCAGGAAGTGAGCGAAAGTCAAAGTGGGGTTCTGAAGTTAAGGGATGGCATGCTGGAACTGGCACTAGAGAAATCACACAGGTGAGAGCTATTCACAGACTGAAGTCAGCTTGTTGCACAGCAGGGGCCACAAGAGCTCCTTGGAAGTAGCGCTGCTTAAGGTAGCCTTGCTTAAGTAGCCCTGATGTTCAGCTCACCCTGCTTAGGGTTTGAGGACTGTTGAACCTAGCTGTAGTGTGGAGGCCTTACAGGGTTGCCAGGACTCTGGAGGGCAGGGCTAGGATCCAGAATGTCCTTAATAGAGTGAAAAAGTGGCCTGCAATCAGTCAGATGAGATTCAATAAGAACAAGAGCAAAATCCTGCACATGGGTTAGAATAATTGCATGTCCAAATATAGTTTGGGGAATAATTGGCTAGGCTGCAGTGCTGCAATGAAGGACCTGGGGATTTGTGGACCACAAGCTGCAAGTGAACCAAGTGTGCTCTTGTTGCCAAAAAAATATATCAGTACACTGGGTTGTATTAACAGGAGTGTTACTTTCAAATCAAGGTAAATGATTCTTTTGCTGGGTTCAGTATTGGCGAGGCCTTACCTGGAATACTGTATCCATTTTTGAGCCACAAGCTTCAAGAAGGACGTAGACAGATTAAAGTGAGTCCAGCTCAAAATGAAAAATATGATTAGTGTTGACTTAGAAACAATATTTAATGGTTTGTTCTGTGGGAATTGGCTTACTGGTTTAGATATATGTATTATAAGGGTTCATGATAGGCAACGGGGGTTAATTGGACTTCTAAAGAGCTTGGGAGACACACACACAGCTTCTCATGGCCCTGAAAACAGACAGGCTGTCTAGCGCAACAAGACCAATGGATGCGCACAGCCTGAAGATTGAGGGGGGGCATGTTATAACATGAGATCACAGCCTTCAAGGGAGACAGGTTGTCTAAAACAACAAGGACACACAGCCTGGGAACCAAAGAAGTATGTACCATACCGTCCCATAACACAAGATAAGTGACACCAGCAGCAAGACCTCAGAGAGCAGGGGGGCCTACCTCCTGGTTTTAGGGGAACAGACCAAATTAGGAGAAGGCCCAAATGGCTATGTGGACATGTGACAACAGCGAGACAACCAACCAAAGATAGCCATGGATGAAAAGCCATCAGGAGTCATCAGGGGAAAGAAGAATACAAAAGCAAAGACTGGAGGTTAACAAAGGATCCATCCTTGTCCCTGCCTGTCCTTTCTTCTTTTCCTTAAGAAGGGTCCCTATCCGCATCCCTGTCCCCCCAGGAAGGGTCCCCAAGGCCATCATGGACCGAGGGCATACCAGCAGCCTGTCTCATGCACCCCACTGGAGGGGGGCTGTGGGCCTTGGCTTCACAACTCCAAACTGCTGACGTGTAAGAGAGAGTGCCTTAGAGTGGAACATGCATCCTGACCAGATGTACTTTGACTCTGATGACAGCCCTAGGATTGGTAGATATAGAATGATTTAATTGTTTGTATTGTTGCTGTTTTGTTATCATTCTGTATCAATACATTTGCCTATCAACTGGCAGGTGTTGTGGTTGGTTTGAGGATTGTGCCCATTCAGAACAAAGGTATAAGGGCTGGGTTCCTTAAAATCCAGTGTCAACAGTTAGGGACCAGGGAACGAAGACTTACAAGGAAAGTCTGAAAGAACTATAACTACTGAGCCTGGAGAAGAGAAGCCTGAGGAGGGATTTAATAATAATCTTCAAATAGCTGAAGGGTGATTATAGAGAGGATGAAGATGGGATGTCCGCAGTGACCACAAGGGAGACAACTAGGAGAAATACGCTCAAGCTGAAGCACAGGAAATTTGGACTGGAGATTAAGATCAACTTGCTGATTCTGAGGGTGGTCAACCATTGGAACAGGAGAGAAGTTGTGGAATCTCCATCCTTCAATTTGCAAGAGTAGAGTAAGTTGGACAAATCCTTGGCTGGGGTGGTTTAGTCAGGGACCATCTTGCCTTGAGCAGAAAGTTAGACTCGATGACCTTGTGAGTTCCTTTCCACTTCTACTTTCCTTTGATCCGATTTTTTTCAGCTTAGGGATTTTTTGTTGATTTGGATAGTAACTCTTAGAAATTATAATGCCAATGCCAGTTTGCTAAGATATTCTTTATCTTTCATATAATAGGACCCCCCAACACACACCAGGTGACTAAAAGTATTGCTAATTTAATCAGGGTATGTTCTCATGCTAAGTGATACTGCTGTGTACTGCAAGAGGAGACTGAACTTATCATAGTGTTGTCTTTCAGATGAGATACCAAAATAGTATTTTCTAACCCCTGAAACACACGTTCACTGGGAAACAACTAGAACTTATATTTAATTTTGCCAAAAAAGAGTTAGATGTAGCATCTTGGCCACATTCCATCTTGAATAACTGTATTTCTCTCCACTTTAGTGCTTCCTGAAAATTAACTTGGAAACGATATTTTAAAATTAATTTCTAGCTCTAAGGTGTTGTGTACTATTCCTCTGCACTGTTAAATAGTTGCTGGATTCCATTCTTGAGGTTTTATTTAACCACTGGGTGCAGAGACATCATAATGAAATAAATAGTTTCTAATTAAGAAATAACATTATTTTACTATCAATGATAAAGATCTATTTTGTAAAGTAAATAATCAGAGTGCCACCATAGTTGAACTGGTAACTAACTTTCCTTTAAGATTAATATTAAATCCTTATCTACAGATCAACCTACTCAAATACTCCATCAACCTACCTGAAATTCTGAATGCATTGCAACTCAAGAGAGAAAAATGTTTCAGGAAGGTTCCAGGTTAGTCAATTCAATTCTGAAGAGTATTTAACATTTCAAGAAAAGATGAAAATCTTTCATAATTTATTTTTTATGCATTACAAAAAAGAAATAGTTTTTGTTTTGTTTTAATTTTGTAGAGCCTGACATTTTTATTATTCTGAAATCCTGGATGAAAAAACAAATTTATTGATAAAATGGAAGTACAAAATACTGGAATTATTCATTTTAGATTCGTTATCTCTGAGTACACTTCCAGATTTGACTAGTATTGTACAGTTTTGTGGGTGATCCATAAAACATGAATAAACATAGCTAGTTATGTGCTGGAGGATCTACTGATCTGTGGCAGCCCTGGCAGAGTTTTAAACCTGTTTAACATTAAAAACTCATCACTACAACCTGTGGAATCTACATGCTCCAGCAGCAAAGCAACAACTTTGTAAGAAGTTCAAACTTTTTCTTGTAAGCTGCATCAGCCAAATTGCATCAGTTCATTGAGGTCATAGACTTTACATACACCTGTATAAATTCTGCACTCAATTAGCTGAACCACTTGGCTCCAAAGTGGCTTTCTAACATTATTTTTGGCTGTGTCATGGATTTATTATGAGATCAGGATTCTAATTTCATCCAGACTTTGTTTTTTTGGAGAATATTTTCAAATAAAGCCATTTTACATCTGCTTCATATCAGTATTCTTCTGGTTATAGATGAAAAATTTGGCTCAAATGAAGTCACTGGGAGATTTGCCATTGATTTCAGTAGGGCTAGGGTTTAATTCCCCAGTTATTTAGATAAGGGTTTCATCTCATGCGCGCAACTGGAAAAACCACATCAGCTATGTTGCATGGAAAGACACAGTTAGGAAGTTTGTGGAGTAGTGGGGAAGGTTAAAGAAGGTAGGTTTAATAGCAGAATATATATTTCAATTAACAACTTCAAAGTCATAAACCTTAAATTAATTATAACTTTGTTTTGTTACCTTATTGTGTTTTAGTTCAATTAACATCTTGTAATCTTATTTACATTTTTTGTTTAATTGACTTAATTATGCCAGATGGGAAATATCATATCCTGTTAGTTTATTGGGTTGGATACTAGAGGATTATAAGAAATTTACGTGTGCAAATGTTTTTTGGAAGCTTTAACTGTAAAGAAAGCACTAAAGAAGGAAATGATAATTTTCCCCATCTGTTTTTTTCCCTTATCATTGTTTTTTCCTTTTCCCATTTTGTTTCTCCAATAGCTTGAAATTAAATTGTTTGCTGTGTACTTGATAGGTTGGTGATGTCATTAAGCCTTGGTCCCCAATCCTTCAAGCTGCTGTGTATAGAAACACCTTCCTGCTCCCACACAAATCCAATTTCAATCCATTTATGGGATTAGCTTTATTTGTCAAACTATATGCATGTCTGTTGAATCACAAGCCTCTACGTTATTTTTCTTCAAACTACTATCTTTTCTGAACATGAGCATATATCACCAGTTGGTTTGTGGTCTTTGTGCCTAATTGCAATGCTTTCATGAGCAGTCTAATGACTTTCTGTAAGCCCAATTTATACCATTTTTATGTGCTGTTTCCAATTAGATATATTTTTGAGGTTCTACATTTGTTTTATAGAATATATAGTGCTGGAAAAACAACTTGTAAGAGTTATGGTTATTAAGTCAGAAATGTAAATTTTGCTTTGACTTCTTGGGCCTATGAAAACAGGAAGATCCTGGGAGAAGGTACACTGTAGTCATTTCTGTTGCACTATGCATTCCCGTTGCAAGCATTTAAAAGCATGTAAACATGGACACGAATTAAATTATTTTTAACAAAGCATGACTCTTTCAATCTATAAAAATGTTTAGTTCAGGTTGGTTTCAGAGCTGAAAGTTCAAGCCATCAATTAAACTTAATTGGTCCAGTTACAACCTCCCTAATTTTTCCTCTATTGTTTTGGAGTTTAAGGACAGCATCCTGCACTCTTAAATCAGTCAAAACATACACTGAAGAGCAAGATTAGAACCAATGAAAATTAGTTCTTAAAAATAAATCATAAACCTTTACTAATTGGTGGCACATTGTTTCTTACTCAGCCTAAGCTCCTACTGAAATCATTGGTAATTATCCCTGAATAAGGACTTCAGTGTTGATCTTAATACTATATTTGTTTTATTCTTGTATGATCTTTTTTATTAATCTTCAAATCCATACTTATTCCCCCCAGTATTGTACCCAATGTTCAATTTTCAGATTTCCTTAAAACACCAGAAGGCAATCTACAGAATCACTATCAGGGCGCCAAATTTCCTCTCTCATGTTTTAAAAAGGGATTTTAGAAAGTGTAATAGGATTGTTTCCATGAAAACAATTTAAAACATGTCTTTTATAATATTACAATATACACTTGCAATATTGGGAACTCAGCATGAACAATGTGTTAGTACATAAGAAGCAAAAAATTAAAATGACTTGTTCTTTTTCAAACTAGAAAAAATACAAATGGTTATAAAAAGTTAAGAAGATTTTTTAAGTTTCTGTTTGAATCAACTAAGATGTTAAATCCTTGTCAATACTACTAATGCATTTTTAAAAGAAATAATTTGAGTTTTACGTTGGTTGTATCCTTTCAATAGTAACCAAAACTCCATCTGTGTGGTTAAGCTCCTTGCCTAATCAGCTCCAGTGCATGTGTCCTGCGCTATTAATCTTTACCCTAAATGCAATTTTATTTATCATAAATGCCCTGTTTCCTGTCCTGGACTTTTGAGATAACAAAGCATTAACTCTCTGTGTAGAAACTGCAGAGAAGCAAAGAAAGGCAATGTTTTACATCTCATATCTGCCACATACCAAATAGGATTTCTGAATTTCATCTTCAGAACCTTAGCTCTTTTTGGCCCCAAATCATTTATGTGCATATCTACCTACAAATGTAAACCAACTCTTCTCTGAAATCTGAATGACCTACCTACTTTATTTTTAACACCATTTCACTTATCTTTTGCTTAAGAAAACTGACAGCCTGCACTTAGTTCAGGTACACACCATACCTAACTGTCCAAGAGCAAGTTAAGCCTTATTATTATATGACTTATGCTTCCCTCTGTTGCATGGCATGTAGAAGAATGAACATGGATGTGGAGACCAAGTCAGGAGAATAGTAGTATGCATTATGCAGCATGTACTGCCTAGCATCTACCATGCAGAAATCCACCCATTTTACACTGGACTTAGAAAGGAGGAACATGGTCATTTACAAAGAAATACTAGCTGTTATGTATGCTTTTCCCATTTTAAGTTGTTTTCAGCTATGCCATTTCAACATAAATTAACACTGAAAGAATCATCATTAACACATCGCTTGATGTGTAAAACTCAGTGAAAGAAAACAGCAGTTGAGAACCAATGGCTGCTGAAGCAGCTTTGATACAAGTACTGAATGGGGGCTAAAACATGTGTTGCATTTTGTGCTACCCACATATGGCTGGCATTCAGAGACTTGGGTGTGAGGGTCCAGCCAGGACTTAGGTAACCAGGCCTGTGGATAGGCCCCAGAAGGAGAACCAGGAGGTCAGCCAGATGGTAGCCCTGGTTAGCAAGGCATCAGGTCAGGGTTAGGATCAACAGATGGAGATGTGAGAGACATAGTGAATACGAGGCTTGCTGGAGCAGACTAAGGCTGCAGGTATGCTTAACCTTCATATGTTCCCATGGGGTAATTTCCTACCCCAGACACATATTTTGTGCAGTATCTTAAAATTAATTCATTCTTTTTTTTTTTTTCTTTTTAGGACATTGTCACTTACACCGCAGTACATTATATTCCCAAAGAACAGTTTATATGAATGGTTTGCTCTCTGTGGATGAAAGACTGCTCAGGGTAACATGTTACCCCAGGCACAAATGTGTTTTTCCATTTAACAATTCACCCCAAGCCCAGGTTAATGCAGTCTAAAATAGAAGGGAGTGGAAAGAGCTGGATGAAACAGAATTGAAAGCCTACATTGGCCTCCTACTGGTGAGTGGTCTACACCACGGGGGTCACAAGGTACTGGAGGAGTTGTCAGAGCAACACACCAGATGTCCTTGCTTCAATGCCACCATGAGTATAAAATGATTCCATCAAATCACAAACTACCTGAGATTTGATAACAAACTGATGTGAGGCAAGAAGAGCTGTGGAAAAGTTTGATACCTTCAGAGATATTTGCACACAATATGTGGAGCAGCTCAGGAAATAGTATATTCCAGAAATACACCTGATGGTTCATGAGCAGCTCATTGTGTTCAGGGGTCACTGTCCCTTAAGAAAGTATATGCCCAGCAAGTCTGCCAAATATGGTTTGAAAATTTGGTGGTGCTGTGATGCAGCAACATCATTCCCCCTGTCTGGAGACATCTACCTGAGCAAGAAACCAGAAGCTCCTCGCCAAGGTAATCCTGGTACCCAGGTCATTGAAAAACTGGTTTATCCCTGGTACAAGATGTGAAGAAATTGTCACCCACAATATTCCTTTCCAAGTACTGACCTGGCAGGAAGACTGCTACAGCAAGACTTGACCTATGTATGTATGATTCAGAAAAACAAGGCTGACATCCCAAACAAAATGCAAGGAAATTGAAGAAGGGAAACTTATTCATCCACTTTTGCTTTTGATGGGGAACTCACCCTAGTTTCCTGTGTTCCAAACAGGTCCAAACCGTGCTGTTGTAGTCAAACATGCACCATGTCAACGAGTGGAGAGCAAAGAAAGTCAGCATCCATGACTACAATAAAAACAAGGATGGGGTGAATAACCTTGACCACTTAGTACATATGATCACCAGCAGATGGAAAAATCAACAGGTGTCCAATGACACTATTTTTAAATATGCTGACTGTGGCTGACATGCCACCCTCATCATTTGTAATGGGTCGGCTTCAGGGATGATGCTTAAGGGCAACCAGCATGGTTTCATTAGGGGCAGGTCATGTCAGACCAACTTGATTGCCTTTTATGATCAGGTCACAAAGGCAATGGATGCAGGTGTCACCGTGGACGTAGTCTTTCTAGACTTCAGCAAGGCCTTTGACACCATCTCCCACCCCATCCCCATTCAAAAACTAGGTGACTGTGGCCTTGATGCCTACACAGTCAGATGGATTGCAGATTGGCTCAAGGGTCATACTCAGAGGGTGGTGGTGGACAGGTCATATTCAACCTGGGGGGAAGTGGGCAGCGGAGTCCCCCAGGGCTCGGTCCTTGGGCCTGCACTGTTCAATTTCTTCATCAGCGATTTGGACAATGGAGTGAAAAGCAACCTGTTTAAATTCACTGATGATACCAGCATTTGGGGTGAGGTGAGCACTCTAGTAGGGAGGGAAAGATTGCAGCAAGACCTGGATAGTTACAGGGGTGGGCTAACATAAACAGGATTCATTTCAATACTGACAAGTGCAGGGTGCTGCACTTGGGCAGTAGAAACCAGCAGTACACTTATAGAATGGGAAACTCCCTTCTTGAGAGCAAGGAGGCAGAAAGGGATCTTGGAGTCTCCAAGATGAACATGGGCTGACAATGCAAGGTCACGGTTGGCAGGGCCTTGTCGTGCATCCACAGGTGCATCTCAAATAGAGCCAAGGAGGTGATCCTCCCCCTCTGTGCGATGCTGGTCAGGCTACAGCTGGAGTACTGCATCCAGTTCTTTGTGCCCCACTTCAGGAGGGATGTGGACAACATTGAGACGGTCCAGAGGAGGGCCATCCGCATGATCCGAGGACAACAGGGCAGACCCTACAACAAAAGACTGCGGGACCTAAACCTGTTCAGCATTCACAAGAGAAGACTGAGGGGGACATGGTGACTATCTATAAACTCACTAGGGGGGGATCAGAAGGGGTTGGGAATGGCCTTGTTTCCCCTAGCGCCCCCTGGCATAACAAGGAATAATGGACACAAGTTGTTGGAGAGTAAGTTTAGATTAGACATTTGCAAGAACTACTTAACAGTTAGGGTGGCTAGGAGCTAGAACCAACTTCCAAGGGAAGTGGTGCTGGCTCCTACCCTGGGGGTCTTTAAGAAGAGGCTTGATGCCTACCTGGCTGGACTCATTTGAGTCCAGTTTTTCTCCTGCCCAGGCGGGGGGGGGGGGGGGGGGGGGGGGGGTTGGACTTGAAGATCTACAAGGTCCCTTCCAATCCTACTTCTATGATTTGGCTAGGCCACAATGCAGGCTGGAAGCAAAGATCACATTTAAGACAGCCCTTTTTTTTGCAGGAGCTTGGAGAACAGTTGAGTTGATCAACGGACAAATGAAACAAAGTATGATGGATACACATAATCTGCCTAAGTCTGGCAAGTCTGGCACGACTGCCCTAAAATTACAAATTGCCACAACACACCCCAGTAGAATCTTCTGCAAGCATGAGTGGACATTGTGCTTTTTGTCCCAGGACAGATGTCTGGAAAATCTGGAAACAATGCAAAGATTGTAAGCAATTTGTTTGTGTGCACCACAGTACATCACTGCTGCTTTGTAAGGAATACAATATTTAGGTAAAACAATTAGGAAACGTTTTTGGAAGTAACCGTTAGTTTGAAAACAGTGTGAACGCAGACTTAGCAAATTGTTCATTCACATTTTGAAACTCTAAAAAAAGTATAAATTTTGTTCATAGTTCTAGTTAAATAATATTTTGGGTTCGAATAATCATAACTACTCTTTCAAACAATCTGTATGTTTAAGAAATAGTTTTGGGTGCATTAATACTGTTGTCACTGGTTCCATTTTGTTCATGTGAGTTGGGTAGCAAGTTACCCCATGAGACCAACAATGTTGAATTGCGGGGTAACAAGTTACCCCATGAGAACAACTACGGTTATGGTTTCATGAGAATGGATAAGGGTTAAAAGGGCTGAGTGATGCTCTCAGCAGCCAATCCAGTCACAAAGAACTGGGGCAGTCACATTGGCAGGGATCAAGGTCAGGTGTGGAAGCTCATGAGCTTGGCTGGGATGGGGCTGACTGGCTAGACGCCCTGACACAGGGTAAGAGAGAGAATGTTGCAGCAAGAAAATGAATGGAATAAGCATTTCATTGAAACTTTTGAAATTAGAAGTATTTTTTTTCCAATGTTGATCATGTCTCGGCTTTCAGGATACCTGATGTTAGCACTGAACATACAAACTGTACAATGAGAGCTATAGTATGAACTGGAGGGGGAAAATGTGATAGGAGCTATTCCTCTCACCCAGTAGGACTAAACACTTAACACAGTCCTTTTTATTTTTAACCTATCTCCTTTAAAACACAAACAAAAACCAAACAGAATTTGCCTGATATCAATTGAACAAAATACCTTTCTTTCATCCTGTCCCCATATCATTATTTTTAAACTTTTGGATTTCTGTTTTATAATATTTAAAATTGTGCATTTTTCAAGGCTACTCTAAAGATTGACAGATATTGTAGGAATCATAGAAAAGTAGGCTTGAAAGAGACCTCCAGAGGGCATGAAGCAGGATCATCCCTTTCCAAACCATCTTATGCAAATGCATCATCTAACCTATTATCAAAACTACACAATGGACACATCTACACACTCATTAATGTGCCATAATTATGGTGCATTCATTTAGTACCTCTCATAACGGTACTAACTTTAATGTGCTGTAATTGGTGCTGCTGTGTATTAGTGCAAATGAACATTTTTGGTGTGACACTTAATGCGCATTGAACTAAAGCTACTGCACATTAGCACAGTTTTTGCCAACCGTGATAATGCAGAGTAGTAGCAAACCAATGTGCATTAAGCATTTCCTATAGACCCACCCAGTCAGTACGAAGGGCATTGAGAGCACCAGGCTACTTGAGTGTGGGAATAAAAAAAGGAAGCCAGATAGGTTTCCTGTTGAATGCTGTTCCAAATTTCACGCCAATTTACAATGCAAGAGACAAGACACCTGGATACACATAAAAGCACATGTTACACATGTTACACAACAAATGTGCAATTGCAGGGACTGTCTATAGCTGTCTCCATTCTAACAGCACTTGGTCTTTATGGCCCAGGGTCAACAGCCATAAGATGTTTCCTCCTTCCTCTACTCCTCTACCATAATAATTGCCATAGTCCCATGGCCAATAATACACAAAAGCAAGAATCTAATTCTAATCTAAGGACAAGGAAAAAGTCTTTCCTTTCATATGCCCTGCACCTCTCAAAGTGCTTTACAAAATAATTGTACAGTTAAGTTTTCCCTATTACAATACACTGATTAGGGCCAAGCTCATACCAGTACTTACGCACCTGTTGAATCTAGCACTAATATAATAAAACATCATTGTACTGTGGAATCTAAATACAAAGGTAGGGAAAGTTTCATATTTCTCATACATATGAAGCCATCCTTTGGTTGAAAGAGACTAATTACCATACCGGTAGAGTCAACCACATTCTAAAGAATGAAGTATACAGAATTTTCATAGATTTCATAGACATTAGGGCTGGAAGGGACCTTGGGAGATCATCGAGTCCAGCCCCCTGCCCAAAGGGCAGGAAGTCAGCTGGGGTCATAGGATCCCAGCAAGATAAGCATCCAATTTACTCTTGAAGGTGTTCAATGTAGGTGCTTGAACCACCGCCGCTGGCAGACTGTTCCAGACCTTGGGGGCTCGGACAGTAAAGAAATTCTTCCTTATGTCCAGCCTGAAACGGTCTTGCAGGAGTTTGTGACCGTTCGACCTCGTCATCCCTTGGGGCACTCTGGTGAACAGATGTTCCCCCAGATCCTGGTGGTCACCCCTGATAAACTTATAGGTGGCCATCAGATCACCCCTGAGCCTGCGCTTTTCCAGGCTAAAGAGTCCCGTGGCTCTCAGCCTGTCATCGTAAGATCTGTTTTCCTGACCTCTGATCATGCGCGTGGCTCTCCTCTGGACTCTCTCAAGCTTCTCCACATCCTTTTTGAATTGTGGAGCCCAAAACTGGATGCAGTACTCCAGCTGCGGCCTCACCAAGGCCGAGTACAAGGGGAGAATGACGTCCCGCGATTTGCTCAAGAAGCATCTATGGATGCACGCCAGCATTTTGGTTGCTTTACTAGCCACAGCAACGCATTGCAGGCTCATGTTCATCTTGTGGTCAATGATGACCCCCAAGTCTTTTTCTTCTGTATGGCTAACCAACGTAGCACTGCCGAGCCTATAAGGGTGCTGCAGGTTTTTCCTCCCAAGGTGGAGAACCTTGCATTTTTCAGTGTTAAACACCATGAGGTTCTCGTCTGCCCATTTGCTGAGCTTGTCCAGGTCAGCCTGGATCACCCGCCTATCTTCTGGTGTGGATGCTTTGCCCCAAAGTTGGCATAAGGGACCTGGTTGCACTAAAATACCCCTAAAGCATTTTGTGAATTTTACCTGGGGGGGGAGGAAATCAATTATTGCAAGTAACGTGGATAGGCTAAGAGTGAATCTTTATCATCATTTACTATATTTTTGGGTGGCAATACATGATAAGGCATATTGTACGCTTAAAATAAAAGTTAATATTTTTAAGCCCAGAGCATGACACTGTATAAAATTCCAGGTCGAACAACTGGGGCAGGAGTGTTAAGACAATAAATAATCTTGATTTTTTTTTTTAAATTTTGATTCTCTGAATTTCTATGTTATTGTTTGGTTTCCATACAATAGGTAGAAAAGCATAAATTACACCAGTGGGATTCAGAGTCTGGCTATTTAACAACAGCAAAAGTCTGATTTTACTTTACTGGACTTAATTCTCTCCTCCATCTACTGTGGTCCAAATATCTGTATCCAGACATTGCAATAAAATGTATCATGCTATCCATCCCATCCTTTTTTTAACCATGTAAATATTTAATTCCAAAATGCCTATGAAAATACTGTAATGTCTGTAAATGCTATTTAAGTCCATTGATTTAGTGAGAAATTGGGGACCCCCAAAACATATGCAGTTTTCAGTTGCCTTATCACTAGCCCATTTTGAGATATTTCTTTTCTTTTTTTACGGCTCCAGTGTTGCATCTGCTTGTTAAATCTTATCTTACAGAAGTCTTGATTTTGGTAAGTTGAAAAAAAAATCTATTCATTATTGTAAAGGCAAAATTGAAGCAACTAATTACCATCTCCTCTTCCTTATTCAATTTCTCCTCATATAGCTTTGATCACTGTTTAATTCCCACATGCAATTCTTAAATGTGGCTATCCCTTTTTTTTTTTTAAATATTAGTTTGTTTGAACACCCTTTTACTATAAAAGGAGTTGCACTGTCCTATTTGATGTGGATTATGACTTTTGCCTTATTCACAGTATCTTGCTAGCATGCCTTTAGCTTCTTTTAATAATCCTGACAATCATTTGAGGATATATGAAAGCATTCAAATGAACCAGTGGAAATTTAACAGTTTAGTCTGAGCAGCTGGAAATTCTATTGATACAGCACTGTACAAGTGTTACAGGGGCTAGCTGGGTGCTCTGCAGAGAGCCTGTGCTGCTGATAACACCCAGCCAGGACTCCCCAGTGCATGCATCCCAGAATGCTTTGCAGCCTCTCTCATCTGCCTGGAGACAGATGACAGTAGCTGACAGCACAGGCCAGGGCTGATTGGGTAGGTACCTCAGAAGACCATGCTTCCCGCCCCCGATAAAACCAGTTCTTTCCCTCTCATCTGTCAGGGTTTGAGACAACAGAACCAGAACATGTCTGCTGTCTTCTCAAGCCTGTCCATTTCCCCTCCAGCATCCCAGAGAGGGCAGCAGGGGAGAATCTGGAGTCTCACTGCCTGGCAGGAGCTGGCTGGGTGAGTCCATGTCAGTAGAGGGTGGTTGGTAGGCTCTGTTACCAGCAGAGACAATATATAGGTTGTTTGGGTAGCAGGAAGGGTAGGGTTGTCAGCTGACCCCTTCCACACTCAAACAGCATAGACACAGCCTCCACTGGGAACAGAGCCCACCAACCACCTCAATGCTCCAAACAGCGTGGGGCTGGGGTACTTGGTGAATAGGAGTGGGAGTATGGGCAGGGGTGAGATGGGGTAAGCCAAGCTGCATCTGGGCCAGGTGTTGGTGGGTCAGGGGTCCAGTGCTGGTAAGTCGGTTTCTCCCGCATTCTCTAGATCATGGGAATTGTCAGTCCCACAGCTGTGGAGAGGGGATGAGCTTTCCCAGCCCTAATGCTAACAAGGGGAGGGATTTTTCTCTGTGCCTCCCCTGTGGCAGAGTCTGACCAAGTCACAGATTATCCACTGGAAGGAGGGAGAAGGCAAAGCAATGTACCCTGGGATGCTGGAGGGCAGGGTGGAGGCTTTTATTTGGAAGGTTAAATGTATAAGTATTTGTCTTTCCAGTAGAAACTCTACCAGTGGTCACTTGTACCTCATCAAAGGTGGTAGGAGTTTTGGTCACTCCACTACTTTTGTTTTTGTAGAAACTGTTTGAATACTTGTACAGTTAAGGTTTCTATCATTGGAACTGACATTTCACGTGAGTCACACCAGCATACAGTGTAGAACAAGTTAATCCCTTAGGGCTCCTATACACAGGTGAGGAGCCTGGTCCAACACACTAGAAAACCACTGTCAGAACAGACTCAATTAATCGAGTCTGCTGGAGCACGAAAATTGACATGCTCCAGCAGCTCACATGTCACATGTATCAGCATTGCTGTGTGTCTCTGCACTGACAAAATGGTGGCAGTGCGCTTTGAAATAAAACACATCGAATGAGCTTTGGTTCAGAGTGCCCTGCCACCATTTTTTCAGTATGAAGACACACAGGAATGCTGATACAAGTGACACATGGGAACTTTTAATTAGAATTGGACTTTGGGTATTTTTTTTAGCTGGTGAAGGTGGAGCCTGACCCTGATTTCTTGTCCCCCTCTGGTGCCTGATACTCCCCACCCCACCCCTTACATTCCCCACTGCCTGCCTTCTTGCATTGCTTTCCCCAGTAATCTAAATGCAGGGGGAACTTCAGAGTCCTCCTGCCCCACACTGCAGGAAACAGCCTTGCTGGGAACTGGCTAGGAAGTGTACAGGTTCCTTCTTCCCTGCTGGTTAGGAGCAAGCTAGAAGGAGAAATCTGTGAGCTTCTGAGCTGGGCTCCCTGCAGTGTGGAACAGGACCATCTCTAGGACCCCAACATGACTATTCCAGCTGGGAGCTGTGGAGAGTAGATGTCCAGGGAGCCTAGCTGGCTGAAGACCTCAGCAGCAACACAGAGTCCCTGTCAGAGAGGGAGGTGAGATTAGGGGAGCCATGCAAGGAGCAGTTGGTAGAAGCATGCTGCTGATTCTGTCTCTGACCTAGGCAGGCTCCTGACAGCTCCCAGCTAGAGAGGACTGATATTCAATTCTAAAATGAGGCTTTGTTTTCCCTTGATGCATGCTGTAAAAAAACCCTCATCTTGGAATTGAGTCAACACAGTAATTGAATATACTAGCTACTCCCTGGCTGTTGTGCTGGTTATAAGGAAATGACTATCCTATATGTGTCCTTTAAGGAATCACAGCACAGCACTATTTCTGACTTGAATGGCTTCTGTTGTAGAACCCTATAGTTTATAGGGGGTAAGAATAAATCTGTAGTAAACAGCTCAAGTACTAAGTCTGGATAAAATTTACAAATCAGGAAATCATCTGTATAATATTCTTTCTTTTTGGAAAATAAATATTTTTGTGTATGTTCTGGTTGTTATTCATTACTTCACAGTCACCACATGTTGGAAGCAGTATTCATTCTTGTGAGTTATGGCAAAAGGAAGCTAGATTTTCAAAATTTAAAAAGACATTTTTACATGCAATTATATGAAGCAAACTGGGGTTCCTCCAGACACTCTGTTTCAAATCTAAGCAGCTGTTAAATAAAGCAGAAAAGTCTACACACCAGAATTATGAACCTCTGAAACTACTTCAAATAACATCACTAAGGATGCCATCATCTCAAGTATAGCAACTTTCCTTTATAGTCACCCGATCTCCAAGTGGCCCGCCCACCTGTTCTTGGGCTAACCACTCACCTTCTCATCCGCCACGCCTTGGTCTTAATTAATTAATAAATAGATGTAATTAGGCTGGAGGATGCCCATTTACTGCCGCTGCTAGGGAACGCTATCTGCAGCTCCATTCCTTCTCTACACTGCAGCCCAAGCCTCGCTGATGACATCATGATGTTCTCATACCTGCCAGTCCCCCAAGACAGGGCCCAGAATCCTACTGTAGGACCCCATCTGGGTTCCTCCCTTCAGGTGGACTCTGCCGCTGTCATACCAAGCCATATATCACCCTGCCATTGGTTCCCCTTCAGGTGTGGTCCCCTCACTGGGACCTTCGGCTCACACTAGCCCTGGCCCACCTCCAGGCCAGTCGGGACCCCAGGCCCCTGGCTACTTACAGTGGGCCTCCTTGTCCTTCTGACCCTCCTGGTCCTGGCTCCCACCTGGGCCAGTCAAGGGAAGCTCCAACAGGCCCTGATGTATGACCCATATTCTTATCCTGGGGTCTCCCTCTCTGGGTCCTCCTTTATGGACATGGGGAGCTGGGTACCTCACACCATGACTGGTGCCTCAGGGTCTCACAGGGTACTCTCATTCCCCCCTGGGCAGTAGATCGTGGTGCTACGACTGGTGTTATCTTTGACCCACACTCTGCCTCCCAACAGTGTAGGATTTATTGGGGTCAGGGCTCAGCTCTCACTCTCTCTGGCTGAGCCCCCTCTCCCTTCATAGGGCTCCACATCGCCATCTCTCTGGGGCTTCTGATCACTGTCCCCTCTCACTGTGGTTCCACAGTGCTGACCCCCTCTCAACTGGGGCTCAGATGTCATATTTGACCCAAAGTCTGCCTCCCAGCATTGGAGGACTTACTGGGGTCAGGACTCAGCTCTCCTGCCCTCTGACTGAGCCCCCCTCTCCCTTCACAGGGATCCACACACTGCCCCCCCCACTGGGGGCTCCACACTGCTTGTAACACCCCCTTTACTCAGGGTCTCAGGGCTTTCCTCCACAGATGGGCTCAGGTGGCTGTAGCTGTGCCTGGCCCCAGCTTTCCTCCTTGGGGTCTCAAACCCCCAGAGGGCTCTGGCGGCCTTGGCCACACCTGGCCTCCTCGGGGCTCACCCCCCCACAACTACCTCCGGTGTATGCGACCCACCCTAAGTTGAAGGCTAAGGGTTAAGGTGCCCCTACCCACCTTTCACTGGGGTGATCACTGGCCTGGCATTTCCTGGGGGCTCCTGCACCACTGGAAGCCCCATCAAGCCACCCACTTCCAGCAGGGTGTAGTGTCTGGTCATATCCAGGACCAGGAGCCTCCTACCATCCCCTACAGTGCCTCCATTACCTCCAGATGAAACTCAGTAGCCTTCAGACCATGCAATGTTGTTGCCTCTCTCCAGCAGCCAAACTGCCTCGTTTATATAGGCAGCCCTGAGCCTAAAATGGCTGCCCTCATTAGGCACCTGGAGGCTGCCAGCTCCAGGGCCTTAAAGTGGCAGGCACATCTAGTGCCTTGCCACAGTCATATTCCAACAACTTGACCATATTGATAAAAAATGGCCATCTTGTTTAGAATAAAATGACCATGAGGCCTTGTTTGTCATCTTTCTCTAGAAAATATATTCTTTTCCATTCCTTCTGTTGTCAAAAGAGACCACATCTGGAGGAACCCTTTCCTATTTCTATTTCATATATTAAATTAAAATCAAGCGTATTCAAATATTGTATTACTTTTTTCTTTAGCAGAGCTCAGCTACTTTCTTAATGAATAATGCACGCGTGCACTCATACAAAATATAATAATATTGAGCTAGTTACTTCTGAGGTCTGATTGAATAAAGAAGATCATAAATAACTAATACAGCATTCTATTGAGCTCTTCTGGTAAACCCTGAAGGACTTTTGCCACTGACTTGAATAAAGCCAAGAAGATATCACCCTATAAATCTCAGAGGAGTGGACATAACATTCAGATTGTGATGGTCTTCATAACTGAATATAGGAATGTTCATCTCTATTATTAATTCAAATCTGGTTTAAATCAGAAATGACATAGACTTTATCCTTCATCATATTATGCATGAAGGACTTACATGAAACATTAGTTTTCACAATATCATGTAGTACTTACTGGACAATTCTTCAGATAAATACACCCACACAAACAGTCAAAACCATGAGGTCCAAGCAAAGTAAGTAAGGTTTTTAAATTCTGAACTGCCTTCCCAGTGGTAGGCAGCATGGCTATCCTAAATTAATGACAATTAAATCTATACCTATATAGCAATTGTCAAACAACAAATAAATGGCACTTATAATATCTATGTGCTAAATCTTTTATTGTTACAGACATTTGCACTGTTTTTTCATGTGACTGAACAATATCTAGTATTCTAAATTCCTATGCAGCTTTCACAAAGGCTTCATAATTTATAAAAAGAACTTCCCACTAAACATATTTTCTTCTGTCTTCCTATATGTTGGGTTTTCGCCCAAGACTGCTCTGGTCTAATGTCCAAAAATAAGACATTTCTGTCACAGGCTTGTCATATAGTTAATTAAGATGTTATTTCTTGGGCTATAAAGTACAAATACCTTCATTATGTCATTAGAGAGTTCCCTTGTTTCAGCAGTACATATTTGATCTGATAAGTCACACGTCCTTAACAATACAATATTGTAAATTATACAAAATTTTAGACTAATGCTAGATTATTGTTAGATAAGTTTACAATAGTCAGAGTGCTGCAGAGTTGGACATGTACCAGTTAAGGCAACCAACTAACCCAACAAATGAAAACAAATCAGACAGTTAAATAGTGCACACATATCAACTGTAAATATAGATTAAGACACTCTGACTATAGTTAAAATTTGCTTCATGGTCCCAAGCAGAGAAAGAAGTATATACAATGCATTTCTGTATCTATTAGAAGTGGTATTTCTTTATAGAGACATGATGTCAATCAGTGGACTATTTCAGGACAACACTGTTAAGATATGTTACAATAGTTAATACTCTCTTTGTTTTGTTTAAACAAGTCAATGTTTAGTGCTTAAACATAAGCAGGTTTTATTTTTTTTTAAAGTTTGTTAATGGGAATTCATACTGGTTCACTGAGTCTGCACATCATTTTAACATTGATGACAGAGTTGATCTTGAAGGTAGAGCAACTCTAAGTGTGTGGACACCCTCATCAAACACTCCCTAATTGCACATCATTAGTTATGACTTATAACCCTTCCCTGGAACCTGCACAGAAAATCCTTCCTCAAACAATTGTAACCCATACTAGAGGAAGACCCAATTCTTAAAGAGATCTTCCCAGAACCCCCCATTCTAGCCTTTAAACAAGCACCGAACCTCGCAAACCTCATCACCAGAAGCAAGCTCCCTGTGACCCAAAACACACCAAATGGATCCAGACCATGCCAGGACAAGAAATGCAAAACCTGCCAACACATCTCCACCACCCCCACAATAACTACACCCCACAAAAGAACCATCTTTATTCCTGGACCTTACACCTGCACCTCCAGAAATGTTATACTTCTCATCCAGTGCTCTAAATGTCCTGATGAAAAATATGTAGGAGAAACCAAACAACAACTGTGCACCAACAACCGTGGCATTGATGCTTACACAGTCAGATGACTGGTAAACTGGCTAGATGGTCACACCCAGAGAGTGGTGGTGGATGGGTCATTTTTGACCTGGAGGGATGTGGGCAGTGGGGTCCCCCAGGGCTTGGATCTGGGGCCTGCATTGTTCAAAATCTTTATCAGCGATCTGGATGTGGGTGTGGAAAGCACGCTGTCCAGATCTGCTGATGACACCAAGTTGTGGGGTGAGGTGCGCATGCTGGAGGGGAGGGACAGAATCCAGCTAGATCTAAGAAAATTACAGAGGTCGGCGAATGAGAATAGAATAGAATTCAATGCAGATAAGTGTAAGGTACTGCATCCAGGGAGAAGGAACCAGCAACACACCTGTAAGCTGGGGAACTCCCTTCTTGTCAACAGTGGCAGAAAGGGATCTTGGAGTCATTGAAGACTCCAGAATGAACATGAGCCGCCAATGCGAGGAAGTAGTCAGGAAGGCTAACTGCACCTTGTCATGCATCTACAGATGCAGCACAAGCAGGTCCAGGAAGGTGACACTTCCCCTCTGTGCAGCATTGGTCATGCCACAGTTGGAGTACTGTGTCCAGTTCTGGGTGCTGCACTTCAAGAGGGGTGTGGCTAGCACTGAGAGGGCCCAGAGGAGGGCCACTTGCATGGTCAAGGTGCAGTGGGGCAGGCCATACAAAGAGAGGCTAAAGGGCCTGAACTGATTCAGCCTCCACAAGAGAAGGCTGACAGGGGATCTGGTGGCTATTTACAAACTCACCAGGGGGGACCAGTAGGAATTGGAGAAGGCTCTGCTCTCCCGAGCACCAACCGGGGCTACTAGGAATAACAGCCACAAATTGTTAGAAGTGAAAGTTCAGGCTGGACATCAGGACACATTACTTTACAGTTAGGGCTCCCAGGCTCTGGAATGGGCTCCCAAGTAAGGTGGCTCTCTTTCCTACTTTGGGGATCTTCAAGAGGAGGCTGGACAGATACCCGTTCCTACCCAGGGCAGGGGGTCAGATCCAATGATCTGTTTAGGTCCCTTCTGACCCTAAGTACTATGATACAATGAGGATGAATGCACACTGAAAATCTATCAAAAACAAGAACAGGGGCACATTTTTCACATGACAATCATTCCCTCTCCGATCTCTCAGTTCTAATACTCCAAGGGAACTTACAACACACTTTCATAGATGAGCCGATGAACTTCGCTAAATAAATCTACTGGATACAAAAAATCATGGACTCAATATAGACATTCCTCTACCCTTATAGACATATAGACATTAGATTTATGACACATTGTTCCATCAAAAAGTCAAAACAGAAGTTGAATCAGAACAATGCTGTCACACAGCCCTAATGGGCATACACATGAACAAACTATTATTGCACCATACAAAGGTGGATATATTACGTGCATTTTGAGAAACAGCAAGCAAAGAGTAGGCATACTCTGCTTCACTGAGACACTTCTTACCATGATCCTTAGGCAGTGTAGACATGTGTTGAATGTTTATAGTATTCTAATTCTGTTCTGCTTTAGGGTTTCTCTCTCAATTGCACCATGAATACAATTTTTTTGATAACTGCAGGGTTTTCTCAGGAAGGGTAGAGAATACTTCTTATTCTTGGTTTTGTGTTTAACATCAAAAAAGCTATAAAACTCAATTACTATATTTCTTCAAAAATTATGTATATTCATCAATACTATTGAAAAGAGGAATGGACAAAACCTCACTCTAAGAGTAATGCACTTTTCCTGATGTCCTATAGTCAGCAAGTACATCATAAAACTCAATGCTCTGTACTTATGCATGAATACAGTCATGGTTGCCTAAAAGCGTTACTGCTCTTCAGGGCATTTTGCTTTGTGGCAGCAACTCAAGGCAATTACCCTGACCACGGCTGTAAAATATAGATAACTAGGCCAGTAAAGCAGAAAGGAAAAGCAGGTAGTTTGGTTTGAATTAATAAGCAGTGTATATAGTTTATAATTATAGATTATAATTGAATCTAAAAAGGAGGGGGGGAAACTCACACAAAACCTGCATGAAGAATACAGACATACTCCGTGCTTGGAGGGATAGGTAGTTAGAAGTCCAGTAGGGATAGTTGCCAAAAATTATAACTAGAAAACAGAATATATCTGGCAATGTTTTTTTGTTATTGGACTTACAGAAAGAGGAATAGATTTTCATCACAATCCTATATTGTATACATGATGATTTACTGCAGATTAAATAAGAATGCTGCAAGCTATGCAAAAATTATTCCAAAGCTTTGCAACATAAAAGTTGCTAGAGTCAGAAACAAAGCTTAAAATGGGGTCAGCTGATTCAGTTTCATACCATTAAGTCATAAGAAATACTAAACCAAATGTTTTTCATCCAAATTTTTACAATTTAGTATATCCCACATTCTAAACATTTGGATGAAAAACAGTTGGTTTAGTATTTCTTATGACTTAATGGTATGAAACTGAATATAGATATGTATATATGTGATATGAAACTGAATATATATATACACACACATATACACATACATATGTGTGTGTGTGTTACTGTTGCTTCTGTGCCATCTATATTTTCCATTATCCTGGAGCAGTAAAACAAACCCATGAAAAGCTTTTTTTAAGAAGAGGTAAGCTAGAGAGGAAACAAAAAATATATGGATCCAATAACAATACCTGCCAATTGGCTGAATATAGAGGAAACAACTACAAGACTTGAGACAATTTAAAGGGAGAAGCCTGGTATTTTTCAGTTTTGCCAGGTAAAAGAAATTATTTTTTTTCCAGCAGAGTATAGAAGAAAGATGCTCCCTCTCTTTCTACACATACAAAATACCAAAAGGTTTGTGCTGTGACACATCACATTTACAAGAATAAACTAAAGCAAAAACAATAAATAGACATAAGGAGTTTCATAAGGGGTTCATAAGGGGTGGGGGGTGGAGGGGAGGGCACAGTATTTCTAGTAATTGAAATTATGACTAAACAGCCGACTGAACAATTGCATTTGGACACTTTTTTTTAAACCATAAACTTTCATTCTGCTTTTCTTCCATTCTGTCCTTTCCTTTCATCAGAAAACAAAAGCCTCCTGTTTCCTCAGCTATTGTACCACTTTCCCAGCATCTTTGTCTCCAAAAAGTCCAGTCACATATCAGTTCTGTGACATATATAGCCTCTGATGTTTTACTGGAGAAGACTGATATTACCACTTGTTGGATAAACAGGGATTTATTTATTTTTTACAAGATTATCCAGAAACAGACAAGTTTGGAACTCAAAATGAAAAATCGCCATTTAATTTCAATCACACAATTGCTTAAAGGACAACTGTATATGACAACACCTGCCATTTACATAAGAGAAAGATTCAATACTAGTTGAAGTCCATGGAGAAACTCAGTGCAAGTTATAAACCCCACAAAAAATAATTAACATTCCTATCCCAAAAAATGCTATTACATAGAAATTAAGTGTTATGGATCCATCTGAGAATGAATATGATTAAACTGCTCTTTAGCTGAACTCCTATGAGATCCTATAAGATCTTAATACAGCTCCAAATATTTCCAGAAATGAAAATATATCTATTTAAAAATAGATTAAGGAAACAAAAACAAAAACCAAACAAACAAACAAGATATTACACTAATCTTAAACTCCCCAACAGGATGGCAAAACAGAAATTGCAGTTCATAAGTTCATAGATGTAGGGTCAGAAGGGACCTGAGCAGATCATCAAGTCTGACCCCCTGCCCTGGGCAGGAATCAATACTGGACTTATAAGACCCCTGGTAAGTTTAAGCTCATATGACCCTGGCTAGGTAATTATCAAGCTTCCTTTTAAAGACCCCCAAGGTAGAAGCCAGCACCACTTCGCTTGGAAACTGGTTCCAGATCCTGGCCACCTGGACTGTGAAGTAGTGCATCCTGATGTCTAGCCTGAACCTACTCTCAGTCAACTTGTGGCCATTATTCCTTGTTACTCTGGGAGGTACTCGGGGGAACAGTCTCACCCATTCCCCTCTGGTTTTCCCGTAGTAAATTTATAGATGACCACTAGATTCCCCCTCAGCCTTCTTTTGTGAAGGCTGAACAGGTTCAGGTCCCACAGTCTCTCCTCATAGGGCCTACCCTGCTGCCCCCTGATCATGTGAGTGGACTTCCTCTGGACCCTCTCAATGCTGGCCACATCCCTCCTGAAGTGCGGTGCCCAGAACTGGACACAGTACTCCAACTGTGGCCTGACCAGTGTCCCATAGGGGGGAGGATCACCTCCTTGGACCTTCTTGTGATACATCTGTGGATACATGACAAGGTGCAGTTAGCCTTGCTGACTGCATCCTAACATTGGCAGCCCATGTTCATTTTAGAATCTATAATGACTCCAAGATCTCTTTCTGCCACTGTGCCTTTGAGAAGGGAGTTCCCCAGCCTGTAGGTATGCTGCTGGTTCTTTCTGCCCCAGTGCAGTACCCTGCACTTGTCACTATTGAAACCTATCCTATTCACATTCGACCACCCCTGTAACCTGTCCAGGTCCAGTTGTATCCTGTCCTTCCCTTCTAGCATGCCCACCTTGCCCCAAATCTTGGTGTCATCAGCGAATTTGAACAGGGTGCTTTTCACACCCTTGTCCAAGTTGCTGATAAAGAAATTGAACAGTGCGGGCCCAAAGACCAAGCCCTGGGGAACCCCACTGCCCACATTCCTCCGGGTCGATTATGACCCATCTACCACCACTCTCTGGGTGTGGCCCTCCAGCCAATTTTCAGCCCATCTGACTGTGTAGGCATCAATGCCACAGTCACCTAGCAGTCGCTTCTTTTAACTTAGAGCAATATAATATGACACTGTATTCATAGATATGTTTGTTTTGACAAATGAAGTGCTGCAACTACCTCCAGATTTGTCACAGATATCTCTTGTTCTCGATCAACCAGGGATGTGGGGTTTCCATTCATGATACAAAAATGCAGTAAAACCCACTTTTTCTCCTTTTAAGGAGAAAAACCCAGATTTTCTCCTTTAAGGGAGAAAAACATGGGAAAGGGTGGGTTTCCCCTTATAGGCTGCAAGGGGATGGGGGAGAGGGAGAAGGGCAGTCAGGCAGGGGGCATGTGTACTCATACAAATGCACTTGGCCACCAGACAGCCTGGAGAGCAGCTTCCAAAGTAAGTTTGGTGTGGTGGGATTGAGGATCCCATAGTGAGAGAGGGAAGGAGGAAGTTGGGCAGGGCTGGAGCTGAGGGTACTGCCCAGCCTGGGAAGCACATGGGGCCCAGGTCCAGAATGCATGGCCGCAGGGCCCAGGTGGGGGAGTGGGATAGGGCCATGGGCAGCTCATCCAGGGCAGTGCGGGACTGGTTCCCTGCCACTGTGCATGCTCCCAGGGAGGGGCCTGGGGGCCATGTGCCCCCCAGATTTTTGCATGGGCCAGATGCGGGCTGCCTGCTGTGGGTTCAGAATCCCCACCCTGCTGTCCTCTCCACAGGGCCTCCACATCCTAACAGCAAGAAGCAGAGCAGCAGGGCAGAGTGGGGTGGGGAAGGTCAATGTCACCATTGCAAGCCCCACATCACCATAGCAAAGTGTCCCCTGCCCCCTCAGAAGCAGTGAGGGGCACATCACCATGCTGTCATCCCCACTGCTGCCAGGCAGGCAGAGGGTGCTTTGCTATTGCTGTGTAGGGCTAACAGCAGTGGCATTGAACTTCTCTGCTCCACTCTTCCCTGCTTTTCTGGGTCACACCTGCTAGGCTATGGAGGCTCCAGGGGAAGAGCAGCAGGGCAGGGAGCCTGAGCCCACAGTGCACAGCCTGCCCCCGCCCTCCCCACCCTACATGGGCTCCACTCAGGCTATGCTGCCTGTAAGTGAGGGGGAGCCGGGCACCACCAGGGATGAGAGGGCTGCAGGACTGTGACTGGGGAGTGAGGGGCACTGGCAGGACCAAGGGGTCTATGGGTGCAGAGTGAGGGGCACTGGCAGGGCCAGGGGGCTTAGGTAGGAAGTGAGGAGCACAAGCAGGGGTGGGAGTGCTGTCAGTGGGGAATAAGGGGAACCAACAGGACTTGCTCAGGGGGTTGTGGGTTGGGAGTGAGGGGCAGCAGCAGGGCCAGGGAGCTGTGGTTGGACAGTGAGGGGCACAAGCAGGTGTGGGTGGTCTGTGGGTAGGGAGTGAGAGGCAATGGCATGGGCAGGGCACCAACATGTCAGATATCAGGGCTGCTCAGTTCCACAAAGTAGTGGCAGGGGGTGGAGACAGCCATAGCTGGACCCATATCCAGGTGAGCAAAGGGGGCAGGGGGAGCTCTGATTTTCATGATAAAAAACCAAAAACTAATGCCAACATTTATAGGTATTTAGAATTTATTTTATTATAGTGATTGAGGCACTGGTAGGCTTCCAAATATATATATAGTGGCATTTCATTTTAATCATGGAAAAACATGAATTTCTGGGGTTTAATCAGAGAATTTGCAGAGAATTTTAACCAGACAATCCCTTCCCCCTCGCCTCCCCCCCCAATCAAGCAATTTGCAGTTTTTAAAAGGAGAAAACCAGGATTACTGGTAGTAACATAACATTTCTTATTTTTAGACAGTAAACTTTGGCTTCTTCATTTTCTAGTGACCTCAGACATCTTGAAGTGATAACGTTCTCGGTACTTGATATGTATAATACAAGCTATTCCTTGCATCAAATCCACTATGCTGTAAAATGTTATGGACATGTATAATCATGGTAATCTAGGATAGGTAATGGAGTGGCATGAGTGACAAAGAGATGGAAAGTTAAAATACAGAAACAACACAACAGAAATTTTTAAAGGAAAAGGTATAAATCCGTATATAGAAGTTGATGCATTATTTTGATGTACATAACCCATAATGCTGAAGTGCAAACTCATTCAGAATATGAGTTTATGCGAGTGCTTGACAGTTAATAAGGAAATGAATAATAATACAATTTCATGTCCCTCCATAATTTGACACAAATGCTCACAGTACTAATTTTCTATGTCCCATGATGTTTTCTTTATAAAGAAGATTGGAAAACAAATAAAAAAGCAAAATAAATAAAACATCAGAGCACATGAACATAGCATTCAAACAAAGAAATGAAACAAAATGAAATAAAAGATATGAAACAATAGCCTAAACTGGAAAAAAAAAGGCTTTTCAGAGACAGGTGTAATTTCAAATACTGTATTATCCCTGGCTCTTCAATGAGAAGAGATTTCTGTTTCAGTTATCTGACTGCTAAATATGTCCAACTACATAGTAACATTTCCTGGCCTATGTACTCTGCTACATCATTTAGAACATTTTACAATATTTATTCAGAAATTTTAATTCTGCTTCATTTTTCAAGTAAAAACATATTTTCAAGAATATTAAAATAATTTACATGAGACTGTTTAGGGTTTCTAATTCCATTTGTCAATCCTTAAATGCATTTCAAGGAACACCACCACCTTTGTTTAAATCTTATTTTAGGACTGATGATTACAATTGGCACTGGAATTGTATTAGTTCCCACAACCTTCAAAACCTAGATAAAGACCATTCCTAATCCCTAAAGATTACAATACAAAAAAGACAGTGGAAAGAAGCAGAAAAGGGCTGAAACTAGCATTTATCATAGTTGCTAGCAATACAAACAAGATAACCGGGGTGGTGACATACATATTTGATTACATGCTGGCTTAATGTAGTTTTTGTTATAAGTGAAAATAAATTGGACTCCTGGCTCCAGAATCCAATCCTCTTTGCATGTTCAGTCTGTGTTTCTACATGCTTCTCTCACAACAGTTCTTTCTTTTCCACCAAAATTGAGCAAATATCTTGTAAAATAAAAAAATTTAAAAAGTATGCCCCGGGCCAAAGCAGCATATGTTTTAAGTGCTTTGCAGGACAGAAGGTTTAAGCAGCTATAGCTCCGCATAGATTAATGGAGGTAGAAGGTCTTCAATTGGAAATTTATGACAGAACAAGAGTGGAGTTGTGGGCAGTTACTAGGAATTCACTGCTGTAAATCACTGCCCTCCTTTAGCTTCTGGTAACTTATTCATGAACCCTGCCCATAAAGTAATCCACCCCTAGAGAAATGTGGGAAAAAAGCATGGAGCTGTTTGTGAGAAAACTAAACAGATAAAGTCTGATTGGCAGAGTAGATGGGAAGTGGCATGATAATAAACAAGGGCAGAGAGGTTAAAAATAGGAGGATATGTATCTATTTTGGGTACTTACAAAATAGAATTAACTGACGGATACAAAGCAGGGCATCTCTGTAGCAGGACTGCTACCTGGGTCACCTCCATTCAGTTATGCTATTGTTAACTGATACATACTAGTATAAGCTCTGCTTCTATGCACTTCATATTTAAAGTGTTCTCTATTTTTAATTTTGGTTTTTGTTTGTTTTGTTTAACTTTAAAAACGAAATCCTAACCACTTTCTAATTGCCTTCAGGAGACCTCAAGACAGAAGTACCCATGAAAACAAATTTACTGTCCCCTAAGGAAATTTCTGATTTTTAAGTTAGTAAGAGAAAGTCAAGAAAGAAGAAGGAATGTGCCACTAAATTGCAGAAAACAAATCTTGCCAAAAAACAAACACAATTGAAATCTGCCCCCAAAATATGAATTTAAGCTGTTAAAACACTTAATAAAATAAACATGCTTCTATGTGTGGTTGTTGCATGTCACCTCTGGTCTGCTTTCAAATAGATTCATAGATGCTAGGGTCAGAAGGGAGCTCAACAGTTCGTTGAGTCTGACCCCCTGCCTAGGAAGGAAAGAGTGCTGGGATCAGATGACCCCAGCCAGGTGCCTATCCAAAACTCTCCGTGATTATATTTTACTGAAGATGTTATGTTTAATTGCCAAATTGTTCATAACATAGATTCATAAGGACTAGTTAGGGGTTTAGTAGTGAAACATTTGGAGTGATAATTAGAACATGAGCAGTCTTCGTATTACCAGAGATCACAGTCTGATCAATCCCTTATCTAGATTGAAAGTTTGTGGCATTTCTCTTCAACTGAAGCACTTACCTATCAGACAAAGTATTAAAACCTGCTTTACAGGGTATTAAAAATTATATAAGGAACTTTTCATGTAGAAGGCTAAATGATGTTTCTCTGAGAGAACCATTAGTTATGTCTCAAATGTGTTTAGGACCACGATCAAGATGAGATAAAACATCTCTCTTTATACCCAGCGTATGTTAATGTTTACCTCAAGGTGAAATGAGGATGAAATTTGGTTTAATAACAAAGTAAATTAATTTAATACAGAATTTGATCATTGCTGTGATCAAAATGAGGATGAAATTTGGTTTAATAACAAAGTAAATTAATTTAATACAGAATTTGATCGTTGCTGTGATCAAAATATATTAGAAATATTTTGTCCATTACTAATGCAAATGAACTTCACTTTATATAGAGCATATGCTTTAAGGGATATCAAAGGTGACAAGAAGAACCTAATGACTGTTAGAAAAGTTAGGAGAGCAAACTTAGTTGGCAATATGAGATGAAGCTTGCCATAAATTGATATTGATCAAAGCCTCATCCCATAATTTTAATAAAAGATACCAGAATCCTTAAGCATATAGAACAGCCAAACAGTGGCAGAACTCCTTCTAGGATTCCTAAGGAAATATAGCATAGGACTAGAATTTCTCTACCAGATTTGTATTTAAATAAGACCAACTCATCCAACAGCAAAGTACATCTGCAAGCCTATATGCTTCAAAATTACAAAGCACCACAGTACTCCTAAGAGTCTCCACAAGTTCTGTGCTTACTACTTTGCTTAGTAATACACATTTTCAATCTTATCTCCAAAAGACATTCCTTAGAAACTGTCCCAGGGGGACAACAACAGAGGGGCAGAATACTCCTTCTGCAGCATGGGTCATGGTGAGGATAGCCTGCCATGATGCCAAGGAAACAACTCCAGTAACTGGGCAAACTCAGCCCCAACAGGGCCAGCCAGGCAAGCCAAGCAGCAGAGAAGAAAATGCTGCGTGGTTCATCAGCCACTTTTCTATGTGGCTGGAGCCTGTGCAGAAGAATGTTGTCATTGGTGAACACCGCCTGCTTAGGATAAAAGCTGGCAGTCAGAAAAGAGCTGGGGGAACACAGCAGTGAAGAAGCTGAAGGTTCTTGCCCCATGCCAACCAGGGGCCTCCCAATCACCACAGGAAGAGGCTGGTGGGGGACCCAGCAGAAGGGTCCAGCTCCAAAGAAATTGGGCCCATCACCGACCGGTGAGGGAGCCAGATCACTGCAGCATGCTGAGGGATCTCCAGATGCAGGACACATGAGTAGGGAGGAGGCTTAGGCCCCTCTGTGGAGTTCCTGTTATTTCATTCTCTTTTGGTTTCCTTTTTTATGCTCTGGAGCCAGGCAAAAAGGCCACCAAACTTACGCTGGGGGCTGAGTGTCCCGGGGCCACTCTGGGACTCTTGATGAGGACAGGCGAAACGCATCACTGGGTTTGCCTTTCCACCCCATGTAACCCCATGAGACAAGGTGTCAGAACTGTAACTAAGTCACAGCCTACAGGCTGCAGGCTATAGCCCTCGAAAAGAAAGCAGTGTGCAGAGTTGACATGCCGACAGGACACTGAGAGACAGAAAGAGTAGGAGATCGGGATGTGACGCTTAATCTGGGTTGGCTGCCCATCATCCAGCCATCCCAACAGACTGGTGCATGGCTGGGGTGTAGGGGAGCACCCGCTGGTGATGACACCTAGTGTGTTCCCGCCTGCAGAAGGGAACCCTGTACTGAACACAGCACCCAAGACATCCAAGTATCAGGGCATCCCTTGGGGAGAACGCAATCCAACAGTGCAGCAACCAGAGCCATCTCTGCAGAAGACTCTGAGCTCCCACTCCAAGGCTGCATGAGAGAGGCTTCATGACCTATAATGGAATGGTCACATTGCAATAGGTTTAAGTGAGCTACAGCGTTTTTAGCTCTAAGTTTAGGGACTCTTTTTCGCCCTTAATTTTAGATCCTGAAAATCAAAACCTCTCTCTTACATGTGATTAGGGCATTGTTACTGACAAAAAATCTCCTAGATTGTATTTCTTTCTTTGTGTATTTACTGCACAAAAAAGAAAATGGGCTGTATGCCCATCTTGAATTAAGAAATTGCTACTTCATTTATTGATAGAGAAAGGTACTACCTGATCTATTCTTTCTGAAGATCTTGTAACAACCAGGAAAGTAGCAGCCCAGTGATCAAACCTGCTGGAAGACTGCTGCCTTGCATACCCTCATGCCTTATAAGTGTAAAGCAAGTGTCCAACCCAAGTCTAGCCATTAAGTCTTGGCATTATCCATCACTCATGCACTGGGGCAAGGTGGAGAACACTAAGGAAGTAATGGTTATATGTGAGGACTGACTATGTTCAGATAAAAGGTAGAGTAGGGAGACGTCTTAGAGATTAGCTTGTTTAAACAGTCAGGCAAGACAATCTGGAATGACAGCTGTAAAAATTATTAAATGAGTGTTGATCCAGATAACTTACTTTAATAAGAACTTTCTGGTTCAGTTGAGACCAGGGTTGGAAGAAGGAATAAAAAAAATCTGCTTTACCCATATAGTATCCTAAACTTGCTATCCCCTCAGTTAAACAGAGTTGCTAGTGATCCTAATATAAATTTCCTTAGACCTGCCATGAATCAAAGGAAATACATGAGGTCCGTTTATGTAAGATTATAGTTATGTTTATAAATATGTTTATACAAAGTGAAAAAGTATACCTTAGGTATTAGGTTTACCTATGTATGCCTTTATGCTGCACCCTTTACTGTGCTGGCACTTAACCTTAGGCTGTGTAAACAAAGGTATTACAAAAAGAAAGAAAATAGGGAGAAATAAGATAGCAGCTATTCCGTAAGAAAAGTGAATGGAGTCATGCTTGAGCTACATTGTTTTTCTAGATCCCTTAGAATAATTCATAGGACTCTGGTTGTTCATAAAGTTGCTTTCATGTGGTTTATTTAGTACTTTAGCTCTACTCATTCAGTGGTTCCTCTTACTTTCTAGCTTTGTGAACAGAAGGGACATTACATTTAAATTTTAGCTCCTCTTGCACTTAAACATTCAGAAGAATCCATCTTCTTTTTAGTGTGACAATTCTATATATGAAACTGGTTTCTTGAAAATCTAAACCTTCCCTGCATCCATGCTTACCTAAAATTCCATCTGTTCATTATCGCTGTCTCTTGTAGAGCAAGACTCTTTCTACCTGCTCAGAAAATGCATGCACAGCAGTAAGCAGGGGAAGAAAGGAACATGACGCAAGGAATTTGATATCAAAATTTCATAGTACAAGATGGTTTTGATGCCATTAATTCTTTTTGTACCCTGGGTCATGATCTATGATTCTCTAGTAAATGTGAAAAAGACATTTATAAATGGCAAACAGAAAGGCCAACTACTTTATTGCTTTCTGATTTATAGGATCCTATTTCTTTTTTTATGCAATCAGAGAAACTTTCAGAAAACATCATTAACTGCTGAAGTTTTTTTGAGGCTAAGAGTAATAAAGGTTTACACCATTTCTTATCTTTTTCTTCTCTTGTTTTATTGCCTCTCTTCCCTGGGAATGCAAATGCTGCAAACATTTGCATTTATACTAATCTTTAAGCATGTACAAAAATTCCATGCAATTCTGTGAGATATGTTTACTGCAGCACACATGACAAGGGGTGCTACATGTGCTCCCAATTTAGGGCATCATAAAATGGCAGGCCAGCCATAAAATGGTCTATTTTATAGAACATTTATATAATACAAAATGCAGACTATTTTTATGGCACTTTAATCTAGGGTGACCATATATCCCAGATTGGCAGGTACAGTCCCAGACTTCAGAGGTTGCCTCAGTGTCCTGGCCATTGGAAACAATGGAAACAGAAGTGCTGGACTGGTGTGAACCCATGTGTGCCTGACTTCTGACTTAGGAACCATGCACATACAGACATATTCATGTCAATTTGAGACTTTAGCTTCCATTATCTCTAGGGAGCCCTGCCAATGGGTCTGGATCCTTCTGGGCTACAAGCTGAATCATTTGCCCAGTAGAGCTGGTGGGGAAGGGAGGAAAGAAGCTGTGTGTGGGGGGAGGGAGGGATCGTAAGTGCACATGTGCATGCACTGTCCTGCCCAGCCCTGCTTCTGCGAGCTGTGTGTGTGTGTGTATGTATGTGTGTGTGTGTGTGTGTGTGTGTGTACATATGCACACATTCCATGCTATCCTGCCCAGCCCTGCTCCTGGGAGTCAAAGGCAGGCAGGGAGGACACACATGCCTCTGATCTTGGATTTCCCTCAAATTATTATGGTTACCCCACTTCAGACAGAATGTATGGTAGGTCAAGCCTAAGACCAACAATCAGCTGATTGATGCTAAATGCATTCTTTTCATCTGTCTTCACTGTCATAGATGTTACAGAAATTCCCTCATCAGATCCACTCAGCTGTGGAGCTGACCCAAATTGAGGTTTCACTAGATAAGGTCCTAGAGAACACTGTTAAACTAAGCAGTAGCAAATCACCAAGGTTTGATGAGTCCTGAAGGAGCTCAGATAGGAAATTGCTGAACTCCTAACCATGGGATGCAAGCTACAGCTAAAAACAGTATGGTACCAGAGGATTGGAGGACTGTCAGTGTGACTCCCATATTTTAAAAAGAGGATTTAGAGGGGACCCAGGAAACTGCAGGCCAGATAATTTAACTTCTGTTTCCAGAAAATTGGTAGAAACAACAATAATAATATTTTTTTTAAAAATCGTTCAGCATATGGATGAACATGACTCTCTGGGGAAGAAGCAACATGCTTTTATCAAAAGAAAATAAATCATGCCTCACCAACCTACTAGAGTTCTTTAAGGATGTCAATAAGCAGGTGGATCAGGACAATCCAGTTGACATAGTGTATCTAGACTTCCAAAAAGCCTTTGACAAGTTCCCCCATTAAATGCTTGTAATCAAGTTAGGCAGTCATGGGATTACAGGCAAGATCCATTTACCAATTAGAAATTAGCTGAAAAATAGAAAACAAAGACTGAATATAAGTGGTCAGTTTTCAGGATGGAAAGAAGCAAACAGCAGAGTCTCCCAGGGATTTGTATTGGGACCAATGCTGTCTATCATATTTATAAATGATCTAGAAACAGAGGTAAGTGGCCAGATTTGCAGATGACACAAAATTATTCCAAGTTGTAATGACCAAGGTGTTTTGCATGGAGCTTTGGAAGCATCTGGTACTATTAAGCAAATGGACAACTAAATGGCACATGAAATTTAGTGAAGATAAGTGTAAAATGATGCCCATGGGAAAAAATAACCCAACCTATATCTACACTATGGTGAGCTCTACAATAGCTATTACCACACAGGAAAGAGATCTGGGAGTCATTGTAGACAGTTTGCTAAAAACATCAGCTCAGTGCTCAGCAGCCATCAAAAAGGTAAACCAAATATTAGGGATTATTAAGAAAGGAATTCTAAACAAAACAGAAAGCATCATCGTGCCTCTTTATAAACCCCTGGTGCATAGTTGAATAGTTTGCCTGGTTCTGGTCCCCAAGCCTCAAAAAGGATGTAAAAAATCTAGTGATAGCATAGTGTGAGGCATGAAAGAGTGGAAAAATATTGTGGCCCTCTGTTTTGGAATTTTTATACCATGAATTTTGAAAACTAGTCAATTCTTTGTATGCAAGGAAGAGTCACTGTTATGGGAACAGGGGCCGCTGATGGGCAAACTCCTTTAGTGTTATGGGCAATCTAATTAGCTCTGTCACTCAGTAGTGCCAAGTATCCACCTGAAGAATCATGCTGATACAGCAACAGCACTTCTGGTTCATAAGGCAACCCATCCAGAGTAGCACAACCTGTTTTAAGGCACTGCTGCTGTGCACACTATGTATTGCACTGCATCTTAGATTGTCGATAGCAGCAAGCATTTTCCTAAGTTATGGTAGCAGGAGAAAAGGTCTCTTAACATGAAGCAAATATTTTGATTCAAAACATAAAAAGTATACAGCTAGCTGAATTGTAAATATCTACATCAGGTCACAATAAAAAAAACTAGAAAATGGCACTTTGTTTTCTCAGTGCTAGCAAATTTCCCTCTTAGACCATTCAATTTGTGCTGCTGTAAAATAGATCAACCTTGCATTAGCACACTTTTTTATAGCACAACTAATTTAATTTCCCAAGACCAAGATCCTAAAAGCATTTTAAAACTTTAACTTACTTGTAAGTAAAAGGGAAAGGAAGGGACTGTCTGCTGAGGGACTTTTGGTGTAACCCCACCCCCCTCCTCCCTTCAAAAAACCCCCTCTGTAAATCATTTCATCTACTCCACATGTGCCCAGCATACTGTGCTGACAGTGCACAGCTACCAACTGAGAGCTAGAGTGGTGCAGGGAGTACATAATGCACTAAGGCATGGAAATGAAATCTAATGTAACTGATGACAAATGATAGTGATAAAGAACAAGAAGGGCTAAAGGGTTTTTGTATCACCCAAGAATGAACAAGAAAACTACATACATGGTATGTATGTAAGTGTTTTGAAAGAAAAAGAATAAAGATGGACTGCTGAACGACGGCATCTTAATGCCTATCCCTTGCCACAATTGTTTCATTAGAAGCATTGGGTGATGACCTGGTGAGGGGGCTGCGGGTGCTCGACCACTTGGGCGACAGCGATCATCGCCTGCTGGAATTCACCATCCAGCGCAAGGTGGCAAAGGCATGCAGTAAGGCAGCGGCCCTAGACTTTAGGAGGGCAGACTTCAACGAGCTAAGGAGGATAGTTGGAGAAGCACTGAGGTCCCGGAGGGGAGGGGAGCCAGGTGTCCAAGGAGAGTGGTCGCTCCTTAAAGAGACGATCCTCCAAGCCCAAAGGAAGGTAATCCCAACGAGGATCAAAGGGAGCAGGAGAGCACACAAGCCTCCGTGGCTCACCAAAAGCATCTGGGAATGTCTCCTTGCTAAAAAGGAGGCTTACACCTAATGGAAAGAAGGGGTCATCACCAGGGAGCACTATTCTGTAGTTGCTCGGGGATGTAGGGGGGTAGTTAGGAAGGCCAAGCCAGAGATGGAACTGGGACTAGCTTCCCAGATTAAGGACAATAAGAAGTCCTTTTTTAAATATATAGGGGATAAAAAAAAAGGTCCCGGGTAATGTGGGGCCCTTGCAGGACGCGATGGGAAACTTGGTTTTCACACCAGATGGCAAAGCTAACATGTTCAACGATTTCTTTGCCTCCATCTTCTTAAGTAGGGACCAGAACAGCCACCTCCCTGCTGGGCCCCCCTCAGGCCCTGGGGGAGGCACACCTGGGCCACGGGTTAGTGAGGATTTAGTTAGGGAGCTTCTGGAGGGCTTGGACGTATTCAAGTTAGCTGGTCCGGATGATCTCCACCCTAGAGTTCTAAAGGAACTGGCCGAGGTCATTGCAAGTCCCCTGGCATGGCTTTATGAGCACTCATGGTGTTCTGGTGAGGTACCACAGGACTGGAAGAGGGCCAACATGGTCTCCATCTTCAAAAAAGGCAGGAAGGAGGACCTGGGAAACTATAGGCCGGTTAGTCTTACCTCGATCCTAGGCAAGCTGTTCAAGAAAATTATACTGGCACACATCCAGGAGGGGCCAGCAGGGGACTGCATGCTTAGGGGCAACCAACACGGGTTCATCAGTGGCAGGTCCTGTCAGACCAACCTGGTGGCCTTTTACGATCAGCTCACCAGATCATTAGATGCAGGGGTAGCAGTGGATATAGTCTTCCTGGACTTCCGGAAGGCTTTCAACACTGTCTCTCACCCCATTCTCATTAAGAAACTGGGGGGCTGTGGTGTAGACACCCACACAGTCAAATGGGTCGCCAACTGGCTGGAGGGCCACACCTAGAGGGTGGTAGTGGATGGGTCCTTCTCAACCTGGAAGGACGTGGGTAGTGGGGTTCTGCAGGGCTTGGTCCTCGGGCCCGCACTGTTCAACATCTTCATCAGTGATTTGGATGAGAGGGTAAAAAGCACCCTGTTCAAATTTGCTGATGACACTAAGATGTGGGGGGACATGGGCACACTGGAAGGATACAACAGGCTACAATCAGACCTAGACAGGTTACAAGGGTGGACAGATGAGAATAGGATGGGTTTCAACACAGACAAGTGCAAGGTGATGCACCTCGGGAGGAACAACCGGCACTATACCTAGAGGTTGGGGAACTCCCCTCTTGTCAGCATGGAGGCGGAAAAGGATCTGGGGGTCATCATTGACTCCAAGATGAACATGGGCCGGCAGTGTGGGGAGGCAGTTAGGAAGGCCAACCACACCTTGGCATGCATCCACAGATGCATCTCGAGCAGGTCCAGAGAGATGATCCTCCCCCTCTATGCGGCACTGGTCAGGCCACAGCTGGAGTATTGCATCCAGTTCTGGGTGTCACACTTCAAGAGGGATGTCGACAGCATGGAGAGGGTCCAGAGGAGGGTCACTCGTATGATCAGGGGACAACAGGGCAGGCCCTATCAGGAGAGGCTACGGGACCTGAACCTGTTCAGCCTCCACAAGAGAAGGCTGAGGGGGGATCTTGTGGCCTGTTATAAACTAGTCGGGGGGGGGGATCAGCAGGCATTGGGGGAGTCACTGTTCCCCCCCGAGCACTGCCAGGAGTGACCAGGAATAACGGTCACAAGCTGGCAGAGGGTAGGTTTAGGTTAGATAGCAGGAGGCGCTACTTCACGGTCAGGGTGGCTAGGGTCTGGAACCAGCTTCCAAGAGAAGTGGTGCAGGCTCCTACCCTGGGGGTGTTTAAGAGGAGGTTAGATGCACATCTTGCTGGGGTCGTTTGATTCCAGTACTCTTTCCTGCCCATGGCACGGGGTCGGACTAGATGATGAACCAGCTTCCAGGGGAAGTGGTGCAGGCTCCTAGCCTGGGGATTTTTAAAAGGAAGTTAGATGAGCACCTTGCCGGGGTCATCTGACCCCGGTGCTCTTTCCTGCTAAGGCAGGGGGTCGGACTAGATGATCTACCTAGGTCCCTTCCGACTCTAGCTACTATGAAACTATGAAACTATCTGCTCAGGTCCCTTCCAACCCTAGAAACTATGAAACTATCAGGAGAAATCCTTCCTTTGTTAAGGGCAACACAAACTTTGGCCATTGTTTAAATGCCTACTCCCTTCTGAAATGCAAGTCGGCTGTGAGTTTTTCGTGCCTAGGATCACCCCACAGGGCATGGTGAAAAGCATGTGAACAAATATGAGTAAAACAGTGTTTCAGACATTATTCTCAGGTCATATTTGCTTCTACTTATTTTTATTCTAATACTGGTATCTGTTAGAAGAGTTGAAGGAAATTACAAAATGTCATTATCATCAGTCTCCATCAGTGACCTACCAAAAAACATTGCTTGTAAATTCAAAATAGTCTAAAATGTTTGTCTGTGTATTTATGTATGTGTATGTACACATTCATGCATTTTGTTTTGACAGGGAAAAAATAAAGTGACGATTCAAACCTGCTGTAAAAAGAGGCAACTTGCAGAGTTAAATAAAATGTTAAGAAACCTTCATTTATTTACCTTTGTTATACTAAACCCCTATTCAAACAGAAACCTTTGTCAGTGCTAGTAAACAAATTGCTGATTTCATCCTTATAATGATTAACAGTTTTTCTGGCCACAGAAATGAAAAGTGACAAAGCAATGTCCAGAGGCAGCCCTGTTTCACCAATTTTTTTTTTATCCTCCCAAGCATGCCACTCTTTCATTCTTTCTCTTGTGTTACACATTGTGTCACAGAGTACTTATCTTTTGTATATTCCGCTACAGTAATTTTGGATTTAAAGTACCTACAATTAGTTTAGCAAAATTTGATAATAATGAAATTACTTTAATTTGAACCATTTAACCTTAAGTGCAAGTGTGTGCATGTGCATGTCGCTGCATGTAGAAAGAGGAGCCAGTGTGTTTTTGCCCTTATTTTCCACCCCTTTTAATATAAACAAATTCAATTTATATTTAAATAAAATCATTAAATAGCTAGTAGGAGTAGAAGAAAATGGAAACTGGGTAAATATCAGACTATCTAGAGAGAGATCCACTTGAGGAATATGTAAATGCTGCATCTTTTTAATGCAGTAATCACTGGTTGCAGTATTGAATTTCTGACTGACAAATGAGCCATATTGTTTGTCAAAGTCTTTCATTTTTCCTTTAGGCTTTTGTTTTAATAAGGAAATTAAAGAATTTACTTTTTTGCAGCCTTTGAAGCTACAATCACTGGTGTATCATGTGACTGAAATAACAGAGACTTGGTGGGTTAGGTCACATGAATGGAGTACTGTCATGGATGGGTATAAACCCGGGGCGTGCAGGCAGCGGATCGCAGCTCTGCCCTGGTTCCAGACCACGCTGTCACCACTGGAAGATCCAAGCCCTGGAGCAGCATCCTGCCCACGTGCATGGCCTGCCAGCGCTGCTGGGGCTGGGCTAGATAGAAACCCTGGCCCAGTGCTTTCATGACGTGGGGTCTCAGTGAAAACCAGCCACAGTGACATGGACAACAGCTGCTTGGAAATGGAGTCTGCTATGGACCCAATCCAGCCCATGGGCTAGCCTTTGCCCACCCCTAGTATAAACTGTTCAGGAAAGACAGGCAGGGAAGAGGAGGAGTAAAAAAGCTGTGTGATTGCTCAGAGCTCTTTGAAATCTGTAATAAAACTGGAAACAGGGTTGTTGAAAGCCAGTTGAAAGGTTAGGGTCAGAGGGGAAAGTAATAAGGGTGATGTTGTGGTGGGAGTGTGCTATAGACCACCAAACCAGGAGGATGCGATGAATGAAGCTTTCTTTAAATGGCTAGCAGAAATTTCTTGATCACAGGCCCTTGGTTCTCATCTGGGGACTTCAATCACTCCCACATCTGTTGGGAAGGCAATACAGCAGTGTGCAGGTAATCCAGGAAGTTTCTGGAAAGTGTTGGGGACAACTTCCTGCTGCAAGTTTTGGAGAGGCCAGCTAGGGGCTGTGCTGTTCTTGACCTGCTGCCCACAAACAAGGAGAAACTGATGGGGAATGTAGAAATGATGTCAAATTGAGCAGCAGCAACCATAAGATGATTATGTATCCTGAGGAAAGGAAGGAAGGAAAGCAGTACAGTAGGAACCCTGGACTTCAAAAACTGATGGCCAGGATCCCCTGGGAAGTCCAAGTGAGGGGGAGAGGAGTCCAGGATTGCTGACTCTATTTTTTAAAGGCATCTTACTGAGGGAGGTGGAATAAGCCATCCCAATGCACAGGAAAACTAGCAAGTATGGCAGAAGACCAGTTTGGCTCAGCAGGGAACTCTTCCCAAAAACACAAAAAGGAAGCTTACAAGAAGTTGAAACTTGGACAGATGATTAGGGAGGAGTATGAGAGTATTGCTCAGGCATGCAGGGATGAAATCAGAAAGGCCAAAGTGCAATTGGAGTTGCAGTTAGCAAGGGACAAGAAAGGTAACAAGAAGGGTTTCTACAAGTATGTTAGAAACAAGAGGAAAGTCAGGGAAAATGTGTTCTTGCTGTAAAGAAGGCTAATGGCATACTGGGCTGCACTGGTAGGAGCACTGCCAGCAGATCAAGGGAAGTGATTATTCCCCTCTATTTGGCACTAGTGAGACCACATCTGAAGTACTGTGTTCAAGTTTTGGGCCCCCCACTACAGAAAGGATGTACCCAAATTGGAGAGAGTCCAGCAGAAGGCAATGAAAACGGTTAGGGGTCTGGGGCACATGGCTTCTGAGGAGGGGCTGAGAGAATTGGGCGTATTTAGTTTGGAGAACAGAAGAGAAGACTGAGAGGGGAGTGAATAGCAGCCTTCAACTACCCAAAGGGTGGTTCAAAAGAAGATGGAATTAAAGTGTTCTCAGTGGTGGTAGATGACAGAGCAAGGAAGAATAGGCTCAAGTTGCAGCAAGGGAAGGTTAGGTTACATATTAGAAATAATTTTCTTGCTAGGAGGGTAGTAAAGCATTGGGACAGGTTAGGTAGAGAGGCTGTGGAGTCTCCATCCTTGGAGGTTTAAGATCTGGCTAAATAACACCTTGGCTGGGATGATACAGTTGAGGATGGTTCTGCTTTGAGCAGGGGCTTGAACTAGATGACCTGCTGAGGTCATCCTCCTTGTAACCCTAGCTTTTTATGATTCTATGATTTCAACAAGCATTTCACTACTTTTAATTGACTATCTAATGTTGCATATATAATCTTTTTTAAAGCTATATTACTTTGAAGTCACCACTTATTATTGGTGTAGGCATGTTTCAAAGTACATTACAAGTTGGTTAGGGAATGTAATATGCTGTTATCCTTTATACTTTGATCCTGCATTTGTTTGCATGTCACATAGGTGTACATAGAAATATATTTAAACAACCGATATTCTGCAAAGAAACCTAAGAGACCATAAAAAATAGAAATATTAAGAACAAATGTATATGAGGTCCCAAAACAAAGCTTCTTGCTGAAAATGATAGGTAGTTTATAAGCAGATAGTTTGAGAGTCTGTCTCTCAAACTTAATATTTGTCTCTACACTATTCTCTGTTGGTTGTTTAAATGATAGTGTCATAACCAAGGTATTTTAGGTGAATAGCCTTGTCCAGCTTGTCAGTAAGAAGCAGGATATCTGCACTGGGGAAAATACTATTAGAAGATATTCTTCATGATTATGCATGTCTCAATTTTCTGCAGCTTGAAACATCAGAAGTGAAAATCTACAGTGAGCTTTATGCTGTGTGTAGTCTATATAAAAATGACACAATGCTGGGAAGAGTTTCCACCCCACAAATTATTAAAACGGGACAAATCACAGTCTGCTAAATGTGCTCAGAAAATGCTGCAGTATTCTTTTATTGCGGGGTTTATCTTCTATGATCATCATTCCCTGTAAAAGCTAATGCTTTTCTGTAGTTTCAAATTTTGGTCTGTTATATCCAGTAACTGTAATGCAGACTACACACAATAAAAATCAATGTTTTATTTCAACCTCCCATCACAAACTTATATCTGAAGTCTGAATCTTATGTTGGAGTATTGTACTGCAAATGACATAGTGATCTTGCCTCCTGGCATGTAAACTATTACAAACTTTTGTATACATTTCAGATTTGAAATATTGATCCCTGTCAGATAAACCTGGAAGGCCATAAATTTTCCTTTCATGCAGGCACTTAGAAAATTAAGCTTTTAATCCTCTTTGATATTTTAGCCAGATCCCAAGTGGCATGAACACGCCAAATATAAGTAAACACTCACTAGTTTGCAAAACTTAGATGACTTTATTCAAAGCGATCTGCAATAAGTAACAATTAAGGTGTACAACACATAATCCTTGCAAAGCTCATCAACACAGTTGTACGTGGATTTACCAGTAATTTTACCCTTGCTGTTACATGAGCTTAAATAGAATTTCTTGTAATAGGTTTATGTTTTGCAATGGCTACATCATTACAAACAAAAGGAAGCATGGCTCATATTTTAATAAAGGAATTTAAACAGAAGTACGGGTATCTGAATGTCAGATTTCCAACATGGAGTTTTACAGACCTTTGATTGAGAACCCCATAATACAGTACCAGAAAAAGCAAACTCTTCAAGATGCTATGTCTGGAAACACATGAGAGGAGTAATGCTTCCATCTCCCTGGGGCCCAGGCCAGGCAACTTTTACTTATTACTCAAAATCTACAAATCTGGCAACCCAGGATACACCACTGTCTCTAGCAGTGGCAGCATTATGGAGGGAGTTTGTAGCTATGATGACTCTCTCCTATTCCCATATACCACAGGAGCTACCAGCTATTTGAAGGATACCATGGATTTCCTAAAGAAACTAGCTCCTATTGACAAACTTCCAGCTACTACCACATTAGCTGCCATGGATGTCACATCCAACATATCCTGTGAGGCTTCTATTTCTATTACACTCTCCCACTCTGTCCTCTCACACAGCTATTTCACATTTTGGGACTCCCTTATACCTGCAAAATAATGGTATTGCCATGGGGTTTGATGTCTGCTTCTTTCACAGCCATCCTTTCAACCCCCTGGTTGCACCTAAGGTACCTTGATGACATCTTTACCATATCAACCATGGGCAGGAATCTCTAGAGAAATTTTACCAGGACTTGAACAATTTCTACCTCTCCATCAAACTGACTCTGGAATACTCGACCAAGAAAATTCAGTTATTGGATACCACCATAAAAGTCTGTAATAGTCATATCACCACCACACTGTAAAAGAAACTAACCAACTACTACAGCATTCTCCAGGCCAGCAGCTCTCATCTTATCACACCATCAGATCTATAGTCTACAGCTAAACTCTACATTACAGCTGTATCTGCTCTGATCCCACTGACTGGGGTGCACGCCTTAAGGATCTGGAGCACTTAAAATACAATCCTAAATTCCGTCACTGAAATCAACAGAGCCGGTCTCAGACCCAGCTCCAACTTGCTACAATGCCAACCCTGAGATAAGGAGAACAGAATCCCTTTGGCTGTCACCAATAGTCCTCAGCTCAAACTCCTTAGATACATTGTTAATGACCTCCAACCCATCCTGGAAAATGACAACCATCTCAGCTGGTCCTGGCTAACAGGCAGCTCCTCAACATCAAACAACATCTCTATATCAACAGACTACCTAAATCCTATGCTTACTAGACCTGTGTGAAGTGGCTAGCATTCACTTCGGATTCAGCCGATCAGGGGACAGTGATTCAATTTGGTGATTCGAATCACTGTCCTGAATCAATTTGGCCGAATCGGATTTGGAGATGTGACTGCTGCTGAACCTCTGAATCACATGGGCCCATCTCCCGCCCACTCTCCCAGCCCCGGCCGGGATCCGGTTTCCAGGTTTTCCAGAGGTTTTTCCCTCTGCTTCCTATGCTGGACAGGCAGGGTGATCGCTTCGTGAAAGAATCTCTGAATCACATGGGCCCATCCCCCACCCACTCTCCCAGCCCCGGCAATGGCTTCCCTGCCCACCCCAGCTCCCGGCACTTTGGAAAAAAAAGCCCCAACTCACTGGGTGCTGCCAGGCAGGGGGGTGATCCCTGCTGCTCCCCACTGCCCCACACTGCTCTACACAAGCTCCCTGCCCCCTCTCTCTGAGCCCCCCATGGCTGCCTCATCCGCCCCAGCTCCAGCCCTTTCAGAAAAAAATACAACCCCCCCCAGACTCACCAGTTCTTGTCTGACAGGGGGCAATCCCCGCTGCCCCCCACTGCCCTGCGCCATGTGGGGAGCTCTTCCATGGGCAGGGGGCAGCAGGGGGCAGCAGGGATTGCCCTCCCCTCACCCAGCAGCACGCAGTGAGTAGGGGCTATTTTTTAAAGCACCAGGAGCTGGGGCAGGCAGGGAAGCCATGGAGGGTGCTGGGGAGCAGGCGAGGGTCAGGTGGGGCTGGGGGAGCAGGCAGGGGATAGGGCCTGGCAGGGGTCCCCCCATGGTCCCCTCCCCCACCCCCTACTTACCAACTCAGAGTCCAGCTCCAGCTCCCTGCTGCAGCGGGCAGGGACTGCCTGAATCGTCAAGGCTCTCTGAATCTTTTCTGAATTGATTCGGACCGTTTTATTAGTCCCCTGATTTGATTCAAAATTGAAGATTTGGCCACCAAAATGGGCCAAATCTCCTCCATATTGAATAAGCACCCAAAGCTTTGTACAGCCCTAATGCTCACCAGACCCATCTACCAGTTGTGCCTCTCATCACCACAGACCACATCATTACAGGACCAAACAACACAGATTATAAATAACATCTGACATTCATTTATCTGATGCTCTACCAACTTCATATACACTAGGAGTCTTAACAATATGGCTTGCAGGCCACATCTAGGCCAGAGGACTCTGTCATCCTGTTTATAACCAGAATGTATCTGGGCCACATTCTGCCTACAGCACCAATGCCAAATTGTCCCTGCGTGATGGCTCGAGCACACAGTGGTTGTCTGTAGACCTGATCTGGCCTATGGGTTGGTCCCAAGCCCCTCATTCAGCCCACAGGGCTGGATGAGTTTGATACCCCTGATATATGTCACCGTTTGCTTAGTCTGCCCCTCTGCTTCCTATGCTGGACAGGCAGGGTGATCGCTTCATGAAAGAATGAACATATACCAATTCCAGAAAGGCATAAACCTGTGGCAGAACACTTTAACCTCCACTGCTGACCTCAGAGTAGCTGTTCTTAGACAACAAAACTTTTACAACAACTTGAACAAAAAATTATTTTATGAACCATACTGTGTTAAGTATCATCTGAACCAAGATTACAAACTCTTATCCAATTACCTGGATTAGCTTTTATAACCCCTAGATCCCTCGGTGGATTAACAGCTTTGTTTTTCTCTCTCCTATCTACTGCCTCTCCCAGCACTGCCCACACCTTTTTCCTCCTCTGTCCCTACCCTTTGAATTCCAACCAGTGCTTTCTATTACCAATTCCTGATCTGATTAAATAAGCTACTGCTTACAAAAGCTTATGCATCTCTGATTTAGTTAGCCTAAGGTACAAATCTTCCCTGCCTATCACTTAATGTCAACAAATGCTGGGGTAGCTCCTGGATATACCAAATACACACAACTCTGCATATTGCAATAACATTTCATACTCAAACAATACAAGTTTTCATTGTGCAAATAAATCTTTTGGTGGAATAAGAAGCTAAAAAAAAATAAACAAACATAAAAAGGTGATTGTTCTGAAGACTGAATTGGTATAGAGCTGATTAGCCTAGAAAACATAAATATTAGTTCAATCATATTTCCTTCCAATGAGGAAATGTGGCCTGTAAGACAAAGACATGTGTAGTCTGTCCAATTTATGAGGGCCATTTATACCAAAGCAATTTACATTTTTGTATGCTGATGTAAATTTGGGATCCTATGCAAACAGACAAGCAGTTACACTGGGGTAGCTGACTTTAGTAGGTGTTATTACCTGTCATAACTAGAAAGCAGAGATCTAGGTAATAATCTGTTTACATTTAACCCACAGCAACCCCTAGACAAGCTGCAGATGACACCCAATTTTATCAGGGGAAATCTATATGGATTCAGGTAACATGCATTGGTATAGAAGTAAAAATCTTTTTTTTCCCCTCCTCTCTGCAAAGGCTCCTTACAACCATTTAAGCATATTGTGTCCAAGTCCTAAGAAACTCAAATTAGATGCAGTGGCATGTACTATACAAACCATGAAGGACTGTGTTGTCTAAAGAAATAAACTTGCCATTTTGTGCTGAGTTCAATACAGGCTGTCACAGGAGAAACACAAATTTCCTCCATCCGATTCACCATGTCTCTGTGCCTGTGTGGATGTTTATGTCAGAGTTCAAAATGGGGGGAAAAATCCATACTATGTTTTTGCTCAATTTGCACAAAATTAAGTGATTAAAATGACACAGAGATGGGCAGAATCAGATGTTCTAAAAATAAATAAAGGGGAAAATAGTGTTTAAGCAACAAATACAAAGCACTTTTGGTGTTGTTAGATGGTAACTTAAATATATATTAAGGACCCTTAAAACAAGAGTGTCCACGCATTAGGGCAGGTAAACACATTCAAAGGGCTCTCTGAGCAGCTTAGAGATAAACTTTTTCCATCAAGGATTATCTCTAACTAGTTTTCGGGCAACTCATGTTGCAGTATGTGTGACTGCTCCACAGGCACAAACTAGTTAGGAAAGGTCCTCCAGCATCCCAGAGGGTACCAGTCTCAGGTGCTCTACATTCCCCCCACAATCACAGTGTGGACAGCCTGGGGAGTACCTAAATGTAAGAATCTCCTCTCCCTTCCCCTCTGCTCGCAGTCTAAGCTCCCCCTCCCACCTTTGGGAATCCCCCCTACCCCTTGGCCTCTCCTCAGTCCCAGGGCTGCCCCTGCCCTTCAGTACTCCTCCCTTTTCCCCTTGCCTCTGAGGTTCCCCTCTTGCCCCTCAGGGCTCCCCCCTCCCCCCCAGCTCTCATGGATCATATTGCTGGCCCCCAGTATCCACTGGCTCACCTGTGGCTGTTAGTCCCAGGAGAGTAAGCAGGGAAGAGGAACTTACCTACCCATTGGCTCCTGCCACTGGGTCACTGCTGCTCTTCAGGCTAAGCCAAGCCCAGAAAGCAGTGGTGGCAGGCAGGGTCCCCTTCTCTGCTTGCTCCCCTGGCATAGCATTGGCAGCCGCAGGTGAACCAGGAGCTGCTAGGGGAGGGGGAACAGTAAGCAGGGATCTGGGGTGCCAGACCAAATCCAGAGGTGTGTGGGGGTGGTGGAATAGGTGGCTGGCCCAACGCAGGTTGGCAGGGGAGGGTGGCACTCAGCACAGTGGGCTCAATCCGGGGGGGAAGTGGGGGAAGAGGGGATGGTGCCTGGCACATCGGGCTTCCTCACCAGCACAGATTGAACTCACCATGCCATGCACCACCATCCTTCCTCTCTGCCAGCCAGGGCCAGGCCCAATTCCAGCCCCCTTCTCCCTCCCCCCCCCCCACAACCTTGGCTTGGGCCTGGCACCCTAGGTCCACTCACCACAGCAGGCACATCTGGTCAGTGGGGGGCAGTCCTATCAGGGTAGGCAGGGACTGGTGGGCCGCTGACGGGAACCTGACAACCCCTGGCTGCCCACAGCCTGACCCACCTAATCTGCCCTTGAAAGCAAGTAATCTGGGCAGCCACAGAGCCAATATGGCCCGTAGCCACACCCCTGCTTGCCTGCTGTCTAAGAGCAGGCCAGAACAATTCATGCAACAGGAGGGGGTATTAACCCTTAATGTGTGACTGCTCAAAACACATGCTTACTTTAACACCAACTAAAATTAGTAAGTGCTAATTGTAATGTGCAACTACACCTTTTGTCTGGAAGTTTGCATATTGTATGTGTGCTATCATAATACTGACACTAGACCAATCATTCTCCCCTCTAGGGAGCCGCAAGATCCTTTGAAGGGTGCCATGAGGTGTGAGCAGATAAGTGAGATGTCAGGAGAAACTGATAAGCTAAGCAGGTAAACCTGGCTCAGGTGTATCCCTGTCTGGACAATCTTCCACCCCTAGGCTAAGTACAGACAGTCAAAAATCCCAAGAATGTATTGATCTAGTTTTTGCAGATTGGTCTAAGACCCAAGATGGAGTTTGCTGGGGGGTGGGGGGGAGGCAGGCAATGAGCCAACCAGCGAGGCCAGTGAGCCAGCCCTCACTCCTCTGGCCTAGTGCCTAGTTTGCCCATACGTTAATCAAGCCCTGTAGGGAGCAAAGGAGTGGGGTCATCCCTGCTGTCTGCCCAGCCCAGGGCTGCAAAATGCTGGGATGATGAGAGACTCTGATTTAACCTGAACCAGGAAGGGGTCTGGGACAGAAGTTTCATAAAGCTTTTTGACCTAAATCAGTTGAGTCTGATACTACATTCAATCAAATTTATCTTAAACCAGTTTTAGCCATTTTGAAATTGGTTTATGTACACTGAACTTCCATTCTGCTACAGGTTTAAATGAGTTTCTGATCACTTAAACTGGTTTGTGCATAACTTCTGTCCCTAGCCCTAGTGTCCAGTCCTCATGTAAGGTGGTAAGCACTGTAATACATAAATTAGTTTTTGAAACTTGGGTGCCATTCAATTCACAAAAGAACCATGGAGGAATGCCTCAAGTCCAATAAAGGATGCCTCGAGTCCAGTGAGGGATACCTAGAATCCAAAAAAAGGTTGAGAACCACTGCACTAGTTAATCGAGAGTCAGCTGTGTGCATTAAGATGTAAAGCAAGCACAGAGACAGCTGTGGAATATGGTTGTATTCCCTTGAGATATTTTAAGCCTTGCTTATAGCCATGTCATTGTATGATCCCATATCTCAGTCTCCATCTTCCCAGCCTTGGCCCAAAATTTTGCTGCTTATGGTCCTCACAGCCCCAAATACAACATTCAGACACATGCACACATGTGCATATTATCTATACAAAGTTTTTATTTAAAACTATTACTGTTGGATCTGGTCACAATATGCACAAGAAAACTTGGGATCTATCTGTGTATATTAGCTATACCTAGAAACACTTAAAATAAGGTAAAAGCTCACAACCTGCTGACAAACGTATATGAAAGCCTAGCAGTCTGCACATATCTTAGTTTATTCCTAGCACACCTTTTAGATCGAGGCTTAAAAATCTGACCCTGACATCTTATTCTAATTACTGTTGTTTAGAAATTTGTGTTATTTTATAAGGTAATGTGACCCATATTTTGTAGTTACATCGAACATTAACTTTTGATGGAAATGCATTACAAAGCCAATTAAAAATAATGTAGCAACAAAATAAACATCAGAGCAAGTCTAGAAATATGGCAGATTCATATTCCTGATGAACAGAAACGACTGCAAAATCAGATCCTGATAGACAGCAGAAGACTCATTTAGCATACAAATCTGCTGTACTCCATTGACTTCAATGAAGCTAGTCTGAATTATAGTATGAGGAGATCTTGTTAAGAGTATATTTGGATCCAAATCCATGTGTGATCATCTCTGGTTAAAAGAATAGAGTACAAAAAATTAGTGTAGTCTAATGTTAGAAGACAATATAAAAGTTTATAAATTAAACAAATACCAAAGCCCTGCATGGTAACTTGGACTTGTTCCATATTGCAATCCTCCTTTATAGCACTGATGAATTTTTAATATGCCCATTAATTTGTACATAATTATGAACTACAATTATTGCTCTTTTATGTTGAGTTACTAGTGTTGATGGGAATGATATGTAAAAGCATTTTTAAAAAATTTTAGACTCAGTGTTTGAAGCATACAAAGTGATTAGAAGGGTTTTAAAACAAGGAAGGATTTTAGTTTAATTTTTAGTACACCTTAGGGCTTTTGAACTAAAACACTCTCACACATATAGGAGCATAAGACTAAAGGAACTGACTGGATCATCAAGACCAGTCCCCTTCAATTACAGGCAGTACATCATAACGTTCTTTTCAAACTCATAGAACTCCATGTGGGGTGGATCCAGAGGAGTTGCAGTAACTTGGCTGCATGCCCCTTTGGGTTTGCACTACACCATGGGAGCCTCAGGTATCCTTTTTAAGGTTCCTAAAAGCAGGTGAAAATGTCCCTTCCCTCCCTCTTCCTGCTCAAAGACATTCCTTCTCCCTACCTCTTTCCTCACCTTCCCCTTCTGCCTTTCACGACTGTCCCCAGGAGTGGGGAAGTGCCAGAACCATTCCTGCCTACAGCCTGGGAGCAGGGCTTAGCTAGGGATAGGGACACTGGGCTTCCCCTTCCCTTCCCTTGCTCCAGCCATGCTATTGCCTCTGTCACCTTTCCAGATGAGCCCAGTCCCCACTCAGCCTGTCTGGCTCTGGAGCTTCCTCAGCCTCCAGGGTATGTGGAGGAGGCTCTGAGCAGGGGGTGCAACCAGCCCTGAAGTATGTGCTGCTGCTCCTGCATCCCTTTTGGGAAAACCTGCATCTACCTCAGGTCCCACATCTGAAATATTTATGGGCTTACTTCCCACAATACTTTATTTTATAGACATAGATTTCATAGACATTAGGGCTGGAAAGGACCTTGGAAGATCATCGAGTCCAGCACCCCGCCCAAAGGGCAGGAAGTCAGCTGGGGTCATAGGATCCCAGCAAGATAAGCATCCAATTTGCTCTTGAAAGTGCTCAAGTAGGTGCTTGAACCACCTCTGATGGCAGGCTGCTCCAGACCTTGGGGGCTCGGACAGTAAAGAAATTCTTCCTTATATCCACCCTGAAATGGCCATATAGTAGTCTATAACCATTCAACCTCATCATCCTTTGGGGCACTCTGGTGAACAAACATTCCCCCAGATCCTGGTGGTCACCCCTGATAAACTTATAGGTGGCCACCAAATCACCCCTGAGCCTGCCCTTTTCCAGGCTAAAGAGCCCCCTGGTTCTCAGCCTGTCATCATAAGGCCTGTTTTCCTGACCTCTGATCATGTGCGTGGCTCTTCTCTGGACTCTCTCAAGCTTCTCCACGTCCTTTTTGAATTGTGGAGCCCAAAACTGGATGCAGTACTCCAGCTGCGGCCACACCAAGGCCGAGTACAAGGGGAGAATGACGTCCCAGGATTTGCTTGAGAAGCATCTATGGATGCAAGCCAGCATTTTGGTGGCTTTACTAACCACAGCATCGCATTGCAGGCTCATGTTCATCTTGTGGTCAATGAGAAGAGACCCCCCCAAGTCTCTTTCTTCCATAGTGCTAGACAGCATAGCACTGCCAAGCCTATAAGGATGCTGCAGGTTTTTCTTCCTAAGGTGGAGAACCTTGCATTTTTCGGTGTTAAACACCATCAGGTTCTCATCCGACCATTTGCTGAGCCTGTCCAGGTCAACCTGTCTTCTGGTGTGGATGCTCTACCCCAAAGTTTGGTTTCATCGGTGAACTTGGCCAGTCTGCTTCTGACTCCAATGTCCACATCATTAATAAAGCTGTTGAAAAATATGGGGCCAAGGACAGAGCCTTGGGGGACCCCACTGGTCACAGGAAACCATGATGAGTGACTTCCATCAGTTACTACCCTCTGAAACAATTTTCCAGCCAGTGGATCGTGGTAGACCCAAGGCCACAATTGGCCAGTTTCGCCAAGAGGTGATCATGGGATACGAAATCAAAGGCTTTTTTGAAGTCAAGATATATGACATCAATCTCTTCTCCCTTGTCCAGGTGACAGCTCACTGGTCGTGGAAGGAAATGAGATTGATCAATCAAGCAAGACCTACCTGCAACAAACCCATGCTTCCCTTAGGATGGCCTCTTTAATAAACTTTTCTAAGATCTTCCCCAGGATAGAAGTCAGGCTGATGGGCCTATAGTTAGCCAGATCCACTTTCCTCCCTTTCTTGAAGATAGGCACCACATTGGCCTTCTTCCAGTCTTCGGGCACTACACCAGAGAGCCAAGAGTTTTCAAAGATCTATGCCAGAGGCTGGGCTATGATGCTCACCAGCTACTTGAGTACCCTGGTGTGTAAATTGCCAGGGCTGGCTGACTTGAAGGTATCTAGCTTCTCAAGGTGTTCCTTCAGAAGGTCAGCATTAATGGAGGGCAGGGGATCTCCCTCACCCGGACCTTCCTGTCCCATAGCGGGCATGGGCGTCCCATGGGACTGATGAAAGACAGCTTTGGGGACTGATGAAACACTTTGATGGGGAAGTTGTTGCAGAACCTTTTAGCTGTGATGGTTTGGAACCTTCTAATTTTGAGGCTATTTTTTTAACTGATAATTTATACACATTTGTTTTTGTAATAAAACCATCCTTACCAGAGACAGCTGTTCTCCCTCCCAAGGCATCACTAGATATACATAAAAGACATATATTTTTAGATATCAGTCAACTCTCCCTTAGCCTTTGGTTGATATTCTAAATAAACCAAGCTTTTCTACTTTCTCCACTGGAGAGATTTGAAATTGCTTTTAGCATATCAGTAGCCATTCTCCATACTTTTCCTGTCTGAATTTCTCTTTCTTGAACATGAGTGATGAGAATTACATTCATTCTTCTGTATCACTGTTGGAAATACATATCCTGAAACATCCATGTTTACATTTACACTTTTCATAGCTGCATAGCTTTGGGGCTCATCTTGATATCAACTAATATACTAATCCTGCTCAGTGTATTCCAATTCCGAACTCTTAACTTACAGCTGTAGCTTTACTTAGTAATTCCCTAGTGCCTGACCTTGGAGTTTCTACCACTGAATTTAATTCCATTTCTATTCCTTAAAGTTCTAAAGGTTGTTTAATTTCTTTCTGCATGATATTCCAATCCTCCTCTGTATTAACAATGCCTCCCAACATGATGGAATCAACAAATTTAATTAGCACATTCACAAATTTTGTGCTAAGTTCATAAATGAAAATATTAATCAGTAAGATTTATCCCCATTTCATCAACTGTGCCACAACCCTCTTTCCCCAACTACTCAACTGGAATCCATCGTATATTATTTTCTCATGCCTCCACTCTGCTTATATTTGGTTGGTGATCAGATGAACCTTCACTTTGAGCATCATTACCAAATATTAATTTCTCAATTCTCCCAAAGTGATGTATTCAAAAAAAGAGATTTTAAAAAATAAAATCAGGTGTCTTGCCACACAAATAATCATAAATACAAGTGCATATTTTATCCTTTTCTCTATAGAATCATTAAATGCTCAGGATCATTTCCAGGAAATATCCATATAACACAGGAAACAAAAGCTTCAGCAGTTTTTCTTTCTTTTCTTTACAGCAGTTAGGCTGATTCAAAACACTTGATGAAAACAATTCATTACAACTGTTAGATTACTGAACATGGAAAGTAGTAAGGAACCTATGACTTTAAAATCCTAAATATAGGTCCCTATTTAGCCACCTAAATATGATCTAATTTTAATCAGTCAATGGTTTTTACTGGACTTAAGGGACAGAGAGCTCAGAGGGACCTCCTGAGCCTCAGAAACCAATCCTCCCTCCTCTTTTGCAACTATATAATATATCACGTAATCCCTCATTAAAATTTATTGAGATATGTTTAAACAAGGTAGGTTTCTTGTCCCTACTTCTCCTGTATATCTTCCTAAAATATGAAAATCTGCAGCTGCATTTTCAAAATTTCCATATACCAAAAATACCAAATAACCCCTTGCATTTCATTAATATGAATATCAGAGGTTTTTTAGGCTATGAAACAAATACTTCCACCTGACTTTTCCCCCCATAATAATTCAAGAAGCTTATATCTGTACAACTGCTAAACACCATGTGTACTATCAATAGGTTAATTATTTGTCTTATAACCACAATCATTGCTAGCTTTGCACAGGCAATATCACAACAGCTTTCTGTTAACCTTTATTCATTTTTTTATTGGCAGACTTCTCATTGTTATAAGGAGGCATGTAAAATCAATAAAATTTTAACTAATTCCAGCAATTGCGGTAGAAAATAAATTCTCTTGTATCAGAATCAGAATCAGAATCCCAGAGTTTTATAAGGCAACTGCCTCACTAAATCTTTGCTATGATACAACACAATGACATGGTTTTCTAAAATAGTACATTCTACAGCTAAACCTCAAGGTTTAAACTTAAATCACAATTAGGTATTTCATGGTGTGTAATATAGTAAAGGCTGGACTGGATCCTAGCACCAAGCTCTTCTGCAACCAACATAGCTTACCACCAAAGTAATCTCTTCAGTTTCATGTTTTTGAGATGTAAAAGAGCCAAAGAGCAAAATGGAACAGTTTTAGTGGTCCCCATTTTTCTTATTAGGGATCATTAAATCCTTCAGCAATATCTTCATTCCCTCTATATATGAGTGTTAGCATAAAATAGACTCCTAGCTTTGTGAAATTTCAGAAAACACCCATGGCTCTAGATCTGTTCCTCTAGTATTATGGAACATCATAAACATGGTGGAGCTAAGCCAAGAGAAAGCCGTTTTTGTATAACTAATTTATCTTCAATCTGAAAAGGGAAATTCATTCACCAATGCTAGAAGTACACTGAAAAACATTTATACTAAGTACACACTGTCAAAAGCCCAAGGCTGAATAGATTCAGTCTGCACAGGTTAGTTTAAGCTGCATAGATTTAACTGATAAGCAAGTGAACAGACATTCACTTTTGATTCTGGAAATGCAGTCACATGCCTGCAGTGGGCAAAACCAGAAGCTGGGGGGCACAAGAGCATGTCTCCATGTTGGGCTGCAGCAGACAGCTTGAACCAAAGCTAGCCTGCTCAACTCACCCTGCAAGGTGGTGGGGGGTAGGGTTTGCAGGGGAGGTGCAAAACATCCTGGGATTCTGAGGGACTATGAGTTAATTTGAATCTGGAGGTGATCTGGGACAGAATTTCAATAAACTGATTTAAGCTAAATCAATTAGGCCGATACTATATCCATCCAGGTTTCTCATAAACTGGTTTTGGACAGTTTAAAAATGATTTATGTGCACTGAACTTCAATTGTATTGCATATTTGAACTGGTTTCTGATGTCTTATACCCATTTATGTGTAATTTCTGTCCCTTGCCCTACTAAAATTATGCTTACAAAGTTATTATGGTCGTTATTCAATAAACAGCTATCATCTCTCAGGGTCACCCTTGCTTATAGTCTTCAAATTTCTTAGTCCAGCCAATGATTTGCTGCGACCAAAATGACAGATTCAATTACTTTAACAGCAAGATTGAAGAAAAAATCTTGAAATATGGAGCTGAAAGTTAAGGATGCTTTTCCTGTATGTAAGTAGCATAAAATCATGTGGGACCCATTCTTTGTCAACTGTGTAAATGTATGGTTCACAAGTAGGTGATATATACAAGATTACAGTAGTATCATGTATCAGTTTCCCTGTGCTTCTAATTAGCATACTCCAGCAGACTCAATTAATCAACTCTGCTCTGCTATGTTGTAATTATAGCACATCCGATAAGCCTCCCCACAGGTCTACAGGCACCCGTTATGTTTAAGAGACTCTGAGGCCCCTTTATACCATTCTGGCAGTTTAAAAGGCCTCATGAAAATCCGGTTCTTCTGTTGCTATTCATAATCATTAAGGGCATCTATACACATGCTCTGGGTTGGAGGGGTGGATACTTTAATTAGAGTGGCTCATTTAATAAGCTTTAGTTAAAGTGCCCCCATTGCCATTTTGACACACAGGGGCGCTGAATACACATCATGTAGGTGCTGCTGGAGGGTGCTTATTAACACACTCCAGCAGACTCTGCTCCGAATGCTAATTAGTATTCATCAGAGCAGAAGTCCATCACATCTATAAATGCCTTATGATTCTTAAATATTTCTTCCTTCGAAAACAACATACGTAAGCTGACTGATTCCTGAGTATGAGAGGAACTCCACCTTTTAATCTGGTGTTTAGTGCTCCATAATGTACTTATCCCAAGATCATAAGTCCCAAAATCTTAAATTTCTGGGGAAAATGGAAGCTACGCATTATTTGTTACTGAAAATTTAACCTCTTTGACATGACACTTATCATGGTTTCAGAAAGAATCTGTTTTGTACCCAAGGTACAAACAAACTTAATATTACGAACGAATACTAGTTCATTGACATCTGCCAAAGAATGGAAAGATATTGGTGTTTTTTTCATTGTCTAGCAATGAGACAGGTGGGGGATGGAAACCCAAAACTCCACACAAATAACAAACTGTATTCAGGAAAAGTGTCTAAAATGAGAAGACTCAAACCCTCGCTCTTCCTCACTACTCCACAGTGAATGCCAGAAACCAGGATCGTATTGGGGCCACTATCCCATGTCACAGGCAAATATAGCCTGTAGGTAGTGTAAAATTTGAATTAGAAGGGAACACAAATAATAATTAAAAATGTAAAACCTCAGCTTTTAAAGCTCTTTGATATAATATTCAAAGGAAGATTTGTAATTTCGGTGAAAAAAAAATCAAAATTTATTTTGAGCTTAGTTTAAATTTTGTTGCTGATCAGCTAAAATCTGTTCCTCTATGAGACTGAGTCACATAGCTTGAAAGGCAACAATCACTTGCAAGCTGAGACTTGCTATCAGTCAAAGTTATCAACCACAGAAATCACCTAACACATGGTGTTCATAGATATAAGGCTGGAAAAAAAAACGACACCAAAATGAATGGAAATTTTGGCCAGGCAAAGAGACAGAATAAAACTAGGAAACTGCTAGTTTCTTCCTTGTAGAAGAGAAGAATAGCAGACTTTCACCTAAAATTATTTTCCCAGGAGAAGAAGGGCAGAGAGTATATAGGTGCCACTCATTGCTTACCTAGTTATTTTACCTGTGATATTTTAACAGAGGAATTGAAGAGGAACAGGACGGCCCAGAAGTCCAAGGCACAAATACAAAGGAAAGAGACATGCAGAAACAGCCATTTCTGTTGCTTTCTTCAAAGGAGAAAACAGCATACTTCCCTTGTCTTTGTTATTCCACAATATCCCCTACTTCTTTGGCTCATAAGCTTATTCATCACTATTTTTCCTAGCTTAGAGTATTATCTGCCTGATACAGTAACTTTTGCTAGATTTATTTTAAAATTAAATGTAGTGTATTGGTTTACTAAATAGAAGGTCACTACTCAATACTATGCAAGACTCAGTTTGGATACTGGTTTAATTATAACTGTTATAAATAAAGCAAAAGCACATACCTAACTAGTCAGCTTTAATGGGCTGTGTTTTAGTGGGAGTTGTGTTCTACTAAATAAAACAAGTTTAAAGGAGAAATACTTCATAAAGGTGATGAAGCTGCAGAAGCTGCACTGTAAAACTGTTCCAAGTACTCTCATAACAAACAATTCATACTGCTGTCCAATATCAAACACCACACAACAGGGGAAAGATTTTTGCTTGTCCCTTTATGGCTATGAGGGCATCACTTGCAATCTGCATTTGAGATTTGAGGACCTTGAATATTTATCAGCAACTCTTCTATTCCTAAGTACTGTCGCTTAACATTTCTTGCATCTAAATGAATTATTAGAATCAATATTAAAGAAAGAAGCATCTAGGGAAACAAAATGTGGTTTAACATTGATGAGATGTCAGACACAGCCTAAGAAAACTTCCTGATACAATATGTGCTTCTCCTGGCACGGCACTGAACAAAAATTTCTTTGCAAAACTACCAGCCATAGACCTTTCTTAAATCCATGGTAAGCTGTTGACAAGATTTTGCCTACACATGTGAAAAGGGAAAATCCCAAATAGTCCTACACTCAGTAGGCCACCACTTTACAAAAAGAAAACACTCTAAAAGGTATGATAGCGTAAGAAGTGATGTTGTAGCCATGATGGTCCATTAATTGAGACAAAAATTTCTTAGCGTGATATCTTTCATTGGACCAACTACATAGTTGGGATAAAGTTAGACAAGGTTTTGAATACAACATATTCCTCATCAGGATTTTGAATGTCTTGCTTTTGAAAGCTTATCTACATGTATCACCACTACACAGTTAATCCAATAAAAGATATCACCCTAAGCAATCCTTGCCTCTTCAAAGGCTATGAGAAATTTACTAACAGTGCAATAGACCTACAAAAGTAGCAATGTGAATCTCTTGTCATAAGAAGTATGTGCTATGGCTATTGGCACAAGAAAGAAACAGAAATTAATGTTAGCTCTCTGGTCTACAAACAGCATATGTATTTGTTTTGCAAACTACCCCACTGTAGAAAAGTCTGAGCGGGGATAGGATAACAGACTTCAAAATGGAAAAAATTACTGCAAAGGAGAAGATTATAAAAGGAACTTGGACAAAGCACAGTAAGTTTAAATTGAACAACATGGAGATTCAGATTAGATATTGAGGAGTTGGGAAAGACACTTTTTAAATGTAAAAAAAGTTAAGCAAAGGAAAGTTACCTAAGGAGGTTGTCAAATTTTAGTCATAAAAAACCTCTTAATAGGTTAGACAAACATCAGACAGAAATGGTTTAGGTATACTTGTTCCTGCTAATGCTAAGGGGTGGTTTAAATAGCCTCCCAAAGTATCTTCCATCCTTATTTTCTGTATTTCATTATTATGAAATGTCAATTTTACATCTTCCAGTTTACAAATCTGTGTTTATCAAAGTGCAAAACTTTTTCAAATACTAAAGTTGGTGATAGGAGACCAAAAAAACCCCCAAAAAAGATAATGATACATCAGTTTTCTTTGAAGCTGCTTATGATCCTATATAATGTTAAATTTACTTTTCTCTTTCGTTCCAGACTTTAAACAGCATGAGAAAAAAAGCCAGGAAGAAGTTTCTTCTTTCTAGCTTTTAAGACTCAACTAGTCTGACTGCAAGCATCTGGCACCATACAAGTAACATATGCAAGTTGTTTACAAGCTTTGAGGCCTCCTAGGAATAAAAAGCCTAAAGGCTGTTGTCTTAAAGCTTAATTTGTTCCGAAATGCCTTTCTTAGAAAATACTAAAATCTAACCTCATTCATTTTGATCAACACCATTCTTCAACCAATTATGACATCGCTAACAAATGTGGTTGGGTTCTGAAGAGAAGATCCTATAGAGAAGTCTGAAGTTTGGACGCCTAATTCCTTTAAGGTTATTTGAAAATTCCAATATGGAGTTAGAACTCCACACACGAGGCACCAAGCTTTTCTAAGCTTACTCTTCTATTATTGTACCTCCCATGTTCTGTATTTTTGGCAAGGGGAAATAAGAGAAGCTCTGCAATATTATATAACAAATTGTCCACCTCAGCTGGTAATGTAATAGGGCAGCAAGCTCAAGTGACTGTCAGACACATTCCCAAATTTCACATGCTTATACATGTTAAGAAACTTTGTTTTCCCTAACTGTATTGCTTGTTTTAAGGTTGAATGCACTGCATTGGCCACATACAAAACTCTTAGATAATTAAAAATATATACTTGTAAAGCACAAGTACCTTCTTTGTTATAGACAATAAGATGTTGTATTGGAAACTGAAAGATGTTTCATATCTGAGAGCTATGTCTGTAGCTATCAAACCAGAAATAGAGGAGAATGAATCTCCTTTTTCCGGTCCAGCACACAATGCTATTTTGGACCACCCACACAGGTTCATTGGTTTACATGTTGCTTTTTTTTTTTTTAACCAAATCAAGTAATTGACTTTAATAGATGATATAGCAGTCTATTGTCTCTGCTCAGCTTGTGGTAGTAATTACTAAAGTTACCGTTCAACATTTTTCTTGAGTGTTCCGATTGGACTTTTTCTTTTCCCCACCTTTTCCTCATTAATTTCTCACTTTCAACATAAGTTAATTCAACATAAACAGATAAAGATAAAATAAAATCAAAGGTAGCTGGAAGTATTTTTTTAAAAGTACACCACCTTTAAGCATTTTGAGATTACTCATCACCAAAAATGAATATAAATTGTTCCTAAAAATAGATTTCTTTCATTGTTATTAAACCTGGGCAAAACTTGTTTGTTTGTTTGTTTTTTTGGGGGGGTGGTTGGTGTACTGAAAACTACACAGCATTAGATATGACAAGCATCAAGAAATAATTAACTTATTTCCTCCAACAATAACATCAGTGTATAGTTGGATTGGTTAATTCCACAGTGACATATAAAGGAATAAATCTTCTTTCCTTTTCAAAATGAAGTAGTCATGCCACACTAAGATAGCAGTCACAGTATGTGGTGAAGTGCTATCTCTAATTACTCCTATTTTGTCTTTCACGCATTTCCCAATGGCTTGTTAATTTTTTAATTTTAAAAGTCTATCTTTACATAAATAGTTTGAGATTATTTTTAGGAGACTGTTTTTTTAAAAGAGTGTTTCAGTCTTCATTTCTAGAGCAAGTGATTTGAGAAATGTGAGGTAAGTTAAGTTACTGCTGCAGGGTTGCCAGATGTCCATAACGGACGTTCAATAATAAAAATGGGGCTAAATATGCCTGTCCATAAAATCAATTAAAAATTGATCCATCCATAAAAGCACTATACAATCAGAGCTTGATTGAAGTTCCATGGTTGAAAAGAAGCTGGAGCCAAGCTGACAGACAGACAGAGCACAGCAGTATTACCTGGTGTCTGAAAAAGAGTAGTGCACCCTGCAGGGAGCATTCTCTCAGGGCTTTGTAGACTCCTATCTTCTACACTATGTGTTGCTGCTGCTGTGAGCTCTGTCAACTGTCTGTAATACTGCTTGGTTGCATTAGACCTATTTGAGGGTCCCTGCTGGGGAAAAAAAGAGTGGGCCCAGTGGGAGTTAGTGCTGGGTGGGGCAGCATGGCGTGGGATATGGTTGAGGGCATCAAGATGTGGAAATGAGTAGAGAACCACTAGGATGGGGGCAGCATGGTGTTAAAACATTGTTGACATCAAGCAGGGTTGCCAGCTCAACCTATTTTTACTGCAAATTTTGTTACTGAAAATCAGACTTTTTTCCTTTTTTTTTTTTTTTTTACTATGGTCAGGATTAAACCCCTAAATTTGAACCAGTCCTTTTAATTGGGGCCTGGCAGCAGGGCTGGGACTAGCAGAAGCGCTACATTTACATTATGTAAAACATATATCAGAAAGTATCAGTAAAAAAAAAAATCTATCAGTAAAAAGTTGGCAGTTTATCAGTAAAATAATATATATTCTTGGGTTGACAACATGCACTGATATTCTATATGTACATAACACAAAGTGAAAATGGCAATGTAGGCAGAAAAGGCTCTCTCTAATTCAAGCCTAGCATTCAGTTGAATTCAGTCTAGTCCAAAATACATAACAATAGTTAAAAAATACATTTAACAGTCATGTTTATTTACTTCTATTTCTAGAAGTTAGTTCTCTGGTTCAATGGGTGGTAATATCAATACATGGAGTATCACAAGTACATCCATTACTGTACCATGTTCTAATGGAAAGTCACTCTTCATTACATTTCCCTACCACTATATCAGTGATTCTTAGCCAGAGTTCTGTGAGATCCTTTAGAGAATTCTGTGGGATGCTACACACTATGAACACTGTTATGTGATGCAATATGGCAGATACGTATTGTAGAGAGGCCCACCATATTAAAAAAAGGGGGGGGGTTCTATTCACATTGTCCATGGACTATGTTAAGGTATCATATGATAAACACAAGAACAGAATCTGAATGGACTTAAAATGCCATGTTAGAAATGAAGCCTATGAGTAGTTAAAATAACAAGAGGATGAGCTACACCAATCATCACTTGTTTTGGGTTCCTTAAAATAAAACTGGGACCCAAGAGGACAGAATAATTCAAACACAACAGTTGGTCTTAAAAAAATCAAGCTTACTAACTTCTACTCTTAGGCCGGAAACAGATGTCCTCTTTGGAGCATGATCAGCTGTGCTGCAATATATTGCAGCATATCAGCTATACTTCACAGATATCTAACAGATGTCACTAGGGCTGTTGTCCACCAGGGCAGTCCCCTACCCCTCCATGGGTTTTAGGGGACCAATCCTTAAAGGAAAGGGACCAGCTGCCCTGCCCCAATTTGGAGCACATGCCTGCAGATGAGGAAATCATCACTTGCTGATGCATACCTGTGATGATTGGGTAACCCATCCCCTTGTTAATTTAACTACTGTTATTTCCTCTCTTTCCTTTATCTGTATTCACCTGTTCTTTAATAAGAATCCAGGTTAGGTAGCCAAAACTCTCTTCTTCATATTTCTTCTTTGACCCTGTTTTCAAATACCTCTTTGGCTATAATATCTTTGATATCCTTTCACCAGTACAGGTTGTCAGGTCTCAGTGTGATTGATTAGATTTTGTACTATGCCTGGTCCTCTACCATCTACACTCCTCTTTCTTGTCTTTTGTCCCAGAAAAGTGGTCCCCAATGTAGCCAACAGCAATCATAAGTAAGAATCAGGATGAAAAAGAGAAACTACATTCTCTGTCTTCGTTCAACTTCCATCTTCATTTTGTATCTCTTGCTTTATTTCAAGGTAGAACAATTGGTCTTTAAATAGCTCCAGTGCATTTTAGTTAAGTGTTTAATTTTCACCAATAGACAAAAACATCTTTACAACCATCTAAAAGTCTCTCAAGCATGTGGTTTCCTCTGCAAAGATTCTTTACAACTAGAACTAGGTGAAATGCTTTTAGTGAATAGAAAATTCATTGAAAAATACAATTTCAGGGAGAGTAAAGGAAAACACATAGGGTCATCCCTGGATTACTTTTTAGCTTTTTCATTTTGCAATCAAACAAAAAACATACAGCATTCAATTCTGGGTGGCCTACCAAACAGAAAAATGCATTTATATATACCTTTCTATTAGCAATGGGCAGGGGTGGATCCTGGGGGTTGCACTGATGCAGTTGCATTCCCCTTTGATTTCTACTCTGCCAAAATGTTAAAACCAACTGCCTGGCAGGGACAGCAGCATTTCTATTCAGGCTACAGTGACACCATCACAGAAATTCATGGACTATTACAGTCTGATTCCATCTAAACTCTTCATTCCATAGGTGTTAATTGGTCTGTCTTCTTTTTAATTATCTTCATAAAGTTAATGGATTTCTAGAGTTGGAAGGAACCTGGTAGATCATCGGGTCTGACCCCCTGCTCCAGGCAGGAAAGAGTACCGTGGTTAAGTAACTCCAGCCAAATGCCTGTCTAATCTCCTCTTGACACCTCCAGGGAAGAGGAAAGCACCACCTCCCTTGGAAGCCCATTCCATATTTTGGCCACCCTTACCATAAAGAATTCCTTCCTGATGTCCAATCTAAATCTACTCTCCTTCAGTATTATTTCTGGTAACCCAGAGGGGTGCCCTGGTAAACAGAGTGTCCTCTATTCCCTGCCCCCCCTGATGAGTTTGTAGGCAGCCACAAGATCACCTTTCAACCTTCTCTTGTGGAGACTAAAGAGATTCAGATCTCTCAGTCTGTCTTTATAGGGTCTTACCTGCAGGCCCTCAACCATATGAGTAGTCCTTCTTTGAACCCTCTCAAGGTTATCCACATCCCTCTTGAAGTGTGGCACCCAAAACTGGATGCAGTACTCCATCTGTGGCTTCACCAATGCCACATAGAGGGAAATTCTCACTTCCCTAGACTTGCTCATGATGCTCCTGCTGATGCAAGAAAGAGTGCAGTTAGCCTTGCTTATTGCTTCACCACACTGACAAGTCATGTTCATGTTTGCATCAACCAGGGCTCCAAGATGTCTTTCCACTGTTGTGGTACTCAGAATGGTACCCTCAGTCTATAGATGTGTTGGAGATTCCTTCTCCCCAGGTGTAACACCTTGCATTTATCCTTGTTGAATTGCATCCTATTCTGATCTGCTCACTTCCTCAGTCTGTCCAAATCTACCTGAATTCATTCCCTGCCCTCCAGTGTGTTTACTATGCCCCATAGTTTAGTATCATCTGCAAATTTGGACAAGGTGCTTTTAACATCTTCATCCAAATTGCTGATGAAGAAATTAAACAGTACTGGTCCAAGAACAGAGCCTTGGGAGACACAACTATCCACATCCCTCCAGGGAGAAACCACTGCATCCACCATCACTCTCTGAGTGCATCCCATAAGCCAGTTTTTCACCCACTTTCCTGTTAAAAAAAATCCACATCACAGCTACTCAGCTCATGCGTAAGAATTGGGTGTGACACTGTGTCAAAAGCCTTTTTAAAATCCAGGTAAATAATATCTATTTTCTCCCCTGTATCTAAGCACTTTGTGACCTGGTCATAAAAAGTGACCAGGTTAGTCAGGCAGGATCTCCCAACTATAAACCCATGTTGGTTGCCCCTTACCATTGTGCTACCTGCTGGCCCCCTGCAAATGTGATCCTTAATGATTTTTTCTAAGGTCTTGACGAGAATAGAGGTGAGGCTAACTGGCCTATAATTACCCGGGACCTGCTTCCTTCCCTTCTTGAGGATAGGGACCATGCTGGCCCTTTTCCAGTCCTCTGGGACCCATCTCAAGTGCCATGAGTGCTCAAACAGCTGTGCCAGTGGTTCTGCTATGTCATCAGCCAATTCCTTTAGTACCCTTGGGTGAAGATTGTCAGGGCCCTCCAACTTAATTTTTTCCAGGCCTTCCAAGTGCCCTTTCACTAGGTCAGTGCTAACCATTGATGGAATGGTACTGCTCTCATGCCAGACTAAAGACTAATTGGGACGTGCATTTGTATCTGTGTCCAGGAAAACAGAAGCAAAGAACTTATTTAAGAGCTCTGCTTTTTCCAGCCTATCAGTAATGTGTTGCCCTGATCCATTCTGTAGCAGCCCTATGTTACCCTGTGCCTTCTTCCTGCTTTCTATGTACTTAAAGAAGGACTTCTTGTTATCCCTAATCTTTGTTGCCAACTTGAGTCCTGTACCTGCATTGGCCTTCCTCACTGCTTCCTTGCAAGCATAAGCCAAGTAGGTTATACTCCTCCTTGGTGGCTGCCCCCTGCTTCTGCCACCTGTAGGCCTCTTTTTTCCTCTGAAGGCTCCTCTGGATTTTCCTCCTCAGCCAAGAAGGTTGTTTGGCTCTTTTAGCACCCTTTGCATGTACTGGGATGGTGTCCCTCTGTGCCTGTAGGATCAGTCGGTTGATGAACTCCCACCCATCTTGATGTTCCACTAATCAAGCTATCCTTTCTTTTGCAATTCTGCTTTCAGTTTATTGCTCCTGGTAATCTATCTCCTATTTCACATCCCTGAAGATGGTTTTTAACTGATTTCAACAAACTGATATTTGTTTATGCTCTGTTCTTTAACTGAATGATATAGCCTTAGACCCTAGCCTACTAGTAAAGCTTCTAATTTATTTTACCTGCTTAAAAATGTCTGTGTTATTATATGGGAACATACACCACACCATCTGCACACCACTTTTCAAAACCCTGGATCTGCCTATGGTAATAAGAAGTACTGTTAAAAAAATTATATTTCTATAGATCTATCTTTATAGACCTATCTATATAGATATAGATTTATAGATACAGATCTATAGATCTGTACAGATCTCTATCTATATGTCTTATCTTCATAACTTATATTTCAAATAAACTTTTTACCTTCTTTTTGTTGTGTTTTTTTTAATTAAATGTCTTAATGGCAAGCAAGCCAAGTATTTTGGGATTGCTTGAAATTCCTAACCTTGTTGCAATATTTAATGTTTTATAGTAGCATGATAACATTTTTGATTCCCTGGGTCCATTTTCCCATTTAAAGTTACACAAATGGGTCCCTCATCACCTCCACCCCTTTTGCTGATAACAACATCTATAAAAGTGTTCCCTAAGCCTTAGCTTATAAACAACATGTTGGATACAAGAGCAGAGCAGATGAAATTTAAAAAAATAGAACAGTACCCTCTTATTTAGAGCAGGTCATCATCAATGGAAATTCCATGGGAAACTTGCCTGTACACTGTATGTAAAATGATTTAGTAGGAAGACACTATATTCAAGTACACAGTTTTTAAAATATTTATAGACTCCTATTAATGTTGAAAAACTGCTTTAGGTTTAACAATCTAACTGGCATGTATTTTTTAACTATTTGCTACAGGCTGGTACTAAAGGAGAAGTTGGTTTTGACAGGTATCAAACAAAAATTATAAAAAACTTGAACATAGCTCATTAGTTTGATTCTGCATTTAAAAAATTTGAAATGAGGCTGGTATTTTCTATCCTCTTCAAACAAAGCTTAAGCCAGCCTAATCCTTGTATAGTCTATATCGAACTACTATGTAAACAGATGCTTACTTTTTCATTCTAAACATGCCTACTTAAAATCATGCTGCCAGAAAGTGCTCTTACAATGAAAAATTTTTTTCTGAACACTGCCTTTTTTTAAAACAAAAAAAGACTCGTTTATTATTAATTTACATGGTTCTAATTCCCTGGAAAGTACAATATTTTTAGGTAGCTGAGTGAAATTATTTTCAAATTGTGAGATCTACCCTCTTAGGGTCTTTCAAAATAAGTTCATAAAAATATGTTACTTGGCTCCAGGAAGAGAGAAAAAAACGGAAGTCCTTAACAATGGGAAAAAATAATGAACATGTTCTCTGCAGAGAGAACCTCCTAAATTACTACACTTCATATTCTACTGCCCTGATCTTTGTTTGTTCTTTAACTCACTATTTTTTTTGTTCTTCAGTTGATGTCTCAATTAATACCCCTTATCCCAAATTATTTTACTAATTAAAATTTGAATCCTTCATCTTTCTCAGTGTTTAGACTGCTAACCCAGGATTTCAAAGATATTGGCTCAATTTTCAGCTCTACTGTACACATCCTAGATTCCTCTATGATAAACACCAAGGGTATAATTCTCTGCCACTTCTGTGTATTATAGCTTTAATCTCACCGGACTTCAGTTTTCCTCAGTAAAATCAAGATGTTTCAACATTTCAGAGATGAGAGTGTCTCAGATACCATTGCAATTGTACTTATGAGTAATCAAAAGATGGATTTGTTCATCTTTGTTTCAAACTGGATATTTCAAATTGTTTGTTGGTAGAAATCAGGATCTAGTAACTAAGAATCTGGTAGCGATACCACAAAGTTTAATACCTGCTTCAAAAGTAATATAAACAGTGAAAAAATCTTGTTCAGCCACTAATGGCAGTTACTTAAAACAATGTTTCTTCAACTGGAGGAGTCGAAGCACGACTCAAGAAACATGTTTCTTTTTGCTTATCAGTGTTCAATTGATTTCATCATCAGTTCAATTTTAAGTATTGTTTTGTACTTAATTTTTCCTAGTGCATGGTTTGGTTTTGTTTATTTTCAGGTTCTCAATAAATTAAAAATAAACCTTCAAAAATAGTAAGATGTCACTAGGTTCAGAAATACAACATTACTTTAGAAAATTATTTATTTTCCAATTCTAGCTAGTTTTTGAGGTTTTTGAATACAAGATAAAATAATTATATATTTCAAAAGATCCTTGTATATACTTCATTTGGATGCTATGCATTTAAGTGAAGAGGGAAAACAATCTACAGCCTTTATGAAAAGACACTAACTCCCTGCCATTAGGATCTTACAATGCTTGGGATTTTCTATCAAATGGATATAGAGATCCAGTGGTCTTTTCTATTACATTGTTTCATAAGTTGGTATTCAAGAAAAATATGTAAGACTAAATCCAGAAAAAAAACTTATGGATGGCAATGCTTAACTTTTTAGACACCCTGCTACCTAGTGCTGGTAGCACATGGTTAGGTTCATGCAGAGCCCAAACACCTAAAAATGCAAGCCACGGATATCATTAGACTGAGCTAAGAATCACCTAAATTAGGTTATAGGAAATGTCAAAGAAAGGAACCCATGTATTATGGGTCCTTAAAACTAGGGCCAGAGTATCATTCTCTGAAAATCTTTTAAATTAAGAACATTAGAACATTTAACAGTTCCAACATGAAGTAAAATTTCCTTTAAATTAAAAGACTAGTATTTTTTTTTCTGTTGCATCTAATATTTTTTATTGGAATTAAGTTTTATTTATGAAGGTGGAGATCTGCATTACTAAAACATCAGGGTATGTCTTGTCTGAGACCCAAAACACAGTAGTCCCCAAGTAGCTCCCCAGCTGTATCAAAGCCAAGGTTTTAACTTGAAACATATTGGGACAGTGTACTATTTATGGTTAAGAGTTGTTTATTAAACTTCCTATTGTATAGATTATCAAGGATAGTATAGATTATCGAGGGCTGCAACTCTATTTGAAAAAAAGACTAGGTAAGTATTTGGTGAAAGGCTGGGAATAAGTGGGTTCTGGTTAATAATTATGCTCTGTTGTTGCCAAGTACAGCAGTTCTTCTTTTAGCAACACTTATTACCAGTCTCCAATTATCTGCTACACTAAGCATTATTTTGGCAAAGAACAAAAGGAAAGAGAAAAAAAAAACCCCCACAAACAAACTTTGGTAATCTACTAGCTAAAGTCTACCATATATTCATTTAAAGAGTAAGTTAGGAGTTATGGCCGGGAGGATATTTGGCTATTATCATAACTTGTTTTATAAGATTAAATACAGTCTTAAAAATATAACTTGTAAATAAAGCCAGTATTTAAATAATACATTTTGAATACAGTTGGCATTATAAATAAGCACGTCAATGTAACATGCAACAGCAAGAAGTATCTATAAATAAAAACCAAATGCAATGTGAAAGTTATTTTGATAAAACAGAGAGCTACATTTCTAAAACTATTAGAGAATTCTGAACTATATTACAGTAATCTGATATCATGTTTCTACTGATTCTGTAAAGCATTGCTTATAATGTAATCTCAAGACAAGCATTTATGAAAACATTATAGTCTGCCTCCCAACAGAATCTAAAATGCCGAAGTATTCATAAGTTGTGGTGTTGAACAGAAGATGTTGCTGAGTCCCCGAAGAGCTCTTATTTTTCATTTCTTCAATTCCCCATCATTCTGAGGGCCCTTATAAAAAATTTGTAAAGGAATGCATGAAACTCCCCAAACTTGAAAATTTCAGTAAATTCAATATTGTGTGTGGTACTAAGCATGTCTGAAATTGCAGCCATGCCTATTTTACTACCTAGATGTGTATTGCTGTATCTAAATTGAATTAACCAAATTTTAAATAGTTGGCATTTCTCTTTGAAGAACAGAATATGGCACATTTCCATTGTGATTCTTCTGGGCAGTCAAGAAGTACTATTGAAGGATTACAGAAAATCCTACTTAGTTTGTTGCTTCTTATATTAGTCTTTGGTAGTCCATCAAACAAACAGACTATAAACAAGAAATACTGCTGCTTAATGATGATCTTCTATGGCCCGTGTTATGCAGGTTAGATTTGATGATCATAACAATCTTGTTGGTGTACAGTCTATGGGCCTATTCACACCTCTGATGAGGCAAGGGAATGGGACACCACAGACAGAAATCAAACCTGGATATAGAATTCAAGCTACCAAAGAGTTTAAAGATTTTAGCTTTTAAAAATAAATGTATATAATGAAAAAAGTAAACATTCTTCCAATAGCCAATACCCACCAACATTGATTCTTTACTGCATAGTTAATTCTCTATAGTGTCACATTAGAAAAAACTAATATGGAACACAACTCAGTAAAGATTTTCTCCATTTATTCACAGACTGACATAATTTTAAAGCTTTTTTCTAGCTTGGTAATCAGTTGATCATGAAAACATGTGAAAACAAATTGAGAGCTAACTACTGTATACACAAACACCATTATAAAACTCTTAAAATGCATTTCCCTCCTTGAAGAGTAAGAGAAAGCATCATATTTATTCATGGCCATGTGTCTGGGGGTACAGCATGGAACAATAAACAGTAAGTCAATGATTAGTTTATACACTATTGTATACATCATTTATACAAAATGAAAAAAAAAGGAAATCTAACAACACTTAAAATGAAAAAGATATTAAAAATGCTGAGACTTAAATGCATAAAACATTTACCTGTCTATAATGGAAGATAAGAAACAGCTGAATATAAAGCATCTCATCCTAAATTTACTCTGAATATCACAGTTTTACATCTAATATGCTTTCAAGATGTTTCTTTTTTTCTTGTGCAGTAAAAATTAAAGAGAAAAACTGATGTTACTGGTTAGAAAAAAGGCATTCTACAGCACAAGGAAATAAAGTGCAAGCTCCCCTATCTAACTCAGCTAATGGAATTCAGTTTGGGCATGCAATAAACTCTATTACCATAGTCCTGAAAATATACCAGAAGCATTTGCTAATTCTTTTAGATTTAAACTGTGGGAGAATTCAGAATAAAATCATTCTTTTTGGGTTGGATTAGCATCATTAGAACAAACGCTCTCACTAGGACAATGGAACAGGTTATTCAGAGAGGTGGTGGAATCTCCATCCTTGGAGATTTTGAAGACTCAGCTAGACAAAGGGATGGGATGATCTAGTTAGGGATGGTTCTGCTTTGAGGAAGGAGTTGGACTAGATGACTTCCTAAGGTCCCTTCCAACTCCCTACGTTTCCTCCCAACTGTAATTTTCTATGATTCTATCACAAATTAATGTCATTCTCTGACCCAAGAAAGCAAGTTTCATAAAGTACAGGGTAGAAAGATAGCTCTCCCATGAAAAAATGTAAGTTTGAAACGAGATTCTAAAAAGTACCTCAAAGAAGTCCATGCAACAATGATATTTCTGCCATCAAAATAATGTTTCACCTTTAAATACTTGCATGCACTCACAGCACAGCTCGAAGGCTGCAAAAACCCAGCCAAATGCCACAACCCCAGGGTTATGCTTTTCTTACCCCTCACCTCCATCCCTGACCAACCTATTTCCCCCCTCCATAAAATGCGCCCCCCCCATTTCCCAAGACCAGGCAGTCCTCCCCCTGTGGACCCTTCAACCTCCTTTAGACCTGCCAGCCCTCCCATGACCCAGCAGATTACCCCCATGGATTTGCCAGACCCTTCTCCCAGCTGCCTACACCTCTCCTGGCAAGCAGCAGATGCCTGGATATGCAGGACCCAGCTCAGGTCCAGCCAGCTTAAATTAAGTTGCCTAAACCTGAGTCAGGTTCTGCAAATGCTTGTTTGTATCCCTTTTGAGCACTCTGGTTCACACTTTCTCTATATAATGGTGCATATATTGAAGCAGGCAGACCCACTTTTTGCACCCACTTTTCTAAAACACAGCCAGGCTCTGTTCTACCTACTGGGTATCTAAGTGAACTTAGGTTCCTAAATGCAATTCCATTTCTCCCTCTTCAGCTCCCTGAAAAATCAATATTGCTTCTATTTTTGTCACACATCAGACTGAGCAAAACCTAATGACTTTTTTTTTTAAATCACAAAAAAGCAGCAGAGGAGAACCCTTGCATGAACTGTTTCTCAGAGACCTGAGCAGGCTGGAATAGACTTGCACTTAGGTACTCAAGTCTGCTTATATGCTTAATAGGTGGAATAAAAACTGACCCTAGATGTCTCTATGGCACCTTCAGAGAACTTTCAACTTTTGCTAGTTCCACTAGGTATAAGCGCCATCACTGCTCTAAAAATCTGTCTCCATGTCCCTCATCTATCCCATCCTCTCATCCATTCAATCTCTATGGACTTGTGTCCCCAACAGTAACTTTGCTTGCTGGCCAGGCCTTTTCTAAGTATGCCTCTACCCTCCCCCAGCTCCATATACACTCTTAGGCCAGAAATATGCTAGCGAGGATGCTCTGGGCTATCTCCAACATGCCTCAGATATGTTGAACACTGAGGCCAGAGAACAGCCACAGAATGCTCTAAAGCAGCCTCACCACCACATTTCTGGTTTCTGGAAAGGAAGCTTTCAGAAGCAGGTCAGACAGGGTATGCAGCCCTTATGGCATACATTTTAAAAAGTCATGGCAATATCTCATACTCTTTGTTCCTCTTCTGGAAAAGTTACACTGTTGTCCTTTGCCCCTCAAAGCTGCCTGGAATAATTAGATTCCTTTCAGGTACTCTCAAAGATAAGTCATTTAGATGTTATGTGATGGGGTCATAAGAAGACAGGACTGGAAAGAACATCTAAGGCACCACCCCTCATGTGGGGGAGTGCATTTGTCATGGCATAAATAGTGGTAGCACAAATTTGTGCCATGGTTTTTGGGCTGCTGCACATGCCCCTGCATGTTGGGTTTGGTGTGGGTCAAATTTTCCTGGGTGGGGTAGGGGAGATTGGGGCCAGCAGCCTTACCTGGCTTACCCAATGTCCCAGGGAGGCAGCAGGACCAATCTGGCTGCTTGGAACCTGCCTGGCAGCCAGAACATGGCTCTGGCCAGCCAGGCTCTGTTCCTGGCAGCACACATTACTGTCTCGTGTGCCATGCCACCTTTTATTCCCCCTGGCTTTTCTGACACTGGGATCTCCTGGTGTCAAATTTTGGCACTGTGCTGAAAATTAGCAGTGCAGCAAATGCTTACACATGATCTACATGCGATTTTCTGTGCCTTAAATAGCTTTGAGGTGCTGCAAAACACATGTGCATGCTCATCCAGACATACCCCCTGAGCTATCAAATTGAGTCTCTTGGTATTGTGGGCAACTACATCCTATCACCTTCTTCATAAACTAAGCAAAATCCATTTTATAATAAGCTACTTTTTTTGCTTCTCTTTCTGCTAATAGGGTCAGGGTTTCACTTCAGAGCCATCAGTTGAGTCTTCATTCCATTCTCATGCTGTAAGGCACTAATGATTCCTGCTGAAAATGGGCACCTGGTTATTTGGGTTGGTGAGTAAAAAGTGGGTGGGTGTGATGCTAGCTGCATCATTCTCTAGTGTAACACTAGGTACAAGGGCTGTGCGAAGCTTCGGTCCCTGATTCGATTCGGCAGAGATTCGGCCTGATTCAGTGGCTGAATCTCCAAATCCAAATTGAATCAGAGGAGCCTTTAATGTCTCTGAATCAATTTGGAACCCCCGATTCAGATGGATTTGGTGATTCAGATGTAGATACAGCTTTAAATGTTTTTTCAACATACTTCTAGGTAGCAGGGACTCATGATAGCTGCAGTGCCGGGACAGATGCAGTGTTCCACAGGAGCATAGAGGGCTCCCCACATGCTTTGCAGCAGATGTGGAAGTGAACCAGAAGCACTTCCAGTCCATTTCCTGGTCCACCAGGGAACATGGGGGGGGGGGCAGGGAGTCACGCTCTCCCCGGCAGACCCAGATTCACTTGATTCACTGCCAAGCATGCTGGGGAGCCCCCCTATGTTTCTGTGGGACAGTCCATCCACCCCAGCACTGCAGCAATTGAGCTACGCTGCTACCTCAAGGTATGTATAAAAAATTTTTTTTAAACCTATGCCTGTGTCCGAATCACTGATTCACTGAATCAGCATTGAATCTTTGGATCCAGATTTGGCTGAATCAAATCAGGAACAGTGATCTGAATCAACAGCTCAAATCACTGTCCCTGATTTGGCCAAACCTGAATTGAATAGGGCCCATTTCGCATAGCCCTACTACGTACCCATGGGAACTTGATAGGCTATGTATACTCTTCCAGAACCTAGATTTCTACTGAGAGTTTTTTCTGAACCTCATTTTTTTTGGTGGTTAGAAACCTCCTCCTAAGTTCCAGCCTAATTTTTTTTCATGATTTTGTGCCAAAACTTTCCTGTATTATAAATAGCTTATTGCCTTTACTGGTGTTTCACTCCTGTTTTAGTTGTACCATCTCCTTTTTTCTTAGCTTTCATTTTACCAGCCTAAATAAGCCAAATTTAGTTTTTACATTTCTTTGAGATCCCAAAGTCCTTTTCTGCACCTCTTCCTTGTCAGCCTACATCTAGTTTGCTGATTGTTGAAATTAAGAGCCATATCTAGGGATCATGAAATCAAAACACATAGGTTATAAGTTTAAAAAACCTGCCAAATTGTTATAACCTCTTACACAAAAGACAATCTGGAGGAGGAAACCTTCTGACTGTGTTATGCTGCTTCTACAATTATCCACAAAATGTCTACATCCAACACTTCTGATCTATTTGAGTTACTTCTCCCTTCTCAGCATTTGTGAAGGTCATAAAGCCACAATAACTCTTCATCTCTAATATGATGAATGCAGAGAAAGCATAGTCTCATACAAATGTGCTGTATTAATTGTCTCCACTTTGATTCACAGATGTCTAGTTTTTCAGATAATCTTAAAAAAAATGCAAAACCTCTTTGCATCTTCTCACTCTTTATATCACATAATCAGAAACTAAAGCTGAATTTAGAATCAGGTTTAATTTCCAGAGTCCCTAATAATAAGTACTAGCCCCCCCCCCCCAATCCTCCTTCCCTATGTACTCATGCTCCTTTTTAAGAAATCTCACAGTGGTCCATTAATCCATTTTCAGAAAGATTTTTTTTCCCTTCTAAGCCTACTTCTCATTCTATGAAGGTGATACAATGCACTCTAGTCTCATAGAATTGTTGCATTAATATACATTCATGTTGAAGACTGCAGTCCAAAACCTACTAGACCTCTAAAACATGGCAAGCACTCTCCCAGAGAATACATCTCATCTCTTGCTCAAGAAGTGGGAGGCCTGGGTTTTAGGCTTCCTAACCCTGAGGAGGTTTTAATTCACATCTCCTACATTCCAGAAAAGTTTGGTAACACCATACTATCGGTTATGCAAGATTGAGATTATCTTCTAAACTCCCTGTTGAAGCTGAGCTACTGAATTGAAAGGAAACAGAAGGAGAGTAGATAGGATCAACACTGACTTTGTAGCCCAGTGAGGAAGGTGTTGGAATGAAGGAACCCTGAATGGCATTAGACATTTAGATGGTGATTTGGCCTGCTGCTTAGCATGTTCAGTAGTTGAAGTCAAATCACTTATGGATCTTTCCAGGGCAAAATGGACTCACATAAAAAAAAAAAAAAAATCAAGGCCCCAATTCCTTTCAGACCTGTTAGTATATTCCTGTGCCACCCAGCTGAAAAATTCATATTGGTTTAACTTTTGTAACATGTTTTCACTCCTGATTTAAGATTGTCACCAAAAAACCCAGTGAGGAGAAGGTAGACCCTTCCAGTTTCTGCATTAATGTTTTTTCAAGACTCAAGCAAAGTAGAATAGGACTGAATCTTGGTATCTTAAAGGTGACAGAAGTTTGGGGCTCTAGGTGTCATATGGCCGTGTGTTACTTGGATGGGATAGAAGTGCTTAGTGTCTTGAAGTAAATGCCACTTGGACACCACAGAGGTGGAATAGGATCTGGGCCACATCTCTTGCATAGAGTTGTAGTATTTCACCTACATGCATTAATTTACTGGCACCTTTGTTATGTGATAACTTATATAGCAAATGGTTTCAGTAAATTTGAAATAAATTTTCCAGATTCTACTTTTTGTAAAGAGATTGCATAAGCAATAATAAGTGGGCTATACGACTATTACTGTACATGTAGGTGTTTCCACTGCTATGCTAGAGATCATTCTCTTTTGCCATTAATATTTTAAAACATCTGCTTTCTGAGAGGTAAAAGGCTATATCTCAGAAGCTTTCAGGCTTTCATTGCCTTTTCCTAAAATTCACTTTAAGAATCTGATCACAAATCCATTATCCATAAAAAGCCAAACTGTACTTTGATGCCCAAAATATACCCCCGAGATGGAAGGCCAGTGCTTTTGAGTAACTCATCTCATTTTTTTCAGAAGTGGTATGCAGCTTCTAAATATTGTTGCTGGAAGACACACAATGGGAGAATAAGCAGCAAGCTTTTACTATAATGGGATATAAGTTATCAGATCCTAAACGAAACATGTTTGATACTATATGTCCTTTATGGCAAACAGATGACTGAACTAACTGTAACAGTTTTGCAGCCATTTTCATATATTTGTATTTGTGTGTGCAATGTATATGATCACATAATATATTACATACATATATATTCCATATTATATACATATAATTCCATATATTACATTACATGAAAGTATTAATTACATAGAACAAAAATTGCTGTATTATATAATGCAAAACATCCATCTAACCATATCTCTGATAGTAACAAGTAGTAATTGCTTTAGAAGGAAGGTATATGAACAGGGCATATATAGAGGGATTCATCTCATTTCTGGCCTCCTTTCTGAACCGGGCAAAGATGCATCCCTGATTTTTTTTTAACTATTATTTTTTAAATTTATTTTATAGCACCCAATAGACCTGTCCTTCATGAATTTGTCCAATTCATTTTTGAACCCAATTACATTATTTGCCACTACCACCTCCTGTGGAAACAAATTCCACAAGTTAACCATGCTGTGTAAAAAAGTATTGCACCCAACGTATTTTAACTCTTGTTATACTTCATATTAATGAAGTCCCTATTAATGGTTTAACTCCCATCAGAGACAAGGTTGACATGAAGATCACAAACATACTTCCCTACAAATAGGATAGCCTACAAATGCCATACTTTATCAACTGGGATACACAGTTTTCCTCTTTGCCCTTCTTTTTGGTGTGGCCAAGATGGCACAATCAAGTTTTAATCACTTCATCATTGGGGTTGCAGTTCTTGAACTTGGCTCTTTTTGCAAAGATATAGAGGAGGCAGGTGCAGATAGATTATTTGGGAAATATAGGCCAGCAATTCTAAACTCTGGAGCAAGTGAGAAAGAGGAAATAAAGCAATCAAAAGTTCCAAATTAAGGATGTTTCCCTGAAGATACCTTGAAACTGGACTTTGCCTTGAATATAAGAATCAGTCCTGCCTCAACACCAGACAACATTCTATTCAGAGAATGCAACTCAACGCTGCTTGGTATCTTGTGAACTATAAGCAGAGCTAAATTTGTCAATGTGAATCTATTGAACGAATATGCCTATATGAATTAACTCTGCTGAGAGGCAGGGGTAGTCAGCCTATGTACTGCACCAGTCAAAATCTGAATGTGCCGCAGATTCTGCTCCCCTGAGGGAGAGATGCCAGTAGTAGATATATGCAGCTGGTAGGAAATGTCTAAGGCTTGGTAATGCAAGGGGTTCACCAGCAGAGATGTAACTGCTTTACAGCTGAGACCTAGAAAATTGCCTTTTGGCTGATAAAAGGCTTTCAACATATTTTCTGTTTTACTCCCTGTGAATCCTCCATAGTCTCATGATGCCCTCTATTTCACTTCCTATGAATCCTCTATAGTCTCAGGATGCACTTGGTCCATACAGTACTCTTGACAACCTAGAAGTATAAGAGGAAGTGCACACAGGTGAGTAATATTTACTTACCTACAAGTCCCTCTATAGAAAATGGGAGAATCCAGGACACTGCCCCACAGTATTTCTGTCCACATGTGTAGTGTGAGATTTTGCTACCTGCAAGTCGTTTGGGTCACAGTTCTACCCATAGACATCTGAGATCTTCATGAAGATCTCATATTTTTTATCATCATTAGAAGACTGAAACACATGAAAAGGGGAAGGCATGCCAAAATACTCTTCTGCGCTGTGTTTTGCTCTCATATGGCAATATAGCTTCTTTCACCATGGACTTTCCACCACCCTTCTCTGCAACCATGGGATTTGAAAGTACAGAGTGGATTTCACATGGAGGCAGTGTCTCATGCAAAATGGTACTGTTGCCAATGCTAGAATAAATACAACAAGAATGCACATAAACATGGTACTCTCATGTAGGAAATAAACACTATCTTGCCCACTGGAAACTAAGGTGGGTTTCTGATTTATGTATATAGAATCTGAGTATTTTTAAAAATTTGGTGAAACCAGTGTTCACACTTTTAGAAATGAGTCATTTAATTATCAGAAAACAATGGGTTCATCTCTCATTCAAATTATATACCCTCCAATAGTGCTGTGATTGTTGGCACTAGTTCAGAATACAGTGACTCATAGGGATGAATGCCATGTACTGAATCATCATTTGCTTTAATGGCATTACATAATAATTTCTGATAAAGAAATTATGTGTGTTGACACATTAATAAAGATACTCAGTAGTATGACTGTATGCATAGTTTATATGGTCACACCAATTTCCTTTAAAAATTGAAGAACAGTAATACTGATAAATACACAATGACAAATGGAGTTTCTTACTATGTCACTCATGCTTATATTTAATGATGATAAAAATGTTAAGCTCTATTTCTGGGGGCCTGATTCATTGTTGTCCTAAGCATATACATGAGCACTAAGCAGGTGCAAAATACTAGAAAAAATTATAATGGCAGCATTTTACAACAATTTTGTACAAGCAGAAATAACTATATGAAGGGACAGGGCAATAGTCAGAGATAAAAACAGCGTATTTTTTAATCATTTGTGGTTGTTGATGAGTCAACTCATGGGCTTTAATTTTGCTAGTCAAATTTAAATTGAATTAGCTGCTTTGAAAAAGTGATAATACATAATGCTATAAGTGTATTTAGTATCTAACTTCTAACTTACGTTTGTTTATAGACATGACGCAATCATCATGACAGAGGAATAATTCAACAGTTGTTTAAATATTACTATCACCAGAGAATATTTACTATTTTCCCTTGCATGTATAAGCACCATGGTATATTCAAAGACTGTTTGAAAAAGCCTACTTGACTTAATATACTTTGAAAGCATGTCACAAATTAAGCAAATTGGTGCATACACTTGTATTACATTGTCTCGCTCTGTATATTGCACCTGATAAATACAAAGGTCTGACTGTGTTATCCTAAAGGTAGTTTGTACATATTGCTGATCTTCTTGATTCCAGCAGACAGATAACTAATGACAAAAAAGCTTCTTCTGGAGCAACTAATGTTCTAATGATGCCTCTGTTCTCTATCTGCAAAGATAATATACTGCCCCTACTTAAGGGGGGCAATCTAAGGATAAATATTACAGATTTTGAGACATACTAGGTACTATAGAAATGAGAACCAAATACATGTACCTTAGATAAACATCAAATATGGTCATTTAATTAAGTTTTCCTTATTCACTAATGCCCCAGCTATCAGAGTTAGTCTGAACAACTGACAACTTATTTTATAAGTAGTAGTCTATGCAATGTTGGTAACTATGCAATGTTGCCCTCTTAATGAAAAAGTAAATTGTCTTTAATAATGGACAGGACATTTAATTATTTCTATTCAACATGGGATATTTACTTATTTTTCAAATAAATATCAGAGAAACAAACTTCTTTTCTTCTGAAGACATCAGCTCTTTTTCCCCAGATTTTTTTTTTTTTAAGGAAATCAAAAAAGAAAGGAAAAGGAAAAATAATATTTTCTTACAAGTCATGTAGCTGTTTGAAAACAATTTGTCAAGATGAAAAATGAAACATTTAGCTTCTGCAGTTTTTTAAGTCAACACTATGTACTCTGATAAGACTTATAAAATGCCATATTCATTTTATATATATATATACACATTTTCATGCATGGGCCTCCACTGAGAACATGAAAGCTTGGATAATGAAATTGAAAATATGTGAATTAATTACAGTCTTTGTCCAAGTGCAATAGACACATTACTTGTTCAGTCAACGTGAAATGCAATCTTTATGTTTTGAGATTTTCTTTCATATGCTTGATAAAATTATTACATTGTCCTTGCTGCTTCTGAAATTGCATATACTGCATGCAGCACTCATGGGAGCTGCAGTTTAGTAAGAACTTAATATATGTACAGGACTGAGGAAAGTAATTCATTTATATTGCAGATACTTATGTGGAGTTACATAATAATAATAATATACATTTAAGAAGCATTTATCAATAGATAGTTCTAGTGGGTATTATTTAGTAGCAATTTTAAAAGCAATGACAAATGAAAAAAAGTCTCATGTTCCATTTTGAAAATGAATCCTCATAGTAATAGTACAAGGAGCTTGCAAACACTCCAGACTAGACAGCAACTCTAGCAAAAATGAGTACCTTGATATTTAAACTACAACTGTGTATCAAATACAGAGTGTAAAGCAAAACCAGAATTTCTGTGATTCTGAGGGGGGGGGGGGAACCATGCATTTTGTTTTAAGTTCAACATAGCTTTTACATTTTGCTCTGCATGGTTGAATAGAAAATTTGTGATGGCAAATGGATGTTCTCCCCACTAAGATATTAATATAAAACCGAGGTTAAGTAGAAACAAATGAGCCTTTGCTACCTGCTGGCTCTTTGTTGACCCATGAGAGAACAAGTTGTAATCTTACTTCAGCATCTACCACATACATTTCCACTTCAAAGCACTGCCACAGCTATAAGTATGGTACATTATGTGCTTATGCAGGTTCTGTGAAGTGCCAAGGATTGCACAGACAGAGAAACTGAGCTGAACTATCTTCTAGAACTGGTAAGAAAAGGAAAATATTTCCAGAGAAGTTTCAGAATGAAATGTCAGTTTCACACGAGAAATTATGAAAAGTAGCAAAAAATTGCAGCTTCACAAAAGCAGAACAAAATGACACCCTAAAATGAAAGGAAATATTGAGCAAAAAAAGTTCTAAAATTTCCTTTTGTTCCTATAAAAATAAGATTTCACAAATTTAATTTTTTCATCTACACACATTTTTCTAACCTGGCAAGTAATTACACTTAAAATTCCATTCCGACAGACTTAGAAGTTGGGAAAGAGGTGACACTGACATTGATAGCAGATGACAGATGATGCTGACAGGGTAAAGAAAAATCCTTCACATGATTTTTCACATATTTTTCTGTATATATGAGCACCTACATGGAAGATTCAAGATCTAATTGGACAGGATGGGTGCATCCCCATGAATGAGAACGTGAGTTTCCCCAGGGAATGCCCGTGCATGTGTACTCTGGCATGTGGAACGTTACCCCAAATGGGGTAAGGGAGGCTGGAACCAACACCTGGGCTGGCCCCAGCAGCCTTATCTGGGGTCCTGGGGATCTCTGGGGGCTGCAGCCATGGTGTTCTGGAAGCAGGGAGTCTGGCTGGCAGCCAGGGCATAGCTCCAGCTGGCCAAACTCTGACTTTTGGGTAGCATGAGCTGCTGTCACAGGTACTACCCTGATTTTTTTTAAGCACAGGTTAGCAACATGGGGAACTCCTGCCTGTGCAGCAAATGTTGTGTGTGGCACTACAGACTTGTCTGTAGTGATGCATATTATATGCGTGTGCTCACCTGGATGTGCCCAAGGGTTTCACCCCAAACTTTGGCTTCCACAGTGGGAAGAGCTTCTAAAACCCTTTTCCCAAACCAAGGATGCCATTCTGTACTGAGAAGAAAAATAAATAGCTACAGGTACGGAACTGAAGACTAATCTCTAAAAATGAAGATGCCATAGTTGACAAACTTACAAAACTGTAGTAGGTGACTAGTTAGAGCAGGCCTTTCACTTCTGAGTTCCAATTTTTTTTTATGGCATCAATAAAATATATTGTGGTGATCTCTTCCATACCCCAGGAGATTTTGCACCTCTCTGTATGAGCTACCAAGGTAGCATCAAACTTAGATAATTAATGCCACAAAAATCAAGCCAAAATGTATACATTGGGACAAAACACACTTATCTGAAAGAAACCAGCCAGAGAATGGGATTATAACAGAGATTCCAGTTAACTTCCATTGACCAACACCACAAAGCATCACCAGAATAAAGTTCACACAGCACCAGCCATCCACTTACTAATTTTATTGCCTGAAAAGGAAGGACAGAGAGTCTAAGCTCCTCACTATGGAGTAGAACTAAGACAGTCAAATGTTTTTCATAAGAAGTACATATGGCAGGGATGGGTGCATCACAAAACCCTTTGACAGACAGATGAGCTCACATGCCAAAGCTGCCACTCAGTTATATGGGCTGATTGTCACTCCCAATGCAAACAGCAACAATATAATTACAGTCTTTTAAGAAGTTAGAATCAATGTGTAAGAATTAAACCAAGGTTTGCACAGTGGAAGAAGTGTTTCTAATCACATCATCTGAATCTGACCACCCTTTTGTTTCTCTGACTTTCATAATGAGATTCAGTTGAATCATTTTTCTTGTGATAAAAACGGGGGGGGGGGGGGGGGGGGGCGGGGAATTTTGATGGTAAATATTTATATATGTGATTCATGCCTAGGGACTTTTGGACCTTTTCTTTAGGTTTTGGACCCAGTCTTGCAAAAAACTTAATATTAAACATTGCTGATATTTCACAATAATGCAATTCACTTCATTCAACTATTATATCTGCTCAAGGCCAAAGCTAAAAAAAAAACTCCACAACAAAAGCCCCCCCCTCCCCAGAATAATTATAAAGCTGACAGACAAAATAAAACACCATCAGAACCAGTGCAATGAGATGTCTGAAAAAATAAACACTGGCTAGTCTGCTTGCATGTAACATGACAAATATGGTAACTCCTCAAATCTGAGTAGCCTTCAGGACAAACAAACAAACAAACAAACTGCAGTTCACATTTACATTTTGCTTCTTTGGGGAAAAGATACTAAGTCAGGGCAGTGAAAAGTGGGACATGTTTGTTCTCTTAGGCAAGAAAGAATTAGATTTGGATTTTGAGCAAAGACCAGATTGAGACATTTGTTTTAAAGGGAGTGGGGGTGGAGGGGGGACACATTCTACCTGATACTGGATCCCCACAACCTAAGCAAGAAGAATAAAGTAGATTTCATAAAGTCCACTAACAGCTGTAATTAAAGGGAAGGTGCACAGGTTCATTGGAGATGTCTGCTACACCTGTTTGAATAACCGGGTTTTTAAAAATACGGTAATTAAACCAATAATAGGAATTTTAAAAATGTCAAATTACATTTAGATTATTTATCGCTTGTTCTTTTCTTGCTGAAGTGAAAATCAGAAAACTTTAAATTTCACGTCATATAATTTAGTTCAGGCCCTTGTAAGAAAGCAAAAACACTATAGGGACAAATTAAAAAAAAAAAATAAAAAAAATAACGCTGGAGAAGAAGCACCTAGTGCCCCATTGATAACTACAGCCCAGTAGTTAGAGTGGTACCATTGTGCGTAAAACACACGAATGCTTTGAGAGCAAGCACTGATACCCAAATATCCTGTATTCCATATCAGTGCATAAGCACTGGACTGAATAATTCTCACTCTCTTGCAGTTGGTATAAATGACAGATTTTATACAAACTTGAAGTACTGGCTACATACAGACATTCAGATTCCCCTGGAAGAGTTCCTGCTCTCCTAGTAGAAACCATGGGAATACAAATGTTCAAGATTTTTCTATCAGAGCAAAAGTGCCCACTCCATGAGAAAAATAACCTGGGAATAAGCAGGGTTAAATAGCTCCTGGGACAGCTTCTCCTAAAGGAGTGAAAATCTATATGCATTTCCTTCTGTGAAAAGCCATAGCATGGTCCTTCAGCATCCTAGATGCTTTGTCCCCCCTTCTCCCTGCCTCCGCAAGAGACAGTTTGTTACTCAGGCTGGATTCTACTGCTCCAGCTGAGCAAAGAGCAGAACATGTCCCTTTCACAATCTCTATATCGTGCTGCAGAGAGTTATAGAGATAATGAAAGAAATGGAAGTTGAACAAGAGGAAAAATGCCTGCAGTCCTGAGCTGGAAAAAAATGACAATGCTGGTGGACATACTAATGGCAAGTCTTTTGGTAATACTGTATTAAACAAAAGAATGATCACACTTAATGGTAGTTAAACTGAAGTAAAGATTTTAGATTGCATTTAGCCACCTGTTCCTGCCCTCATAGACCCTTTTTACGCTCCTTTTATCTCTGCTTGAGTTGAGCAACAGAAAATACCTCTTGTGAAGGTCAAATAGGCTTCTGGAAAGCATGGCTTTAGATCTCAAACAGTACTGGAATGCTTGGAGGTTTTGAGAGTTATACCAGCTTTACAGCTGAGCCCCAAAGGATCCTTGTTTCATTTCAATGTGCATCAACAGTGGCTGTAAAAATCTAACATCTAGGATCCACTAACTTGCTTATCTAATTTCTGTAAGGCATAGCAAGAGTATGCGTTTATTTATCACCATGGTTACTAGATGCCACATCAGAAGAGCTACTTCCTTTAATAAATATAAGTTTAAAATAGTTGTGGCTCAGAGACTACTGAGCAAAAAATAGTAAAACCTGGCTTTTACCTGTTACCTAGAGAAAGTTTAATATTCAGCTATGCAGAGAAAGCTGCAATTTATACTACTAAGTTTTTGAGATATGTACCATTGCAAAGTTTAGGGCTTTATCCCTTTCTCATTCCTTTATTAGGACCACAAGAATTTACTGATGGAACTCCTTGCCTATTGGAAAGTGGTAAATGGTCCAACCAAAATCATCTTAAAAGGTGGTTTCTTTTTCAGCTAACCACCTGATTTGAAAAAAAAAAAAAGTCAGGGAAGGAAGCAGGTCTGAAGAATTTTGCAATTGTTCAAATGTCCCATTTAGAATTTTTTCAAATAAATCAGCCTTAATTCTTTGAAATACGTTTTATTAAGGAGTCTTAGTTTACATGGAGATGTTTAAAAATAAAGCAGTAGAAATACAAATACTGTAGAAACATTTTGGCTTGCCCCATTTGATCTTTTTAAATCAGTTTGTAAAATATATTTGGTTTTACTTTGTGATGGGGGGTAGGAGTAATCAAAGTGCCATCCTCATCTAGGTAGTTAGGAACATAATGGAGAAATGCTTTCCACTTGGTTCTGTCTGTTGTCACCCTACCATTGACTGTATATGTAACCCAGTCCAGTCCCATGTCTCTGTAGCATCTCCTTAATCAATCATTTTCTCCCTCCTTTGGCACACACTTTTCTATTATATCTTTTTCTAGGCTGTTTGCTTCTGTTCTTAGAATGAGCTCATCATACTTCAGTTCCTTCTTTTTGACTATTTGCATCAATTTAAGTTTGATGCAGTCTTACTGAGAGCCCATTTATTGCATCTTTCTTGGACCGAGGAAACATTCGGTATTTTTCTGTAGCATATCATCTCAAATTATTGTAATTTTGTCTCTAATTTCTTCCTAAGCAACCAACTTTCCATCTGTATGTTGCTATCTGCTCTGTCAATGAGTTTAACTGTGTCTTTGGTTAGTGATCCTCCTATTTGTCCCATATCACATTGAAAGTCTTCCCTACTGTTCAAGCTTTGCCCAGCCCAGGACTGGCCCACAATTTTGGGGGGCCCCCTGCATGCAAGAAATAATTTTGAGGTCCCCTGGCACAAAGAAGCTTGCAGTGGTAGTGGGGGTGGTGTTGTAATGAGTGGCCAAAGAAGCTGGCGGCAGCAGTGACAGCAGTGGGGAGGGAAGGGGCAGGGGGCAAGCGGCTGGATGGGAAGATGGTGGCAACGTGGGATGGGGGTGGCGAGTGGCCAGATGTAGGGGACCTCTTGGCTGCAGGACCCCCTGTGGCCACAGATTTCACAGAATAGGATAGGCAGGCCCTAGCCTAGCCTGTCTTACTTCACTTATGCATTTATTTGCTTCCATTAAAACTTCCCTCTATAACACCAATGCAGAAATCAGAATGTGGAAAGCATTAGCAGGATTTGAGGGGAGTCTGATAATTGGAGGCAGAAATTCTACTAATTTTAGGTATGCAGATGGCATTGTTTTTATCACCGCTACCCTAGAAGAACTGAAAGGCATAATACAAATATCAGTTGTGGATAGGAAAGAGACACAGCATCATGGTTAATGTTTCAAAGATTAAAGCAATGACCACAACTAGGGAAAGATATCAAATATGACACAGATGAAGATGCCTTAGAGAAAGTCTTAAGTTTTACATAATTGATTACAATTTTTGAATGAAAAATTGAAAGTCCTCAAAATGCTTGTGGAATGGGGAAACCATTTCTCACCCAGCTGTCAAATGAATCTCTATAGACTCAAGTGAATATTAAACCTTGAAAAGCAAAGGACAGTATAGTCCTTCAATGTATATGTTAAAGAGCAGGTCTGCTTAGATAACAGGTTCAGAACACCCATTTTTTTCCTGACAATCTAACACACACACTTTTTAAGCATTTTCCTATAAAACAACATAGTGAAAGTGAGGCAACAGAGACTTACTGAATAAATTATACTAAAAAGAATAAATACATTCACAAGCATTCATGTATTTTGCAGTTAATGTTCTTGAGAGAAAAAATGTATCTTGGATGAGTGCAAAAAGAGTAAGATGATTTCAATCCAATATACTTGTGCAGGGACAATATGGGCAACATAGCTTTAAACATAAGTATACTTATATTTTGTAGGTTTAGGTAAAAAAAAAAAAATAAATTGGAATAAAAAGCAGAATTTTTTTTTCCTGATGGAAAAATAATCTTTGTTGATGGTTTTATCAGTTTTATTTAGATTACAGCACCCTTTGTCCAAGGCGCCAAAAGTTTGAGAGATAGATTGAGTAAATGTTCAGATTTAGCATCAGTGAATAACCGATTTGAAAAGTTTGAAAGGTATTGGCAGTCAAATAAAAACAAAACTATGGCAGCATCTGTTTCACTGGATTCAAACCACCCCAAATTCAGTGAAGCAGAACTAGAGAAAAGACAGAAAAAAGATTTTAATTTGGACTCATCTAGAGTGGAAAATTATTTCAAAATAAAACTGAAAAAGACTTCACAAAATCCCACAACCAGGCCATTCGAAAATATCCACAACTGATTTTAAATTGTTTTATGCTTGTAAAATATGCACCCAACTAACCAAATGTAAAGCTTTTACTTTCCCAAAAAATGTTTCCGGACACAGTTTTCATGCGAACGCTACATAAAAGAATGAGCGCGTGTATAGCCAAGATGGTTAATATGGGCTAAGTGCAGATGTTATACTTATACCAGTATAAGTTATCATAAACTAGTCTACACCTGTAATTGAACAGTTCAGCACACATAGACTAATTTAAAAATGGCAGAATCTGGTCTAAGATAGACCTAGATCAGGGGTGGGCAAAAATATGGCCCACAGATCTTTGTCTGGCCCAGAACAGATCCCTTAATCCTGCCTGGCCCAGGCACAGTCCAGCCATGGTGCATCCTGCTGTCCCCTGGGCATGCAGCAGGGCTCAATGAGCACTGCAGCTGAGCTGCCTTTATAGGCAGCCAGGGGCAGTGGCTCCTTCTGGCTGCCCACCCTGCAGTACTGGTGGGTACCTGCACTGCACAGCCTTGACCCTGCATGTCTCACACTTGCTCCAGGCTTACCCACCCAGGCTCAGGAGCAGCAGCATGGGACAGAAGCTGTTGTTCAGCACAGGGGAGAGCAGCCCTTCCCCTTTGCCACAACCGGGCAGTTCTCACTGCAGCCACCTGGAGCACAAACCAGGCTGCCCTAAGTCTCTGCCACCATTGCCACCTCCAGGCTGCTCATCAGGGCGATGGAAGCAACACAGAGCAGATGCAGGCCAGCCAGGGAAACCCAAGGAGGAGGGGATGCTTTTCCCACCACGCTGAGCAGCAGCTTCTGTCCCACACTGATACTGCTGAGCCTGAGTGAGTGAGCGCAGAGCAGGTGTGGGGCACACAGGGTCAAGGCAGTTCCACAGGGCTGGGTCCAATGGGGTTGACAGCCAAAAGGATTCCCTGCCACCTGGGCTGCCTAGAAATGCAGTCCTTCTGCAGAGCCTGCCCAGCCCAGGTGTGTGCCCAAGGGGCAGCAGGACGTGCCAGAGGTGGGTACTAAAGAGCAGATGCAGGGCAGGGTGGGGCTGCACACTGTTGGCTGTGGTGGGGAGGCACCACAAGGTGTGCAGGCTCTGGGTTGTTGCAGGGCAGGGGCGGGTGCTGACCAGTTCAGCAGGGCACATGCAAGGGCTCCCATTCACATCCCACCGTTCCCACAAGCTTTCCACCACAAATCTCACAACCACACCCTTCCACACACACACACCACACAAACACCGCACTGACCCACACCCTCCCCCCCACAAGCCGCATGTGCATCCCCTGCACACACATCCATGAGTCTGTGGGGGAAGCCCCACTCACTGCTATGCACACATCAAACTGGACACACCCCACAACCCACGTCATAGTTCTATAGTTACTAGGGTCAGAAGGGACCTGAATAGATCATCTAGTCTGACCCTCTGCCATGGCAGGAAAGAGTACTGGGGTCAAACGACCCTAGCAATGTGTACATCTAGCCTCCTCTTAAAGACTTCACACATGCTCCCAACCACCCTCCCCTTCCATACATCCCACAGCACCCCCCACAAACTCCATACCCACCCATACATCCCTACACTCCACATCCACACACACACACACACACATCCACAAACCCCATACCCACCCTCCAACCCCCCACAAATCCCTTTTCCACCCATACCCCCCACACCAGGGGAAGAGCTAGACCAGGAATTCTTAAGTCAGCTCACAAAGGTAGTTAGGTCAAAGGACATGGTCATCATGGGGGACCTGAACTTTCCAGACATCTGCTGGGAAGAACAATCAGCCAACTCTGACCACTCGCATAGGTTCCTAGCCAGAACGCAGGACCTCCATCTAACCCAGGAGGTGCACAGCCCCACCAGGGGAAATTCCTTGTTGAACCTGGTGCTGGCCATGGGTGATGACCTGGTGAGGGGGCTGTGGGTACTCGACCACTTGGGTGACAGTGATCATCGCCTGCTGGAATTCACCATCCAGCGCAAGGTGGCAAAGGCCTGCAGCAAGGCAGCAGCCCTAGATTTCGGGAGGGCAGACCTCAATGAACTAAGAAGAATATTCAAGGAAGCACTGAGGTCCTGGAGGGGAGGGGGGCCAGATGTCCAAGAAGAGTGGTTGCTCCTTAAGCAGACGATCCTCCAAGCCCAAAGGGTGGTAATCCCAACACATATCAAAGAGCGCACGAGGGTGCAAAAGCTCCCATGGCTCACCAAAAGCATCCAGGAATGTCTTCTAGCTAAAAGGTTTAGGGGAGGCACATCTAGGCCTAGGGTCAGTGAGGATATAGTCAGGGAACTTCTGGAGGGACTGGATGTATTTAAATCAGCTGGTCTGGACCCCAGAGTGCTAAGGGAATTAGCTGAGGTCATTGCGGGACCCCAACATGGCTTTATGAACACTTATGATGCACTGGTGTGGTGCCAGAGGACTGGAAGAGGGCCAATGTGGTTCCCATCTTCAAAAAAGGGAAGAGGGAGGACCTGGAAAACTATAGGCCAGTTGGTCTTACCTCGATCCTGGGTAAGCTTTTTGAGAGAATTATTCTGGCACATGTCCACAAGGGACCAGCAGGGGAGATTATGCTTAGGGGCAACCAACACTGGTTCATTAGAGGCAAGTCCTGTCAGACCAACCTGGGGGCCTTCTATGACCAGGTCACAAAAGCCTTAGACAGGTGTCGTGGTGGACGTAGTCTTTCTGGACTTTAGGAAGACCTTCAGCACTGTCTCGCACCCCATTGTCAGTAAAAAATTAGACGACTGTGGTTTCAACACATACACAGTCAAATGGGTCACTAACCGGCTGAAGGGTCACACCCAGAGAATGGTAGTGGATAAGTCATTTTTGACCTGGAGGGATGTGGGTAGTGGGGTCCCCCATGACTCGGTCCTCAGGCCTGCACTGTTCAACATCTTCATCAGTGACTTGAACGAGGGGGTAAAAAAGCACCCAGTTCAACTTTGTTGATGACACTAAAATGTGGCGGGGATGTGAGCACACTAGAAGGAAGGAATAGGCTACAATAGGACCTTGACAGGTTACAGGAGTGGGCGGACAAGAATAGGATGGGATTCAACACTGACAAGTATAAGGTGATGCACCTGGGCAGGAAGAACCATCACCATACCTACAGGTTGGGGAACTCCCTACTTATCAATACAGAGGAAGAAAAGGATCTTGGAGTCATCATTAATGCTAAGATGAATGTGGGCCAGCAGTGTGGGGATGCAGTCAGGAAGGCCAACTGCACCTTGTCATGCATCCACAGATGCATCTCAAGCAGGTCCAAGGAGGTGATCCTCCCCCTCTATGCGGCACTGGTCAGGCCACAGCTGGTGTACTGTGTCCAGTTCTGGGTGCCACACTTCAGGAGGGATGTGGACAACATGGAGAGGGTCCAGAGGAGGGCCACTCGCATGATCAGGGGGCAGCAGGGCAGGCCCTATGAGGACAGGCTACAGGATCTGAACCTGTTCAGCCACCACAAGAGAAGGCTGAGGGGGGATCTAGTGGCAGTTACAAATTAGTCAGAGGGGACCAGCAGGCATTGGGGGAGTCCCTGTTCCCCGAGCACTATCAGAATTGACTAGAAATAACAGTCACAAGGTGACAGAGGGTAAATTCAGGTTAGACATCAGGAGGTGCTACTTCACTGTCAGGGCTGCTAGGATCTGTAACCAACTTCCAAGTGAAGTGGTGCTGGCTCCTACCCTGAGGGTCCTTAAGACAAGGCTACACAATCACTTTGCTGGGGTTGTTTGACCCCAGTACCTTTTCCTGCCATAGTAGGAGGTTGGACTTGATGATCTGCTCAGGTCCCTTCCAACCCTACTAACTATGAAACCCCCTCCACAAATATACAAGAGTAATGTTAGACCTCGACTCCATGCAGCACCCAATAACTAGGGAGATGATGGTCCAATTGCCCATAGATCCTTTTACTCATTAGCCAGAGCAAGCAGGAAGCAAACACCAGCACACATTGCTTGCAACAGCTTTATCAGAATGGAGACAGCTTTGGACTAGCTCCCAAAAAACAAACAAAAACAAAAACCCACCAACAAAAAAACCCACAACAACAACAAACCAGGGAACTGCCCTGAACAATAGTTTTTTCCACATTTATACACCCTGGTTCATACTTATTAATATTCACCCTGCCTATGTCCCTCCTTTGGTTCCACCCATTTCTCCTCCCATATCAAACTCTGCCTCCGTTTACTGTTTGCTTCATTAGCATGGTATTGCATATGCATTTCCTTCATTTACATGCTTTTCTGCTAAGAGCACATGCATAAGACTTTGACCCTCATCTTGTCCTGGTCAATTTTGGTTTCTTGTTGGTTCTTTCTAGGTTTTTGCTGACTTCAGTAACATCTCCATGGTCTTGCTTCTGCTTTTTCTTTGGTGGGCTGCATCTTGTTTTTCTTACACAATGAGCTCTAACACTATGACTTTGTTTAGAAAACTGCTTGCCTAAGCACTTGCAAGGTTATTTTTAATACTTCATTTTGCCTTGTAACAAGCAGCTCTGCTGAGACACAGGAAAAAAACCTTTGTATTTAGCTGCAAATCCAGTGCTCCCCAAAATCCAAATTACTGTTACCCTAACAAGTAAAACTTCATTTTACATTATTATGCAATCACCTTTATATACACACACATATATACACACACATATATACACACACCGCATAAATGCGCACAAATCAGGACAAAAATATTTAAATTTTATTTTAAAAAAATATGTTATTGTCAATGTTTGATTTTTTGTATATCATTTTTTTTTCCCATTCAAAGATGGCAAACCCCCTTCTCAAAAAGGGAGTACTTCTGGGGACAAGGGGAAGGACTTCCAGTGGCAAATGTTAGGGACTAGGGTGCAGGACTTCTTATCCCAAAATTATGACTAAGGAATGGGGCAAGGCGTGGGACTACCCTTGTGGCCCTTGATAGCTCATGAAAACTCATTAAGTGGCCGTCAACCTAAAATAACTGTCCGCCCCTGACCTAAATGTATGTAGTATCAGACTTAAACAATTTAGATTAGACGAATCTATTATGTACAAAACCCCCTCCCAACTCAGGTTAGGTCACTGTTCACTTGCATCCCCACTGTCTTTGTAGCTGTGCTCTGCCCACCCACCCCCTGCCACATATGGAGGTGCAATGGAACTTGGCTCATGCTCAGAAGCTCTGAACTGTCAGAAGCAGATGAGGTGAGGGGCAGACAGCATTTGTAGCTCAGTATTTTTCTATCCTTATACAATGTCCCTAGGCAGGTGCTCCACAGAAGGAAAGATCAAGCCTCTCAGAACTCCAGAGACTAAGCAGCTCTGGGGAACAGCAGACACCCAGCAATTCTTGCAATCACACTGGATGCCTGCTGCCTCCACCTGCAGTTTGCTGCAGTTCTGAGAGGCCTTATCCTTCCTTCTACTGAGCTCTCCTTTCTCCACCACATGGTGCGGGGTTGTGGGTGCCTGCTGCTGGGGGAGAGCAGGGGATAGAATTTCACAGCTCCACTCCTGCTCCCTGGAGCTGCACCAGCTCCTGCAGGACTGGAGCTAGGCATGGCCAGGGAGGGGTATCATGCTTGTGACTGATGCTGCCAGGGGATGGTGGGGGAGAGATGCTTGGCTCTGGTCCTGCTCTCTGGAGCCACATCAGCTTTCACAGGACAGAAGCCAGGCATGACCAAGCATGATTTTCATGTTTGTGGATAATACTGGGGATAGGGTGGGGTTCTTGGCCATACTTGGCAGCTAATCAGGGTGGCCCAGCCTGGGATCCTGATAGGAGGTACACAGGAGTGACTTCAACCTACTGGCCTCAGCCAGTACTGGGAGTGTGTACCCCCTACCCTGCACTGAAGAGCTGTTCATTCCCAAGCTAACCTAGGTCTCTTAAAGTGTTAAACGTAGGTCACTTCCACCTCAGGTTTTTTGAACACTTGTACTTAGCTGTAAAGAGCATCACTAGCTGAAATTTAAGAATATTTATTATTGGTTATAAGCCACAATAAAGTTGCTGTTATGCATAGACAATAGCTTCCTGAGAACATGTTGTCAGATGTTAAAGTGTTTACTGCTCTTATTTTTGCTGTGGCTGACCAGAAGTAATGAGTCATTTCAACCACTGCCATGAGCAACATTCTACTCCTTGCTGTAATGACTAATGAGGATAGATGTGAATAAGGAGATTTATAGGAATGCACAGCCACTATGAACTAGTGGATAAAGTAGCATGTCCACAATGTATACCCTCCTGGGAATGGAACCCTCTAAAAGTCACCTTTCTGGGAATGGAATTAAATGAGCAGAGATCACAGCTCTTCAAAAAAGACTATAAATGGACTGTGTCTAATCATCTTCCACATGGGTAACAGGGATATCCAAGATTTTTTTTACCTTCCTCTGCAGGGCATCTGTCTGGGTACATATAGACTGCTTCAGTGCCCAGGAATGTCGCTCTGAATCATTACTTGTGTACTTGTTCTCACTCCACATGTACCAAATCCCAGAAACAATACAATATAGCCACCTTATGGTGGCATTAAGCTCAAGCTAATAAGCAGGGGTCCTGGTTTTATCTGATAAAACAAAATCACAAATTCTCTGATAAACCCCCACAAAATCCATGATTAAAATGAGAGGCCACTATATACATAGGTATCAGTTGAACACAATGTTTTCCTGATACATTTACAGTTTTAAAGTAGTTTGGAAGCCTACAAGTGCTTTAATCCCTATAATAAAATCAATTCTAAATACCTATTTTTTAGGCTTGTGCACAGTGGCTAGTATTCACTTCCAATTTGGATGTGACCAATTTGGGGGAACAGTAATTCAATTTGGTGATTCGAATCATGGTCCTAAATTGATTTGGCCAAATCTGACTCAGAAATTCTGCCACCACTGAATTGGCTGAATCCCCAAATCGGACAGGCCACATCCCCTACCTGCTCTCCCAGCCCCGTAAATGGCTGCCCTGAGCATGACTCTGCCATGAGCTCCCAGAACCTACTGCAGTACCTGGTGAGTGTGGGGCTTTTTTTTTTTTGTTTGTTTTTTAAAGAACTGGGACCTGGGGCAGGCCTGGCAGCCATGGTGGGGGCTGGGGGGCTTGTTGCAGAACCCTCCCATTTAGCACACGACAGTGGGGGTCAGTGGGGATTGCTCCCCGCTGGCCTGGCAGCAGCCAGTGAGTAGGGGTTTTTATTTAAAGAGCTGGGAGCTGGGGCCAGGTGGGGCAGCCATGTGGGAGACTAAGTGGGTGGGAGTTGGAGGGCACTCAGGGGGACTGGGGGAACAGTCAGGGGATGGGTCCTGGTAGGGGTTTCCCCATATTCAAGGACTGCTTGAATTTCTGAAGCTCTACAAATCTTTTTCAAATCAATTTGGAGAGCTTCAAATTGATTGGTGGACAGTGATTTGATTCAGTAATTTGAATCACTGTTCTGAATCAATTTGGCTGAATGTGATCCAGAGATTTGGCTGCCACCGAATCAGCAGAATCACCAAATCAAACAGGCCCCATCCCCCACCTGCCATCCCAGCCAGACAATGGCTGTCCCACCTGGCCCCAGAACCCCTGCTCTTAAAAACCAAACAAAAAAAAGCCCCACATTCACTGGCTGCTGCCAGGTGCGGGGGGCAATCCCTGCTTCCCTGCACTGCCCCCACACTGCATGGGGGCTCTGCCACAAGCCCCCAGAAGCCCTGATGGCCACTTCTGCAGCAGTGAGTGCCGGTAATTGACCTCCTAATCTGAAATGAATCGGGAGACTTGGCCACTAAATCAAGCTGAATTTCCTCCAAATCAAATCAGTACCCAAAGCTTTGTACATCCCTAGTTAAGCTTCAGGAGCTGCTTAAAATTACATGTAAAAAGGCCGTTAGAGTCTTTCAAATACATACTGAAATGTCCTTTTCTGGAAAAACCATATAATAACAATTCTACTATCTTTTTATAGATTACAGTCTATTTTAACAGTTAACTTGTATTTTAACACTCTTCAATTACTATAGAATATCTTCATATACTTAACAATATAGTTTTAGGCAAAGATAATAAAGCCAAAGATTAGAATTTTATTTGTGTCTTATGGAATGACAATAATTCCTCAACTGTTCTTGAGATATTGGAAGCACTAGAAATTCTGGGCTTGTAATTCTACTAAATATGACCTCAGTGCTACTGCACATTGTGACATGTGATGCCAAAAATACTTCTTCTGTCTTCTATTGGTATAGGGCTGTGTGAAATGACTATGTTTCAATTCAGTTTCAGATTTGGCTATTTTGGAGGAACAGCGATTCATTTTGGCGTTTCAGATCACGGTTCCGTTTCAATTTGGCTGAATCTATTTCAGCGTTTCAACGCTTTTTCAGTGATTTGGCCATAGGTTATAATGGGTAATCACTTAAACGCCTATAGCTAGCTTTGCTGGGGGATGGGGCCACAGGGGGACATGAGGACACTTCTCAGCCAAGACAGGTGACACACACAAGAAGTACGCAGGTAAGTGACAGGGGCCTGGATAATCCTAGGATCAAGGGGGTGGTGTAAGAACCCATAGGAGGCCTTAAATGCCTCTATCCTAATGCTCATAATATGGGGAACAAGCAGGAAGAACTTGCCTTCCTGCTAGCTGGTACAAAACAAGACATAGTAGGGCTCACTGAAACCTGGTGGGATTCAACCCATGATTGGGCAATAAACATTAGGGGCTACAGACTGTACAGGTAGGATAGAACTGGGAGGAAAGGCAGGGGTGTGGTGATGTATGCCAAAGAGTAATACATGTCCTCAACAAACAGGATGGGGTCAGAGGAGTGGCAGACTGAAGTGCTCTGGGTAAGAATACAAGGAGGTCATAGGAAAAGGAACTTAATGGTAGATGTCTACTACAGACCACCCAACCAGGGGGAAGAGCTGGACCAGGAATTCTCAGGTCAGCTTGTAAAGGCGGTTAAGTCAAGGGATGTGGTCATCATGGGTGACCTAAACTACCCAGACATCTGCTGGAAAGAGCAGTCAGCCAGGTCTGACCGCTCATGTAAATTCCTAGCTGAGATACAGGACCTCCACCTAAACCAGGAGGTGCACAGTCCCACCAAGGGAAATGCCTTGCTGGATATGGTCCTGGCCACAGGTGATGACCTGGTGAGGGGACTATGAGGTCTTGACCATCTGGGTGATAGTGATCATTGCCTACTGGAATTCACTATCAAAGACCTGGAGCAAGGCAGTAGCCCTTGGCTTCAGGAGGGCTGATTTCAATGAGTTAAGGAGATTAGTAGGGGAGGCACTGAGGTCCCAGAGGGTAGGGGAGTTGAGAGTCCAAGACGATTCATCATTCCTTAAGCAGACAATCTTCCAACACCAAAGGTTGACAGTCGCAATGAGAATCAAGAGTGCTCAAAAGCCCCAGTGGCTCGCTAAAGGCATTCAGGAATGTCTGAAAGCTAAAAAGGAGGTGTACAGCTGGTGGAAGAGAGGGGCTATCACCAAGAAGGATTATACCTAGTTTCATAGTTTGTAGGGTCAGAAGGGACCCGAGCAGATCATCTAGTCCAGTGGATGTAGTCTTTCTGGACTTTAAGAAGGCCTTTGGCACTGTCTCTCACCCCATTTGCATTAAAAAACTAGGGGACCATGGCATCGATGCCTACACAGTCAGATGGGTTGCAAATTGGCTAGAGGGCCAGACCCAGAGAGTGGTGGTAGACAGGTCATTTCTGACCTGGAGGGATGTGGGCAATAGAGTCCCTCAGGGCTCAGTCCTTGGGCCCTCACTGTTCAACATCTTTATCAGCAACTTGGATGAGGGGGTGAAAAGCACCTTATTCAAATTTGTGGATGACACAAAGATATGGGGAGAAGTGAGCATGCTAGAAGGGAGGGACAGGCTACAGGGATGGGTGGATGAGAATAGGATAGGATTCAATACTGACAAGTGCAGGTTACTGCACCTAGGGAGAAAGAACCAGCAGCATACCTATATGCTGGGGAACTCCCTTCTCATCAGCAGAGAGGCAGAAAGGGATCTTGGAGTCATTACTGATTCCAAGATAAACATGGGCCACAGTTGTGAGGATGTGGTCTGTAAGGCTGACCGCACCTTTTCATGCATCTACAGATGCATTATGAGCTGGTCCAAGGAGGTGACCCTCCCCCTCTATCAGATGTTGGAGTACTGCATCCAGTTCTGGGTACTGCACTTCAGGAGGGATGTGGATGGCATCAAGAGGGTCCACAGGAGGGCCACTGTAATGGTCAGGGGGCAGTCCCTATGAGGAAAGGCTATGGGACCTCTTATTCAGCTTCACAAGAGAAGGCTGAGAGGGGATTTGGCGGCCATCTATAAACTTACCAGGGGGGACCAGCAGGAAATGGGAGCATTATCTGGAGTAACTAGGAATAATGGCCACAAGTTGATTGAGAGCAGGTTCAGGCTAGACATCAGGAGGCACTAATTCACAGTCAGGGTGGCTAGGATCTGGAACCAACTTCCAAGGGAAGTAGTGCTTGCTCCTGCCTTGTGGGTCTTCAAAAGGAGGCTAGATAATCACCTAGCTGGGGTCATTTGATCCCAGCATTCATTCCTGCCCATGGCAGGGGGTTTGACTTAATGATCTGCTCACATCCCTTCCGACTCTAACAACTATGAAACTATAATTTTGTTATATCTTGCCTGAATTGGATGAAAATTGCAGAAATTGTAGCCCCTACTGAGGGCATGAAGTCTGCCAAGTTTCAAGGAGATAGGTCCAGGGTTTTCTGTGAAACTGCACCACAAACCGTTGAAAGCAAAACTCGTATCACTTGCTGCCAGTGGCAGCATGCTGTCATCCTTCATACAAATCCAGGGGCCCACACCCCCGGGGAGGGCTGTGGAGCTGTGCCCTTTCCCAACTGTTCCCCCTCCCTCTTCTTAGTTTCTGTTTCCCTGGAAACCCAGCTCTGAAATGCCAAAGTTTTCTGAAATTTTTCAAAATATTTTGGATGATTTCATTTAATTTCAGAGATGTTTCAGAGCCTTCCATTTTGTTTTGGATTCAGTATTCCAGGTGCCTAAATGAGCCAAAACACCTCAAAAAATGAAATGGCTGCTGAAATTTCTCATAACCCTAGAATGCATCTCCTATCTAATACTGCTAACTATTGATTTTTATTTTTGGGTCTTTGAAGAGGACCATCTTTTTAATAATAAAAGGAAAAGCCTTTTGAAGCAGTAAATCTGGTTTCCTTATGAATAATTTTGCCCTAGCAGTGTGAATAGCCACTACTGCATTCATCCAATAGTAATAGCGTTTCTGCTTCACTTCAGAATAACTCACAAAATCCTGCCCATATAAGCCATATCAAGGTGATCCTTTCTGGATCACTGAAGATAATGTAGCCCCAACAAGAGTTCATTTTCTCCGTCTGCAGAAAGCAAATGGACATTCACAAAATACTCTATGCAACAGCCCACCAATGGCAGCATGAACACACACACTTTTTCCCTATCCTTTTTATTCATTCTACATCCAACCAGCAGTGATTATTGTACAAAATCTTCTTTTAACAGAATTCAGGATAACCTGCAAATTGCTTCGTTTTAGCACTTTTCAGCAATACTGTGGTTGAAGAGGAGCATTCAGGGCTCACAAAGAGCCTGCTACTCAGCTGAAAGCCCATGCACCTTCTCTTCCAGTCATTGTCTGAGGGGAGACCTGAAGAGAAACTAGGACTCAGCTTCACAAATATCCAAATTCTCTCCTACTTCTTATTCCAGAAAACATAAATATAGCCACAAGGGTCTGGTTAGTCAAGGGAAGTCAATAACCCCTGTTGAGACCCTAGATTGCTTCAGGGACAGCTGGTGAGAATCTTCCTTTGATGGGAGCAAAAAAACCAGCTTGCAGGCTGCCAAATGGAAGCAGGTGTACAGGAGCCAGGGCTTGGCTAGGTCCCCAACCCATCTGCTTTTACTCCAGGAGCTTCAGTGGAGTGCTTCAGGCACATTGGCTGTCCCCACTGTCTAGTACTCAAAGGAACAACCTGGCTCATTTGTGCAAGCTTTGGAACTGTAGAGAAAACACTCATTTCACCCTCTCCCTCCCTCAACTCATTCATCCAGAGGTGTATGAGATATTACCAAATACATGTAAAAAGATGCCTTTTGAGATAAGGCTTACTTCCTAGCTAAAATAGAAATTTCTAGGACTGGAAAGAAAATGAGCTCCATACATCTTGAGAGACCTTTGGTAAATAATAAATCTTCTGTTGTTTACAAAGGGAAAAGGAGGCAGTACAGCTGTGCTGAAAAGGCTAACTTAACAAGATAAGACATAAGGCAGGGTAGATTTGCACCTGATAGATGAACTAAAAGATCGATGTATAGCATGAGCTTTCATGAGCCATGCTCACAGCATCTGATGAAAACTCAGGCTCAAAAGCTCATGCTATACATATCTCCTGTAGTTTGTCTATTAGATAAAAGCATATCCTGCCCTGTGTCTGACTTCAGACTAACATGGCAAACTACCTCTCTCTAAACAGGATAAGTTAGCTTTTAAGAGTTTTTCCTTGTTTAGGCACATCAGACTCTGAGATTAAAATAAAATTCCCTAGTCATGCAATCATCCTCCTAGTTTAAGAATACATTTCAGTATCAGGGAATAATATCTATGTAAAGTGGGCCAAATTATGCTGCCAGCAGAAATTAATTAAATGAAGAGAGTAAAATTGATGGCAAATATCTGGCAGAGCTCTATGTTCTGACCATATTCCATTCAAACTCCACCAGACAGGATGCAGTCAAAGTTTAACAACCAGGAGTTCCTGCAGGGGCAGCATTACATGACCTCATACTGCTTCTGTTCTAATCATCTCTAAGGGATAGATCTAAATTAAGATGGGACATACAACCAGGCACTATGGATTTAACAAGCCAAGTACAATCATATTCCATCCTACTTAAGTCACTAATTGTTACTAGAAAAAATTGGGTGGGTCCTCTTCCTCCTTGTTGCTTTTTTGTGGGCAATATTAAGGGTCATATATTAGCGTGTTACAAAAGTAGACCTATTAGTGGATTTTAAGGTACTTAAATGGAGTGGAATAGAAATGTGCTTCAGCATCTGGAATCATGCACGGATCTGTCCTATAGCTTCTACAAAAATGAAGAAAAGGACTCAACTAGGGTTGGTTTTTTTTTAAATTATTATAAAACTATTTCCCCACACTTCTTGAAGAATAATTTTAGAATGATGCAGGGATTTTGGACAAAACTAATTTGTCCAAACCACTGCTGCTTTTGTCAACATTAAAAAAAAAATCAATTAGATAATTACTTTAATTGGTCCAATTTTAAAACTTAATCTCTAATAATATGATAGCCAGATGTTTTTCTAATCTTTTACTCTCAATAGAAATTGAATTGGTTACAAACAGCTGTTCTCAGAGAGAAATAACACAGCATAACTGTACATTGAGTCTGTAGTACAGAAACTATGGAATTGTCATTCATGGAATTTAATCTTTAGCTATTCTTTCTAATGCAATGCTGAGCCATCTGGGGACAAGATTAGTTGCATCCAATAATTATATAGAAGGGTATTACTTTCTGAAAGTAAAATATTGTATTTTATAGCCAATGAAGATATAACAAAATCCAAGAGCTAACAGTTGAAGCTACATATTTTCAAACTGAAACTAAGGCCGTATGTAGATGAAACAAGGGGTGTGTATGCATGACACTTTAAAGTGGGCTAAATGCTTTTGCACCAATTTAATGGTGCTGGTGTTTGCATGCCTCAGTGGTATATTTGCATTAATTCCAGCCACTGTTGGAAATTCAATGGTGTAATATACCCAAGCTGGGTGCCTGCAGGTGGGTGCCACCTGGGGGTGGGTGCTGCTGCCACTGTGGAGGGAAGCACCAACTCCCTCCCCCCCAGCCCAGGGGCTGCTCCACCTGCCAGCAGCTCGCCCTCCCCTCCCTGCTGGAGAGGCAGGTAAGTCAGCAGGGTGTGCATACAACATGGGGGTTTAATTGGCCCTAAATTGAAGCAGTGTTTTTTAAAATCCACCACTTCAATTTAGGGCCCTTGTTTCATCTACACACACCCTAAGGTTGCATATTTTTTACCTGCATGAGTAATAAACCTGTCACAGGGCAGGGCGCAGGGGCAGCCATGATCTCCCCTTGCATCCCTACTGTGCCAAGTTGGGTCTTGAATGCACCCTCCTTCTCTCCTGCCATGACTTTGATGGTTCTAATATGAATGGGAGGCTGCCTTACTGTCCCCTTGGACACAGTGTTACATTTTGTATTGGCCCCTATCCTATAAGGAGTACCCTGGTACGTCTCAGCCTTTTGGGCTACACGTGCCTCCAACCTCTCCCTTAGCATACCCCAAGCCTCGCAGGTGTGACGGATGTTCTTATGTCTCTATGTGCGCACTATGTATGCACCCCTTTACAGGGACCTCTCTGATGAAGGCCCTCGGTCCCACGTGCCCTACCCTACCTGGGGTTCTCCCTCATGCGCACCCTCTATACGTGAGTTCACCCCACTCGGGCTTGTACTCATGCACTCGGCTGGCGCCCTGTTGCTCCTGGTGCAAGCCCTGTCTTGCCCTTTTCAGGCTTCTACCCATGTGATCGCCTTTCTTCAGGCTCTTGACTACATGCTTGCCCTGCCTCGGGCCTCCAACTGCGTGCTCACCCTACTTAGGCCTCTCTCCCTCGTGTGCACCCTCTATATGTGCATTCACCCCACTCAGGCTTGTACTCGTGCACTCTGCTGGCATCCTGTTGCTCCTGGTGCAAGCCCTGTCTCACCCTTTCCAGGCTTCTACTCATGTGATCACCCGCACTGGGGCGTGTCCCGCGCTCTCTCACCCGCACTGGGGCGTGTCCCGCGCTCTCTCACCCGCACTGGGGCGTGTCCCGCGCTCTCTCACCCGCACTGGGGCATCTTAAAATACCGCCCTGTAGGGCCAGGATCACCAGGAACCCCCACACTGTTAGGTAGCTCCTCTGAAATTATCCCAATAGCCACCCCCACTGGGGTTGGGGTCAGGACACCCCCAAATGGAACATTCTCTACCACGCTAATTATTCTGATAGTCACCCCCACTGGGGTTGGGGGTCAGGACACCCCTCAAACACAGCGCTCTCTACCACACTGGGAGCACCCCTACCCTACTAGGAAGCTCCTAATGAGGCCTCCTCCTTCCCCTACAGACTCACCCGGTCCTCTGGTAGTATAATAAAACCAAAGCGTCCCCTCCGGGGCCACAACAACTTCAAAACCACAACAGAACGCAGAGCCTCTTGGCTTTAACATAAACCTTAAGGCAACCTGGCTAACCTTCCATCATATCCTTATCAGGGTCCTCTCCACCCTGTATCCGCATGCTGACGCTCAGGCTACTTCTCAGTAGAGCTCCTGACACTCAGACTGCCAGAAAGGAACTACCTTGGGCTTCAGCCTTGTGTGTTTATATAGGCTAGGCCCTGCCCCCTGGCGGTCAGCTGACCCACTCAGTTGCTTAGGCAACCCCCGGCTGTGCTGCCCTATTGATTGGCAGCTAAGCCCGCATCGCCATCACTGGTAGCGAGTACCCTAGTGCTCTGCTACAAAACCATTAGAACAATTTATCGAGGAATGTGGCAGATTTTGCATCCCAGGATGTCTTTTAAAAAAGGTTGGATTCTTTTTTTTCTAAAATGTAAGCTTTCTCTGAGCCAGAAGTTACAAACTTTATACAGTCATTATTGGATGAAATAAAGTATCTTGTTTAATGAAGGACAAATTGGATCATTATCTAGGTCTCTTCTGACCTTAAAATCTGTGAGTATTTAATGTGTTAATATGCTGAGATACTTTCGCTTTTAAATACCTCATATTATTATTTTGCAAACATATACCGCAATCCAATAACAGAAGCATATTTATAACACTATTCCAGTGAATAAAAATTAAATAGTTGAAATTAAGCTAGTAAGCTCAGATCCCATTGTTTGTACCTTTGTTTTGCAACCCAACAGCTAACAGCTGTTTAATATGTGGAACTTCCATTAAAGCAATCAAAATCTGGAATGCAATAGAAAGGCAGCAGCAGAAAAAAAAGGAAGTGATTGGCCAGATAATAGGTCTGAGTTTTGATAATATAGTCTTGAACAATAAACTCTTTCTATCAATTTTATTTTCTCCAAAATTAAATTATAGGCATGCCATTAGTATTTAGATATCTACTTTCTATACCATAAGATATATGATTATTACCAATTTATCTGTACATGATTATGACAGTAAAAAGGAAGCATAAGTGAGAATCTGTTCTTGTATGAAGGAATAAATTCATATAGTCATTCATATATTCAATAATTATGACACAGTCCTACGAACATTTAACCACAAGTCTTCTGATATGAAAAGCTCTATTTATTATTGATTCACATATTTAGATGCCGGCAGAATAAGGCCCTATGCATATTTAAAATGTCTTTATCATAATTTTGAAGATACAGTATCTATAACATTATTTTTCTTAAATACTCTTTAATATTAATGAAGCCTGCTAATGAAGAATGTGTTAAAGAAGCAGGAGAAGATAAAAGAAGGGAAATTATGAGGCAAAACTTAATTTTGTAAGAGCTCAGTGCTGAAATTACGGCAAAGCTTAGTCAGGTCCAGATTCTCAGCGTTTATCTTAGGCATCATTTATTTTTTCATATAGCCTAGGTAAATGTTACTGGGTTTTCCAGTCATAAATTCTCAACATTAAATCAAAATCACTGAGTTTCTCCAAATTTTGCCTTAAAGCCATGCCTCAGATTCGCAAACCTTGGCTAAGCTTTCCTTGGTAACAAACCATAGTAAGTTTCTGCTTCTTACAATTAGTTTCTCACTGTTCATCTAATAAGCAAAAGCTGAGGGGAAAGAAAGAAACTACAAAACCACAAATAGAACTTACTGACAGTTTACTGACTGCCACATATCTGCCAATTTGCAAGTTTACTCACTCTGAATGCCAATGTTCTGTACTGGAATTGGAAGACCCACTTAGAACCATTTAAAACAGTATTTGTAGCTCCTTCAAGTCTTGCCTACACTAGATCCTGCTGGTCAAATATTGGGAGGAATTTAAAATCTAAAATTCTGTGCTACACCCTATCTGCTGTCAGAGAGAACAACCTTGGGTGGGGTGATTCTGACACACTTCAAATGCTGCATAGGTTGTGATGGAAGTATTTAGTGCAGTTATGGCAAAGCCATCTGTCCAACAGCTGGAGCCTAATCAGGCACTCATGTATTCCTTTCTCTGTCATAGGGCTTTTAAGAGCCGAGAGGCACAGGAGTACTTATGTAGAGTAGGGTGTACACTGAAAACTACAGTGAAAGTTAGGAATCTGGTGGAAAGGAACTGCCAAATATAAATAGTGTAAGGGTCCTTATACACATTCAGGTAAAGGTGTAATAGGATCTGGATTTGATGCATGATCCACACAATTGTGCCTTCTGCCATACAACATGTACACGACAGGAGTTATGATTGTGGGATCCAGCATGCAACTGAGAGATCCAATCACATCTTACTGTTGGTGCAGGGGAAGCCTGGGATTATGATCCCAGACTCCCCCTGCACCAGCATGTAGCAAGTTCCGCAACTGGGAACACCTGTCAGCTGATAGGGCTCACAGGCATGGGAGCTCCCCATCAGCTTCAGGACTCACTGCCACATGGTCCCTGTGGCTGGGACCCCATCAGCTGATGTGGTTCCAAGCTGTGGGGGTGCATATGGCCACACATTCAATTAACGGCATGACAAGATAGAGCCACAATTTACGCAAATACAAAAAGACTTTGAATGTAAGATGATCCCCCAGTAATTAGAGTCTACACATGAAAAATATATAAATTTATTATAATTTTGGATGTATAGGACCTAATTATTGGAAGATCCTCTTAAATTCATCCCCTCCACTACTGTAGGATGGGGAAGCAGTAATGGAGCAGGCAGTGGGGGGCAGACTGTGAGGGTGACAGTAGGGGAGTATGTGGAAGGAGGCAGGTGGTAGTGAGGTATACAGTAAGACACATGTCTGCCTCCCACTTGTCCCATTCATTGTTCCTGCCCCCTGCAGCTTCAGGTTTTCCCCATTCCCCTGTTCCCCCATCATCCCCTGCCCATGCTGCTTTTGTCACCTGCAGCCTCAGGTCTCAACCCACCTTTCTCCCATCTCTCTCCCCACCAAATTTTCTCCCCCCACCTGCTTGACCCTCAATCCCCTTTCCCCTCCTTTACCTTTAGTCTGTGCCAGCAGACTCCATTCCTGCTGTAGCTTGGGGCATGGAGCATGGCCCCAGCCTGGCCCTGTAGCAGTGGTACAGAGCCAACAATGCTGCTACAGGGCCCAATTGGAATGTATGCTCTGTGCTCGAGGCTGCAGTGAGAACAGAGCCTGCCGGCATGGGAAAAAGGTAAGGGGAAGTGTAACAGAGCAGGAAAGAGAGGAAGAAGTACCAGAGAGAAGAAGACTGGGGTCTATGGGAGAGGAGTGGCAGGGCATGCTGAGGCAGTGGTGGGGAGCAGGTGGCAGCTGTGGCTCTGGCTTCAGCTCTGGCTCCAGCTTCAGCCTTAATGTCTTGTGCTCAAATGGAATGAGAGGGGGAAAAAACCCTCATCTTCTAATCAAGTAAATATGCAAGTTTAATGTGTAGACATGACTTCAGAATGATATTGTAGCAGTGGTGGTTCAGATATTATGAGAGAGGGAAGAATTTTTTAGAGTACTATCTCTTTTTGGACTAACTTCATAGTTGAAGTACAGTTAGACAAGCTTGAGAATGCAGTTTGAAAGCAATATCTTTCATCCCTTCCTCCAACAGTTTTCTTTTCTGTGCTACTATGTTTGACTTGTTCTGGTCAGACCTGAAGAACAGTATCTTGAATTTGAAAGCTTGTCCAGGTATTTACAACACATTCTTTTGAATTTAAAAGTTTGTATCCTAAGAAATCTTTGCCTACACCAACAAATATAAATATCCCATTCAATATTATTGTAACAGGGTTCTCCTTGAGACCCTGTTGTTAAGGAAAAGGGGGCAGCTGGAAATAATGACACCATGAGGAGGGCGGGCCCCAGCCCTCAGGTGCCAATGGCAGCTAAACCCTGGAGGATAAAAAGGAAAGGAAAATGAAGAAAGGGGCCTTCGGGCATCACAGAAGAAAGAGAGAGAGGAGCTGCAAGAGTGACCCTGGCACAGGATTAGAGGGAGCTCAGGATCCAGATCTCATCTGATCTTACCTTGAGTCCACCGGAGCAACAGTGAGTGCGGGGAGAAGCACAGCCAGGCCGCAGGCTGGAGCCGCGTTCAGCATTAAGAATTGGGGATGCTCCGTTGAGCCGGGGGGGTGCAGCGGGAGGGAAGACCCCATCCAGATCAATGAAGAGTCTGGGTGACTCCAGGAACTCAAGGAAAAGGGACACTGAGGGCTGAGAGAGAGCCCCAACCATGGGAGAGCCACAAAGCCTGCACACTGAAGCCTCACGACAAAAGGAAACGAGGTGTTTGTAACAAGCCGCTAATTAGTTAATTAGCAGCTTAATAGAACAAAAAGAAACTTTTCTCTTCTTCTTTTCATTCTCTGTCAGTTACGGGGGAGTAGGCTAGGACTCAGGCACGACTGAGAAGCCCGGAGACTCCCTTTGCAGGGCAGGGGACATGGAAGGGACTCTATGGACATTGATTCTGCAACACCGCCTCAAGCAAGTAGGCACACTACTTCACTTGCTGTCTCAAGTAAGGGGCCGGAGATCCTTTGCCGAATACAGAGGGTGACCCAGTGGAGACCCAGGGTTAGCCCTTAGGACTGTGATTCCCCTCTCATCTAAGAGGGAATTCCCTGTTAAAGTGGCAAACCACTGAATAAAAGCAGAAAAGAGAAAACCAAGTTATTTCAGCATGGTACTTCCTGCGGATACTTCCTTTGACATAATCACTTCCTCCAAATTTAATTTCTTTAAGATCCAAGTCATGGCAGACGGGAAACACGAGGATAGAGGAGGTACTCCACACACGCTGACAATTATCATTAAAAAAGTGTAGTAAGTTTTCTTGATAAATATACAAGAGAGAAATAGTGACGTGATATTGATTTAAAATAAAACAATTTCTTCCACATATATACACTAGGAAAATTCTGTTCCTTGATCAGAAAACTTGAAGAGAGTTCACTTATTGCAATCTATACTGTATTTTACCTGGATCCAGATTTTATACCTTTTGCAAAGGGACTAAGGTAATATACTGTTGCGAGTAAAGCTTTTCTAAGAGTACTTTCTGTTTCTGAAGTCTCAAGACACAGTGAAGGGACTAAAATAAACACCCTTGTAGGCCATAATTGAGTTTGCCTTTCACTGCCAAGAAAACAAGCCTTTACTTTCTCATCTAAAAAAGTAACTATTTCCTGACAGTAGGTACATCTACAAGTGCTACTAGCATGAAGCAATAAACCCCATTGCATATTGTACCAAAGTTTATTGCTTCTTGGTGCTGTGTTTAAACATGTGCCTGGGACTGCAGCAAATTGAGCCAGGTCAGAATAGTCCTGGCTAGCAGGTTGTCTCGGGGGAAGGTAAGGGGTATCAGCCTTCTATCCTGGGGCTGTTATGATCCAACTCAACATGCTGTAGAGGAGCTGGTTGGGGCACAAGCATTGACGACACAGCGGGTGCACGTGGGTGCATGTACACACCCTGAGATCAGCTCTGCACCCCCTGGAAGTGCTGACAGAAGTGCAATTCTGGTTTTGCCACTGTCTTGGCGATTGGCCTCTGCCTCCCCCTCTCCAGTTGGTGATCAGAGGTTGGCGACCCCACCCCTGTCAGTGATTTGGTGCCCCCCCAGACTTGGGAGGCACCAGTCGCCCATGGGCACAAGGGTGCTGCAGTGTGGGGCTAGCCAGTAGACAATCCCCACACTGAAGCACCCTTGTGCCCCAGTCAGCCCTGTCAGCATCTACACATGTGATGCTGCATGCTAATTAACTCTTCTGCAGGCTAGTACTTGTATTTACAAGTACTAACCTGCAGTGGAGTTAATTAGTTTCCTGCAGCCTAAGAGGGCCACGTGTGTAGACACTAAGACAGTATGGCAGAGCTATTTAGGCAGCTGTCCAGTAAATCTCTCATGTAGATGCATCTAGGAATAGATGAGTCATACACCCTATAGATCAGTTGCTACTCAGCACACGTTGGCCAGAAAAATGTGTGTGAGCTTGTCCTAAGTACTTGGTAAAGCCCATGTAAATAACTATTTGTAATGGCTGCCATAACAGATCATCACTTGCACTTAGAAATATTTTTTGGATGGTAGTTTTGTAGTAAAATAGGTCCAGTTATAGAACTTATACACAAAATAGCCAACATGTTGCATTTTAATAATAAGTGTTTTAACTTCAGTATATTATATTTCTATACAAGAAAAGGAGAAAAAAAACATAATGTCTTTAAAAGAAAATATTTAATTGTATACAAATATTCCAAGATTTTGAAATCAGCATTTACCATGTAATTGATATTCCACTTTTCATTGAGCTATATATAACAAAAGAACAGAGGATCACCTATATTTGGAGCATAATGCTCTATTACCTGAGGAAAAGAGGTTCTTATGTTAGCTGATAAATATATTATATGCTATATAGTAGACCCATCATATGGTAGAATACAACCAAGAATGAGCACCAGGTTACATTAGCAGAGTCTTTGTATTTTTGTACTGAACACTTACATTGTGAATTTTACCCATATTATAATGCAACACATAGGGCACCTCTACGAGACATTTACTGTGGAATTTTCCAATTAGCTCCATAGTAAACGACTCACCATCTACATATGCGGCCCTATGAGAGCGCATGAAACCAATAAACTCTGTAGCAGGTTAGTGCTTGTAAATACAAGTAATATCCTGCCATGGAGTTTTTTCATGCTCAGCAATGCATGTGTAGATGCTGACCTAGCGAGATGGGGCATGAATGTGCTTCAATATGGGGGCTGCCTGCCAGCTAGCGCCCACACTGAAGCACCCTCGTACCCTAGCCAGCCCCTCCACAGCACATTGAGCCAAGCTGGAACAGCTCCAGGCTGGCAGGCTGGCCTCAACATGTTGCAGTCCTGGGTTCACATGTAAAAAAAAAAAAAAAAAAAAAAAAAAAAAGCACCCAGGAGCAATACACTCTGGCATAATATGCACCAGAGTTTATTGCTGCACATTAATATACACATGTAGATGCACTCATAAAGCCTACATAAATTGTTGGTATTTACTGCTGTGATAACTTTTGTTAATGATTTGTGTGATGGGACTGAGTGTATGATTAGCAAATTTGCAAATGACATCAAGTTGGATGGAGTTGCTGATACTCTGGAGGGGAGGGCTAGGACCCAGAGTGACCTGGATAGACTGGATAAATAGTCTGCAATCAATCAAATGAGATTCAATGAGGACAAGAGTGAAGTCCTGTCCTTGGGATGGAATAAATGCATACAATAAATACAGACTAGGGATTGACTGGTTAATCTGTAGTACTGCAGAGAAGTATCCAGGTGTTACAGTAGAGTATAAGCTGAATATGAATCAACAGTGTACTCTTGTTGCAAAAAAGCCAACTGCATCTCGGGCTGTATTAATAGACATGCCACTTGCAAATCAAGAGAAGTGATTCTTCCACTCTGTTCAGCACTGGTGAGGCCTTACCTGGAGTACCATATCAAGGATTGGGTCTCACACTTCAAGAAGAATGTGGACAGTTTGGAAAGAGTCCAGCGCAGACCAACAAAAGTTATTAGTAGCCTCATAGACAAGACTTGTAAGAAACGGCTGAAAGAACTAAGGTTATTTAGTTTGGAGAAGAGAAGACTAAAGAGAGATTTGATAACAATCTTCAGATACTTGAAGGATGATTACAAACATCAGGGGTGTCAAACTTATTTGGCCCAGTGTAGGGCCAGTGTGGGGCCTGGATTGAGTTTCCTTTCCCTTTTCCCCCAGCATACCTGATCCAGTGGCCACTCTATTGGCCTGGGACCTGTGCTTAGTTCAGGGCAGATCACAGCTGCTCTGAGATCTGTGCTGCACATGGCATGTACAAATACCACATGCAACATGGGTCCTGGACTGGCTGCAGCAATCTCTGTGTGTGGTGCACATCCCAGAGTTGGTGCCACATATGGCACAGTCTGGCCAGGGTGTTCACAGCATGCAGTGCACTGGCTGGACTGCATGTATATGATGTGCATCTAGTCACTCCAGGATCTATAGCACGTGCAGAGCTCATTCCAGACCAGCTGGAACACCCAACAGATCAGGTACCTTGGGGAGGGAAGGGGAGGGTCCATAGCCTGGATTCAGCCCATGGGCTGGATCCCACATAGGCACTCACCATGCCCAATGTGGGTATGATGGGCTTTTCTCCATGACCAAATGGGACAAGACTAAGAGCAACGGCCTCAAGCTGCATAGGGAAATTTATGTTAGAGATTAGGAGGAACTCTCTGACATTCTGAAGGTGGTCAAGCATTGGAATGGACTACCTAGAGAAGTTATGAAAACCTCCAAGGATGGAGATTCTAAGAGTAGGTTAGACAGACATTTTGCTAAGGTGGTTAGTCAGGAACAATCCTGCCTTCAGCAGAGGGCTGAACTTGATAACCTTGTAAAATCCCTTCCATCCCTACTTTCCCATGATCATGAGGCAAAACTTGTTAATATATACTTTTCAATAGACATTTAATAAATTGTAAATCCACCTAAATTAAAAATATATTAATTCGTGGAAATAGGTTGCATACGAATATTTTATGTGTTAGCGCTTCAATAGTGTACAATTCACAGCTGAGAAAAACATTTTGATATATCTATAGATATCTATATCTATATATCTAGATAGATAACTATATATCACGTAGCAACCATATATGTATAGCATATATACATATATATCACACAGCAACCACTCATGTCTGTACAGTGCCTAGTTCTCATTTGACACTGAATAAATCCTAACCAATAAGTACTGCTGCCTTTAATTGATTCGGCAACAACTGGTCATATACATATACATATGACAGATTGTTCTTAAATGGATTAACAACAGCAGTACTTATTTTATACTGAATTTATTCAGTATCCAATGAGCACTAGGCACTGTACAAACACGAGTGGTTGCTATGTGATCTAAACATTGGCAATCTAGTTTACAATAATAGAGAGGTCCACAGATTTATTTACATGCATTGTATCTGCAGTTTAAGACAAATGTCTGCATAACTTTACATTTTCAGTTAGCTTTCTGACTATAGACTGGGTGCATTAGCATTGTTGATGTGGGCTAAATCCAGGGACTGAATCTTTGTACTGGTTTACTAAAGCTTTGAAGTCAACACAAACTTTGCATGTATTTAAAAGCCACATTTTCCCGCACAATATTTTATGGGGAAAATCTTGCTAAAGTAAGCCATTCTAGTAGCATGCATACCAGCTGTTTTCAGTTGAGTTACAAGATACATATACTTACATGTTTCCTGTAATGTTGCCAATGTCTTCATAACTCAGCAGCCACTTAAGGGCATGTGCAGATGTTACATTTAGATCAACATAATTAGGGTTAGATTAATCTAAGTGCCAATTTCTGCAGACATTCAGGTAAGTTAAATTGGGAAAAAATGGTGGGCCTGATCTGAATTAGTTCATCTGAGAAGGTGAACTAACTTAGTCTAGGAACAAGTTAGCTGAATTTATCAAATGTCTATACCTATTTGGAGTACAGTCCCAGGGCTGGGAAAGACCAGCTGCTTACTCCAGACCTCTTTTCAGCTCCTCCTCCAACTCTGACTGGGCTATTTTTATCCCCACAACTGCATGACCCCCCAGATAGACAACCTCCACCCTGCATACCTGTCTATCCCTGACAAAGACCTGCCAGCCCCTCTGATCCCACCACTCCCCCCATAGACCTACTAGCCCACACCCACATCTCACCCACATATTTACACGGTGTTGTTCCTAGCACACCTCCTGGCACTGGCGAATGTATATACACACTGTTCCTAATCCACAATCACACAGCTTGATGCAAGTCATGTGATTATATCAGTGAACATCAGTACATAGCCTATGTCTAAAGCAGTGTGCAACTCTGACAAAAAGGATTTGGTCCTTAAAATATTGCAGGACAATCTTTCAGAAGGGCTAGTCATATAAACATGTGCTCCTTTGTGGAGAAACCCTACTCTACAGCTATATTTTGGAGACTTATCCCTTCTACAAACATATCTTTGCTGTAAAAGTACATGTTATTTCTACCTAATTTATTATGCAATATGCAGGAACATGTTAAGACCCCATCTGAAGCAAAGAGTTGCTTCAGAAGAAGGTGAAGAAAGAGTTTTAAAGTGGCTTTAAGTCACTAATCACTTCTGATGTTGAGCTGTTTGTTCAAGGGAGTGCTCTATCTGCTCTAATGAGGAGTCAGACATACCCATTTCTCCTGGCTCTACACTGCTACAGAAAATGAACACTATTACAATGACTAGACAACTGGGGGGGAGGGTGGGGTGCTCCACTGCTGCAGGACTGCAAAGTTGCCTTAAAAAAACTGAGGATTTGGGTCTACTTTTTGAAAGGCCAACACAACATTGAGGATTCTGTGTGAGAGCAATAACTAAAAATGTTAGTGAGAATTTTGGCATAAGTGAAGGAAATAATTTCTGAACTGCACTTTGATATACACATATGAAGGTAAACATGAGAGAGAAAACTTCCCTAAAAGCTGAAAGAGATAGCTTCCAAATACTTGTGAAATAAATGTCTAATGAGCAAAGAATTTCCCACTCCGTGAATAATATTGGGGCATGCCATCTATGTTTAATATTTTCAACCGAGACCAGTCAGCATGCTTTCACAACTGGGGGCCAAAGCTGGTATGAAATGATGGATAGTATAAGCTACCCCTTGGTCCAGCCTCAGTTGGAGTACTGCATCCAGTTCTAGGCACTGCACTTTAAGAAGGATGTAGCCTGCCTTGAGAGGGTTCAGAGGAGGGCCACCCACTTGGTTGGAGGGCAACAGGGCAGGCCCTATGAGGAGAGGCTGAGGGACCTGAACCTGTTCAGCCTCAGCAAGCGGAGGCCGAGGGGGGATTTGGTGGCTGCCTACAAACTCGTAAGGGGAGATCAGCAGTAATAGGAAGGGTCCTATTCCCCTCAGCAGCACCTGGGGTAATGAGGAACAATGGCCAGAAGCTGCTGGAGAATACAGATTAGAGATTAGGAGGCACTATTTCACTGTTCGGGTGGCTAGGATCTGGAACCAACTTCCTAGGGAAGTGGTCCTCGCTCCTACCTTGGGTACATTCAAAAAGAGGTTGGACGAACATCTGTCTGGGGTCATGTGATCCCAGTGTGTGCTCCTGCCAGTGGCTAGATGATCTGTTCAGGTCCCTTCTGACCCCAAACTAGTATGACACTATGAAACAAACCTTATACTACCAACAGAGAAAAAAGTGAGCCACCTATAATGAAAACAAAGAAGAATTTTAACATACATAGACTGTTCAAAGAAATAAAGTCTCCATACCAAATGAATTAAAAATGTTGAGTTTTGAATTGGCAAAAAGAAAATCTCTTCGCATAAATGTAGTAAGAATTGTATATTTTGTCATGACAGAAGGCAATAAAGCTATTTTCTTCTGGTGAAAATGAAACTGCATCAGAAAATAGAGGGGTAAAAAAAAGGATACATTCCACTTCTATCCATTGTTACAAGTTTTCTTATTAAATAGTTACTAAATTGGAAGCTCACATATTCAAAAGCAGGACTGTGATGGGTGCAGACATGGAAAAAATGACCAGAAAATGAACCTGAATGGATGACAAATGCCTTCTATTTTTAAAAGATTCTTGAAATGCTTCAAAAGCCTTGCTCTCAGGAGCAATGCAATATAACTTGATAGTGCAACATTCTTGGAAGGAAGCGGATATTTAGAGGTAAGGACAGCAATGTAGGTAGGTAGTAATGTTTTTCAATTCTAGTCAATCTGCCTTAGTTCAGTGTCATCTTTATTTATTCCAGAAAGACTGGCAAAATCCCAGAAATAGGATTAATATCCAGTGAGAAAAATGTTTTAAACTGACATTTTTTATACTAATTGATGACTTTGATCACAAAGTTAACTACCATAAAACCAGATTTAATGCACTACTTGGAAACCATAGCTATGCTATCATTTATTATTATTATCGTTCAGTGTTTGTTTAAATTTACTTTATCAATAATGCACTCTCGGCAAAGTATGATAAATGCAGCAAATTTGAAAATTGCAGAATTGGAATTATGGTATATTAAAAAGCATGAACAAATAAAGCACAATCCAAAACACACAGACAAGAACTAGTAAAGAAACCACCACCATTGTGTGTGTGAAGGATGAAGGAGAAGGTGTGGATTTGTACATTTGAAGGCCTTTCAAAAGGGGAATATTTCAAAGGGGCAGCTGCTCTTACATTCTAACAGTTATGTATGAATGAGCTGAAAACAATTCAAATGTAGCAACACTGCTTCATCTAGCAGAAACAAGACATTCCACAAGAATTTTGTTTGTGTGTGACTAAATTTCTAGTATGTCCCAGAATGAACTCTAAAAGTTGTTTGAGAGGTATGTGAGGGAGCGGCAACTAGGGGCGGCCGTGAACCCCCTAGCGCCGCCTACCGTCACTTTAGGGTGACGTAGCACCCTCAGAACCTCGCCCGCCACGACTTTGATGGTAAGATATATGATGTGGAGGCTGCCAGTTTCCCTAATGGACGGTCTAGTTGTTCGTCCCTATTCCAGACTGGGGATTTTAATAAGCGTCCTGCCTTAAGGGCAATGCGTGCCTCCAAGCCTCCCCCTTAGCACGCCCCAAGCCTCGCAGCTATTCCGGGGGACGCTTGTATGGTCCCTCGCCCCTCGGGTGCCCTTGTTCGCACTCTCGGGCACCGGGGCTCTTCGCCCACCTGGCGCCTCCTTGGGTCGGGCCCCAATCTCTGGCCCGTTCCCCACGCCCTGGGCCTATCACGCTGGCGCCCAGCCACTTGCTGGCGCCTCCTGTGTCGGCTCCACCAGCGCCGCTCACTACCGGCCCCCCCTGGGCCGGGTTCTAGCCGGCGCCTGGCTAATCGCCGGCTCGGTCTGAGTCTGGAGCACTCTCGCCGCCCTAGCCTCGGCGCCCCTGGGCCGGCTCACTCTCGCCGCCCTAGCCTCGGCGCCCTCGGGCCGGCTCGCTCCCTGCGCCCGGATCTCGGGTCTCTCGCCACCCTAGTCTCGGCGCCCTTGGGCCGGCACTACCGCCGCCCTAATCTCGGCGCCCTCGGGTGGCTGGCACTATCGCCGCCCTGGCCTAAGCTCTATCGCCGCCCTGGCCTCGGCGCCCTCGGGCCGGCTCACTATCGCCGCCCTAATCTCAGCGCCCTTGGGTGGCTAGCTAGGCCGCTCTCTGTCTCTGCCCTGCTGCGAGGGCCTTGCCCTCTCGGGCTGACTCTGCGCCTCCTGCGCTCTGTCACTACTCCGCTCCAGGGTTAAACACCGCCCCTCTGGGCTGGGGTCTGTAACCCGCACACTGCGCCTCCCTGGCGCAATACCATGCCCAGCCGCACTGACACTAGTGCCCCCGGCACTGTGCCTCAACTGGGCCCTGGGAACCCCCAAGCTGTTGGGGAGCTCCCCTGAGGCCTCCTCGCTCCCCTACAGCCTCCCCGGTCCTCCGGATGTAAATTATAACTAAACACTCCAGCCCTCTGGCCATAACATAAATACAGAGGCTCCACACGCCTAATAACTCCAAGCCCCACCAGGGCCCGCAATCCTACCTCCAGTCAGGGCGATGCTGTTCCCGGCATCATTGCAGCCGGGTAGCGCGATGAAGTAGCAGCCACTAACCCAGGCCGCTCAGCTCAGCTCAGCCGCAGAGCTCCTGCTCCTGCGGCAGCCAGAAGGGAACTGTGTCTCAGGCTCTGGCCTGAGCTGGTTATAAAGGCCTGGCCCTGCCCCCTTCCGGTCATGTGACCGCCTGGTTGCCCTGGTAACCCGGCACCTGAGCTGCCTGGGTGATTGGCAGCCCTGCCAATCACCCTCACAATCACGGAGCCCTTCTGTGACTCCGTGACAAGGTACCATAAAACAAGCATGAAAGTTTCATACTACATGCATACTTGGTGGCTAGAATCAATAGCATACAATTAACAGGTTTTCTATTAATATAACATTTGTTTTGTTTTTTTCTTATATTTAATAAATGAATATGAATATCTGTTTATTGAAACATGATTATTACGCTTCCCCACTGCCTCCTAGGAAGTGTGTTTTGTGACAAGCCTTTCTTTATAAGAGATTTAATAGTAATGTTAAATTTCTCCTTATTCTCTGAATATGCTATGTAAAAAAACAATGTAGCTGAGAGACTAAATTAATTTTAGCCAAATCCAATAAAATAGCATGGATGGGGCTGGAGAATGTCTGTCTCAATAGAGACAGACAACTCACTCCAAGAAAAATGGGATAATCACTATGCAAGACAAGCATTCTTATCTTCATAAAGATAAACTCTACTTCCTAACAAATAATGTGACATGGAAGCAACAAACTACCATATTCACCCAAATATATAATGTGCCCCTCCCCCCCAAATAATTAGATGCTATATATGGAAAATTTATATTTTTGATGTAATTTTCCAGGTATAGAATATAATTAGTAGAGATTTGCCTTGAATTTGTCTCCCTGGCACTGCTACATCAGGGAAAATAAATCTGGGGACCAGGTAGCCCCTTTGTCCTCTGCCTCCCCTCCAACTTCTTCCCCATCTAGCTCCATCCCCTCCTTGCTACCGTCACACCCTGCTCTCCCTGAACACACTAAAGTGCAGAGCAAATCACCTTGAAATAAACACACCTATAGTAACCTGCATATAATACCAACGAATTGGTTTACCATACTGCTCATTGGGCTGGACCCTAGCAGTCAACAGCATTTCAAGCCATGCTGACCCCACAGCTCAACACTGCTCAGTATGTGTATGTGTTCTAGATACCACCCCCGCCATCACAAAGGATCCATGTGCTAATTAGCCCCCTCACTCATCACTGGAATTGTATATTCTTTTCCTGGGATCCTCACACAATTTATATGCAGATGAGGCACAGAGCAACTTGGTCCAGCTCCACCTGATGGAAGGCAGCACTACACTAATCACATGCAACAGGCTGAGGGGGTGACAGAGGGATTCCGGGGCAATTGCTTGGGGTCTCAGTTGGCGATGTTTGACAGACATCTAAGACTGGTAAAGAAACACAAATAGTTGGAAATGGAAAAGAAAGGTGCAGCTCAGCAGTGGGAGTAGAAAGCAAGTCAAAATGGGAAGCCACCCTGATAGCTACCCTTGTTGGATGGGAGTGGGGGGACAAAAATAGACACCATCACAATGGTGGCTGAATGTGCCATTTCAATCCACACCTCCGTACCTGACATTATGCCAGATATCACAGTTGCTTCAGGTACAAAGCAGCCTTGCTGTGCCTCTGTAGTTGTTATGGTTCCTACCGCTTCCCTTCTCAAGAGCAGAACGTGGGACAGATCTTGTTGTATCTGGATACCAGGAGATCCACCTGAAAAATTGTCCACTCTTGAAATATGTGATCCAGTCTGTAGTCCTTCAGGGATCATTCATGGGACTGCTTTTCCTGCTTAACTGGTATTCCAGTTCAATAATCTCTCCTACTCAGTTAAGAACTTCTAGATTTATCTGAATCTAATGCCCTACTCCCACAGAAGTCTCACTTCCTTCTATAAGTCATTTGGCATTGCCCCTCTCTGTTTATGAATGTGTCTCTTAGAAGCTGGCTTGTAACAATTTATGATTGGAGGAAAGCCTCTGCATGACAAATATATTGCCTTCAGTTTAGGAATATATATAAGACTCTGGATACCTGTTGAAAAGCAGTCATGCATGAGAAAGACTTAAATGAACCTTAAGCTTCTTCTGCAAATTAGGTGATCAAAGTCTTCACTGCTCAGGTGGACAGGAATAGCAAGTAGCATATTTCTGACAAACCCTGTGGAGATCTAGCATATCCAATAAATGGAAGATAAGATCTGCTGACACAACCCTATAAGAAGATCATATTGTTTACTATACACTGGTCTACATAGTGACATGAGGCACATTTGGAAAGGTATAAGGCAAAACCTGACATGTGGTACTGCAAATGTGCATGTCCAATAATCTGAGCTATATCATCATCAAGGAGCAAAGATGGCTCTATAGGACTCGTATCACATATTTTGAAATCTGTTCCTTGAAAAGAAAGCTTTCATATCCCTTGACTTTATAACTTCTCTGATGAATTCAGTGAACTGTGAAAGACCTATGTTTGATTTGTTCAGCTTCGTTTTTAGACCCTATGATGGAAAAAGTTGAAGAACTTGCTTCTGATACCTGACCTGCTGGTTTTCCCCACACTAATCTACTGTCTAGTTAAGGGCAGATTTATATTCCCTCTCTAAATGTACTGAGGAACTACAAATGACAAGCATTTTGAAATATCCTGGAAGAATTGAGAAGCAAAAAGGAAATAATGATTCATTCGTGCTGGTTCTATTGACACATAAATATGTATCTTGTAGGTTCATGCTAATAAAGCAATCATTGGAATCTTGCAAATGTATAGTCAATGTAAGAGGTGCTTTGTAAAACTGGGAGCAACATAAAAATGTATTTAGTTGCCTGAGATCTATTATGCCAAATTTCCTTTTTTTTCAAAATAAGAAATGAAATGTGGTAAAACAACTATTTTTCTATGCTTCTATTATCCTCAGCTGGAGAATTGCTGTCCTATGGACTGTGGCTCTTCTAAAAGCAGACAGGGGCCACATCTACATAACACGTTTGCTGCACCATAGACTAATTAGCTGTGCAGTAACTGTCTCGACATGCTTGCCCCTATTAGGTTGCAGTAAAATAATTTACTCTGCAGCAGGATAGTATTTGTAAAAAGGTACTAAAAACATAAAAAACTGCAGCAGCACATATGTACATATTGTCCTTGCTGGCTGGGGCACAAGAGTGCTTCAGTGTTGGGGCTGTTTCTCCATGCCGAAGAAGGCTTCTTCCCCAGACAGCGCCCCACTGCCCCTGCAGCACTTTGATCTGGGGGGAGCAGCCCCAGGCTGGCAGGCTAATTCCTGGGACCCTTGCCAGCTGGGGCTGCTCTCTCCCAGATCAACATACTGCAATCCTGGGTGCATGTGCAAATGCATACCCAGCAGCAATAAGCTTATTGCTGCACATTAATAGGCATGTGTAGACATGTCGAGGGAAGAGGAGAACAGGGGCATAGGAGGAACATATTGGAATGGAATGATGTAGTCCTTTCAAATAATTTGCCAGAGCCAATGATTCAACTGAATTCCAAACTATAGCTCCTGGAAAAAGAAAAGAGGGGAGCAAAGAAGGGCAGGGTTCTGTACATCAGCCACAGATTTCTAATAAGCAATATCTTTGACATCGGGTAGACTGAAAAGTAGCAGCAAAGGAAGTGATCAGTTTTATTTTCTGGAATATGGGCTCTACCTTGGATTATTCTGAATTCCTGCAGTGGTAACAGTGAACCAAAGATTATTCAGGAAACTTTTTTCTAGTAGAGGGCCGAGGCTTAAACTATTGTCTCTTAAGTAAGGCAGTTTACAGACCCAAGGAACCAGGTAAAAACTTAGCCTCAATTACCCAGTTTATTAGACATAGAGTTTTAGGCAATCCCTCACAATTTAGGACTATTGTCCTTCATGATTGTATTAATTTTGGGTCCAAAGATGGCTGACAAGACCAATCCAGGATCAGCAGACTCTGCTGCAATTCAAGAAATAGAGGTAGAGGTAGAGGTCACTCACTTCAGTAGGATATGATCATCCACTGACTTATAGAGGCACTTGATATGACCATTAGACTCCTGAGTTGAAGAAATTACAGACCAGGTGATGTAGGCAGATGTCATGAAGATGAACATTTAGTTCTAGTTAACCTATATACACTACACTACTAATGATAATATTTTCTTTTTCCAGGACTTAAGCAGAAGTTCAAAAGAGAAGAGTTACAGTAAGGAACAGCAGTTTCTTCCATGGAGACACTAAAATTCTTCCACCTCTGCCAAGAGCAGTCAAAAGGAACTGAATGACAGTTGAGATCACTCTACGCTTTATATGCTCAGAAAGGGAAGCAGAAGAGCATGAAAAGAATGTGTATGACCCCAATGGACACTATTAATATAAAAACATTCCAAGCTTGCCTCTAGCAGGTACATGCTTATCATGAGTTGTCATCCAATGTGAAAATACTTGAAGAATCTTAATTTTCATGCATTTTAGAATCTAAAAAACATGTGGCCAATACACTAATTTTTGGTTTTGTAGATGCATACAGAAGACAAACTGTAGTATTTTTTTGTAGTTCCTTAGAAGTATTTTGTAATCTTAATTTGCTAGGATGGAAAGTCCCTCCTGCAGAGATAGCTAGCACTAGGTTACCCTGTAATTAGAGTGAAGTTTTTGGAAAGTGTTGGGGACAATATCCTGGTGCAATTGTTGGATAGGGGTTGTGCTCTTTTTGACCTGCTGCTCACAAATTGGGAAGAATTGGTGGGGAAAGCAGAAGTGGATGGCAACTTGGGAAGCAGCGACCACAAGTTAGTTGAGTTCAGGATCCTGAGGAAAGGAAGGAAGGACAACAGCAGAGTAAGGACCCTGGACTTCAGAAAAGTAGAATTTGATTCATTCAGGGAACTGGTGGGCAAGATCCATTGGGAGGCCAATCTGAAGAGGGAGAGGAATCCAGGAGAGCTGGCTGTATTTTTAAAAAATCTTACTGAGGGATCAGGAATGAACCATCCCAATGCACAGGAAACTAGAAAATATGGCAGAAGACCATCTTGGCTTAGCAGGGAACTCTTCAGGGAGCTAGAACACAAAAAGAAAGCTTACAAGAAATGGTAACTTAGACAAAGACCTAGGGAAGAGTAATCTAAGAGCATTTCTTGGGCATGCAGGGAAGGCCTGGTGCAACTGGTATTGCAGCTAGCAAAGGACATGAAGGGTAGCAAGGTTTTCCACAAGTAGGTCAGCAACAAGATCATGGAAACTGTGGGTCCCTTAGTGAATGGGGAATGGGAAAGGCTAAAGTAGTTAATGCCTTTACTTCAGGCTTCACAGGCAAGGTACGAACCTGGCAGCATGGTTTGGGGAAGAGGTGGGCAGCCAACAGTGGCAAAAGAACAGGTTAGGGATTATTTAGAAAATCCGGATGTGTACAAGTTCATGGGGCTGGACATGATGCACTTAAGAATGCTGAGGGAGGTGGCTGATGTGATTGCAGAGCCTCTGGCAATTATCTTGCGGCAATCAGAAGAGGTCCCAGATGATTGGAAAAGGGCGAATATAATGCCCACCTTTAAGAAAGGTAAGAAGGAGGATCTGGGGAACTACAGACAAATCAGCCTCACCTCAGTCCCTGGAAAAATCATGGAGCAGGCCCTTAAGGAATCCATTCCTAAGCACTTGGAGGAGAAGGTAAGTCAGCATGGATTCAGGGCAAGTCATGCCTGACCAACCTGATTGCCTTCTGTGATGAGATGACTTGCTTTGTGGATGTGAAAAGAGCAGTGAACATAATAGATCTTGACTTTAGCAAGGCTTACGCTCTCCCACAATATTATTGCAAGTATGCTAGGGAAGTATAGGTTGGAGTAGATGGGGGGAGTAACAGATATACTGGAGAGCAGAGCTAGCATTCAGAGACCTAGACAAACTCCACTTAAGGATGGAGCAATGTCTTGGAGGTTTTAAGACCTAGCTATATAAAGCCTTGACTGGGATAAATGGAGTTGAGGATGGTCCTGCTTTGAGCAGGACCTTCTACTAGATGATCTCCTAAGGTTCCTTCCAATCCTAATGGAAAATTCCACTGTAATGGGGTACAAATTCCTGTGAATTCCACTCTAATGGGGTACAATATAGAGCCTAATTTCATAACGCAGCTCTAAAGGACTGAGAATTATACTTTGAAAAGGATAGTTTAAGGTGAACTGAAAATTCTGTCATTTTTTTTCACATTTCTCAGGTGTCCTTGGTAGAATTGCTTAACATTGAACTGTCGAGATCACGAATGCTGCTCTAAAGTTTCTAGATGCCATCACATATAGCCTAAGAAACAGAAAAATACATGGCCTGAACCAGGGTTTTAGAAAATATAGGGGAAAGAAGACTGATTTATAAAGGTTTTTCCAGAGTTCCATAAGCAAATGTATTCTTTTAAAGAATTTTGAGATTTTTTTTGTATTTATTCATTTAAAAACAAAAGTTCTGTTCTTTTTCAAATCTTCATAAGGGGAAGTGGAAATATAGTTCATATATGCTTAATATCTGCATAATGCAGATTTAAAATCAGAGCTACATTTATCTGCATTACACAATTAGTTTTTCTACATATAAAAGTACCGCTCTGAAAAAAGCGTATCAGGGTATTAAATTACTTTAACCAAGTCTGATGTTAATGAGACTGTGGTAGGATTTTGCTCCATAAATCTCCATTAATACCTTGGGTTATATTGATCTGTAATTAGATAATGTATTGTCAGATCTTAAGGAGATTTGGCAGCCTTGTTCATTCTTTGTCAATAAACTGAGGAATGTCTATTTATAGCTATGAGATATATCTCTTTTTTTTTCAAAACTAAATGATTATTAGGATACTTACTCAAACCATCCCATCTGTTTTGAGCTCAAGGGAAGATGTAGCGAGGATGAGTAGATGGCAGAAGCAGATAAATAAAGTGTCTATATTTCCCAGGCCCTATAATGTAATAGCTAGGCTGCATTTGGTTTTTTTGTTTATTCTGGTAGGAAAAAATATTATTGGTTTTGCAAAGCCCAAAGCAGAAGTAAATCATGTATAGTTATGATGTTCATTTTATCCTACCCAAAGTTCCCATAACTGATTTTGATTTGAGTGGTAAACATTGAACTTTCATTTCTCTATTGTTAAAAGCTAGGGCACCTATCATAAAATCTGAGTCTTAAGAAAACATAAGACTTTGCACAGAGGCTCATTGTGAACAGATCTGTGTTATGCTTGTGAGAAGTGGGCAGCGGTGTCCCGCAGGCGTTGGTGCTTGGTCCAGTACTTTTCAACATATTTATTATTGATTTGGATGTTGGGGTGAAGAACTCACTGGCCAAGTTCATGGACAACACCAAGTTATGGGGAAATGTGGTCATGCTTGAAGGTAGGTTACAGTTACAGATGGACCTAGACAGACTAGTAAGGTGGGCAGATCAGAATCTGATGAAATTCAATGCCAAGAAAAGTAAAAGAGCTTCACCTTGGGATGAGCAACCCCCAACACACAGACAGGCTTGGTGGCACCAAACTGACTAGCACCATGAATGAAAGGGACTTGTGGGTAATAATAGACTAAAGTATGAACATGAGCTGTCAGTGCAATACTGTCACCAGTAGGGCAAATACTACTCAGGAATACATCAATCGATATATCTGCAGCAAAGCCAATGAGGTGATTCTTCTGCTGTACTCAGTGCTGGTGAGACTGCAGCTGGAGTATTGCGTCCAGTTCTGGGCACCACATTTTAACAAAGATATGGACAAGCTTGAGAGAGTCCAAAGAAGAGCCACCCATATGATCAGAGTCTTACATGACAAGCCATATAAGGAAAGACTGAGGGATCTGGGACTCTTCAGCCTGAAGAAAAGAAGATTGAGAGGAGACCTGGTAGCAGCTTACCACTACATTAGGGGAGTACATCACGGGCTCAGTGAACAACTGTTCACCAGGGCACCTGAGGGGAAAACTAGGAGTAATGGCCACAAACCCATGGAAGACCAATTCAGACTCAACATTAGGTAAAACGTCTTCATAGTCAGGGTGTCCAGACTGTGGAATAAGCCTTCTCCAGAGGTGGTGCAATCCCCTCCCCTGGAAATATTCAAGAGGAAACTAGACAGTCACCTTGCTGGGATCACCTGGCCCCCAGTTATCTTTCCTGCTTGCTGCAAGGGGCTGGACCTGATGATCTTCCAAAGTCCCTTCCTGCCTTACAATCTATGAATATGCAAGGAAATAGCTCACCTAGGATAGGTACACACATCTGGGAAGGTTAGATCATGTTAAAAATGGCCACTCAATAAACTTAGCTCACCCAGGTACAGCGCTTACACTCTAATTGACCTAACTAGGGATCTAAGTGCAAACTATACAGAACTTCAGTAAGGTTAGATCCGATGTAATTTGACCCTGGCTCTAAGGTAGTATAACTTAGTGAGACCAATCTAACTGAACTTCTATACAGTTCCCAGCACAGCCCCAGGACTGGTAAAGCCCAGCCCCAGCCCTGCACCTTTTGCTAACCCCATCTCCCCTGCTTTGGGCTATTTTTATGCCCCTAGCCCCTCCCCCAGTTGGACAACACTTCCCCACAGACTAGTCAGCCCCGCTGAGCCCGCCATACTCCTATCGTAGAAGCTGCTCCTGGTGCCTGTTTTACCTGTGTTTGCCAGTGCTATGAACTGAAGAATTAAGTTGGGATGGGGGCAGGAGCTATTCATCAGGGGGTGGGGAGGGTTGGGAGGCTAAAAATAGCCTCTATTCCCAAGTCCCCTCACAGACAGTGTCTCCACTAAGCTGCATGTGTGCATGGCTGCACACAAGTAAAAATCTTGCTGCACAACAAACTTTTTAAGGCTGCACACCCACCCAGAGAGGAGCTGGGAGAAGAGTGTGATGGAGGAACTGGGGCCAGCATGGGACACTTACTGAAGGTAAGCTCCTCGCTCCTCATGCAGGACAGGCAGCAGCTCCTCCCTGAGGCAAAGTGGGGATGGGGACAGGGATGGGGGTGGGGGCTGGGGGCTGGGGCTGGTGCAGGCTCTGCCAGCTCCAGGGAACTGCTCTGCACCCCCATATCACCTTGGGGAGTGAGGAGGCACATGGTGTCAGGGCTGGGGAGTGGAGCAGTTCACCAGAGCTGGCAGAGACCACACCAGCCCGAGTCCTGCCTTGCCTCACCTTACCTTGGGGAACAAATTTGGATAGAGTGCTTTTGACAAAACTTTAAAAAGAATGAAACCATTGAAATGAAACCAGAGTTGTATGAAGTTCTCACGGAACTTTTGACAATATTAACCTCTTTTGCAGGTGCAGAGAGAGATTTTCTGTACTTTACTTGATTCAGATTGTTCTGATCAATTATTACTTCACTTAAAGTTTAAACAGAATGGGATTAGAAAAGTTTTTTTTCCTCTTTCAATCTAGAAATAAAAACTAGATACATGAGGATGAGATGCATTAGTTCCAAAATCTTGAAGAGTACAGCAATAACAAACAATGAATTTATTAATTATGGATAATACTTTTAAATAAAGCATTTAGTTTTGAATGCAAAATAACTCTTTTTTTCCTTTGGTATCCAGAATTTAAAAGAAATTTTCTTTAAGGACAAAAATTAAATATTTTTTCGCATTTAAATAGCTTCGAATTTTCGTTCAAAATCACCACAACAGAACTATGGTAAGATATTCAGCATCTAGTAAATCAGAAATAGGTTTCTCAGTTATGATCATTATGGATTCTTATACTTTAAGTGTTTAGGTGTTAAGCTACTATTGATTGAGTCCAGCCCATGGCTGCCCCACAGCACTCCACTGTGCTGCTCTGGGCAGCAGTTAGCATGGAGAAAGGTGGTGGCCGAACCCTGCCCACTCCCACCAGGACACTTACTTTTGGACACTTACCGGCGAACAGCGCTGGAAGGGGGAGGCGGGACCATGCTCACAGACCAAAGCAGCGTGCTCATGGACCACTACTCCTTAGAGGTAACATTGCCCACACACCCTGCTAGCACCCCTTATCCCTTCAAGGCCTCACAGACCTCACTTGCCCCTTCCAAACCCACAAAACCTTTCTGGTCCCTAGCAACCCCACCACAGATTCCACTAGCCCCTCCATCCCCCCAGGGACTCCACTTGCCCCCTCAATCCTCCCTGTGAACTGCACTTGCCCCTTTCATCACCTTGATCCCCTGTGGATGCTGTTTGCCCCTAGATCTCCCCAACCCCTGCCGTGGATGGTACTTGCTCCCCAGCTCCCCAGTCAGCCATGCAGATCCCACTTGCCCACCTGAATTCACCTGCAGACCCTGTTTTCCCCCCTGATTCCCCCAAACCCACCATGACCCTGCTTCCCCCCACCAATTTTCCCAAGCCTTCCCACTAGTGCCCCCCCCGCCAACACACCCCAGATTGGATGGCCATTTTTAACTCAATCTAACCTTTCCTGAACCTCCCTGAATGTCTGTACATGCTACTAGTTGGGTTTTTATAGTTAGATCCCAGGTGGCCCACTAAACTTTTCTTGTGTTGATTAGAACAGGAATATAGGATTCCATAGGCAGGAACAGTTTAAAAGCAGTCTATAAATGGAATCTCTTAGCCACATCTGTAGTTTGAAGTGGTTGCTAATAACTGCTAACTCAGAAGAGCCAAAGAATTATCTGGTAATTTCCTCCAAAAATCAGCAGGCAGTGGCCTTGCAGCTGAACATGCTAGAACAGTCCCCAGTAGGGATAGCGTCTGTCCTGGATTAAATCCTAAAAAACTAACACCAACCTTATCTTCTTGAAGGAAAAGGATGAAAAAAGGCAAAGTCTCTAAAAACAAATCATCTTTAATGATATGCCACTCCTTCCATCTCCCACACCTCAAGATTTAATATATAAAAGGTGAAAGGTGAACCTTTTAGCCAGGTAAGCAAGAGTTTCTGAAGAGATTCCTAAAGAGTTCAGGGAAATGGTCAATAGGCAGAACTAAAGGTCTCTACTGCTTAAATATCAATTCATCTCTAGACTTTAATTCTTACACCACTATTTTTAAACCAGAGAAAATTAAATTAGGAAGATTAAATAATAATAACTACTGAGATTTGTCACACTGCTATTCACTGAAGTCTTGAATAGGCTAAAAAGTTGATATGCAATGCAGTTAAAAATACAAGACAATGTAAAAAATACTAACAATACAATAAAGAGCCAAACAAAGCATCATAACAAAGAGGAGAGAAAGATGCACTGCTTATCTCTTCCCACTTAAGCTAATAGTGGGTCATGGTCTTGTTTCAAAATTAAATTAGTAGACTTTTCTTCTGAGAGGTTTATATTAATTTTTGTCACTTCTACAGATTCTTCTCCTCCACGGAGACATTTTAAATGTCTTAAAAATTGGTAAGTTGTAAGCTAAATAAAAACAGATAAAAAACCCAGATATTAAAAGAATAGAGACAACTTTAAGATACAAAATTGCAAGCTAACACATGGGAGAAAAAAGTCATTTAATTAGACATCTGTTGTATGTGCAATATGGTACCATTTGGTACCCTGTGTAGAGTCATCACAAGACAGATCTAAGGATGGTGAAAATCCATTATATTAGCCCAATAATAGATATATTATTGGTATAGAGGAGATTGGTGTATTGAAAGGTACTTAGAGAAAAATAACAAAATTAAATTAAACGTCTGAAAGTGTTGACTTCCTGCTTTTCAGGAGCCACGGTTATACTAGGTGGAATTAAGGGAAAGTATAAATCCTAATTTCTACAAGGCTTGAGTCAATATCTGACAGGTTTAAATTAAAATATCCCATCTCAGTGGTTTATGTCACAGCAGTCCACTACAAAGTTTCTTACAGTCCCTGCTTTGATAAATGGGATAGGAGATACCAAAAGGATCACTTATTACTGTGTCCTTTCAACTAACATATATAATAGGTTTTTATGTTCAGTGAAAGCCTCACTATAGATCTAATCATGAAAAAGACTGTACACTCATGGCCTCAGGGTTTACAGAACTCTAGTTGAGTTTTTTCCTGTAATCATATATTGTGTGATAAACTGTATTTTCAATCTTTGATTTAATAAGCCTTGAACCCCTAAGAGCAAAGCATTCCTTGCGCTGCATTTCTGAAGGTTTATATGAATTACAAAAGATTCAATTTATCAAGTTGCACAACTGTACTACAAAAACAGAGTTATGAGAAGTTCTGCATGGGACAAGGCATCCAGTTACATAGCAAAGGGTTTATAGCTATACAAACCAATTACATTCAGGAGCAATATCTTCTTCTGAATACTGACAGGGGGTCGTAGTTCCAGGAAGCACCAAAAACACTGAGGGGCAGGTTGTTGGTCTTAGTTTTGACCAACACAGCTCTGCTCATTTCAACCATATGGGCATATAACACTAATTTATACCAGCTAAGCATCTGATCTTAGTTCCTTATTCTGCACTAGTGTGAAAAATATTGCTATCATTATGTTTGATATTGATTTCTGGTGAGCTGTGATGTTAGTTATAGTAACTCTGTTGATTCATTTCATGATTTTGAGATGGAACCAATGAGTTTGAATCCTTTATATCCTGCATGTGTTTGAAATGATTTACTGTCCAGGATCAGAGTTTGTATAAGCATGACTTATTACACATTTGTTTTACATATTTGTCACAAGTATTGCTTGTGAGATTCAATATTTCTGGAAAAGATGGAACAAAATACTGCTGAATATAGAGATAAAAGGGCATACATTTTGCAAACAAGCACAGGAAGAAAAATGTGGTGGGTCTTCAAATAATTCTATGTTTTATTCAAGATATCACCTGTGGCTCATATTAAAGTTCAATGGTGGTATGAAGCAATCTGAGTTATTTTATATCATTGATCGCAGTCAAAGCTTTCCATACTGTTAGCCTAAGGTAAAATAAATAAAAGACCCCAGTATATTATACTCAGTGAGAACAGGTTCCTCACTGTGGACCACAATCATAACTATAATACTATCCACAATATTGTAAATAACCCAAGAAATGAAAGATTTGAATTGTGAAAACATTGTGAGTGATTTAACAAACTCCATAAAATGAACAGGCTATTAGTGCAGCCCAAATGCATTTGAACATAATTGGAAAAGCAACCTGGAATGAACTGAACATCCCTGAAGTGAATAGAAGTTAGGTAATAACTGACTCCCCAGTGTATAAACTAGGAACTTGCCAACACATTCAAAACATAGTCACTTGTGGTACTGAAAACAACATGAGTCTTATTAACTTTTTCAGGTAACAACAGAAGCAGAGATCACTCTTGGTAACAGCAGGAAATTCAAGATAAGGTTAATACTTTTGTTTTGGTTGGTTAATTTTTAGTCCTTCCAACCAACTACAATATATGTGTATATATATATATAGTAAAGGAAAGATTAAATGAAATTATTTTTTCAGTATCTGGATTATGGCAGCTACTAGAGAGTCTATTCAGCATTAGAGCACATTGGCTAAGCTCTGCACAAACACAGAAATGTAGAGAAACAGGGCTGGAAGGGACTTCCAGAGGTCATCTAGTCCAACTCCCTGCCTAAAGCAAAATCATTCCTATCCATGACCCCATTGTCTAACCTATTAGCAAAACTTCACAGTCAACCCTGATGTCTACACCGATATTTAGAACTGACCTTCAGGTCAGCCTCAGACAGCTAAGTCACATGACTTGTCTGTTCATCCCTCCAACCCCCCATACATTATATCTTGTAGTCTGCACCAAATCTATCTGCGCTATTCTTATTATTTGTTTAAATGCAGGCCCTTTAAGTAGACTGGTCTGCCAGCTATTTATCTCTTCTTTTGCATTGTCTCTGCCAACAGATGGTAGACAGAGAATATAGGGCACAGAGGAGCCAAAAGCCAGGAACAGGGAATTACAGGATTGCCACTGACAAGCTTCCAGTGCTCTACAACTGCAGCATTCAGGTAAGTTCCAAGTCTGCCATGTGGCTGAGCAGTATGTGACGCTGCAGACCCATCTGCAACACCACATAATGCATATTCAGGCATTTCCCACACTGAACCTTGCAGCGTGGGGACGAGGGGGGAGGGTTCACCACAGGAGAGCCCGGGGTCACAAAAACCTGAGTGGAAAAAAAGCAGGGAGGCACACATGGCAGCAGTATACACTGCGCAAAACCGGAGCCTGGACTGCCAGACCTATGCTCCGACTGCCAGCCAGGCTCCAAGCTGCAGGAGTGCCATGGCTGTAATTTCTTCAGCCCCCAAGACCCAGGTAAGCCTGCTGAGGCCAGTACAGTTGCTGGCCTCAGCCTCCTCTACCCCACCCAAGGTAATCTGCCTTGCACCAGAGGGTGCATTGCACAGGCACTCCCCAGGAACAAGTAGCAGTGGCAGGTTACCCCAGATTGGATAAGGGAACCAAACATCTGCACTCATCTGGATGTGGCTAGGGTTTGCAGACAAATGCTTCATAATTTAGAGCATTGCAATTTATAGCGCTATAAAAGTGCTCTAAAGTTACAGTGCTCTTAAATGTGACAGAAATGCAGTGTTTGGTGGGTGGCCCTCTGAGACTCCCTGCACTTTCCAGGCTAAGTGGCAGGGGGTGCTCTGCAGCCTTTTAAGGCTTCTCCACTGGTCAGAAATTTGACAAGAGTACAGAAGTTATTTAAGTTGCTAACATGCTGTAAAATACAGTGTTTCATTTCTTAATACCTTATTTACCAAGTGATAATTTAAAGCACTATCCATTTTAAAGTGCTGTAAAACTGTGCACTTCTGTTAAGTCATGGCAATAAAGTGCATTAAATGATGAAAAAAACCAAATTCTGTACATACCCTAGAGGTGGTTCTCTGCTCAGCATGTGAGTTTTCCGGATTGCCATTCAAACTTTTCTATGAGTATATCTCTCCTAATAAACTCTATAGGGAGTCCAGGCACACAGTTTCATAGTTTCATAGTTTCATAGTAGCTAGAGTCGGAAGGGACCTAGGTAGATCATCTAGTCCGACCCCCTGCCTTGGCAGGAAAGAGCACCGGGGTCAGATGACCCCGGCAAGGTGCTCATCTAACTTCCTTTTAAAAATCCCCAGGCTAGGAGCCTGCACCACTTCCCCTGGAAGCTGGTTCCAGGCCCTAGCCGCCCTGACTGTGAAGTAGCGCCTCCTATATCTAATCTAAACTTACCCTCCGCCAGCTTGTGACCGTTATTCCTGGTCACTCCTGGCAGCGCACGGGGGAACAGGGACTCCCCCAATACCTGCTGATCCCCCCTGACCAGTTTGTAGCAGGCCACAAGGTCCCCCCTTAACCTTCTCTTGTGGAGGCTAAACAGGTTCAGGTCCCGTAGCCTCTCCTCATAAGGCCTGCCCTGCTGACCCTTGATCATACGAGTGGCCCTCCTCTGAACTCTTTCCATATCGTCCACGTCCCTCTTGAAGTGTGGCGCCCAGAACTGGACGCAGTACTCCAGCTGCGGCCTGACCAGTGCCGCATAGAGGGGGAGGATCACCTCCCTGGACCTGCTCGAGATGCATCTGTGGATGCAGGACAGGGTACGGTTGGCCTTCTTGACTGCCTCCCCACACTGCCGGCCCATGTTCATCGTGGAGTCAATGACGACTCCAAGATCCTTTTCCGTCTCCGTGCTGGCAAGAGGGGAGTTCCCCAACCTGTAAGTGTGGTGCCAGTTCTTCCTCCCCATGTGCAACACCTTGCACTTATCAGTGTTAAACCCCATCCTATTCTCATCCGCCCACCGTTGCAACCTGTCAAGGTCAGCTTGTAGCCTATTGCACCCTTCTAGTGCACCCACATCCCCCCACATCTTAGTGTCATCAGCAAACTTGAACAGGGTGCTTTCTACCCCCTCATCCAAGTCACTGATGAAGATGTTGAACAGTGTGGGCCCGAGGACTGAGCCCTGCGGAACCCCACTGCCCACGTCCTTCCAGGTCGAGAAGAACCCATCCACTACCACCCTCTGGGTGCGGCCCTCCAACCAGTTGGCGACCCATTTGACCGCGTGGGCATCGACACCACAGTCTCCCAGCTTTTTGATGAGGACAGGGTGAGAGACAGTGTCGAAAGCCTTCCGGAAGTCCAGAAAGACTACATCCACAGCAACCCCTGCGTCTAATGATTTGGTGACCTGATCGTAAAAGGCCACCAGGTTGGTCTGACAAGACCTGCCACTGATGAACCCATGTTGGTTGCCCCTGAGCATGCATTCCCCCGCAAGGCCCTCCTGGATGTGTGCCAGGAGAATTTTTTCAAAGAGCTTACCCGGGATTGAGGTAAGACTAACTGGCCTGTAATTTCCCGGGTCCTCTTTTTTTCCCTTTTTGAAGATAGGGACCACATTGGCCCTCTTCCAGTCCTCTGGCACCTCGCCAGAGCACCACGAGTGCTCATAGAGCCGCGCCAGGGGTCCCGCAATGACCTCGGCCAGTTCCTGTAGAACCCTAGGGTTCTTTGTTTCCAATTGCATTCAGTGGGACTAGAAACTAAAAGTTAGGCATCTCCAAACAATATAACCATAAAACCTAAATCTTGTATTGAAGATGGCCTTTTGTTAGCTAGTTTTTTGTTAGCTTTTCTTATTCTTTTCTGAAACAGACTGCAAAAAAAGACGGATCTCTCACTTAGGAGTCATATTTCATGTCCTTTACATCAACAATAAAGTTTTCAAGTAGCGCTGTGTGAGGTGAAAGGTCTTTAGTTAAAAAAAAAAAAAAGAGAAAGATCAAGACTGTAGAAGCATCCTTGCTTTTACTCAAATGGTTAACCTTTACAACTGTATAATTTACTACTGCCATTATGCTAGAAAATAGTATTTTCCAACTTACATCCCATGTGCAATTTATTCAGTTGTTACAAAATATCTGGGATTAATTAAAGACTATTTTTTAAAATAAATGGCGATTTGGGCAAACTACTTGCATACATCGCATCCAGTTAGAAATTCATTACTTTCCCCCCACCCCAGACATAATTATTTCCAATGAGGGAGAAAAAGCAGCTTTCAGGATCTCAAGGTCAGACCCTCAAATGGTATAAATTGGCATTGAGTTCAAAGTGGAATTACCAGTTTATCTCAGCTGTAGGCCTGACTCCAATTATTAGTAGAACAATACTACTACCACCATAATACATAGACTCAGGATTCCTCAGCATGGAAGTATGGCCTTCATCACATTCATCATAGTAAAAACAAGTCTACCTCATATTTTGCAGGACTCTCCTCAAGAGATCCCAAACAACTTTACAACAGACTTAAGAATCATCATTCCCATTTTATAGATAGCGATTCTGAAGTACATGGTGATGAATTGATTTTCCAACATCACACAGAAGGCCAGGGACAACATGGGGAATAGAACCTAATTTTTCTAAGGCTGAGGCTGATGCTCTATCCCCTGGAAACAACGTCTCCAATGCAATATGTAGCTTTTATTCCAAAGGTTTTCCATTTCTAAGAAATGTTCAAAATTCATATTTCTTTCTCAACTATAATTCTGGTACCCTTGAAAGGTTCAGGAATCCTGTGTGTCCAGTTACTTTCAACTGCCACTAGAAGGGCAAATTGTAAACATTGGGGATATCTGTAGATGTATGCTGACATGTTCTAATTAGAACATCTAGGAACAGATTCAATCATCAAATGAGCTTTAGTTAAAGTATTCTGCAGTTATTTTTAAATGTGTGGGGGTTTAATACACATAACACCACAGTGTTTAGAGTATCTGCCTGAAAATCACTCTAATTAAAATCAACCCTTCCTCCCACCAGGAACATCTATAGGCACCCTGGGTCTCTACAGGGTTGAAATTTTGGGAAAGGGCACATGTAAGCCACTGAAGAGCTTGTCAAACTTATGTTTTTTGTTCATGAATGTAAAATGATTGTGTTCTGATGTAGAATGCAAGTATTTTAACCACACTGATCCTATTATTTCCATGTAGTTTGTCTCACCTCTCTCATTATAACAACCTAGAGAGTCTACCCAATTGCAGCTTGTGAATTCTTATGATTGGGACTCTGACCATGCCAAACCAACTGCAAACTCCATTTGGTGGGTTGAACTGTTTGCCTTTTGTATTGTCCTTTTACAGCCATGTTCAACCTAAAATTCCAACAACACAGGACATCCAATGGAAACGGACCACCCTTAATGGCTGTCATTCAAGTTGAGGCACCTTAGAATAATGGGATAGTGAAAGCCAATGGAATACCATTTCTTTCCAAATTTCTCTGAGGAGGGCTAGGTGTAGATCAATGGATTTTCCACATGTAAAGAAAAATGTAATAAATCTTTATAAAACCTCTTAAAAACACAGTGTACCATAGGGTAAAATTCCTTCCTGATCTCACATATGGTGAGCAGTCTGACCTTGAACAGAGGAACCTCTGTCTTTACTCTTGTGTCTATTACTTTGTCCGAGTCCTTATTATTTTGTTCGGGGTTAAAGTAATGAATAACTGTATTTATGGACTATGTGTATCCACATACTTTCCACTATTGCTTCTGATAATAGAACAGTAAACCCAACATTTCCATAAGGCTAGAATTTTGGAAGAGTGAGTGTAAGTCACTACAAAGTTTGGCAATCAACAGTGCTCTTGGATTGCTAAAGCAATTGGAATGTGAGCCTCCTTTTCTGAAGGGGTAACAGACAAAGAGCCTGTGCCCATAAAGCATGCCATAGCCAGTGTTGCAGACAATGCAGATTAGAGGGAGTTTAAGAGCACACATGTCCAGTGTGATAGAGCACAAACACAGCTGTCTAGGAAATCTTCTAGGTCTATGATCACAAAATGAAAACACTTTTCACCTTGACTCCACTGTCTTATTGGACTATAATGGGTAAAGGAACTATGAAGGAAGCTGAACTGATTCTTAACCTAGGTCACTCACAGTAGGCTATATCTAGTTTTTACTGCTGTCAAATTAGAATTACTCTGTCTTGTAAGAGATGACCTCTTTCCTTTCTGAATCTGAATTCTTCCTGCACCATAATAAGTTGCCTGAAGCACAAACAAGGTTCTACCATCCCTGTCTGCCCTATGGTGCACTGCTTCCTAAAATGACTAGTCATGTTTCTATAAATTTAATATTTTGTCAAAGACAGGACATTAGTCTATTGTTTATGATTCCCAACCTGGGGAGATCAGTGTACTGATACCTCTCTGAACTATATCCCTTTTATTTCTTCTCCTTGAATAGTTAAACATTCACCAGCATAGCTCAAATGGTCACATTGGAACACATGTTCTTCCAGCATATCCAGGTGCAGTCCCTGTACTATTTAAACCCTGTAAAACTATATGAGTGAGTGTATCCTACCAACAAGCAATAACTGTGTTAGGCCCAGGAACATACTGTTGCCCACTTCATGTATGAATGTCAAACATGAGGAACATCTGAAAAGAAAATTTTGATCAAACTGCTGCTGGAATTCAAATTCAATATTTCCTCACAAAATGAGGTTTAATATTAACCAGGAAGGTTATATTTAGTTCTTTTATATATATTCCATACAAAATAAGGAGTGTGTGTGTGTGTGTGCGCGTGCATGTATACATATACATATATATATATATACACACGCACACACACACATATATAAAATAACAGGTAATGTGGTATGATGGATTTCCACTCAGCTACATGTTTGATAAGTATTATAAAGATGTATTACAAGTATGATAAAGGTGTTTACTGAGTTAATCCAATAGAAGAATGTACAAACATGCAGTACATGAAGGTGGACCTGTAAGGCTGAAGACCTAGTTGACCTTTAGGTGACCTGGTGGCTGGCAAGTACTGGACAGTAAAGGGCCATGTGGCCAAAATAGGGTGTCAGGTGCAGAAATAGTGTGACATGAAAAAATTACCTGGTGCTGTATGAGCATTGTGTGCAAGGGAGAGTGTGGTGTGCAGCAGGAGTATAAAAGGAAATGTCCCCTCACTGGTGGCTGTGTGAATGAGCGTCTGAGTGAGCGTTTGATTGGGTGCATCCGAGAATGTGCCTGGAGTGCCTGGGAGGTGGCTGAGGGTGCCCGTGAGTCTGGAGTGCCTGGGAGATGGTAGATGGAGGGGATTTCTATTTGGGAGAGAGCTTGGAAGGTTGGCTCGAGTGAGTTTGTGCCTGACAGGTGGAGCCAGAGAAATTAAGGATATTTACCTGAAGCCAAAGTGTCCCACCACTGATTCAGAATGGATCAACAATACTAGTTTACATCCAGAGTATGGAGAGGGATACTGCATGTTCTAGTTTGTCTGTCCCTATTCCCCCAGTAGTATGATCCCACAGTCCCTACAGGTAAATATCACCCCTGCTTCCCTGTGTTTTATGTTTGTATGTACCTGTTTGTTATATAGTGTTGTAAATAAAAGGTAACTCAATTTTATATATATGTATATAGTATAATATACTATTTTGTTAGGATAAGGTGTTTGGTATTTTATAGGAATTGTTGTTATATTTAAATAAATCATTGAATTCACTGAAATTTAATCTGCGTGTACAGCTTCTTATTTAGGAAGGGTCCGAGTGCCTGGTTGATAGATGCCAGAGCTCGGTCCACTCCTCCAGCTCTTCCCTGCCCATTGTCTGTGGGGTGGCTAACCTTGGATTAAAAGTTAAATTAAATTGATTTTGCCTCCAAACAGACCCAAATAATTACCTATCTACAGCATCTGAGAGACAATGAGTTGGCTCAGCCTTCTTTTGAGCTTCACAGAAGTTTTTTGTGAAAGGGGGCCTAAAAACTGCTAATTTATGAAACAAAAGTCTTCACATCTTTTTAAAGAGAGCAATTCCTGAAACGGGCACAATGGACATTTTAAATGAAAAGAAGACAGTCTTGGATAGAAGGAGAACATGGAAATTGAGATCCTAAGGGCTGCTACCATGCTTGAAGGTGGGCTTTCCTTGGTTGCCCACATAAGAAGGACTTGAAGAGTTCCACAGTTCTTATAGGGTGCATCTACACAAGATGCTTACTGTACAGTAGCGTAATAACACTGTGCAGTAGAGCTGGTCAAAAAACTCTGTTAATATGCTACTGCACAGCGTTATTAGGCTACTGTGCAGTAAACATCACCAAAAAAACATGCAGTAGTGCTACTGGTGAGTAACTAAATGTGCAGTAACTATGATGAATTAATGAATATGTAGATGCACCCACAGAGTCATACAGTAACAGAGAAGTAGGGCTAGAAGGGACCTCAGAGGTCATCTAATCTAATCCCTGCCTGAGGCAGGATCGTCCCTGTCCTAACCATCCCATACAAACCGTAATCAAAACTCTACATAAAACTGACATCAACCCTGATACAATGTAGACTTTATACCCTAATTTGCCACAGGTAAAGCAGGGGAACCATGGTAGCCAGTGTTCTGCTTCTATGAAAAGTTGTCAATATATGTTCAAGCAGTCCCAGGTAGAGGGTGATGCTTCCCCCCATTCCTTCTCCAACCCCCACCACCATAAGGAGGAAGGCAAAACCCCACATAGTCGTACCGATCTAACCATAGGGTAAAATTCCTCCCAGACCCCAAATATGGCAACTAGTCTGACCCTAAGCAAGGGGCAAGACCCTCTAGCCAGGAACCTCTGGTTTAGGCTCCAACAGGAACATTGGCACACCCAAGTCAAGATCCACAGCCTTGGCTGTAGCCAACACCCAGTGTCCCTGGGAAGACCTAAAAGCACTCTAAAATACATCACAGAAAAGGTGGGGGAAGGGCAATCAAAAGAGCCCAGGGGCATGGGAAATGCCTATGGTAGAACATAGGGATAACTACACCTATATCATCCCTGACCAGTGGCTTTCCAACCTCTTCTTGAATGCCTCCAGTAATGGAGAGTCCACGACTTCCCTAGCCAGTCTATCCCAGTGCCTCACTGTTCTAACAGTGAAGCAGTTTTTCCAGATATCCAGTATCCTAACTTACTTTGCTGCAACCTCCAGTCATTGGTCCACATCATGGTCCTCCTCTCTGCAGCAAGAGAGTAAAAGTGATTTCCCTCTTCTTTATGATAGCACTTCAAATATTTGAACACTGCTAGCATGTCCCCTTTTAAGCACCCTTTCTGCAAGCTGAACATGCCTAGCTCCTTCAGCCTGTCCTCATATGACTTGACTTCCAAACCTTTGATCATCTTTGTTGTCCAGGCTCTGAGCAACAGGATCACTGTAGATGCAACCCCAGGAGGATCCCAGGTAAGGCTGCTGGGACCAGCCCAGTGCTGGCCCCAGCCTTCCCTACCCCATCTGTGGTAATCTGCTGCATGTCAGAGGGCTCATGGCACAGGTATTCCCCAGGGACAAGTACAAGTGACACAAGGTGTGCCACTGCTTTTGTCCCCAAGGAAACAACCTTCCACACTCATGTGGACATGGCCCTTGGGATAGAGGAGGGTGTTTAGTCATAAATAAAGATCTTTCTGAGACATTCTGCTATCCTGTGGGTGCATCTACACATTCATTAATATGTTTTTGCTACTGCACATTAAATTTAGTACTTCTAATGTGAGATATTAACTAAATGTGCATTAAACTACCCTAACACATAGTAGCAACCCCCCCTTAGTGATTCTTAATGTGCAGTAGTTTAATTTTATTGTGCATTAGCATATTAGCATGGTTATTGCCATGACACACTACTGCACAGTAAAATAAGCTACTACACAGTAGAAGAGGCTACTGCACATTAAAGCATGCATGTAGACACACCTTCTGAGTAGAAAAGGTATGTCAGTAAGTGCAAAGTTTGAAGGAATAGGGGCAAAAAAGCAATGCAAAGATCAAAAGTAAAAAACCCAAGGTGCCAATGATTTTAAAAGGCCAGTTTGCTCGCAACACAAGTAAAATTTTTCCTAGTTGATGACTTACCATTACTCAGTAATAGTAATGAATCAGTCCTTTGAAGCAAATAAATCTAAAATTTTGATGAACTGTTATATTTGGCTGTGTTTACATACACACAAGGTTAACTTTTTACAACGCTTTCAAAATTTGTCCATAAGAAAAAAAAGAGCCTGCTCCGACCTTTAACACATAGCACATATCACTCTGCATAAGTCTTAATATTGCCTCAATATAAAGTGCATAAGCAGTCCCAGGATAAGGGACTGAAACCAAGGCTTCCCCCCTCCCAGGGCAACGTTCTTATCACTGTGCTATAATCAGGCTTTTGACACCATAGGGCCTTTGAAGTGCAGATCTCAGCTGGCATCCTTAAACATTATTATAGTACAAATGTTGCATATATTGTACTGTATTAAACTTACACTTGGATTTTTAAATGGTTGTCAATAATTTATTCAAGAATGTCAGTAAAGCAATCTGTAGTAAAACATAAACCCTAATGAATCATTTTCTCCCCATGTTATACATTGTTCTGATAATTTTCATTCTTTACTTAATAGGTTCTTTTAAACTTGTAGATTTCCATGAATTCCATTGGCTAGGAATTATATAGAGAAAACCTGATACATTCAGAAGTGACAAACAGCAATGTAGGGCTTGAAGGTTGAGGCTATTTGGGGAAAAATTATGGCCCTTGCTGTTCACATGCATCACACATTAACTCTCATGCATTGGTCTCTGCAGCTGCCAATCTCATTCAGTTCCTCTGTGCTGCCATGGATAGTCATGCTGGGGAAGCCCCAGTGAATGCAGAGCCAGTAAAGCAGGCCTGAGTACAAGTCCCTGGTATTATTGAGGAGGCTGATTCCTAATTAATCAATTATGCAAGTTAACTGTTGTGACAGCACTGCCTTGGTGGATGGTTTATCTGTCATTGGACTATTGGCCTACAGCCTGGACTCAATCCGATGCTTACCCAATTAATTTGTAATAGCCAGATGACACAGGGAGAAGAGGTAATAATCAAATATTTAACAATGACGACAATCAACAACAACATGACCAACGAAGCTAGTCAAACACCAAAATATTCAATAGAACAATGAGATATATAAATATATTACCAGAGAGGGCTCCAAAGAGCAACCTCTATCTCTGACTCGCTGATAGCTCTGCTGCAGCTACACCTCTCACCATACACTCACAACCCTGACTGATCTTCCAGTCAGCACTCAAGGCACACCAGGATGTCAGTCACCTTGCATGCACAAATCCACAGGGATATTGGCCTCCTGGGGCCATCACCCACTCTCAACACAAAGAGAACATTAAGGAGATATTAGCCTCCTAGGCTCGCACCCACTCTACTTTCACTCACTTAAGTATCATCAGCCTCTGATCTCCTGTCACCACAGTCAAACACTGAATCACGCTGGCCTTTGGCCTCCGAGGCCCTCAAGCTATGCTTTAGTCATTCACACACTTGCAGAAGACATTCACCAGACACTGCTCAGCTTCCGCATACACACACAAGAGACAATGTTCCCTTCGATCTGCTTCCTTTTTATGTACACGATTGACAGACAGTATAAAGGTGCTAAGAACACATGAACAAAGAACATAAGAACTGGCGTTTGCTAGGTCAGACCATTAGTCCATCTTGCCCAGTATCCTGTGTCACACACTGGCACAGAGTGGACGCTAATAGGGAGAGTAAATCGGATATGTCTGAATCTAGTTTAAACTGTCAGCTTCCACAACATCCGGTGGCAATGAATTCTACATTTCAATTACACTCTGTGTGAAAAATAACTTTCTTTCATTAGTTTTAAACATATTGCTTTCATTTATGTCCCCTAGTGATTTTATTGTGAGGCATGTTAAATGATAAATTCCTATTTACTTTCTCTTTGGTATTTTGTAAACCCTTATATCTCCCTTCAAGCCTCTCTTGTCTAAACTGAATAGGCCCAGCCTCTTTAGTTTATCCTCATGTGGAAGCCCCTCTAATCCCCTCTAATCTAACCACTAATCATCCTTGTTAACTTCTTCTCTAGTTCTGCTATATCCTTGTTGAGGTGGGGCCCCAAGCTGAGCATGGTATTCAAAATGTGGATGTACCATTATTTTTATAGTGGGGCATGTTGATACTTTCAGTTTTGTTCAGAATTCCCTTCTTAATAAACCCCAACATTTTGTTTGCCTTGGTGGCAGCTCCTGAGCACTGAGCTGATGTTTTCAGAGAAATATCTGCAGTGCTTTGCAGATCTTTCCCATGCAGTAACTGCTAACATAGAGCCCATCATAATATAGGTATAGTTTGGGTTAATTTTGCCCATGGGCATCATTTTACACTTATGCTGAAGTTCATTTGCAAGATACTGCAAGATCCTTCTGTAGTTCCTCACGGTCTGCCTTGGCCTTTACCACTTTGAATAATTGTGTCATCGTGAATTTGGCCACCTCACTACTCACCATCTTTTCCACATAAAATCCCAGAGTACTCATAAAACTTTCTAGGTCTTCAATATAAAACACTTTAGTTCATCGGACAGCATGCAGTTACAATGAAAGGGAACTTTTTAAATTTAAAACTGGTAAAAAAAAAATAAATTACAATCAGGTTTTAAACAAAGCAACTAACACTGAGCAACTCACTGGTTTTACTGAGACCAAATGCTTAGAAGAAATCTAAAAAGTGTTCCAAATGTATATGGATAACAACAACATTCACAGTTATATTGAATACAATAAAAATCTACAAGAGTAGTAAGCCCTCAGGGCATGAGCTATCCTTTAACTGCCTGGAGTTTAGCAGCTTCCCTTGGGGTAACTTAAAGCATACTGGTCTATTATGCAGTGTCTGGCACTTTCTATATGCTCCTAAGACAGGACACTGGACTACACAGATGAATGGTTTGATCCAATAAAGTACTTGCTATCCACCAGACTCTCTCTTAAGCATTAAGAAACCCATTTGCTCTGATCCAAAAGGCTGTACAGCTTTTAGAGGCAAAAAGTGAAAGGCAAGCTCTTCCCTACCTTTTCCCATTAACACACAGACACAAATCATATATCAATGGTCTAAAAATGCAGGTGAAGAAAACACTCCACTTTCAATAGTAGGAACAGAATTTGCAATCCTTATCACTATTTTGATACACTTTACAAAGCTTATCTCTACAAAGTGAGCACCTGTACGTAAAGAAATCTGAGACTACTTATGTGATATCAACATCTGCAGCTCAGTAAAAGATGCACACACACACACACCCTCCAGAAAAAGAGGTGCAAGACAAGCCTGTTGAAAAACATAACACAGAGGAAATGGATTTACAGCGGAGATAATGAATTAGGTACTAATTAACACACGGGAAAAAAACACATGAAAATTAAAACATTTTTTAAGTTCAAATGGAATTGAATATGAAGTGCATTATTAAAAATGGAATATAAATTTACGTCTTTACAGTGTATTAGCCAAAAACAAAAAGCATTAAAAAGTTATGCTTTGAATAGACAAATGCTTCAGAGATATGGCAAGATGTTCTGAGATGAGATGGACAAAAACAATGTGGATCTTCTGGTCGTTATTATATTCATTTTAAAAGCTACAGGGGTACTATATGGTGTATTTGTGTGCATACTTTTGAAACTAGTTTGCTTCTGTAACAGATCATCATTTAAATTTACAATCTATGCAAAACTGCAAAATTTTCATGTACATGCATATACATCCAAAGTCAATATAAAACAGTAAATATATGCTTCTTTTATATCAGATCTGGATACTTATTTACGAACACAGAATAATGCAAATGACAACTCTTTACATATATACATACACACACACATACATAAACACACACACTATATATATATATCGTACTAAGCAAAGTGGCGTCAGGAATGTCAGAGTCTTTCACAATTATTTTTAGCAAGCTGTGAGAGTTGGGTGAGGCACTGGAGGACTGGAAAATGGCTAACATAGTGTCCCTCTTCAGAAAGAGGCTCATGACAAAGTCCCACTTGACCTTCTCATAAGCAAACTGGAAAAGAGCAGGCTAGACAAAACTACTACAAGGTAGAAAGTCAACTGCCTCTATGGCTGCAACCAAAGGGTAATTATAATCCATGTCAGAAATGCAAGTTTTAAGTGGAATCTTTACAGGGGGTCTCTGTGCTGTGACCCAGTGCTGTTCAACATTTTTTCAGCACTGGACTAGAGAGCTTCCTGAACAAATTGGCAATGACACAAAACTGGGAAAGACTGCAGACATGCTGGAAGACAGGAGCACACTTCAGAAGAAGCTTAATAGATTGGAAAGTTGGGTTAGAGCCAACAGGATGAAGTTCAATACTGTCAAATTCAAGGCCCTACACCTGGGGAAGTCTAATCAAAGACGAATAAAAACAAATGACAACAGGCTGGCTGGGAGCACTGTAGAGAAATGGCTTGAGGTCTTGGTAGATTGAAGACTCAGCATGACTCTAGAGTGTGATGCAGCTGTGAAAAGGCAAGTGCAGATTTTGTCTGCATCAACAGGAGCATTACATGTAACACACAGGTGGTGATAGTGACTCTTTACTTGATACCTCAACTAAACTATTGTGCAAGTGTGGAACTCTGCATTTTTAAAAAGGACATGGACAAATTATTGAGAGTCCAAAGGCATGCAAAAAAACCCAAACACCAAAATGATAAAGGCTTGTAAGGAAAGCCATATGAGAAGAAGTTGAAAAAATAGGCATGTTTGGTTTGTGGGAAAAACACTTTATAAGAGGGAATATGATAACAGTCTTCAAATATCTGAAAGGGTGGTCATAAAGAAGAGGGAACCACCTTTTCTTCATTGCTGCAGAGAGTAGGACACGTACTTGCAGACAGTAGCAGCAAAATAGGCTCACATTGGATATCAGGAAAAATGTTCTCACTGTTAGAATAAAACAGTGTGGAACAGATTAGCATAGGACTGAGTGGCTGTAACTGGGGTTCCTGGCATATGGGTCTGATCACCAATCCCAACAGTCATACCTTATGGTTTGCCATATGTGCATGGCAAGGCAAGTGATTTTGGGATCAGATCCCAAAAGAACCATTACTACTTGGTCAGTGCAGGTGGCTCCCCCTGCACCAGCAAGTTGTAAGCTGGGTGCCAACAGCCTGGCAGTCCTAGGATGGGCACTGACAATTGTCAGTCCCAGCCATGTGAATACGCCAGAGCCAGTTCCAGATGCCCATGAGGTCCTAGGGCTGGGAGAATGAGCTTGACTGCAGTGCAGTCCCAAACCTGAGACTGCACTGAGACCGTTTCCAGATTCTTTTGCAGGTCCCAACCCTGGGACCTAGAATTCACTGATTGTGGGCTCCAGCCCCAGGACCATACTTGAATGGGTTTGAGACAATCAGTTGATTATGGGAACCAACTCTGGGACCTCACTGGGCCCAGTTTAAGATTCCACAATAGTGTCTCAAGTCTGCTTTGATTGCCCTCACACAAATTCAGTTTTGGTTGTAATGGAAACCAACTACAATAATAGTTTACATCTTTCATAGGAATATTTTTATAGCTCATTTCCTGTTTTGTTGTGCCATTATTTTCGTGAACATGTGGGAAGGTTACTATTTATGGAATGATGACCAGGTTAATCGTGTTAATTGTAACATCTGCCAGAGGCTACTATAGTCAAGTCAAGGTGTTTTATTGTGAAAGAAAGTAAACTTTTGCCTGTGAAAATCATCTTGTGAGTTTTTTTCAGGAAAAGAATTAAAATGAATAAAAATAAACACTTGTGCAGGTCTTTGCAGTACTGAGTTCAGATTTTCCCATTCCTATCATCAGTTAAGAGACATCTCCTGCTGTCTCTTAAGAAATACTAAGGGAGGCAATTAGAGCTCTGCATTTTTTCTCTCTGCAAAAAAGAAAAGGTTGATGAAAAAAATAAAATCCACATGTTGGTCTGAAAACCAAAGAATTTGGCTAAAGACTTACAGAAGAAAAAGAAAATTTCTATTTTGCATTGCTACTATGTTAGGAGCTGAACTTAGGCTGCCTAATGACAACATTCTTATTTATGGGATGGATTCCCCAAACAAATTGTGGTGTATCATGAGAGGCTGATGGCCACAAAGCACCACATATACAATCCAGGCCTGGGGAATGCAGGCCAAGAAGGGGGATGTAGTCCATAAAGGAAAACAGAGATAAGACGCAGCCAAATTACACCACAATGTATACCATATGACCCCACACTAGCATTTTTAATAAAAATGTTTTCTATTTAGATGTTCATTTTTAATTAAAAATTGAAATTTTCTGCAGAAAGCAAACACTGAATATGCTCCTGAACTACAGATTCCATTAAGTTTCAATAGGGGAAAAAAATTAAAATAGCCTTACATATAATATGAATACCTTGAAACAGAAAGAAGTATTTGTATGGACTCCTACAAAGGGGAACCATGATACTTTGACACAGATCTTGTTATGGAGGCAAAAATCTAATAAACACGTCTAGTCATATCTCAAAGTCAGAATTTTCTAATATAATACAATGCTCCCTATTTCCATTTATGAATAGACTTCTAATTATCATTTACTCCTACACATATATTATCACTGTGTAGAACATCAAATCCCTTTGTCAGGCTGTCTCATTCTCTAATGGAGCTTGACACTTGCTGGGCTGTGCATTGTCCACTAATTAATCACTTATTAGCAATTATGTTCCAACAGTTCTTTCACTATCTTTTTTTTTGGTAAGTTATGCTCCTCTAAATTTCTAATTGTATTTGTTAAACTGTATTTCCCTTTGTTCTTTAATTTTATTCCTGCATGACAAATAGGCATTAGTTCATCTCTTCTTTCTGTTTCAGAACAAAGTACAATCTTGAATAAGGACTTGATTTCTTTTCCCCAAATGTATTCTTAAACCCTGTAGTCTTAAAAAGGCTAAGGCTGTAATGCATGTTCTCTGCATTTCAAACAGAGACTCTTTTTATTGTATTTTTTAAAAAGGAATGGCTCACTAATAGGGTAGCTTCTATTCTAAAAGTGGTTGTGGAAGTATATTTATATCCTGACTGAATCCCTGGAAGAATATTTGAATTCAATGATCTAATTACATGCGGTGGTCTGACATGTAAATCTTCAGTAGAGCTCTACTTTAAAAGTTGGGGTTTGGAACAATAAAAACTGGTTTCTAAGGTAAGGCAACATATTGTCCTCCTTTGTAAATCTTTACAAAACATCACTGGCTGCTTTGTAGCTTATTGAACTCTCTGGCCAGATCCTCAGCCAGAAGTCAATGGAGAGTAGCTGAATCTCACTGGCTAAGAAACAGGCTGCTACTTAATTATTCATTATTATTTATGTCCATTTTATTTCTGCATGTCAACTTCAGTATTCAGATCCCTAAAATACAACATATTCTTCTACCAGTCTACTGAAATTTAGGATCACTATACTGTGTACATGAGTTACTCTGATTTCTGCTAAATCCATAGGGCTAACATTCTGGTTAAATGTTCATTACGTTTTGTTAGTTTTCTATTTTGAAGTCCAGAAGCCTGGATTTTACTAAACTCTGAAACGTCTGCACAATAGTTTACTAACAAAAATGCTATTAGAATAACTATGCAAAGTACATTAAAACAGCTGTTTATTTTTTTTTAATTCTGCTGGTTTGTGTAATAATAATTGATTAAGAACAGTACACTATGGAGCTTCTTGTTCAGTTGTTCCCAAAATGGTTAATGTAGTATATGTACCTAGGCATTCTGAAAAATCCATGTAGTTTGTTATTTCAGAGGCACTGGACACATTTTTCATGCTCTTGAAGCTGATTATAGAATAAAGACAAAAAATATAAGTTGAGGAAGCAATCTGTTGTTGTCATAGAGGCTGCAGAAAATCCACTGAAATGCAGTGGCCAGTAAAAGCCAAGAGAAAGCCATGGAAGTAAAAAAGTTTTTTAAAACATACATAGAAATTAAGAACAAGGCATCTCAGGTGCCTTGCATTGGAATTACTTATGTTTTTTAATGTTAAGAATTATAAAAAAGAAGTTAAGCTGAATCAGGACCCTAATACAGAAATTATTATTATTAATCCCACCATAAGACCAGCTGGCTTTGATCTCCCTCGATCTCTTTGGTCTTCTCTAAATTAAATTAGGATAGGACATGGCCAACGTGGATTTCTGTTACATCGATGGGGCTGGACTAGTTCACCAAACTGTGACAGCAGTGCCCCTTTTCAAACTTTTAATCACATCATCTCTGAATGTCCTATTTGTGCATTTAATGGAGCGCTATTGGATCTGCACAATATTACACCAGAGGCAATCAGCCGGCTGCAAAATTTGAACATAAAATTGTGAATATGCTTCTCCTTGCTTTGTGATCACCATATCATCATATGTTAAATAAAATAAAGGGCCCAAAAAAATTATAGTAACATCCAACACACTATAGCACCTCTACTGAAAGCCTATTTAACCACAGAATAGTTTAGTACAATGTGTGTAAGAGATTACTGATTAATAGCTAAATGAAATCCATTCCAACCCATTAGCTGGCTCATTATTCATGACACCCTCTCATCACCAGACAATATTATGAAATAACTTTCAAGTACTCCATTTTTGCCCCCAGTGGATGGATATAACGAAGTGAAAATGTGTTGATGTTTCCTAAACAACAAAATACTTTCCAAGTGTTAGCGTCTGTGCTGTTAAATTTCACACAGAATTTATATTAAAATTGATATTGCTATCAAAGATACAGTACACTAAGGTACAGTCTCACATTACTTGTCATATACAATGTTAAACTCATGTTAAGTGAAGTTTCTTCAAAATCATCCCACTCATGACAATAGATTCAAGTGAAATGTGTTTACTTTTACGGTGATGCACTTGTATTTTGAATTATTTATATATTCAAGAAAGAAATATTCTGATTTTTGTTTTAAATTAATGTATTCCTTACTCTCATATACCCAGTTCAGATTAATACAATGCATTCCTAGTGAGCAAGAATACATTCAAATCATTTAGCAAAATTATGAATTGAAAAAACCCTATGGGAACAGAGAATGATATAATCAAGTGTTTTTAACCAGCGTACTATGAGAGCCTTTCAGGTACGACATGGTGCAGGTAACACCACCACCACCACTGCTGCTGCATCCAAGTGAAAGTGCCCTGTGTTCTTGCCACAGCCCTTCCCAGTTCAACCCTGTGTGTTCCTCCCAGAAAGAGAGAGGCATGCAGGACAGGTGGAATCATCTACCTCTGTCCGCCTACCTCAATTTCCAGGAGGAACATGGGGGATAGGTCTAGGAAAGGCTGTGGTAAGAATGGGTGCTCCAGCCTGCTTTAGGGTGATCAGATAACACTAATACCGGTGGGATCACACACTCCAGCCCCAGACCGTCCCCATCTGACTTAACATGAGGTTCCCAGGGAAGCTTCAACTGGCCAAAGCAGCAACAGCAGCTGAAGCTTATTTGAGAATCTCTGAGAAACTGGGGCAGAACAACAGTGATTCTCAACCAGGGCCCTGAAAACTTATGGAGAGGTGTCCTGAATCAAAGAAGGCTGAGGACCACTGATACAATCTATGTAAAAAGGAGAGAATTATTGTTCAGTGTTCTACTTATCATTAGATTGCTCTGTACTATTCATTTAATAAACCACCTTTCTTACCTAAAACTTCTCCTTTGGAGTTACTTTGTCAGAACCTTTATAAGAATCAAACACAGAAGTTATAAACAGAAGATGTGTCCCAGACTTATTAGAGCACTATATAGGAATTTATCCATGTGGCTCATTTACATCAAGAAAGACGGTAAGAATCTCAGTGAAACCAAAACACATAATTGGATGATTAGTACATTGCCCTTAGATTATTATTTATATTGAAGTAACAACTCTGGACACGTGTCCTGAATCAAGACATGAGTCTGCTAGGTACTATACAGACACAAAAACTAGAAAGATACTTTCCAATGCAAATTATTTCAGTCTAGGGTGGATGGGCATGTCCAGAGACAGATTTATGGAGGTTAGGAGACTAGTGCACTTGCACCTCCTGCCCTTTGATTCCTGGTCCACCCAAAGTTTGACACTAACTGCCTGGCAGTGGCAGCAGCAGCAGCATTTCTACTCAGATAGTGCTAAGGGAATCAATTGCCTTCATGGCTCATAATTTAACTGATCCCTTCTAAACTCTTTATTTCAGAGGTGTTAACGGCCCTCTCTTCTTTTACTGGTCTTGATGTTCAATCAATCAAGATAACTTTTGTTTAGAAATTCTGCTGTCTGATAGCTGCTTCTGGTAAGGAAGCTCCTATTTCACAGACCTGAAGATTGTTCTTGACTCATTCCAATGAAGTTAGATTTGTTTTTGCTTCAGTATTAAACTTCATAACATGGCCCTGGGTCAAGGATGGGCAAAATGGTTGATCCACCGCATTTTCCAGCAGCACCTGCCCATGTTGCTGGGGCTGGTTTCCATAGATTCCCCAGCAACAATGGGGCCATGATAATATGGGGCCAGGGTTTCCATGAGCTGTGACAGAGCCACAATCTGCCACTTGCACAGCCTTGCCCAGCCCACGCTGCTACCATCACCGGATATCAGTCCCAGCCCTAGAGCAGCTCCCCACCTAGCTGTACCACCAATGCTGCTTGGGCTGGTCTCCATGGAAAACTTGGCCTTGCAGTGTCACAGCCCCGCTGCTTCAGGGGTCTGCATGAAAACCAGCCGCAGTGACACAGGCAGGGGCTGTTGGGCAATGGAGTCTGCCATAAGCCCAATTCTGCCCATGGGCTGGACTTTGCCTGGCTCTGCCCTAAGCCTCTAGCATATTAGTAAAACTTCTAGTTTATTTTTAATGGGAGCAAAAATTGTGTTGTTTCATCATCTGCAACCCCGTTTTCAAAATTCTAGATCTGTGCATGGGCCCATCCCATTCACACCATAGTCACTGATAACAATAGGTTCTCATAACTAAGGTTAAACATGATTTCAAGACAGATCACTAACTAAATCTGGTTAAAACTCAGGGAAATATATTTAAATATACTCCTGTTTCACAGAATTTGAAGCATAGTCAATTCATTTTTTTAATATATTTTCACTTTTTAAATAGAAATGTTAACATTTTTATCAACATTGTTTTTAAAGATTACTTTTCAATTAGGAGATAGCTATATATATATATAGTCTAAAATAAAGATTCTGATAATGATTTCAAAAGCAATGTGAAAAATGTCTAATAAAATTGCACTTAAAACATTGATTTGTTAGATATCCTGGGGGGGGGGAGGCGTTGAAAGGTTATTTTGAAAATAGCCACTTCTCAATGAAAAAAAAAGTTTCACATAATGAATGCTTACTAGGGTAATTATTTATGGCAAATCTTGTGCTACAGAAATTCAGTATAGTCCATAAACAACTGCAATTATAGAAAACACCAAATTAAAAATTTAGGAAAGGGCTGTATTAGTAAAATTATTATTCAACTAATCTAGTACCTACATGTATTAAATAATTGCTGAAAAACGTGTAGCCTTTCTTCTGGTCAGGATAGTGTGAAGAGAATGGGAAATCAAATTTAGAAATTCTGTTGGCACCATAAAAACCTTGCATTTGAATGGTGTATTCTTGATATACATTTCACTAACATAAAAATCGAAGCCAGAAAGGAGGTGATTAATAACTACTATAAAAATGCTAACTGTCCAACAGAAAGATTCTAAAGAGAGGTTACCAATATGGAAGTGACTATGCAAATGTATATTTAATGTTATTACAAACTGACTATACACCAACATCTCTGTTATGTTTCTGAATCTGCATAATGAAAACTATGCTTCCAGAGGCCAGTGCAAATTCTGTGTGATGTAAGTGTGCAGATAACATCTTAATTTTAGATGACTAAATTTAACCTTACATATACAATCACTCCACTAGTTACATCCACGTAGGTATTTTGATGGACTCCATTAGTATACTAACTGAACACCTCATAGGAATTGCTGAACTTATCCTCAGAGCCTCTATGTTTGCTAAATGAAAATAACAGTGCTTCTTTCCTTCTAGAATATGAGGAAAATCCGAACATGAACCTCTCGGGTTTTATTCAAACATACAAACATGTAACTGACAGGACAATGAGGTTTCTGGGCGCTTAAGTGCAGGAAGCCAAAGAAAGATATGAAAGCGATATGCCAAATAGTCTTTTCTAAGGAGAGAGTACTTTAGAGTCGAGAGAACAAGGAGAATAAACTGCTGCAATTCACTGGCCAAATTCAGTAGGAAATTAGACTATTCTATGCTAGGCATATTTTGCTTGGTTCCCAGAAAAAAATAATGTAAAGATAAAGCTAATGTTGAGCATATGTATTCATATAACTTCAGGGTAAAGCATTCTAAAAGAAATATTGTAACTTCATACACTACAAACTCTGGTTATCTGTAAAAGAAATCCAACATGGTAAGGTATAAAAATGAAAAACCTTAGTCTTACCCCTGTTGTTAGAATGCAATAACAATACTAGCATCATTTAGAGATTTTAGTTGTTATAGTTGGATTAAACTTGATTTTAAAAATATTTGTTCCCCACTCTTCCTCTTTGTGGTATCCTCCTGCCCTCCATGGTCAAATTCCCTGGGACTTCTTTGGTCAGCGTGCAATGAGAGTTGTGGCTCCCATACTACTCACGAGCCTTTCAAGCTAGACTGCAGGAATGAAACATTAAAAACAGTAGTGACAAACAATCGAGCCAAATCATTCACCAATAATAACACCTCAAACATGTGCCCAGTCTTCATCATTCCACTAGCAGATTCATTGCGGTGACTGTAGAGGAAGGGTATTGCTGCAAGGTAATCTGGATGTCTAAGAAGCTAAGGTCCCATTCTCTGCTAATCAGTCATGCAACAGAAGTTCAAAAGCACTGACAACTGTAAAGATAAAAAGTTGGTTGCCTGTTAAGACACAGTGAAGCTGAACTTTATAGAAGAGGGAGGTTGTCCACCACAAGCTAACAGGAAGGTTATTGGAGAATTAGGAAGCCCCAGGTTTTGAAATATGGCAGGGTTCAGGGGGGCTGAGCCCTTCCATAAGAGATGAAAGCCCCCAGCCTGCCCAATAGCTTTCTAAGCAGTTCAGGCAGCAGCAATGGTGGTGGAAGCTCCTTCCAGCTTCTGGCTGCCACTGCCACAGACCCCTCCCACCCCCAAGTCAGAGTTTAATTCGTAAACCCTGGGAAGTCCTCAGCTGAAGCTCCAATACCAGGGACCAGACCCTAAACCAGGGAAGGCCTCAGAGTTCTCCCAGAGATAAGCCAATGATGTGAGGAAGACTGAAACAATTTCCAGGTTCTTTTTTCCCCTGACGCATCCCATAATTCAGCACAAGACCATCAGCAATATCTTCATTCACTAATAAGAACGATAATAATAATAATATATTTCCAAGGCTTTATATTGTTAATGTAATTGGGGGTGTGGGGATGGTCAAGGAAGAGGTAGGAGAAAACCCCCAAAGTATTTTACCTGAATTTAAGAACAGAGCACGATTCAACATTTCAAAATGGGACAGGAGGCTTGTTCCACAGTGATTGTATGTAATTGCCTAAAGAACATGGCTCAGTAGATTTAAATGATCACATTTACTACCCCATATAAAGTAAGTACCATGAAAACAAAATGCTAAATCCAATGATAAGCAAAGAACCAGAGTTCTAAGTAGCAAGTGTACTGTGGGAGTGTACTGGAATAATATATGCCAATTAAATGTATTATCTTATTCTAAAGTCATACTGCTCTATAAATAAAATATTGTTTTTATGTCTATATACACATACAATGGATCTATATTTATTAAGAAGATGTAGGGCAGAGGGGTGTGGGCCCCCAGATCTGCAGGCCAAATGACAGGAGGCTGCCAGCAAGTGTCACAGGTTTTGCTTTGAACAGTTTGAAGTGCAGTTTCCCAGAAACCTCTGTACCTGCAGGGCTGTGCCAGGCTCCTCACAGGGGTGTGCACCCTGGATCTGTGCGCCAGATGACAGGAAGCTGCTCTTGCTGCCTGGCTGGGAAGATTGGTGCTGTCGCTGGCCCCTGCTGGCAAGGACAGCATCCTGTCATCCCACACAGATCTGGGGGCCTGCAGGGCTGTGACAGACTCCTCCCGGGTGGCACAGGCCCCCAGATCTGCATGTGGGATGACAGGAGGCTGCCATTGCTGCCTTGGGCTATCAACAGCAGTCTTCCCAGTGCTGAGTGTGGGCTGTGCCCAGCACCAGTGCCAGGTGGCAGCACCATCCTCTTGTCATCCAGCATGCAGATCGGAGCTCCGTACCCCGGGAGGGCTGTGGGGCTCTGCTGGACTTCTCCCAGGGTGTGGGCCCCTGATCTGCATACTGGATGACAGGAGGCTGCCACTGCTGTCTGGGGCCACTGGCAGCACCAGTCTTCCTGGTGCTGGACATGGGCTGCACCCACCACTGGTCCCAGGTGACAGCAGCAGCCTCCTGTCATCTGACATGCAGATCAGGGGCCCCCATGTCTGGCAGGAGTCCAGCACAACCTTGCAGCCCTCCCGGGGGGGGGCAGCCCCCCAGATCTGCATGCCAGATGACAGGAGGCTGCTGCTACCAGCTGGGACCGGCACTGGGTGCAGCCTACACTGAGTGATGGGGAGACTTCTGCTACCACTGGTCCCAGCCAGCAACAATAGTATGCTGTCATCCCGTGCACAGGTCTGGGGGCCCACACTGAAGCCAAGTAAGCTTGGCTTGGAAACTCAACATGCTTGAAACTTTGGAAACACTTTGAGTGCCCTTGTTTCATTTCAAAGCTGTTTTAAAGGCTTTCACTTCATTTCAATGTTGCTGTTTCGAGCTTGAAACACATTGAAACAGCTTCAAAACAAAACACCCAGAGAAATTTCTCACAGCCCTAGCATGCACCAGTGTATCATTGCCTGCCTTTTCTCCAATTGTGTATGCAAATTAGACTGTTCCAAGCAAATGCAGTACTGAGCACTGAACAAACTTTTATTGTATGTGTTGGTATCAAAGGTTCCCAGACTGTGACCTGTGGACCCATTCATGGCTTACAGAGAGGTAATAGCATCATCTGCATTGGCTCTTCCTACTTATTTCCAGCTGCTAAACTGCATTAAAAAACCCTCATAAAATAGATTAAATGCTTCTGGCTTGGAATCATTTGGTCTATTTCCCACTGGAACAGATTTACAAATGGGAGGGCAGGTGGTCTGCAAGACAGTCTGTATCAAAATACAATCAAGAGTATGAAGCATTTGAGAACCCTGTGTTTTAGCATACAAAATTGAATAGGAGTTGTGAGGTATTGGAAGGCACATTATGTATCTTAGTCTTATAAATTGGTAGCACTTAGCACTGATTAGTTCTCAGATGCAAACACTTAAAAGGGACTTGGCACTCACAATCTTTGCCAGAATAATATTTTTTATTGCCCTAGAGAGTAAGATTGAATTTGCTTAGATAGTCCAGGCTCACTCTGCCAAGCTATTCATATGTTCTGAGTACTAAGGAATAGTGCATGTGTACTAATACAATGTTTCTGCTATTAGATCTCAGAATGTTCTTTTTCTGTTGTTGTTACTTCTTCATTTAATATTGCCAGATGTTTCTAAAATATTCTGTCATCTAAATTGGAAGCAGAACACTAAGGGGGAAATATAGCAAATGTTGTGTCGTCCTTCAGTATTTTGTCTGAGACAACATCCTTCCAGTCATCTGTACATGCAGGAGACAAAAGGTTTTCATGCTGCCTTTGAGCTACCATGCAAGAAATATAACTAACGTATGTTTGTACTTAGGAAATGAAGTTCACAAATGTTAGGTCTTCTATCTTTAAAATGTTAGAGAAAGTTAATTTCCTCCTATACCAAATAAGAACATTAATCATTTGGTAGGGTAAGGGAGGCAGGAGGAGAGGTATGTGGATGGGATGCTGAGATCGTAAAGCATTGCTAGGTCAGGTAAATAATCAGCAGCTCAACCTTAATATACTATCAGTAATAAAGTGATCCTTAATGGGCACAGCTACATGAGACACTACATTGCCATAGTAACAAGCTACGGTGATGTAGCTCATTGTTACGATGATGTAGCGTCAGCAGGCAAAAACCATGATGCCGATGCATAGTGTCTAAAAATAACGGCATCACTAGGACTTATGCAGTACCAAATGTGCAGTCAGGGGCACATGTAGATGTGCCCATTAAAATTATTTTTAACAATGAAGTTCAAGAAGGAATAAGAAAAGCAAACAGGGCTATCCCCATGCATTCTTATTGCACTGATGGGGTTTACTATTTCTCCTGAGTAAATCCAGATGCTGATCATATACACTTGAGGTGTGGCCACCCTCCTAAAAATCACAGTTGTGACTATTGTGGGAAGTTGATTCCAGTGTGGTCTTTCCCAAATCCTTACTGCCCTGTGTACTTCTTGCTGCCGTCCCATTTAGAAATTGGTTGACTGGAATGTCACCCTTTGATAGACATGTCTTTTGATAGACATGACAATATCCAGTATTTGGTTATTCCTTCAGGATCTATTTTTCCTTTTCTCCCCTGGATCTCTGTCCTATCTTTCATTCTGCCTCAAAATTTCTCATCACTGCTGCTATTGTAAATCAATGAAGATAAGTTAGTGGCATTTTGACAATTGGTAATCTAAACCCACTGAAACCAAGGTTATTTGATTACAGTTGTACTTCCTCCATTGCTATCACTAACGTAGCAATGCTGGGAAATTTGAAATAATAAAAAAAACAAACAACACACTAATGTAGTCACTGGGTATTAAATATATTAAAGTATTGGTAAAATGAAGAAGTAGGATTAATGAGGAAAAACACTTGGGTGATTCATTCATTTTCTACTAAAGCTGAGTCTTATTCTTTTGGTCCTTCATTTTTTCTGTGTGGTCTTTGTCAATATTGCTGTTATATCCCCACATTTGTAATGTTAACCACAGTACTGTATATACTTTGTTTTATTCTAGTAAAAAAATTCTGAACTCCTGTGACACAGACTCATGATGCTCTTTAAAACAAGAGGTATTTATTATAATACTCTTCAACATCCTCAAACACATCAGTGATATTTTCAGATGAAAATCTTTATCACTCCTCCCATTACACTCATTGAATTAACCTTTACTTGATCTTTCCTCCTCACTTCATCACTTTATGTTATGTTCATTAGATAGACATGGTTATTAGAGAGGCATGCTTAACAACTGCACACTGTTTATTCTTTGTTATCTTGACATCAGATCTTGAACTTTCCCAGATTTATTCACCTGTTTCCAGTGACTCCAGCTCAGAAATATGTCCTAGAAATAATGCTGCCTTTCAAATAATTAGAGAAGAAGTTACATGATTAAATGTGCCAAGGAGTTATACTATACACATCTGATGGGATGCAGGAAAAGCTTTTTAAGCAGTTTCCTCTTTCCTCCTTAGAGATATGCCCCTTACATTGAGTTTCCTATTAGTTACCTCTAGTTAACTCGTACAAAAAACCAGAACTCTTGGTTCCAAAATGATATTTTTTATTAGTTAGACCAACTGGAAAATGGCAAGAAAATTGTCCTTTTCTGCGAGCTTTCAGGATCAAAGTCCCTTCGTCAGGCTCTGGGAAAAGTGTACCTGGTACAAGATGGTAAAAAGTCCCCATAGGTAGGAAATAAACTTCATTTTTGCACAGAGGGAGCTGAAGATGGAAATTTGTCCCTCTGGGTCCATGAATGCACCTTTCTGATCTGTGTTGAGCAGCTCTTTGATGTGTTGATCACATAGAATTCCTTCCTGGAGGTGTCCGATGGCAGGCAGGGAGGTAAAAACCCCTTCCTTGTTGTTCTGCAATGAAGTTTAAAATTCAAAATTGGCTAAAATTCAGGATCTTCCATGTTTCAGGGGTGTACTTAGTATCCGTGTTGGTCTGAGACAAAAAGACATAGTTAACTCGTCACTTAGACAGTGACGGTGGCCCTTCAAAAACACCCAGCTCTCTTCATTGATGGGATAGGATTTAAAATGTATTTGGACTGCCTTGCCCCTCTTTTTTTAAAGATGTTCTGAAGCCTAAATAGACCTACACAGCCAGCATCCTTTACTCTGCCTCTGACTAATCTAACCAATTTCATTAAGTAGGGGAGCAATAGTACAAAAGAAATTTTAAAAAGAAATAGGTTGTTACTGACACAAAACATACAAGTATGAGAAAATACAATGATATACTTGTTTATGTATTGTTAGCAGATTTGCCTGTCACTTTGGGGTGTGCTCATTTTTTAGAGTTATGTTTCTGGGGTCTCTAAGTCTATCAGTGTGTTGCTTGTGTCACTTGTGTTTCTATGTGGAGCTTTCTCTTTCCCTTCTGCAAGTCCTCACTCCCGATACAGCTACCTTGCATCCCTTAGTTTTAATGGGGCTGGGTTTCTCCAGCCACCGAAATCAGTTGAACACACACAGGTTAACAGAGCACATCTGAGTGAGGCGGGGTTACTCAGCACTTCCAGCTGACACCCTCATATGGCACAGACTCAGTTCAACAGGGCAACAATAAAATACAGTCAGACACAAGGACACAGGTTAACATGGCACATCTGAGCAGGCTGGGTCTGATCAGCACTTTCAGCTGATACCCTTATGTGCCTCAAACTCAGCACATCCCAAGCTCTTGTCACAAGTGTCCTGGTAGTAACTCCCTTGATGAACAGATCCCACAGGATTTTGGGGCTTTACAGGGATCTTTGGCTTAGGTAAAAGAAGCGTTGGTGCAGAGCAAATGGGGAGGTTGAGGAAAAGGAAAAGTAAACGAGGGTCAGAGAGAGTATAGCAACCAGCTTGACCATAACAGTTATTTTATTGCCAGGTACATGAAACTTATCATGACACTCGTAGTGATAGCCATACAAGGAGAGACAAACAAACAAAGCAGTTACAATATTACAGTTTCAATTGAGTATTTGGGGAAGTCTAGCTGGTTTGATCAGCAAAAGTCAGGTTGAGAAAGCTGTGCCTAGAGTAGGAGAGGGAGAGAGAGAGAGATTAAACCAAGTCTGAGGTTTAAATAGTGGGTGAGGGGGGCGGTGGAGGGAGAGTTAGGGCCTCATCACTCAACGAAGCTGGAACCAGTCAAGGTTCCCAGGTGTTTGTTGGAGCTTGCAGACAGGCAGAGCCCTCAGCACGATCAGTGAAGGTGCTCCAGGCAAGGAAGTGGAACCGGTGCAGTGTTTGGATCCAAGCACCAGGACAGAAACTTGAGCTTGGGTAGGAGCTTTTGTAGGAAATGAACAGTGGCTCAAGGCAGAACACTAGGTTTGTTTAGGGGTAAACAATGGCTCATGTGCTGGATAATAGGAACTGATCACTCTTGGCTATAGGTGGCATTACTCTGAGGGAGCTCACAATGCAGACAGGCAGATTCAATGTTTTGAGTACCAATAAAGGAGTCATTACTAGAATTGGTCTGAGTTGGGTGTATGCAGACATGGGTTGATTAGCATTTGGAGCAAGGATTCCCCATCATGCAGTGCTTCCCTGCTTCTCTGGTCCCAGATTTCAGTGTGGTCCCAGCCTTGGAATCTCTGTTCTCCATCCCGAATACTAATGGCGGTGCCTCCCTCTCCCAACTCTGATGCAACTGAGACTAGGGAAGTTGTCTTAATCCTGTCACCCTTATCCGGAGGAATCTAGGTGCGCCTTTTACTGCATCTTCATTGCCTTTTGTAAGTCCTTCTTCTGATCAGTTTTGGTTCAGACAGGGTGGGGAAGGGGGGAAAGAGTCCTTAGTGAGTTAGACAGACTGTGTACTGTGCCACGGTCCCCCAGGAACACAGCAGTGACAGGTAACAGGATGCAAAACTGGTAATTGTACATGCAATCACCTGCTTCCATATATAGCTGGTATTCAGCTAGTATAACAGACTGGGGCTACACACAAATTTTCCAGTTTTCATGATACTGCTTCAGAGCCACCCAGGTTTTGCCAATATAAACTGAGATAGAAAACCTCTCTTAGATCTGAAATTATCTGCAGCTGTAATTGGAACTTATTAGATGCACTTCAGGAGGACTCTACTTCCATCCACTGGAAGGCAGCAGGAAACATAATATAGTGACTATATTGTAAGCCCTGTTCATCTATTTTTCATGAAGCAAATTAAGCTGCAATATGCAAAAACTAGGCCAGTCTCTATAGTTATATTTATTGTAAAGTGAGATCCTTATTACCTGATTAAACATGCAAAATGTACTTGGGACAGTTCCATATCCTAAGCAGCTTTTATTGAGAGATTTTTACTGCATAATATTCAATGTATCATCAGTTCAGTGAAAGAGAACTAGGCAACTAGGCAAGCCAAGACTGTCAGATTTTTAGGGGATACAAAGACAGAAACACAGGTGCTGAGATTATTCTTTGAAAAGGAGATGATCAGTGAGTATTTATCTATCTCTTTATTGATCATCTCTTCCTCAGAAGTTTTCTATGATTCTATTACTGTGTCAAGTAGACAGAGTTATTGCTTAAGCTGCAGAAACTGGTGAACAATTTTCTTTCCCTGAACAGAAAGGTTTGACAAAGGAAATCACAAAATGTTTATCAAGAATATATATTGTATAATAAATAACTGCATACGTCACATACGTTCTTACCAATAAAAGTGACAAAATAATTGACTCCACAAGTTGAATGGATTTGTTTTAGTCCTGCTTTTACCTGCTAATGAGTATTTTTGCTCACAATGGTTGCAGTTGCTCAGAATTAAAAGCATTTATTCCAAAAAACAATATATTTCAATGGAAATATGGTAACTATGACAATGAGTGATGAGAGGGTTTACACACATGGCAGGCAAATGGAAGTTTGCAGTTCATTTCAGATAGGAATTTTGCTTCCCCTTCAAAAAAAAAAAAAGAAAGAAAGAAAGAAAGAAATATACAGCTGTCTCTCAGTAAAATAGGAAATTTAGAACCTGATTGCACTGAACATTTTACATTTCAGTAGTCAGACAAGTATACCTCTTCCAAATATCTATCTATACATGCCAAAGTGCCATCCTACCACATTGCTGAACCAGAACACAGAAAATAAGGGGCATTTTTTGCCATATATCTAAGTAAAAAAAAAATTCATACAGTTTTTAAAAATCATAGTTGCTTGTTCATTATGACTGAAAAAACCCATACTGAAAAAAAATAAAAACAACAAACATCTCTCTACCGTCCACTAGCATTAGTTTATCTTTGTCTCTGTCTTATTGGAAAAGACAAGAACTTTTCATCCTTTTTTTTTTCTTTCATTTAAGGAAGAAACCCTTTTTCACATGCCACTGGATGTCACAAGATAATCTGGTTAAAGACTGATTGTGTTACAAAATACCTCCTTCACAGCATACTCTCATCAATGGCTTCATGTGCATTTCATCATGTTTGAATCCAAATGTTGGTGGATTTCAGCTACGTGCTAAATAATGTAAAATGCCCCTTTGTAATCATGTTCTTTGATGGATGCTTCTTCCATTCTGTTGTAGTCAGAGCATCTCTCTAAAGATTTTGCAGACTGCCTATATTACAAACAGACTTTTAATGTGCTGGTGGTGATGAGATATTGCATTCCAAAGCTCATTAAATAAGTAAGGAACATTATGTGTTTCTATTTCCCAACGCATATTTCAAATAGTATTTTGTTCCTTTGAACTGCAAAGCATTTCTACAACAAGCTGTGTGACATGGCACTAAACCTTTGTTTTAAAAGCAACATCAGCGTTACCTTTTTAATAAATTCTACTGTGTTGAGGGCAGAATGTCCCCCCAATGTTTATGCCATATAAATATTAGACAGTTCATATATATTCAACAGTTTATCTGTTAAATCTTTAAAATGAAACTTTCATAGTATCTGAGTCTTTTAAATGGCATAATGTAGTACAGAATTCTCAGCTTGCAGACAGAAAAACAAAGATGTTATTATGCCCCTTGGTTGTTCCTCACTTTCCTCATGGATGTTAAGGAGTGGGGAAGAGAAGGCATCTCCTTACTTGCCTGGACCACTTAAAGATGGACAAAGCAAAATTACAGCATATTCAGAAGTGTATAGGGAATGATCACTCTTTATTTGCCTGGAGGCTCTGTAAAATAAGTGGGGAAAAGCAAGTAGTCGTAACATAACTCTGCCCTTCTTTTTTCATGGCAGTTTGTTGCAGTCATGGAAATATGTGGCAAATAATGAAAGTATGGATGAAGCAACTTGAGTCCCCTGAGCACAAGGCAGGACACATCTCTGCAAAACCTCAGTGTGTAGCTATACCTAAATGGCACGGCTGACACCTACACAGCAAAGATAAAAGTTATTTGTAGGGGTGTGCCAAGTGAGCAGTATTCAGTTCGGATTTGGCCCGATTTGGAGGACAGTGATTCAAGTCACTGATTTGGATCACTGTCCTGATTTGATTCAGCTGAATCTGGAGATTCGATTCTGATTCGGAGGATCAGAGGTTTGGCCAGCTTTATGTTTTTTCTATGTACCTCAAGGTACCAGGCATGGCTCATGAACACTGAGATGATGGGGTGGATGGAGCATCCCATGGGAGTGCAGGTGGGGCGTCTCCTGCATACTCAGCAGAGGACCCCTCCCCTGCTCCCCTCTGGCTCAGCAATTGGTTGTGGGGGGACCCTGGGTGTCCTCCCAGACCCAGGAGGAACCAGTCACTGAGCTGGGGGAGGAGTGTGGGGAGGTCCCCCATGTGCTCAGCAGTGGACCTGGAAGATCTACTTCTGGGTCCGCCACCAAGCATGTGGGGGACCCCCCTGTGCTCCCATGAGACACTATCTGCCCTACCATCTCAGCATTCATGAGCTGGTACCTTCAGGTACATAGAAAAAAACATATATAGCTGTGTCTATGGCCAAATTGTCAAATCTCTGCAAATTGAATTAGAGGTTTCCGATTCAATTCAGAGAGGTTAATGGATCTCCTGATTCAATTTGGATATTTGGCCGCCAAATTGGGCCAAATCTCCTTCAAATGAAAATCAGTGACCTAAGCTTCACACAGCCCTAGTTATTTGTATAACAAAAATGCCCACAGTCCATCTCAACATGCACAAAAGAATTTTCAGGTCTGAAGAAAAAAATCCCCACTGAGGTTTTGGATTTTCCTATTAATTTTTCAATTTTTTAAAAAAATAATCAGTTTGAAACTGCAAAATATTTACAGCTACTGTATTTATTCAAATAAGACAAGTTTCCCCCCTCAAAAAGAATGGGGTAAAATGCTACTCCTCTTATATTCACATACAAGGAAACCTCATTAAATATTTTACCTATCAGTAAACTGCTGCCAAAAGTACCATATGGTCAGTAATGGAAATCAACTAGAGAAGTTGATTAAATACAGCCAGCACAGAGCATGATTATATAAACACATAGCCCATACTATGCAAACATACTGATAAGAATCTACCACAAGAATAGCTTAATGCAGCTCATCAGAATAAAATAAATGGAAGAGTATACTGCAGCTATCCTCCCCCGACTCCTCCAGCACCAACTCAGTGGTGAGGCGCTATACTGAAAACATGTTAACTTCCTCTTCATTCCCAAAGCTAAGCTGTGTCTTTCTTTCCCCTTTTGAATGATTCCTATTCTTCACCAGCCTTAAATATCTGGCATATGTCACAGGATCCCAAACAGCTCCCAAATAGTTCACCCAGAATCCCTGTGTCACATCCTCCCTCAGACTGTTACATAACATTAGTGTGACCCACCCTCCATGAGGTGGAGCTGGACCTGGTTGCATATACATTTTTGGAAGATCCCAGGTTTGTGATAAGAATACCCAGTTCCAGTCATGAGCGGGGACTAATTAGCACATGAATCTTTTGCAGGTGGTGGTGGTGGGAGGGTGTATCTGGAGTACATACATATACTGAGCAGTGTTGAGCTATGGGGTCACCATGGATTACAATGCTGTTGACCCTGCTGGGACCCAGCCCAATGAACTATAAGGTAAATCGTGAGTCTTTTGGCTTTGGAAGGTAGTAAAGGCCAAATCCACACCAGTCTGCTTCTCAGACAACTGCCTTCCAATAGTGAAAGCAGAAATGGGAGAGCATCCCAGGAGAGGCAAGGTTGTGTGGAAACTAAATGTGACCTTCTGGTAGATGAGAAGATATAGTGGAATTTCAGGTAGCACTATGCAGGATGGAAAACCCTCTGACCCAGGTACCGGAACTACATAGAATGGTGGGCCAGCATGAAAGAGAGAATGAGGTACTTCTTCTGGAAGGCTGGAAGGAGGTGAGCCTGGTTCCAGAGAAGATGACAGGATCATCTAAACTGCAAATTGCAGAGCCTGCACAAGCAGGCAATTTGGAATTGCGATGTGTGGGAGGCCATAAGGAAGGTGAAGACCCAGATCATGGCCTGATACAAGGAACAGACCTGGAAGAAGGTCTTTCTGGCCCAGGCCCCCTGGGTAGAGGAGCAAGGGAGAAGAGTGGTCTGCTTTTTTTAGCAAGATAAAGCAAACCAAAAAAGAGGCAATGTCCAGCTTGGTAGACAGAATGGGGCCGGAACACCGGTTAAACAAGGAGATGCTGGAGATGGTGGAAACATTCTACCAGGAGCTCTATGTCATGACCAGAGAGCCTTGGGGCAATGCAGCACTGCCTGCAAAGATTCATGTGGGTCCCTTGGGGAGGACAAGGGAGAGAAGCTGGTGGAGGAGTGGATGCTGGAGGAGGTCAACTTGATGCTCCACAGCTTCTGGAATGATAAGACTCCTGGGGGAGATGGCTTGCCCAAGGAGTTTTATATTACTCTCTGGGACCAGCTGGGACCAGACCTGTTAGAGGTGTTTAGAGAGCACCTGCAAGAGGGCCAGTGGGGAGTGGGGATGAAGGAAGGCTTCATAACCCTTCTTTACAAGAAGAGGAGAGGTGGGACTTAAGAAACTGGAGCCCAATTACGCTCATGAACTTTGACCACAAACTAATGGCCAAAGTCTTGGCTGAGCATGTTAAGTCTGTTATAGGTACAGTGATCCACAAGGACCAGGTATGCACAGTGGTGGATTGACACATACACAATGCCCTTATGCAGCTGTGCAATGCACTGCAGTACCAATGGGAAAGGGGACAGAACATTGCCATGCTGATCCTTGATTTGGAGAAAGTCTACAACCAGGTATCTTAATCACTGGAGACACAGAAAAAGGTGGGAGTCCCGCAACCTTTGCCACCTGGATAAAAGGCACTGCATACCTGCTGCAGGATACTGGTGAACAGGTCCCTGACACCCCTGATTGTGCTGGAGTTGAGCATCAGGCAGGGCTGCCTTCTCTCCTCAATCCTTTATTTGCATAATGAAATCACTAGTACAACAGCTCAGTTTTCTTTTGAAAAAAAATATATATAACTGTACCTCTGTGTATATAACTGTACAAAAGTGCTGCTCAAGGGTGTGTTTATTGATTATCTGTGCTAAAATTTGCAGAAGTTTAAAAAAAATGCAAAATACATCAATTCTGAATGAACAAAGTCTATGGGTACCATAATACCAAGTCAGTCTCTTCAAATTTGCCACTCACTTCCTGTTCTCCCTGAGCACATGAATCTAATAGTAAAAAGGGGGGAGGTGGAAGAAGGAGCTACAGGGAAGAGAAGAACCTGGGGGGGGAGGGGCAGATGTCAAGGAGGCTCCCTGACTTCCCTGTAGCAGTGAGAGGAGGACATAATCAAGGCAAACCTCCAATATTAGATTTTATACCTGGAAATTATAACAAATGTATAAATTCTCCATACATAGAATATTATTATTGTGAGACTATTTTGCATCCAATAAAATATGGTATATATACATGTTAAAAGTTATGTTTTTAAGGAAGTTACAAGACTGCTAGAAAGCCTCAAAAATGAACTAAATGCACATTACAGAAAACCAAATATTTTTTTTTTCCATGGGAGCTTCTTCCTACTTTTTTCATGAAGGCTAATCTTCAGAAAGTCCTTTGTGTGCCATTCCACAAGATATAGCATACAGAGAGAAAACTAAGGACTTCAGGAAGGTGACATCTTTAATAACCATTGTTTGAACATCAGGGCCATAATTCAAAAGGCATAAACTTCCTAACTATTAGGCTGTTTTAGCATGGGATCAAATGAGGCTATTGTACAGAAAGAGAGCATTGAAGAGAGAGATAAACCCCATGTACAAAAGTAAAGGATTGTGGGTTAAATTAATTAACCCAGTGTCCTGATAAGGCTAAGTGGGAGTTGGGGGGTTTTTTTTGGAAGTTGGAAGTCAAAGTTTTGAACTTTTGCAATGTATTTCGCAAGACAAAAAATGGGTTAAAATTCTCTCTCACTTTTCTCTCCTTACAAATGCATTTATAGCTCCTGTGCATGCTATAAACTAGAAGATTAAACCATGGAAGCTGCAGCAAAAACCCACCAAAAAAAATCAAAAACAAACCAGCAGAAGGTACTTTCAGCTCTGGTAAATTCTCTAAGCAAGTTCTAACCAGAATTTTCCCCACACACAAACCTAATCCCAACTGTCATGCAAAATCTGGGGGGAAAAAACTCCTGTATCTGTGTTTGCTCATTTTTCTCCCAGAGAAAAATTGAACCTGCTCCAACCATTCAAGTTATTATCAAGAGATTGACTACATTTTGAAACAGCTGGAAATGGGTTTACAGCAGATGAACAAGATGTGTTACCCACTTAAATTCTAGAAGGAAAAAAAAAGACATCACTACTGAATCAGAGATGAAGCAAATTCTACCTGAAAATGACTCAATCTGGTAAAGAATTGAGTCTGACATTAAAATCAATTCAGGGTCATGAAGGAATTCTTCAATGCATATAAGTATTGGATTTCTATTTCATGAACTGAATGTTACCTTCCATTAGCTCACTGAACTTTCTCTCAGTGCAAGTGCTTTCCATCTACTGACCTGAATTGATTAAAGTGCCAACTCAGGCACTCTTCCTACATCAAAATATTTCCACCAATGTGACACCACTATTCTTTCTGAGCAAGTATAATTCTGTACTAATCCTAAATTACTGTAGCATTTCATTTTGATACAAAGATGATATTATAGTTAACCAGTTTATTTTAGGTGTAAAGTCACTCCTAAATTAGCACTTTCTTCATTACATAAAAGCATACTTAACATATTAACAGAGTTTTTGGTTGTAACTGCATTGATCTAAGGACCAATATGTTAAGGCGAGGTTCTTTGGATAGACGTGCCATCTTTTATTAGACCAGCTGAGTAGTTAGAACAAAATTATTTGTACGCTTTTGGGCACAAGTTGCCTGAAGAAGGGTACTTATGCCCAAAAGCTTGCAAAGAACTTTGTTCTAACTACTTGGTTGGTCTAATGTTGCTGGCAGCTTTGAAGCGGACCTACTTGCAAGATTTTTTTTTAAAGGAAATAAGAGAAGAAATGAATGTTTGGACTAAATTTTGTCCCCTTCAATCCAACAGCCACATACAAGGCACTGTGCAATGGAAAGGATGTAACAGGACAAAACCCACATAAAGAAACTTCACCTGACATAATGTAGAGCCAAACTTCATGTAAGCAGGAGTGCAGAAGTACAGGGAAGATTTTATATATGGACACAAATGACAGGGCCTGACATGGATCCATGTGTAGCACGGGCAACAGTTACATGTTACACTTAGACCATGACTAAAGGTGTTGACCCTGGACTTAATTAAGACCAATTAAGCACCCAATCCGTGGCTGTTATCTAGTCCAGGTCAATGAGGGGGTGGTTTTTGACCCTGGGGTGGTTAACAGGTTAAAATCAGAGTATATTTGATCACCACCTAGTTAACCTGGCAGTTAGTGAGCTATGATTGAACAGAACACTCAAACAGGATGTAAACTGAAATGAGTAGAAATGGTTTATTGTAAAAAAAAGAAAAATCACACAAATCCCAAGCAACAGGTAAGTATAGCAGTTCAAAATACACTCTCACACTATAAATAATAACTGTCATCTGATCTAACAACTCTTATTATTAACAGTATAATCCAGACTCAGGAAAAAAGGAAGGGAAATTTTATTAAAAGGGAAGAGGTTTATTGTACTCCAGCTGCTGATCACCAACTCCGGTTTCTATCCTCACAGCACCTGAATACTGCACCTAGTGGCTTACCTTCCACTCCTTTAAGGAAAGGGGTGCTCCACCACGAGAACCAAAAAAGGATAGAAAAATGGAGAAGGTGGAATGGGGTAACACTTACTATAGAGGCAGAGGGCTGCTATCTTACTTACAAAGCACACCTGGTAAGGAAAGAAAGCTGCACATCCAACTAGGGTGGCCATCATAAAGGACAGTCCAGTTGTCCTCTGCACTCTACTGATACAAAACCTGAAAATAGAGGACATAAAGGCATCAGGTTTCGTATCAATAGAGGACAGAGAACAGAGTAGCAGAAAACCAGAATGTCCTCTATGATGGCCAACCTAGATCCAACCCTTTCTACCTCTGTGAGGCTTATAACAGAGGAAGACATCAAAGGACTGGAACCTCGCAGAACACCAAAGTCTGGAGCGAGATGCCTCCATGGCACTTCATCACCTCCCTCACTAACCCTCACGCTTTCTGAATCGCCATTGGTCACACTTCAAAACACCTGTCCACCACTCCTTGAACACACCTTAAGCACCTCCTATCACTTCTCACTCTCCTCAGACAATCTAAACACTTCAGACCCCTGAGCCACACCTGACACTTCCCTCCCTCTCCTCAGACCATTCCAATCAAACCTAGCCCCATACTGAGCTGTCAGTCATGAGAGCTTATATAGGTGCTCTGCATCCCATTCACTACTCCACTGAAAATGGCTCTCTGATGTGCATGTGGCACTTTACCGTGATACCTTCACAGGTGGCTTATATCACCCAGTACCAGTGGGGTCAGGTAAAGTTCCCAGATTGACCTACTTAACATAGAAATCCATGACTCCAGGCCTGAATTTTCTCCAACAAGGGCACTTAAAATGTGAGCTCATTAACTCATGCTAAGTGCCCTCTGAGCATCTCAAAGTTACATCACTTCAGGCAGGCTCAACTCTGGGTCATGCTACAAAAGCTCACATCAGTGTAACTTCAGCCTGCTCCACAGAGATAAAGCAAGCAATCTAAAGTCCTTTAGCATCCCAGGCTGCATTGCTTCCACCTGTGTCCCTATCCCCACCCAGAGCAAGGATAGAGGCAGGTCCCCTAGCTCCCAGCCACACATCCTTGCTTGCCAGCCCCCTGTCAGAGCTGTGCAGACAAAAAAATTTTACTAACCAATAATGTGAGTCTTTTCACAGCACACTCTAACTTGAACAGCATTTAACATTTCATAGATTTAGTAGTCTAAGTGTAATGTGCAACTTCACCCCCACCCTTTTTTTACATTTTTTTCTACCACAAATGACAATGTAAAATTAAATGCAAGAATAATACCACATAGTTATAAGAGGAACAATGAGTTAACTTTTCAGCAAATTGTCCTTTTCTGGTAAATTATTTAATTATCTTCCTAACAGAAAACTAAAAATGGCCATCTTTTTCATATATCACATGAGTAAAATGCAGGGTCATGTCAAGATCTTTCCAGATTTTGCATTCTTCCCCTTTTTTTTGGTAGTGCATATTATTTTCTTCCCACTGGTAGTGCAGAAAGAATGTCTTGCTGCAGAGTTTCATTTCAGCCATGTAAAACCCTTTTCAATACTATTCTAAATTTTATGATCATTATTAGCCTTTCATTGAAAAAAAAAGCAAAAATACCACTTTTAAAAGTTATTTTGACTATGGAGTTAAAAAGGCAAATGTGATTGTTGCATATGCAGTTAGATGTGTTCACTTAATTCATCCCCCTTGAATGAGGCAAAAGTTCTGGAAAGTGCATTGTGTGAATATGTAACTAACAATGACAATAAGTACCCTTAAGGAGTCCAAATTGAAAATGAAAGTGCAAACAAATCTAGCATTTTCTAATTGCATAATCCTGCAAATTTACATTCCCATAACATTTTTATTTGTAACTTACAATTTTATTTTCCTTAAGAAAAAACAAAAAATAAATGCACATTTTGTTTCAGACAAACTTAACATACTTTCCCTGAGGTTTCCTAACAGACAACTGGAGAAGTCCTTTGCTTCTCCCATTTGCTATGTTCAGTGGAGGGAGTTGTAAGGGAAATCCTAGCGTGGCTCTCTCTCTGTAACTGCTGTTCTGGCATACCCCAGGCATTTACACTGTAGCAGCATTTGTCAGGCCTTGGAAATATTAACTAATTTCTGCAAGCTACTGTTCTTGATTATTTTGTGCTCAAGTAAATATTAGGGATGGCACTGCTGTGTTCTGACTTCAGTTTTGAGGTCTGGATGGAACAGTGTTTTGTACTGAATATAATTTTGAGTCAAAACAGCCTCACTGTTTCACTTTGTTGAAACAGTGAGGCTGTTTTGAGCCTGTTTCAACAGTTTCGCTGGATGATGGGACTGGGGAAAGGAACTCAGCCCAGCTGGGCTAACTCTCTAGATCACACTGTGGGACGAGAAAGCATCACCATCCCCTGCACTAGATCATACAGCCCTGGTATATACGACTAGAATTTCATGAGACAAAAACCCAAAAACTTCTCTAGTCTTTTCTTCCTGATGAATATTAAGACGTCCTGCCAGCAAAGGGAAGTACTAGCTCATCTCAGAGAAAGGCACAACAGTATTTTACAAAGGAAATTGTTAGGCAGCCCAATAAGAGGGTGGCAGCTATGTAATCCCAGCATGCCCCTTCCTGGGTCATCATGGTAATATAGCTGCTCTGTGTCCATTTTCTCATATATGTGTCAGTGCAGGTTCATATACACCAAGTTTTGGCCTTCCAGTCATGCACAGCCTTCAGCTCAGGTCCGTGATTATCAATAACATAACACAAAGTGGGAAGACTGGTGTGTTGACCCTCATAAGGAAAAGAGGGGACATGAAAATAGCAACAGCTGTGCCACCAGCCCAGCTACCATGTCACTGCCACCCCATTCTCACTGCCAACTAGGGTGCTGAAGCCTCCAGTCTTACCTTGACTACCAGTTATTAAATCCTCTAACTGAAATGCAAAATACATACAAAAAAGGGGGGCACAAATCTAAAGCCATTCAGGGCTCAGCATCCCTAACAAAAACCAATGTTTTCTCTGTGTGAAAATGCCTCTAGCTCTGGGATTAGCTCTAGGCTGGGATTAGCTTGGCATTTGTTTTCCAAGTAAAATTCACCCCTATGCAGAGTGTCAACACAAGAACAAAGCTTTGCTTAAATCCCATTTAAAAATTTATTGGCCCTTTTCAAAGGAGTGACCATCATCCACTGCAAATTATCTATCAAAGCAAATAACAGAGGCCTTCTAGATCCAAGTCCCTTATACACAAGGAAAACTAATTTCCTAGGAATACAGGTAATAAATGATTCCTTGGCATGGGTGTGCTTCAATTTTAGTGCCTTAACTGCCCTGGTCAAGTGTTTTTATTCATTCTTATATCTATCAGCTGAGAATGAAATAGAATCTATTGGGGTCTTGAATGACACTTGAGTTTTCATAGCACATTTGGAACATGTTCCAGTTTGCAACTTTTTTCTGCTTATGAGCAGCTATGATTCCCTATGTTCATGTTCTGATATCATTTCTGTGTATTTCAAGACATGTTTAACATGCCCTTAGTCTCCTTTGGGATGGTCAGCATTTACTAAACTAGGTCAGTGGCATAAGTAGAGGGTCAGTACGGACAACCACTCCACACACTGACTTGTGCTGGAAGGGTGGGGGCTGGCAGCCACACTCACACATCACAAACATGGTGGCAACTAAAAGTTACCACTTTCACATTGCTCTGGGGATCCAGGAACACCCATACACTGCTCCTGGGAATCTTCACACACTAAAAAACTTACTATACAAAATAGTTTTACTTTAAATAAAAAGGTACTGGTAACAAGACTATAGAAAACATATGTAAAAGGGCAGTGTTTGTGCTCTACACATTTAATCTTTTGGTTGTTTTACACAAAATCGTATCTCCACTTTTTTCTATCTATCTAGTCAATTTCCCAGTAGCAGCTATTATCAGGAACTTTCTAATTATATTGAAGAGTGGGGGTGGAGGGAGAACCTTTTTACTCACCCTCAAAAACTGGCTATAAGCCAGTACAGAGAGACAGATTAGCAAAATTGTCCATCTGTTGATTGTGGCTTGGCATAGAAATTAAAAAAAAAATCCAAGGCAGATTCACAGTAACTTTTATGGCTTTTCTAAGCACCCTAAATTAGTTCAGGAGCAACAGAACTCACATTTGCCCTTGGCGGAGAGGATATGGAAGTGACCTACACCAGCTGAGGCCTGTAGGCTGTCAGAGATTTCCAAGCCCAGCCAAGCAATCAGCCACTCCTAATTGTCCAGCACTGTCCCAGCCCTACACCCCTCACCAGTTGTCAGCAGAAGCTGTGGGGTGAAGTGAGAAATGAAGCCTCTCATTTCTATGCTGGCTTGGGTCTGGAGGGGAACTGGCAGGGGTTGTGTGGTTGTCTGCCATACTTTGAATTGGGGGCAGTGAGGGTGAGCAACAGAGCTTTCTATCATGTGGCCCCAGCCCCAAACCAGCACAGTGGGAAGAACCATGCAATAGGGGGCTCCGTTCCCCACCCCCATTCCCAGCCTGGAGGACACCTGCAGCCAGAGGCCAGTGTTTGGAGCCTCTGTCCCCTGCCTGAGTGGCTGGATGGGAGGGAGGGGGCCTGGAGGGTTGTGGGAATGGAGTAGCAACTCAGAGCTATGTGCCTCTCCACCACACTGAGAACTGGGGAAAGGGGGTGGGGGACCAGGGCCCCATCCCCATCATGCTGGTCCCCCCCACATCTTGCTGGTTCAGGTCTGGAGGGCACCAGGTTGGGTGCCTGCAATTGGGGGCTCTATTCTCCCTAGCATGGCATGTAGCTCCAAGCCACAGCTGTATTCTCCCATTCTCCTCCTATCCTGTTCCCAACCAGTGGGAATACTGGCAGAAAAGAGAGGCTCCAAGTAGTGACTCCTGACTGCAGCTATCTGCTGGGGCAGGATCTGGGGGTGGGGAAGGGGAAAGTGGAACACCACACTATGTAGACATGGTCCAGCCCTCTTCCTACTCCTGCCCCGTCCCCATGACCTGAGCCAGCAGGCTGTAGGCGACTTGTGTTGGGGGCTCTGCTCCTCCCCTTCCCCACTCCCAGTTCCCAAAGTGATGGATGCCCCAGCTCAGAGCCAACTCCTGGCTGCAGGTGTCCTCCAGGCTGGGGGGGTGGAGGGCTCCTTTCCTCCCATGTGAGCCTGCCACCCACTGTGCTGGCACAGGGCCAGCCTGTTCACAACAGGACTACATTCTCCTACCTCCAACCCCCCTTCCCTCTGCCTGCCCAGCCATGCAGGAAGAAGAGAGAGGCCTTTCTGCCTCTTGCCTGTGATAGCCTGGGGATGGCCCTGGCCCAGTGCTTACCCAGTCCAGATCAGTACTATCTGAGGCTAGCAGGCCACCCTGCAATGGGCATCTGGGATACTGGAGGAAAGCAAACCAAGGTGATTTGTGATGGGATCTGGGGTTGAAGTTCAATATACAGCTTTAACCTCAACCAATTAAGTCTAATATTACATCCATCCAGATCTGTCTTATACCAGGTTCCTCCATTTGGAAACCAGTCTGTGTGTGGTACATTTCTGCTCTATTACAGGTTTAGATCAGTTTTCAGTCACTTATACTTGTTTATGTGCAATGTCTGTACCTAGCCTAAAGGTTTAAAACAGCATGCTACAACTCTTGGTCAAGTTAACGCATGAAAACAGGCATTTTTAGTTTTAGGATAGTAATAATATGCCTATTTGGTGAAAGGCAGCATTGGGAATTTTAAACAGGGATTCAGTTGAGTCTGCTTTAATGGTTTCATCTTCCTATTCTATCCATAGTAAATGGAAGCTAAAAATCACAAATCGAGATGAATTATTACTCTATCCAATAATAAGTGAATGCCAAACTGCAAACTGATGAAACAATTACAGCAGGTTCATCTGATCCCTTCTTACCCTTTAAATTGGTATAATTGTTTTATATGTCCACACTCAAGATATGGCACCATATGCTGGCTGACACATTCTGTTAATAGTAAGAGCTAATAGCACAAATGCAGTGCCATACTAATGCAGCCACTCTTCTTCAGGTATGAAAGCTACCATGAAGTATATCTGCATGGTGCTGCCTTGAGCTGTATTGACATATCCTAAGATGTTCAAAAAATGCATCAGGAAAATTCCTTCTATTTTTTAATGTAAAATTGAACATCTGAATTACTGAAGTTTCTTACAACATGTATCATGCAAAGAATTTACAAATATCCACTTAAGTGCACCTATGGAAAAAAGCTTTTCTCTTAGGTTATAAATAATATAGATACACACACGTTACATGTAAAATTAGAATAGCTATCCTAAAATAATGGGAAGAATGCAAAGGCAGATGCATGCAAAATTAGGAAATGTCAGAAACAAGGTTATATTTTCATCACAGACCCCTTACAGTCAGTGCACAGGATATGCTGTGGTCAGAGAATGAAATGAAATGTTCTATACTTTATTTTCATCCTCTTCACTTCAATGCATGACCCCACCCTTTTTAAAAATTTTTTTATATATCTATATCTATTTTTACACACTATCCAACCCCTTCATAGAATACTCAAAAAAAAAAGACAAAAAAAAAATCAGTCTCCTCACAAGCCTTTCAGTGCTGTTCATTCATGATATTGCCTGGGAGTGCTTCATACTTCTTGCAGAAAGAGTCAAAAGTATTATCATAATCCTCAATTTACAGGTGGGTAACTGAGGCACCTGGAGAATAAGGTCAACAAAAAAATAGTTTAGGGTGCTTCAGTGGCTGGGTACCCAGGTGAAAAATTCAGAGGGTCTAATTTTTTCAAGACTTACTGAACCACAACTTGTACTGATTTCTGTTGCCACGGTAAGTATCACCCCTTAATGGCAGATGTTTCAAAACAGGAAAGGAATATACAGTGCCCACTTCCTAAATGTGATGTAAGCAATTTTTCTGGAATCAAGCAAGAAATTTAAGAGAGCTGAAGACAAAACTACGGTTTTCATATTCAGCTCAGCAATCATCAATTCTCCTTTTGTAGTCCCTATTCTTCCTTCAATTACATAGCAGTAAAACAATAATCCTAACAGGCAACAGCCTCTAGACTTTAGAATCCCGATTCATTCACTAAGAACCCTCCAGACTTCATCCTAAATATAGAAATGATCTTGTAGGAAAAACTGGTATGCAATCATATTATTAAAGAATATATCTTTTGGCATATGCATAGAAAGAATTGTTGTTGCATAGATATCTTTTTAGATTTTATTTTTTAATACTTTATTGTCAAAAGAATATCATATACAGCTGTCATTCCAAACAAATGACAACACACACAAAAAAAAATGGACAAAAATAGGTCTACTCCTTGCCAGGCATAACAGTTCTCACTTATACTGTTGAACACTGGCAGGGTGAACAGGTAAATTATTCCCTATGGACATTCATTTTGCTGGGAGAAATTTGTGAGTTGGGATTTTGAGAACTAGCCTTTTATACTTTCTGCCATCCACAAAACCACATTCACTGCACAAGTAGCTGAGCTCCTGCTAATTATGCCCATCTTAGTCAGAGAAATGCATGACACAAAGGGAAAAACAAAGGGTGGAATTCTCACTGGCTTCAGTGGAGCCATAATTTCACTTGAAATACAGCCGTGAAATGTACTCTTTGAAATATACTCTACCCAACCTCAAGGGCCAACAATTGTTGCTTTGCCATTTTTCAGTTACATTCTCAATCCATTGCTTGTTTGTTCTTAAATAACTTTTGATTAGGCAAGACATGGAAAACTTCTAAAGAAAATGTCAGCAGCTTTAAGAAAGGCATCCTGAGGTTTTACATATAAAAGATATTCCAATTTAATTTATAAAAAGGTATTTGAGAGCTGTGTGTGAACAGTGGTGTTTTTTGAAAAAATAAATGTTTCTGAAAGATGTATAATGACAAAAAGGATCTTACAAAGAATAATTCCTCTCTCCCTCTCCAGTGCTAAGGTCAGGTGCATACTCAAGTTATTCATTTGTGACCAAAGAAACAGAAATTGAGGAAATGAATTGAAAGAACTCAGTAGGTGCAAATAAATCACATCCTACACTTTTTCCCAAGGCAACACTATAGAATCAGAAATGAAGATATAATTTCAGGGTTTATTTTCTATGTATGGATGCTTTCTATATGTTAAAGAAATGCTGAAGGAACTTCAGGTATGCCCTGATACTGTTATTAAGAGAGATCTCTTTTCAAACTGAGAAGTAATAGTTATTTTCTTGTTGAACACACATAATTTATGTGCATGGAGAATCTGTCTCTTATGATTATTGGGATGCCAGCTCACAAGTCCCTTGGATGCCAGAATTGCTTAGATTTGCTTCATGGGTCTGTTATCTAAAGAGATACTGAGGTATTAGTGACACAAGAAATAGTTCTGGTGTATGCTGCAGGAACATGTATATTTGTACAAAAACTGGTGGAAGTTTTTGAGTATTTTGGAAGCTTTGGGCATGTACAGGCCAACCATAAGGAAATCCCAGAAATCTAGGACTTCAAGAACATCAAATCGGGATTGCCCCCACCCCCAGGCTCTCAGAAGTGGGCAGGGAAGGGGGCAGTGTGCTGGGCAGGCAACAGAGCTTGCCAGTCCACTCTGCCTGGAGCTCTGTGTCACTCCACCTCCTCACAAGACTGCTTCCCGTGCCCCTGAGTTTCTGGGACAACCTATATAATTCTCCAAGCTAAACTGGTACATCCTAGGTATATAAAAGTCTTTGGGTACATATTCTGCAAGTCATGAACATTAATTTTATGTTGAAGGACCATAATCCAAGTGAAAACTATCAGGCTAATAGGTTAATTCCCCCAGTAGGAAAACCATTGAATTTGGGGAAAGAAAAAATAAACCAAGTAGAGATAGAAACTCATGGTACTTTATAAATTTAAATTTCAGATGTGTTTTACTAAGTTAGAATGCATCGTTTGCTGCAGTTTTTGACCCTCAATTGCTTAGAGGAGGAGAGATTTATGAATAGCTTCCCTAATGCACCACTGGGATTTCCCATAAAACTACTTTTGTCAGCAGCTTCTGTACCTTCTTCTGTGTTATTAATATAATTTATATAGCTATTACACAATTATATAATGTTTTCTATTATTTATAGGCCATTAATTCTGCACAGGTGGCCATCAAAGACTGTGTAGAGCTCCAGTGAAGCCAGTGGACAATGTGCACCAAACTCATTGCAAGACTGGTTTGCACTGAAAGGAGCAGAAGGCGATCCTGACTAAGGATGACCAAGCCAAAGTTGCCTGGGCAGAACTGGTAAGGGTATATGTGGTTTGCATATACTGGTATGTAAATGTGGAATATGAATGTTATTAAGGGTTTTATTTATTATTTGCCGCACCAGTTATTTGCCACACCTGGTCTATGTTTACATGGCTCCCTTTAAGCTGCATGACCTCAGATTGAACTGGTGTGTACAGGCATTTGCCAGCCCTAGGATCTGCATGGGGAAACTGGAATAAATAACTCAGGGCAAAGGGAAGTATGGGTGTTGGAAGAGTGCGGTCCCAGGGTTGGAGCAAGTGATTGGGATTTCCCAGCCTTGGTGCTGTGTTCCAAGCATGTACAGGTATTCAAGAGATTAGGCTAAACTGTTCTTGATCCAAGTTAGCTCACCTAAGGAGGTGAAACAACTTAGATTAGGCTTGCCGTGATTTGTCCAATTTAAAACCTCCTTGAATGCCTATACAAATAAACATTTAAAATTGACTTAACCCTAGCTAGGTCCATCTAAATGTAGGTTCTGCACATACCCTAAGAAACCAAAGCTATGCTGTGATTACATTTTCATAGTGTATCTTAAATATTCCATGCACCATAAGTATTTGAGCAAGTTTTGCAATTTTAAGATCTCCATAGTAGTTTTTACGTGTTCTTATAATTGCTGTAGCAAAATTCAGTAAGCAGAGGTGGAGGCAGGCGTTGGAAGAATCCCAAGCAGCACTGAAAAGGAAAAACAAAATTTCTTGACTATCTTCATGTCAGGGCCTCATTACACGTTACATTTAACACATGCTAACTTCATTTACAGTGCTAGCATCCACGTCTTCAAGCAGCAAAGCACGCACAAGTACCATCATAGCATAGTAAAGTTAGCCCTAGAGTGAAAAGTATCTCCAGCTCCTAACATCTCTTGAGCTAATAATGTTAGATTGTTCCACAGAGGTAACATGATCAGGAGAGACTGGTACAGTGGAGCATGGTGGAAATCTGACAAACAGCTGTCAGGCTCCCAGCCTCCTTAGTGCATTGGAGCCTTGAATCAGAAAGACTCCGGTGCAGTGGGGGAGGGTGGGAACCTAAAAACCAGCTACTTGTTAGGCTCTCCCCCCACCACACAAGAGTCTCCTGATTGTACTACTTCTGTGGAACAGCAGTTTATTGAGCTCTTCTCTTCTTCTTGCCCACTGCACCAAAGCCTAGGCAATTGAGGGCCTGAGTGTAGTGTGGGGAATGGGAGTGAGACCTGCACCCAGCCCTCACATCACATGGGAGCCAGTTCAATGCTCTGGAGTGGTACAAGGGCTAGGAGTGATACCAGAACAGCATGGGAGCTCTGATATCAGGCCCTGTGCAATCCTAAGACCAAGATGAAAATCAGCTGATTTTCAGGTCTCAGCACCGCGATCGCACCAGGGCTGGTTCAAGACTCCAGTGCAGTCTATATTTAGATCATAGTAAGCATTAGTGTGCAACTGCTCAGAAAACTTTCTAAGTTTTATTAATGCTTACTACTATCTAAATATAATGTGTTCAGTGTAACATATAACAGTGAGTAGGACAAGTAACTTCAACTGTTTATCTGTGCCATAGACATACAGTACTATTGCTATAACTAAAATTCATCTCTGCTGTCTGGGCCTTGTTAAAGCTAGAATGAAAGATGATTTTATTAAATATATAGGTCTGCATTTGTGTTAACACATACATTTTTTCAATGGGTGCATAGTCCCAACCTACCCTCAGTTTCTTTTCCTCATCTAGATAATATACCTGATATGACAAAACCCAATACCCCAATGTTTTGCCCTCTCTCTTTCCTACATTCCCTTTCTTCTTTGATGCAAAAGGACCTGCCAGTCTCATCAGTTGTAGGCTTTCGCAACACAAAATGCAAAGTTCTTTTCTGGGAGGCCCAAAAACAAGAAAACTATTACACTAGATTTTTTAATACTTAATAAAAAAGCTTTATATTATCATTCATAAATTATCGCCCATTTGAATATCTTATGGAGCTTCATAAGGATGAATGGTACCTTGACCTATTTTAGTTGTTCAAGGTGAATTGTGGGATATCATTCAGAATGCTTTTGCCTCCCCTGGGCATGAATGATTCCATGTAACATAAAAAGGGCTGTCCAACTTCTGAGCAGCTGCAGGCTATGGGTGGCACCACATGCCCCACTGGCCCTAGGGACATCAGGAGGAAGTGGAAGTTCAAGGAATAAAAGTGATCCCAGAGACCCTGGTGGTCCAGGTTTGGAGAAGCAACAACAGAACCAGGCAATGGACAAAAGGAGTTTAGGCCAGGGGAAACTACTGCCCATAGTCCTGGAGGAAGTGCAAAGAGCTGAGGAAGTACAGGAGGCAGCAGACTATGGGCCATGAGTTAACAACCTGTGGGTTGAATGTGGTCTAGCTGGGCAACCCTGAGTAAATGGTCCTTTGTCTACATATATAACAATATAGATCAAAGCTGTGCTTCCTGATTAAACAAGCAATTTAATCTGGTACAGCAAGATGAACCTTGACATCTGGACAAAATTAGAAGCATAGAAAATTAGTGTTGGAAGGGACCTCAGGTGGTCAGCTAGTCCAACCTTCTGCTCAAAGCAGGACCATCCCCAACTAGATCATCCCAGCCAAGGTTTTGTCTAGCTGGGTTTTAAAAACATCTAAGGATAGAAATTCCATGATCTCTGCATAACTTGTTCCAGTATTTTACTACCCTCCTAGTGAGGAAGTTTTTCCTAATACCCAAACCTAAACTTTCCTTGCTGCAAGTTAAGACCATTGCTCATTATTCTGTCATCTGCCACCACTGAGAGCAGTCTAGCTCCATCATCTTTCTAACCCCACTTCAGGTAGTTAAAGGCTGCTATTAAATCCCCTCTCAGGCTCCTCTTCTATAGACTAAATAAGCCCTAAATAAATAAATATTTTTTCAATGGGTGCATAGCCTCAACTGTGGAGCAGAAGTCATGTGCCCCAGCCCCCTCATTATTGTGTTGGCCTCTGTTGGACTCTCCAATTTGGCCACATCCTTTCTGTAGTGGGACACCACATCTGGACACAGTACTCCAGATGTGGGCTTAAGTGCTTGAATAGAGGGGAATAATCACTTCCCTTGTTTTGCTGGCAACACTCCTATCAATGCAGCCCAGTATGCTGTTAACCTCTTTGGCAATAAGAGCATACTGTTGGCTTATATTCAGGTTCTTGTCTACTGAAGCCCCCAGGTCCTTCTCTGTAGAGATGCTGCCTAGTCAGTCAGCCCCCAGCCTGTACTGGTGCATGGAATTCTTCCATCTTAAGTGCATCCTTATTGGAGAAGCAGCAACCCAGCTTGGTGTCATTTTCAAGTTGCTTGTCTCCCCAGCTTGGTGTCATCTTCAGACTTGCTGAGGGTGAACTCTGTGACATCTTCCAGGTCATTCATGAAGATGTGGAACAAATCCAGCCCCAGTACTGACCCCTGGGACATTTCACTTGATACTGGCTGCCAACTACACATGGAACCATGGACTACTACCCTCTGAGCCCGATTATCCAGCTACTTTTCTATCCACCTTACAGACCATTCATCCAATCCATACTTCCTTAGCTCGCCTGTGAGAATGTTGTGGGAGAACTATCAAAAGACTTGCTAAACATCCACCGAGCCAGTCATCTCATCATGGAAGGCAATCAGGTTGGTCAAGCATGACTTGCCCTTGGTGAATCCATGCTGACTATTCCTAACTGGCATCTTGTCCGAGTGCTTAGAAATGGATTCCTCAAGGATCTGCTTTATGATTTTTCCAGGGACTGAGGTGAGACTGACAGGTCTCTAGCTCCCCAGATCTTATTTTCCCCCTTTCTTAAAATATGGGCACTATATTTGTCCTTTTCCAATTGTCCAAGACCTCTTCTCATAGCCATGAGGTTTCAAAGATGATAGCCAATGGCTCTGCAATTACATCAATTGCACTCTGCCCAAATTCGCAGACAACAGCAAACTATGCAGTATAGTAAACACACTGGAAGGCAGGGAGTGAATTCAGGTGGATTTGAACAGATTGGGGAAGATCAAAATAGGATAAAATTTAACAAGGATAAATGTAAGGTGGTGCACCTGGGGAGACTGAATCTCTAATACACCAATAGACTGGGAAGTACCATTCTGAATACTATGGCAGTGGAAAGGGATCTCAGAGTCATAGTTGATGCAAAAATGAACAGGAGTCGCCAATGTGATAAGGTAATAAGTGAGGCTAACCGCACTCTTTCTTGCATTAGTGGGTGCATCATGAGCAGGTCTAGGGACATGATACTTCCTCTCTATGAGGCACTGGTGAGACTGCAGCTGGAGTACTGCACCGCACTTCAAGAAGGATGTGGATAACCTTGAGAGGGTTCAGAGGAAGACTACTTATATGGTTGAGGGCCTGCAGGTGAGACCATATGAAGACAGACTGAGGGACCTGAATCTCTTTAGCCACCACAACAGAAGGCTGAGAGGTGATCTTGTGGCTGTCTAAAAACTTATCATGGGAGGAGGGGGGGTCAGCAGAGAATAAGGGATACTCCATTTACCAGGGCACCCTGTGGGGTTACTAGAAATAATAGCCACAAACTGAGGAAGAGTAGATTTAGATTGGACATCAGGAAGAAATTCTTTACAGTGAGGATTGGCAAAATACGGAATGGGCTTCCAAGGGAGGTGGTGCTTTCCCCTACCTTGGAGTTGTTCAAGAAGAGATTGGACAAGCACCTGGCTGGGGCTACTTAACCCCAGTGCTTTTTCCTGCCTGGGGCAGGGGGTTGGACTTGATCTCCTAGGTCCCTTCTGACCCAAGAAATCTATGAAAATCAACCAACTCCCTCAGCACCCTTGGGTGTATCTCATCTCATTAGCATCATTCTAATATAATAAAGCACGTAGTCTGTCTGTCTGTACCACTTTTGGGCAAGTATGCATGCACAGCCAAGAAGGCAGACAGCAATTGGCTGCACAGCTCAGGAAGATTGAGGCTGGACCCAGAGCAGCTGGGGGTAGTGGTGGTGGGGGGTGGGGGGGATGTGTATATAACAATATTCCGTATATTAGATATTTCAGAGGATGTCAGATAAAAAAAAAGTCTCTTTATGTATAAGGTTTATCTTTGTCTTCTAAATGTTAGCTAACTTTTCTTAACATTCTAAACCCTTAGGATGATCAAGCAAATTATAATTTAACATATGGTAGCTGGCTTAGGTGAACCCTTGGTTTCCTCATCACTGTTACCCTGTCAGCACCAGAGTAGAATTAATGATTTTTTAATGGTTTTGAATGGTTTGCTCACATTCAGTTTGTGTTCAGGTTTAAAATGACCATATTTAGTACAGAGAATCAAGACTTCTCTGTATACTAAAAACTGCCTCAAATCTTACTTAGGCAAACTGATGCAACCTCATATGTAAACATTCTTGTATTGATTTAAAACAGATCATAACAGTTTGCCATCTGCCTATACATTTACTGCTAAACTGAAAAAAAGTGCCAGGGTGCACTGCAGTGCTTTGCACCATTTTTATCTGTTTGTCTTTAAACTGTACCTTTAAACCAAAGCAGATACGTGTGAAGACTTTGGCATATGCATTTTTTTGTGTACTTCATAATTAATGAAGTCTACTTTATAATTTACTGAAAGAGAAGATTTTAAAGTTCACACTTAGCTTATAACAAAGCTGGTATGATACAACAGAAAAAAGAAATCAAGGGTAGACTAAATCTGTGTACAAATGTCTGAGTGTCACTGAAGAATCAGTGGGGAAGACTAAGTGAGATGCATTACATCCAGTTGTAAAAAGATAAGTATTGGGGGACTATGGTTAAGATTTAAATACTGCTGAGGTTGGTTAGCAGGACAGCAGACTGTTCATGCAGTCTTGCAGAACTTTAAGTAAGAGATGTGGCAATAAATAAAATTGTATATTTATTATTAACTAAGCACAGGAAATAAAAAGTTTTTGCCATATGTACAGGAATCTAAGACAGAAAGTAATTAAATTACTGATTATTACTCTCCCTAAACTATGTTATCAGTGAATGGAATATGAAAATCTATCTTCAAAGCACCGCATCAAAATGAAGATCAAACCTTAACCCTTAAGCCCGTTACACCAAAATATCTTGCAAAGTAACAGAGTGGCATTATAACTTGAATACTGGTGTATATTATCTTATGATAAAATATAACAAGGCTCACAGCCTCCATAGGAGCTGATAAAGAAGGATAAAGCATTTAAATTAAGTTTATAGACATCTGATCACCAAGGTAAAATAACAGTGAAAAAAAATCTGTCACAACAGGCCCTTAAGTCTTTTCAAGAACAATTCTGTAAGATTAGTTTCCTGCAGTCTTCTGCAATCAGTGTGACAACTTAAAAGGGAGTCTAAAAACTCTCAGATAACTGTTATGTAATCTATTAAAAAAAGGTAAGGCTTTCTAAGATTTCATCTGACATAATTGGACTGTAGATGGACGGGATTAGATTCCACTTAGTTATGGCATGCTGTAAAGCTGTGGTAACTTCTGGGAAGTTAATGGAGTTACTTCCAAATTTCCAATTCTGTTTAATCAGAATATTGCCCTGCATATGTTTTTGTGCATGGAGGTGAAATAAATATTTTGTAAAAAGTCATAAATTCCCAAGATGAATGTTACAAAAAACCCTGACTTACACTTTCATTGCAACTTCCCTGCTTAGTATATTACTTGGATGAACAGGATATCATAAAAGTGAACAGAAAGATGGACATTAGGCATGTGTGAAACAGGCCATATTTTATTCAGATTCAGCCCGAATCGGGAACAGCAATTTAATTCGGATCACTGTCCCAATTTGATACGGCCGAACCCAAATCTGAAGATTCAGTGCTGATTCAAAGAAGCAGCAATTTGGCCACAGACACAGCTTTAAAATGTTTTTTCTATGTACCTCAAGGTACCAAATACAGCTTGTGAATGCTGTAATGGTGGGATGGGTAGAGCATCCCACAAGAAGCACAGGGTGGGAGGACTTGCGTGCTTGGTGGTGGACCCGGAAGTGGACCAGAAATACTTTCAGTCCACTTCCAGGTTCACTGCTGAGCACACAGAAGGAGGACCCCGCCCCCCCTGGAGCCCTCTGGCTCAGTGATCAGCCATGGGAGGACCCTGGGTGCTCAACCAGACCCAGGAGGCAGCAGTCACCGAGCCAGGTGGGAGGCATGGTGGGGTCCCCCAGCACGTTCCCCAGTGGACCAGAAGTGCTTCTGGTCCATTTCCAGGTCTGCTACCAAGCACTGTGGGGACCCCCTTGTGCTCCAGTGGGATGTTCCATCCACCCCATCACCTCAGCATTCACGAGCTGCCTGGTACCTTGAGGTATGTAGAAAAAACATCTGTGTCTATGGCCTAATCATCGAATCTTTCTGAATCAATGCGGTGGGTTCTGATTAGATTCTGAGAGATTAAAGGGTCTCCTAATTTGATTCAGACCTCAACCAACTGGCAGCCTGTTTTGAGCTAAAGCATCTCTGCCTTGAAGCAGAGAAGAGAAAATGAAAGAACAAAAAGGAGAGGAATTCGAGCCTGCAACCTGTTCTCCCCTGTGGAAAGACCTGCAACTTCTGTGGACAGACAGATCTGTGACTCAAGGATTGGACTCTTCAAGTCACCCCAAGACCCAATGGGCTATGGTAAAGATCGTACTTGAATCAAGGGACTGCCAACAATCATATGGAATTACAAGAGAAATGGAGAGATAAGAAAAATGAGCTCTTAAATTGTAAGTCACAGATCACATTAATTTACTGGACAAAGAAAAAAAACTCAAATTACAAAATGTTCTTTGCAAACCCACTGAAGTCAAATCAGTTGCAGAGGACATATTTGATTGCAGAATTTATCTTTCACACTTGGTCAGCTCTTCTCCTCCTCCTCTGCAGTAAAGAAAGCTAGGCAGGTTTAAGAGGAGTGAAGAAACGTTTTTTTTTCATAATCCATGAAAGTTCACTGACTTAGAGGGTGAATGCTGGCAGGACCAAGCTTAAGTAAAAATCTCCTTACACAGTTGCTATTGCCAGGGTCTCATCAGATAGTGTCACATGTCTCAGCACCATGCTGTCAAATGAGGAGAGAATGAAGAAGCAACCCAAAAAGATCATCTCTTTTCATGGCTATGTCTGTACATCTATAAGATCAGAACATCTGTTTCCTATACTCTTAATTAACAACCCTTACCTTAGATGGCAAAAATGGGAAGAAGCTCTACAAGGTTCACCAAAATGTGTTTTTGGAATACAGTTGTTCCTTCCTATGCAAATGTAAAGCACTGGTTGGTATGGGTGCATCCAGATAAGCAGGAACTCAAGTTTCCCTGGGGGCAAATAGCAGTTGTGAATAGTTGTGCTACTGCTATTTGTTCCTGGGGAACACCTCTGCACATGCACTCTGGAATGCGGCAAATTGCCCTGGGTGGGGTGGGGGGATCTGGGGGCCGACACCTGGGCTGGCTCCAGCAGTCTTACCTGACGTCTTGGGTGCTTCTTGGGATTGCAGCAGTGGTGATCCAGGAATGCAGAATCTACCCAACAGCCAGAGAATAGCTCTTGTCTGGTTGAAGGTGATACACACTGCAGCCATGTGTGATACCCCACTTTATTATAATTTTTTTTTAGATACCATGATTTGTTGATATCCAATTTTGGCTTGACACTGAATGCACAGAACCTTTTCATGTGCTCTGCATGCATTTTGTGGCACCTCAAAATCCTCCAAAGCATCGCAAAGCCCATGTTTATGCTTAACTGGATGCGCTCCATGTGGTTTGAGTCCCTGTGTTTGATACCCAGAAACTGTGAGTTTCTCTCGACCTCTTTTTAGCTTAAGTTAAAGACTCATACTTTGATCTCTGAAGTCCCCTTGTTCAGTCCCCAGTATATAATGAAAATTATGTTAATCATACAAAACTAGGAGACATCCATTTGCCTATTCTACATAAGCCACATTTAATATAGAAGCGTAAGTGTTTTAAAATATTTATTAGTATATTTATTTTTCTCTCTCTCTACTTTAAATTCAGGTGCCTTAAATCCATTGGTTAAGATGAAGATAAATAAATAATCTGTAAGAATGTATTTAATAAATAAATTCTATTCTTAGCTCTTATACTTATCTGAAATGTGACCTTGAACCACAACTTCGTAGGCCCTTCCTTAGTAGAAAATCACCAGGGCCACTGTAACCAGCCAGACAGCACAGGATGCTGCAGCAAATTGAAGGGGGTGGGAAAAATGATGTCCATACATGCTGCAAATGCTCATTGGTAGCTGCCTCAGGAGTCTCAGCATATGCAGAAGCTAATGCTCACCTTCACTAGGTCTCAGGTATATTACAAGGGAGGGTGCAAAGTTTTGTTTGCCTACAGTGGCAATAATCTTTGCACCACTCCTGGAAATAACTTTAATTTCCTAAGGGCAGTTGTTGATGAGAAGCTTTGAATATACCCTGGCAATTATAGATTGTATGGGAAAATACAAGAGAGTTAATGAAAGGTACGTAAGGAAATAGTTCAAAAGGATTTACCCCATGTCTGATATTTTAAAAAGTATATTTTATGCATATATTAAGCATAAAAAAGGATAATGACAGAGATACAAAACAGCAATACTACTTTAAAAGAATCTGAACCCAGGATTCAGAATCCAGGTCATATAAATGAGTTTTAATTATTAATAGAAAAAAAGTCAATAGTCAAATGTACATTATTTCCTTCCCATTATTAGTTTTTAAGTTCCATAGCCTTTACTATAATTAATATACTTTAATATGGAGAGGTCAAAAAAAGTTATCTGGCAAATTAGTAACCTTAGCCTGTGTGTCTCAGGGTGTAATCCAGAGGTCAGAAGGGTACAATTACAGCAAGCAAATGGAAATGAAAGCCTATAGATAATTTTCTGTAGAAAATAAAAAATAAAAACAAAACAAGATATAGAAATAGATATAGATGTAGTAAATCTTTGGAGGGACTAATGTACAAGATCTATGAATCCACAAGGTCAGTATAAAAACACTATTTTGACTTAACATTAGTAACCTTGAATCAGTACTGTGCCCCAACTGAAGTTGTCTCTTCCAGACTTGTCAAAAAGAAATCTATTACTCCAATGGCAAAAGTGTGGATAAACTGAGTGAGGCTGTACAAGGTTAAAGTATTTCCTAGATGGAAATATTTTTCAGCACACTAAAAGAAAAGTTAGATAGCTTCTAAACGATAATTGCAGTTTCATAAAAGCAAGCAAGTTACAGAGAAACTAAGAAAAAAAAAGAACACCGTTAAGACTGGAAGCCCCATGCTTGACCTTTTTATATATTAGTTCTTGTTGTTCATTGATTTATTATATTTTAATTTTAATGAAAAACGCAATATCTGTCTAAATGAACCTAAGGGCATGTACAAAATGTTCACCGTACCCGGTCCACATGATCATGTGGTTTACTTTAAGCAGCATGATCATAGACTGGGAGATTTGTAGGCAGACATTTACTGATGCTGGGGAGGGTGGAGGATTGGTAGGTCTGTGAGGTGGAGGGAAGTGATTTTCTGGATGAGAAGGTATCCATCTGGAGGTTTGAAATGTCAGGAGGCTAAAAATAAAAAAAACTCAGGCAGGATGGTGGGGCAAGGGGGAAAGAGTGCAGCCCCAGGGTTGGGACAAGTGGTTGGGCTTTCCCAACCATGGGGCTGCACTTCAAAATGTGTGCAGACTCTCTCTGTATCAGGTTAGCCTGTTTCCAATAAGTTAGTTCAACTACTCAGGTGAAAGGTGAATAGGTGAACTAACTTAGATTGGGCCTGCCATTTTTTGGCTTGATATAATCCCACTGAACATCTCCATCTCAATACACTCTGAATTACATCTCCATAGAGCAGTATTTAGGTTGACCTAACGATATTGGCCTAGTATTAGTATTGGCCTAACATCTGCATGTACCCTAAATTAGTACTGGGTGACTGTTTCTCTTGCCTGGGTTAGAAATTATTAGCTGAAAAAAGTAACATCTGTTTAATATTCTTGGTCTTTCACTCCGTAAATCAGAGTTTTACTTGTGAAAAATATACTAAAAAAAAGCGTCATTCCTTGGAATACAGAAGAATCTTCTTTGAATCATACATAACCTTTTATATAATAATTGACTGCATTTTTCAACAAATAGCTAGATGAAGGTAGAAAGAAGAGAGATGACTTGCAAAGAAATGACAAAAGGAAGGGGGAAAAATAGAAAGAAAAAGTGACAGTGGTTCTTAGTTTTTTTCTACAAAATAATCATAGCTTGGATTATGATGGAATACAAAAGGATGACTAAAAGCATTAAAAACCAGGACATACAAATAAAAGCCTAGAAAGTTAATATATTATTCATATAGGAGAAAAAAAAAAAGATTGCAAAAAAGATAGGCAGAGTTGAAAAATGCTCATTTTTAGAAGCACCACTAAGAAAAAAAGCAATGTTACGGTTTCTTTAACAAGTGTAACATTTGCTAAATGTCTCAGAACATCTAAAAATAAGCACGAGGTCTCTTAAAAGGTTTAACTTCAGGAAGTAAAGGTGAGGGAGCAATGACTGAGGATTACCCTGCTTGTCTGTCTGAGGGGAAAGATTAAAACATTCACTTTGGCCAGAAGAATCACCCACAGTTCTTTGATCTTCTCGGATCCGTAATAACAGTGCTAGAAATTTCATGCAAACAGCCCATAGGGATATTTGTGTAGCTTAGCTTCTCAGACATGCTCAATCACAAAAATGCTAAGGCTCAGCCAAATCCATGCATTAACTGCGAGGTCAATGAGATTACAGTGATCTGTCAGAAGAAAAATCAACACTGGGAATATAACAGATTTTGACTTCTTTGATTTTGGGTGCATTCACTTTCTTCTGAAGCATGTTTCATAGATTCCAAATACAAAAGCCTTAATTATTCAGTGCCTTGCACTGTGTAGTATATAAAAGGTGGGTACAAAGTGCTTCCAAGTAGTTCTTTATGTTGGCTTTATATAGATATACTCCAACGCCTGCTCCAACATGCTTCAATTAGAAAACACCAGCAGCTTCAGCATCATGTGTATTCAGCATGCCCATGTTTCAAAATGGCAGCATGGATGCTTTAACTGAAACTCATTGAACAAAGTGTGGGATGCTGAATACATGAAACTCTGTGGGCATTTTAAATTAGAGAGGTTCTCAAAAGCCACTCTAAATAAAATTCCCTCCCCTCCACCCCACCCCAGAGCTTGTGTAAAGACACCTAGAAGACACCTAAGTGACTTCCCACAACTCACAGTAGTTGCCAATGAGGCTTAAAACATTCCTGTTTTTTTTAATTAAACTCATCGTTTCAGTTAATGGCTGTACAGTAACTATTGTGTATTGCAATATTATTAAAGAAAAGATCTCAGATTAATTATTATAATGCTATTATATTCCTCCTGGAGAGTTATAATAAAGATATCTGCATTACCTCTTTGATTAAACTTTGTCTCTTTCAGTGCAGATATTTAAAAATAATCCATGCTACTATTGTAGGGCAGGGTCACATCGTGAGCCAAATACAGGCACTGTGTTTGTACTGGGCAAGTTGCCACTCTTTTAGTAGAAACTATGAGATAAAACTATTCATTCAATTTTTCCTGAAGAATCTCCCCTGTCAGAAAAAAGAATCCCCCATCAAAAATGAATACTTGTACACTCCCCTGCCCACCCGTGTCCAGCAGGGGAGCAAAGCAATAGATCAGGAATCCCCCGTCTGGGGAAAAGGTAAAGAGCTTTTGGGGCTTTGCTAGTCTCCTCCCAGGTCAGTCTTGGGATCTGGGGGAGAGTTGCCTGATGTTCCTGGAAACTGAGAGAAGCAGAGTAGCCACTGCTCCCCACACCTTCCCCAGACCAGATTCACATCAGTTTGGTAAAGGCTCAGGAAGCAGGAGAAAGGGGACAGCTGCATGCTGAATGCCTATACAATTCCCTCTCCTGGAAAGATTTCTATCAGTGGAAAGTTTCTCTGAAATTTCCATCAGTGGGAATGAATTCCTGTTCATGGCCTTACAGACTGATTCAGAGAGGCATGAAATTTCATAAGTGATAGCCTGTTTAATAAGAAATCCTGCAAAAACTCATGCCTCTTGGTACCAATTAGTCTAAGACGCCAGCCTCCCTTACCTTGTGACTTGGGACTAAGCATCTCTATTCAGTGTCATTATTATAAACTAAAAATGTGCTGTTTGCTCATATTAGGCCTTAAGCCAGGTATCTTTGAATGTATCTATTTTTGAAGAAAATAATAGCACACATCCCAGACACTATATTTGAAGCATTTATGTATGCAAAGATAAATCATATGTTTGCATAGCATTTTGTTTGTTTGTTTATGAAAATTCTTTGTTATAACTGAAGGAAAAGGGAACAGAGTAAACTGCAACACAGTTAATGCAGTTTTAATTAAATTTGATCCTAGCAATAGACATGTTGAAGAATTTGTTCTAACCACTTGTTTGTTAAAAAATATCACAAAAATATTCCCCTTAATAGCATCTGTGAATTCTAAATCATATTAATCTACTTTATTTTATGTTGATAAACTAGTGGTTTATTACCTGTCACTCAGTAGACTTATTTGTGAAACAACCAAAACTTAGCAGCAAGGTTTGTTTTCCAGCTTTCAGAAAGGAGCAGCTGGTTGACTGTAATACTGAGTCTTTCAGTAACCAAAAGTCACCTTACCACTAAATTAAACATACTATTTGTTCTTTTTGTGCAGACTTGCTGTTGATATTGTGTCTGCTCTTTCAAGCTACATATAAAGCAATAGTGAGGGGGGTCTAAAAGTGGAGGGAAGGATGAAACGCATGAAAAAGGAAACATGTAGAATACTATAGATGCTTTAAACCTCACCTATGCTCCGAGGCGTTGTGATTAGAACGCACTGGAGCAGACTCGATTAAATCAACCCTGCTGGAACGTCTCATGTATTCAGCATCCTTGTTTCAAAATGGTGGTGGGGGTGATTTAACTAAAGCTTATTCAACAAGCTTTACCTGAAGTGCCCCTACCACCATTTTGAAATGCAGCGGCTCCTGAGAGCCACTCTAATTAATGCCCCCCGCTCCTCACCCCAGACCATGTGTAAAAATGCCCCCAAAACAACTAACTGCATATGGTCAGGCACTGCATATCTAGAAAAACAAAACCCTCCGGTTTGTAAATTGTATGGATGTGCTTTGGGAGATTTGCTCAGTGCTGATCCTGTTATTTTCACAGCATTAACCTTTTACTTTGGGGTCTCCAGGCTTTCGCTGTGCAAAGACTTGCAATAAGACCTTGTTTACCTTTAACAGCCTATTTTCAGCTACCCACTAGCATTCTGGTTTTATATAATATAGAATTATCTTTACATTACCTTTTAAATCCCTGCCATGTATGTTCTCCCAGATTTCATTTTGTTCCTTGCACTGAGCTCAAACTCAAAATTGAGGACATACTAACATAGGTATATAACATCACTAAAAATAGCCTTAGTACCAGAGGACTAGAAGGTAGCCAATGTAAAGCCAAAAGGACTCCAGAAACAATCCAAGGAACTACAGACCAGCAGGTCCAAGTTCTGTTCTTTGGAATTCAAGACAAGCTGAAGACAATATTAGTCTATCACATAGATCATAGGAAAGTAGGGCTGGAAGGGACCTCACAAGGTTATCTGTCCAACCCCCTGCTCCATGCAGGATCATCCTGGACTAAACCATTGTAGCCAAGCATCTGTCTAATCTGCCCTTGAAAGTTTCCAAAGATTCCACAGCTTCTCTAGGTAGCCTGTTCATTGGAAAACTCTTAGAGTCAGAAAATTTCTCCTGATCTCCAACCTAAATTTCTCCTGCTATATTTTGAGGCCATTGCTCATAGCCCTGTCCTTTTCAGCCACAGAGAAAATCTCATCTCCAACCGCTCTATAATCACTCTTCAGGTATTTGAAAACGTATCAAATCCCCCCTCAGTCGTCTCTTCTCCAGGTTAAATAACTGTAGCTCTTTCAGCCTTTCCTCACAAGTCCTGCTTCCAAAACCCCTGATCATTTTTGTTGCCTTGTGCTGGAGTCTTTACAAACTGTCCACATCCTTTTTGAACTGTGTGTCCCAAAACTGGGTGCAAGTACCCCAGGTAAGGTGTCACTAGATCTCAGAGCAGAAGAATCACTTCCCTTGCTTTTGCAAATGACACCTCTGTTAATATAACCTGATGCTTTTGGCTTTTTTGCAACAAGAGTATGCTCTTAGCACATATATTCAGATTATGGTCCACCACAGCCACCCAAATCTTTCTTTGTAGTACTGCTGCCTAGTCAGTCATTCCTTAGTCTGTATTTGTGAGTCTATGGATGCCATCCAAAAAGTGTAAGATTTTTAACTTATGCTTGTTGAATCTTATCTAATTGATGGCAGACAATTTCTGCAGTCTATCCAGGTATTTGTTTATCCTAGACCTGCCCTTTAAAGTATCTGCAATTCCACCCAACCTGGTATAATTCATAAATTTGCTAAGCATGCACTCAATCCCATCATCCAAAATATTAATGATACAGGACCCAGGGAACTCCACTTAATACCTTTTGCCAACTAAACATTGAGCCATTGAGGGTTGCCCACTGAGTATGATGATCCAACTGGTTATGTACAGTGACAGGAGATCACTGTCCAAATCCTTGCTAAAGTCAAGATATACCATGTCTACTCCTCTCCCCTCATCCTCACCACCTGACACTTTATAGAAAGAAAACAGGTTGAGTAGGCATGACTTGCTCTTGGTGTATCCCTGTTGACCGTTCCTGATCACCTTGTTCTTCTCTAGGTGCTGAGCTGGGATATATTAGAGGTCTATAAAATAATGAATGATGTAGAGAAAATAAATTGGGATATACTATTTTCCTTCTTTCACAATACTAGTGGACACTATGAAGCTGGTTTAAAGGAAGTTCTTTTTCACACAGCATGCAGTTCATGTGGTGAAGTCATTGTGACAAGAGTTTTAGTAGTTGACTGTATTCTAAAGAGGATTAGACAAATTCATGTAGAATTGGTCCATCATTAGGTATTACACATTATGCCTACAGACAGAAATTACATATCAGCTACTTTAAGTGATCAGAAACTAGTTTAAACCTGTAACAGAATAGAATTTCAGTAAAGGGCAGGAACATGGCCAGACACCAGCCTGGCATGGACCCCTAAGGCTAAAGGGGCAGGTAGGGGGCTTATACCCCTCTTTCCTCCCCTCTCTCCCTGGGGACTGCAGCCAGAGTCTCCCTGGCAGGGCAGAGCAGCCCCCATCAGGGCAAGAGCTGGCCAGCCAGGATGGCCCTGCTATCTCCCTGTCTTACTGGCAGCTGAGGCTGCAGGGAACCAGAATGTCCCATGGGCACTGCTGAGGATGGTCATGGAGGGATTGGCCTGGGCTAGGCTGCAGAAGCAGGGCCCTTCCCAGTCAACTGGAACTGGGATTGCAGGAGCTGTATGGCTGGATTTCTCCCAGCTGCATGTGCCAAAGCTAGGCTGGGCTATCATGGAGCTGCAGCTAGCTGGGAAGAGCCCAGTAGGGCTGGCATAGGCTGGGCCACATGGGCTAGGCCCTGCCTAGATGGCTGAGGTTCTGTGACAGCCCAGCCCAGCAGCATGGGTGGCAGCTGGCCAGGTAATGACATGGAGGTGATGCCCCTGAAGCTGTGGGCAAGTGTCTTGGTAGCTGGACCGGCCACATGGAATGTGTTACTTGTACCTGTGGCTGCTTAGGCCAGCTCAGAGGCACTGGTGGGCCTGGAGGCTGGCAACCATCCACTGTGAGGACTCATGTGCCCACAGCTGCTGCTGTGCCCCCTGTCCTTCACTGTGCAGCACCCGCACCAGAACCTGTGCACTGGCAGGGGCTGTTCTACCTCCCTCGCTTCCAGCTGCTGCCACTGCCACTGCCACTCCTGCCTCTGCCCCACCACTTTGGGTGGGCAGCACAAAAACTTTAGCTCAGCAGCTTCTGCCCAGCATATGAAGCTCTGACCAGCTCCTGGCCACCTTCCATCTGCTCCACCCACCTGGCATGATGAGCAACTGGGAGCCATAGCCAGCCAGAGGTCTCCATGCACTAGGCAGAAGCCACTGGGATGAAGCTTCCGCCTTCCCCCCTGCCATGCATATGCCTGCATTTCCAGAATCAAAAGTGAACGTCTATTCACTTGCAAATCAGTTCAAACCTTCTCATGTTAGACTAATCTGCAAAGATTGAATCTATTTATGCTAGGGGTTTTTGAAGGTCTGCCTCTACTGTACAGGAACAAGTGTGAGCCCCATATTAGGACTTTCTAGACTTCCAAATGCTGGAACCTCTAAAAGAAGAGGGGTAGGGAATGGTTCAGTCTAGATAGTCCCTGCATAAATACTCTTCGCACCCATCCTGTGCCAGTATGAAATACTGAATACAGGGCTAGATGGACCCATGGTCTGATGCAGCATTACATATCTCAGATTTTTATGAACATCTTTGCAATGCTCTTGGGGATTTCCCTTCCTTGGAGATTCATTACAAAAAGTGTAAAGAACAGGGAGCACACCTGGTACAACTTTTATTGCTTCCCTAGTATTTATGTGCACAACTCTTTTAGCAGTTACTAATCAGAATATTGCCATTTTCCCCATGAATAAATAACATGGCCACATTATACCAGGAGCATAATTATGAATATTACCAGTATGAAATGTTGGCTTTTTTTCAGCAAGCACATGTGAATTTGACAAGGAAAAACTTTACACCTGCAGAAATTACACTGTCTTCCATTTGCACAGTAACCAGCAGAAGGTGTGAAGCCAATTTACAAAACATGCCAGCTTTGCTGGTAGCAAAAAAAAAAATCTTTTCCCACAGTCCTAACAGTAAATTGTTAGCATGGTTTAAAAATGCAAGTAAATTCTGAATGCTACATTTAATTTTCAAAAGTACTATATGAATATTTGAAAACCTAAGCAATGCTACAAAAGTCCCTTTTCCCCAAAATGCAGAAGAAATAAAACCTTGCAGCCTGCCTGAAACTAATCCTAGTGCTTTGGGTAGCAGCAAGACAAGAGGAACGCTTACAGAGGGACATTTCATGTTTCCAGTCAGCAAAGCAAAATGTCTCATTATATAATTCTGCATAACCTTGACATGAGAACAAAACTGTGTAAAATGGTAAATGTACTTTTCATGAGTATGAGATCTATTATGACTGTTTTTCAAGGACTGGAAATCTGGCACAGAAGAGGGACACATCAATTAAAGGATAGCCAGAAAGTAAAAATGGTATGAAATGCTTAATTGCAAGTAGGAGTTCTAGAATATTATTGAATCAGGTTTGAGGACTCCTCAGTGCCTGTGGGCATTTTGTTGGGCAGTGCTGGTATAAAGCTTCTAAGCTCTAAATTGCTTTAATCTTTTTGATGGGATAATGATGAACTGTGGAGCCCAGAATTATGTGGCAAAAAGCTTTTTCAGCCTTTCATGCAATCAGTTTCTTTGCAAAATGTCTAGGACCGTGGATCATGGCGTTTCTTATCCATTTGCTGAAAACTAAAACCAATTTTCTGTCTCTGGAACCATTTTAAAAGAATATCCATGCAAATAAGTGCAATACTGTATTGTAGCCATTATGCCCAACTGTACAAATACAGTGAACTCCAGGACTTTGGTACAGTCTCCACACTGATCACAACAAGATCTAACCAGAACCATTCAGTACGATTCTTGAATTTCATAGTTATTTATCTTATATACCCTAGTATAAAATGCAGTTATAAAAACTTTCCTGAGCCACAAAAAACAAAGTAATTTTGATGTGGATTTGAAGTTGTATCACAGTTTCTGTTATCTTTAATTACTTGGGAGGAACAGAGGTACTACAAAGATGAATACTTAGATCAGCAGTTCTCAACTAGCCTGCCATGGCATGTCATCTGACTTGAAAGCTTTCCCATAATGTTAGTATGGTTAAATGTGTAAGCATGATTCACAAGATAAGCCCAGAGATTTCAAATAGGAATCCATGGTATTAAAAACATTCTGACCTGTTGTGGTCTTCCCAAGTTCTTTGCAATGAAATAATTACTGTATTATTTTTCTGTAGTAAAAAAACCCGAGTGAAAATTAAGAGCTAGCATTTTCTGTGGGATGCCTTGAGCCTAGTGAAGAGTGAGCCTAGTAAAAAGGTTGAGAATCACTGCCCGAGATAAATAACATTTGAATGTATACATGCAAGATTAGATTTTCACTACCAGGATTTTTTAACATATAAAATATAAAATGTTTCGAATGAAACACTGAAACCTTATGGAATCAAAAGTTAATGGATTATGTACTGCTAAAATTATGGTATTGCAAACAGCAAGCTCTCCTGCTAAACAAAATTTAGCCCTCCAAATATGGTAGGAGTACTTACATTTTGGCTCATCTGGTACAGTTGAGGATAACCAGCTTGAATATCTAATAATAAAATGTAAAGGGACAAACATAACAATTCAGGGCATCCGTTTCCTGGTTAAGTCTAGGAGAGTGTCTGTGCCGTTACCAGCTCAATGTATAACACGAGAAAATGACATATCCTATCTCAGTGCATAAGCCACTTTTGATACATTAGTATTTTAAAACTCCTCAGTGGAAGTATTATGAAACTGAATATTTATTCTTATGATATGATATCACTTTTAAATGAAATAAGTTTATAGTTGCATAATATTTTAGTAAAAAGAAAAATATTGCTCAAACTTGCATCAAAATGGGAGGGGTGGTACATGGGGCACCAGCCCAAAATGCTGGCACCAGTGTTACCGTCCCCCCTCTCCTTTTATCCCAAGAATCCTTGCCATATCAGCAATAGGTTGGTGCTTCTTGGCCATAGGAGCCAGGCAGGCATAGCTCCTCACCCAGTAACGCATCTGAGGGGCAGGAGGGTAAATGGAATGGTTCTTCCCCCTAGAGCAAACAGGGAACAGAGGCAGCTCCATGGAAGAACTGTTACAACTGCTGCACAGAGAGTCTTTACCCCAGTGACTGCTATAGCAATAGCAGCTGCCACTTGAGTGCAGAGAGCAGGCACAGATAATACTCCACCTTGCAATCCCTTTCTCCCCTCACCTTCCCCAGTGGGCTACCTTGTCCCTTCACTCCATCTGCTGGGTAGGTGAAGGAGCTCACTGTGCCCCTGCACTGAATTCTTCTAGTAAAGCACTTTGGAACATCACACATTCAAGCTACCTTAAAAAAAACAAAAGCTATTATACTGTATACTTTTCTGAAGTAGGATATGAATATGCTAATGCTTTATTTTCCTGATGGATGGAAATTTAATTTTTAATGAGCATGATCCACATAACTCGGGCTCCCAGAAAGATATATTTCTCCATGAACTGCATGTCTTTGTCTAATTTTAACTCAGGATCAAAGTATTTTATAAGTATTGAGTTAGCCTTGAGCATTATATCTTTCTGTAATCATTAGCATGAAAATGTTTAAGAGCTGCTGTTAAATGTATAATGTATACGCAGTCCATTCTAACGTCCTCTATTCACAAAGATACCAGAAGCTTGTATCTTGCAAATTCATGTAAATTGTCCTGTGACAGTTAATGGAATTCCTCATGTATTTGTTTGCATGATCAGATTCATATTAGTTTATACATGTAGTTGACTCCAACAAATAAAACAAATTAAAAGATTTAATGTGAGCTTTAAATCTAACAGGGAGGAGTAGTTAATTCAAGTTCCTTTTAATAATAAATAAAATACAGAATAGGTCAATATGATGGCTCAGCCAATGCAATGTACTTTTTAAACAGTTAACTAGAAAACAACATAAAATCTTATCTCATTTCACCTTAAACTCTTAATGCCGAGTGTATTTAATTTGGGGAACTCACTGCCACCCGAGGTTGTAGAGGCAGACAGTGCAAACAGGCTCAAAAAAGGGGATTAGACAAATTCATGGTCAGTAGATTAAATAATAGCCATTACACAGAAAAGGCAGAGATATCTCCTCAAGTATCTCCAAACCAGAGGTGCTCATTCCTTGGCCTGCAAGCCACATCCAGCCTCTAGTGCCACTTCATTGCTGTTCTGCTGCCAAATTTATGGACCAAGGCTGAGCCCTGGGTCCTATGCAATAGGTCAGGCATGCAGACAGGCACATAGTTCAGTCCTGGAATGCATGTAGCACCAAGCCCTATGACCTGATCCCAGTGCATGCAGCTGTATCTTGGCATGAAAGGCTGAACAGGGGTGGCATAGGGCCCAAACATGTTGCATAGACCTCCAGGGCTTGATCCCAGTCAGGCAGGAGCAGCACAGACTGCCAGGGCCCATTCCTGGCATTTGGGAACTAGGTGGAGTCAGTGCTGGGACCCAGGGCTCAATCCTGATGTGAGGTGCCAGTGAAGGGCCTGATCTCACCACATAGGGGCCAGCCAAAGGCACATGGAGAATTTTTCAGGCACATGGGGTTGGGTGGATGCAGTGTGGGGCCCAGTTCTGGTGGATAGGACTCAATCCAGCCCACAAACCAGCCTTGGGCCATTCATTTGGCCCACACAGTTTAAAGCTCTAAACTAAGCTCTGTGTTGATTGTGGATGCCAGGGAAGGTAATGGATAGGGGATAGATCACTCTAGATATACCCAGTATAATGTTCTCCCTCTAAAGCATTCACTCCTGTACTGTCAGAGAGAGAATACTTGGCTAGATGGACCAGTTGTTCAAGCCAGTATGAAACTTCTTATCATCTCATGTTCTCTGTACTGAGGATTTGAAATAAAGGCAGAAAATGTACTTTACATGAATTTACTTGGAGTTCCTCGTGGAAGACCATGACATGGTATTGCCACAAAAAGGCTAAAGTCTTATTACTTTAAAAGGCCTGTGTAGTTCTGTTTGCTTCAGATTCTTTACCCAGAGTGAAAAAAAAAACGTGTAAGATACCAGATCCAGATTATTACATGGATTTCTACTAAGCACACCAGAAAGTATAGTCAGTTTTGTAGCTACCCTCAGAGTTTACCATGGCACGAAAAGGATATTCTTGAAGTTGAAATAACTCTACTGTATAAAGAGTCACTGTTTTTTTACACTCTTAGCTGTTTCTTTAAATATAAATTAAGTATAATTTTTCTGACAGAACTTTTAGGTCTTTGAACAAAAGATTTTTTTATTTCCTTTTACAGAAAAACACTGGAAACACTGAGATCAAATTATTCACTTCCAAGTTATTATTCTCTATTCAAAATTCTCATTGAAGTTAACATTTGTCCTTCAAGCACTTATTATAGTTTATGGATCCTGAGACCTCCAAATGGTCCTCTTTAGAAAAGATCAATTAAAACAGAAACTAGAAAATGAGGAAATGACTTTATCCCAATGGGATTTACAGCAAAGACAAAGTTAAGTAATTCCTTTAAAAATGTTCTTGTAAAATGGGATTTCTATATTGAGGGAAAGCACTGTCTTTTGGTTTACAATCTGTTCCTAGATCAATTAACAGTGTTTTGCTAAGGCAAAAATGTGGAAAACTCTGTGTAAGGAAACAGTTTAATGATTATACAAAATACTTAAACTTTGAAAATGTCTTGCATTGAAGGATATCACAATTCCATACAATGATTAATTAGTTAAGCCTCTAAATAATAACACTGTACTGTGAAGTCTGCATTTAACTTAATTTTATAATTGGGACAAATGAGAAATTAACTTACATGATTTTATCAAGTATCATTTCCAATGTTCCTTTATTGATTCCATGTCTCTTTTCAGGGTTGAAAGCCTATTTTTCACCTCAGTCATCCACTATTTAAAGTGTTTTACTTTCAAATTGTATATATCATTAAGATATGTATTTCAAAATACTTTGCCACATTTTTATGCCCTTTTCTTACATTTTAAAAGCCTAATCTTGCCGGCATTAAAAGCACTGGAAAGAGAATAAGACCTGAGGTACCTAAAACTAGTCATTACTGTTAACCAGTGAACACTAATCTCTAAACAAAAAAACCAAAAAAGCCCAACAACACAGATTTATTATTAAGTCGAGGTCATCTGCTCTTGCATTTTGTACATTACATATGTGCAGAGGACTTAAAGCAATCAAATTAAATGATTGCTGATAGGCTGAATGTAAATAAATAGTTCTGAAATAGTAAATTGTCAAGTATAGTTACTGAAATAAAACATTCATTTTGTGCTCCATGATGTAAAATTTTAATATAGTAGGTAGTTGGATTTCACTGTGGTATGGACATTGGATCCAAACTGTTTTTGTTATTTCTAAGTAATTACATTACATAGGAAAATGGTCAAAAATGAGCAGGAGGAAACAACAGCCAAAAATGTTCTTCATGGAGCTGCCAAGAAATAAAAATCTAATGTGAACACTTGATTACAAAAACAAAACAAAGCAAAAAAAAGTCCCAACACTCTTTCAGGCTTTATGCTCCCAGCAGAATCCAAGAAGCACAAAAGGTTAAACATTCAGTCATGAATGTAATACTGTATAAGTAATAACGTAGGCTTAATACAGTCCACTAATTAGTTCCCTGATGTGCCGACAAACTATAGGGCCCAGTGGGCCAAAATGAACTTCAATTTACAGTTTTGTCAGAATGCCCCTTAATCAAGTCATAGTTTGCATCCATCTTCACTGTGATGCCAAGGATGCAGAGCTCATGATGGGACTTGAGCACAAATATGCATTTAATTTATATTGAGAGTTGAAAAAAAGTATGCAAGTAATTTGTGTATTGTGATTAGATTGCAAGAATGCCAAGTACAAGTAATACTAAATTACAATTTAACAACAGATCAAATGTTTTGTTGTTAGTAATAGCGTGGTAAGCATGACCTAGAAGATCGGGGGTCCAGAACACACAAACAAGTAATACAGCAGACAACAGCCTGCCCTATAGGACTTAGGATTTAGGTCAGGGGTGAGCAGTCATTTCAGCTGGGGAGCTGCTTAACAACTTTTGGTGAGCTGTCGAGGGTTGCAAGGGTAGCCCTGCCCCTTGATGGGTGCTCTGCACCCTGGTAGAAGTACCATCCCTAATCCCTGATCTTTTCCCCTGGAAGTCCCTCCCCTTGCCCTGTAAGGACTCATTTTGGAAGGGAGGGTGATGCCATCTTGAAACCAGAGAAAAAACAAAAACATCTACTATAACTTATTTTATTTAAATAAAATCAGTTTTGTCCTGATTTGTGTGCGTTTGCATAGTGTATCTAGAGGCTATTACATAATAGCTCAAAAATACAGTCTTATTCTTGTATATTGTGTCTGGAGGGTAAGGAGGTATAAGTGGAAGGTGTGTAGTGGGGTGCGGGGCGGGGGGGAAGAGTTCCCGAATCTGCATGTGGTGGCCGTGAGTGGGGCCACACTTCCACCCCAGTCCCTGGCTATAATTGGTGACAGCATACAGAGCCATCCCTACCTGTCCCCGTAAAGCGTAGCTCTCATCCAAGTCCCTGGCTGCACATGGTAGCAATATGTGGGGCCAGCTCCACCAGCTAAATAGCATTCCCGCCTGAGTCCCTGGCCACATGTGGAGATGTGGGGCCAGCCCCACAACATACAGCTCCTATGCTCCTGCCTGAGTCCCTGGCTGCAAGTGGCAGCAGCATGGGGGGCCAGCCCAGCCCAGCTCTATAGTGCTCCTGCCTGAGTCCCTGGCTGCATGTGGTGGCAGGGTGTAGGACCAGCCCCACAGCACACAATTCCGGAGCTCCCAGTCCCTGACTGCACATAGTAACAGCATGTGGGGCCAGCCCAACCCAAGCTTTCACCCCAACCCTTTCCCCCAGTGAGAGTTCCTGGCCCTGGCCAGGTGGGGCCATTACCTAAATTCCCACCTCACAGGCAGGAAGGCTGGAAATAGCCATGGGGTGGCCAGTAAAAGCCTCTGCCAGGCAGAGGCTTCTCATCTCTAGCACCCCTTGGCTCAGGGTTAGGAATAGTCAAGCCAGAGTGGGATGGGGGGCGGGGAGGTCTCATCAACCAGAGCTATACCCTTCTTGCAGAGGGGCAGCCCCGGGCCAGGGCAAACAGAGGGAATTGCCTGGAGAACTGAAATTTGGCCTGTGGGCCTGCCCCCGATCTAGGTATTAGGCAAGAGGCATTAGGCTAACAGAACAGTCAAACATTCAAAAGTGGGAAGGAAGAAAAGGTTTTTTTTTTTTACAAAAAAAACATACTAAAACAACTGAACACCTGCAAGATAGCAGAGGAAGGTTACAGGAGGCATTTACAAAAGAAAAGGTAGCACTTTCAAATTTTAATAGGTGGGATCCCCCCTAAAGGCCCCCCTCCCCCTCTTTTGTATGTGGTAGCAAAATGTAAAACATGGTCAGGTTAGAGGAAGAAGTGGACATCTGAATAATCAGGGCTGCCATCAGAGGAGAAAAAAAAAAAAATCAAGTCTAAAGCCTATAAAATGCAAGACATAACGAATCTATTAGAAAGCTATATGAACCCTTAGGACCCTAGTACATGCTCAAATTAAAGCAGGATAGAAACCAGCTATAGAGTTGTTACGCATTTTCAAGCACTAACTTTGCAGTTGGCTTACTCTTTAAAATAACTGGATATTCATTGTTATGGTGTAATAATTACTTTGCACCTGTGACTGGTCTAAATATATTGTGCGATTGACCAGACAATTGAACAATATATGTAATGTGTTGCAGGGGCCTTAAAAGGCACACAAAAAAACCCTTACATTTGATATAAAAGGAAGAAGGGTGCCAGCAAGCTGATGGAAAGAAGGAAGTAAGTGTCAGAAGAAGCCATGAAGATGATCTTGGCTCTAGAGTTTTCAATTGGAAATCACATGATCTTTTTCAAAGTCAGAAAAGAATTGGTTAAAAATTTAAAAACTCTTTTGCTTTGAAGTTGATAGTGAAAGTATGTAGCATGCCTTAACCCAAAACATGTCTAAAGCAATGAAACGGTACCTGCTCCAAGAGTTTACAATATGTTATTCTGGTTCTAGATATTGTGTGGTTACACCAATGCTATTGAAGGTTCATTAATGCTGGAAGGTGTTGATGGTCATCATGAAGCCAGTCCTTTCTCTATAGACCTTATTATAATTCATGGGTGCACTAAGTCCCTTTCTTTCAGACTACATCAAAACAAAATTAAATGACCCTTTATGTAAAGTCATCTGGAATCAAGGCAATGGGCCACAAAGCATAGTCAATAAGAGGATAAACTCTCTGTCTCTCCCTGTGAAGTAGGATATTCATGGGTTGCAGATATGGGTGAGGAAGGCAAACAGCAGGAGGAAGGAAGAGAATGAGCAGTGAGTTTGACCCAGGAAGAACAACGGACCTTTTGGGAACCAGTGTAATTAAGTGGTGGTGATGGTGACCAGGACAGTAGCCCCAGGCACTGCCCTTCTAGAGGGGAGGGGCAAAAATAGCCACTGGCACAATCAGCATGGTAGCAGCCTGCTCTGACCCATGGAGCATTGCTGACCCTGGACTTAATTAGGACTAATTAAGCACCCAATCAGTGGCTGTCAGTGAGTCTAGGCCTGGGTCAGTTAACAGGATAATCAGGGCATTTCTGATCAACGCCTAGTTAATGCAGCAATTAGTGAGCTCACAGAGGATGCAAACTGACATGAAAAGAACGGTTTATTAAAATCACAAAAACAGGTAAGTAAATAACATACACACCCAGGCCCCACAATGACCCTTACTAATACAACTCTTATCTTATACTTATCTTATCTAAACCTTAATAACTCGAAAATCAACATCAATATAAGATTCCCTCAAGGATGGGGTAGGTTTTGAGGAAGAGGGTGAACTTTATTAGGCTCATGTCCCTGTCTCAGGTCTTCCAAGCATGGTCTGCTCCTCAGGGAACTGCTCGGTAGGGCTTACCTTCCCTTCACAAACAAGAAGGGACCAGGACAAAACAGTAAGGGAGAAAAGGAATGGGCGATGCCTACAATGGCAAGTAGAAGGCCACTGCTTTATGTGACACACACATCCAGAGAGAAGGAAACCCGGGGATCTGACCCCATCTACCTCCAGTGAAGATTCACCACAATGGAGGGAGGAGATAGACAGAGCCTCATAGGTTACTGGAATCTAGCACGGCATGCCTCCATGGTGCACCAACCAGAGAAACTCCATTCTAACTCTCAGCCTAGCAACCCAATCACCAATTCCCTCACCAAGCACCTTTCTCCAATCTCTCAGAGCCTCTCCACACCCCAAAATGCGTACAGACTTCTCAGTCAAGCTCTCAGTCCAGTCACACTACACACCTTAGGTTAGGGTTTCATGATCCAAGCCTGAATTTGATCTCAATAGCATAGCTGTCCTGCTATGCCTCTGGATGTTACTAGGAAGGCAAACTTTGGTGTCTACTGTATTTTCTTTCCATTATAACAAGGGTCTGTATATGCTGTTTGTGAACAAACAAGATTATACAGAACAAATACCTGGTCATCATTAAATTTCTCTTCCTAATGGACGCAGCCAAGCAAGGCCCCAAATATTGTCTAATCAACTCTGGCTCAAAGGGAGAAGAGGATACAGTAACTAACTGTGTTATGAGGAGAGGACAGGCAAGAAAATGCTATGATATTTAGAGATTATCCTTTGAACTCTGCTTAGATAATCAAAGACTCTTATCCTTCCAAACTAATGTTGCTGCAGAAAGATAGAGTTTGTTTGGGGAAGACAAAAGCCGCATCATTAGACAGTTGGGCAAGTCATATGTCAAGCCTAGTATGCTGTGAAAAAGCATTTGCATTCTTTTTCCAGCCAAATATACACAGACTGGTATAGAGGCATACAGTGAGACAGGAATGAATACTGTCTACAAAGTGAGAGCACTGACAGAATCATGGGGAGGCAAACACAACAAACACGGATTCCAGCAGGCTCTAACAATTTTGGTTTCTTTTTCTGGCTTGGATACACAGACTACTGCTATTTCTTTCCCATGCAAAATGCTTTAACAATTCAACAAGATGTGGTAGAAAGATTAGAATGATCACTGGCTTCAGATGTGCATGTCCAAGACTGACATGCTCCTGAATGCTCAGAAGACAGCCTACATACCGTGAATCAACCTGTAGGGATAGCAGTACAGCTCCAGCTCTGAGAAGCTTATTTGTTTAAAGAACAAAGCTATTTATTTAAAGAAATAAGATTTGGAGTTGAGGAGAAGACTTCACCAAGCAATCTTTCTTCAATCTACTACACACTTGTTCAGAACTCATCAGCGCTCTGAGGAAGAACGTAATGTTGGAAATTCTCAGGATATTGTTATAAATCTGAAAATATTTGGTAATTTTGATAAACATCCAACTCCAAGAGTTATGAATGAGAATCCTAGGAGGCTTTTTTAAATGAAAAAGTCATGTGCACACAGAAGTTTGTATATTCATGGTTAAGGAGAAAAGCTTAGAAGTGTTACCCAAAGTTTCAAAAACTGAAGGTTAAGAAAGAAAATGTTAAATAAATACATTTGTATAAAAAGACATTATTTTAAAGGTCCTCATCATTTTAGGAAGCATGAGTCCTTGAATGCTTGACCTTCTTGATACTGAAGAAAGCATCTATCATTAATATCAAAAGAATCAGAATGCTGAACCTGAAAGATTATCTTTAGGGATTTAAGTTTTCTATGACTTCCTAGCATAACATACACATGGCAATAATTATATATATGGCAGTAACAAATCAATTGTGCAATGCACCCAAATGGAAAAAACAAAACAAAACAAAACCCCAAAACAGGTTTTTTGTTTTGTGTTCCTTTATTTTTGCAACTCTCATACATCACTTCAGAAGACTGACTTGCAAACTAGAAAGGGACCTTCACTGCTAGTCTTGCATTGGTTAGATGGATGCATTTAGCATATAAAATTACTTTCACTCTATAACATCTTGAAGTGTATGCTCATTGTCCTAAATATGTACAGTCAAAAAAAAGCTGAGGTCATGTATTGTCATTCATCTTCATCAATAACGTGTTCCTAAATGGGAAAAACAGTAATTTAGATGTCTATAGATTCTCTGAACTGTTTACTGAACAATTTTTCAGGTTGTCTGCTATAATTTCCAAATAAGACAGTTTATTTTTCATGGTTCATTTGAGAAATCCTTACACGGCAGAACACAGCATTTTAAATCACTTATTTAATAATAATTAATCTATTCACTTGTTTATTTTAAAACCATAGAAGTTAGAATGTATAGAAGAAGATCGATTCAGTTTTATCGCATTCTATTTAGCATTAGCAATGCCTCATCTGGAGTAATGCAGGGTAGTGTTTGGTCTGGAGTACACTGGACTACTATGTCCAGTTTTGGACCCCGTAATTTAAGAAGGATGTGAACAGACTGGAAAGAGTCCAGTGGAGTGCACAAAAAAAACATGTTTAGAGGCCTGGACAGGAAGACTTAGGCAGAAAGGCTGAAACAACTAGGGTTATTTAGTCTGGAGAAGACAGACAGAGAAGATTTTATAATAGTCTTCAGATACCTGAAGGGCGATAATCGAAAGGATGGAGATGGGCTTTACTCTGTGGCAGTAAGGGACAGGATTAGAAGCAATCAACTCAGATTGTAGCAGATGAAATGTAGGCTGGATATTGGGAGGAAGTTTCTGACTACAAGGGTGGACATAGCATTGGAACAGGCTACTTAGAGAGACTCGAATCTCCAACCCTGGAAATTTTCCAGAGCAAGTGGGACAGGTGCTTGGCTGGGGTGGTTTAATCAGGGTTGAACCTGCATTGCACAAGGGCTGGACTAGGTGAGCTCATGAGGTTCCTTCCAGTCCTACTTTCCTAAGGTGCTTAGGATCAACACTTGATTTAAAGTTATAAATGTATATTTTATTTTCCCTTGGAAATAGCATCTCTATTAACACTGCATTCAAATAGCCTGTTAGTGAATTTTACATTAAAATGGAATTTTTGCCATTACAAATAAAACATGATTTAAAACATGATGTTGAGACTTTAACTGGCTACAGAGGTCCAAAATAAATTTTAATGTAAATTTATCTACAGCAAATTTCTCTTTTCCAAATTAATTAACAAGATTTGTTGCTCTGTGCTTCTATATTAAATTTATAAATTCTATTCCTGATCCTTGGAAGTAGCCTCCTTTTCAATCTAATTTCTGAAAAGTATAAATGAGTGTCTAGAGGCATCTTTATAGTACAGTCACATTTTTAAAGTTATTTTAGAGGGGGTTTTCCTCCAAGCTTTTCAAATGAAAAATAAGGTGCCCAGACAATTTTTCTAGAAAAATTAGAGTAACCTAAAAAGATCCATTGCTCTACCATCTTCCATATACTTTTGAACAGTACAAATCATGTTATAGAAAACTGGTGTGCATATCAGGTCCAATGAAACCCTGTGTCGAATCTTAGCTTGGGGTAAAGATCCTAAGATACGTATTTTGGGGTGGAAGAAAGAGAGGTGGGGAGAAAGAGGGGATGGTGATTTTTCACTAGTTTTGTACCTTATTTTAACCAAAATCAGCCTAAGGGCTTTCCAAATTTCTATCAGGCTGTTTGTTCCAAGGGGATAATCTTGCAATCAGTACAGGTCATAGCATTTCAACTACATCAAATGCCCCTGCTAGTAGAAAAACAGAGGGGTTATGATTACAAAACAGGAGTAATCAGAATTCCCGATGTCCGTGAGATTTCCTACAAAATTAAAGATGTACTGTATTAGTATATGAACAAAGGGAAGCAAAAAAGGTGTTCTAAGAAATTTACTAGTTCCACTTATGTCCCTATATTTTTGTAAATGGTGAAGAGAAGACAAACAAGAATGTTAACAGTTTTATTTTTCTAGCTAAAAGGCTCACCATTTACAGAGTAACTATTTCTGTAGTCATCATGCATTATTTAGAAAACTCAGAAATTTTGCAGCAGACGTGTTCCAGACTACACAGTATTGTCAGGTTCTTTCAGTCCTATTGTGTACCTGAAGAGATTTAATAGGACAGGTGCAATCGGACCTAACAGTGTGATGCAGCAGTTGGATGGGTTCATAGAACTAGAGCTAATTAAATTCATTAAAAAAGACTCTGACAGCTGCTATCATTTAATACTGCAGAATATCTCAGAAGGCTGAAAAACAAAAATTATCTCCATTTGTTGTTTCCCCTTACATGTTTACTAAAACTGCATTTGTTTAATATTCATCATCCACTGTCATATCCTCTTCCCACAATATATGCCCCATATCTCGTTCCAAGAACACCAGCTGTGCCCTCCCTGGTCTAACAGTACGCTGTTGCCTGTCTGATAGTTCTCTATCTACCTCCCCAGAAAATGAACCTTCACTTCTTTTTCTGGTCATTCACCTCCTCCTTATATCATAACCTAAAGACTGCAAAACCAAACTTACTCCATTCTATCCCTTCTCTCACACAGCCTATTTAAATGTCTCAACCCCAGTCATTAAAAGACTAAGGCCAAAAGTCCTGTGGTTGTCACAAAACTGTAAAGAATGTATTTTGCTGTTGCATGTTGTTTTCAAGCAAGCTTCTATTTTATTAGCAGGAAACTTCAATTATTTTTTCCTGGTAGTAAGATAGAAAAATAGATATAGCAATGGACGTGCCATTAATAGATATTGCACTCATATAACTACAGCATTTTCTGGTAACTAAACTTCAGTTATTATTCATGAACGTATGTCAGTTTAACAAAACAATCAATATAAACACTTTCTAAGACCTTGTCTGCATGTCATCTGTTAAAAGTTCATTAATCAGCCATTAAAGGTTGTAGCTGTATCTATACAAGAATCTCTTTGAAAGGCTTCATTATTTAAAATATTGTTAGTTTAGATTGCCATTGTTAAGTCTCATCTGTTTTCCCCTTCTAAGCTTCCTGTAGGATGTACAATTGAGGTTATGCATACTAGCTACAATATATTTCTGTCTACATAGGATGGCTCATGGTAGCAGCTGGACCCAATATGGGACCCTCACTGTTGCTTCTCTGCAGGGGCAACAGTATGCACTCATTTACAAGCCCAGGTGCTGACAGGAATAGGCCCATTATCCTTGGGGCTTGGCTTTGGTCTTTTAAAAATCAGGACCTTCCTCCTACCCTCCAGCATCATGGAGCATCAGTAGGTTTGGGGATATTCCTCAAGTGTATCCCCAGTACCAGTTTCCAATCATTCCTGGAAGAAGGCTCAATATTTCAGCAACAGTTGTGAGTAGATAAGGATTCCTACAAAACACTTCAAGGCATGTTCCCAGTAGAACTGGACCACTTTGTTTATTCTACCTATACAGTTGGGCTCACACATTATTTTACTAACTTAATTGTGAATGTATGTAAAACGTATTTAAAATCACTGTATATATTTTTAGATAATTATGATATCCTTATTATTGTAAAATACTATCAGCTATTTTGTAAATACTATCAAAATTGTAATTGTAAGTGTTATTTTAAGAGGTACATTAAAAATTTGCTTACCCAGGACTAGTACTGTGCAATATTGTGCTATAAATACTTTGGACCTGGCCCAGCATTCACTAAAGGCAGCAAGAATCCCAATAGAAAGACAAGGTAGAAAACTCGTTACCGAGTCTTGCTTCATCCTAACAGAAAAGCTTCTGTTAATGTAAGGAACAATTCATTATACATCAGGAACATGCCAGTGATGAACTTGCCTCAAAAGATTTACTCTAATTTTATTCCCTCCCATTTTATAAGAGGCCTTTCTCCTTCTCACAAACCTAAGCTTTTTGCTAAACAATTCTCAAAATTGTAACAGGCATATTGTAAACAACAGTATTTATAATTCCAAAAAATCAAAAATTGAGGAGAAATACTAAATGTAGTATCAAAATAGATCTTCAATGGACTCAGTCCTATTGACACACATACAGCTTATACATTAATCTTGACTGCAGTGGTAGAAAGGGCTGCATATATAAGCAGTTGCAGAAAGCAGGCAAGGTTTCCAGAAACTGGGACAGGGAAAAACAAACAAACAAACAATGGAATGAAATGTTATTACTATAAGTATGGACAATGATGAAGGAGAGAAATAATGTTATACAACAAACTAGAGATTCCATTTTAGAAACAATAACATATAAATAATTCGGCAACTTGAAAAGCAACATTGCAATAAAAACCAAATACAATGTCACCAGTAAGAAAGCTATCCTAAGTACATGTAAGAGGTCACATTCAGTAGAAACACAGAGATAAATAAGAATACTTAATTTCTAGCGCTAAGAGCAGGGTTCGCCACTATTCATAAATAATAAATAGAAAAAAAAGACACAAATTAGGTTCCAAAATGTTAAAGAGACTAGAAGGATATTACAATATATGAAAATACTATTTAGAGCTTAGATAAAATGCAATACAGAAGGAATGCAATCACTGAAAAACATCACAAGTGAAACAGAGATATTTAATGGGACTAAAGTGAGGAAGTTGCCCTAAAACGGGGATCACTGGCCTAAAATCAAAACAAAGAAAAAAATACATGTACACATGTAATATCAATGTTGGAGGGTGGAGGGGGGGAGAGTAACAAGTATACAATCTCCAAAGTGAAGCAACTGAAGTATCTTTACTACAGATATTTAAAACTGTATTTGCTAAAAAACCAAAACATCAATGTAGAAGCAATCCTGTATTTGCAAGAAGCAATGAACCACATAAGCCAGGAGCCTCTACCCACCCCAGTGATTCAATGGAAAATGACAGGTGCTAACGCTTCACATAAGGTTGTGACTTTCATACCACTTGCCTACAAATGTCCAGCAGTGTTACAGCAAGCCTTCACCAATAAGGTCACATCATGAACATCCCTGTTTTTGAATGAAAACCTGTTTCTGCTGAAGAACCAACCGAACAGATATTTTCACAGTTACACTAGAAGTGTGGCTTAGTTTGCAGAGAGAGCTGCTGAACTGTCCCTCTGATAGCAGCTGAACATGCCACATTAAATGTATGTGGCATGTTGCTGCAGGGTTCACAGCCACATCTATTAGCCAAATTTTAAAGAGCCAGGTAGCAATAGCTGCTTATATTTCCATTTCAATTTCCTCTGATAATTAAAAGCAAGGGAATTTGCAAGGAAGTAAGGCTTATTTTCAACTCTGAAGTCCATTTCATTAAATGCATTATACACTGGCCATTTACACCATCTAGAGGTCTACTTAATTGAAGAGAAAGCCTGCTTTTGAAAGGATCTAGTTAGGGTTATATGGTTCTAGGCTATAATAAGGTTTATGTGGTTAAATTGTTCTAAGAACCAAAGGTATGACTCAAATTTGCTTTGAAATCCACTGCTCCACATTATGATATTCATAGTTGATTTTGAAAAGCATGTTTCATATTTAATATACTGACCCCCATGTTCTCAAAACCATTCTGTATAAAACGGTATGATGCATCATCCAAAGCATTAGCATATAGAGAGACTATAACATTTATTCAGGATTGAGAGACTTGTAAGGGAGACATTCTGCCATTGATTTTTCTCTAAAAGTCTCCAGATGTTTCAATAGAGGGTTTCATGCATAGACTGCTGTAAATTCCATCCCTGGAAAACAGCTGATTAACAGTACAGAAATTATGTAGCTTTGTTGCAACACTAGACAACTAAAGCAGCAATATATGGAGAAAATGTTACAACTCTGATCTCTTGAGATATACATATAAAATCCACATCTGTGATCTGGGTTAAGGAACAAAGATCTGGGTGATAAAAACCTGGAACTTACACCAATTTTTCATTGGATTTCCCAACCCTTTTCACCTCAACAAAACCTGACTTTTCCAAAGCAGGTCCAGAAGAAAGCTCGCTTTCACTGATTACTTGTAAAATCATATGAAGAGTTAGAAGTGAATTCTCTTATGGGCATAATTCTAATTGCTTTACTTCTTTAGGGTTAAAAGCAAATGGGGGGGGGGAGGGATACCCAAAAAAACAATGCTTATTTGCGTTGCAGAAGCTTACACCATCCAGTTTATTATTCAAAATTTCTACAATAGTCCATCAAAACACTGTGCTATATAAAGAAACTAGAAAAAGTGATCTTGCATAACTTTTGTTAGGGTACATAATCACATTGCACACAGCCCTTTGATGCTAATTATTTCTGAATATAAAAGAAAAAACAAAAATGTTGATCCTGTAATTAAGTTGAAGCCCATGCTGGTTGTGCTTTATTGTTGCATATGAACATTAAACTTCTGGAAGAATATTTCTGAGAATAATACTATTCCTGTTACAAACACTGGGAGTTTTGCCATTGACTTCAATAGAAACAGAATAAAGTCCTGGAAAAAACAAGAAAGGAATCAAAGTCAATGGATTATTATTGCCTTGTCGGGAATCTGTCATTTGCACAGGATGATCCAAGAATCACTTTGGTTGTGGAAGGAAAAAATGAAACAAACTATAAAGCTATGTTTTCCTGCTTCTTTCCCTCCCACCAGTTTATGAAAGACTATCTTCTATTAAACACATTTTATATAGCTGCTGGAGGAAAGAATGATTAAAAGGACAGTCTCTTCACCCTCAAGATAACAGTAATTTTGCATTTACATGGTCTGTACACAAGTTTCTGTGCGTGTTTACTTAATTTTATTAACAGTGACATGAGATTTCCTTACAGTGGAAGGAAGTTATATCAGCCACCAAATGAAAATAGCTTGAATAAACTAGATTGTCCAGCACTGGAAACAAAGCATCATAATAAATCTAACTAATAGGGCCTATCAGAGGAGCAAGACAGTCTTCTTCATAAGGCTCTGTCAGAATATTTCAAAGTGAACAAGGTTGATCAGCTTCTGAAGACACCCTCAAAACAAGCATTCCAACCCATTAAGAAAAAGATATGCAGCTTAAACATGAGGCAGTTGTACATGTTGAGCCAACAACCCATGGTGATTGTGGCAAATATAAAATCCTGGACTATTTTGGAGAATCACTGATCATCATTAGATTCACTGCCAACAACCACAACTCAGTGAGGATTTCAACAGCCTTTTTTTCCCCTGGGGTTTGATACCGCAGTGAATTAACTGGCATATTAAACATAAATTGCATCTAATCTCACACAACAATGCAAATATATTCGTTTGTCTCTATAGAAGACCTCCTGCATTTCAGGTTACTTGCAAGGAGCCAGCAAATATACAACCTACCAATTCACTCTTCTATGATATGTTGAATACTTGTTTGCAGAGACTTCCTATGCCTGAAGGGTGATTGCTCCCAGAAGCTTGCAAAAAAACTTTTCTTCCAACTACTCACTTAGTCTAATAAAAGATATCACATCAACCCAGAGAACCTGCCTGCTTGCAGTCAGCCATTCTAAAAATATACACAGAAGTATAATTTGACCAGGTTTTGGAAACAGATGTGAAATCAAGTCTTATCTTTGAGAAAATGAGATTACTGACTCATACCAACTGCCACCCCTCTATGAAATCAGAACTCAGTACCACTGTGTACAAATTAGACTAAATAAAATCAATGGAATTAAAAATAAAGTTATCTTGGTTCCAAATTATGTACTATGGTAAATCCTTTCTTGTTCTGTCTCCCTCTGCTCATTACTAGGGATTCAGCCCCTTAAATACAAGACAACACCTAGCCACTTGCTCCTTTCAGCATGCAATGACTGATTCTTTTCAACCTTTTGGTCACATTGCTTATTATGGGAAATGACACAGCTGCAGTGGCCCTTGCTGTAGGCCCTAAACACCATCTCATGAATATCACCCAAGACCAGAAATAGGCCATAAAGTTTGAACATGACAGGATATCTAAAACATAAGCAAAGATGCACTAGGAGTTAAAACTATCCTCTAGAATAAAAACATTGAATAACCAAAGGAACATCTTGATTCCCCTCCTCCCATCCAATGTGATTATGATGCCCTTTTGTATGTATAACACCCCCAAAGGATTTATAAAGTTGGCATTATATTATTAATATATTATATAATTTAGTTTCCATCAAACATGTACATTTGGTGTGGAAATGCTCTAAGGTTTGGGGTTTTTTTTATTATTTAGAAAATATGGTAAATAACTATAGCTTTTTCTCTCCCCTTATTTCACCAGGAATGGGAAGGCAACAAACATAGGCTAGTGCCAGCAGTGCTTGCTGACTCTGCCTACTCATGTAGAGAAATTCAGGGCAGAGTTAGACAATTAGTGGTGTTGCTATGGTGTGACTAGATACTGTGTGTGGGAGGTTCAGCACAGGAGACTTAAATTAGTACTCCACCTACCAACTCCTTCAGTTGGCAATCTGAAGTGAGGACCTCTACTTACTAAATATATCTGGAAGTTTCTTCATTTGCATTACCATTTCTTCCCCTTTTTAAAATGCAAACAAGCAAACCTGGCCACGACTGACTGTAAGTGGCATTATAAACAGAACTGCTTACAGCTTTCCTAGTAGCTGAGGCAATAGGAGCAGTGCTAAGTTGTTAGTATCAGGAAATTGTGCATACTTAGTGCAGCATAGTGGAGGAAAATTGAGAACAGCCCATAAACAGCTACTTTTTATGTTCAGCATGACATAGAAATATAAGATGTTATGAGCTGGCTTGACTTAGAGAACTTTTCTTGATGGGTAATATTTCATCTTCACTGATGGATTTTATTTATCTATGAATGTTATATCTGATGAGAAATATTCTGTGCTATGCTGCCTCAAACAATTAGGAAATAATTTGTGTGTGTGTTTTCCCTGGCTCCCTGAATCAAATCAAGTTCTTTATGAAAGAGGCTTGGGCTGTTGAAGAAGCATTAAAATCAAAAATGTACACTTTAAACCTGAACATACTATGCATTACATCTTGGAACCCTGTAATTTAAAAAGACATAAATAGGATATAGAACCAACCCATAAAACTGGTGGAAAAATATATGAGTCACACTTGGTACTTTGGAATTAAATATTATAAATATACAGAAATAAAAGTGAATGTGCAGAAATATATTCAAGTGACTACTAAGTCAGTCAAGGATAAAAGAACATAGAATGATAAGAAGGTCTGTAACCATCTCTGTATAAGTGGTTGTTACACTAATTATATTCTTGAATGGTTTAGTTCCCCAATATTCCCATTTTCTTTGTTTTCAGTTGCATAGGCAGAAAATAAACTAAGAAAGAAGATGTATCACTTTCAGTGAAAGACCATGTAGCTAAGGGATTGGTCAAACTGAAGTGGCTGGGAAAGTGCGAGGATAAGCAGGAATACTTTCTTTACTTCAGTGAAGGGGACATCTCATTAGACTCCCTTATAGCAATGGTGCAGAGTACTGAAAAAAAAGCTGAATGATCCATCATTAGATGATGCTTTTCTTTTTTCTCCAGGCAAAGAAAGAATATGATTTTAAAATTAAACTGCAGAACTAAAAGGAATAGAAACAAAGGACTGTGTAAGTTACAGCTAACATGGCAGAACTGACGTGATTTCTCAAAATCAGTCATTAATACATTCAGCTATTAGCAGTCATTTATGTTCAGTGTGGAAGGGACCACAGTAAAATGCCCTAAATGAATTCCAGCTCAGTGCATGCTTCATTGTTTTACGATCTCTCTTGCACACACTTAATGAAAGCCTGCCACTCTGCAACAGAGGAGGGAATTACTACACTAAACCCATAGGTGCACTTTGCTAGAAATATACTTTTTTTTGATACACTGCAGAGGAATTGACTGCTTTAATTAATACAAAAGCTAGCCGGTCACAGCAACAATTATTATTTTGCAATTCTTAGTGCACTTCACAGTGCCTTGGAGTATTCAGAAATGCACACTGTAGTAAAGATTTTTTGAAACAGTATTCAAACAGCTACTGTTCATCTCAGACAAGCTGTAGACAAATCATCCACTCTGGTGGAAAAGATTTATTCTTCATTTTGCTAGTCACATGTTCAGTGTATTGTCAGCTTTACCCTGTTTATCTTTATTATGTTATTTTGCCTGCATATATAGATTCATAAAATATCCCTCTCCTATAGCCTCAGAGTTGTCAAGTACTAACAAATCAAAGTCCATTAACCTGAAAGGTTTGAGATATTATTATTATGAGGATGACTATTATTAGTAGTCACCATTTACCAGAGACCTCTTGGATTAGGAGATAAGGCAAAACATGAAAAATCAACAACTATTTTGAACCTTTTCCTTTTCCCTAGGAGCAAATCCTTCTGTGGTGTTCACTTGGTACATAGTATCACCTATATCATAATGGGGAGGAAAGTTCATTTCTGTAAATAAATATGTCATCCCAACACCCACTACCATTACTGAAATGAATGTGTTCATTGGAACTGACTGAACCTTTAGTGAAACATCAGTGCTTGACTATAAATCTGGGCAACTGCTTTTACTCTGTGAAGCTTTCATGTTAAAGCAGAATGCTTATCAAGGTCACTATAAATGATTGTAGCTTTCAGACTCAAGAGAAGATGCTAGGAAAATCAATAGAAAGAAACTTGAATAGGGTTTGAAGTTCGCTGTTTTCTGAAAGCTTGTCCAGAATCCACATCTTCATCCCCTGAATTCAGAAACTGTAGATGTGGCAAAGCAGATTGGCTAACTGCTACTGAAACTACGCTGAAAGGTGAACAGGAGAACCTGCTCTTCACAATGTAACAGATTTGCTCTGAGCTAACCACTTCCAGGTGAGTTTTTAGAAAGAGATGCCAGCCCACCGGGCCTGCTCTACAAATGGAGTTTTGCCTCCAATTGTTCTAGGACTCAGCCCCCTACCAGTAAAACCATATTATTATTATTATTTTAATCTGTTAAAATTGTCCCCACACTGGCCTCCACTTCTTGCCCTGGTAAACATCCATCTCCCAAAGTAGAGCAGTACCAGTCATGAGGGTTTAGGGATAGTTTTTTGTTTTGTTTTTTAAGTGAAAACAAAGCTCACCCAGGAAAAAAAAAGCGTCAGAAGAAAAAAAAAAATCCCAAATGACATAGAGAAGAGTTAAAAGGCTGTAAATCTAAACTCTCTGGGCTTCAGTCAGTGCTGTAAGTTATTAGCATATGCATTCATATACACACAGCATCAGTAGCTTATCACACTGGAGCTACTGCTAGAATGCACTCTGTTGTCACTCCTATAATTTAGTTATATTCAGACAGAGAAGGAGACTGCATTTTATGGCAAGAGGTATATAATGCATCATTCCTTACAGTTGCACAAGCGGGCAGCAGCCTCTGGCTTTAACACGGTGCTTGCAAAGCAAGAAGTACTGTAAGAAGCACTGTACTGTAATGCACTTCACCGAAGTTGGAGCAATATTGCGGTCCTCCTCACGATCCCAGGGCTAGCAATCAATAATAAGAATAAAAAGCCCCCACCTAGAGATCCAATACCTGATCAGCCTGCCTCCAAAGCAGGCATTTGAAACCAAGAACTGCAAAAGTAATCGGAGAGCGAGCCTGAAGTAAGGATGAAAAGCAGATGTTTGTGCCCGAAAGCTTGCAAAGAACATTTTTTTTCCAACTGTTTAGTTGGTCTGAACAGTGATCACATTTACCCGAAGAACACATCTACACAAAAGAGATCACATTTACCCAAAGAGCCTTGTCAAGCGATGATAACCACAAGCACTTACTTGCCTGTTACGCTGACGTTGGGCGACCTGCTCTCAATTGCTGGATTGATGCACAGCTCGGACTCCTCTCCCAGCTATTCCCCAGATATTTTCCAGCCCCCTGGTGAACATCCCCGGGCTCATTCGCAGTACTTGGGCAAATGGGTCACCTTGCCCCCGATCGCAGGACCCATGATGGCAACCCCAAGCCTCCAGCAGGTGACACTTGTTATGGCCAAAGCACGCTGATGGGAGTCACCCGCTAAGATCTCAAACTCCAGAGCGAAAGGACTTCACGGCCACTGGTTGTACTTGCATGGAGAGGCAAGGGGGAGGGGAGGGGTTACTTTTCATCCATCCGACAGGCGAGGGAGCGAGCGGGGAGCGCCGCCCTTTCAGCGGCGGAGACGAGCGAGCCGGAGCGCGGGCGGCGGCGGCAGCTCCCGGTCCCGGCGGCCGCAGCGTCCGGCGGCGCTGTCCATCCCCGTGGTGCTGAACGGGAAAGCCCCCACTCCCCCGCAAGCAGCCAGCTCGCTGCCTGCCTGGCTCGCACTGGCTCCGGCTAGGATGAGCAGTGCGGGGTTTATCTGGGTTTCGCCTGTAACGCCGCCTCTGCTGCTGGAGAGAAAATCCAGTGACGCGCAGGTCCCTGGCCAAAGCCTCTTTTCGAAAGCAGACCCTTGGGAGCGGGGGGAGATGGAAGGGGTGGGGGGAGTGAGGCGGAGGAGAGGCAATCAACGCTTGGAGCAGGAAAGTTGCAGTGCCTTGGGGCAGTGGCGGGTGCAAGTGCCCAGGCTCGGAGCTCCCCCTCGGTGCACGGGGGAAGCGGCTCTGAATGGAGGGGAGGGAATCACCTTCCTGGAGAAGGAGCAGCGGCTTCTCACTTGCATCCGAGCCACCAGCGGATGTTACAGCCGGTGACCAGGTGCTGCTTGGCTGCAAAGACAAAGGGCAGGGTCCTACCACATAGGGGGGGTTGCCCCCAGAAAAAGATTCCAAATTCAGCGGCTCTTATGGCTCTGAGCAGCCCAGACCCCCATGTCTCCCAGTGCAACAGCGCCACAAAACCCAGGGCAGCAAAACCCTGGATCTCGTAAGGAATCTTTACAGAGTCTAGGAGGTTGGGGGGAAGGGGGGGTTGTTGCGGTTTTTTGGCCTCGAATCTTAAACTCGCATGGAGACCATGTGACCCCGAAAGCTAGATGACCTCGAAACCAGGAGCATGTGAAGCCTGCCAGAATTTCACCGGCAAATTCAGAAATTGTACCATGAAAGCAGTGATAGTATATGCAGCAGCCTTTCTTGCTCACTGGAGTAATCTGAATTCCAAGGCATTATAATTCAGCTCGGGTATCTGGTCCACCTGCGTGTTGGCACCGGAGAGCCATATCAGACTGTACCTCAGAACCAAAGCCTTCCTTTGCAGCCTGGATTCATCTTCCAGATCCTGAAAAAATGAAACCTTCTTGCTAATCTTACATGCCACTAAGTCCAGTAAAAAAAGGGAACTTTTTCTCATTGTAAAGCTGGTTCCTTATTCCTAAACAGGTGGAAAGAATAATTTATGGAGTTTCTTATTTAGTAATGAGGCTAAAGCCAAAAACTGGGAATAAGGAATCAACGTCAGCCCCACTGTTTAGTAAAAGTTATGTAGAGGTTTTGATAGGCTCATTTAAAGCTCCAGAGATTGTGCCTTTACATTTTAAAATAAAAGAGACTGTCCTCATCCACTCCCTAGTCAAGTCAATCCCATAGTCTGGGCACTGGCACTTTGAATCTGATGCTGTTCCATCTGCATAAGGAAATAATATCCTGATTATTATTCATGACAGGAAAAAAATAAGACAGAGAGAGACTCTCGTTGTTGGGGATGGTCCTGCTGTGAGCAGAAGGTTGGACTAGATGACCTCCTGAAGTCTCTTCTAACCCTAATCCTAATTTTCCATGTTTCTATGCCCCTTCCCTCTCTTCCCCTTCCCCCCCTCTTTAACACTGCATGACAGATCATTTGTGGAACTTCTCAGCTCGGAAAATGATCCCTAGTAACTAACAAGCAGGCTTCATAATACACAGCATTACTAATTTTGTTGTTGTAGCATTCCACATAGTTGAAACATGCTTCTGTCTTTGTTGGCAAAACTATTGCATCAAGTTAGTTTGGGATCTGGCTGTTCTAGGCTAAGTACAGACAACTAAAAATCCTGAGGCTGAATCCAGTCGATCTTCACAGGTTAGTCTAGGCTGCATAAATTGAACCAATAAGCAAGTGAATAGACATTCTCTTTTGATTCTGGAAATGCTAGAATGCCTGGAGTGGATCAGCCAAGAAGCCAGGGATGTGGTAGAGCTTGCCAGAATACTTGAGTGGAGCAAACAGTTTGGGCCAAGGCTAGCCCGTTCTACCGGGGGAGGGATGTTGCAGGGTGCAGGTGCAAAGCCTGGGATGCTGGGGGACTGTGCCTTACCTTGAAGCTGGTGGGGATCTAGGACAGAAGTTCAAAAAACTGACTTAAAGTAAATCAGTTTGGTCTGATGCTACATACATCCACATTTATCTTAAACCAGTTTCAGCCATTTTGAAGGTGGTGTATGTGCACTGAACTTCTGTTGTGTTACATATTTGAACTGGTTTCCAATCAGTTATACTGGTTTATGTGTAACTTCTGTCCCTAGCCCTAGAGAAGAGGGGATTCATTGTGCATTCATTATACTTCATTTAGTAAAAGCATGGGGTGTCACTTGGCTAGGGATGTGACTTGTGGTGTGCACTGTGGGACATGGGGTAACAGCAACAACAGAATGCTGTCTCCCTTGAATGTTAAGTTTAGAGGAGCCAATATGTGTGGCATGACCTGACAGGGTCCAGGAGGCAGACAAGGGTCTCTTTTGAGCTGGGCTGCATCCCAGTTAGGACTTTGGGGTATTCCAAGAAGAATGCTAGCACTTGCTTTTGATCTGGGGGGGAAGAATGGCAGGCCAGAGGCTGGATCCATTGGGATCCACTGAGATCTCCTGAGGTCCAGAATGCTGCAATGCTGCTCTGCCTCTCAGAGGCTGGGAGGTTCCAGTGCAGACCCATCAGCAGCAATCTACTGCAGGGAGTGGTACCGTGCACAGCCTAGGTTTGGGGCCTAAGCTCCCGTTTGCCCTTGGAGCGCAGACAGGCTCTTGCTGCCCCCAGTCCATTAGCTTCTTGCCAGTTTTGGGGCTGTGGGAGAGGGTAGGAAGCAGTCACAAGCACCCTAAGGGGATGCAGCCAGGGCAGGCAGCACTGTAAACCTCCCTACCCCAGAAGCAGGCTCTGTGAACATGGACAGATGAGCTAGGGCCACAGCCCCATGACAGGTGGCCCCTGCCAGCTGCAGGACACATGTGTGTGTAGGGGACAATAAGCTTCTTCTGGGGGGGAGGTATATTTGTGCATATGTAAACATGCTGCTTCTTGGAGAGGAGGGGAGGGAGGTATGTGCACGTGTGTGTGGAGATAGGATGATTCTGAGGGGGAGGTGTATGGATCATCTGAATGTGTGCGTGTGATCTGTGTGTTGTGTGTGTCATCTGTGTATGTGGAGAAAGGGTGCTTCTGGGAGGTGGGGTAAGGGGTATATGTGTATGTAGGGGAAGATAGGCTGCTTCTGGGGGGAGGGGGGACTAGGGTCAGGATTTCAGCCCCTTCAGCCCCTCAGAGCCATACACTTAAGGTAAAGGTGGGCATTGGGAATGCAATCAAATTGACTTACGGTTCACCACCCTCAGGCCCTACTAAGCCTTTCACTCACCAACTTTCTCCCTACCCCAGTCTGCTACCACTGAGCTTTCTCCCAATCCAAAATTGCCCTCTCTACTGAAAGCCCCTAGTGTAGTGGTTCTCAACATTATTTGTACTGGGTGGGACCCATTTGTAAACATTAATGGCCAGTCCTGAACCAGTGTCCCTCACCCCAGGCCACTATCCCCCACCCCAGGCCACAGCCCCGCAGTGTGTGGGGCAGAGGGCAAAACAGCCCCAAGCAGTTCCTTGCATGCTGGAACTCTGACAACATGCAAGGGAAAAGCCACAGTTTCCCACATTTTTATCCTGTAAAAGGAGAATAGATTTGTTTGTTCATGACCCTTTCATATATTCTTGTGACCCGCTTTTGGGTTGCAACCCACAGGTTGAGAAATGCTGCCCTAGTGCACGTACAAAGCGGAGCTGCTATTTTTGTAACATTTCTAGGTTGCTGATCTCACCTTTGTGATGTTTCTAGTTAGTCACCAAAAACATGTAGCCACCAGAAACACCCCCCCACCCTTCCTCACCCCATCCCACCCCACCCCCCACAATTAAACCAGATAACTTCATGCTGTTTAAAGGGAAAGGTAATAGAATTACTCCAAATATCCTTCTGTTACATTGTAATAAGGAAGGAGAGGTGGGGGTGGGTAGTAAAGTAAGATCTACAGTAAAAGCTGTTATCTGGCATCCCCTGGGAATAGAGGATACCGGTTAATCAAATATTCAGGTTAATCAGATATGTGCTGTCTGGTGCACTCCCTGGCATCAGCGTGCCAGGGGACAGGGAGGGGGGCCCTGCACAGGTTGCTTTGCCCTGGGCCATGGGCCGAAGCAGTGGCAAAGAAAACTCTGCTCGTGGCAGTGAAACCCGGAAGCGGTACTTCCAGTTTCGGTTTTGCCACATCCCTTGGATGCTGGTTAACACAGCTTTTGCCGTAATACCACAGAATCACAGCACTGGAAGAAGTGCAGGGTCTTCTAGTTCCAAGCTCTGCCCAGATGAAGGATTCATCAGATTAGATCTGCTAGGATTCCAGCACTGTAACTGCAACTCCTAATGTGCTAAAATCAAGACCTGTGAGTTTGAAAATGCTTCCTCACCTTGAAAATTAAACAAACCAGAACTATATATTGATCATATTAAGCTCAGGAAGGACTTTAATTTTAAGTGCATTTTTCACTAAATGAAATGGATACAAATGGTTCTTAGGAAAACAATCCTGAAAACAAATCTGTTACATTTGCAGTTTGGTTTTGAACTGAAGTGGAAAAATGTCTGTTGCAGAGAGACTATATTTTAGTAAGCATATTTTTTTTTCTGCTTTAGCAGTTGAAGCTACCTTCACAGGCAGTTCATTAAAACCAATATACATTCTCTGAGTTTTATAAGTTCACCTCAAGATAAAAGTATAGATAAACAAAAAGCAAAGAGGTTTTTAAGACCTCGATAGACAACGCCTTAGCTGGGATCGATCTAGTTGCAGATGGTCCTGCCTCAAGCAGGGGCTTGGACTCCTGAGGTCCCTTCCATCCCTAATTTTCTATGATTCTAAAAATGTTTTCAGAAACAGTAACTTATTTTAATTTCCAGCACAAGATCATGGAAATTGGTCCAGTGCCAATTAAAGTAGGTTGGATTAGTTACAGGCCCCTTTTTTCTGCTGCTAGACTTGCCAAAACCAAGTAAAAGACATCCTTTTTTTAGTATTATTACTGTACCAATGTCACATGATCTTATGATATATTTTGGCAGTCAGTCTTCCTAGATTAGGGAAGCTAAAAAATAATGCAGTATTGCATCTCTTGCTCTAGGCAACATAAACAATGCAGGGATTTTTACAGAGACTGAAATCATATTACAGGTAATACTGGAATGCAGTAAACAATGTGTAACAACATTTCAAATCAGATTACCCAATCCTGTTTGGTTTGGTTTTGTGTTTCCCTGTGAACAATTGATAATCCTCTTTAACTGATGACACTCAAGATGCTAGCTACTGTTAATTTAGCTTGAGTTGTGTTTCTGCAGCTGCATCAACACGACAAGATTCCAAGAAAGGGAATTAGATGAAACAGAAAAAAAAGAAGGAAGAAAATTTTGAATTGGCTATCAAACTACGTTAAGGATCCATGTCACCTCAAGAAGAAATATCAGATATACTTTGTAGAATTGTACAGACTGCTTTTCTACAACCAGTCCTTTTCCTGGCTCAATTACCAGAGGACACATTCTATTTTCTAGTTAAATGACTGCTCATACCAAATGTGGGAAGTGATTTTGACATTGTGCTGTCAGGCATTTGCACACAAATCTGCTGACTACTCTTTTCTGTGAACAAGCTGGGTATTCTGTATGTTAAAGGTCACTAACCAGAAAACACATGGGGAATGAGGAGAGGCTGTATAAAAGAAACTGTCTGTAGTGTTGGACAATGAAGATGGACAAATTAGGAAGAAATTACAAAATCTATTCAGTTGGGAACTAAGATTCTGTAGGAACTGTAGGAAACAAAAACAATGGTCTTGCTCCAAAACTCATAAAAGACAAGGAATGGTGTTCCATTGACTTAAAAAAGGCATGAGATCAGCCTATTAAAAGGAGCCCTTATAGCACTAATGCTCATTTTTAGTTATTGCCTCCTCCCCCCAGGGGTATCCACTATTCTTCCATGACAGGACTTAACCAAAGTCCTTGTTTATCAGTTTAAAGTAATCAATGTCACCCCATTTGAACAAGACAATGTATTTATTTCTGTTGGGCATGAGAAACTAGCTGAAGTCAGTTTTGGTGATGGTTACTGACAAATAACTATTTGCTTATAGCAATCAGGCATTGTAAGTTAACCTTGAATGCATTTCTTTTAATTCCTAGATGACGTTAGTCTTATTTCTTCATTTAAAAATAAATAGCCAGTGTGAAACATGATCACTCTATTGATAAAATTGTCTTCATGAACTAACTATGAAGACAGACATGGAAATGAAAAGATGACACTGGTGTGTTTTCAGTAATCTCTAATGGAAATGATTAATTTTGATTTAATATTCAGTTCTGGCAAAGAGCATAAGCAGATGCCAGATGTAACTCCTTCAACCACCAGCATACTTGCCCTATAACACAGTTTATAAATAAGTGTTAAGCTAGTGGTAATGCCTGTTTTGAGCATAGAAAGAGAATTCCCAAATTCTGCAGTGCTTCCATTGTTTCTAAGTCCTACCTATAAAGTCTGCTCTAGTATGAAGGGAAAGTGTTCTACATGAGAAAGGTTTCTAGCCACTCTGTAGATTGGATAAAACAATTACAAAATATAGTGCACAATGTATCTGCTGCTATAAAGGGTGTGGGCATCATTTGCCACTAAGGTTTGCAATCTGTAGATTTGATTAGATATATAATAGTGGGTAAAATATCTTTCCTGATCTTTGTTTGGGTTTGGGGTCCGCAGCCATGGTTTGCATTGGTATGCCTTGCCACAATAATTTACACTTCTGTTACTTTTTGATTACCCCACTGTAGTGTGCTGTGCACAGGACTCGATCTTACATTCATTTGAAATTCATACTAACCTAGAACTGAAACAGACACAGCTGAACATGTGTGAACCTGACCCGAGCGCAGTGTTTACATTTTTTTCAGGTGGAAATTGGGTGTCTGAAATTGACTTAGAGATGTCGTACTTAAACTAAGTGCATATATACTGAAACTATTGCAAAACAAGAAAGAGTTCTACAAACCTGTAAAAAACAAAACTGTTAAGAATAATCTTGGGACTTGGTTCATCCTTCCAGATCTTATAAGCAGTCTCTTGCAACACACAGTCTCAGTAACTATTATTGGTCCCTTTTTATATTAAGTTTATGCCAATCTAAAATTGCCCTGAATCTGATCAATGCATAATTTTAATCCATAAGAGAATTTTGCATAAGGTTATAACAAAGGACTTCAACTAGTCTCCAGAAAATTATCTGCTTTATCTGCCTTTGCAATTAATTATGAAGAAAAGTTTTAATTATCACAAATAACAAGACAGAGCAACTGAACAATTCAGTCTATAAATAGCAGAACATTACGAAAATTAACAACCACATTTTTTCCCCTAAATTATCTTCAGTAACAAAATTTATAATTATTTTTCATGGTCATCTTCCTTCTTCATCATAAGAAATGAGATGACTTCTTGGACTTAAAAAAAAATTTAAACACTGTACAGTTTGAAGTTGCCTTATAACTTTATTAAACATGTATGTGAAAAAAAGACCTTTGGGATTTTAAATAACTGACTTGTAAGTAGGCTATAACCTAGTGTATGTAAGGGAACCAAAGACTGCAAAGTGGGAACAGCTTATTTCTAGTTGTTTTACAGTTTGCAAAGTGGTAGTTAAAAGATGGGATATAGGAATTTAAATATAGGGAGTCATTTGAAATAGCATAGCAGATTATAGTATTTTGACATGGACATTGATATAATTGCCATGTCAAAAATGATTACCATTCTTTTAGCATTACAGACCTTTGATATATAGTTTATAAATATAGAATCACTTCAGTGGACTTGCTTGAGTGTCACAAACAACTTTGCCCAAGGGTAGGAAATATCCATCACCTTATAACGTGGTATACTTCAGTAGTACATACTACAGAAATATTTATCGTAGACAAACTGAGACAGATATGTGTGAGCTTCGTAAGGCCTCATCCCACCACCACGGAAAAGTCTCATCCGGACAGTATATGCCACCAATGCGGTGCACAGTAGTTGGCACTTGGGAAGAAATTTGGTGCCCATAGTCTGTGGCTATGTTAAATTCTTCAATAGGGTGCCTCATTTTCAGAAGCACTGTAACATGTAGCTCCTTATGTACCTATTTTACTTGAAAGTTGGAAAGTGATTGAATAAAGTCTGAGTTAGCTTAAGCATAAACTTGCATAGTTTTGTGAAAGTCAAGTTTGATTTATGCTAAATGAGGATTGGGCACAGAATATCTGAGGATGCAAACAGAAGTTACATTTGTCATGTGATTGGCCCCCTGAAAGCATTTTACACCCATGCTGTGACACGTGCACAGCTGCAAAGTGCTTTTAATGTTGCCAATCACATGACAAATTAACCCACATCAAGCGAGGGAACAGATGAAGGCACTCCATCTTGGAGCATCTTTGGGACCTTCTGTTCCCTAGGGTCAATCTGTCACATGATTGGGGCTGAGCTGATGCAGCCCAGCCCTGCTCCCGGTGCTGTCTGGAGGAAGGTCAGGGGGATGGGAAGCTAATTGTGGCAGAGCTTTGTCTGGCCTGAGCTGGAGGTGAGGCAGATGGATTGGAGCTCTGCTCCCCCCACCTCCAGCTCAGGCCACGCAAACCCCAGCCAGCAATGTGCTCCCCCTTCCTCATCCCCCTCCTTTCCTGTGGTTAGCCATGGACCTGGGAGGGGGTCAGGGCTAGGGGAGAGAGGTTGTAGGCAGACTCCTTAGGGTTGCTCTAAAGTGGAACTTGATCCTCCCACCCTGACCCAACAGGGAAATGTCTGTTGAGTCAAGGAAGGAGCTCTAACTCACAGTACTCTATATACAGTTCCATGAGTTAGAGTGGGGGCCTGCACATCTGTCACTGCCCTGAATGTAAGTATCATCTCTCATTTTCATACTCCTTCCACCAGAGGCTATAATGTACCTGTGAACTTCTATTCACAATTGCAAAATATCCCCTTAAAGTTTTCAACATTTCCTTTCTAATGCTCTAGTTATTTTATTATATGTTGAAAAATATCCACTCCAAGTCATGTTACCCTGTCTTTAATTCACTCCTCCAAAACTCAGTGGTTCTGCCTTTTTCTTCAGTTCCCATGTCATCTTTAGTGACTCACACTCTCTCTTCAATACTGCCCTCTTCACGCCCTGTCTTTTTCTGGCCTACTTCTCCTAGGTGTGTATATTCCAATGGGTACAGCTACTCATGGCCAGGGAAAGGTGGCTGAAATATATTTTAATGGACTGAATGACTGTTGAGATTTTTTTTCACTCAGTTCCCATGGTAATCTGCTCTCCATCCACATGCAACCCAATAGTCACTACTATTTCTCTGTGTCTGTTAAGTACTTATATAGACCCAACACAAGTATCCTGAGGTTGTTACAAGAGAAAATGCATGGAACATGACCCTCCCCTGTTCAGTAGCAGTAAAGTCATCAAGGTCCAACAGACTAATGAGCCCTTCTCATGAGACTGTTGGCAAGGAAATCTTTTGAAATGTAAGCTTCTTGGATATGTTAATAGAAGATGTTTAGTATTCCATCCCCCTCAGTATGCCTAATTGGAATAACTACAGGGGAGTAACTTCTATCTGAAATAAGCAGAATCTAACTGATTCCTGCTGTAAAGAAATTTTTTGCTGAGTATGTGGATAACAGAAGATTATCACTCATTACAAAAACATGAAGCTACTGAGCTGAAGCCCCAGCTCTGATAAGGCATTTCCCAACAGCTGCAGACTCCAGGGCAAACTAAGTCCTAATACAATTCCAACAATGGATTGCTTAAAATTATAAAAAAGCCACCCACAGCAATTTATTAAAAACATGAAAGCCTTATTTTTTTATTAGTAAGACTTACATAAACATTTGCTCATTTTTGTTTAGGGAAAAATGTATCAGCATAGATCTTCTGAACTGCTTCTTTTTAGTTGTAATCAGTGGTCCTATAAGTTGGGAATGGGACATGTATAATACTACTGACCTCCTTATATATCCTCTACATCAATAATACATTTGTGTGTGTAAAATATTAAGTCAATTTATTGTTATAAAATCCTAGTACATTGAAGAAATTAAACATTTTTTGCAAGTCAAAATGGAAATCTGTAGCAAATCTAATCTTGCTTACCTGAGTCTTAATTTAATTCATTAACAATATAGTTCAATCATCACATCATCTTTTTTTTTGGAAGTATAAGTCACACTGGAAATGATGCAAGAACTCTTAAAAACAATTATTTATCATTCTTAACATAGCAGGTTACCAGACCAAACAGTAGTCATAGGAGCATTATTAAGGGACTTCAAATATGGAAGATATCTGGAAACGCATGCATCAGGAAATATTATATGTACAAAGGAAAAGTAGCCATAAAACAGTTGATGCATCTATGATCCCAACAACGACAATACGCTTAGAATTCCATGTTCTTTACAAGTAACATCTACTCCATACTGGGTGCATCTACATGAGACATTTACTCTGGAGTTGTCTAATTAGCTCCACAGTAAACATCTTGCCATCTAGATGTGCAGCCCTATTTCGCCACAGGAAACTAATAAAGTCCACAGCAGGATAGTACTTGATAATTCCAAGTACTATCCTGTTGGAGAGTTTTTTCATGCACGGCAACACATGTGTAGATGCTGACCTAGGTGGCTGGGGCATGAGGGTACTTCAGTTCAGGGGCTGCCTGCTGGCTAGCTCCACACTGGAACACCCTCATGCTCCAGCCAGCACCACTGCAGCATGTTGAGCCAAGTCGGAGCAGCCCCAGGTTGGTAGGCTGACCCCTTGGATTTCCTGCCAGCTGTGGCTGCTCCAACCCAGCTCAAAGTGCTGTAATCCTAGGCACGCATATAAATGCCATGCCCAGAAACAATAAACTCTGGTGCAATATGCATCTGTAAGTAAGCTGACTTCAGGCATTTGCTTTGAGTTCCTTCAGAACTTCATGGCAACGTTTACTATGTCTACAGCTAATACTTTAAATAATAAAGAAACTTTTATTTTCCTTGTCATAAGAAGCATATTTATATTGAAAAGTAGCTCATTCATACTCTTTTATAGACTTTTAATTATCTGAGCAGACTGTGATATAGGAGAAAAAGGTTGATTGGGACAGTATTTTAAATAAAATTAAATTAAAATGTTTATTTTGCTTTTCAGAAGATTGCATTAATTTTGCTTTATTATAATAAATGACTACTAGGTTTTATGAGATATATTTATCTCTTTAGTTGTATATCTTATTTACTGATCTGATATTGTAGTTTGTCAATATGATTTAGAGTAAATACAACATAAACATACCAGCTCTCAAAACATATTCCTGATGGATCAAATAACTGTGTCAGTATGAGGTATGTGTCCATTTTCTTTTGTAAGGTTAACTAGTTTTGTGGCTAAGTCTCATCAGTTTGAAAAAAAGTATGAATACACATACAAAAATAGCCTCATCTTAAATAGTGTGTGAGAATTGGAGAAGTCTTGCAATAAAGAGATATAATGTCCCAACAGGCCCCAGCTGTATTTCAGTGAATATCACAAGATTATGGAATCACTAACAGATGTGTCTACAGTTAGAGTTGCCTTATGAAATGGGATTAAAATGGAACATCAATTCCTGTTTTTCTCTAACACTGCTGAAATTTCCCATAGGGCATTTTGTGTGCATTCTGAATTGTCTATGATGTTTTGTTTGGTTTCTCTTCATAAATTTTTAGTAGGAAGTCTTTGAAATTGTGTTTTAGTGGAATTTTTTTTCCCTGAGAGTCCTACTTTTCATTGCTGGTCAACAGATCTTAAAGAAACAAAACATGAAAAGACTAAGCTAATCTATCATCCATTTTCCCACGGAAAGATGGATCTGGAATAGGTTTAATGCAAGAAATAGATTTTCTTTAAAATATCAGACATTGGATTTTTGTTATTTGTTATTCAAATTGGAGCTAGAGCTGAACATGACACCCTTTTCATGTTAAGGGGAAATTTCTGCCCCTGGCCTCTTTTACTAAAGTGGAACAAGAAAAAATATATTTCAGAATTTCATAAAAAATGAAATTACAAGAAAAATTCCTTTCAGACTGATTAAATTTTCTCTCCCAGACAAATCAAGCAATTTTACCCTGACTGAGGTTTTAAAAAATATATGTGATATACCTTTACTTGAAAAAAGAATGAAATGAAAAGTCATGAATTTTCTCATTTGGAATAATGTTCTATCCCAAAAAATTAATGAAGCTTTCTAAATGTTTCTTTCAAAATTAAATTTGTTGAAACTGATGTTTTGTTTGAAAATATTTCATTTTTGCTAAACTGGCATTTTCCAATGGAGAAATGTTTGATGAGAAAGTTTATTATTAGCTCCTGTAATAACTAAAACATTATGCACTATACATACAAAATGGATTATCAAAAGGAAAGGGAATATCTGATCCCAAGCCTGATGGAATTTGGTGTACATAAACTATATGTCAGTAGCTAAGTCTTTCCATCAAGCTCTATCCTGAATTGATGGAAGGATGGGAAGTGAAATAGAAGACCAGCCTGGCTCAACAACAATTTGCTTAATGTGCAGAAACTCAAAATGGGATCCTTTAAAAAGTAGAAACTTGGTTGTAATACTAGGGAAGAATATAAGAGTATCACATAGGCATGCAGGGAGAAAAATGGGAAGGCCAAGGTACAACTATGTATCTGGTAAGGGACATAAAACAGTAACTAAGATTCTATAGGTATGTCAAAAGTAAGAGGAAGTTCAGAGATTGCATAGGTTTCTTTCAGAATGCACAAAGCAATCTTGTAACAGATGCAGAGAAGGCTGAAATAATTAATAATTTTCTTCCCTCAGGTTTCATGAATAGGGGCAGGTGTCAGCTGATGAGTACAGCTGGCAACAGAGGTAGACAAGGAGGCAAACAGCCTAGAATAATAACAGAACAGGTTAGGGTTTACTCAGAGAAGCTAGATGCTTTCATGTTGGTATGGCCAGATGGGAATGCATTCAAGAGTACTGAAGGTATTGGCTGAGGTAAATTTGGAACCATTTGCTATCCTTTTTGAGAATTCCTGGATTTTGTCCTGGATGACTAGTAAAGGGCAAACATAGTGCCCATCTTTAAGAGGGGAAAGAAAGAGGATTTGGGGAGCCACAGACCAGTCAGCCTGACCTCTATACCTGGAAAGATCATGGAGCACATTCTCAAGGAATCCATTGTGAAGCGCCCAAGGGAGAACAAGGTGATCAGGAACAGTTGGCCTGGATTCACCAAAAGCAAGTCTTACCTGACCAGCCTGTTTTCTGTAACAATAAAGTGAGAGAAAACAGTAGCCATGGTATACCTTGATTTTAGCTTTTGACACTGGTCTCCCATGACATTCTCATTTACAAGCTAAGGATATAAAGACTAGACAAAAGTACTGTAAGTTGGATACATAATTGGTTGGATGATTGTACTCAGCAAGTAGTCCTCAATGGTTCAGTGTGTAGCTGGAAGGAGGTATTAAGTCAAGTAAGTTCCCAAGAGGTCTATCCCGGGTTCAGTATTGTTTAATATCTTCACTAATGATTTGGATGATAGGATCAAGTGCATGTTTAGCAAATTTGCAGATGACACCAAGTTGAGTGGGATTGAATACACCCCATTGGGCAGGGCTAGGATCCAGAATGACCTGGGTGGACTGAAGAAATGAGATAAGATTTAACAAGACAAATACAAAGTTCTGCATTTGTGATGAAATAACTGCATGCACAAATACAGATAGGGGAATGACTGGCCTAGGATGCAGTAATGCAGAGAAGGATCTGGGGGGAGGGGGAGGCTGTCACAGTGTACCATAATTTGAATATGACCCAACAGTGTGCTCTTGTTGCAAGCAAGCAAACAAATAAACAAACAAAAACACCAATGGCATCCTGGGTTATAGTAACAGGAGTGTCACTTGCAAAACAAGGGAAGTGATTCTTTTACTCTACTGAGCACTGGTGAGGCCTCACCTGGAGTACTGTGTCCAGTTTTAGGCCCAACAGTTCACAAAGAGTGTGGAGAAATTGAAAAGTCCAGCATATAGGGCAACAAAAATGATCAGGACTCTGGGAGACGAGACTTACAAGAAAAGGCTGAAAGAGCTAGGATTATTTACCTTAGAGAAGAGAAGCTATGGGGATATTTCATAAGAAGCTTCAAATACCTGAAAGGTGATTATAGAGGGGAAATTTAGACTGGACCTTCTGATTATGATGATGGTCAGGCATTGGAACAGGCAACTTAGACAAGTTGTAGAATTTCTATTCTTGGAAATTTTCAAGACTAGTTGAAGGTTTAGTTGAGGATGACCCTGAATTGAGCAAGGGGCTGGAATAGATGATCTTGTGAGGTCCCTTCCAGCTGTACTTCCCTATGATCCTATGATCTTATAATAACAGAGATGACTTTATGAAAAACTGCCAATTCATGAACTTCTATGTATAGCTGATAAAGTCCTTTGCATCAGTACCTTTACTTCTGCTTTCCTAAACACCCTCATCAGTGCCCTATGCCTTCCCTACTGTATGCAAAAACCAATAATCTAAAGCCACTTGGAAAAGAGAGACAGCAAGAAAGAGATTCTGAAAAAATGAGTATATTCAGACATAATTTCCCAAACAAAAAGTACAAGCATTAGAACTCCATTTGTGGCTCCCCCTGCAACTAGCAATTTCTTTCTCTTGGGTCCTTTTCATGTACTGACTCAAGAAGTACCCCATCCATTTTTCACTGTTGAATATTCCACCAAAAACTATACACCAGGAACAGAACTCCTCTCTGTTGGCCCCAGTTTCTGGCCCTGACACCCCTCAGTGGTATTTGTGAATGAGAGACTGCTTGTAGGTGTGAGGCTTGCTTTGGGACTAGGAGTCAGAAAGGAGAGTCCTAGACCCAGTAAACTCTTAACTCCGATGATGTCATGACCTACTTTCACTGACTGGAAAATTCTTAACTGATAAACCACTTTTCTCTCTTAGTACACAGTTACTATCCCTATTTGCATTTTAAATTCTAATCAGTGTTTATATTTAATTAAATTGTACGAGGAGATTCACAGCTCTTCACTCTCTGACTTTTAGACCCTTAAGATTTATAGTTTGCATTTCTTGGGGCTTAGCTGGTATGGAAATCCTTTGTTGCTTAACCACAAATTCTGGTTCACTCCCACTGACTCCTCCCTGGAAAGTTTTATTCTGTTCTGGATACAGTCCAAAATCCTTGGTATAGCTGAGTCCCTGACTGAACTTATTTAAACAATGCTGCTTCTTACAGAGTGGAAGGTCTAGTCTTGATAGGCCCCAAAATTATTGTACATTTCACCCCTCCCCAGGTATTCCTACTACTAGAAGTCCTACTACTGTGTTCTTCTGTCAGTGGAAATTTCAGTTGCACTTTTTGCTTTCTTGACTTCCTTATCTACATACCACAGATAATTTTCCTTACTCACCTCTGTGCAAAAATTGAGATTCTAAGTCAAAGGAAATAATAGCAGCATTCTAGAGAGCTCTGCATACCGCCTGAAAGTAAATCTGGTTTTTTAAAATGACAGACAGGGTAGGTCACAGGGAGAGTCAAACATGTGTAATTACAAATCAGCATTTCAGACTCCACTGTAGAAGTGCTATAAAGTATTTGGAATATGAGAAGATCCCATTGTTACCACAGAAAAACTTGGAGCAGAGAATACTGGGTGTGTTTAATTTATGTGTTCATAACACATAATTACTTTAAAAAATTGCTACCACATAAAATATATTAGAGATGGCAGCCATCTGAAGAAATAATGTAAGAATACTCAAGTGATTATAGCATAAGGGTCACATCTGACATTACTATCTATGGACAATTACATTTCAAATGAAACAGAAATTGAAGGTCAAGGCACCAGTCTAGTTGGACTTTGCATCGAACCATTCATATTTTTGGTATTAGAGAATGCCATAAGTTATCATACAGAGATAAGATAAAAAAAAGAACCAACTTGTTCAAAACAAGGCTTTCAGGGATAATTTATTGACAGAATTGTCAGTCCTGCAGTTAAGACCCATATGGGCCCATCCACTGCATCTGTAAACCACTTATTTCAGTAGACAATTGACATCTCTTTGATTTAGCAGTGAGCTAATTTAAATAATAATTCTAATTCTAATATAATAAAAGCCTTACCACTTCTGTCTGTCTATCCATAATGTTCTGGGAGAACTGCGCATGCGGGCCAGGAACCTTAGGACAGACAGATGGACAGGCAGAGGTGGAGGTGGCGGCAGAGGTAGGTGGGCCAGGCTGTGCTCCCCACTGCAGGGATTGGCCATCTGGAAGCATGGCTTGCCACCGCAGGGGGTGTGGCATGTGGCTGTGTGAGGGGGTAATGGTATGCTTCCACAGGGTGCCATGGGGGTGACATGCCACACACATCCCCATGCCGAAAGCACCCAAACACAGGAAGGGCATGGCATATGGCTGGAGGGTGCCAGGTGAGGAGTGGGCATGAGAGGCATGCCCTGCCCTGCAGCCATGTGCTGCAGCTGGTGGATGCTTCCCCTTGCCCACCCCCTTTGGGGCTGCCTGTGGCTGTGCTCCCCCCATGCCATGCCCCCTCCATGGCCCTCAGACAGTGGGTGCTCCCACCCTGCATGCTATAGGCATCTGGGTGGGTGTGGAGGGGTGGATGCAGCAGGTGGATAGATGTGTGTGTGGCTGGGTGTGCGTGTGTGGCATCTGGTGGGTGTGACATGTGGCTAGGTGCGTGTGTGGCTGGATAGGTAGTTGGGTAGGTGTGTGGGTGGCTGGGTGTATGTGTGGTGTGTGGCTGGGTGGGTGTGGCAAGGTGGCACATGGCTGGGTGGGTGGGCAGGTTGGTGTGGCATGTGGGTGGGTGGGTGTGCCTGGGGAGGTTGGCAGGTTTGTGCGTGTGTCCTATAGCTTGGTAGGTGTGGTGTGTGGTTGGGTGTGTGTGGTTGGGTGTGTGTGGCATGTGTGTGTCTGTGGGACATCTGGGTGGATGTGTGTGTGGGTCTGAGCTTTGTGGGGGTGGGGGGGGAGTGGTGGCAGCCCAGGGCAGTGGCTCCCTGTCCCCACCACCTGCCCGTCATTCTTGATGGACACTTTACTAGTAATATAATAATTTTAAACAGTCACTCCATACATATCCTTCAAATGTCACATAGTTGTGAAACGTTTCTACTACAATTTTTAGAATGAGCTTATATTAGCAAGAGGGCTTTTTGAATACGACAGGTATCTTCAAGTACTAAAAATATTTAATGGTAATTTACACTGTAAGTGTCAGTCACGGGGTGCAGCGCAGGAGCAGCCGTGATCCCCCCCTGGTGCCCCTACCATGCTAAGTTACCAGTCTAGCACCCTCTTTCTCGCTCGCCACGACTTTGATGGTTCTAATATGAATGGGAGGCTGCCTTACTGTCCCCTTGGACACAGTGTTATATTTGTATTGGCCTCCATCCTATAAGGAGTACCCTGGTGCATCTCAGCCTTATGGGCTATGCGTGCCTCCAACCGGCCCTGTAGCAGGCCCCAAGCCTCGCTGGTGTACCGGACGTTCTTATGTCTCTAGGTGCACTCTAAGTACACACCCTTATATAGGGACCTCTCCGATGAGGGCCCTCTCTGAGCTTCCTAATGTGTATGCGCCCTCCCCAGGCTCTATCCCGCGTGCCCTGCCCTACCCGGAGTTCTCCCTTGTGCGCACCCTCTATATGTGCGCTCACCCCACTCAGGCTTGTACTCGCGCGCTCGGCTGGTGCCCTGTTGCTCCTGGTGCAAGCCCTGTCTCACCCTTTCTGGGCTTCTACTCATGCGATCGCCCTTCTTCAGGCTCTTAACCGCATGCTTGCCCTGCCTCGGGCCTCCAACCATGCGCTCGCCCTACTTGGGCCTTACTCGCACTTCTCTTGCCCGCACTGGGGCCTGTCCCGCGCTCCTCGCCCACACTGGGGCCTGTCCCGCGCTTCACGCGCTCTCTCGCCCACACTGGGGCCTCATAAAATTCCGCCCTGCAGGGCCGGGATCACCAGGAACCCCCACACTATTGGGTAGCTCCCCTGAAATTATCCCGATAGCCACCCCCACTGGGGTTGGGGTTGGGACACCCCCTAATGCAGCACTCTCTACTGCGCTAATTATCACGATAGTCACCCCCAGTGGGGTTGGGGTCAGGACACCCCCCAAACGCAGCACTCTCTACCGTGCTAGGAGCACCCCCGCCTTACTGGGGAGCTTCTAATGAGGCCTCCTCCGTCCCTTTATAGCCTCACCCGGTCCTCCAGTAGTATAATAACAAAACCAAAGTCTCTCCCTCCAGGGCCACAACAACTTCAAAACCACAACAGAATGCAGAGCCTCTCAGCTGTAACATAAACCTTAAGGCAACCTGGCTAACCTTCCATCATATCCTTATCAGGGTCCTCTCTACCCTGTATCCGCATGCCAATGCTCAAGCTGCTCAGCTCCTAGTCTACTCCGCTCTGCTCCTCAGCAGATCTCCTGCCGCTCAGGCTGCCAGAGGGGAACTGCCTCAGGCCTCAGTCTTGTGTGTTTAAATAGGCCAGGCCCTGCCCCCTGGTGGTCAGCTGACCCACTCCATTGCTTTGGCAACCCCCTGCTGTACTGCCCTATTGATTGGCAGCTAAGCCCGCATCACCATTACTAGTAGCGAGCGCCCTAGTGCTCCGCTACACTCCTTTCCCCTTAAGTACTTAACCTTCATTAGGAGCAGGGCACACAAGTGCCCAGCGACAGTATCAGTATCTTAATTGAGATAGTCTTTTCAAATGAAAAAAGTGAACATTGATTTTGGATGTTCAATGTACACAGTTACAGTAATGTAGCTTATACTTCAAAGACATTCTGTCTAGGTAAGAAAAAACAAACATGCAAATATTATTGCTAATCAGTGCTAAATGAGAAAAGTGGTTTTATCAGTTAGGAATTTTACAGAAAAATAAATCAGGTTCATAAAGAACTCACTGGATAAAGGAGTAGTAACAAAATGAAAAAATGTATGTGCATAATGCTGCATTAATTCTACACCAGTCAGAGAGCAAAAAACATAAGTTCCAACCCCGTTGTTAATTTCTCAGATGGTTCCTGAATTAAGAATGAATTGTCCAGTGCCTGTTGTTGCTTTTACTTCAAAGGGTCCCACTTTTCCTATCAGCTGGATCACAGTTGCAGTTCCACACAGCCAACTGGATGGTGTCCTTTGAAATAAAAATTGCTGCAGACAGCTGTTAGACTTCTGTGGTCCCAGCTAGTTTGTAAATCCTCAGCTTCACAGGGTGGTTAAAAACTTAATTCTGTAAATAATCTGGGTTTTGCTGTATAAGGAATTGTCTCAACAATTTTCTTTCATATGTGAAAAGCCAGACCTATATTAGTCTTTAGAGCCATGTCTATAAATCACCTTTCGACTGAACTAAGAAATGTCTTAGCAAAATAGAGCACCCCTGGGCACATCTAGATGAGATGCTATGGTGCAGTAGCTCAAGCTACTGTGTGGTAGGTCACTGCTATGGTGGCATAGCATCTCTAAGCATGAACTTTGAAGGCTACACTACTGTAAAGTAGCATCTAAAAATAACTGTGTGGGGATGGTACTGCACAGTAACATGGGTTTCTGGTACTTGGTTAAGCAAGTACTAAATGACGGTGGAGTAACAACTGCACTATCCACTGCTCATATCGATGCGGCCCCTATGAGCTATTCTGCCAGCTGGTTGAGTGAGTCTCTGCCACAAGTTGTTCAGGGTTCAGACAAACCAGTCTTTTAACACAAATAGTCTAGGTCCCTCTACCCACTACCCTCATGTGACAGGGCATGACCTAGGGGTGCTGTGAACTCCCCAGTACCCCCTACCTACTGTGCCAAATCGGTTTCAATGAACCCTCTTTATCTCGCCCGCCATGTCTTTGATGGTAATATTGTTAAAGGGAGGCTGCCTTTTACCCTCTTTGGCACAGTGCCCTGCAACTTCTCAGTCTGTGCCCTGCTTTCAATACCACTGCAACTAAAGTCTCAGGGGCTACGTGTGGGTCTTCCAGTCACCCATGCCCTCACGGGTCCTCTGGCTCGTCTTTCTCCGTTGCTCTCGTAGCCTGCACTGGGGCCTCGCCTCTCGATCCCCACCCACACTGGGGCCTCTGAGCTTCTATCAGGAGCACTGTGGAGCTTCTATGAGGCCTCCTCCAACCCCTACAGCCTCACCCAGTCCTCTGGTCTTATACAATAAAACAGAAAATTCGCACTCCTGGGCTACAACATAAATTCCAACCATCATTCATATCCCTACCAGGGTTTTCCTCCACCCAGGATCATCAAGCAGAAACTGCTCAGGCCATCAGGTTTCTCTGCTCTGCTTACTTCCCAGCAGAGCTGCCACTTCCTCAGCTGCTAGTGAGGAACTGACCTCTGGCCTCAGCCTGGCTTGTTTATATAGGCCAGGCCCTGCCCCCTTCTGGTCAGCTGACCAAATTGGTCGTCTCGGCAACCTGCACCTGTGCTGCCCTGGTGACTGGCAGCTGAGCCTCCCCCTTCTCACCTCTAGGGGTCTCTCATGGGTTGCTTCCATTTTAGGTGCAGGGTGTTTAAATGCCCCGCAACACCTCAGAAAGGAAATCAAAAGAAAATACCATTGCCTCCATCTGCTGCACCCTAAAATAGATGCAATATAGACACCTCTGTGTGCCTTTGGATGCATGGGAACAAGCACCTTTTTGGCATATGCCTAGATCTCATAATAGTGACAAAATCTTTATGTGCACCAATATCCATCAGGCTGACTCAGGCTTTCCTTCCCCCCATCCCCCCCCCAAAAAACACTCCTTTGCCTCCTTGGTGAATCTAGCTTGCAACAACCCTCAAATAAGTAAATCAAATGAAAATGCCAATGCCTCTTTGAGTTCATGCTACTAAGGTCCTCCATCTTCTTCCAGCAGCAACAACCTGTCAGCCTCCTATTCTCTCTCAGCTAGGGACCCTTTTTAAACAATCCCAGCTGGAAATCCACTCTCAAATCAGATCACCCACCATAGATTCTCTTCAATGCCAGGCATGGCTAGCAGCCCCTCCTCGATCCTTAAATGGTCTCTGCATCCTGTCATAATCCCCTTTCTGGCTGTGTAATACCTTAAAACAGAACATCTTAGAGAAGATCTGGGAAAAATGCCAAAAAGGTGCTTTTTGCCACACATCCAAAAGCATGATGCAGTGGCTATATTGCATCTATTTTGTGGTGTACTAGATGGAATGATTGTACCAGGTTTCACTAAAGTGTTCCTTAGTATGATCCTCTGATGGTGTAGACATGCCAAAGTACTGATCCAAAGCCCAGTAGAATTAAGAGAGAAGGACTCTCTTTTATAATATTGTATGGCCTGAAATTAAAGAAATGCAGATTTAAGTGCCCACTTTGCCTTATTCCAAGTTCTGGATGAAAACTGCATGTAAAAGACCACAGAACAAGAATCTATATACTCCTCCACACAAATCAAATTGTTCAGGTTTTAGATAGACAAAAATCAAAACCAGAACATTTCAATACAATTTTATTTTTTTTAGCAAAAACATTTAAAGATTTGATTCAGTTCTGGTATTGAACAAAAATAAATGCCAAATCCTAATACTTGACATGAAACTAAATTCTTGCCATGTAATTGTTGACATTAATGGCCTTTAAATCAAACCCTGAACATTATTCCTTTAGTCTTGTTATCTCTCTCCCTTGAACAAGAGGCAAAAATGAATGACAGAAAACCATTTGTATCAGGGACTTAGAGTGGGCTGCTAACTTGGTAGCTGGAACAGTCAGAAACATATTATTGCTAAAATTCTATTTTCACCAATGTCTTTCCAGTTTGTAATCAGCAAATATCAGGGAACTAAGAACGAAAAGGGAAAATGAAGGGAAATAGTATACAAGATTGATTTCTCCTTTAGAGACATACAGTCTACAGAACCCTCTAAATAGAGGGAGGCTTTAGGAAGAGGTGTTTTGCCAACAGCTATGCCACCCACATTCCAACTCCTACATCGTTTGTTAAAAATCTGCTACAATAATTTTAAAATTAATAATTTCCACTGAAAACAAATCAGATATATTTTGGAAGCTTATGGAAAGATGGAATGGTATTTGTCCTTCAAAAGGCAGCAACACTGATTACGTTGCAGTCAGGTTAATAGTTAGTAAAGCTGTTAATAACCTGGAATCATCACTAGCTCTAGCTCTGAATTTATTGCTCTGCTGAATGAAAGCAGAAGAAGGTTTGTGCAATTGACTGGGCAAATCTATTGGCTTCTGATATAGTAAATACTGAAATGTATCTAACATTTTGGAGCACCTTTCATTCAGAAGTGTCTTGCAGCAGTTTACATGTCTATATTTCTATGTATTGATATACATACATGCTCCTAAAATGTCTGTGTTTAAGACCATGTGATAAGAAGCAGTATCAGAGATATTGCAGTAATTTTCTATAGTTAAAATAGGATGCATTATAACTGCAATGTTCATCTACTTGTATGTTTGCTATTATAAATTGACCCGGCATATAAATGAACCATACATTTTATGGCTGAACTTCAGTCAAAGAAGCTTTTCCCCCTGAACATAAGGTGATAACTACAGGGGGAAAAAAGACCTTGAACTCCATTGCCATTCCAGAATCCTACAGGAGAATCAAATAATCAAGGAAAATATTCAAAGGGTGCATCCCCACAAATGTGCACAGGTCATTTGCGGTACTGCAAAACCCATATGTGGTGCAATAAACTGCAAGCGTCCCACGTGCATGCATTTGCCACACCGCAAATTTGCACTACAGTGGGTTTTCTTGAAGTCAGAAGATCCTGGTGTCTGGAAAAAAATGCACCAAAAAAGAGCAGCATGGTGCATGTGGCTGCAGTGTAGACTGCATGAAACCAGAGCCTGGCTAGCCAGAGCCATGCTCTGGCTGCTGGCCAGAATCCACATGCCTAGGTTGCCACCACTGCAGCCCCAAGATATCCTCAGGTCTCCAGGTAAAGCTGCAAGCTAACCCAGGTGATGGCCTCAGCTCCTCTACCCCACCCCAGGCAATCTGCCACGCACCAAAGCACATATCTTGGGGCGTGCCCTGGGACAACTAGTAGTGGCACAAATACATGCCACCCTTACTTGTCCCCAGGGAAATGCACATTCCTGCTCATAGGGCACACCCAAAAGGGTTAAGTTAGATAAAAAATACTACAATAAAAACTACACTGAAAAAGATATGGTTTGGTATTTTTTTTGTGTACACAAAAACACTGCAACTATAGAAGTCAAAGCTACCGTAGGCGCTGATTATAGGCTGTGTTTTAGTTTAGTGAAATTTTTGTTTCTTTTGAAAGAAAAAAGGTAGACTTATAATCAGGACAAATACAGCATTTATATGCCTAGAATCACAGAGAAGGTGATGTAATGCTGAAAGCAGGAAACCAGGGCTGCTTTTGAATTTGTACCAAAATGCACAGCAAACAGGAAGGCAATGACCTTGTGTCATTTTGTTTCACCACTTGTAAATTACTGATTTGCAGGTTTATCCTCAGATGCAATGTATTACACATGCAGAATACTATGGAGATATATACTGTATGTGAATAACATCTTGATAAGAGGTTCTTTTATTTCTTCATTCAGGTGGGTTAAAAGCACCACATGGCCAAAATGTTTCCACTGATAGCGTTCAAAGACGGCAATCTTCTTTTTCTAACTATTTCCTGATCAAAAAAGTAACCAAAAGGTTGACTTTCCCTTCCTTTTCTAAGGGAAGCGATCCATTTTAACATAATGAAATCTCTCTAAAGATGAGGATTTTACCCCCTAAAAATCTAAAGGGAAAACAAAAGCAAAACCAAAATACTTACTGCTTCAGTATCAGTAAAAACAGGAAAAAACACACACAAAAAAAATACCAGTAGGAAAAGTCATTTGTAAATGTCAGAAGTTATCTGTTGGGCACTGTTTACATTGTTCTTACTGTCAGAGTCAGTCAGTATTTTATTCTTATAAATATTTAATTAAAAAACTTCAAACCACATTAAGGTAACACCTTTTAAATAGATGAGTCACAAATTGCAAAATCATGCTTCCTTCAACAATCCTGGCACAAACATAATACTTTTCCCATTAGTTAAGGGACAAGCATGAAGAGAATACCAAATAACATGGAATATTTGACTAGTATGTGCAAGATGATTGATTTAACATGGAAAGATACTTGTATAGAATTGAAATAGCACTATGAATCATGTCCCTTGACCTTTGGTTTTACTGACTTCGGGTTTTAACTTTACAGCTATAATTTTGCATGAGTGCCTTATTTAAAACTCATTTTTCCTGGTTTTCTTTATAATAAGAAAAGGGCTGTGAGTCTCCACCAGCTGCTGTAAGAAATTAAGGTAGCAGTGGTTTATAGTGTATTTGGGCCCTGTAGCCCTGTTCTTCCCGCAGAGAAGTTATCCCTGATGGTTATTTCCCGGGCTTGATCCCAGGTTGTGGCAAGTGAGGCTTGGATAAGGAGAAACACCTCATGGAGGACTGTAACTCCAGGTCCCCAGAGTCATGTGCTCTTGGGTTGGGACTTCATTGGTCCAAGAAGCTTCGAAGGAAACAGAAAAGTGAGGGGAAGGATGCTCTGAAGGGAATGAAAGTAGGAAGGACTAGGGGAACAGGCCATTCTGAGTGAGGAGAGGCTGCAAAGAGTTGCACAGAGGCAAGGGAGGGAAGTTTCTGAGGTGTCCGAAGCCAGGTAGCCTGGCACAGACAAAGCTGTCAGGCAGTTTGGAGAAGATGGGAAGCTGCTGAAAAGCACAGAGCTGGGATGCATGACAGAAAACACAGGCTGAGGCCAGCCCAGCATTATCAGTCAGTACCAAGGACAGTGGAAGCAGGAAGGACATGAGAAGTAGTATGTTAGGCTATGTGGTAAGCCAGGAGCTACAGTCCTTTCTCACCCCCAACCCTCTGTTCTTTTCCGATGCCTATTGCAGAGATTGTTAAATAACTTAATCAAGGAATAGCCAGGGTTGGCTCCTTTTACACATGTATCGAAGAGCACCCACCCCCACAAAAGTTCATGAGCTAGTAGACTTTGGTTATTTGATTTACATAGAACTTTTCTCCTACCAGCAGATATTCACAGCATACCAGACAGCCACTAACAATTGATTGCCCCAGGCTGAGATGTTGATCCCTCTCAACCCTAGTTCTTAGACTGGGAAGTAATAAACTGAGTGATATCCATTGGGGGTGATAATCAGCTGACAGTGGATCCTGCTCAGTGGTCTTGAACCCTCATGGAGTAGGGTGAGGTAGTGGGTTCTCTGCTGTGCACAGACCACCACATGGACTGAGTGTAGTTCATAAAGGGAAAATCATGGGTTCCTACATGGGATAAGATACCGATGTTGGTAATTAATCAAATGTCAAAACAAGGAAGCAAGCTGACACAGCTAGGCAATGTAACAAGATTGGCTCCCAACACTTCTGGAGGAATGGGACAGGGTGGAAGAGTCCTGTGAAACCACTTCTCTAGCTTGAAAATAGCCCACCATCTTCTGCATGAGATTCACCCTCCCTTTTCCACAGTTACATCAAGACACGGCTGGTAAGATTGGGGGAGAGGGCAGAAGGTAAAACCTTATGCCAGGAAGTGGATCCAAATGAATAGCACGCTCTCACAGGCCCCAATTCCATTCCAGAATTCAGAACCCAGCTTCTAGTTGCCTCATGCCTGTGCACAAGCTAACCTCAAGTCTAAGTCTTCTTAATGGACCCTCTCAGAAGGAACATAACTTATTTTGGAGTTGTGACCTCAGGTTGAAAACTGCTGACTCAGGGCCCTGCTAGATGTTCATATTAAAGCTGGATAGAAACCAGTTATAGAGTTATTACACATTTTCAAGCACTAAATTTATAGTTGGTTGGCTCTTTTTTATAGCAAGAAGTTCATTTTTTATCATGTGATAATTATGCTGCACATGTGGCCCATCAACATTTATTGTGTAATATATGTAATACGTTGCAGGGGCTGTAAAGACTGATCCTATGCCCACTTAATTAAATGGGAGTTTTTCCATCAACTTTTTTGAGTACCAATCAGGCCAGAACTCACCTTTAATTCCCTCATACATTCCTCCAGTGGTACAACAAAAAGCCCTAACATTGCTTATTGATAAGAATTTGCTATTTGGATATCAGTGTGAGAGAGAGGAGGAGCCAAGGCTCCCGGGCTAAGCAGAAAGTCAGCGGCCCCAGGTCCGCAGCCCTAAGGAGCCTGGCAGAAATTCCCCTTACCCAGGTGTGTTGGAAAGGGACGGGCCAATATTTTTCCTGCCGGTATAAAGAAGAGGCCGGGACTGGAAAGTGGGAGCAACGCAGAACCGGAAAGAGGAGGAGGAGGAGGAGGAGGAGGTGGAGCACTCCGGAGCAGACTGCAGGGAATGCTGGAAGTCACGTGGAACGCTGGTAGGAGCCCCTGGCAGAGAGCAAAACCCCAGCAGGTTTTGGAACCCAGTTTACTGGCCCCTGTGGGGTGTAGAACTGTTTGTTTACCGGCGGGAGCTGGCTGAGCCTGGCAGGACAAGGGTACCGTAAAACCCTAATAGAGGGGCACCTTTGACTTTGGGTACCATAGGCCCTGTAATAGGGGAGCAGTTCAACAGTGAACTTAAGCTGTTAAAAAGGAATCTCGTCAAGCCCTACAAGGGGGCTCTCTGAGAGCCAATAAAGGAGTGTTTGACCCCTTGGAGGGCAAGTTCGAGTTGGAGGGCAGCTGCAGACAGACGGAGCAGCTACACAGACCAAAGGAAACTTCTTGGTTGTTGTGTTTGTTTTGATTTACATTTCTTTTGTGGATTATCTGAGTGGAACTGAGGATACGTGGCTGGACCAACTGGTTGGCCACCACCCAGCGGAACGGTTGAGGGTGTAGGGGTGGCGGAGCCCTCAAACTCGGGACCTCATGAGACGCCAGGGAGACTTATAATTGGACGACATGCTAAGACATCTGAACCAACTCCATTAATATCAAGTCATGGCAGGAGAAACGTACGCGTGTGAGACCCCAATTATAGCGGATGACACCCTAGGCAAGTGGCAGGAGGCGTCTGTTAGGTCCACGGGGACGGTGATATGTGACAATCAGTAATGCCAACCACAAACACTTAGCATATCTGAATCATGTTTACCAAAATGAAGAGATTGGCTTAAGAAAAGTTGAAGTATTTTTACACACATTATACTACATTATGAGCTATTTATATAGACCTTAAAGATTTTGAACATTCATGGTATATTGGATCAAATTTTCAAATTTTTACCTGCAACACCAAAGACTAGATGCTTGTAAAAACTGAGATTTCATTCAAAACTCACTTGATTCCATGACTTACAACTTCAAGAAATATAGCAAATATAGCAAGACTTTAAATTACAGTGCAAGAGTCTGCAACTCAGACATAGATTCATAGATGGTAAGGGGCTGGAAGAAACCTCACAAAATCATTGGGCCCAGCCCAGCAGTAGGCAGGAAAGACAACTGAGGTTAGGTGACCCAATTCAGCGACTGAATCTCCAAATTGGATTGGGACACCAATACCAAGGTCTGAATCAATTTGAAGCCTCCAAATCAATTCGGGAAAGATTCAGAGAAAGATTCTGAGATTCAGGCAGTCCCTGCTCACCACCACAGAAAGCTGGACCCAGACTCCATGCTGATAAGTAAGGGGCGGAGGAGGCAGGGAGGAGGGCTGAATGAGGGGGAGGGGACCATGCAGGGATCCCCACCAGATCCCATCCCCTGCCTGCTCCCCCAGCACCCCTGAGTGCCCCCCAACTCCCACCCAGTCTCCCAGCCCCATCAATGGCTGACCAGCATGGCCCCAGCATCCTAGCACTTAACAAATGCCCCACAGCCACCAGCTGCTACAGTGGCCATCAGGGCCTATGGGGGGCTCATGGCAAAGCCCCTCCATGAAGCTCAGGACAGTGGGAGGCAGTAGGGATCACCCCCCCACATGGCAGAAGTTAGTGAGTGTGGGACTTCTTTTTATTTTTTTAAGTGCTGGGGTGCTGGAGCTGGGTGGGACAGCCATTGACTGGGCTGGGAGAGTGGGTGGGGGATGGGGCCTGTTAGATTCAGAGATTTGGCTGATTTGGCAGGGGCCAAATTGATTCAGGAGAATGAGTCGAATCACTGAATTAGATCACTGTCCCCTGAATTGGCGGAATCTGAATCCAAACTGAATAGTAGCTGCTTCACATGGGCCTAATGCATTGTTTGATGCATGCCAAAGTATTGTTTGCCCTGTTCGCTACAGCATCACACTGATGGCTCATGTTCATACTATGGTCTATTATTATGCCTAGGTCCAGTTCAGTCATAGTGCTAGTCAGTTTGGTGCCACCAAGCCTGTAAGTATGTTGGGGATTGTTCATCCCCAGATAGAGCACTTTACACTTCTCAGTGTTGAACTTCATCTGGTTCCAGTCCACCCAACTTGCCAGCCTGTCTAGGTCTGCCTGTATCTGTAGCCCATCTTCAAGCATGACCACGTTCCCCTATAACTTGGAGTCATTCACCAACTTGACCAGTGACCTCTTCACTACCACATCCAAATCATTAATAAAGATGTTGAAAAATACCTGGACCAAACATGGACCCCTGAGGGGCACCACTGGCCACTTCTCACCAGAACAACATAGATCCATTCATTAGAACTCTCTAGGTTCTAATGAATGGATCTCTAGGTTCTAATGAATGGATCTCTCTACCCCACAGTGAACTTCCTACCCACCTGACTGTCAAGCAGTTAAGCCCACAATCCTCCAATTCTCCCATGAGAACATCATGAGATACCAGATCAAAGGTCTTTTGGAAGTTTGGGTATACAATGTCAACCTCCTAGCTTTTCCAGGTGGAGAGTTACCTGGTCATAAAAGGAGATGAGATTGGTAAGACAAGGCCTGCCCACAACAAAGCTATGCTGGCTGTCATTCAGAATCCTACCTTCTGCAAGCGTATGACACACAGACTCCTTGATTAATGTTTCCAGGATTTTCCCTGGGATTGAAGTTAGGCTAATTGGTCTATGGTTGCCTGGGTCTTCTCTCCTCCCCTTCTTGAAGATGAGCACAACATTGGCCCTCTTCCAGTCTTCAGGGACTTCCCCTAAGGACCATGAGTTTTGGAAGAGTTTCACTAGAGCTCCTGCAATGACTTTGGCCAGCTCCTTCAGCATGTTTGGATGAAGTTCATCCAGTCCTGCTGACTTGCATCTAACTTTCCTAACTGATCATGTATCAGCTCAACATCAACAGTAGGAAGGTGGTCATTCCCACCATGCCCATTCTGAACCTTATCTAGTATGATTTTCCCCTTAGTCCAGTGAAATACTGAAGCAAAGTAGTCATTCAGGATTTCAGTTTTCTCCTGAGTGTCAGTAACCAGCTGTCCTGAGTTGTTAAGCAATGGTCCCACATTTCCATTTGTTTTCCTCCCATTCCCTACATAATTAGAAAAAAGACTTTTTATTGTCCTTGATTTCTGTTGCTAATTTAAATTCATTTGCCACCTTAACCTTTCTAATCTGCTCCTACAACTGCAGGCTGTTATTGTTATTGGGGACTGTTCCAAGCTTCCATTGTTTGCATGCCTCTTTCTTCTGTTTCAAGAGGACCATGATATCCCTATTAAGCCAAGAGGGCTTACCAGCCCTTCTGCTACATTTCTTTTGCATGGGAGTGGACTTATTTTGGACTTCGAAGATCATGTCCTTTAGGAACAACCAGTCTTTATGCACTCCTTTTACCTTTGGTCCCTGGCCCCGCAGTGCTTCCCCTCATATTGCCCTGAGCCTGTTGAAATTCACTTTTTTCAAATCCAAAACTTCAACCCTTATAGATGATTTGCCTGCATTGCAACAGATAGTCAATGTGATGGTTTCATGGTTGCTGTCACCCTCTCCGTCTTTCTCTCTATATATATACACCCTCTATATTCAAGTCACTCATCAGATCATCTCTTTTGGCCAAGACCAAGTCTAGGAAAGCGTTACTTCTGGTTGGCCCATGCACTTCCTGGGTCAGGTAGAGATCTTCAATACAGGTCAGGAAGCAATGTGACCAATCCAATTTAGCCAAGTGTTTCTCCCAAGAGATGTTTGGGTAATTGAAGTAACCCATGACAACCATGTCCTGTGTGCACATGGCCTTCACCAGAACTTCATATTGAGCTCCTACCCCTGGTTTGGTAGTCTTTAGTATACACCTACAGTTAGGTCTCTCTCACCACACTTTCTCCCCCCTGTCTCCCCATAGTTTGATGCAGAGGGTTTCGAGCCGCTCTTCTTTGGAGCTGATGTGACATATGTGAATTATATGGCCTTGTAATTATCAACATTTCACTCCATATTAAAGTTATTAGACCTGTGTAAAAGTCAGAAGTTCAGCCCTTTGGAAAAATCTGTATTTCCAAGGAAAAAATCCTTTACTTATAGACAAAAGTGAAATTTTCTGTAGGATAAGCATTTCCTGGTCCAAATTTTAGGATTTATTAGGCTTTTTTCTGGGAGGCTGTAGGGATGTTAAAAAAACCTAGGAACAAAGCAGCCAGGGATGGTAAGAAACTATGTAGACAATAAACTATTCATAGAACATTTCAGTTTAATCAGTTCAGCATTTTCTAATGGAAAGTTATTCATTCAAAATATCTTCTACCAATTCTTTTTTATTTGTTGTACATGCAAATCTATAAGAACCAGATCTACTTTTTTAAGTTTAAAGTTTAGTTAGTTTAGCTGTGTTTGAAGAGACAGTTATTATTTATATATATCTTAAATTTATTCATTAAAAATGAGAAGAAGCTTTAATTTTCTTAATTTGCAGAGCCTAGTAATGCTTAAGGGATTTCATTCTGACCTTTTACAACATGGAGGGGTGGGGGAGGGAGGAAATCACTTCAGGCCAGAGCAATCACTGACATTTTAGAAGCAGGGGAGCTCCCAAGTAGTACTGAAAAAATTCTGGACATGGATCAAATTGTTTATAAATTGATGTCCAATATTTAATACATTTAGTTTATTTATGTGATGGGATATTGCAACTGATGTACAGATGCCCTAAGCTCCTGGGTGGCTATTTTATTTTATTTTTTCATTAGAATATAAGCTTGCTTGAAGTCCCGCTATGCCAAACCAGTGGGTTTAGCTGGCCAATAACCATGCTTCAGGCTTTGTTATATAATCAATCTGCAACACCTTTTAACTTTTAATGAAATAAAACTTTAAGACTTACATCTCAGGATGTAAAGCCTAGATTTTCTAAAGGGGGCTATATCAGTAACAAGAACCCCTTAAGCATAAAGAAGCATCCAAGACTGACTATACCTTGTACCAGGATATAAGGCGAACACAAAATACCAGTCAAGATAAAAAAAAGGGAAGAAACAGCAGTAAAAGAATGGTGATCAATGTAGCCATTGTATGTGCTGTTTTCTCATATCTCCCTCTTTTGAATTCTTTAGTATTCCAACAAGAATTAAAGGCCTCTGTCCCATAAATATTTAGGCATATGCTTAACTTTAAATACTTAAGTGATTTCACTGAAGTCAATCAGACTCGTCACATACATACAGTTAAGCACATGCACAAGTGTTTTCAAGAGTCTCGACTAAAATTGCTTCTAACCTTCTTCTTGGCAAAATGCCAACTTGCCAAGAGAAAATTGTAAACCACTGTTAGATTGAATCCTTTTTGGCAAGCAAGGTACTTCACTGTCACAGAGAAATATAGGGCACAGATAGGCATTTAGAGGCCTCTTCTTTGCATAAAGTGCCATGACTTAGAGCACCCTCCAAATCAACAAACATTCACCTGTTGGGTAATGTGTGAGACTGAGCCTTCATGCACTGCCCTTTTCCCAGCCCTGCCCCATGCTCCCAGCTCCAGGATTGTCAATGGGGAAAGGGGGATGATGAGGGAGGGAGGGAGCAGCTCCAAGCTTCCGCCTAATGTTTGCTGCCCGGCTGGAGCTGGGGCAGTGGGGGAAGGGAGTGGACCCCCCCACCACTGAGAAAAGCAGAGAACCTTCATTTAATACCTCATTTGAGAAGGATTATTTTCCATGCAATCAATCACTTTAAAAGTGTTCTTCAGACATGCACATGTGTCATAGCACAGCTCTAGAGCACTTTCAGGGGCCCTTTTGCATGAAAAATGTAACTTGTGTAAGTACCCATAATTGACAAGTTTAGGCAATGTGGTCCAAATCTCATTTTTCATTTGGATTTTTAGCTGGTGGTTAAACCACAAATACTACTAATAAAACATAAATATATACAGGGTGTGACTGGAAAAATCATTCCTTCAACCAAAGCATCTTAAGAAACATGTTTTTAAAAGTCTTCTCATGTCACCCAGCAGAACACACCATAATTAGATATTAAAGTAAATGAAAAACTTCTTTGAAAGGTAGGGGAGAAAAAAATTAATTGCACTCAGAATTCTGGTGGCAGGCATGGAAAATGAGCCCCCCTACTATGGGGAAGCTCAGCAGAGCCTCAAGCAAGACCTAAGCTGGAAAGCTAGGGGGTTGCCTAGCAGGGGTCTCTTTTTCCACCCTTCCTGCCAGTGCAGCAAAAAGCAGCACAGGGAACTTGCGCTACCACTGCTGTCCCACCTGCCATGTGACCCCGCCCCAGCTTCCCAGCTTGGGTCTTGCTGAAGGCTGGATTGGTCCCACTGTAGCCTGGAGGCTCCCTTACTCAAGTTGCACCCAGTGCAGTGGCACTGTAAGTTCCCTCAGCTGCTTTTCACCACTCCAGGAATTCCACAGGGGGTGGAAAAGGACCCCCCTCCATGTTACAGGCCCAGCCCTGTGTCCATCAAGACCCAAGCCAGGCACCTGGGTGGAGCACTCAATAAGGGGGGTCCTTTTCCACACACACCCCACCAGACTTTCCAGCACAGTGAAAAGCGGCACAGGGAATTAATGCTGTCACTGCTGGCTGCAGCTGCTAGCTGCAACTTGTGGAAGAGATTCCCCCTTTTGTGAGATTCCCACCAAGGCTTGCTGCTTGGGGTCTGGGAAGGTGGGTTCACACAGCAGGTGGGACTCCTTTCCTCCTCCTCTGCTTAGCCAGTGCTAACAAACTCCAGCTGGTGTGGGGGGGGGGGGGGAGGGGAAGGGGCAGGCAAGACTGGAAGGAGCTGCTTTGGCTGCCTTCTGGGAGGAGAGTAGGAGTTCCCACCACCTGCTGGTCTTGGCCACTGCAGGCAGGTACCAACCCCCTCCGCCCACCACCCCAGCACTGAACAGCGCATGACTATTTGGTTGGAACATGCTGTAACTTGTAGCATTTAAAGTGCAATAGAATGCTTTTCACCAGGGGCTTTTTGAATGTCTGTACTTAGCCTCAATGTTTCCAGGAAGACTAAAACTATGCCACACAAGGTTAGGACCCACACCCTTGTAGGTAGCAGTGATTTCTGGTTACCACCCCACTGCCTGTGCAATTGTGTATCTACTGGGAAATGCTGGGAAATGGAGTCTGGCCACCAGCTGGATCTACCATTTTGCCCACCCCTGTATAAGAGAGTTAACACAAGACTCTGCTTCTTCAGTCTCCTGAGCAGACACAAGCAGCAATAATCTTAGCAGCTGCATGACATACACAGTATCTCTGGGACTGTTTCTTTTCCAGTGAAGAAAACAGCTTCCCTACTTAAAACACCCTTCCCCCCCCCCAATTTTGTGGGACTGATTTTGGGGGATGTTGTGTGGAAGAAAATCTGGTATTCCCCACCCTCATCCTGTGTCCAGAGTTTACCCTAAAGGAAAAATGCATATAAACAGAATAACCTGTAAAATCTAACAGTTATATACTGTTTATTTGGAAATATAAAAGCCATCTATGTAGAGATGAGTTAATATTCTTAAAGCTGGGAAATAAATGTTTTTTTTCTTTCCCTACTTGGAACAAATCAAGTTTCATAAAAGTTTACTCCAACATCACAGAATAGCCAACAGCCTAGTGATCAGGGCCTCATCTGTCTGATCCAGATCAAAGTCTTCAATATCAGTCTCTTACACCCTAGACAAGTATCCTATGGGATATTGGCTATTTTGTCCAATGTCTCTGGACAAGAAAGTATATCTTTGGCCTAAGAAGTCTTTCAAGCTGAAAGATTTATTAAATGTATATTCTCGGTGTTTTTTTAATACACTGACATTTTGTGATTAAAAATCATTTAATCTGAAAATTCTCTGCCAGATCTAACAATCATTTTGCTATTACACCTGTGATGAATTTGAAAATACAGTCACATGTCAATTTAAGCAGCAAAGTAGCTGAAGTGTGTGAAATACAGTACTATCACAGTTGTGTAATAGCTATACAAAACAAAGGTCAACAAATTATGGCCTGTGGGCCAGATTCAGCTCCTGAAGAGACTGGGCTTGGCCCACAACAACTCATGGACTTGGTATGCACTCTAGCCATAGTGGCAGAGGAGATACCCCCAGGTTCTGGAACCTGCCATGTTCAATATATTCTCTTTGCTGCAGCAGAAGAAGCATTCCCAGTGTCCTCTTTGCCTTGCTTGCCTTTTTAAATATATTCCCCTTGCTGCCTTAACTGCTCACTGGGAGTGTGGGGCTGCAGCCATGGTGGCGGTGAGTTATAAGCTGCAACCCATGGTGGCAAAATGGTTGCTAACTCCAGATGCAGAAAAAGAGAAGAGTAGAACTAACAACTGTGGATGTGTTTAGCACTCTGTGAAAGGGGATTTTACTGTTTGTCAAATAAAGCTCTAGATGGGCTTCCAAGCATATTTGTATAACTCTATGCATCTTGTTTGTTGTGCCCAGAAAGCTGCAATTAAGACTACAAAAAGCATAATTGAGTATCTAGCCACACCTGTCTGAACTTTATATTCTGACGACAATGCACATTCAGCATGGAGATGATGGCTGCAGTTGTGGAATTCATATCCGGAGGATGCAGGTGTTCTCGTCTCAATTTTACTTAGGTGCCATCTGTATTGCTGAGTCTATAAATTCACTGAATAGACAGGAAGAAGTGCATCTCAAGCTAGTGCTGGTTTTTCCTAACAATTAATTGAAAAAAGGCAACAAGGCAGGATATAAAGCTTCATCCAAATACACCCTCGATATCAGCATGTTCCATGCATTATTTAGCAACTTTCCAAGTAAATATAACCTGTCCAGATAACAACCTAGTGCAAAAAACAGCAGTTACCATTACTATACGAATGTTTTGCAAAAGTTATAACATAGTAGCATGGGAAATACCATAGCTATTTTCTTTATCTAGAATAGAAATAATTGTAGTAATTGACACACATCTGTGGCAATGGTTGATAAATGGGAGCTGTAGTAGCAATCATGATCCAGAAATCATTAAAAAATCAACATTTGCCAGCTGTCGTCACAATGATATCACATACATAATCTCCTATGTAGGCACAAAGAAATACTGTGATAATTTTAAATGTAACTGTGTGGTAGCTGTTGTCAAACGAGATTTTATTGTGATCACTATGTAATAATCCATGTCACTGTCTGCTAACCATGCAAATATAGCTTGCGTCTATCATAGCATTCCCACAAAAAAATGAAAGAAAAGTTCCTGTCACAAGTGGATTTTGAAATTACGTTGGCAAAATCCTATTGCTAAGAAGATGGATTTGATCTATTTCTGTGTATAGGTGCTTTGTTAAAAGAGTTAAATATGAGGGTTATCAATGTTCTTACACGTATAAACAGACTTTTTAAAACAGTTGGATCCTGCAGCTAAGCAAACAGGAGAGAAATTGAGTCAAAGGTCTTAACTCTACTTGGATTACAAAGTTATGGAAACTAAGGTTACATACATACGTTCAAATAATTTAGGAGAATTCTCCAAGGTTTAGTCTCCTGGTAGAAAAACTTACCCAAGGATGTGTAAGAGACATTTGAGTGCTGAGCCCCTGAACAGTGGGGAGCTGGCAGTGCCGACACTGAGTAGCCAAGTGACTCTGTGCACTGGCTTCTTTAGTCTGCCTGGATACAGAAGGGCAGCAGTACACAAGACAGTCCTGATTGGGTGACCCAGGTTGCTCACAGAGAGCCTCTATCTCCTTGCAGCACTGTGGGATATAAAGGGAACATGTTCTGCTCCTAGCTCAACTGAAGCAGCAAGTCTAGCAAGTGGCACAATGTCCCTTTAGGGAGTCCGGGAGAAAAGCACCCTGGGATACTGGAGACCTGTGCTGTGGTTCTCTCAGAAGAGATCATGTATAGATGTTTGATCTTCCAGGAGAAACTTTCTTGGGAGTGATTTAAACTTTGCTGTTATTTTTCTCCTAGAGCAGCCATTTTTATTTGGGGAGAAAAATCCAGAATATCTGTAAATTTGTGGTTTCTCCTGGGAGAGCAAATAGTATCTCAGGAAAAACTGAATGTCTATATATAGCCTATGCAAGCAACAACAGAGTGTGTATACATAAAAATAAAGAAAAAAAAATTCAAAGCAAAGGGAGAAAAAGCAAGTAGTCCATGTATTGAATATACCAACCATATGTATCAAGAATCAGAGACCATCTGGATGAGAGGATGATACAGAAAATATACTGTTGTAAAAGTCAGCAAAGGAAAGGAAATAATGATCAGCCTGCCACTTTAAGAGAAGAACCTCCGTGAGAGGCAGCTTCCAGATAGTGTTGAGGGGCTGATGAGAGACTCACCTGACCAGAAGAGGCTTGGGCTTCAGTTATGCAAGCCTAGAGTCTGAACTGGTCAGACAGTCTAGGTCCATGAGCCGCAAGGAGAAGAGCTTCTGGCAGCAAGGCTACAGAAAGAACTAGGAACAAGTGTAAGACACTCTGCAGGGCTGGGAACAAGGGAATATCACCTGAGGGGCAGAGGGGATGGTTTCATGCAGCCAATTGGCCTACATTTTATGTTAGTTCTCTTGTTTGAGTTATAAGCTTGAGTCCTCCTGGATGCAGGCTCAAGGCATACTAGTAGAGTCCCTCCATCCCAAAGAAAGTCTGAGGGCATGGACCGAGGGTACAGCAACCTAGAGAAGGACTGAGAGTGGAACCAGAGGGTCCAGGAACCTAGAAAGAGATTGGGAGGGGGACAAGGGGTCCAAGAGCTCAGACAGACGGCTGAGCAACCCAGAGGTAAGAGCTGAGTGACAGGAACAACAGAAGTGATAATACCTGTGAGGCTTGGGGCATGATGTAGGGGAGGACACAATTGTACATTTGCCCTTAAGGCAACAGTGCTCTGGAGGGGCACAGACTCAGGCTGAGTGGGCCCATTTATCTTGAGTACTTAGTGGAGACTAAAAGGGTCCAGGAGGGACCATCTTGTGATTCAAATGGATTAAGGGTCACTCTAAGGCCCATGGGCAGCCTCCCTTCCCTAAACTTTATTAAGAACAAGGTGTGGTAGAACTTGGGAGGGCTATCTTAGAGCTTGAATCAGGCAGGAGCCATATAGCCATCAGAGGCATTATGGCTGCCCTGGGGGCCCAGTCCTGCCACATCCACAGAGTAGTTGTCCACATGAGGAGGAATCTTCACTGTCCACTGGTGGCTTTTAACAATGGCCCACTTGTCCTATTTTTCCTTCCTCTTGTGAAGACATGCAAGATGAGAAGAACCGTTGGGTAATTTTTATAAGGAAAATAAAATTCAGAATTAATTTTGTCCTAAAGTATAAGCAATACAACTTTGTAAGAAGAATGGTAATGATTAGGCTCCCAGTAACAAGAATCAGAGTAGAGATATTCCTGAGACCTGATCGACAATCATGCAACTTTAAGTGGTGCGATTGTAAATCTGGTCCCTGCTTTAGCACATATTCACAGATGCTGAGAGCTGCACTAGAAATGCTATCTAAGTGTTTGTGTGGGGTGAGGATTAAGGGGTTGGCTGGTCCATGGGAGGGAGGTGTCTTGGGGATAGGCTGGATGGTGGGGGCAGCAAGCTTGAGAGAGTTGGTGGGTGTGCAGAGGGTTGTCTATCCAAGGATTATGAGGGTAAGAAGGCTAAAGATAGCTTGGTCATAGTTGAGGGGATAGGAAAAGTGCAGCCCCAGGGCTGGGGTTAGTGATTGGGTTTTTTCAGACCTGGGTGTGCACTCTAATTGTGTATGTATGTTCAGTGGCCATGTGCAGGCATTTCTAAGACCTGATATACAATTACATGACTTGCTTTAAGCCATGTGATGGTAAATTGGGTCTTGTTTGTGAACACATTTGCTGGTGCAAGAATCTGTATCAGGAATGTGATCTAAGTAAGCTGAGGTTGGGGGTAGCAGGGTGGGGGAGGGGAAGTTGGCAGGATTGGTGTGGCAGCAAGATGCTACCACAGGCTCCCGAAGAGGGGAGAGTATACCCTGCGGGCCCCAAACTGCAGAAACAGCACCCGGCAGGGATAACTTACCTCCTGCTGGGCAGCCAGATCAGGAAGCCAGGACTGCGGCCACAGTCGTGCGAGCCAGTGGTACGCTGACTATTTAATCAGCTGTTTCCCACATGGGGAACAGCTGGACCAATCGTGGCAGCTGTACCAGCTGCCACAGGAAAGTTTAACAGCCCTGCCAGAACCAGGGTGGAGGGGGAGCTGGAGAGAAAGCACGCTGGTGGGTATCATACTAGATGTGCTGAGGTTATGGAGTGGGAGAGGAGCAGCACAGCCAGCGCAGGCAGCGCTGGTCCCCCTGTAGGAGGCAGAGTAGGGGAAGCCCTCCAGCTCCCCACTGAAGGCAAGCTAAAAAAAGCATTTAAGCTCTCTGTAGGGAGTAGGGCAGAAGAGGCATTTGAGCCCCCTGAAGGAGGCTGGGGTAAAGGAGGCAGCTCCACAGCCTCATGAGAATATTTCTTTTGAAGAAAAAACCAAAAAAGGGAAAATCAAAGAGATTAGAGAAAGTGCTTTGAGGCCAGAGGGATGAGAGTCAACTGAGTCCACTCAGACATGGGACCCCACTCGAATCAAGCTACAGGCAACCCCCGCAGGGCTGAAATCACCATTATATGGACACCCATCTGGTTGGCGAGTGGACAGGGTGTAGGGGAGGTGGAGCCCCATGGAACATCACGCCAAGCAATCGTGAGTACTGTCATTTGTCAGGAGGCCCTCCCAGGAAGATCTCTACTGAACCTCTTTTCTTGATAGCTTAACATCAAAGTCATGGCAGGAGAGTTGAGGGGAGGGGCTACACACCCGACAGGCCGTGCAACATGTAAGGCCCCAGAGATCACAATGGGAGGGCTGTCATGTCCACAGGGGATGTAGGGGGAGTTGGGGAAGCTAAAAAGGCCCAGTCATAATGTGTGTGTGGGGAGGGGGAAGGTTGTTTCCAGCCTTGGCCATTTTCAAGGGGCCAAGACCAAATCTCCACAAACATAGCTAAGCAGAAGTCCACAAAGCCTGTTTCTGAGTTACTGTAGCATGCACCTTTGCATCTGTAACAAAGTAAAGGAAGTCACTGAGATGTCTAACTAAACCAGTAATGCATTTAAAACAAAGCACAAGGCCTGAAAGGAGACATTATAAGAGAAGACTATACATAATCCACTATGTCATAATTTTATCAAAAATATTAATAGTAATGGATGCTATGTATTAGATGCTATTTCGCTGTAATCGATTTATATGTTTTTTTAAGATGCTTAGGTAAGTTGTAAAAAAACCCCAAAAAACAGCCTTGTAAGAGAAGACCATAAAGTGAAGTAAAGAAAAAAAAGGGCAATGTTGGACAACACTCCAAAATGGAGTAGAAAAGAGATAGAAAATTATCCCTTTTATTTTCCCAATGATATTAATCCCAATGAATGAAACCTTCCAAGTCCAGAAGACAGCAGTTCAATCCACTCCCCAAAGTTTCAGTGAAACAAAGAAATGTAAATTAAACAAATCAAAGAACATTTATTAGAATATTTAGAAATAACCGTCTACAAACATAGGGCATAGGCTGGAGGTAAATTTAGAGAATTTAGCAATTCAAGAAGACCTGTTGCCAATCTAGCATGCCACCGTCCTTCCATCTCCAGAGTTTCCCAGCCACTATAGATGAGAATTAGGGGTGTGTAAAGTGGGCAGTATTTGATTCGAATTTGGATTCGGTACAAATCAGGGACAGGAATTTGATTTGTTGATTCAGATCACTGTCCCTGATATGATTCAGCTGAATCTGAACCTGAAGATTCAATACTGATTTAGAGACTCAGCGATTCGACCATAGACACAGCTTTAAATGTTTTTTTGTACGTACCTTGATGTACCAGGAGCAACTCATGAACACTACAATGCTGGGGTGGATGGAGCATCCCACAGGAGAACAGGGGGGCCCCCCATGTGCTCAGTGGCAAACCCAGAAGTGGACCAAAAGTACTTCCAGTCCACTTCCAGGTCCACCAGGGAGCACACTGGAGCTCCTCCCCGCCCCCTGACTCCCCTTATCAGCGACCAGCCATGGGGAGACCCCAGGTGCCTCCCCCAGACCCAGGAGGCACCAATCATTGAGCCAGAGGGACACAGCCTCCTCCCTCACCCCCCAGCATACTACCTGGCAGACCTGGAAATGGACTGGAAATGCTTCTGGTCCACTTCCGAGCCTACTGACGAGCATGCTGGAGAACGCCGCCTCCCCTCCATGCTCCTGAGGGATGCTCCATCTGCTCCACCATCACAGCATTCCTGAGCCATTTGTTACCTTGAGATATATAGAAAAAAAATTTAAAGCTGTGTCTGTGTCCAAATCTCCAAATCTTTCTGAATCGATTCAGAGGGTTCTGCTTTGATTCAGAGAAATTAAAGGGTTTCCTGATTTGATTTGGATTCAGAGATTTGGCCACCAAATCAGGCTGAATCTCCGCTGAACTGAATCAGGGACCGAAGCTTCTCACAGCCCTAGTGAAAATCTACATTGTGCTGTCATTGGTAACTAGATAAGTTTTGGGATAAATGTTTGTTCTTGTGTTTTAAAGTGCAAGCAATAAAAGGTTGGGCTGTAGACCTGTTTCTTCTTAGTATCAGTAGCCAGCCTGGACAATTACTTGTAATTTGTAATCTGTGTCCAATCTATTTTAGTGCACCTCTCAGGTGATTTTTTTCCCTTGATCTAATCTCCTTGAATCTATGTACAATCCAGCATATCTGCACAAACCCAGAGTGATACAGGTAAATGAGGCAATGCCTCAGTTGCACTGATGTCTCTAAACCACTATGTTATGAGTCAATATTATTATTAATCTATCCATCTGTTCTAAGATATTTACATAGCCTCGAATATCATCACTGTGGTGTCTGAATGCCTTTAAAGTATTTATCCTCAACAGTTCTGTGTAATGGGGCTATTATCCTCATTTACAGATGGGCACAAAAAAGCCCAAACTGTTTAAGGTATTTAGGAAAAGAAGATGCCTAAGGGAGTTTCAAAAGTGAACACACACCTGACTCCCAGTAGGCATCTATTTCCAACTTCAGGCTCCAAAATACTTTTGAGAATGTAAAGTTCTCCCTCCCAGTGCCTGCCTCCAGCATGGCAGGAAACACCTCACGGGGAGAGAGGGGACACAGGGCTGGGGAGGGAGAAGGAACATACCCACAGTCACTGCTGTTGCTGCTGTGCTAAGCTGAGCCCAGCAGCCTGGATAGAGCAGGGTAGGAGTGGCTCTGGAACTCCTCCTGCCTCACTTCAGCCAGGGACTGCAACAGCAGTTAGTGGGGAGGGGGAGATAAGGTGAGGAGAAGGGGTGGCTGCTAAGCACAGAGGGGAAGGGAGTGAGGGGAAGGAATTATTCCCAGATTTGGGAACTTGAAAAAGAACACCCAGTCAGTGCTACTGAGGTGCTGTCTGGAAGGGATGAGGGGCAAGGGGTGCAACCATGTTGCTGCACCCTCTCCAGATCTACCTCTGACTAAATACACTCACAAATCATCTTCCCTGAGATATGAGATGACAACATTCTGAAAGATCGACACTTGCGTAAGAATAGCCTGTAATAGGAGACTGAATGTGAAATATGATTTCAGTCAATGTGTAGAACTAGCTGTGGGGCAGAAGAGTCCAACACTGTGCCTCAGTATTTTTCAGATCTCCAGTTCATCTGCAGCCTCAGTGTAGACAATGATTTTGTATCAGTCTCTGTTTTGAATAATGTCATATTAAAAATAAATGCATAATTGTGATCTGAAATGAATTTTTCAAAAAGCCTGGTAACAGAATAATCAAGATACCCTTGGCTTTCATGCTTCAGAAAAGTCTCCTATTTTCACTGCAAACAAATGTAGAATTACTTATTTATTTTCCTGCTATGCTTCAATATGTTTTACTTCTGTCTAGTTAGCAGTACCAGTACCAGAACAGTACTAGGCATATTTCCTTAACTCTCAGGAAAAAAAAAAACCTTACAAACTTTAAGAACAATATGAAAAATAGAACATGCTACCTGAAGAAACTGTGGAATCCCTTTCATTCAAAAATAGGCTGGATAGGCATTTTTCTGGGACAGTATAAGCCTAACAAATTCTGCATGTGTACAAAGGTCTGGGTTAGATGACCCTCATGGGTCCACTGAAACCCTAAGAGTCTTTTTTTAAAAATAAATATATATTTATCTGTGTGTGTGTGTGTGTGTGTGTGTGTGTGTGTGTGTGTGTGTACATACTGCAAGATGTAGGTGGAGATTTTCGATGCACACAGAACCATTGGATTCCTGACTCCCGCTGAAAGTCAATTAATACCTAACATGCTCTTGTGCCTCTGAAAAAAATCTCCTTTGTAATTTTTTATTCATGGATAAAAGAAAGCCTTTACTACATTATTGTGTATGTTACTTAAGAAACAAAAACAAAATCAGAACACATTCTGATCTTTTAGAGAGACTTAGAATAGCAGCCCATTCTATTGTTCACAGATCAGTTTAACTAAAATATCTTAGCAAATAAACACAATAAAATATCCCCCAACCACAAAAAGTTTTTCTAAGTGCTTTTAAATTTACTTCCCTACAATTTTAGGGACTGCAATCTTTCACCTCTTATTAGCAACTTCTTATGAAAAAAATATAGGATTAAGCATGTTAAATGGATAATATACCAAAGAGTGCCAATCACCCAGTATAAGGAGCAACACCATCACCCTCTCAGTCTTAGTTTCCCAACAGGTATTTGTTATTTACCTCTTGAAATACATACTCACTAATATATCAACCTGACTATCCAATGCTTTAGACAGTGGGAAGACAGGGCAGAGTCACAGCTCCTCTCCATCTGGAAGACGCTGCATGAAAAGGTGAAAGAATAGTGGCTTTGCAGAACCTGCACATCTCTGGGCCTAGAGCACACTGATTTGTATCCATGTGCTGGAGAAACAAGGTGAAACTATAACTTTCACTAATTTGCAGCAGCTTGGAAGACTGCCTGAAATATGGCCTGTTGCTTAGTTAGTCTGTACCAAAGCTAGAGCTTTGGATGAAAAATAGTAAACTATTTGATGATCTAGAAAGTAAGTATATCAAATATAAAGCTAAAAGTGTTATTTTCTTTTCTTTGCATTCAACGCTTTTCTTTACATTGAAAATGTCCATCTCTTGAAGTCATGAATGCCATGTGCCCCCAGAGGTTGGGGAAGGCACAGTCAGTTCCCGCAGGTGGCGGCAGCGCTGCTGGCAGCAGGAATGTGGTGGTAAGTGGGGAGCTCCTGCAAGCAGCCATGGCACTGTTGGTGGTGGGAAGGAGGGTGCAAGTGCTGACCAGTGGTTGGTGACCACACCCAGACACCGCCAGCAGCATCAGTGACAGCCAGTGGTGATCACGGACCACCTGCAGCTGCCACTGGCAGGGTCGGTGGTGAGGGGGGTGGCGACTGCCTGCAGGCACCACTGGCAGTGTCAGCAGTGCCTTTTCACAGAGGGTGCACTGTCACTCTTGGGTATCAAAATTATTACAGGATTATACATACACATTAATACACCTCATTCCATAATGAAGAGCTTTGCAGAGACTTAAACCAGATCCCCAAAGGTATCAGATGCTTGACAACCACTGATCTCACTGGTAGTTAGGTGCCTAGATATCACTGAGGATCTGGGTCTTGATAACTAAACTCATGTAGAAATACATGATAGCCTTTTAAGTAACTAGGTGAAGGGGCCCTAACACATGCCTAATTTTTTGTCTTGAATAACGGCCTTTATTAAAGCAATTATGTGAGCAACAAAAGGATAATATGAAGTTCTAGGGACATATTTTATACATGACCTTCTATTCCCCCGAAATGAGTGGTCCCTTATACATATTTCATTAGATGCTATTTTTAGGCTCCAGTCGTCATATGTGGCATATGACTAGACTACTGAGCCTGTGTGGAGCCCCTCTGAAATTAGTAGCGGGAGGGTCTGGTAGTCCATCTGAATGCTATATAATTTGGGACTTGGGCTAAAGTTTCTAAACCTTTTCTGAGCAATAGATTTAAATTTATACTATATATTTTACCTAACCACCCCTCTCCCCTTTTTTGTTAAATAGGCCCAGTCTTATGAGGCTGGCTTCAGATTTTGGATGCCTAATATGCAAATGTTTTGGTTTGATTTTCAGTAGAGCTGAAGAGTTACAATTGTAGCTGAACTCCATCAGAGCTGGGAGTTCTCTTCACTTCCAAATGTTTAACCTCATATGCTCCTAAAGTCAGTCATACAAAATCAGAGTCTACACTTCAAAATTTATCCTTTATCCTTGAAGTGATTTTTATCAAATAAATTAGAGTTGTACTCTGTAGCATACATCAACAATTCCTTTTAACCATAAATTATTGAAAGCTCCAGGTGAATCAGGGTAATTCATCCTTTCAACAAAGGCACAGTCAACTTTTCAGTGTGCTGAACATATTTCAATTGTACTAACTGACTATGGCAACGCCTCAGGCATCAATAAAAATTCAAGACTACATGACATTAGTGACACTGATGAATTCACTTCATGACAGCTTGAAATGAGCAACGCAGGTGAAATTTCAAAATGCAAGAAGCTTCTAGCATTATTTTGTGTCCACTTAAAAGAAAATACTCTTTTCTATTCTGTAAAAATATCTAATGGTCTTTCCAAGAGTGATTCAAAGACTGGGTACTTTGGAGAAAGATAATCATATAATATGCAAAAACTCAAAATACATTGGGGGAGAAAGCAAGGAAAGAAAGTTTTCTATCTATTAAGAACTTCCTGTTAGACCATTTGAATAGACAGGGCTTAAATCTTATTACGTGCATTTTGCATGGCTTTAACTCCACGGAAGTAAATTATTGAAATAATTTAGAATGAAATAATTTATTCCATATGCCTTCAGTTGCCCTTAGAGGAAAGACTCTACACCATATAGCCCTTTATGGGGAATAAAATATTCTAGGAGCAGTGGCCAGCATTTTGAACTTAAATGTTACCCATACTGCAGGAGTGAGTAAAAAAAGATGCACATGGAAAATAGCTTTTGTGACTTGTAACAGACTGTCATGCAGGAAAAGATGTAGTTGTGGACGATATTTAGGAAATAAGATTTCAAAAGGATTTCTCTTGGTTATGACAGGTAAGTGAGATAAGAAAAGGATTTTTCCTAATTAAACAACCGAAGAGTCCTATGATGAAAATGGTTATATATTTTACTTGACTTGTAAACTATTGAAAAAGAGTAGAACCAAAACTTTACAATGTTCTTAACAATCCTTTAATTATGTTAATTACATTGGTTGTATTACCACAGGAGCAAACTGTTCCTGCAAAAGACAATATTGTTTCCTTTGGCATTCAGTTCTTTGCTGATTTTAATTTATGGACATTACAGCTAGATTAAAAAGAAACCCAATGAAGATCTCTATTTACTATTCAGTCAGTGAGGTTTGATGAAAAGCTCTGTCAGAAATTTCACATCAGCTAGCCATTTGTTAAAAGTCTTTAGCAACTACCAGATTTTCATATATACAGTTAAAGTCATTAAACTAATTTCATTTTATAATTTTTAATACTCTCTATTGATTTACAAAATCTTCATTTCTAAGTACTTGTATTTATTTATGCCTCTAAGTTTTTATTGCTATAAATTTTAATTCACAGTTAGTAACTGGATTAATTGGATTTCTGACAGCACTGGTCTTTGGATGAGCGCCTCAGGCTATGCTCAGACATTCAAAAACCTGAAGCGGAATAGATCCAAGTTGCACAGTTTTCTGTAAAGCGATGCAGTTTATATCAGCAGCAAACAGAAAACACATTTGCCCTTTGGTGACACAGGGGCAAATCTTAGACCAGGTTCGTCATTTTTAAACTAGCCTGTATGTGCTGAACTTCTGTTCTGCTACAGATATAGACTGGTTTCCGACCACTTACGCTGGTAAAAGTGCAATGTCCTTACTTGGCCTAAGAGGGTTGTCATTGACATTTTGACCAAAATAAGGGTATTTTTTCCTTGGCCACGAGTCAGGAAAACAATTTATTCCAGCACATGTTAAAGATTTGTCCCACATACTTAAAAACTACTCTGAATAACTAGAATGTAAGTCTTAACCATATGTATTGCGTGAAACAGTAAGGGAGGCTCCAGACTTAACATAAAAACCAATCCAGTTTAAAGTAGGAGACTTTGTATACATAAGGCAAGGTCACAGCAACTTTTTCCCACAAGGCAGGGGTGAGCAATTATTGTTGATGGAGGGCCACTTAATGAGTTTTGGTGAGCTGCTGAGGGCCACATGCACAAAATCTTTCAGAAGACTCTTTTTTTTCAAAAGTATAGCTAAAAAACAGATCATATACTAAAAAAAAAAACTTGTTGTAACATATTTTAATTTTATTTAAAGAAATATTTTTGTCCTGAATTATGTTTGTTTAGTAGTGTATAGAGATACAATTACATTATAGCTCAAAATAAAGTTTTACTCTTGTATGTTGTATATATATTGTATGCGTGTGTATGTATGTGGGGGGTGGCATGTGGGAGGCTGCCTGAATGCTAGGTCCTCTGAGCTGGTGGGTGTGTGTGGAGGGAACGGGGGGGCGGGTGTGAATTGGAACAGGAAGCAGGGAGCAGCCTATGTCCTCCCTCCCCCAGCCTGTGGAGCCTGTGGCTCCAGCTGCCCCTGTGGTACTCTGTATGGGGCTGAGCCCTTCCTGTTTCCACCCAGGGTAAGCCCTGAAGTACCCATCTGGTGCCAGCTGCTCTCACTGCTGCTGCTGCCACCCTAGTGCTGCTTGGCTCTCCCCCACCCTGCCTCTACTACCTCTTCTTTCTCATAGAATCATAGAAAATTAGGGTTGGAAGGTTCGTCTGGAGGTCATCTACTCCAAACACGAGCTCAAAGCAGGAACATCCCCAACTAGATCCTCCTGCCTTGCTCCACCACTCCAGCTCCCAGTCACCTTCCAATCACTAGGCCACCTGCAGGTGGCCGCTCATTGTACCAGGTGGATGGAATGGGTGGAAAGCAGCCAGGAACTGGAGCTGGAGCCCCATGTACTGAGGCAGGAGCTGCTCGGCTGGAGTGGCACAACAGGGGCAGGAGGAGGAGGTAGAAGTGCTGGAGGCAGGGGAAGCTGAGGGGCAGCTGCACTGGGAGCAATCCTAGGGGGAAGCTGTGCATGATGTCTGGGCCTGATGTGGGTGGGAGCAGCCTTGGGTGGAGCAGGCAGAGCTTGGCTCCATGCAGAGAGCCACAGAGGCAGCTGTAAGATGGATCCAATCAATTGGAGGGAACCTGCCCACAGGCCAGATCCAATCAGTCGGCAGTCCAGATCCAGCCTGCAGGCTGTATTATGCCCACACTTGCTGTAAGGGTAATGTCATTCCTTCCAGTGTCTTCCTTAAATGATACATTTTTAAAATCTTGCCTGAAGAGTTAGCTTTCAGAGTTGAATTTAATTCTTTAAAGAAATTTAGACTAAATTCTTTTTTCACTATGGTTCAGAACTTCAGTATGCTTCTCTCACTACATATTCAGATCTCCTGTTGACATCAATAGACATTTATTGATGGCCTGGTATGATATATCCATACAGAATGCAAGGCAAGGAACACACTGAAATGGTGTAGTATCAGGGCCTTCTCAGATCTGAGAGGGGAGGTGTTTGCCTTTGGATTTACCCCCAAGAGGTACGAGTACAATAATAATCATATTCTTTTAGAAGTTTCTTTTATATTTTACCTAGCAACATTCAATCAGTAACTGTGTTTCTTTGTTTTCAGCTCCATCCAGGTTCTGTAGATTAGGAAGCGTCTTCTGAAGCACTTGTTTCTATGAGGAACAGTGCAAAGCAAAATCCCTGTCAAGGACTACAGCAGGTGAAATACATCTTATATCTTCCTTTACTTCTCAGCCCATGCATTGTGGTCAGTATCATCATGTTACAAGCCCATGATGCACAAGTCTTTTAGTAAGATTTACAAGCAAGTGCTGGGTAATCATGAGAAAGCAATAATATTACTGATTTATAAACAGAAGACAAGAACAAGTGAAAGAACTACAGAGCTATCAGCTTATTGAGTATTCTAGGAAAAGTGTTCACCAAGGCACTACAGAAAGGAATAAAGAAGTGTGTGAAAGCAATGGTTACATAGAAACAGGCTAAATTAAGATGAAGACAGAGTATAATAAACTATTATCTTAGAAAAGTTACCTGATAACACAATCAAGTCTGTTTTACTGATCTTAGACTTCAACAACATTTTGATGGCATATAACTGAAGGGTTATGGCTACTTTTATGAATGCATGGCTTCCCTAGATATTGACATATACTACACTGGGTACAGAGTCTAAAATTATGACTGGGACTATAATAGTAAAAAATGGCAGAGGCAGAAGCCCCTAACACCTACAGTCCTGAACATTTATGGAAAGACCAACATACCTAGCCATAGTAAAGACTTGCTGGATTCAATTTTCATCACCATTTTAGGATGCTTTTTAAGAGTAGTTTAAGAGTAGTTGGAAACACAGTAGATGCATCTACACAAGACATTTACTGAAAAGTAGACTAATTAGCTCCGCAGTAAACATCTTATGTCTACACATGCAGGCCTTTTAAGCTGCAGGAAACTAATTAACTCTGCAGCAGGATAGTAAATGCAAGTACTACTCTACAGAGGAGTTTTTTTAGTCCACAGCAGCGCATGTGTAGATGCTGATGTGGCTGGCTGGGGCATGAGGGTACATCTCTGTGGGGGCTGCCTGATGGCTAGCACCTCCACAGCACATTAAACCAGGTCATAGCAGTCCCAAGCTAGCGGGCTGACCGCCCCCCCCCATGGCCCTCTGGCAGCTGGGGCTGCTCCAACCTGGCTCAATGAGTTGTGGTCCTGAGTGCACATTCTAAAGGTGTGCCCAAGAGCAATAAACTCTAGCACAATATGCACTGGAGTTTATTGCTTCATATTAATAGCAGATTTAGACAGTTCCAACTAATGTGATTTCTGGTATTTGGCCTGAATAAAAATGAGATATTAATATCATTTAACAAATGATTTTGATAGTATTAGAATCATTTCAGCCTCCTATCACTTAGGCTACAAAACACAGCTGGTTTTATTGTGGAGGGGGTTTGGCCATATTAGACGATCTTTATATCTGTCAGTATGCCTCCATTTGTAACTTTTTTAAAGACTGTAGTGGAGAATTATTCTTATTGGAATATACAAGTTTTAGCCAATGCAGATTGGTGAGTACAAGACTATTATTATTATTATCTTGAAATAAATTTATCTTAAAAGTAAATCATTCAAATGGATGCTTTCCTAATGACAATAGCATTCAATATATGTAAGACTTGCTGAAAAATGCCCTTTCTACTAGCTGAAGTAAACATAAGACTTACAGATCAGTGTTAAATCAGGGTGTTATTGGACATAACATTTTCCATGTCTTAAATGCACTTAGGATAGGAGTGTCAGCATGAAAAGGTAGGACAAGACCAGCTAAGTGAAGGCATCTTAAACATATGTCTTTTTAGGCAAAGTGTAACACTCTGGCTAGTGTTACATAGCTCAAGCTGCAGTAACTTCAGTCTGCTCCACAGGGCCAGTATGAGCAAGCTGTGGTCCTTCTGCACACCACAAGGCACTGCTTCCAGTAATTCCTTCCCCCTGCCCTGCCATGTACATGGATGATCTATTACCTTAAACTCCAGGCAGATAGAGAGCTGATCAGCTGTGCAGGTCTGGACAGCCAGAGAGAGCTAGCAAGCAGAGGTATAGGAACTACTAATTCTGCCCTGAAGCTCTCTAGCTGTCTGGTCTCCCAAAGCTGACCAGCTCCCTAGCAGCTGCCTGGTTCTCCAGTCTCCTTCAGCTGCCCAGCTCTCCATCCATCCAGGGCAGTAGAGAGAAAGCAGAAGACAAGCCTAGTAGCACCCATTATTGACAAGATGAGCAACAGCTGGAGTTTTCAAAGTCCTCCAACCTGGGAAAAAAAATCTGTTTGTACATTCTCAGGGCCCTGATATGCAGTAACTTTGGGCAACCCCAGACATATCCACACATTAACACCTTAAAGTGGCTTAAAGCACTTATTATGCAGATCAAAGTTATTCCACTCCAGGGCAAAATTCTCTCCTGTTCCATAGACCTCATTTCTATTCTATTAAGGTGTAGCCACTCCCAATAGATGGTATTGGTAAACACACTACGAAACATACCATGAAGTGTGGTGGAAAGGCAGCTGGCAAGCCTTTGGGGGGAGGGAGAAGAGGGGGTAGAGGGAAAGGTGTAAGATCCCCTCCCCCCAACTGAGATGTAGCCTCTTTCCTACAACTAGGAGGGATGAGGCTTCCACAAGCAGCAAGGAGATGGGAGCAGTGGCAGTGCCAGTACCACTGCCTATTCCTGACACTGTATCCCCTCCAAGAGCATCAGCCATAACCCACCCCCACCACTATGACAACAAGCAGCAGCACCAGCATGACAGTGTTCTCCACCCCCACTTCACTTCCCATGCTGAGCCTTCCAGTGCCAGAGGAAGAGCTGGCACTGGATCTGAGTGCCATAGCAAGGGAAATTCTGGGGAGGGAGGGGGAATCATATAAGATTGTGCTCCACACCTCTCTTGTTTCTCCTAGAGCCAGGTCTTCTTCCCCAAAAGGAACTTCAGAGGAGCCTAAGGTAGATGTTGTGGAGGCAAGTGGCTCAGCTGAGTCCACTTCTCCTCTTGCTGTACCTCTGCCTGCTGAGGAGGGTAAAGTGGAGCATCCACACATGAACCCGAACCCCAGAAGTGAGTGGGTAATGTGGCCTGGGATCATTTTGAGCTTGCAGATGATCCTACAGATGCTATCTGCCTGTGCTGCCAAGCCAAAATCAGCTGGGGCCAGGAAACAAAACACATGAGTACCACCAGGATGCATCTCCACAGCACCACACCATTGCCTTGGCTCCTCCTCAGCCTGGCACCTGTGGGAGCGTGCCCAAATGGAAGTTACCCTCTTATTCCAAAGCCCCCATCCCCACCAAAGCAGAGGCAGGCCACCCTGGAACAGTGGGGGAAAGGTGGACAAAAAGGGGGGCACATTGCAAGAGTGAATGAGATCACCCAGAACATTGGAGAGATGCTTGCTGTGGATGGCCAGCCCTTCTCCTTTGTTGAGTGGCTAGGGTTCAGGTGGCTTATGGTGCTCATGGCCCCATCCTACCAAGTGCCCACACACACCACCTTCAGCAGGATGGTGGTGTCCTCCCTGTTTGAGGCGTGCAAGGAGTACTTGAGAGAAGCTGCACAACGCAGGCCCACAGGTGGCCTTACACTTCACCAGAGACATCTGGAGCAGCCAGGGTGGAGATCACACCTACCTTTCCCTCACAGAACACTGGTGCAACCAGTCACACTGTCAGTGGGCTTCAAGCTGAGGTGATGAATGAGTCCCACACGGCAACTAAGATCATGGGGGCAATGAACTGTTTGGTGCAGGGGTGGCTCATTGGGCAAGGTGAGCTCACCTATGTGTTCATGGTCACCAACCATGAGACCAATATGGTCACGGCAGTTTGTGATGCCATCTTTGTTCAACCTTATTGTCAGGGACACCTTGGATGGGGCCAGGGCTGCTGGTGATGGCATCAGCACCACCAGCAAGCTCTTTTCCAAATGCAGGAAGGTGGCAGATTACTTCCACTGGAGCATCAAGGGGGGCAAGATCTTGCAGGACAAGCAAGCAGAGCTGAACATCCTGAAACACAAAATTATCCAGGACATGGAGACTTGGTGGAACTCCACATATCTAATACTCAAAAGGTTGGTGGAACAACAGAAAACCATCCATGAGATGGCCTTGCTCAGGGAGAATGGGATCAGTGGCCCCCTTAACAGAGCTGAGTGGGATACCATGTCCCAGATCTTGGTTATCCTGAAGCCCTTCCTCAAGGCCACCAAGAGCCTCAGCACTGGCTATGCCCTCCTTAGCCAGGTGGTTCCAAGGCAGGGGAGGGAGGCTGAAGGGGTGGGGAGGGGACCATGGGGGGGACCCCTGCCAGCCCCTCCAACCTCTTCCCTCTCCTCCAGCTCCCCAACCCCTGCCCACTCTTCCAGCCTTCTCATGGCTGCCCCGCCCCCCCACCCCAGCTTGGTACTGTAAAGAAAAGCCCTGGTGCTCACTGGGTGCTGCTGGGCATGGGGGGGTGGGAAACCCTACTTTCCCCCACTGCATGAGCCCGCCTGACTTCCCCTGCTCCCCAACCCCCCATGGGTGTCCCACCTGGGCCAGCTCTGGCCGTTTAAGAAAAAAAAAGTCAAGGAAAGCCCTGGGACTCACTGATCCTTCAGCAGCCTTGTGGCTTTGGTGGATTGTGCAGAGTCCCCCATGTGGTGCAGGGCAGTGGTGGGTAGTCGGGATCATCCCCCACTGGCAGAAGTGGTGAGTCCCAGGGTTTTTTCTTAAAGGGCCAGAGCTGGTCCATGCAGGGCACCCATGGCAGGGCTGGGGGAGTAAGGGGGGGGAGGGTTATGCAGAGCCCTCCATGCAGCATGGGGCAGTGGGGTGGTGCAGCAGGGATTTCCCCCTGCCCGGCAGCACCCAGTGAGCCAGGGCTTTATTTTTTTTTAACAAGTGCCTGGAGCTGGGTCAGCCATTGCTGGGCTGAGAGAATGGTTGGGGATGGGCCTGGCCTGCCTGATTTAGAGATTCAGCTGAATCGAATCAGGACAATGATTTAAATCACCAAATCAAATCACTGTCCCCTGAATCGCTCAAATCCAAATCCAAAGGAATACTTGCCGCTTTGCACAGACCTAGTTATTACCTGTTGTTATTTAAAGTGGTGGACCAGGCTGAGGCTGTAGGGGAGGTGGCCTCATTGGGGCATGCTACCGTGTCATGTAGAGGCCCCAGCACCAGTTAGAGTGTGCCTTAACACACATACAATTCATATGTCATGAGTTTTGCTTGTCAGCATGTTGAGGTGCAGTTTCCCAGAAACCCCAGCAATTATCTCCTTGAAACTTGGCAGGCTTTGTGGCCTCAGCAGGGGCTACCATCTCTTCTGTTTTCATTCAAGTTAGGCAAGAAATGAGAAAGGTATAGGCAGTTTTTTTATTCTCCATTATAGCCTATGGGTGAAACGTCAAAACACGTTGAAACAGCAAAACAGTTTTGACGAAACAAAATGGAACAGTGCTTCAAAACAAAACATCAAAACAAAATCCTGTCCCTTTAAAATGGCAAAATGGAAGTCTAAATGAAATGGTGCTGTTTTGCACAGTCCTGCTGCTTACCAGCCCTCTAGTTGCAAGTCCAAGCTGTGCAGATCAGAAGGAATATTAACTTTGAATGTATTACTGCTCTAAGTATGTTTAATACCACATAATATTCCATAGAATAAGTGCACCTGAATTTTACCATGTAACAACACCCTCACATTCTTCCCTAATTCAATAATGGAACGCAATTCTAAGCAGCAGCCAGTACAATAAGGTGTTAATCCAAAGACCACTGAATTCAGTAGAAAGACTTGTATTGCCTACAATGAGCTTCAGATCAGACCTTAAATCTCTAAAATAACAAGCTCCAAAGTTTTTTGGATGGTTGAAAACTGCATGGATATGTGGCCAAAATCCAACATTTTCCTATCAATAACAGAAAGGTTTGATTTTTTTCCCTTCATAATTCTAATTAAAAATAATCTTTATATAACCTATCCATTCTGTTGCTTATAAAGCTGTAGGTTTTATTTTATTCAGCCACACAACTAAGCAAATAAGATCTGTCAAAACACCATGGAAACGAAGAAATGAAAAAAAATCCCTTCTTAACAAAGAAAGTACTTCTGTTGCACTTTCAATCACAGAAGAATTGAAGGAGCTTTCTGTAGAACAGTAATGCTTAAAGTGCTACAGAAAAGATTATCTGCCCATGTCTAAGTCAAATTGACCTGTAATTAAATGAAAGCTAAAATTGCTTTAAACATGCTTAGAATATTAGTCCATTTGAAATTTCCACACACGGTCAAAATCTGGGTAATGTTGACTGAGAGCCTTTATTATCCTTATGTAAAATTTTATCACACACTGTAAAAATAGCATTATGAATAAACCCTTGACAAATGTCCTTTTCTTTTTTTTTTGTACAGGCTACCTAACTGCCTATAGATTTCCTATATTATTACATTTCTATATGGGATCTTTTCTGTTCCTACATAATTATTAGCTTGTTTCTTCTCTAACATAAGATTTAGAATGACAAACAATGCAAATTTTTGCAGCTTTGTAAAAACTTCGTATGTAACTAGGGCAAACCTGAGGAAATAAACTAAAACCCATCAATTTCTCAAAGATTTTTCCCCATTCTCTGTTAAATATAGGTTTCCTTAGATAAAGATAGGGAAATTTAATTTCTTTATGAAGATCCACCTAGAGATATATATTTTAAATCAGTTGAATCTAAAAGGTATGAAGTGGGAGGATTTTTTAGAGAAATGAGGTCAAATGGTAAGACTTCTCCAACCACTTTAGTGTTTACAGGGAAAAATGAATCCTAAACATGGGAATATATTACACAAACCATAGATTAACACAGAGGTGAGCAAAATACAGGCCCAGAGCCCCAGGTAATTTCATCTGGCCCACAAGTGCCCACCAATTATTTGTACCCTGCTCAGCCTGCTTGCCTTGGCTGCCAGCTTGTCCTCCTGTCCCTTTTTAAAAATAAAATTAAAATATATTATAGTAGATGTTTGACTTTTAGTATACGATTTGATTTTTTTTCTGGTTCTAATATGGCACCTTCCCCCTCTCCCCTCCACCCAAAGAAGTACATCTGGGAGCAAGGAGAGGGACTTCAGGTAGAAAAGATCAGCGGTTAGGGGCAGGACTTCCAGTCCCATGAGAGCAATCAAAGGGCAGGGCTACCGTTGCAACCCTCAAGAGCTCACCCAAACTCATTAATTGGTTCTTCAGCTGAAATAACTACCCACCCCTGGATTAACACCTATTGGTCCTATGTACAAGCAATAAGGCCTCAGCCTAGTTATTTTCTGGTGCTTTCTGGTGATAGGTGCCTAGTGCAGGTAGTCTTTCTGTTGGAGGCTGGTTCCCTGATAAATGAGAACTACAACTAGACTTAGAGAAGATATGAAGGAGGTAAACATGGCTTTGGCATTTAGGGTGTGGTACAATGTGGAGACAAGCTCTTAACACTTATATATAGTGAAAGCAAAGAGAGGTCCTAGCTGAGGACCAGCTGTAGAGGGAAATGGGTACTGATGGCAACCCTTTCACTATAGGGTTCCACAAATATGGAACGAGGAATCATGATCTCATCACAATCCGCTGGCTGGGGAATTGGCTCCATGGTAGGACCCAGAGAGTGGGGGTTGACAGAACCCGATCATCTTAATGCATTGTCACCAGTGGGGTCCCTCAAGGCTCTGTCCTAGGGCCCATACTGTTTAACATCTTCATCAATGATGTGGACATTGGTGTCAGAAGTGGGCTGGCCAAGTTTGCTGATGATACCAAACTCTGGGGTAAAACATTCACACCTGAGGACAGGAGTGTGATCCAGGCAGATCTTGACAGGCTCATGAAATGGGCGCATGAGAACCTGATGGTGTTCAACACTGAAAAAATGCAAGGTTCTTCACCTTGGGAGGAAAAACCTGCAGCATGCTTATAGGCTTGGCAGTGTATGCTGGTTAGCACTACAGATGAAAGGGACTTGGGAGTCATGACTGACCACAAGATGAACATGAGCCTTCACGGTGATGCTGCAGCTAGCAAAGCGAGCAAGACGCTGGCTTGCATCCATAGATGCTTCTCAAGCAAATCCCGGGATATAATTCTCCCATTGTACTCAGCCTTGGTGAGACCGCAGCTGGAGTACTGTGTCCAGTTTTGGGTTTCACAATTCAAAAAGGATCTGGAGAAGCTTGAGAGAGTGCAGAGGAGAGCCACACACATGATCAGAGGTCAGGAAAATGGATTTTATGATGACAGGCTGACAGCCAGGGGTCTCTTAAGCCTGGAAAAGTGCAGGCTCAGGGGTGATCTGGTGGCCACCTATATGTTTATCGGGGTGCTCATCAGGATCTGGGGGAACATCTGTTCACTAGAGCACCCCAAGGGATGATAAGATCAAATGGTCACAAACTCCACCACGACCGATTCAGGCTGGACATAAGGAAGAACTTCTTTACTGTCCAAGCCCTCAAGGTTTGGAATAGAGTGCTGCCAGAGGTGGTTCAAGCACCCACTTTGAATGCCTTCAAGACGCATTTGGATGCTTATCTTGCTGGGATCCTATGATCCCTCCTGAGTTCCTGTCAAAGGGGCAGGGGGATGGACTCAATGATCCTCCAGGGTCCCTTCCAACCTGAATGTCTATGCAATCTATGAAATGACCTGTAGTTCCAAGATTAATTAAAATAATACAATCATTAATAATTATTAAACATATTAATAAAATTGCAGCATAGTTATAGCATATGCCTAGTACCTTGTCTTTCTTCCTGCATTCCCAGTGAGAAAAAAGATCTGGATTTCATCCTAAGCCCACTGTAATGAATGGGAAGACCATTCATTGACTTCAGTGAAATTTAGATGAAACTCATTATGGTGCAGAATCATTAAAGGTGCAGACAGAAGTGCAGCTCCTCACAGTAACTGACAACACTTTTCAGGAAGTATTTTGAGTTCATTTTTGGTTCCCGGGGACAGGAGAATCCAGCCCATTTCCCCAAGCAATGGCCCCTGGTTCCTGCAAGGCTGCAGGTTTTTCAGAATGGGAGGGGGGAAAGGGAGTGGAGGATTTTATTTTAGGGGTTCCTCAGCCAGCACCGGAGGGTGGGATGGCATGGGTGGGTGAACTAGAACCCCACACCTTGTGGGGTGGGGCAATATACCCAGCCAACCCTCCTATGGGGGCTGAACCCCACCCTGTCAGACCTAACTCCCTCTGATCCCTTTCTTCCCTCCCATTCTTAAAACAGTGACAGGCTAGGAAGCAGTGCAGACAGAAGTCACAGAAGATGCTCCTCATCTCACTCCTCAGGCATTTTTGAGCTTGTCTGCAGCCATGCACTTGTGTTTTGTCATGACTATAAGCTGCTTTCTGTGGCCAGAATGGGTGAAAATTGTTACGTCTGTCCACACCCTTAGTCTTCTAGGACAGACTTTTCCCCTTTGTAATGAACATGACAAATCTCAATGAAGGTTTCCCTAAAGCGTTAAAAGCATTTCTTATAAGTAATCAACTGCTTTTCTCTCTCAGTGAAAGAGACATCATTCTGAAAAAGTTCAAAAAAGAAAGATAGCGCATGCAGCATATACACAGCTTGCACCACTTGTGGAGAAACATTTGCTAACCCAAGATGCAGGACATTTGAAACAGACTGTAAAACCAGAGGAAACTTCTCTTCAACAAAATGTGCATATCCAGCAATATTATGACCAATTCAACAGCTTACATTGGTAGCCAATAATTTAGTTATTTGGCTTTAAAAAGGCCAACTGTGCTATAGATATTAGACAGCAGAACAAATAAAGCTGGCATTTTTAGAGCTGGTAACAACAGGAAAACATTTTTCTAAATTTTATCATGAACTATTTCACTCATTTAAGTTAGTAAAAACATCAAAACCTTTGGATGGACTTGATTGATATAGTGCAATATTTACCAGAATAAAATTATCTTTAAACAGGCACACCCATTTTTCCAAAATTCAGGTCATGTTCTGAACCCAAATTTGGTAATTTAAGCATTCTCTTTAAAATATTAGTGTGCTTCATTTAATACTGCATTAAGATTGTTGGAACTGAAGAACAATGAGAAGATAATTTCTCTGTCACTTGGAACTCCAAACCACATCATGGACTTTCTGTTCAAATGGTAACTGAATGCAGAGCAAGCTAAAAAAGCAACTGACAGAATTATATTTTGGACTTTTCTCTAATGCCTGTCTTTAGATGTTCTCAAAGTACCTTATAATGTCCTCCTGTAAATCCATTTTACAGATAGATAACTTGCGTTACGGAGAAATTAGGATACTTTTACACTGAAGAGTGTGAAGCAGCATAGAGGTATCTGTGATAGCTCTAAACTAGCTACATAAAGTACTGAAGTAGTCCAGCTGCGGCAGCTCCACATCTGCATGTTGCCTGCTGAAAATATATCTTAAATATATTTAATATATATCTGAAATATATATCTTAACTGAGAAATGTAATGCCACTTAGCAAACCTGGCCATAGCAGTCTCTTGCTTTACACAGGAGATTCTAACTTATTTATTTATTTTGCATTATAGTAGTTTACATCAGTCAACAACAGTTTTAATGAATTGTGTATGGACAGATATCAATCTTTCTCTTGCACACACATGCATGCACAATTACTTGCAGGAAGTGAATTTAATGTTAGCAGTGCAGTCAAAGTCAGCCAAGTTTTTAAGGAACTCTCCAAAGTTCTTAAAGAAGAAAGCGAGAAAGAGAGTACATTAAGCCTTCTCCAGCCCTTCCTCCCTCTGCATTTTGAGTTGTTTTCTAGAATATATTTTTTATATTGGAAAACAGATTAAAATGCAACAAACCTTTGTACAGAATCAGGATACTCCGTGTCTCCTGATGAAATTTTCTATGGAGACTTCAACTGAATCCTTCATGGAAGGTCTTTTGGTCTATTATGTTTACCAGCATGGATGCTAGAGAATAACAAAATGAGTAGTAAACATTGATTTTTTTAGGTTGGCAATCAGTTCCAATACAGGTTAGTTACATCATGCAATTTTTGAAGCAGGCATTATGGTTTATCACAGTATTAGAAGGACACAGACCAAACTACTGCAGCAAAAGATCCAGAAGTGGAAGGACCAGCATTAAGATATACCTCTAATTAACTGTACTAAAAACACTCTGTTTTCACACTGTCAGTCATTTGTTAAAGCAGTTTGAGATGCTGCATAAGGCACGCTGGGAACAGAAAAATGTTCTTCGTGCTGCACATTTGCAGCACAGACTCTAAATGTGATACCTGGAAATCCAGGTATTTAAAAAAAAAAACCTCTCTGAAAAAAAGTGGTGCAGGGCATGCTCAGGGAGCACCCAGAGGCTGTGTCCTCCAAGGAGATGCTCTGGCACCCAGCCAGAGTGTCTCTATGTTTGCCCCATGCCCCAGCACACTTCCTCAGCATGCTGGGATAAATAGAAGTGGGGCAAAGCTGCAGCAGGGTCTCAGACCCAGGCTCCGTCCCAGGGAAGTAGGGATGTGGGGGTGGGGCCTGTAGGGAGAGGCAACATGGCGGGGACTGTGGGGATGGGGGTATTGTATGTGTGGGTGTGGAGGGGACTGTGAGTGGGGGGACTGCTCAGGAGGGGTGGGTCTGTGCCTTCCCACCACCTGGCTTAGCCCACAGCCCCTCCACTCAGTGCACACCCTTCCCATGCAGGGCACATGGGGGCAGAACTTGGCTGGACCCAAGGGTGTGTGGCCCCTGCTTGAGGTGTCAATCTAGCTCCGGGTGGCTGGGGCCATGCTGTGCTGCTGAGAGACTTTGCCAGTTTGTAGCGTGCCTTGCACACCCTGATGGCCACTGCTGCTGCTGCAAGGGGTCTGTAGGCTGAGTGGGGGGGGGGCTGTGCACTATGCAAGGGGGGCAGGCAGGGGACCCACCAAGCAGTCCTTTCCACCAATAGTCCCCCCCACATCCATAAAATCCCAGTTCCCCCCACACCCACAACCTCACCACCCACATACCCAGACACAAACCCCACCCCCAAAAACCCTACAACCACCCCCAAACCCCACCCCCACATTTCTTTCCCTGCCTCAAGCTCCACCCTGCCCCAAATCACACCCTGCATGCCCAGTCATGAAACGGGATAGGATGGGACCTGATGGCAAGAGCTGTCAGGAGAAACTGCTGTACTACAGCCCTGTCCCATGCCCACACCAGTACTGGGACATTGGGCCACAGGCTGTGGGGGCTCCTGGTCCCAGGAACCACTTACATGTGTGATGAGCTGAGGGAGGGATGAAGGTGGCAGCAGGGGTGTGTCCAAGAAAGAGAAAGATGGGGGTTGGGGGAGGAGCACTTCAGGTAGGAGAGGCCCCCCAAACCAGGTTTAGAGCCTCCCTTTCCCCCTAAAGCCACCTGTGCAAGGGGAGGTTGGCCTAGGAGGAAAGGGGCTTGCCCAGCCCAGTCCACGAGCCCCAGTCAAGGGCTTCCCTGGAGTGGCATGGGGATCCTGGGGCCTGGGCGCAGGCACAGGTAACAGAACAGCAAGGGCTGGCATTTCTCAGAGCCACAAAGCAGTGGGTAGGACAGCTACATCTAGACTCATGCCCTGGTGCTGGGACAGACCTGCTGCCAGGAGGGAAAGAGTGGAGGCAGGCAGGGGATGTGGGTCAGGAGTGAGGGGTACTTGGGAAAGCTGTGGGTTGTGAGCGAGAGGCACGGGCAAGCGGCATACCAGTGCTGCTCAGTGTCCCGCATCCTAAGTGAAGGGGGCAGGGGCAGCTCTGATTTTCCTAAGACAAAAACACCCAAAAGAAAATGTATAGATATTTAGAATTCATCTTATTATGGTAAGAGTAGCACTGATAATCCACCAATTGGGATTACTTCACTTCTTAGATAACAACCTGGTACCACTCTGTTTTGGATGCAGTGAATTCAGTTCAATTGACATTATTATACTGATGCTTGCCTTTTTTTTGTTCCATGTTAAATATTAAATGTTAAATATGTTGTATTATGTTCTTTAAAAAATATATATATTTTTTACCTGAATATGTTGTACTAAATGATTTGGAAAAAAAAAACCCACTGCAATTACAAACATAACAACTCAGCTGAAGAGCAGGTACTTCAGCTAGTATATCAATAAAACATTGCCCAATTGATATCTCTCTATATAGAGGTGTTTCATTTTAATCATGGAACAACATGGATTTTGGGGTATTTTAATGAGACAATTTAGGTTTCTTATCTGAGAATTTGCAGTTTTTTAAAAAGGGAGCAACAGGTTCTTTGCTGGTGAGGCAAGTTGTGAGACCCAGGCAGAGGATCTTGCCCAGGGCCAGAACTGGGGACCTGGCTGGAGGGCAGATGAGGTGGCTGAACTCCTGGCTATTTGGGGCCAGGAGGACATGCTTTGACATTTTGAAGTGGGCACCACAAGGAGCCTATCTTCTGGGATATAGATACCCAGATGGCAGAGTGGGGGCACCAGGAGACATGTCAGCACTGCCATCCAAAGGCAAACTTTACAGCCATGGCCCACTGGCAGCTGGCCTAGAGGTGCAGGGGTCTCTGCTATAGTGCCCATACCACAGCCGAGCCAGGCGTGAAGCCATGGGGCTGCAGATCCAAGGGGGAGGGTGCTGTTGCAGGTGGCAACAGTGACATCCAGGCAGCAGCCCCCACTCCCAGATTGCTGCAGTGGGCAGAAGGTGCAGGGACCACTCTAGGTTAAAGATGCTTCAGCAGTCCAGCTGGCCCAAGTGGATAGTGTCCCCAGATGCCAACTGGCTAGGCCTCAGAAGCTCCCTGAGCCTCTCCCCAAGGAAGCTTCTTATACTGCTGGGGCCAGCACAGGTGCTGGCCCCAGCCTTTAGCTCCTCCTGGCTTAAGATCCGGGAAGAGCTGAGCAGGACCAATTTGTCCTAAGTGGCACAATTTGCACCAACGTGCATATTCAGGCATGTGTGCTAAGACACAAATCTCCATTATAAATTTGTGCTAGTGCTATTTGAGCTTCTGCAACCACATGTATGAATGCACCCCTTGATAGTATCCCAATATAAAGAACAACAGCTTGAGTGAGAGGCAGTACTGAAAAAGGAAAACCTTGGGAAGAGCTCCAGAAGGTACTGTGAGCCCTACATCTCTCTGAGAGAACCCATATTTACATGAATAAGACAGCCCTGAATATAAGATGACCCCTCAATTATTAGATTTTATATATGGAAAATTTATAATTTTGGTATAATTTTCCAAATATAGAATCTAATTAATGGAGGTTTGCCTTGAATTTGTCCCACTCCCACTGCTACAGCAGGGAAAATAAATCTGGGTTGGGGGGACAGATTTATTGTCGTCTGCCCCCACAGCTTCTTCCTCCTGCAGTACCTTCCCCATCCCCCACTTACTGCCAGACCCTGTTCTCCCTGAGCATATGTGAGGGAGGTGTAAATTTTAAAACACTGACTTTGAAATAAACATGCCTATAATAATTTTGTTAATCCAAAATTGATGTATTTTACCTTTTTTGAAACTGCTGCAAGTTTTAATACAGGTACTCCATTAAACACACTTTTAAGCAGCACTTTTATAACTCCCTATATATAGTACAAACTATTTTTTTAAGTCTTGCTCAAGGCTAAATCAGGTCCAAATTCAATTGGTCGAAGCCCAAGAATCAAGTTCCAAAAATCTGACTGAGCAAATGTGAATTGCCTGGTCTATGTAGCTTTACCACCAGATAACAAGTGGCCCATTGGTCTGGGACTTCAGATACTCCCCAGATCCAGGCAGACATCTGACATACAAACCCCAGGGCCAGAGAACTTGGCGTTCGAATGCCCCCAGTTTGGCTTGATCTTAGCCAAAAGGATGAGAATGTCCAACATTAGTCCAAAGTCAAAGGCATGATATTAATCGAAAGATAAAAGATTCATGATTTAATGTAAAGCTTATTAGGCTAGACCCCACCAGAGTCAACAGATTTTCAAGCCATGGTTACTAGATCTGTGCAAAGCAGCTAGTATTCACTTTGGATTCAGCCGATTGAGGGAACAGTGATTTGATTCAGTGATTTGAATCACTGGCCCAAATTGATTTGGCTGATTCAGAGATCTTTTTTTCTTAAAAGACCAGCTCTGGGGTGGGCAGGGCAGCCACGGGGGGCATGGTTGAGACAGTGGGAGGAGTTGGAGGGCTCATGGCAAAACCCCCCACACAGCGTGGGGTAGTGGGGGGCAGCAGTGATCACCCTCCCACTGGGCAGCACCCAGAGAGTCGAGGCTTTTTTTTTTTAAAGGGCTGGGAAATAGGGTGGGCAGGGCAGCCATGGGGGGGACTAGGGGAGATGGGGGGGTCAGAGGGGCTGGGGGAGCAGGCAGGGGATGTGGCCTGGCAGGGGTCCTCCCATAGTCCCCTCACCGCTCCTCCAGTCTCCTCTCCCCCGCGCCCTACTTACCAGCTCCAAGTCTGGCTTCAGCTCCCTGTTGCAACAGGTGGGGACTGCTCAAATTGCTGGAGCTCTCTGAATCAATTCAGACTTTTTATTGATCCCCTGATTCAATTTGGATTTTGAGATTCAGTCACCATATTGGGCAGCATCTCCTCCAAATCAAATCACCACCAAAGCTTCACAGAGCCCTAATGGTTACTCCAGTGCTGTGCACATCTTGGTATATGTGTGTATTCCAGATACTCCCTAGAAAGGACCCGTATGCTAATTAGCCATTGGGTGCATCTACATATGAGATCTGGGCAAAGAAATAAACTCTGGTGCAGTTCATGCCAGTGTTTATTGCTCCCAGACTTAGCATATACATATGCTCCTGGGACTGCAGCACATTGAGGAAGGATGGAGCAACCCCAGGTTAGCAGGAGGTCTGGGGCAGTGTGGGGGGTGGGGGAGACAGAACAGTCTGATAGCCCAGGGCTACTTCAGCCTAGCTCAATATGTTACAGAGGGGCTGGATCTAGAGCACAAGGTTGCTCCATTGTTAGGCTACCCAGCAGACAGCCCCTGCACTGTAGCACCTCTTGTGCCCCAGCCAACCCCAGTCACTATCTACACATGTTTTGGTACATGGGACTACTCCATTGTAGGACAGTACTTGTCCTGGGCAGTATTATCCTACTGCAGTTAATTAATTTACTGCACTCTAATACAGGCACACGTGTAGATGTTGACACTTTACTGGAGAGTTAATCAGTCACCTCTGCAGTAAAGCACATGTACAGATTCACTGACTCCTCACTGGAACTGGGTGTTCTGGTCAAGAGTCCTGGGATCCTGCAAAAAATTATATGTGGATGAGGCACAGGGCAAACTGCTTTGGCTCCATGTCCTAGAGTGTAGAGCCACATTCATCATATGTGGCAGGCTGAGAGAGGGGACAACAGATGGATTCCTGGTGAGCTATTTGGGGCCCGTTTTGATGATGTATGCCAGACATTTAAGGCTGGTGATCATAGTATCATAGTAGCTAGAGTTGGAAGGGACCTAGGTAGATCATCTAGTCCGACCCCCTGCCTTGGCAGGAAAGAGCACCGGGGTCAGATGACCCCGGCAAGGTGCTTATCTAACTTCCTTTTAAAAATTCCCAGGCTAGGAGCCTGCACCACTTCCCCTGGAAGCCGGTTCCAGGCCCTAGCTGCCCTGACTGTGAAGTAGCGCCTCCTAATATCTAATCTAAACTTACCCTCCGCCAGCTTGTGACCGTTATTCCTGGTCACTCCTGGCAGCGCACGGGGGAACAGGGACTCCCCCAATACCCGCTGATCCCCCCTGACCAGTTTGTAGCAGGCCACAAGGTCCCCCCTTAACCTTCTCTTGTGGAGGCTAAACAGGTTCAGGTCCCGTAGCCTCTCCTCATAAGGCCTGCCCTGCTGACCCCTGATCATACGAGTGGCCCTCCTCTGGACTCTTTCCATATTGTCCACGTCCCTCTTGAAGTGTGGCGCCCAGAACTGGATGCAGTACTCCAGCTGCGGCCTGACCAGTGCCACATAGAGGGGGAGGATCACCTCCCTGGACCTGCTCGAGATGCATCTGTGGATGCATGACAGGGTACGGTTGGCCTTCTTGACTGCCTCCCCACACTGCCGGCCCATGTTCATCGTGGAGTCAATGACGACTCCAAGATCCTTTTCCGTCTCCGTGCTGGCAAGAGGGGAGTTCCCCAACCTGTAAGTGTGGTGCCGGTTCTTCCTCCCCATGTGCAACACCTTGCACTTATCAGTGTTAAACCCCATCCTATTCTCATCCGCCCACCGTTGCAACCTGTCAAGGTCAGCTTGTAGCCTATTGCACCCTTCTAGTGCACCCACATCCCCCCACATCTTAGTGTCATCAGCAAACTTGAACAGGGTGCTTTCTACCCCCTCATCCAAGTCACTGATGAAGATGTTGAACAGTGCGGGCCCGAGGACCGAGCCCTGCGGAACCCCACTGCCCACGTCCTTCCAGGTCGAGAAGAACCCATCCACTACCACCCTCTGGGTGCGGCCCTCTAACCAGTTGGCGACCCATTTGACCGTGTGGGCATCGACACCACAATCTCCCAGCTTTTTGATGAGGACAGGGTGAGAGACAGTGTCGAAAGCCTTCCGGAAGTCCAGAAAGACTACATCCACAGCAACCCCTGCGTCTAATGATTTGGTGACCTGATCGTAAAAGGCCACCAGGTTGGTCTGACAAGACCTGCCACTGATGAACCCATGTTGGTTGCCCCTGAGCATGCATTCCCCCGCAAGGCCCTCCTGGATGTGTGCCAGGAGAATTTTTTCAAAGAGCTTACCCGGGATTGAGGTAAGACTAACTGGCCTGTAATTTCCCGGGTCCTCTTTTTTTCCCTTTTTTAAGATAGGGACCACATTGGCCCTCTTCCAGTCCTCCGGAACCTCACCAGAGCACCACGAGTGCTCATAGAGCCGCGCCAGGGGTCCCGCAATGACCTCGGCCAGTTCCTGTAGAACTCGAGGGTGAAGATCGTCCGGACCAGCGGACTTGAACACATCCAGCCTCTCCAGAAGTACCCTAACTAACTCCTCGCTAACCCCTGGCCCAGGCGTGTCTCTCCCGGGGCCCGAGGGGGGCCCAGCAGGGAGGTGGCTGAACTGGTCCCTACTTAGGAAGACAGAGGCATAGAAATCGTTAAATATGTTAGCTTTGTCATCTGGCGTGATGACTAAGTTGCCCATCGTGTCCTGCAGGGGCCCCACATTACCCGGGACCCTCTTTTTACCCCCTATGTATTTGAAGAAGGACTTCTTATTGTCCCCAATCCGGAAAGCTAGTCCTATCTCCATCTCTGCCTTGGCCCTCCTGACTGCCCCCCTACATCCTCGGGCGACTGTAACATAGTCCTTCTTGGTGATGACCCCATCTCTCCATTGGGTGTATGCCTCCCTTTTAGCAAGGAGACATTCCCAGATGCTCTTAGTGAGCCATGGGGGTTTATGTGCCCTCCTGCTCCCTTTGACCCTTGTTGGGATTACCTCCCTTTGGGCATGGAGGATCGTCTCCTTAAGGAGCAACCACTCCCCTTCGACATCTGATTCCCTTCCCCTCTGGGTCCTCAGCGCTTCCCCAACGATCCTCCTTAGCTTGTTGAAATCAGCCCTCCTAAAGTCTAGGGCTGTTGCCTTGCTGCAGCCCTTTGCCACCTTATGCTGGATGGTGAATTCCAGCAAACGATGATCACTGTCTCCCAGGTGGCCCATCACCCGCAGCCCCCTCACCAGGTCATCACCCGTGGCCAGCACCAGGTCCAACAAGGCGTCTCCCCTGGTGCGACTGTGCACCTCCTGGGTTAGATGGAAGTCCTGCACTCTGGCTAAGAACCGACGTGAGTGATCAGACTTGGCTGACTGCTCCTCCCAGCAGATGTCTGGGAAGTTCAGGTCCCCCATGATGACCACATCCTTAGCCCTCACTGCCTCTGTGAGCTGACCTAAGAATTCCTGGTTGAGCTCTTCTCCCTGGTTGGGAGGTCTATAGTAGACTCCCACCGTTAAGTCTCTCTCCCCTGGACTGCCTTTTACTCTAACCCAGAGCACCTCAGAGTGCCCCCCCTCTACCCCCTTGCTGATTAACGAGGAAGTATATTCCTCCTTGATGTAGAGTGCTACTCCTCCACCTTTCCTTCCTATCCTGTCCCTCCTGTATAGCCTATAGCCTTTGACACTCACCGCCCAGTCATGCGATGAGTCCCACCACGTTTCTGTGATCCCTACTATGTCAGGGCTGGTGACAGCTAGGAGGAGGGCAAGTTCCTCCTGCTTCTTCCCCATACTTCGAGCATTCGTGTAGAGGCATTTGAGGCCTCCAACGGTTGTGCCCACTGACCCCCTAGTCTCAGCAATGCCCCGTCCCCCATCACTTACCTGTTTCTCCCTTTTGACCATTGGTCTGGGCTCGCTGGCTGTTGCTGGGCCTGGTAGTTCATTGTCTCCTCCGCCCTCATCTTCCCCCTCCCCCGACGAGCCTAGTTTAAAGCCCGCCAAAGGAGGTTCACCAACCTGGAAGAGAACACACGCTTACCTTTAGGGGAAAGGTGGAGCCCATCCCATCCCAGCATGTCTCTCATCACGATGTGCCGGTCATGGCTGAGGAAGCCAAAGCCCGCCTCGAAGCACCATTCCTGTAGCCTCCAGTTGGTCTCCGCTATGCACATCTCGTGGCGTCTGCCTCGACCGCTCACTGGCAGGATGGAAGAGAAGACCGCCTGTGCGCCCATCTCCCTCAGCACGCCTCCCAGAGCATGGTAGTCCTCCATCAGGCGATCAGGGGCTCTCCTGGCCGCATCGTTAGTACCCACATGGACAAGGACCATGGGGTAATAATCGGTGGGCTGGATGATGGACTGGAGCATCCCCTTCACATCCTGAATCTTCGCTCCGGGCAGGCAGTAGACCTCACGTGCTGAGGGATCCTGGCGACAGATGGGGCCCTCCGTACCTCTCAGGATGGAGTCACCAATCACGATGACGCGACGCTTCCTCCTCTTAGGCCTCTTGACTCCCGCCGCCCGCACAGGACATTCTGTGCGCAAAGTCTCCTCCCTGGTGTCTTCCACTGCTCCCTCCTCCTCCAGGGCTGCCAGGGCCTCATATCTGTTCTCCACATGGAGAGGAGGAACTGGTGCCGCAACATGGTTAATAGCCCTGGCGCGGGAGACCGTCTGCCACTCAGCAGTGGAGGGCTCATCCCGGGCTGCCCTCTCCTCTGTCGTACCACCCTGCAGAGAAAGAAAATACCTATCAATTTCCCCCTCTGCCTCACAGATTCCCCTCAGCCTGCTAACCTCCTCCAGGAGCTCCCACACCCGTTCCTCCAGGGTCCTAAGGCGGATACCTACAGGACAGGTGCAGGAGTCCCCAGTCCCTGCCCCCCCAGACCTTGCCGGGCAGTTCCCACAGGCCAGGGGGTTGGAGGACGGCAGCCCCCCCGAGGGCTCCATCTGGGTGGAGGCCTCGGACAAGCCCCGGGAAGGCCGCGCCCCCCGGGCAGGGGCCCTGGCAGAACTCTGTGTCGACACCATCGCAGGAGTTGCTGCCCTTACTAGCAGAGCAGGGGTCAGCCTCTGGGCCCCGCCTGCTCACCCACTGGCACGAACGCCGCCGCAAACGCCGGCACGCTCTTACAGACCGCGCCTGTTTGCGCGCTCTGTTCACGCGGCTCGGGAGCGTGGCTCCCTACCGGCTTGGCTAAGAGGGACCCGGGGGGCTTCCCCTCCGGATCCGGCTCAGCTGCGCCGGCCCCTCAGTCCCTCAGCCCCACTTACCTTAGGGGGATCAGCTGCTGCTGCCCCCTCAGCTGCTCCGCTCGCCGCCGCCGCTGCTACTGCTGCGCTCTCCTCCGCTCCGGGTCCAGAAAGGAGGCACACGTGTGGGAAGGACACACGTGCGCCTGTGTCCCTCTTCTCCCCACTGCTCCTGACCTCCAAGTGCCGGAAGCTACGTCAAACCGCCGTTTATAAAAGGATGAGACAACAGTCATTGGAAATGGGAAAGAAAGATGCAGCTCAGCTATGGGAGTGAAGAAGAAATCAAAATGTATTCAGTGTAGCACAATGAGCACTACTATATATCTTATCCAGATAGGCTGCACTAACCTATTGTTGTGGTGGGTTCCCATCAGCATATCAAAAGGGGAGGGTGTCAAGACTGGCTCTGGCCCTCCTGGTGCTGGTCTGGTATTGCTGTACCACCAGACCTGTGCCAGTTCCCTGTGGAGAGAACAGCCACCCATTATTTTTAAGCTCTCCTCCACCCCCACCCAAAGTTCCCATCAACATTTTTGGCACCAGGGGAGGGTGTCAGAGGTAGCTCTGGCCTCTCCAAGTGCTGGCCTGGTATTGCAATACCTCTGGGCCTGGTACTCATTCCCTCTTGGGAGAGCAAGTGGGCTACACACACAAAAAATAAGGCTCCCACAGTATGTTTACCCGATATGGACTATATGTTTCATAGTCATGCTCATTGTTGGCTGCTTTTAATCAACTTTGTAGCTGATTTCCACTACTGAGCACATGCTGCTTTTGGCAGCCGTTTAATGATAGATAATGTATTGAATGAGGTTTCTTGTACACAAATGTAAGCCCTCATTTTATATATGAATAAATAGAATATCTCTCTCCCTCTTTTCAACTGTGTCTAAATATTTTGGCCTAAACCTATAAGGATTTTTCTGATACTGGTTTAGCTATGTTGTCATTAAAAGGCAGAGCAAAGCTTCTATGCAGTCCAAAATCTTTCCTACTCAGTTCTCACTAACCATTTTGGAAAGCAGTAATTGGGCATCTGCTTATACCAGTGTCCCCAGACATGATGCCCAAATATACTATGCAGGAATATAAAAATATTATCATGCTCCCTCACTCTTCTGTGCAGGTTTATCATGTACAGAGGAATTATGGGAAAGTAGGACTGGAAGGAATCTTCAGAGGTCATCTGTTCTAGCCCCCTCCCTATCCAAACCATCCTACGCAAATCCATTGTTTAACCTATTAGTAAAATTACAGTCAACCCTGACAATTTCAAAACCTAACACCTAACCTGCCCCATGCAGCCCATGGCAGCCCACATCCTTTTGCTGCAAAGTTTATTAAAATATACTTTAGAGGTCCAAGGAAGAGGACCATGGCCCTCCCTCTTTCCTCCACCAATCTGACCATGGTGTAAAATTCCTCCCTGACCCCAGCTTTGATGATCAATCTGACCCTGACCTCTGTAGTCTGAGTCAGGGGGGTTGTAGGCTCTAAAGATAAGGTGTGGGATCAACAGATTTCCCAATTCTCCATCTATTTATAGGCTACATCTAGCCATAGAAAACTTTTTTTTAAAGTAACTAAAGGATAAAAAGAAATTAAAGCAATGAAAGAAAAAATAGCTGAAACAATACAAAGGAAGGAGATCAGCCAGGTGCAACATCCCATGTTGGTCTTGTAAAATCAGTCACAAATAGGTCTAGTAAGCAGAAAATATATTCTTATTTTTAGTCTTAAGGGGCAAAATGTTGCTCTCACCATCTGACGCACCATTATTATAAATTAACATCTTTCATGCACTGAAGCCTTAATTCTATGATGTAGAGAATTTTAATTCGTCTAAGGGAAAAGCTGGGAGTAGAACAATAAGAAAGGCAGTTTACTTCATGTTCTAAGAAGCTTTAAAAGCTTGTTTAAACACCAGTTCTTTAACTTTTATAGTTAATCATCTTTTCTGCCGCTTGTGGTACAGCCCCACATCTGAAAATAAGAATAGACCTATCAAACACGTGCAGTGGTTAAGGGTGTGATCTGATTCCCACCTACTTCAAAGGCCTTTCAAATCAGGCCTTACCTGAATACCAAATAAATTAATAATGATTTGCCATTTGCTATAATATTGCCAAGAACATATAGTATCTCTTTTAGTGCATAATTATGAATTAAACCCTTATTAATGCCCCCTTACCTTTCAAGTTTCCTTGGCACCTTTATGACTTTCTAAATGACCCTATTTCATTTAAAAAGCAGTTATCTATTAATATCCGATATTCTCTCTCTCATGTTAAGAAATAAATCTTTTCTATTGTAGTTTGCACTGATACCATTTAAAACTTATGCGTTTGGGCTGGCCTGTCTTTAGATGGAAGAACAATAGGCTTAAAAGCTTTCTTTCCATTTTTAATTAAAAATGTTAAATGAGAAAAGCTAGTGGGAAATTATGGCTTTGCAAAAGGATTTTATAAAGCCTTTGTTATGTGACACTAAAGCACAAAAAATATAAAGTAATAGAATAAAAATATTTGACGGTTTCTTGAACTGTTTTGTACAGCTGAGGCACAGACTCAAGCAAGTGATATGTCCCAGGAAATCTAAGAACCTTCACTGGCATGCAGAGAATACCCGTGTCTTGCCTCAGTGGGCTTTAAAACACGGGAGCTTGCACAATGGTCAGGATGAGTATTTGCACCACAGGTGCAAATTTAATTTAAATGTAATTTAACTAGGGTGAGATGAAAAAGAAGGCTAAGAAGGAAGCACATTGTCAAATATTCTTTTAAAGTGAAATCTGGTTTGAAGCGGTTCAGGATGTTAAGAATATCAGAAATGTCCCTGGCAGAGACAAATTAATGGGTACAACATAAGTAAAACAATAAAAAAGTGCCCGGTAAATATGTAGTGATCCCACTACAAGCTTGTCAGAATTCAGCACTAAAAGAATGGACCACTAGGGTTAAATGTTTTGGGTTAGGAGCCACTGGAATTTCCCAATTCTCAGTTACACCTTACATGCAGTGAAAGTCCTTAGGAACCTAAGTAAATGCCAGAAAAGTCCTTAAATGCTCAGTTTTTCAATGGGTGGCACACGCAAACCACTTAGTTTAGACAGTACCAAGCTGTTTAGTCATGCTCAAGTTTTGTTGAGGTTCCAAGACTAGGCATTCATTCACTTAACTTATTTGCAGGGCCGAGTCTAGTTCTTGTTATCAGAACATATCTACTAGATCAAGCCCCACACAGATACAAATTGGTGATACATTTTTCAAGCAAGACTATACGTTCAAGAGTCTGATGGTTACAGCACTCACCTAAGATGCCAAAGACCTGTTTTCAGTCCTCATGAACTTGCAGCAGGAACTAGAATTAATATTAGGAAACTGTTTTAACAAGCATGCTACTTGTTTTATGTGGCAGTTCTTCCACTTCTGATAAACATATTTAATATTTATGGGAGCAGAGATTGGAACCCAAGACTCTTGGCAACTATTATGGTGCAATTAATGTGTTAATCACACCATAAATAGTAACAGTGCTACGTGTTTGGCCAATTTATCATGGCATAATGTGGCAAACCAGCCGCAGAGTATTTCCATAAAAAAATGTGGAACATTTGTACAGCATGGAATGTTTGTATGGTGCCATAAATTGAACATATGGCACCCCCATGCTGATGGTGACAATAATCAGCGATTGCCAGCATTGGCATGGGAATGGAGGTCAGCACCAAGACCAAGATAGCCTTTGTCCCAGTGCCAAAAATTGGCTGCCAGGAGAGAAGAATACAAAGCTCCATGGCAGGGGGAACCAAGGAGTCCAGCCACTGGGAACCTGGCAACCCCTAAGCCTGGCAGCCTTTCCTGCCTTGTGTCCTGGCTCCAACAGCTCTGGGTCTCAAACACACCTGGAACTGTTGTGTCCAGAGCTGTTGAGCACAGGTGAGTTTGAGACCTGGATCTATCTTGGCCAGATCTGATAATCAGCTGATTGGTCAATTCAAACTCCAAGCTCCCTGGAAATTCAGACAGGACTGTTGGACCCAACCCTGACAGTTTCGGATCTAGTTCAAGACCTGGGGATATTGAAGTCAGGTCTCAAAATCAGCTGATTGTCAGGATCCACCCTGACAGCTGGGGGGGGGTGGTTTCTGGGTAATCCTGATGATTTTCAGACCTGGGTCTGGAACCTGCAGGGGACTGAGTGCAAACCTGGATCTAGGATAGACCCACTCCTGGACTGATCAGCAGAACTGAGTTGGGAGCAGCTCAGCAGTGATGCAACTGAGATTGGAGGAACTGTATGCACTATCTAGCATGATCAGATCCATGATGTTTGGGATGCAGCCAATCATACCATTGTTTGAACATCCAAGTCTCCCATATCTGCAGAAGCTCCCCCACTGTTAGGTTATCAAGTCAACCCCACACTCATTTTCTCTTTTACTAATCCAGATGATTTAAAAGTGGCGAAGAAGTCACTGAAAGTATTTTGTAAGAAAAAGTGGTGGTGATGTTACCGTGCCAGGCTATGGGTTTCGTTGTAGCATTTCTGTGTTAATGGTGCTCATATTGTTATAATGTTGCATGTCTCTGTTTCCCTCAAAGCCAGTACATGGAAAAAGTATGGGTTAAAAAGACAGGGAAGCAAGAGATCTGTATTTTTGAGGGACAAAGGGAGATGAACTTCTAGCAGCCAAAGAAACTGGAATAGTTTTGTTGAAACATCAACAAAGGTAAAAGTGATAGACACATCAGCCAAAGTAAGATGGAAGAGGACTGAGATAAAAGTAACAGTGGGAAGAACAGGGTGGAGAAAGACAATGTCTTCTGGAGAGAGAAGAGTCTGGAGCAAGAAGGGAGTTTTGAGGGCTTTGGGCTTGGAAAAGACTGAAAAGGCAACAGTTAAGTACGTTTGGGGGTACTCAGGGCTGTGTGAGCTGGATTGAGGACTACTGCTTAACCTATTTGGAGGGAAAAGAGAACCTCTGGCTGTGTGGCTTTTGCCCCAGTAAAGACCCTTACTAAAGAGACTGTCTGCTCTGCTCCTTAGAACTTTACATTGGGCTAGGTCTTTCCAACAAGAGGCGAAATCCCTCCCTTAAGACCAGAACTGGATGGTAGCTCTTTGGCACGGGGACACAGAGAAAGGGGGAGTGACGGATCAAAAGGCCAGGTTTTGTCAGTGGGGAGCAGCCTTAGCCATCTTCAGGGGAAATACTCTCAGAGTCCAAAGCTGCAGTGGTCCCAAGCAAGCAAGCAACCCCTCTTCACAGAGGACACTCCATGACCATTATAAAACCCAGATTTATTTCTTAATGTGCTATTTAAGATAGCAGTTCTCATTAATTACATTTTAAGTACTCCATGAAGAATCTTCTAGCTTAGAAAGTATTTTTTTAGCTATTTCCTAATTAACTAAATATTAGACAATTACCCCTTTCTTCATTAATGCAGGTTTTTGTTTGTTTTTTTACACTGAAGTTCAACATGCTAAACCACCTGTCTGGAAAATAATATTTCTTGATATTTTAGTTCAACCAGAAGAAACATGTCACCTCTGCAGAACTCTTACGTCCAACACTGAAATGGTTCAGATTTAAATTATTCTAGATATACCAATCACGGTTGCTCAGATATAATTCAGTTGCACCAATATTTGCTCCCAGAAAAAGAACAAAATCTCAAATGTAAAGGTGTTTTAGAACTTTGCTCCTATTTCAAAATGGTCATTTAGAACTATTGGATGGATTGAATGGAACCTTAAACTGCACCACTGGATAAATTTAATATGAAATTTGATATCTGCCATGTGTCAGGTATTTTTTTGCAAAAATCTTGTTGGTCTAATAGAAGATATGACCTTTACCTTGAGCCCAAATTGCTTTTTCCTCTAGATCCAATACAGTGGATACCTGACACATGGAAGCTATCAAATTTTAGCCATTTAAAAAAAATAAAATTCTCATATTCTCCCAACAGGGAAGCAACTATGACCACCTGAAATACTGTTCCTGTCTTTGTTCAAGCTAATTTGCATCATCACAGAACCACACAAGAGAGGTGACAGACTCTTTAACAAATAAGACCTGTCTGCCCAGAGGAATTTTCCATCTATTGACTCCTCTGTGAAATCCTATGAAATATGAACTTTCATTTAAGCCCAGGAGAACTTTAACAATCTTTTGTCCAATGCCTGATGAAGGGTCTTTGTGCTCCAAAGCTTGCAATTAAAGACAAATTTTGCAAAAATCTTGTTGGTCTAATAAAAAAAAATATCACCTCTATCATGATCCCAGATTGCTTTTTCCCCCTAGACCAATATAGCTAAAACCTGGATACTTGATTTTAGCAAGGCTTTTGATACAGTCTCCCACAACATTCTTGCAAACAAGCTAAGGAAGTATGGGCTGGATGAGTGGACCATAAGGTGGATATAAAACTGGCTAGAGCATCAGGCTGAGAGAGTAGTAATCAATGGCTCTATGTCTAGTTGGTGGCTGGTATCAAGTGGAGTGCCCCAGGGGTCAGTCCTGAGACCGGTTTTGTTCAATGTCTTCATCAGTGACCTGGAAGATGGCACAGAGTGCTCCCTCAGCAAGTTTTCAGATGACACCAAGCTGTCGGGAGTAGTTGATATGCTGGAGGGTAGGGCTAGGATTCAAAGTGACTTAGACAAATTGGAGGATTGGGTCAAAAGGAATCTCATGAGGTTCAATAAGGACAAGTGCAAAGTCTTGCACTTAAGATGAAACAACCCCATACACCAGTACCAGTACAGGCTCTAAGCCTCATTGAGATACAAAAACAATGTGCTCCTCTGCCTAGCTTTCCTAAGGAGTTCAATGTGGTGGCCTTACTTCAGAATTTACCGAACTGATCAGGCTACACAAAAAATGCACTGGTAGCCACCACAAAAAACAACAAATAAACAAACAAAAACAAACAAAAAAGGATCATCATTGCCATGGTGCCTTTGTTAGAAAAGGACTTACACAAACGCTGTAGGAGACCCAGGTTTAAATTCCCTCCTGTGTCTGAGGGCACACAAACTTGCATCGCCCTGCTCCCTGGAGAAGGCTATATCATACATATCTTTCTCTTTTCCTTCCTAAACCCATTCCAGAGCCCCATGCAAAATAAAGTACTATCCCAGAATGACTACTGTACCAAAGCAAGGACTTTTCAGGGGAAGAGGTAGACAGGATTAAAGGTAATCCATGACCATAATATTCTAGTTAACTTATCTTGTACTGAGGAAGCATCTTTTTTAAGTATCCACGGGTATTCATCAGAATTAAAACCCCTGATCTGCTTAGCTGAGTCTTATTTTACGTACTTGTGAACAGCCAAGCAAGGCTTTTTTTCCTTGAAATGAATGATTATAGGAAATAACAATTGCTACAAATTCTTTTTTTGGTTTGTTCATAACTGATATAATGTTTATTTTGGAAGTGTTCATTATATCTGTAGCATGTAGTCAGTAATGCATGGAATACAAATAAGAACAATCAGAAAAGATCCATGACATGCAATTTCAGGAGACAGCAAAATGACTACACTTATGGCACCAGGCAATTAGCACATACCTTCTGTGCAGAAGTTCAAGTATCTGGGGTCCACTGTGCAAGAAAATACTAAAGAAAAAAGAATCATTGATTCTATTTCTAGATCTAGCAGTGGAGAAATTAGCTGAGGTAAGTGTTGAATTATGGTCAACCGATGCTGGATCCAAAAAAAAAATTCCATTAAGTAGAACTGAGTACAATATAATGCGACTAAACCTGATCAGAAATTTTGCAACAAAACATATATTGTGAGAAAGATCAATCCATCAGAACATTCCACTTTTAGTAAAACTTTAATTGAAGTTTTAAAAAAATATTTTTTCTTCAGTAAAACCTTTTGAGAATGATTCTGAATTTGAGAATTCAAATTTGTGATCAAAACATGAAGGAGTGATAACACAAAATGTTGGAAACCCAAGGTCTGCAGTGAAATGACATTTTCTGTGAAACAAATTGCTTGTTTTCCAGTAACCTTTACTCAGGGCATCAAGATACAAAGATGAATGCAGTAGAAACTACAACGTGTTTGCAAAAAAACTGCTTTTGAATAAGGGGATCTAGCAAAAGAATAGGCAAAAATTTTGGTCTAGTCACAAATTATTTATTTACAGATAGAAAAAAAGGACGATGTGCTATAAAATTATTCACAGTGTGTTTTGTTCCACTGAAGTGCCAAGTATGCTCTTGTCTGTACACTTTTATTTGTTCAAAACTGATAAATAGTAGGAACAGCAAAAATAAATGCACTAGGCAAAGCATATGTGGAAAATAGGTTAAATAAGAAATAATTGGCATCATTGTTTAATATGTCCTAGAATGAGAAGAATTTTAGATCTGTAAGAAGAGTAGCCAGTTTTAATCTTTGTTGCTGAAGACTGACATGTTGCCAATCAGAAATTTGGGTTGCTAATTAGTAATAACAAGAGCAAAGCAAAGTTAAACCTTTCACATCCTGCCTCTTCTGTGAATGAATGCTATTTATGATTTATTCTGCTATTAATCCAAATTAAAAAAAAAGAAGAATATATTTGCTGCTTCATGATGAAAAAGTGACCACAACTGGGAGAACTTGAAACAAATAATTTGGCCCAGAAGGGGCATTTATTTCAAGAAAAAATAATTAAAACTATTGACAAAGAAAAAAAAGCTGAGCAAATTCTAAAAATTTCAGAGTGGGAAAAATAAAATTTGAATGAGTTTTATAGGTCAGGTGATAGTTTGAACTTAAGAATTTTGTAGAAGTTTGAAAAATATATTTTGTCCATATAAAAGAAAATATACAGGAAAAAGGAGGAAGCAGGGCTTGCAATAATAAGATTGCAAGTTTTCTTTTTCTTTTTAGAATAGTAGCTTATTTCAAAAGATAACCCAAGGTCTATACTAATCCAAATAAATCATTTTGTTTTGTTTCGTGTTGCTTTAAGAAAGGAACTGTAGAATTCAAGGCCAGACGTGCACTGTTCACATATTAAACAGTACTGTGTTCTGAATTCCTTATTTTAATAACATTAGACTCAGTTTCTCAGCTGTTATGCAGCTACACAGGCACTATGAAGCAGTTCTTCATAAATCCCTCCTAATCCTAGATAGCAAACTGGTCAATCACTGGGGAGAAGTCTGAGGTCAGCTGCCAAAACCTCTAAAAGCAGTTCTTGTGGAGGGTATTAGCCTTTCTCCCAGAAGCATCCCTTCAATGAAAAGGAAGTATAAGAGCCAGCAGTCTCTAAACAGAGAGAATCCTCGAGACCAGATCTGCAGGCTTTCTTACTGCTGTGTGCCTAGAGTGGGACAAGTAGGCACTGGCAGAGTCTGAAATCAGTTTATGACAATGCACAGGAATTTGTGTGGCTGAGACATGGACCCCTTCCTATTTCCCGGTTCTACCCCAATAGGAAGAAACCAGAATGGTTCTCTCTGCTAAGCTGTAATCGGAGTTAGTATTTTGCCGGGTTTTTTAAATTTTTTTATTTTTTTTTTGTGTGATTTATTTAAAGAAATATTTATTTCCATTTTAGCTGTGTATGTCGTACAACTACTGGCCATGAAAATAATCAGTTTAATGGCACTAGAGATTTCTTCTATTTTTTCAGTACTATTTGAAAGCAGATAATACTTTAGACTTACAATATTTGCAGAAAGTTGCATTCTACCACAAGTGGAATGGAAGTTCTTCAGAGTATAATTATTTTGGTAGACCTAGAGGATAACAAAGAATATAACCCCTCCTTTATTAGGCACCACACAAAGAATAGAATACAGACCCTGCCAGAGAAAGATTTCAGTGTAAATAGACAAGATTAACATAAGGCAGGAGGAAGGTTACAGAACATAAGCTGTATGATGATTAGAACAAGACATTTATTCACACTTAGGAGGAAGAGATAAGCAAAACCTTGGAAGCATTAACACTTCAAACACTATACCTATATGTGTCAAACACTATGAACACATGGAATATATTTTTGAAAGAGTTCCCTGCTACAAATATTATGCATCATTAGGCTCATTTCTGATGAATGCTAAATTCTTAATGCCTACTGGACCTAACAGGAGGCTAGGATTAACACCTCTGTTTTTCTCTTAACTTCATTAGCAGTAGGCTTGGACCCTAAATTTACAAGGGAAATCTAAAGATTTAAGTTAGACAGAGCATCTTGCTACTACATAGCACTCTACAAACATCTTTCTAGTCACAAAGTGTTATGCAAATATCTAGCAATGTTCTCAATACTTATGCAATACATAGGACTTTCACTTAACAGACAGCACCCCTTTCTTCTATTCCCTTAGTGATGCTATGAACCCACCTATCCAGCGAGAGGGGAGTCTGTTAAAATAAGGCTCACAGTGGTCATGGAAATGCACCTTTACAGAAAACACACAATGTGGTCATATATTCATCAATGTAATACTCTATAGCAAAAAAACAAGTTTGGCCAGAAGGTTTTCCCTTACTGAGAAGTTAGTTGAGCACGTAACAGTCAAGTCCATTCAGTTCAGACATTTTGGCTTTGCCCTAACAGTGGCCCTATTATGTAACTAATGTTAGCCTGCTACGTAACCATTCAGTACAGATCTGTCACTTTCATCATGGATAGCAACATTTTAATAACAAAGAACTACCTGAAACTGGAATGAACAAAGATAAGTACATCTTCCTAACATGATGGTAATTTTCCAATAGCTACCTTTTCAAGGGCACCTCACCATCATGTTACAGGAACATCTATTGAGTGCTATCCAGTCAGGGCTTTTTGGCCGTCACAGTGATTTAGAAGATCACACAGCAGGTGAGAAGTACAGCTGGGATCAGCACTCATGACGAGTTCCTGATTGTCTCATCCCACTATGTCTTCCAGCTTCTGGTACATATTTTTTCTAAAAACAGACATTTATGAATGACCTCTCTCGGGATCCAACCTTCAGTTCTAGAACAACGTAACTGATGAAGTGTAAGGTGCTAGTAACTCAGCAGCACAAGTTGTGTCTGTCATCCTCCGCTGTTGCTTTCCTAAATTAATCTTTTAAATTAATATACACATTCATTTAGTTGTGGTCAAGTGAATAATATACATTCCTATTTTGGCAATAATTTCTGAGAGAAACAAATCTAAAACTTTCCCTTAACCAGAAAGATCTGGCAATGCCAAAAAATGCAGAATCCATACCTTTGACCTTACTTATGAATTCATTTGCTAGTAAAATACAGCTCCATGACTGAGCTGTTCAAAATCACTTACACAAATTCTGAGCAGGGATATTTTTTGGAGCATCCCAGTTAAAGCGATAACTTTTCTGTCTTTGTTCAATCTGAATGACCCAAAAAGCTTTAAAATTAAAGGATGGGGTGCCTGTTTAAACAGAAGAACATGCACTTGGGATTTTCAGGTTCTCAGTGCCTGAAGCTTACTATACAAATACAGCAAAGGGTATTAGTATGACTCACTGAATCTATAGTCAGGGTTATGAGTGTAGATGAATTATTAAGAAAAATATGTGTTGCTGGACTCCCAGGTTGCAGGCAGGTTATTAGTATCAAATGAGTTGAACTTGTCAACTTTACAGTTCTTTTTCAGTGGTGTTAAAGTTTAGAAATTTCAGAATATTCTATACAGATGTATTCTATATAGCTGCATGAGAATAGGTTGGCTTAAGGGTGTTTAACCACAGAAATGCTTTAGAGTATGGTAGTGTGTATATGGCCCTTTGTTGCCTATTTCATTAGGCACAAATTTCACACAGGCCTCTGATAGATGTTACACTTAAGACACGATTAATTGGTTAATCATGTCTTTAGTGACCTGTTGACAAGTTCAATCAATTCATAGGGTAATCAAATGAGGAATAAGCCACAAAGTTATTGCAATAAAGTATATATAACAACTTTGTGGCTGCTTCCTATTATGCCTTTAATTAAATGCATGGCCAGTGCCTTGCTGCTGGAACACACAGGAGCCTTTCAAGACTCCTGTGTGCTCCAGAGTCTGGGAAGCCCTATTAGCTAATGAGCGTTCCAGCTTCTGGAGCAGAAGGGAGTCTTCAGGACACAATACTCTGCCTGGGAACTTCAATCTGCCAGTGGGACTCCCAGCCACAGGAGAGTGGGGTGCATTCCTTTGGCTGTAAGCAAAGGTTATTATTTGCTGGTGTAGGTGAAACTTGGGCTCCCCTTGCACTGTCAATATGTCACAATGGAACTTTAATGCATATGTAATATGACAAGAAACATGATTGTTGGGACCCCACATCAAATCCCATCATGCCTTTATTTTCACATTTGTCAGAGGCCATACTTTCACAAAAATCCCCCCACCCCTCTTTTTGGTGATTATAAGAAATTAGTCTCGTTTAAGTGCTTAACAAGATATACTTTGCGGAACAACTGAACAGAACTTTCTGTACCATTAATAAGAAAATAATAGATTCCATGGTCCCATATGAACAGTTCTCCCAACCTCTATATCAGTTCTATTATACTAGTGGCTTCCAACCTCTGGTCTGCAGAATGCTAAGGATATGCAGACTATGTCTGAGGGGTCTGAAAAATATGACTATGATCTATCAAAAGTATGTGCATATCACATTTTCAGTTCAAAGGGGTTCCACACATGCATTTTAAATTTTCCAAGGGGGCCAGCAACTCTATTAGAAATTTTTAGGGGTCTGCAAATGAAAAAAAAAGTTGAAAACTGTGTTATACCAATAGCGTTAGTCAAAATATTTGTATGTATTATGATTTTTATTAAGTACTGTCATTTTTTTTTGTTAGTGAACTCAGTCCTTTTTCCTATACATTCATTCATTATCTCTAAGCTCACCAAATACTTTGTATCAATGATAATGAGTCATTTTTAATAGTTCACTTTCACTAAAAATTAAGAATCTCTGGGTTCACAATTCTGAATCACATAAAAAAAAAGACGACAAAGCCAAGCAAGACATTGTAGGACTTCAACTATTCAGATCTGAATCCAAGTTATCAGGGCTCAGTCGCAACTTATTTTCAGCTGCAGTTCATTCTTTAAAATAATTGTATTGGATAAAGAATGCTTAGGAGCCAATATTCAGAAGTTATTAAAATAAACAATAAACAAGTCATATACAGTGTAGTACTACAATGAGCCTGTTTCCAAGTATCCTGGTGATCCACTATGTAGCCCAGTGATAAAATATCTAGATACTTTGTAACAACATTTCATGTCCTTTGTTTAAGACTGATTACAGAAAGTGAAGGAAAGAGCATACACAAAGATTTCTTACTACAGATAATTGGTCACTTTGGTTGCTACTTCAAAATATTCCACTGCCATCTTTTAAAGGAAAAATAAATTAACTCAGCATGTCAACTATACAACTCAATGACTGTATGGTTCCTTCTTGCATTCAAAGACCCAGATTTCCTTGTATTCCAGGAATGATTGTTTCCATATAAGATTGAGGTGTATAGCCCTATTTCTCTTGGCAGCTACCTGGCTCCTTTTATTTCTGCATTTCCAAAGCCAATCCTACCAGACACATACTCTTGAATTTTGTCATGATTGGCATACTCATATGCATTGACTCAGCAGTGGATTAGGTAGGAAATTCCCTATTGGATATGCAGTGCCACATAGAATTTGTTTCCATTGTCAGATATCTTCCCCAGTCCCTGCAAAAGCATTCCATTGAGTTGGAGGGCCTGTGACAGCTAAGTGGTAATCTGGTCCATAGACTTTCGTGTTTTCTACTCCCACATGCTTATAAGAATAGCTGCAAATTTTAGAGTTCATATCTAAACAGACCTGAAAGTTTTATATTCTTTAAACTCTGAGAGTCTGAATATGGCAGGAAAATGAATGTAGAATACAGCTGGGAAACAGCAGTGTTCTGCTTTTACTTCCATTTCAACGTTTTGATGGAACATTGTTTCATTTTGAGTTTTGTTTCATTTTAAAAGCAGTATTTTGTTCCACTTTGTCAAAACAGTTTTGCTGTTTCAACATTTTCCCCATAAGCTATAATGGCTATAATGGGGAAGCACGAAACAGCCTATAACTTTGTCATTTCTTGCCTGATTCTGATGAAACTTGCAGGGATGGTAGCCCCTTCTGAGGGTATAGACCCTTACTCATTCAACCTCAGCCAGCTCACTGGCTGTTCAGCTCACTGCTCATCCAAATTCTACTGTGAATTCAGAAATTGCTGTGAATTGGTTAACACTGACTCCACCCCTACTGCTTGCTGGGTCAGAGAGAAATGGCAAATATTCTGTCAGCCATTACAGCATAATGTCTCTCCATGCTTCTATTCCAGTGAAGAAAAATCAGCTCCTCCACTTAAGACATGCATCCCAATTTTAGACGGCTGATTTTTACGAAAAAAAGGTATGTGTTGTGCGAGTAAATACAGTATGAACTATCAGGGGAAACTCTCTAGTCAAGTTTGATATACCTAGAAATGGGATCTGCATTTGATTACATTTGAAATTTCTATTCTTCCAACAGTATCATTGTTCTACATCTGCCTTGGGGTCCTTCCACCTCACCTACAAAATGGTGACCCCCAATTATTTCCCTGGCTTGCCTTGGAATGCTCCCAGTCATCAGCACTTTAAGCCAGGTTCTGAAAGGATCAAAATGAATATCCCCCTAAGAAGAGATAACTCTTTCAAAAATCGCAATTATTACTTTCTTTAGATCATTAAATCTTGTTAATATTCAAGTAATTGTCCCTTGAAATGTGACACTTTCAACATCCATTTCTAGAAACAAATGTCATAAGCAACTTGCTCCAAAACCCACAAACTTCCTTTTTGGAGAACATGTTTATCTTTAGGCTACACCTGTGATAAAGCAAATTAATCAAAAGCATTCATGACAGAGACTGATGTGTGGTTCTTCACATCGTTCATTAGTCTTCTTAAGGAGACTTTTTTTGTCCCCAAGAAAACACGCAAACTTGTTGTTCATTAGATAATGCATAAACTTGTGATAGCATCCCTGCACAGGCTTATTGGGTAAACAGTTTTATGCCCAAAGAGTGCCTCTTGTAAAAATAATACCAGGCAGTGACTTTGGAAGTAAAGGAGGTTATTCAGTAAGATTACTTCATGATCATAATCTCCCTATATTCTGAACTGCAACACATTGTAGTTCAAACCCATTTTATAACATCAATTAGTGTGGGCAAATTCCAGCCTCTGTTATGACTGCCTTGTACTACTCTGGTAGTACAGCCCACCTAACCAATGACCTGGAATTTCCTCTGGGTCTCAAAGAATTAGCAAAAAACAAATCACTAAAGATAGGGGAGAAAGAAGAAGTCATAGCCAGAAAAGTGATGTGGAAAAAATGTTTTTGTTATTTCCAACTTCTAAAATGTCCTCTAGGAAAGTGAGAGTAGATTGACTGAGCACTGCTAAATCCACAGAGTTTGCGAAGTGATTATGTCCAGATTAGCTATAGACGAAGCAGGTTCTGTACAACTTTTATAACCCTTATATTATTTCATTCACTGCATTATATCTCATTGCAACATTTTGAACTGCAACACAAAAAGGTAAATTATGTTGCTATGTGGACTATCTTGCACTAATCTTAGGGGTTTTGTTGTCAATCCTATAAATTAATTACCTGGAAGTACTACAGGAAGTGAAGGGGACAAATATCAGGTTGATATGTTGATAATACTCTCTCTGTAGAAAAGGAAAGACCCATAGATAGGAATTATTTAACAACCTATGAATCCTACCCACAAATATGAAGGCCTGGAAGAATAAACAGGGAAAAGTCATCCCCTCTAGAGCCATGAGTAGGGATTGTATATTTTGTACAGTTAGAAAAAAAAGTGGTATGTATGAGGCCAGTTTTTCCTTTTATAATTTTATTATGGATTTAGAGAGATGATTTCATGGAACTTTTCCTTTCTTCTTTTATAATGAAGATTCCCTGAGGCTTTTGAACATATGTTACTATTTTAAATTACCCTTTTTCCAGCAATAAAGCTCCTCAGTTTCTCAGGCCCTGCTAATGTATGGCATTAGAGTTATAACTAAGAGAAGTATTATGCTATTTATTCTATCCTATTTTATTGGAAGCATGGAAAAAAAAAAACACTATTTGACTGGAGCTAGTCAAGAATTTTTTTGACAAAATGAATTTTCTGTTGGAAAACAAGGGAAGTTTCAAATCAGAATAGCCAATATCCTGGAAAAGTACGTACTCTCCTACTATTTAGGAACTCACAGGTTCAAATCCCTGCTGTACATAATTCAGACAAAGTGCAATACATGTAATATGAGAGGCAAAGGTTTTTTGCGTGGTATCTTTTACTGGACCAACTGCATAGCTGAGATAAAGTTAGACAAGCTTTCAAATGCAAGACATTGTTCTTCAGGTGCATCCAAAAGCTTGTCTGATGTTATCCCAATGATGCAGTTGGTTCAATAAAAGATATCACCTAAAAAATCCTTGCTGCTCACATAATTCTGGACCATCATGACTGTGACATCACCCAAATACTACTACATGTAATATTCACACCACAAAGAGTGACAAATCATCTTTGGAAGAATATCAAAGAGGCATGTGTTCATAAGTATGCATTAATGTATGGATGTTGAAATCTTATTCAAACAAATATAATGACAGAAAATGAGGATGCTTGCGTAAAAAATATTAGTAAAATTTACTACAAGCTTGTGTTTAAAAGCTATTCATAGTATTCCAAAAAGTATTATCTTGGTTTATATTATTTAACATGATTTAGTACACTCAATTTTTGTTCTTCCAAGGTACCATATGATGCTTATCTTGGAAAACTGACTGAGAGCCACTAACATACATCATGGTTTTTACCTACAATAGCCAAAGGTTCAACCCCACACAATCTTTTTTAAAAATTCTTTAAGATAGAGAAGTCTGGCCTATGCTTTAGCACAGGGTTTAGCTCAGGCACAAGAAAAGGGGAGTATAATAAAGTTGTGTTTGATACTGCCTCAGCATTCCCTTGAGCAATTAAACAGACCCTTAATTGTCAAGGTGTGACAATTGTTAAGAGTATATTAACATAAATGCAGTTTCCAAACTGTACTAAGATCATGCATTGCTTATGCAGATGCCACAGCCATGTTAGAATATATATATGGAGTAAGTAACATCAGTAGGTTTCCCATTTCAAATGTATGTAACAGAACTGGTTATATATCAAGCTGAAATGAACAGCAATACTTGCTGAACCAATAAACACTAACAATGATTCAGCCATACTAATTACTATCATGTGATGCTAAACCTTCAAACAACTGGGAAATTATTTACAGCAAGATTATTCAAAGAGACAAAGCAATTTAAAAAGAAATGTATTGAAAGAATCATCCTTGTCATTAGCTACAGGTGTTTGTTGTACAAATGACTCAGCTTCATGGAAGTTCATTTCATGCAAAACACATTGATGTTTATCTCAACATAAATATGAAGCCACAAATGCAAAGTGTTCTGAATTGATATTGTGTTTTGTACTAAAGTTAATAATTGGACAGCTGCCAAGATTGACATCAAAATCAGACCATCTGTCAAAAAGGAAGCAATGTTATTTTTTTGTCAGCACTATCGTATTTCTATAATTGGCAGAACAAATTACAGCACTGTACCTCTGGTACATTAATAACAACCAACGGCTGAGGTTTAATTGTCTGAAAAAATGTAATACTGTCTAAAATGACACAAGTAGAATTGGGCCCAAAAGAGTTGCCAACACATTAATACTTAGGTTTTTGGGGGGGAGAGGGGAGGAGGGGGGATTGCAATGCTTACTTAAAAGGGGGAAAACAAAGATTCAGGAAAAGAAATCCTGAACTTATTTTTTCCAAATATCCATGCATATTTTCAATTGGAATTGAATTATTTCATTTTGATTACTTTGATTATTTTATTTTGTATTTTACCATTTACTATATTTTAGCATGTTTACTGTAAAACCAGCTGAACAGCCTGAGAGAAACTGGGGAGGGAGAAAGTATTGTGAAAACCATTAACTGCTTTGATTGACCACTAAATGTAACATCTCTCCAGTCTCTATTTTTACTGGGTGCATGTAGATGAAACAGGGACCCTAAATGAAGTGGTGGGTTTTAAAAAACACCGCTTCAATTTAGGGCTGATTAAAACCCTGTCTCATGCACACACCCTTCTGACTTACTTGCCCCTTCCAATGAGGAGGGAAGAGCAAGCTGCTGGCAGGCAGAGATGTCCCTGGGCTGCAGGGGGTGCTGGTGGTTTCCTCCATGGCAGCAGCTGCCCCTCCCCTGGCAGCACCCAGCTCAGAGGGTCCCAGGGGGCACCACAAGTGTGGAGGGAAGCATGGGTCCCTGCACAGCTCAGGCAGGCAGGCTCTGGGGTTGGGGAGAGCATTAGATAGTCATGAAGTGTCTTCAGTATATTTTATGAAGGTGTGGCATTGAGGTCCAAAAAATGAACAAAATTGCCAGGAAAATCAGCAACATAGAAAGGTGAAGAAGTGGCTATGCCAAGCAAGGTGAGGACAAGAACATGACTAAATCTCTATTGAGGGATTTTTTTTTTTTTTTATACTTTGCAGTGATAACAGAAGAGAAATTAACAGGACAGATACAAGATGGAAGTTGGGTTTTTAATGTTTTGCTTAGCTTGGGGGTGAAAATGAGAGGAAGCAGAAGCATTGTAGATAAATATGCTGAGGAATTGATTACTAAAAGCTAGGTTCTGTTGTCCAGCTGACTTGAGCTTGTTGCAAGATAAAGGTTCAGTTGATGAGCAAAGGGGATTTTAAACCCATTTTGCAATAGCAGCTACAGTGGGCAAATTCCAGCCTCTGTTATGACTGCCTTGTACTATTCTGGTAGTAAAGCCCAGTTAACCAATGACCTGGAGTTTCCCCTGGGAGACAGGAGAACTCCTGGCCAGAAAAGAGATGTGGACAAAATGATTTTGTTATTTCCAACTGCTAAAATGTCCTCTAGGAAAGTAAGAGTTGACTGATCGCTTCTAAATGGAGTTTACAAAGTGACTATGTCCAGATTAGCTATAGATTAAGCAGGTTCTGTAAAATTTTTATAACCATTCTATTATTTTATTCACTGTATTATATATCATCGCTAAACCCCAAATAATTTTTACCAGTTTCTTTTGCACTAACCACTACCCAATGTGTCAGTATTCTTACAATGCTGTTCATTCAGCTTATGGTATTTGCTCTAAAAAAATGTCTTTTAAAACTGTTGTTTTAAATACAAGTGATTCAGATTCTATATAGAATAATGAAGTATGTTCAAAAACATGCCATGACTCATTGTAGGACTGTCCTAACGATGCACAAGTTTTAGATTACAGGCTTAGTGATAGGTCAAATACCTATCAACAGTATCTGCCTAATGCCAGATCAAGTCAACAGACAAGAAAGAGGTTATACTAAAAAGTATCTGAAAGAATTGGTGAGAAGAGAGTATGATACTTCACTGCCTCCTTAAATTATATTCCTGTTCCTAGTGATGCTCTGATATTGCCTACCATTGAAAAACCTGATATAGGAATGTTTGCTACTGCAGTCCGTTTCCCACTAGATAGATAAGACCTCAGCCAATAAAAATAATGCCCAGGAGTGCCCTGCAAGTGTCAATTTATTTGACAGTATCATGTGTGTCACAGTATTACAGGCATTTTCAAATGGACAGATGGACACAGCTGTTGTTCTACATTTAATATGCTTACCAATTTCAAAAGTTTTTTTTAGTCAAATTGATCTATGCTGTTTGAGGACTATGCCCTTGGCCTGGGGCACATGTGATTCAGAAGAAAACATCACTTGTTAAGATGTGGTGTTTAAGTTCTATGTATCTATCCTGTTCAAACCTAGATTGTTAGGAGTATTACATGTCTTTCTGTGGGCTCTGATACAGACCTGCATTTTATTCAATGAAGTACGGCCACACTAAACTCAGAAGTATGCTGAAAATGAAATAATCAATTGTTTCTCCACTGAAGAGCTCAACCGCTCTAGGAATTCTGGTCTAACACTCTGTCTACAAGCCCACAGAATTCAGTATTGGCTGTAAAATTCAAGCTCTCTTTTTGTACCTGCAGCTTGCGGATACAAAAACTTGCAAATGAAATTTTGCACCGAACTATGTTACTGAACTAATGCATCTTTGAAATAACCTACCTTCCAAAATTGCTTATCTACACAATTCAAGGATAAAAAAATTGAAGTGGTATTTGAGGAACTGACTTTTCATTCTTTGAGATGTTTAACAATATACAATGCCCTTCTCCATAACGCTTTTCTCAAATAAACCATTTATGCTCACTTTCAAGCCTATCCCAATCCCTACTTATGTCTGTGGAGTAATCACAGAATTCTGATGCTCCACACCAACTGGAGAGGACTAGCAGACTCTATTGGGGGACAATAATGAAGGTTGGACAGTCCCTGCAGAGGGACCAGATTACAACCTACACTATGACTCTGTGGGTGCATCTACACGTAATGCTACATTGCCATAGCAATGCACTATGGCGACATAGCACTGGCAGTCTCAAACTGTGAAGCTGCAGCCACATTGCCGTAGTAACATGCTATAATGGAGGGAGCAGATTGTTACAGCGCTGTAGCAGATAAAAATAACTGCAGAAGGAAGTACAAAATGACGGCACAGTAACAAAGATGCCAGGTGTGTGTGCATATCACACTACAGTCATCTCCGTTTCATGATCAAGATGTTAACTCTTACTTCCAAATTTGCCCATGACTGCCTTTTTAATTCTCAAACAAGCACCTTCATGTTTTATTCCAGGCTGTGTGTTAGGAAGAAGCTGCTCACAAATATCTACAAGGTCTCCTCATTATCATTTTTCCATATAATGAATGATGATATGTAGTTCTGTTAAATATGTGTAAGTCTCCAACAACCATGCCTAGCTTCCATCCAGGAACTAAATTCATCAGTAGGGAAAGGAAAGCTTCTATTTAAGAAACACTGTACAATATTGCACTCTATAATATTACCTGAAATATGGTGTTCTAATCACACTGTAGGAGATGAGCAGCACCAGAGTTAGCCTGATACAGAAGTTCAGCAGAGTTGCTGAGACCTAACTAGATTCATGCCAGGAGTTAAGATTGGGAGCATTACATGTAAATAACTGCCAGGTATGTGTTTGAAGGTTGTCCCAACAACCAGTATAGACATACTTCTTATAACATACTCTGTTCAATCCTGCTGTACTTGTTTTTTTGCAAATTTCCCATTTGAATTCACCTTACCTGAACCTGGGATATTAGATGAGAGAGACAGTATTCCAGACCAGGTAGTTTGGGTAAATGTAATAACTTTTATTAGATCAACTAAACAGCTGGAAAAATTGTTCTTTGCAAGCTTTCAGGCACAAACACCCTCCTTCAGGCACAGGGAGTCTGCTGCCCGTGACCAGGGCAGTTCTCAGGCAGCCATGGCCTTCACAAGAAAGTCTGTATTTGCAGCCCAGAGCTGACTGAGGACTGCCCAAAACAGTACAGTCCCCTGCCACCTCCAAGCTACACATACATCCCTGAGCAGCCTGGGGCTGGCTGGGAACTGTCCTAGTTAGGGTCAGGTCCCAGTCAGCTCCAGGCTGGGCAAGGAACTCTTTCTGTGCAGGAAGATCCCAGCCCTTGCTCCATGACTACAGTTGCAATTGCAGAGTGGGGGCTGGGAACAAGCTCCCAGACCTTGCTCCACAATCACAATCAGGCATGTAGGGTTGGGGGTGAGGAGCTTGTTTGCCTCCAGCTCCATGAGGAGGAGGGAAACAAGCTCTCCAGCCTGCTGTGCCCCCCCCCCGCACCAGTTCCATGATTGCAGACCTGAGCAGTAACAGGCTCCCCTGCCCCCACCAGGAGGCAGCTCCCAAGAATTGCCCAGTCCACAGTCATAGGGCTCAGGATTGGAGACCCTTATCTCCCAGGAGCGATTCTGTGATGGCGGGGCCCCTGCTGGGAGACATTGCTGTGAGATAAGGGTCTCCCAGCTCCCCACTCCCTGAACATGATGGCAGAGTGGGGGCTGGGAAATAAGATCTCTCAGCCCCCATTTTCTGATTATGATCTTGGGACACAGGACACAGTCCCTGCCCAGGCTCCTATGGCAGAGCCTGCCCTGGAAACATGTAGCTCCTGGGACCATGAAGATATCTCCTCCTATTTTGGTGGACAGCTGACAGGAACAGATTTTGCTCCTGGACAGGCATCTGCATGAGCACTATGGCACCACAGAAAATATACATGAGATTAAGGAGATTTACTGTGAAGTAAGCATGTAGATTTGTAGATGCACAAGCTTTCTTCATAAACTATGCTAATGAGAGATGATACCATGGTGCAGGGAGTAGTAGATATGCTGGAAGGTAGGGCTAGGATTCAGAGTGACCTAGACAAACTGGAGGATTGGGCCAAAAGAAATCTTATGAGGTTCAACAGACAAATATATATAGCTAGTTATGATAAGACGCTGAGAAGGAGGTACCTGTTTAAAAAATAACAATAAAATAAATAATAACTCCCTCCCCCTGAAGTTTCCATTAATCCTTTGAGCCTTATGGAGTTTAGGCCCTGCTCTTTGCTAAATTTCACACACTTTCTGAGTTTAGTACTGAGCAGTGCACTGCAAGAGTTGTTTCTAAGTAGTTCCAATTTTGCTAAATCCAAACCAATTTCCACCAGATATGGCACACAAAAGGCACTTCTCAGTTTTAGAGCACTCGCTTTGTATTGCAAAGAGTAGATCATATTCATTATCTTCATACTGCAGATTGTCAATGTTTCTTGCAAAATGCTTAGCACCTTCAGGCAAAACCTGAAAACTGAAAAATTTCTGCCCCAACAGAATTTTTTTTCAGGGAAGCATGAGCAACTGGAAACAGGGTTAGATTAAGAGTGCTCATGAAATCTTAATTACACTGATTGATTCTATTCCTTCTTTAATAGCGCCAAGAGTACTATTCCAGTTGTGATTACAAATTTCAAAAAAAAAGAAAGCCTGTCTTCATCTAAACATCTAAAATGGGTCTTTTAACTAGTTATACTCTTGGAAAACAGGACTTAAAGAAGTTAGGAATATGTAAGAAGTGTGCTGATCAACTTGATCCTTATAGAACCAAAGCCTGGCATGCCAGGGCTAGGGACAGACATTACACATAAACTGGTTTAAGTCATCAGAAATGGGTTTATATCTGCAACAGAACAGATGTTCACGGTGCACATAAATCAGTTTGAAAAAGGCTAAAAACAAGTTTGAGTTAAACCTGGTTGAATGTAGTATCAGATTTAATTGATTTGGGTCAAACTGGTTTATGCAATTTCTGTCCCAGACCCCTTGCTGATTTTAGTTAAATCAGAACCCCTCCCCCAGCATCCAGGCATGCTCTCTGGGCTGGGCAGAACTCTCTGCTCCACAGCAGGGCTGGCCCCTCCTCTCTGCTCCCCAGCCAGAGCTCCAGCAGGGACTTTCAGGCACAGGAGGGTCTGCTGGATTCCCTGTGCCCCACTCTCCCTGCCCCCTCGCCACTCACTCAGCAGGGATCCCTTCCTCCTCTGCCACAGCACAGACCAAACCCAGCATGTGGAATGCTAGCTAATGTTGTGTAAGTCTCCAGAAGAGACTGCAGACACAACTGGTTCTGCCTGGCTTCCCCCTGCCATACCCCTCCCCTCGTTGCTTAAGCAAGAAATCCCTCCCCTCTTCTGTAGCATCTCCTATAGCCCTATGGACCCTAGGCATGTGGTATGCTAGCTAATGATGAGAGAGGTGTGTGTGTGTCTCTCTCCAATTTCACTGGGGCACGCAGCTAGAACAGTGACTGCTTAAGGCTGTTTGGAGGTAGTTAACAGGTCAGCTGGTAAACTGTTTAAGTTTGAAGTAATGAAGAGAGGCCATTATTTTGTTAATTGGGTGATAAAAACTGTTATCACTATCAGCCCCCAGCTGACTTGCTTGCCTGTTACTTTGCTGATAGAGCAGGGAGAGAGATTGAAAAGCTCTGTATAATCAACAGATGCATGCACTGTACCCTCCTCCCCTTGCCGCGGAGTGCTAGCCTGTGGCTGGGGGCTGGCAACACTCCCACCCCTTGAGCAGCCAGTGTGGAAAAGCCTGGGACCATGCAGGCAGTCCTCCCTAATGAGAGTGTCCTGCCAGGGCTGGGCTAGGCTCCACTCAGTTCAGCTCACTGCAGAAGTGAAGGGAGGGTTGCTCTAGAGCTCCCTGGCTTCTAGCCTGAGCCACTGTAGGCATGTGCCCAAATTTCCTTGGTCCAGAGAGAATGTCAGTTCAGCCTAGACAGGTTAAACTAACCTGCAAAGATTGAATCAATTCAGACTCAAGCTTTTTGAATGTCTGTCCCTAGCCCAGAATGGCTATTTAGCACTGCAGAGTGATACATCCAATTAGTATGCCTGTAGCACTGGCCATTTGCCAATGACTTTAATTTATCAGTAGCATAATGAAACGGGGTGACTGTGGGTGAAGGGGTAGAGGAGAATATACAAAAATAGTAGCAGGTATGCTGCTAGCTCAACCACCACTGTCAGCAGCAGCATAGCCACTTACACTACTCTGTGTGCTGCTGCTGTCCAGGGTACTGAAGCATCCCGTTATACCTGTCCCACTTGCAATTTAGAAAGCACCCTACCAAAAATTCTTGAAGGTACCACTCCTTGGCATAGTAAGTCTATAGTGTATATAGAGCCTTACAGAATAAACCTGTGTTTTCTCCTACAGAGAAGTATCTGAGAAAAAAAGAAAAGATAGCCCTTAAAAATCACTTTTAAACTTGCTACAACTCTGTATGTGCACCTCTTTTAATTTTAAGAGATTTTTCTGCCTTCCTATATATTCATTGACATATGCTGTTACATGATAATGGTATTAAAAAGAATCTAGCACATAGGTATATAATCCTTCCATCTATCAATATGTTTGGTGCAGAAAGATTTTCTTCTGATGTTTTTACATACAGAATTTTCAACAAGTGATTCCATGGTCAGTTAGCATTTATTAAATAGTATTTCTCATAAAACTCCATCAGAATCAGGAACCACATTGTTCTGGAAATTTTAGCTAAATATCTATGTCTAGTTGAACTCCAGTCTACCATAAGAAGCGATCTATTTTAATATTTAAATATGCAGTCTTTTCTACATGAATAAAAGTCCCTAGATTCTAAAACCCAAACTGAAAAATTATACTTGTGGAATAATATGGTCAACACATTTCATATTACAAATGTGAAATACATTTTTAAAGTATCGATACTACAAATATTTTTAAATGATCCATTGTTTATATCCTACGTCAGACACTGTCACAACTGACAGAATTTCAAAAAGTACAGACTTTCCTAGTAGGGCAATTAAGAGAACATCACTGAAAGGCATTAAAAAGGGGGGTGGGGAGAGAAACAAACAAACAAAACAAAATAGTTTTTGAACACACTGAGTACAGTGGAGTCACATCATACGTGCATTTAACTTACACAAATTCAACTATACGAGAGGGGCGAGGAGCGTGTGTAGAAGGTGCCCGACAGCGGCAAGGACATGCAAAGAGGCAGAGGCAGGTTGTCCTCCGCCACCACCACCCCATACTAGGTGCAGTTGTTGCACCGCATGCCTTGTCCGGGCCCTGCAGCAGTGGAGGCTGCTCGGTGCTGAAGCCTGGTGGGAAGGGTGATTTAAGGGGTTTTCAAGGTTAATTTTGACTATATGCGATTTTCGCCTTATGCGCTGACTTTAGAACCTAAGCCCCGTGTAAGATGTGACTCCACTGTAATCAACTACCTGGCCAGAAAAATAACAAGCTAGAAAACCTGCTGTTCTATACCTAAATGCTGATTTCTGCAGAATAAGAGATACCAGGTGTATGTTATCCTTCTACACCAATGCCACAATATTTCTGAAATCTTCAGTACATTTCTATTACCAGTTTGCCTTAGGAGTAACATATACTTTTTTGGACATAATACAGCTCTAAAATTAATTATGTAACTGGAGAAGGAGCAAGAAGAGCACAGCACTTCCACAGAAGCAGAGAGAAATTGAGAACAAACCCCTCTTGTTTTACCTCTACATGACATTTTGAATAAATGGATTGTGGGGGGGGAGATGTTTGAAAGGTTGCCATCCCTGCTTTGTCTGAAAAGGTACAAAGTTCACTACTGCACAGGGGTCAGGCTGGTGAATGCAGTTTATTTCACTGATAAGATTCTAGTGGCAGAAAATATGTCCCTAAGGATATTTCTTGTTTTCTTACAGCTTTATGAGTCATCACCTTTCTTGATCCATTCCACTTCTGAAAAGGTTTGCAGCTGTAGGGGATGTCTACAGCTGACCTTGGCTTAGTATGATTTTGGACCATTGTTTTTCTGATAGAATACTCTCATCATCATTAGACATTTCAGTTTATAGGCCCATTTCTGGTTTATATTACATATAGGTTTTTTTCAAAAAACAAACATTACTGTCAATGTCACAGAAATGATTCAATATAAAAAACAATTCATCTACCAACCAATTCACAAAACAATTCACATGGCAAATGCTTTACCCGTCCACCTGCTCAGTGTTTTGATCTGTCTGGCCGTATTTTAGATTATACACTTTCAAACAATAGGCATCTAATCCAAATACATCATATTTCCCTTTGAAGTTCTACCTTGCAAGCTTCCATTACTGTTACCAAGTCAGGACTATGATAGATTTTAATGAAATATCTAAAAAAATCAGTTCATCTATTGATGAAAAGCCCACTTGTCCCTTACATGTAACAGTTTTTATGGGATTAAAGGATTAGAATAATGGGTGCCACAGATTTGCTAGAAAACGTTTATATGGAACCGCACAAAATTTGTTACAAGTATAAGCTATATTATTCACCTGTGTGTAATAATTAAAAGAACATGCCAATGTTATTTGTTTAGATAGGTATATCTGCATTCATCCTTAAAGTACCTTACAATTACATTTCTTTTGCTAAACAAAATTTTAGGACTTTAGGTTTACAGGTTTAATAGCATAACAACTGCTAACAATACAGGCTTTATATTCATGCCAAGGCCTCCTTTCTACTTCTCTGGCAATGTCCAAAGAACCAGCCTCCAGTAGCCATGGAAAACAATCTACATTCACACAGTCCATACCTGCAGTACTAAGAGCACTTGTGTCTTTTTTCAAAAAGAGTTAACCTGGGTTCTTACTTGGGTTTTGTCCTGAATCATCCACAACAAAGACCAGGATTCAGAAATTCCCTAAACTTGGACTACCTTACCAGCTAGAACATTGTTAATAAGCTGGGTTTAATATTAACTTGACTTGAACTTCCCATTTCGCAATGTGGATGGATGCAGTCTTCTTAACTTGCATCTCAAGAATCTTTCATTGCTTTCCCACAATTATCTTGGAGCCATTTTTTCTGTCCTCTTTTTTCCTCATTAATTAGGGATAGCACAAAGTATCATATCTCTTTATAACAACTAAAGCCCTAACAAAGAAATTTATCATTGCAGATTTAAAGAATGATATATAATCTATTTATTAATTTTTATTTGAAGACTATATAAAACTCCCCTTGTATTGTTATCAAGATACGCAAAACACATTTTACTTTGGAAAAGAGTACAGGAAACCACTTATTTCTTTCCAGTCTGAAAATTGGGATCAGTGAATAAGATGTTAGGCACAAGGCAATCCCTCCAGGGCTTACATATGGAAACCAAAGACACAGTCTATGAACTATTCGTGACTAAAGTTCAATCCAGGAGTGTGTAACCACTCGTGCATAATGATTTTACACCTGTGAATAGGAACATGCTGTTGTTAATCTGGTTTATAGAACAAATAAAGAATATTCCACATAGCTTCCCCCCTCCCCCCATATCAAATTAAGACAGTGGGGGAAGGTTATCCCTGACTGAGATTAAGTACTCTGCAACCTGGAACCTTCTTGGGATGATCAGTTCCTCCTGCTATTACTTGCCTGTAACTCAATGAAGTGAGGTCCAACTCTCACCTGCTATGTCTTGATTTTTTCTTGATGTTACTGGTCAGGAGGTGTTGCTTATTCTCTACCACAGTCAGCTAAAGACAACCTGTGCAGGGATTTCTTCTGGGGCTCCAACTTCCCCTACCCCTCATCCTAGCACCACCTACATGTTAGTCCACTGATTACAATCGTTGCCTTTCTTGAGTGGTATAAAATTTCTTTATTTTCTTTTGTTCTAGGTTTTATCTTTTTAAGTCTCAACAACACAGAAGAGAGTGAATTACCTGGCTTCCTTTCAGCATCAAGTAAGTCTTGCATACAGTTGCAGGAGGACCTCAATTGCCCTTGGGATGACTTGCCTTCTACTGTCATGCTTTTAAATAGCTCAAATCAGAAGGTAAGGGAAAACCCCTGTCTGGCACCTTTCTTCCCGGGGCTTGATTCCCCTTCATTCTCTCAACCTGTGCCTCTCTTGCCAGGTCATCTCACCTGTGGCCAGATTCTGGCCCCAGCCTGTGGCTCTGGGAGATCTGGCCGTTTCCTGGGTTTTGGGTGGGTTTGCTGCCACACTGGCATCCTCACCCCATGGACCCGCCTTTGGTTTGAAGAACACAAGTACAGTTAAAGCAAATAAAAAATACCAACCCCAGCTTCAGTTGGAACCTGTCTGCCAAAGCCACTTCTTCCACAGCATGTCCCTCTCCATCAGAGCTCTCCCATCATTTGTGCCATTTCTCTCCGTGGCGTTTCTTCAGCCACAGTCCCACTAATTAGTAGACCCCAACTGAGTACCTCTCCCCACTCGGAGCCAGCTCTTGTGCTTTCCCCAGCTCTCACCCATTGTCCTGGACTTCCGAGTGCACCTCCCTGCTGCTCCTCTCCTCCTGTGCCCTGCCGTCACTTCCTGGGGCCACTCTATTCTCACACAGCAGCTGCTCTGGAAACACTGATCATGTAGCTCTTTCTTCTTCTTGTGCTGCCATCTCTTTTTTTACAGCCTCCTCTTTCCCTGTGGGGAGTTTTTTTTTCTGTTTTCTCGTTCGCTTGCCTGTTTCTCTGCACACCCAACTTCTGTTTTCAGGTTCATATATAAAGAGTGTAGCAACAATTATGCTTGAGAAGGTGACTCCTTGCAGTGTTAATTTTCCAATATGCTAGTCTGATTCTATGCCCACCCCATCAATCCAAGGAGTGAAAAATCATGTTTCTACTCTCAGTGTGTAGAGTCAAGTATCACTGACTTTGAATATGAGTAAAATAGTGGGAGAGAACTGAAATACAACAGCTTCCCATGCTATCTTCCTCTCAGAAGCCTCAAACACCTAAGTAGATACCTGACCAAAAATATTGCCACATTTGGAAGAGAAAAATGAAGATTTCCAATAAGAAGCCAATAGCTGAATTTTTTTTTAAGAAGGCCATGCCTCTAGGTTTTCAATAGCAGTTGGCAGGGGGTGGATGTTTCTTTCTTTTGATGAGTAGTAGTACATGCAAAGTTTGAAGGTCTGAAACAGTTTTGGTTCCTTTTTCTATATCATGATGTCCTATCTACCAATTGGAGCATCCTGTGGGCTCTGCAAGTGCCTCTCTAATACATAATGGATCTCTGCTACATGATGCAGCTGTTTAGTTTGAGTGTTCTTGAACACATAAAATTACATATTTTTATACTTATGCTTTGTGAAAAAAACTGGAAAAAATTGATGTCACTGATCTATGGGTAACTGTGCACCTGTTTTACATACACATGCACAGTTACCCATAGATTAGTGACATAATTTTTTCCCAGTTTTGATCACAAAGTACAAGTAAGAAACCATCTTCAATATGACCCAGATGGTTAAAATTGAGCATCTGGCAAACATGCATTGACCAGTCTTGTCTTACCTCTTATACTTGCTTCTCCGTATTTGTCATAGATTTTTTAACAAAAGAAACAGGGATTGCCCACATTGATTAAGACCAACAATGCGTTTAATCTGGTATCACATATGTGACATTAGCTAGGACCAGATTGATGCAGATCAGAAACTATATTAAACACTATTTTTGGCTATAATATGCTGATTTCTCACTATTTTTGGTTATAATATGCTGATTTCTCAAAATGAGAAACTTTAAAGAAGTACTCAAGGAAACTAGCAAACTTATTGTGAAGGGTTTTTCAGGCCCACTGTAGAATTTCTGTTTATTTACATGGAAGGTAAGAGAGGCCTCTTTCTCTGAGTTAATATACTCACCCAGGATGTAATTAGGTAGAATTAGGCAGAACAAACTTTAAGACACGCTCCCAAAATCATTGGGAAATAGCTGTTCTGTGACTAGGTTTCTTTTAAAAAGATTGTTGTTTTGGCTTTACCTTAATTGAGAACAGGGAAAAAAAAAGTCTGAAACCTTGTTAAATGTTGGTGGGATGGGAAAAATGTTTCCCACCCAGATATACACCAGATGTTTAAGTGGAACCCACAGTAGGCAGATGTGGGTTAATCAACCCCCCTAGACAGGTCTCATCTTGTTCTCTAATAGTTAGAGATTGACTTAAGCCCCAAAGCATAAGGTTAATGTCTCTTCTGAGGTTTCTGTTAATGTTAATTATGTTGTCTCTGGAAATTCCTATAACTTTCCAATCCCTTTTTAAATTTTGTTAAATTCTTATTCCTAATAGCTCCCTGTGGTAACAAGTTCTACAGTTTAATCACCTGTGTTAAAAGTATCCTTTTTTTTTTCTAAACTCAACAAGTACAACTATATGAAATAAAGAAAAGTTAAGATGTACTAAAATAATTTTTATACTGTGGTTAAATCAGCCATCATGCTTTGATATGTAAAAGAATGTTTCAATATGTCTATCTTGCTTTGTTGCCCTCTTGTGTTTTCTTTCTAAGCTTCCTTAGTGATTCAGGAAAGAGAACTAAGGCCGTGTGTAGACAAAATGAGAGGCATGTGTGCATGACACCTTAAAGCAGGCTAAATGCTTTTGCACCCCTTTAATGGTCTCAGTGTTTTCATGCCTTAGTAGTGTATTGCACATTAATTCCAGCTGCTGTAGCAAATTCAGTGGCATAATGCACCTGAAATGACTCAGGGCGCAGCAAACTAAAACTCCTTTGAGCCACAGAGTGAAGCACCAGGCTCCATACAGCTCCCTAGCTCTGTAGGAAGGCCTGCAGGCAACCTGGCAGCAGCCCAGGCTAGCAGACTCCGCCCAAGGAAAGCTGTGAGCCTGATCTCCTCTCCCTCCACCCCCCTCCCCCAAGCCTGCCTGCCTGACCTGCACGAGGGCCCAGTGCTTCCCTCTATGACTGCGGTGCCCCCCAGGACCACCCAAGCCAGGTGTCTGTAGGTGGGTGCCGCCTGGGGGGAGGGGGACATCTCTGCCATGGAGGGAAGCACCAGCTTTCCCTGCTGCCCTGGGACCACTCCATCTGCCAGCAGCTCCCCGCCGAAGAGGCAGGTAAAGTGTGTGCACAGCACAGAGGTTTAATCAGCCCTAAATAAAAGTGGTGCTTTTTATCACCTACCACTTCAATTTAGGAGCCCCGTTTTGTCTATACACACCATAAAACATCAGTCTGAGGCCTGTAAAAGTAGTTTTTCCTGTAGCTGAACTTGTCATGGTGATTTGCACAAGTCTCTCCCCCTCACAGGACTTTCCACTTAGCTGCAATTCTTAACATTTTTGAAAGGCAAAATATAACTGCCAGACACACAAAAGCAGCTACTACTTTCTAAGCAGTAGTCTAGAGAGCAAGTTATAAAAATAAAATGCAGACATATATTGTCCCCTTTGGTTATCCTCCCCCCCCAATGTATTTTTAGGGCTGAAGTAGATCCTGCACCAATCTATCTTTCTGTTCTCATTTCTTGCTAGACCTCTGCTCATTTTCTTGACTATATCATTTTTGGACTCTTCCCCTTCTAACACATTCCTTTCTTCTGCCACAGCGTTATTCTTTGATGCTGTTTGCATCAGCTACTTGGAACAGTTTTCCCACTTCACTCCATCTTACCGGCTGCCCAGCTTTATTTTAAGACACAGCTCAAAACCTACATCTTCATCACTGCCTACAACCAGCAAACTGTCAATCAGTTCCCCACAGTGCCTTATGTTATTTACAAATTGTACTCAAGTCCACAATTCTTCCCTCTTCAAGGTAAAAGCAAAATAATGGCTTTTTACTGTTCATTTAACTACCAAGGTAAATCAGAATACTTTTGTGCGAGCAGAGCATCTGGGCTAACTTCTCCAATATTCAGAACAGACAAAAAGATGCATACAATATTTGAGTTTTTCACTTGATTGTTTCTCAAGCCACCAGAAAATAGAGAAGAATCTCCTTATAAAAGCCACCATTCATCAAGAGCTACCAAACATCCCACTTAGGCTTCAGTAGTCTTGACAACCCTAATCCATTAAAAAAAAAAAAAAAAGATTTTGTCCCAGTTTAACATTTCTCCAACAAAAACACTGAGTAAGTTACAGTTTCCCAGTACCTAGCCAAGCAGCACTACATAGAGAGGGTGTACAAACTCTATAAACACTACTTCCAGAGGAGGAAATACTGTAAACTACCTTGCGGCAATGTAGGCAGAGTCTATTAGTGGGTGTGCAGCAGCACACTAAGAGTGTGTAGAACAGTTCAGATCAACCAGTTGAAATTTAGCTGTTTAGTTTAAGCTGTCTGAAGCTCAACCGGTTGAAACCTGTAAAAACATGCAGAGGGATATCTGTGTGCTCTACATCCAGCCAGCCACACAAAGCAGGGTGTCTCAAGCATGCATCCTAGCTTGAGATCCCCTGTCTGCCAGGAAACAGGTAAGAATGTGACAGTCCCATGACACAGGTCAGGGCTAACTGGCTGCAGCCCCAGGTGATCACATCTCTCCCCACAAAACACCTTCTCTTTCCATCACAGCTTTCAAGCCATCAGAGAGCAGGTCACATGGATCTGTTCTCTTTTGAAACTATAGATCTGGCCTTTGGCTATGACACATTGAGCTGCACCTCTTCCACTGCAGCCAGAATCCCAGCCCCCTGTATGGGGTGTGACACTTTCCCATCAGGCAGCTGGTATTTGGTGCAGGAGGGGCTTTCACTTCCCAGCCCAGGGTAGAGGGCTGAGAACAACTTCATAGCCTCAGGGCTGTGTATAGAGACTGGGCTTTCCCAGCCCCTCAGATGTCATAAAAACATGGGTTTGCTATGCCTCAGAGTACAGCAGTAGACTTCAGTCCAAATCACAGAACAGTTGCCTAGGATGTGTGGCACTAGGGCATGCTGGGGTTCTGGAGGGCATCCCTGCAGCTTAAGTCAACTGGGGTAGTTAATTCAACTCTTGAACCTGAATTAATACACTTCAACTTGTTTGCTGTTTTAGAGATTTCAACTGTATTGACAATTTTTAAATGGTTAAAGTACCAGGGATACTTGTACACAAGACATTTTTAACAGGTGGAACTGTAATTCCACTAACTGAAGTGTAATGCATGTAGGTACCTTACAGTTGCTACTCTACTTCTGGTTTGAAGGCAACATGTGTATAGATAGTGCAATAAGCCTAAATTGTAGCACTATACCAAGACATCTTTTCTCTGGCCAGAAAAGGGTGCTTTCACCCTGTTCAGAAAGGAAGGAGCTAGGTCACTGTCTTCTTCCTCCCCTTGATACAGCGAAGGACCCTTCTCTGGTCCAGTGATATACAGGTCGGGAGAATGTGGCCTATGCAAACCGACCAGCATTGTGAGTCCCAACCATTTACAAGCCTTCTTTTAAATCCTTCTAAATTTGCAGTGAATGCAATTTTATTTCAATAGCTCTAAAATTTCTAAATCTAGTTTGGTTTTTTTTAAATTCTCTGACATGGGTTATTTATTTAAGCAGAAAGAGGTTTTCAAAGACATAAAGAACAGTTAGGTGCCTGATTCTCACTTGTGCCTCTTATGTTTTGTCTGTAATCACAGAAAGCAAAGCTGTTTTATTTGCTAAATGAAATTCAAACTCCTTTTTCCGCTGATAAGTAATGAAAGCTTTGAAAGTCTTTCTACATGGGAATTGCTCCCTGGAAAAAGTCTGAAAAATGACTTGGGGTAGGCAACGTTTTTTGGCTGGAGTGCCAAAACCCCCACAATGTCTACCTTGGAAGGTGCCGGAGTGCCAGCATGCCAGATAAACAAAACGAGAGCAGGGGGTACATGGGAGGATGCACTGAATATTAATATAGTTAATAATCAAAAATGTTGCCCCTTTTTTTACAGTACCAGATTTTCTAAAAATTGTAAACCTGGTGACAATAAATAAAACTCCTGATACTCCCTTTGATCTTGTGTATTTGTTTTGTTTGGGTCCCCCAATAACAGCACCCACCCCTGCTCATGCCCCTTGCCCCACACCCAAGGCCCTTACCCCCCAGGCCAGGCTTTGTGGCTATCAGCAGCTACCCAGAACCTGGGCCACCTGCAGCTTGGAGGCTGCAAATAGCTTCTGCCTCCCTGGCCCCAGCCCCAGCCTCAGCCCCGAGCTCTAGGAAGGCAACATATGCCAGTGATGCTCCCTGCTGTGCTGCACTCTCTGCTCCTTCTGCAGAGCAAGGCCCAGGTGAGGGTAGCAGGGCGGGGAGCGCAGCATGTACAACCCAGAGTGGCAGCACACAGAGGGGCCACACAGGGAAGCTGCTGCTGCTGCAAGCTCTGTGCTGCCCAGATCACTCTTCCTCTGTGTGCACAGGAGCAGCATGGGCAGCACACAAGGTTTTGCCCCTCACTGCTGCCCCCACCCACAGGGGAAGTGTGACCAAGGCAGCAGGGAGCTCAGAGTGGCAGGAAACTTTCTGCACCCCGCACTGTGCCCTGCCATGCCAGGTTCCACATCTTACTCTGTAGAAGCAGTGGGGAGCAGCTGGGGCCTGGGAGGTGGCTGGGGCCCGGGCAGGGAGGCAGCAGCTGTTTGCAGCTGGCCCAGGCTCTGGGCAGCCTGGGATCCATGGCTATCAGCAGCTAACCAGAACCTGGGCCGGATGCAGCCAGGAGGCAGCAGGTGCCAGCACTGTGCCCACTGGGGCCAGGGCAGGGAGGCAGCAGCTATTCGCAGCCTCCTGGCTGCAGCTGGCCCAGGCTATGGGGTAGCTGCTGTCAGCCATGGTGCCCCAGCTGCTTGCAGCAGGGCCTGCAGCCTCCCAGTTGCCTGCTGGGAGCAGCCCGGGCTCCCAGCTGGCAGAAGCTACCTAGAGCTGCAGCCAGCTGCAGCCCGAGGTTGTAAACAGCTGCTGCCTCCTGGCCCCACCCCCGGCCCCAGCCCTAGCATGTGCTGAGGAAAATGGCCTCACATGCCATGCTCGGCATGTGTGTCAGGGGTTGCTGACCCCTGCTTTAGTGCATCCTCAAAATGCATCCCTGTCATAATGTACGCAGCAACTGATAATGATGGGAACTTGTCCTGCTACTTCTACCAAATACAACAATTTACTATTATAACTATTAGTTGTCCTTACAATTTAGTTTATTTACCTTTGATTTCCACCTACCTTTTGACTCTGGTGCATTCAAAAAGTAAGCTCTTCAGGATACAACATATATATACATACAGACATACACACACACATACACATATATACAAAGTCCCTGTGCCCAACATGTAGAATACTGGGTTTTATCTCCTGATTTAAGCTGCCATGTGCTAGCACAATTAAGTTATTAAACACATTTAACTGGCAATGCCCCCCCCCAGCTTTTTTTGATCAGCCAAAGATAAACTCTGTACATTAGAGGTTATTGGAAAATGTATCCACCATCATACATCTTCAATGCATCTTAATTGTTAATTAGACTGAAAGTCCAGGAATAACCTAATTAAATGAGCATTTTTTTTATGCCAAAAGATTTTCCTTTGGGATGTCAATTCTCTGTGCTGACCCTTGTTTCTCTGCTAAACTACTTTCTGCAGATAATTTCATACAAACATCTTCCTTAATGTTTCGTATGTCTCAAAGAAATGTAGAAAAATACTGTTAATGCAGCCCAATTCCTATGCCCACTATAAACTCTTTCATTTCCTTCATCCTCTCATTTTCTCACCTGCCCATTTTTTTTTCTCCAGGTCAGTTCAATTGTTAGTTTGCCTCAGAGGAAAAAGTCCTACATACAAATATGCCTTACTTTATTTGTAGATGAAAGCTGTTCTTTTTCAAGCATCTTTTAACATTGGTGGCATCAAACTCATTAGTAGCAACATCAAAAATAAATAAAGAATAATATTAAGTTTAATTAATGAACAGTCAAAAAAGTGACGTAAGAATGAATATCATGAGATGAGAAAAGGAGAGCTGCTTGTGTAAGATGGATGTAAATGCAATACAGGGATCTGTGTCTGGCTTTATGCCCATACCAATATAATTATGGAATGGATTCTGTCACTTCTGAAGTTGGATTAATAAAAATATTTGCAGAGTAAGAAACTGCTGAACCTGAGTAAGAGTGGGTTTATCTGCCCCTAATGTAGTTGACATTGTTAGACCTCAACTCCATGTGGTGCCCAGTAACTAGGGAGACAACGATTCAATTGCTCATGGATCCCGTTACTCATCATCCAGAGCAAGCAGGGAGCAAACACCAGCACACGCTGGTCGTAACAGCTTTATTCAAAATGGAGACAGCTTCAGGCCAGGTCCCAAAAAAACCCAACAAACCGGAGAGCTGCAGTGAACATTAGTTCTTTTCACATTTTATACACCTTGGTTCATACTCATTACCATTTATTCCACCTTCACCCCTCCTTCTGTTATATCCATTTCTCCTCCCATTTCAAGGCCCACCTCTGTTTACTGTTTTTTTCATTAGCATGAAATTGCCTATGCATTTCATTAATTTACATGCCTCTCTGCTTAGAGCGCATGTCTAAGACTTTGACCTCTGCTTCCTCCGCTCGCTTGCTGGTTCTTTCTGGTTCCATCTCCAAGGTCTTGTTTCTGCTTTATCTCCTGATGACAGCTGGTGGGCTGCATCTTGTTCTTCTTACACAAGGAATCATGTATCCTACACACTATCCTATTGTTAGTAAACCGCTCACCTAACCATTTGCAAGGTTATTTTTTAATATATCATTTTGCCTTGTGACCAGCAGCTTTTTCTGAGACACAGAGTAAAGCCTTGTATTCAGCTACAAATCCAGTGCTGCCCAAGATCCAAATACAGTCACCCTAACAGACAAGTTACTGCTTTTCTATTTTAATAAATATTTCAGGAATTACAGAATTGTCCAGTTGGTAACACACGAGGAGGAACAGGCAGAATAGCCTAGTATGTCATGACATACTAGTGCCATATGCCTTCTATAGAAATTCCTTTTGAAAAAAAAATCAACATGAAATGCAAGATGTGTAAACAAAATGTAATTACTTTAGTGTCCCTTTTAAATTTAATTTCATTTTGTCTTTAAGGACTCAGTATTTAGGGATAAAACTCATGACTGCAATATTAACTTTACAGAAACAATGTGTTATGTTAATTCCTTTTCCCATTTCCATTAAAACTGTTGTCATGAAAACATTAATTCTACACCATTTTCTATTTATTTCATTCTTTCTTGAAAGAATGGGCCTCAGAATTCCAATACCCAGAACAACCTGTGAAAGACATCTGTTTGGTGGACACTTTAAAGTTTTAAATAATCTCTATTCTTGTTTCCTGTTCACTCAAATTCTTGTCACAGTTCTGGGGAGTAATGCAACTGCTACTCAGCTTTGTGTTTAATCTCAACTCCATATTCCCACTTTTTCTTATTATGGACTTCCTTCCAGATTTCCCAGCTGCCTGCATACCCCTACCAGCATACATTTTATATTGTAACCCCTTAAATGCCAATTATTATTATAATGAAAATTAAATCCACCATTACACAATTTCTACTGCATACCCCCCCTGAGAGATGCCTTGCATACCTCCAAGGGTATGCATGCTATAGTTCGGGAACCCCTGCTCTATTTGACTGAAACTAAAAGTGGTACAGTTTTAGTTTAACCAATGCCTGGCCAACATTGGAGTGAGGTTCAGATGCCACCTTTGCTGCAGACTAGATTAATACAATTTCTTCAGAGAACTCACATAAACCTTAAAATATACTTAAAGTTCATACAAATGTCAGCTGACTGTATAAATCATAGCAATCAAAGCAAGGAGAAAAGCCTGCTAGGACACTTGTTGTCAAATATTTTGGCTTCCGATAAGTTTCTGGATTCTTTTTAATGACTTACTTTGAATGAATAACACAATAAAAATTTTAAGCCTTCACAACTCAGGCACTACTCTCCTCATGAAATATTCAGCAGTCAAGAACATCACAGACATTTTGGTTGCACAAGAGACACCCCACCCCACCACATAAAAATAGGAGGAGTTGATGGGAAAGTATAATTTGAAGGAACTAATTCTTCATTGACACCCAAACTACTTTATGCTATCTGGTGGCATTCATAATACACAAATGATATGAAAGAAAAACATCATAATAGAAACATAAATATTAAAATACTAAACAGATTCTAAACCAGGGGTTTATGACAAAGGCCATTTTATTCATATAATGGAATTCATCATGTGCATTCATGGATTTTTAAGACTCGGTGTTATCCTTAGGATTATATACCATCACCTCCTGCATCATACAGATGACAGAATTTTATTTATTTGGGGATAATTCTGCATTTCATATTTCTGGAATAATTCTTGTATTATTTCAACATAAATCAAAAATATTATCAATGGGACAACCACTAGTACAATGCTATTAGAAAATCGTAATGATGAGATTCAGACCCTTACATTATTATTCAGAAAAAAAAAATCACATCCATTTTAAAAGTAATTTTTCCAAGGAAAAGAGCATTCAAAGTTTCAAAGATTGGCCTCTAGTTTCTATCAGATGTTCAGACATCAGTAAGATTTTAAATATTGTTTCTAGTTGCCTAATATTTAGGAAACACCTTAGTAATCACCCTTTAAAAGGAATAATTCCATAGGTAAACCAAAAGGAGGTAAGAATTTCATTTAGGTACAGCTGAATTCCCCTATCCTTTGACTTAATGCAGAAAGAATCCTTAGAAAATGTATATTTTTATGGTCCAATAAATTAGGCATCTTAATGATGACAGCAGCTGAAACAATTAAATAGGAACATGATATTAAATATTAGATAGATATGATCATTACTACAGATTTTGTTAATTTACTACTACTTATTTAAGTTTTAAAAACTTGCTTTGAGATAAGATATGCTTTACTTCATGTAGCACATTTATTTGAATATAATATGAGGTTTTCCCCAAGGCTGGATACACACATTTGGGAAGGTTACTGAGAGGTTAGATCAAGTTAAAAATAGCCACCCAATCTAAGGTAAGTTGGGGGAGGGGGGTTAGCTGGTGGGGTTGGGAGGACTGAGGCACAAGCAGACGTGGGGGGAGGGTCTGGGAGTCTGTGGGAGGACTGGGGAGACAGGCAGGGTCCACAAGGGGGGATCAGGAGCAAGGGGATCTGTGTGAGAGATGGGGGGGGGGCAGGGAAGGGGCAGGTGGTGTCTGCAGGGAGATCAAGGGAGCAGGTAGTATCCATAGAGGGTTGGTGAGTTCCCAGAGGATTTGGTCAAACCAGGGGAGTTCATGGGGTCATTTGGGTTTTGGGGAGGGCATGTGCAATTTTTAGCCCCCTGACTCCCCCCACCCCAGGAAACTTACCTCCCATCCCTCCCCTGATAAGGACTTATTTCTGATAAACTCCAATGAAAATGGCACCAGGAGCTGCTTGCAGGATGAAAGGCTTGGGGAGGTGGGCTGGCTGGTCTGTGGGGAGGGGCAAGAGGCCATGGGGCTCTAAAATAGCCTAGTGCTGGGGAGTGGGTACGAAAAGCTCAGGCCTGGGGCCAGCAGTTGGGCTTTACCAGTCCAAGGGCTGTGCTGGGAACTGTACAGAAGTTTAGGAAAGTTAGATTGGTCTACACATGTCCAGAAAAAGCCCCTCACCTTATATTTACATATGAAGCAGAAAGAGGGGAGCAGGTAGCTGACTGCCCCAGGTTGGGGCCAGAGTCAAATCCACATCAGCCTCCTGCCCCCAACTCCACTTCCCCTCTGCAGCTTCTGAAAACAACCACTATCCTGGGGTAATCTGAATAACTCTAGCAACAATATTTTCTGATATGCATACATTCTGCAAATTGGAAAAGCTTCTGATTCTCTTCTCTCTTTTTTCCTGTTCCTGTTCCCTTTTCTATGTCATCCTGTTCTCTGTTTCATATGCACATAGCAAATCTACAGCTGTAGAACTATTGTGCCATAACTAACATCCATCACTCTTGCTACTTCTAAGGCCTGACCCAAAACTCAGTCTCAACCAACATAGCTAAAGTAAAATCAAAGTTATACATAGACCAGGGCTGGAACTTTTCCTTCTCGGTCCCGGAGTTGCTAGATTTGCATTTCACATACTCCAGTGCTATATGTCTTTGAGCAAATTGTGTGCTTTAAAGCATGTACTGCCCTAATGAAGCAACATCAGAGATAACAGACAGATTGACAGAGCTGCTGGACCCTGAAATGAGAAAAGAAAACTGGACAGAAGGGACTGCTGGGACAAATAAGAAATAGTGGTAGGTCATTGGGGTGGAAGAAAATCAGAAAGGCCCACTGAGGGTCTTCAAGCTGACAAGGAGAATAAAAGTCCATGTTAGGGTATTCCCCTTGTCACTGTTTTGGGAGAAAGAGGATAGGGTCAACCAGGCAAGAACAAGGAGCTGCCAAAGTAAATTAGTATATAAACCTTTCTTTACTGAAAAAAAAATAGAATAAATGGAAGATTAAAAGTTTTCATATTTGCACCAACTGTGTCCCTCCTCAAAATTTTGAAACAAATGCAGAATTTATAAATAAAAGGCAGAACATAGAAACAGAGTGCATACACAGAGGTGAAAATACTTGCCAACTTAAAAGCTAAACCAGGAGGTTTATTATTATGATCTTTTTTTAAAAGAAAGAATAAAATATTTTCCTTTACTTGCCTCAACAAAATAATCACATTTGAAATACAAACTCATCTGTTATAGATTACTACAATTATTTCCCTCTAGCTTTAATGCAAGGAAGAAAGGGAGGGAGGAGTGAAATATCTCAGATTAAATATTGTTTGTTGGTTTTTCCCCTTGGATTTACACCTATTTTTCTTTTCACATTTCTATTTTGCACTTTTTTCTTTTCTGTTTATCTATAGTAATTCAGAAGTAAAATTGAGGTGTCAGATCAGAAGTAGAAAAATGGCACTAAGGATTTATGGAACTGGGAAGGAAGGTCCTTTGCAGGAGCAGTTTCACAGAATTCAAAATAAGAGCAGCAGAATGAAATCTGTAGGGAACTTGGCATTTCCCATTTATTGGAAGTGTTACAGCTAATGTAAAGAATAAGCTTCAAGACTACTAGATATAAAAACAGAGTCTGCAAACACTTGAACATAAACACAAAACTGAAGGCAAAAGACTTTGCTATCAACAAATTCAAAGACATTATAAGCAAGAAATAGTTTTTAATGTATATTGTTAAAAACTGTTCAAGAAATGCAAAGAGTAAGCTGGTTTGGATGTTTACCACCATTCAACAGATTCAGTAGAAAAGAAGAAATTCCCAGGCTCACCTACAGTTAAATCCACCAGGGAAGCTAACTTTCAAGGCTAACATTCTGAAATGAAAAAAGGTGCCTTAAATAATAGGACCAATAAACCCCACAGCTCAAAAATGGTTTTCTATAAATACAAATTTCTCCTTATTTCTGCTTTGAAACTACTATTTTGAAACTACTATAGACCTTTGCATTATTTTGTTTCCAACTGTAAACAAACAAGATCAAGGATTTCTGTTTTCTACTCTTCACTGCAATTCTAATCAAAATAAGAAGTATTATAAAACATAATGACTTCTTAGGACAATAAACTAGCTTCACTGTTTCCTCTTTTTTCTACTACCACCTTTATCTTAGGTAGAAGGGACTTGGGGTTTGATTTATTTTGGTAAGCAAGGCCCATTTTGCCTTCCTAAAAAGTGATCCATTTCAGATCTTAGGCATCAGTGTAGGTCATCTCTGGTGTTTTAGACTAATTTAGCTGTTAATGGAGATAACATTAACTAGCAACATGATAATAACCTATTGGGAGACAAAGTGGTAATGCTTTCTGTTATGATTAAAGTGATTTTGTCCCAGTTCCGCTAGAGCTAAGCGTGATTCACCAGATCCACTCCTCTCTAGGAACAAGTCAGTGGAGCAGACACAAATGGAGGTGTTAGTAGATGAGATTATAGGGGACATTGATAAACTAAACAGTAGCATGTTACTAGGACCTCATGGGATTAACCCTACAGTCCTGAAAGAGCACAGATCAGAAATGGCTGAGCTCTTAACTGTAGTATGCAACCTATCACTAAAAACAGCCTTGGTACCAGATGACTGGAGGGTTGTCACGGTGACTCCCATATTTTAAAATGTCTCTAGGGGGGGATGCACAGAACTACAGGCCAGTGAGCCTAACTTCTGTTCCTGGAAAACTGGTAGAAAAGATAATAATTTTAAAAAATTAACATGATTTGCCGGGGATGAATTAACATGGCCTTGTCAAAGGGAAATCATGCCTCACAAACTTAAAAGAGTTCTTTGAAAATGTCAAGCAGGTGGATATTGGGCAATCCAGTCAATATAGTATATTTGGACTTCCAAAAAACCTTTGACAAGGTCCCCCATTAGGGGCTATTAACTAAATTAGGTAGTCATAGGATTACAGGAAATGTCCATCTGTGTATTAAAAATTGGCTCAAGGATAGAAAGCAAACAGTGAGTATAAATGAACAGTTTTCAGGATGGAAAGAAGTGAACAGTGGGGTTTCCCAGGGATCTATGTTAGGGCCAGGGCTGTTTAACATATTTCATAAATGATCTGGAAAAAAGGGTGAGTGGCAAGGAGGCCAAATTTGTGAATCACAGAGTTATTCAAATGGTAAAGAGCAAGGTGGACTGTGAGGAACTACAGAAGGATCTGGCACAACTGAGAACCAAACAATTAATGTCAGATGAAATTCAATGTAGATAAGTGTAAAGTGATGCTCTTGGGCAAAAATAACCACAACTATATCTATACTATCATGGACTCTACATTACCTCTTACCATGTAGAAAAGAGATCTGAGGGTCATTGAGGACAGATCACTAAAACATTAGCTCAGTGCTCAACAGCCATCAAAAAACAAACAAAAGTTTAGAGATTATTAAGAAGGGAATTTTGAACAAAATGGAAAATGTCATGATGGCCCATTATAAATCTACTAGCAAATTGCCTATCAAGAATGATAGGGGGTGACAGGGATGGAGCCCTGTGTCCACCCCCACCCATCTGGACCTGCTCCCACTTCTACCCCCCACCACTTTGGGGTCTGGCTCCACTCCCCCCTCCCTTGCCATGTTGGGCCTGGGCCCACTTCTCCCCACTTTAAATGCTGGAGGCTACAAGTGAAAGAGAACAGTGTGGGGGGGGGGAGGGGAAACCTGGTCATACCCAGTTCACTCTCCCTTTCAGCTTCCAGTATCTGCCAGTGTGTGACATAACCCTATATGATATGCCATAGGATCATGGGCTTAGGCCCATCACAAATTGCTATAAGGCTCCTATAATACCCACAGGGATATACCCTTCTTGCCGGTTCGTTCCTAATCCTGCCTTGCCTCCCATCACTCACCTGCCATGCCATTGATGTTTTTTTATTGTTGATGGAAGGGGTCCTTTAGAGTTAGTAGTCACCCTGTAGGGTAAGCTGATCTGTCCACCCTGACTGGGCACACCTGGGCCTTTTGCCTTCTCACAGTACTTCCCATTTAAGGGCACATGACCCACAGGTTTCTGGGACACTTGTTAGGATCTCAGCTGTCACAGCTTCAGTTCTCTTTTCCTCTCTGACTACATCCTTCACTTGGTCCTACTGTTCAAGACCTGAGCCTCCAGGGTTCAGCTTTGCTTGAATACCAATCCCCTTACCTGGAGTCCACCTGCACCTCAATTGTCTCTGACCCTCTATCTCAGGGTTTGACCTCTGGTGCTTATTGCAGAGGAGCACTCTCAAGCACCCCCATCTGTGGCCTCCTCTTTATTCCTTAAAGCCATTTCTGGTCCACTGGTAGATCTAAGCAAATGCCAGCTTCACAGCTGTAAAACAAAAACCACCCAAACCTTGGTTAATAATTCACTGCAGCCTATAAATTCTCCTTGGCTGCTGCTTTTCATCTCTCTGGCACTGTCCAGGCATTGGTAAGACTGCCTCCTGCAGCTGCCTTATGGAGGAGCTCCTTACCCTACAGCCTGCAGGGTCAGACTACCCTTTTCCAGCTCAGAGAATGGTCTTATATTCCTCAGCCCATCCCCTTCCAGGCACCTTATTGGTCCTTGTGTCTCTCTTTTCCCAGTGCCAGGTGTTGTTAATTGCTTCATTAGCTGCCTGACCCCTGGCTCTTTGCTCACTCAAACCCTCCTAGTAACAGGGTAAGGGGTTCTCTGTTACACCTCCCTTAATAAGGGAAGCCAATGAGGATATACCAGCTGATTACCTGGGACAAATAATAATAAAAACCAGGAAGGGGAGTGAAGTCATAAGTTCACAAAGGACCCAGAAGGAACACTAGGCAGAGCACACTGGCCAGCCAGGTCAACTGCCCCCTAAGTAAGTGGAGGGAACCTATGGATACCGACCAAGGAAACTCTGCTCAGAGACATGGACAGAGGAGTTGCAGGAAGATAGCTTCCCGCTCACCCAGGTTCCTCCTGGCCAGAGACTCCTTCCTGGTCTTTTAGATGGCCAGTTTGGCCAGGTCCAGGAGTCAGTTGACCAGGAGGTCCCAAGGCTTGTTGGGAACACAGATGGGGAATGCATAACAAATAAGGTGTAGGTAAAAATGCAGCCAGGACCTCAGTAGGAGGTCCAGAAGGAGGCAAAAGAGGGACAGCAACCTGATGCACTCAGGGTAAGCATACACCAGGACGTCCCTCTCCTGGCAAAAGGTTATTACTTTGGGGGCAAATCTACATGTGCCATTAATGTGCAGCAATAAACTTAAGTTTATTACTCTGGAGTTCATTGCTCTGGAGTTTATTGCTCCAAGGAAGCTCCTGGGCGCACCACTTACACTTGTACCTGGACCATAGCACACTGAACTGGGTCAGAGCAGCCTCACTTGGCAAGGATCCCGGGGGAGAGGGAGAGGACAGACAGACTATTAGCCCAGGGCTGCTCCAACTAGACTTAATGTGCTGCAGAGGGTCTGGCTACAGCACAAGACTGCTTCAGTATGGGACTAGCTGACAGGCAGCCCCCACACTTAATCACCCTCATGCCCCAGCCCCCAGCCAACTAAGTCAGCATCTACATGTGCATTAATGACCCACAAAAATACTCCATAGATGGGTAGTACTTACATTTAGAAGTTCGAGGCTCAACGTATCTACAAATATTACCCTGCTGCAGAGCTTACTAGTTTTTTGTGCCCTACTAGCGGTGCATGTGTAGACACTGAGGGCACATCTACATGTTCACTAATGTACTTTTGCTACTATAAACTAAATTTAGTACCTCTATGAAATAAATGCGCATTAGTCTGCCCTCATGTGCAGTAGTGAAAGTACATAGTTTTTAGTGATGCTGAATGTTCAGTAGCCTATTTTTACTGCACATTGGAGTATTAGCATAGTTTTTGACGCGGTGTTTTAATGTGCAGTAAAATAGCCACTGCACATTAAAGCACACGTTCAGACAGGCCCTGAGATGTTTACTGTGGAGCTAATTAGTCTGCTGTGCAGTAAACATCTCATGTAGCTGGAGTAGATCCCTCCAGCTACAGATTAATGGGCACATTACCCTTGGAGTACCCTTGGAATACTTCATATTTTAATTACTAAAACAGTAAATTGGGAAAATTATAACCAAAAAAGCACACGTATGCACATACACTCGCACACACAATATCTAGTGTACAAAACAGGTGAAGAAACCCTTTTCAAATTGAAATAGCAATTCTGTGGAACACAATGTATACATCTTAGCTCCTACCTTTTTTTCTTTATATGTTCTCTCCTCAAAAACAATACCCTGCTTTGACTAATTTGCACTAATTCCCTTCAGCATCAAACCACATCAATTAAATCGAATCTTGACTGAAAATGGAGAGTATGCCCTATTCTATAAACCTTTTCTACAGTCACAGTGAGTCCATATACAATTCTCTCTCTAACCACAGATGCCACAAAAAACAATATTCTTTTAATTACTCATAGATCTCATAGATTTCATAGACATTAGGGCTGGAAGGGACCTCGGGAGATCGAGTCCAGCCCCCTGCTCAAAGGGCAGGAAGTCAGCTGGGGTCATAGGATCCCAGCAAGATAAGCATCCAATTTACTCTTGAAGGTGTTCAATGTAGGTGCTTGAACCACCTCCGCTGGCAGACTGTTCCAGACCTTGGGGGCTCGGACAGTAAAGAAATTCTTCCTTATGTCCAGCCTGAAACGGTCTTGCAGGAGTTTGTGACCGTTTGACCTAGTCATCCCTTGGGGCGCTCTGGTGAACAGACGTTCCCCCAGATCCTGGTGGTCACCCCTGATAAACTTATAGGTGGCCATCAGATCACCCCTGAGCCTACGCTTTTCCAGGCTAAAGAGTCCCGTGGCTCTCAGCCTGTCATCGTAAGATCTGTTTTCCTGACCTCTGATCATGCGTGTGGCTCTCCTCTGGACTCTCTCAAGCTTCTCCACATCCTTTTTGAATTGTGGAGCCCAAAACTGGTGCAGTACTCCAGCTGCGGCCTCACCAAAGCCGAGTACAAGGGGAGAATGACGTCCCGGGATTTGCTCGAGAAGCATCTATGGATGCAAGCCAGCATTTTGGTCACTTTATTAGCCACAGCATCACATTGCAGGCTCATGTTCATCTTGTGGTCAATGATGACCACCAAGTCTCTTTCTTCTGTAGTGCTAGCCAGCATAGCACTGCTGAGCCTATAAGGATGCTGTTATCATACTGAGTATCATTTAGGACACCACAAAATAGGACTCAAAGCATATGCATTCAAACTAAAAATAGTGTTTGACTTCCTCAGTTTTTTCCAAAACCTCCGAATTCTTTGACTCCTTTTGTTATTGCCACATGTCTGTGTACATTTGTAACATTGACTAGATGAGGACATTTCTCATGAAAGGAGCATATGCTTACAAATATCAAAGGAAATTCCTTTTTATCAGCCGTGTCTCCAATTTTAGTAATCAATTTTATTTAGTTGGGAAATCTCCTTACCTACAACAAAAGCACATTTTTAGAACCTATTTGTTTTCATCTTCTTCAGACTGTGGTCTACTATACTGTTTAAGATACCAGTTGTCAGAGTACAAGGAAATGCAGACCAGTAAACACTTGCAAGCTTTGCTTTTAAATAAAAGCTATTTCCCAGAAGTATCTTGAGCACAGCATAGTCTCTGACAGTAGATGCAAATTAAATATGAGAATAAATTGTGGCTTTTTTTTCAAATAACAAGAAGGTACCACCTGACTAGGGACTTTGAAACTAAAAGTGTGAAAGTTATGCAGTTATTAAAACTAAAGTTTAAAACGCATGAAAAAAGCAAACTCTGAACATGAAATAAAATTGAACTTGTCATTAAAAAACAGCCAAAGGTGAACTCTTCATTGAAGGGAGCATGGTGAAAAAAACAGCCAGTCAGGAAGGAAGGTGAATCAATAAATTTTGTTTATTCAATAAAGTACAGAAAAAGAAAAGCAGAGGAACCTATACACATGCTCCGGGGGCAGGGGGGAGGCATTTTAATTCGAATGGCTCTTGGGAGCCTCTCTAATTAAAATACCCATAGTGTCTCATGCATTCAGCATCCCGCATATCAAAATGGTGGCAGGGATGCTTTAACTAAAGCATGTTTGATGAGGTTTAGTTAAAGCTCCCCTCTTGCCATTTTGAAACACGGGGAAGATGAGTAACAGGTGTAAAAGTGCCCCAGGAGTTGCTGCTTGATGTTGAATGGACAATAGTTGTAACAGACCCGATTCTTCTCTTCACCTGAGTAATTTTACTTCAAGTAATTTATTCTTTTTCCACACTCCTCACACTGAAAGTGTTCAACATTTTCAACATTTTCACATCAAAACAACAACAAATTATTAGGATTAAAAAAGGCCTTAAAAACAGATATGCACGCTTACCTATCATACATACATCTATGTAAACCAATCATTATAACAATGTAGCCTGGTGTGCAAGAGTTGTACATTGTTCATATATAGCACTGGTTAGGCACTGAGTTAATTGTTTCCGCATGGCTGTATCCAAGACAGGAATTTTTGCCATGATGAAACATATAGGGCCAGAACCTATTTCTTCTATTAGGCACTTGTGTATATGGACAAACATACATTTTAGGGGCTTCAAAAGTGGGTGGGGAGCTGCTACTTGGGACCATATGTCATCTGTTAAGTTGCAACTGCTATGTGCCCATTAATCTGTAGCTGTATAAACACAGCAAAAGCAGCCTAGTTTTATGCCTCCAGGCTCAAAGTTTGGCAGGGTGGGGAGGCCGGGTGGCGTGGGTGGAGAAAGGCATTTTAGCTTTCTTGTATCTCTACAGAATTATGCATATGTATCACATCTTCATTTTAACCTTAATGCTAAACTACAAAATGTGGAAAGAAGAAGGACCCACCCATCTTTTGTATAGTGATTTTATAGGGATGGGGGCACTGTGGAATAGGATTTGCACATAGATGCCTAATAGGTGAAACAGGATCTGGCCCATAACATTTAATTAGTATGCTTTCTTTCTGTGATGCAAGGTAATAAGACTGTTCTATAGATTCTAGTGAAAAGTTCCAATTGGTTCCTTATCCAAATACAAGTCTTTCATCATCTTTTTTTTTTTTTCAAATAGTAATTTGTGCCCAGTCTGGTCTCTAATTTGAATATTCTTGTACAGCACAATGTACAGCTAATAGTGTGAATGATTTGTCAACCTCTCCATTGTGAAACTTGTTTTTGTGGTTATAAATTAGCTATAGAATGCATTCTAGATAAAACCTGGCAGTCAGATTTTCAACCCAAAGGCAATTTAAATTTTGTTTTCAACAAACTCTGAAATAAAATTTGATTTTCCCATGTGTAATTGCTTAATTACTGAACTAGTAAGGCTGTAATCTACTGTTGATTCCTTAAACTTTCATACCTTGTAGTTTGGGAGGGATTTAAATAATGAACTTTATTTTTTTTTAACTTTGCCAGTATTGGTACCTAGAGTTGGCTAGGTATCACAGCAAACCATTGAGTAATCAAACAAGTTATTTGCATCTATGTAATTCTATTGACTTATATGGAGATAGATGGTTGTAAATAAGGGCATGATTTAGTACTGAATATACATGTTGTCAGGAGTGGCAAAGATCAAGCAGCCTATTGGATGAGTGAAGGAACAGGGAGGAAACATCATAGAGAAAATGACATGGGGATTGTAAATTGGTTAGTATTCTGCTCCTTTAAACATTCTGGTTTAGACCATTAACTCTTTTAAGGAGGAATTTTAAAAATTATTGTTTATTATGTTTTTATGATATATACATTCATTGCATACTGCAATTTGGGGTCCTAATCCCTATTTAGGACTACCACAATTTAAATATGCCTACTAGGCATATTAAATGATTAAAAAGTAGTAAGCATCACTTTAGCTCATACAATTTGTAAGTACTAATGAGATACAATGAGTTTTAAATTAGGGTTGGCAAGTCTGTCAATTGACCAGTCAAATGTTGTCAATTGATCAGTCAACTGGCTGCATCTTTTTTTACTAGTCAAAAATTATAGCAATTTTATGGGGAGTGAATATATTTTTTGCAGTTTTCTTGACAGAAATATATATCTTTAATTGTCTTTGACACTTTTCTTTATAGAAAGTGTGTGCTTTTTCTGTGCAGTATTTGACTGTATTAGCAATGTTTTTTACAATTTTTGACTGAACTTTGACTGATCAGTTGACCAAACTTTGACTCGTCAAATACCCAACCCTAGTTTAAACTGATAGTAATTGCTCATTTCGAGCATACAGACATCTTTCATTTATCATCTACATCAGGGGTCAGCAATATTTCCTGGGGATGGGGACCAGAATGACCCAGATTGGGCTAAAGGACAGTGGACATTAAGACCCAGTTGTGCAACCATTTCTTCCCATTGTGTGGCTGCAGAACCTGTACCCCCAACTGCGGCATGGCAAGGGCTGCCAGTCCACTGGAGTCCCAAGCAGCTGAGTGTGGCATGGCACAGAGAGTGTTTTCCTGCCACCAAATGCCACCAAAGGCAGGGGTTTCAGCCCCTGATCTACATGATAATTAATTACAGTCTGATGTCGATCACCTTGGCCTCTAAGCAGCTCACAACCATTAACAATTTTCCCCAAGACAAACCAGAGGTATACAAGAGTCTATTAACCAAGGAGAGAATAACAGCTCTGTTCTGAAAGCTGCCAATGAGTTTTTGTAGTACAATTTTTGGCACCTAAATTTCTTCCCTAATTGGTCATCCAGTAACAGGTACACCCCAAATAATGCTACTTCCTAAAATGTTGGCATAAACAGTATCAATAAGAAAACCCAGATTTCTGAAAAAGTGGTTTAACAACTAGGCCCACAAATATGAACAAGTTCAATTCTAATCCTCATAGGAAACTTGCATCATATTTCTCAGAGATGAGTCTATGAACTTCACTTCATCAACCTCCTGGATATAAAAAATCATGGACTAAATATAAACAGTGGGTTTATGACACTATGACACAGCCTGACAGCTGACTCCCCAAGTACTTCTCCACTATTCAACTGCTATGTTCATCCCTCTTTTCTCTCCCCCTGCACCCAGCCTGTCTCTCACCCACTGGCATCTCAATTTACATCTTTACTGACTGCCTGTCTTACATGCACACTAGCCCAGCCTCTGGCTGCTTTACCATTCATTCCAGAGCGCACACCAACTGCAGAGACTTCCTCAGCCTGGCAAAGGGGTTTTAAACCCAAAAGCTATCTTAAATTTTTTCCCAACTATTTAAGTTGGTCTAATAAAAGATATCAGATTCACCCAAAGAACCTTGTCTGACTATGTCCTTATATCACCATGGCTACAACCTACACCCAGGTTATCATAATAAGTTATTCACTCTGAATAGGATCACAGATATGACAACACCAGAGAAGGCTGTTGGAAACCAATCCATTTTTTTTTTTGGATGAGCATTATGCATAATCAAAGCAAGAACCCCATGGCCACTTCAAGCCCTGAGGGGTGCTAAGTGCCTTCGGGGATATGCTGAATGCTGCCAGCTTCTATTTCAACAACAGATGAAGGCAGACTGGGCTTTGTGCTTGGCCAATTGTATTCTCTTTCAAATATCTGTTGGTCAACTCAGAGGCCAACATTTCATTAAACAGTTGCTGTTGAATTGTATCCAATTCAATTTCAGATGGGATGTGAGCCGACCACCCTCCATTCACTTTTAAATTGTTAGAAATTATGGAATGAGGGTATTATTATTTTTAATTATATGATATAGCATGACTAGCCTCAGTGAATTAACATGTCTGTTACATTCATTGATTGCTATAAGTGCAAGTATATATGCAGGCACCAGAACTACTGCCATCCAATTTGCTTGGTACTTTCTATATAAAGAATGCTTATTCGAAGCATGTTCGTTCTGTTCAACATGCAAAGATATTAATACATGCAACAGCATCTTTGAATTTGTATATGCAGTTCAAATAGGCTCTTTATGACTCCATGCATTTCTAAATTGCTAATAGGCACTCCTTACATTCTGTTTTTACTTCCACTTTGAGTACTCAAATCAATGTAGCATGCAAGCAAATAATACTTTTTAATGTGACAATCTATGTATTTCTAATGAATATTATTCATGCTAGCTCAAGTATTGTTTTGTAAATAGATGTAATGTTTAATGAAAGATTTGGAGACACAAATTTTAAAGCTAATGAACTGAGAATTCATTCCAATTTTTAAATACGCTCCTATTTTTATATTCTCATCCATTATTTTATTATTGTTTTGCTAAGGTAGTAACATTTTATGATTATGCCACAAAGAGAACATAAATTTTCATCTATAACTGCAGAATTGTTTTGGAACAGCATGGTCTGGAATTGTAATTAGGGTTGACATGAGCTTCTGAAAAAAAACACTGCTGATTTTTTGTATTTCACCAGATGAGAGCAATAACATTTTTCCACCAAAAAAAAAAAAAAAAAGAAAGAAACAAAACATCCATTTACAGGACATTTTAAAAAACTGCACAGACTTTGATTATGACTTCGACTGCACATATATGTAGGGTAGTAAGAAAGATCTGAATCATGATGATGGTCTGTTTTTTTTTCCAAGAGTATTATGAATATTCTGGGAGCTAGTTTATTCACGTTTGTAAAAAAGGAGAAATTAAGAATAAGAAAATTTAGTCTTACCTATGCATTTGTCCTGAATATCTTTGCTGCTTTGTGCATTCCTCCCATTTTTGCTGCTCTTTGTTCTTCCTTCCTCTTTGCCTTGAAAATATTCTTTTGAGTTGTGTGTGCTACCTAAAGGGTAATCAAAAGTAATAATAGAAGGATTGACTCCATTTTGTAAGTGCACTTTCAAATTCAGATACTTCATAACTAGCATATTTGTTTATTGGGGAACAAATGATAATTCATAACAAATTACACAGTAAAAAAACCCTTATTTGTAAATGATAGATACAGTCAGTGTGTGAGTGCACATGAGAGATACTATTTTCATTCATCCTTCTAGAATCAGTGGTCTAAATTAAAAAAAGAAAGAAGTGCAAGAGATCTCCAACATATACCAAGGTGGACACTTTTGACTTAGTTACATAAATATAACAAACATGCAACTCCAAGTTTCAAATTACAGTGGTCTCCTCAATATGAAAGCTTGGGGTCCCTTTCACTGTTTTATCGGTGTGCATCTCCAATGTAGACTGAAATTGGTAAATTCACTAGGTTAACTGGGGAGTACAATGATAACAGTATTGTTCCAAGTCTTCTCTCATTTTCACTCCAGCCTTGCCACAATCAGTCAGTCAGCATGTGCATAATTGCCGAGCCCTGCCACAAGCTCCTTTAACACTCAGCTACCTGGATAAATGCTTTGAAGGATGCTGTTTTGTAGAACCACAACTCCTAAGGCTTTGCAAGTACTTTCAGGCCTCTATTGCTAGGGATGCTAATCCAATTCAACATTCAGAAGAGAAAGGGATGCATAGTCTAAGATGTACAAGCAAGTTTTGTTTTTCTCTGTTTTGTATTTTGTCAGTGTACCAGGATTTGTATTGGTGTCTTGCATTTGCAGGCTGTCTCAGATTCACAGGGTGTACTGTTATGCTCCAGACATTTTCACAGCCTGTCTTGAAATGCACCCTTCTTTGTGACAGGTGTAAACTTGTCTAACTTTTCTAAAGGAAGAGCCCTACAGATTTGCTGCGCTGAGATTGAGTCTCTAGAATCAGCACTTGTTTCTCACCATGTTTTGTTCAGCCTGTCCAAATAAACTTAGACCCCATTTGTGATAAGCATATGTCTACAGCAACACAGGATGCCCTGTTCAAACAAAACTATTTTCAGTCACTACAGAATTTGGGGACATTGGGTTACTAAGGTTATCACAGAGTGGTCTGTCCATCTAAGCGCTTGGGAGAAGCCAGACTTGTTCTGAGCAAAGCGGGTCAGCAGATGAGTGGGATCAATCAATTATGGTGAGGTTCTAATTGGGAGATTTAAGAGCATTCCTAAGAAGGAAAAGCAGAGAGAGATGGCAGGAAAGCTGTGGAAGAACAGTTTTGCTGCTGACAGCAATCAGTGACAGCCTGGCCCTAGGGGTTCACTTCCTCGCCTCCTGTGACCCACTTCCTGGGATCACGAAGGGACTTTTTGTTGCTTTAGTTCCTTTTTGTTTAAGAATTAATATGGCCAAGGAGATATGAGCAGAACCAGAGTGACATCTCTCACATAACTTGCAATCTTCTCCTTAGTCAGATGAGTCTTACTATTTCATGGCCTCAAAATTAGACAGCAGGTCTCACTCACCAGACAATTACTTCATAGAATCATAAAAAATGAGGGTTGGAAGGGACCTCAAGAGGTCATTTACTCCAACCCCCTGCTTAAAGCAGCACCATTCCCACCTAGATTATCCCAGTCACAGCTTTGTCTAGCTGGGTCTTAAAAACTTTCAAGGATGGAGATTGCATTACTTCTCTGGGTAAACTGTTCCAGTGTTTTACTACCCTTCTAGTGAGAAAATTCTTCCTAATACCTAATCTAAATTTCCCTTGCTGCAACTTGAGACCATTGCTTCCTGGTCTGTCACCTGCCACCACTGAGAACAGTATAGCTCCATCCTCTTCTAAACCCCTCTTCATGTAGTTGAAGGCTGCTATTAAATCCCTTCAGTTTTATGTTCTCTAGAATAAATGAGTACAGTTCCCTTTGCCTTGCTTTGTAAGTCATCTGCTTCGTCCCTCTGCCGACCCCCGACCCCCATTTTCATTGCCTTCCTCTGGACTTTTTCCAGTTTGTCCACATCCTTCAGAATGAATATTATTAACGTTAGTTTAATCAGTTCCTAAAGAAAGTCGTCCTACAGGCGCAGAAGATGACAACCCCTTGTGCAGGAAATGGGGCAAAGGAACCAAGAAACCCTCTTGGGTGAACAGGGGTATTCAGGAAAGCCTTGTGGCAAAAAAAAAAAAAAGAGGCATATAGGCTCTGAAAGCTGGGGGTAGTTACCAAGATGGGGTATACCTACTTGGCCTGCATTTGCAGGGAGGCAGTCAGAAAGGCCAAACCAGAAATGGAACTTAGGCTAGCAACTAAAACTAAGGACAACAAAAAGTCCTTCTTCAGGTTTATAGGGAGCAAAAAGAAGGTGTAGGATAGCATAGGCCCCCTACAATACAAACTTGGGCAATTAGTGACAGACGGGGGGACAAAGCTGAGCTTTGCAATGAGTTTTTTTGCCTCTGTATTCCTGAACTCAGATCAGGACAAATCTCCCAATTAGATCATATACAGGCATAAAGGGGGAACCAGCTCACTAACTGCTAGCTCCAACTTACTGAAGAGACACTTGGACAGGCTGGATGTGTTTAAGTCAGCAGCCCCGGATGATCTTCAACTAAGGGTGTTGAAGAAATTGGCCAGTGTCATAGCAAAGCTACTGGCATGGCTGTTTGAGCACTCTTGGTGCTCAAAGTCAGGTCCTAGAGAACTGGAAAAGGGCCAATGTGGTCCCTTATTTTCAAGAAGTAGAGGAAGGAGGGTCCAGGTAACTATAGACCTGTTAGTCTCACCTCTATCCTCAGGGAAACCTTTGAAAAAATTAATAAGGATCATATTTGTGGAAATACAGCAGGGAAAGCAACACTAAAGGGCAACCAGCACAGATTCATAGCATGTAGATCCTGCCTGACTAACCTTGTTTCTTTTTAGACCAGGTCATAAAATGCTTAGATGCAGAAATCAAGGTGGATGTCACTTACTTGAAACTTAAGAGGCCTTTGATACAAGTATTTCATTATATTCTTATAGATAAACTCAGTGACTGTGATGTAGCTGATTACATGGTCAGGTGGGTGGCAAATTGGCTTAGGGGTTGCACCCAGAGAGTGGTTGTGGGTGGGTCAGTATCAGCCTGGAAAGATATGGGAAGTGGAGTCCCATAAGGCTCAGTCCTTGGACCAGTGCTGTTCAATGTCTTCATCAGTGATTTGGATGAGGGCATGGAAAGTACTCTGTCGAAATTCACAGATGATATCAAATTATGCGGTAAAATTAACATACTAGGGGGCAGGGAATGAATTCAGGTGGATCTGAACAGGTTGGAAAAGTGGGCGGAACAGAATAGGATGCAGTTCAATAAGGACAAATGTAGTGATGCACCTAGGAAGAAGGAATCACCAACACACCTACAGGGTTGGGGAGGACCTTCTCAGCAGCACAACAGCAGAAAGGGATCTTGGAGTCACTGTTGACACCAAGATGAAGATGAGTCATCAGTGTGATGAAATGATCAGTAAAACTAACTGCACTTGATCATGCATTAGTAGGTGCATGACAAACAGGTCCAAGAAAGTGATACTTCCTTTTTATGCAGCATTGGTTGGGCCACAGTTGGAGTACTGTGTCCAGTTTTGGGCACCACACTTCAAGAGGGATGTGGTGGGGGGTTCAGAGGAGGGCAACTCGGATGGTTAGAGGCCTGCAGGCAAAGCCCTATGAGGAGAGATTGAGGGCCGTGGATCTCTTCAGCTTCTGCAAGAAAAGGCTGAGAGGTGATCTTGTGGCCACCTAGAAATTCATCATGGGGTGGACAGCAAGAAATAGGAGATGCTCTGTTTACCAAGGCACTGCCTGGAGTAACTAGGAACAATGGCCACAAGCTGACAGAGAGCAGATTTAGGTTAGACCTCAGGAAGAATTTGTTTATGGTAAGGCTTGTGTGAGGGCGCCGGGACCACAGGGGACTGGGCCCGAGGAAGGAAGCCCGGGTTTCCGCCCAGCTTCCGGGACCCGACCCAGAAGTCTGGTCGGGACTTTGAAGTCTCCCGGAACCTAAACTGGGCCGGCGTGGGGCCGGCCCGGGGAAATAAAAGGAGCACCCCTACCCCGTGCAGAGACGGACAGAGGCTCCGACGGGAGCCAGACCCGGGAGCAGCAGACCCGGCGGCGGCAGCTTCGGGAGCGGCAGAGCTGGGAGCGGCGCGAGAGACGCCGACGGCAGCGGAGCCAGTGCCGGCAGCTTCGGGAGCGGCGGAGCCGGGAGCGGCGCGAGAGACGCCAACGGCAGCGGAGCCAGTGCCGGCAGCTTCAGGAGCGGAGGAGCCGGGAGCGGCGCGAGAGACGCCGACAGCAGCAGAGCCAGCGCCGGCAGCTTCAGGAGCAGCGAAGCCGGGAGCAGCGCGAGAGGCGCGGACTGCGGCAGAGCCGGCGGCGGCGGTACCGGGAGCAGCAGAGCCGAGAGGCGCGGAACCGGTAAGCGCGATACCGGGAGCAACAAAGCCGAGAGGCGCGGAACCGGTAAGCGCGGAACCGGGAGCAGTGGAGCCGGCGCCAACAGGGCGTGCAGCAACGGGACCGGGAGCCACGCGGCGAACCCCAGCGGCAGCAGAGGGGACCACAGTGGAGCCGGGAGCACGGAGGCATCCCGCCAAGCCACAGGTAGCACAGGGACCGGTGGCGGTTCCGACGCAGGGTCTCGAAAAGGGAACCTCGGCTGGAGGGACTCTCCTCCGGCGGATGGTGGCTGGTTGGTCACGGAGGAGGACCCGCGGGCAGGGCGGCGGACTTTGTAGCCACCCCCGGGTCTAGAGACTCAGGCCTGTTAGGGCCGGGAAAATCCGGACTGAAGGAGCCCCAGTATCAGGGACACTAGGTACTGGGGGGGGGGGACTCCGAGGCGGGCTCGTCAGTGGACGGGTATCCCGCCGGACTATTCTGTCAGTGGGGGCATCCCAGTGGGGCCCCCTAACCCGGAGGCTCGGGTGAGGGTGTAGGGGAGGAGGAGCCCTCAGGACCCCTGGACTTTGGAGTCGGGGTAACCTGTTACATGGACCGTCAACTCACCGCCCGGGTGAACCCCTTTTGTTTTCCATCAAGTCGTGGCAGGCGAGATTGGCGGCGATGCGGCGGTCCGGCGCATACCCCCTCCTCTCCAGGGGACATTCGGGGAATTGGGGATCTCAATTTCGAGTGACCTACCCCAACCCCCCACAGCTTGCCAAAATCTGGAATGTACTTCCAAGGGAGATGGTGTTCTCCCCTACCTTGGGGTTCTTTAAGAGGAGGCCAGACATACATATGGTTGGGGTTGTCAGAACCCAGTGCATTTTCCTGCCCAGGGCAGAGGGTTGAACCTGATAATCTGCCAAATATCTATGAATCTAGTTAATGATGGTGCACCAAAAGTTTGCTAAGCATTTCAATGAATCTAGATGAGAAAGAAGCCATGACCCAAATATTTTCACTCTAAGGCCTTTACTGGAGTGAGCTACAAACAAGCTGCTCAAGTTTATCAATGATATAAAAAATAGAGCTGGGTAAATGTAGCATTAGGGGGTTCAGTGGTTAAACAAAAATAAAACCTAAAGAAAAAGAGAGAAATTGGCTTGGATCAAAATGATATGTTTTGTCAAGGGGAAAAACCCCAAACAAACTAAGCCTAGTCTCCCTTCATTTAGGCCAGGGACACAAATTACACATAAGAGATCTGTAACCAGTTCATACGTGTAACACAACAGAAGTTCAGTACACAAAAACCACTAGCAAAACAGCCAAAACTGGTTTAAGATAAACCTGGATGGATGCAGTATCAAATTGAACTGATTTACGTTAAATCAGTTTATTGAATATCTATCCCAGATGCCCTCCACATTCAAGTTAACTCACTGTCCCCCAGTATCCCAGGATGCTTTGCACCTCCCCAGCAAACCCCCTTTGCAGGGTGGTTGGGCTATCCTTGGCCTGAGCTGTTTGCTCCAGCCAAGCAGGAAGGCATACTCTGGCACCCCCTGCTTCTGGCCTGAGCCACTGCAGGCATGTGGATGCATTTCCAGAATCAAAAGTGACTGTCTATTCACTTGCTTATCGGTTCAGTCTATGCAGCTTAGATTAGCCTGAAAAGACAGAATTCATTCAGCCTCAGACTTTTTTGACTGCCTGTACTTAGACTAAAGGTTGTTTTAACATCAAGTAGAAAGGAAAAGAAGGACTACAGTTAACAACATATTACTAACCTCATACTCTTATGTTGTGGTATGATGATATGCATCTCATTACCCAATTGTGACTAATGTAGAAATATGAATTATAAATATGGTATATGTGCACACACATAGAGTAGGAAAATAAGTATGAAGATATATTTAATTTATTTTTCTATTTACAATGATACTCATAATGTTCTAATGCCATGGTAAATTATGAGGGAGAAAAAAACTTACAGGCCAGTAATGGAAAGAGTAGCTAAAGTCATACATTCGAGATAAAAAAAATACCAGCTGTCAATAGCTGCATTATGAAGAATTTCCTTAGTTTCCAACAAAAACAATATTTGATACAGCCACTTAAAAATCACCATCCTAGTGCCTTCCTTTTCAGGCCCACAGTAGGAGAGCAGGAAGGTAGATCGAAAGATCAGTATTGTCTGCATATTCTTCAGCACTGCTTTCTTGCCTCAGTCACTTTCAGAGCAGCAGGAGCAACTGCATTTTGCAGACTCCTCACTGTGTGACAAACCACCAGCTCTAATTATTAGAGTTCCTGCTTTCATAGCTTTCCATGTATTGAGGTTTTAACTTGGCAGCGCTCAACATTCTCCCTGAAAGACAGTCCTTAGCTTGCTATAAAATCCACTACTCAAAAAAAAAAAGAAAAAAAAAAGGTCAGATATTACTGATCCTTTTTTTAAAATGGGATAATCACAAAATTTCTAATTTCAGGTCAGATATGACAAAAATGCAACCAAAATTATGGTCATACTCTAGTAGCTGGAATTCCCACTGCAAGGTCTGCAAGTAGAGAGGCTGGAGATCTGATTTATATGAATTTGTGGGCAGGAAAAGAAAACTACTGCTATATTTCTCACATCTTATATCCCAGGTCAGTTGAGGCAGTCTCAATTTCAACTCCTTAGTCACACATAGGCCTAGTAGTTTGTTTGCAGAATGCAGCATCAGTACAACACAGTTTTCTTTTATTCCCAGGAAAACGTTGCTGACACTATTTCTGAGTCATCCTTATAGGTCTGCATAGGCCACCTTCTGCTTCAGCAAGAATCTGAATGTAGTAAATGTTTTATCCATATGTGTTCTTTATGATTAATTTCTAAGCAATGTTGCATTTCAGAATCAAGCAAGCAATTTGCAATGCTGAAGAAAAGTCCAAAGGGCAGAATCAGCATGCAACACAGCAGTGCAACAAATGTACCTATTCTCCAATAGAGCTACAGAATAGCCAGAAGATGGCCACCACAGAAAACATCTAATGGATTAAGAGAATCATACTCAATCTTACTTAGCTTTTTTAGAGCCAGCAAGGGCTCTAAAAAAGAGCCCTTCTCAGTCCACTTCCTTCTTATATGTTGCCTGACTACCTTATGACTTAGTGGATACACCTAGGCTAGGTACATAAATTACACACAAAGTGGTAAAGTGATTGGAAAATGATCTAAACCAGTAACAGAAAAGAAGTTCAATGCACATAGACTGGTTTTTAAAAGGTGGAACTTGGTCTAAGATAGATCTGGATGGATGTCGTATCAGGCTTAATCAGTTTAGGTTAAACCAGTCTGTTGAACTTCTGCACCAGATCCCCTCCCAACTCAAGTTTCATAGTTTCATAGTAGCTAGAGTCGGAAGGGACCTAGGTAGATCATCTAGTCCGACCCCCTGCCTTAGCAGGAAAGAGCACCGGGGTCAGATGACCCCGGCAAGGTGCTCATCTAACTTCCTTTTAAAAATCCCCAGGCTAGGAGCCTGCACCACTTCCCCTGGAAGCTGGTTCCAGGCCCTAGCCACCCTGACTGTGAAGTAGCGCCTCCTAATATCTAATCTAAACTTACCCTCCGCCAGTTTGTGACCGTTATTCCTGGTCACTCCTGGCAGCGCACGGGGGAACAGGGACTCCCCCAATACCTGCTGATCCCCCCTGACCAGTTTGTAGCAGGCCACAAGGTCCCCCCTTAGCCTTCTCTTGTGGAGGCTAAACAGGTTCAGGTCCCGTAGCCTATCCTCATAAGGCCTGCCCTGCTGACCCCTGATCATACGAGTGGCCCTCCTCTGAACTCTTTCCATATTGTCCACGTCCCTCTTGAAGTGTGGCGCCCAGAACTGGACGCAGTACTCCAGCTGCGGCCTGACCAGTGCCGCATAGAGGGGGAGGATCACCTCCCTGGACCTGCTCGAGATGCATCTGTGGATGCATGATAGGGTACAGTGGATGCATGATAGGGTACATTGCTGTCTTTTGGCATCCCAGGACCCTTTGTGGGTGCCCACTAACTTCCCTTCAAAGGAGAGGTGGGCTAGCCTCCTGCTCTGTTCTAGCTGAGTGCAGGGCCGGCTCTACCCCTAGTCTGTCACAGAACAGGAGGCAGAAAAGCCTCCGCTCCCCAACACTTAGTCCTGCCTGCACCTGTCAGGTGGGCAGGGCAGGAGAGGGTGGGAAAAAGGAGTTCCCCCCAATCCAGCCCTGGCTCCCCCACAGCTGGAGTCTCTACAGCTCCCATGGAGCTGGCTCCCCTGGCTCTCCCAGAGCTGGAGTCTCTACAGTTCCCATGTGGCAGGGGCTTTCCCATTCACTACCAGGTTTGGATGGCCACTTGGGCCAATCTCCACAGCTCTGGTCCCCTGTGAGCCAATACCTGGGAGGTGGGCAAGGGCAGAGGGGAATGGAGCCCCCCTGTCCCAGCTCGAGCCCAATCCCCTAGATGAGGTTTTCCTAGCAGGGAGGCCCAATGCAGTGGGAGCTTTCCCCATCACTGTGTCTGCCCAGCTGAACCAGCTTGGCTGGCCAGATGGGCCAGTCTCTATGAGCCTGCCCCTCGCCTTCCACAAGTTGCTGCCTCTTAGTGGCAGAGGAGGGGAGGCAGGTGAAGGGGAAATGGAGCTGCAAGGGTATGGCTGACCCCTGCTTCCCCAACCTCTGTGCAGACCGAGGTGGGGGGGAGTCCTGTAAGCCTTTCCTGGAGCTGCTGCACTGGACAGTCCCAGAGCTTGGACAGACCTGGGACAGGGGAGGGACAATCTGTGCCCCCCTGACCTAGGCCAAGAATGTGGGGTACACCACTAGCACTGTCTCCCCCAGCAGCTCATAAGTCCCACTGCTGTCCCGCCTTTGTCCTGCCCAGAGTGGACCTCTGCACCCTCCAGCCTGGAAAAAGCCCAGGGACTCCTATGCCACCACAAGTGGGGAGGCAAGCATACCTCCCTCCACTGGCTGCCTGCAGCTAACACCTGCCTGACAGGGCAGCAGGAGGAGGTGTGTATCCAGAAGCCAATCAGGGATTTTTGAATATCTGTATTTAGCCCCATACTCCTTCTATAGTGCTCTTGAGAATGGCACCAAGATGCACACACAGCCCACCCTCTCCCAACATCACAAGTGCCAAACCTGGAAATAAGATTTCATAGATTTCATAGACATCAGGGCTGGAAGGGACCTCGGGAGATCATCGAGTCCAGCCCCCTGCCCAAAGGGCAGGAAGTCAGCTGGGGTCATAGGATCCCAGCAAGATAAGCATCCAATTTACTCTTGAAGGTGTTTAATGTAGGTGCTTGAACCACCTCCGCTGGCAGACTGTTCCAGACCTTGGGGGCTCGGACAGTAAAAAAATTCTTCCTTATGTCCAGCCTGAAATGGTCTTGCAGGAGTTTGTGACCGTTTGACCTAGTCATCCCTTGGGGCGCTCTGGTGAACAAACGTTCCCCCAGATCCTGGTGGTCACCCCTGATAAACTTATAGGTGGCCATCAGATTACCCCTGAGCCTACACTTTTCCAGGCTAAAGAGTCCCATGTCTCTCAGCCTATCATTGTAAGATCTGTCTTCCTGACCTCTGATCATGCGCGTGGCTCTCTTCTGGACTCTCTCAAGCTTCTCCACATCCTTTTTGAATTGTGGAGCCCAAAACTGGATGCAGTACTCCAGCTGCGGCCTCACCAAGGCCGAGTACAAGGGGAGAATGATGACCCGGGATTTGCTTGAGAAGCATCTATGGATGCAAGCCAGCGTTTTGGTCGCTTTACTAGTCGCACCATCGGATTGCAGGCTCATGTTCATCTTGTGGTCAATGATGACCCCCAAGTCTCTTTCTTCTGTAGTGCTATCCAACGTAGCACTGCCGAACCTATAAGGATGCTGCAGGTTTTTCCTCCCAAGGTGGAGAACCTTGCATTTTTCGGTGTTAAACACCATCAGGTTCTCATCTGCCCATTTGCTGAGCTTGTCCAGGTCAGCCTGGATCACCCTCTTATCTTCTGGTGTTGATGCTTTGCCCCAAAGTTTGGTGTCATCGGCGAACTTGGCCAGTCCACTCCTGACTCCAATGTCCACATCATTAATGAAGATGTTGAACAGTATGGGTCCAAGGACAGAGCCTTGAGGGACCCCACTGGTCACAGGGCACCACGATGAGTCACTGCCATGAATTACAACCCTCTGGGTCCGACCACGAAGCCAATTTCCCAGCCAGCGGATCGTGGTGGAGCCAAGGCCACAACTGGCCAGCTTGGCCAAGAGGTGATCATGGGATACCAGATCAAAAGCTTTTTTGAAGTCAAGATATATGACATCAATCTCTTCTCCCTGGTCCAGGTGATAGATCACCTGGTCATAGAAGGAAATGAGATTGGTCAAGCAAGACCTACCCGCAACAAACCCGTGCTGACTATCCCTTAGGATGTTAGCCTGGGCCAGTCCATCAAGGATGGCCTCCTTAATAAACTTTTCTAAGATCTTCCCCAGGATAGAAGTCAGGCTAATGGACCTGTAGTTAGCTGGATCCACTCTCCTCCCTTTCTTGAAGATCAGCACCACATTGGCCTTCTTCCAGTCTTCGGGCACTACACCAGAGCGCCAGGAGTTTTCAAAGATCGGCACCACATTGGCCTTCTTCCAGTCTTCGGCACTACACCAGAGCACCAGGAGTTTTCAAAGATCTGTGCCAGGGGCTGGGCTATGACGCTCGCCAGATCCTTGAGTACCCTGGGGTGCAGATTGTCAGGGCCAGATGACTTAAAGGTATCCAGCTTCTCAAGATGTTCCTTCACGAGGTCAGCATTTATGGAGGATAGGGGATCCCCATCACCTGGATCTCCCTGTCCCATAACAGGCATGGGCGTCCCATGGGACTGATGAAAGACTGACACAAAGTACCTATTTAATAGGTTGGCTTTTTCCTGGGCGTCAGTTGCCCCATCTGGTTTAGCAGGGGTCCAACGTTGCCCTTGCTTTTCCTCCGGCTCCCCACATATCTGAAAAAGGACTTTTTGTTTTCCTTGATGCTTGAAGCTAGTTGGAGTTCAGTTGCAGCCTTGGCTTTCCTGGTTTTCTCCCTGCAGGCCCAGATCAGTGCAGAATAATCCTCCTTGGAGGTGAATCCCATCCTCCATCCTTTGTAGGCTTTCCTTTTTAGCCGCAGGTGGTCCGCTAGGTCCCTGGAGAGCCAGGGGGGCTGCTGTGGCTTCTTGCTGCCTTTCCTCTGTGTTGGAATAGATTTAGCTTGTGCCTTGAGGATCGCTTCCTTGAGAAGCAACCACTCTTCTTGAACTCCCATCTCCCTGGGGTCACGGTCCCTGAGGGCCTGACCGACAACCCTCTTGAGCTTGTCAAAGTCGGCTTTTCTGAAGTCAAGGACTTCTGTGTTGCTGACTGACTTGCCAGCTTTACGGCAGATGGTGAAGGTGATCAGCTCGTGGTCGCTGTCACCCAGCTTCCCATCGATCACTAGGTTGCCAATTAGGTCGTCCCCCATAGCCAGTACCAGGTGAAGCAGCGCTTTGCCTCTCATTGGCCCATAGACTTCTTGAGTCAGGTAGAGGTCATCCACGCATGAGAGAAAGCTTTGCGACCACTCAGATTTTTCTGAGTGATCTTTCCACGAGATGTCCAGGTAATTGAAGTCACCCATGACAACCAAGGTCCTGGAGCAAGCGGCCTCAGTCAGTTCCCGGGCAAACTCCTGGTCAAGCTTAGGACTTTGAGTTGGAGGTCTGTAGTAGACTCCCACCGTTGTGTCCCCTGTGGTGTATTCCCCATGAATTTTTACCCAGAGGGTCTCTAGCTGTCTATGCTTGTCACCAACATCAGCTTGCAAGGACATGTAGCTTTCCTTCACATAGAGAGCTACACCCCCGCCCCTTTTGTCAACACGATCCCTCCTGTACAGGGTATAGCCCTCTATACCTGTGGTCCAGTCATGGGTGGAGTCCCACTAGGTCTCCGTTATCCCAATGACGTCATAATTCTTTGCACTGAGCAGGAGGATGAGCTCGTCCTGCTTGTTGCCCAGGCTTCTGGCATTAGTGTATAGGCAGGCAAGTGTCCCTTTGGGGGCTCTTGTCTTGCCCACAGATTGTGCCAGGGCTGGGGCAGGGGTGGGCTCCCTTAAGTGCCTTGGTCTGCTGGCTTTGCAAGGGTTGCTCAGCAGGCCAGCAGTGGCAGTAGTCCCCCCATCCCTCAGCGGGCTTAGTTTAAAGCCCGGTGGAGCAGGTCAGCCAGCCTGGCTGAGAAGAGCCTCCTCCCCAGGGGGGAGAGGTGGAGGCCATCTCTTCCCAGCAGCTCGCTGCCTCTCTCACCAAAGAGCGGGCTGTGGTCATGGAAGCCAAAGCCTTCCCGATGACACCAGCTCCGCAGTCTTTGGTTCACTGCGTGGATCCTCCTCTCCCTCCTCAGCCCATAGCCCGAGACTGGGAGGACTGATGAAAACACCACCTAAGGTCCCAGACTCCTAAGCCCTGCTCCCAAATCCCTGTAGCGCCTCATGACCTGGCTGGGGGTGCTCCGAGCCATGTCATTGGTGCCCACGTGAATAAGGAGCATGGGATAGTGGTCTGTGGGCCAGAGGAGCTCTGGGATCCTCTCCACAATGTCTCAGATGTGGGCCCCCGGGAAGCAGCAGACTTCCCAGGCTAAGGGGTCGGGGCGGCAGATTGCCCCCTCAGTCCCCCACAGGATGGAGTCTCCCACAACAAACACCATTTGTTTTGTCTTGGGGAGAGTGGGGGCAGTCGCTGTGGTTGAGCCTGGGTTGCCTGCGGGAGCTGGCAACTGAGCAGGCTCTGCTGGGGCTGCAAGAGGTGCGAACCTGTTGCTAAGCTCCGGTGAAGGAGGGGCCTTGGTGCGGAGGGCCTTAGGGCCCTTGACCACCTTGGTCCATGCCCCTGACTGGGCAGAGCGGGAGGTCCCAGAGTCCTCCTTAGTCCTGGAGGGACATGGTGCTCTACCCTGCGGCTCCTGGGGGAGAAGGGCCTGGCAGTAGGAGTCTATCTCCTGCTCGCAGTCCCTGATGGCACGCAGTCTCTGGACTGTGGTCTGGAGCTCCTCCAGCTGGCATGCCAGAGACCCCAGTAGGGAGCAGACCCCACAAGGGGAGGTGGCCATGCTCCCAGGCCCCAGAGCCTGAAAAAGGGACAGGCAGCCCCCACAGCCAAGAGCCAGGGGCTCCGTCTGCATGGAGCCCGGAACCATGGGCTCCGTCTGGGCGGCCGTCTCTGAGGTGCCCGATGGGGGGGCTGCAGAGCCCAAGGGGACCCTTGGGGTGTGGTGCATGCCCATCCATGTCATGTCTCTGGTAGGCTTGCTACGGCTGAGACTGACTACTCTGGGGGGTTCGCAGGCAGGGTCTCGTGCCCTCCCATGCCCTCTCCTGCGTGAACTCTGCGCTAACTCGAGCACCTGTTTACGCAGCCTGTTCATGCAGCTCTGGTCGCGTGGCTCCCTGGGGGGCTGGGCCAAGTAGGGGCCTGGGCGGGGGCTTGACCTGGCCCGGCTCCACGCAGCCGCCTCCTCCCAGGGAGTGAGGAGTTAACCCCTTCCCACCATGAGCCCGCTTACCTCCGGCTGTGCTGGGGGTTGGCAGGGGGCTCTGGAGCTGCTGAGGTGGTGTCTGGGGGGCTTTGGGGGAGCGGGGGCGCAGCGGGCTTCACCCGCACGTCTCTCACCGCTTCAGAGCCTAACTGAGGATGATAAAGCTGTCCTATATGCACCTCTGACATTTTCCTCAAGCTCTCTCAAGCATGCCCCCCTCATCAGCTTCAGTGTCTCATTTTCAGTTTTGGCATGTATGGAGGAGAAATGTGGGGAGTGGAGGGAAGGGGGAAGAATGGTTTTTTGATAGTTCTTTTGAAGTTTATTCTTTCATTGCTTCCTGTAGAAGTAGTATGACATTCCCTATGGTTCTTGGGCCTAAAACATCAACAAACTCTCCAGAAGAACAGAGTTTCTATGAATTTGTATAAAGCCCTTATTACCAGCGTATTCAAGTGCTTCACCATCACTCATGGTTTTGATTTGCCCAGCACCCCTGCCAAGATAAGGAATTAATGTTCTAATTGCATTGAAGCAGGGTGAGAGTACACAGTATAGGTTAAGCTTTACAACAACCCTGTTCAGCCTCCACTTATTAAAAAGAGACCCAGTTTTCACATGAAAGGGAATAACAGCTCCCTCCTATATCACGCAACATTTTTACACCATAAGGTAGCATTGCACACAAATGAAGAAAAAGCTACTTGCACCTCCCAGCATGGCATTGATTCCTATACATTACTCCCCATACGGTGGCAAGGCTTAATGCCATGATCACAGCTAAAAGGTGTTGCTTACTGTTTCATAAGCACAATCATTGCACCCATAAAAACATTCATGAATATATTGCAAACAAAACATGCCACAATGGCATGCATAACCATTTCTTTTGGGAGCTTCATTAAATAAGGATGATTGATCTGAGGCCTAATGATGATTCAGGAAGCCTGATGAAAAGCTCTTTGAAGCTATGACAAGGTACCATTTACAAAAATAATCTAATTAAAAAGCGAGAGAGAGAGAGCATGCAGGAGACAACATGCGAGAGAGAGCGCGTGCAAGAAACAAAAGAAACCTAACAATAAAATAGCTATTTCCCAAATACGTTTTCTTGCCGGACATAAAGTTATATTGCCAGCATGTTTTTTCCAAGTTTTGGAAAAAGGCACAAACAACCTAAAATCTTGGCACACCATTTACAAACAACCAGATGACAAATGAACAAACACCAGAGTAGGCCAGATGTACTTTCTAGCAGTTTTCGGAGACACTGATAACCAAGAAATACAGATACTGGTTATTTTTTAATTATCAATTGAGTTGGACAATTAACACTGAAGTTATATAATGAATGTTTGAATCACAGTGTCAAATTTACTAGTGAAAAAGTAACAGCCATAGAAAGTATTCCTCGCAACTAATTTCTGAGGTCTAATTCTACTGAAAGAAAAAACAATCCTGTAGTATAGAACTCATGGTTTGTTTTGTATGCAAACAGTGACTCAGTGACTACAATGACTGAGAAGGAGAAGATTTTCTTGAGGTTGGCCGCCTCAGATCATATAGCTTGCAGCGTAGCCTGAAGGCAAAAGCAATTAAAAGTGAAATAGATCCTCAAGTGGGAGACCACATTCAGTTGCATATTTTTGCTTCTAGTTGGAACATTGTAAAGACTGAGTAGGCCAGATAGTTTGCACCCCCTGTTGGCTAAACATCTTCTTAAAGTTAATAAGTTAAATAGTACAGGAGTTCCATGCCCTTTTGCTCAGGTAAGTTATCATCTTGACATTCATTGTGGGGAAATGCAGATTATAGGGATTGTGAAGAAAGGTGGAAGAAGGAAAAAATAGTGAAAATATAAACATATATTAGACAAAGATACAAACTTGAAACCTGGTCTTGCAAATACTTATACACATGGTTAACTTGCACACTGCAAGTAATCTCTTTGACTTTGATTTAACTGCTTTTATTATATAAAAAACCACTCAGATAATATTGTGATGGGTGGTAGCATAGCATCCTAAAGTAAAATAAGCTTACTTGCCCATCATTTAGAATATTTAAGTTACAGATGATACTGAAGCTATATCTGAGCATATATGTTAGCAAGGGTTTTGGATTTCCCAGCTAAAGCCAATATTAAAAAAAATTCAGACATTTTATTTTTTAATACAAGTACTACCAGAATGGTGCTAGACAAAATATTAATATTGGAATATAGAAAGGCCAAATAATTTTTTTATAAAACAATATCCTGATAATAAAAAAGGCCAAATAATTTTTTTTTATAAAACAATGTCCTGATAATAATCTGTGATGTATTATGAACACCAAGGAACTTTCCCTAAGACCCAGTATTCATTCTTCCATTGAAATGCAGATCCTTGAGCCTTTATATCAGTACACATGATGCTTTAGTCATTGATGAGGAATACTTTTATTATAATCATTATTTACAAAATCAAAATAGATCTTGGCATCTTTGCTTCCAAACCAGTCACCCTGGCATGACCATTAAATTCCCATTAGGAAAAGCTGGCTTCTCCAGGGGAGCTTTACAGAACAGGTTACAGGTAAAAATGTGGCCACAAACTTTGGGGTAAAGAGACATGCTCGGATGGGATAGACTCCACCTTTCCCCTAAAGGTAAGTGTGTGTTTTCTTCTAGGTTAGCGGATCTCCTCTAGCGGGCTTTAAAATAGGCTTGCTGGGGGAAGGGGAAGATGAGGGTGGTGGATGGGTCATTTTTGACTTGGAAGGACGTGGGCAGTGGGGTTCTGCAGGGCTCGGTCCTCGGGCCCACACTTTTCAACATCTTCATCATTGACTTGGATGAGGGGGTAAAAAGCACCCTGTTCAAATTTGCTGATGACACTAAGATGTGGGGGGATGTGGGCACGCTAGAAGGGGGGAATAGGCTGCAATCAGACATAGACAGGTTACAGGGGTGGGCAGATAAAAATAGGATGGGATTCAACACCAACAAGTGCAAAGTGATGCACCTGGGAACAACTGGCACCATACCTACAGGTTGGGGAACTCCCTTCTTGTCAGTACAGAGGCAGAAAAGGATCTGGGGGTCATCATTGACTCCAAGATGAACATGGGCCAGCAGTGTGGGGATGCAGTCAGGAAGGCCAACCGTACCTTGTCATGCATCCACAGATGCATCTCAAGCAGGTCCAAGGAGGTGATACTCCCCCTTTATGCAGCACTGGTCAGGCCACAGCTGAAGTACTGCATCCAGTTCTGGGTGCCGCACTTCAAGAGGGATGTGGACAATATGGAGAGGGTCCAGAGGAGGGCCACTCGCATGATCAGGGGGCAGCAGGGCAGGCCCTATGAAGAGAAGCTATGGGACCTGAACCTGTTCAGCCTCCACAAGAGAAGGCTGAGGGGGGATCTCGTTGCCTGTTACAAGACTAGTCAGAGGGGACCAGCAGGCACTGGGGAAGTCCCTGTTCCCCCGAGCATTGCCAGGAGTGACCAGGAATAATGGTCACAAGCTGGCAGAGGCTAGATTCAGGCTAGATATCAGGAGGTGCTACTTCACGGTCAGGGCGGCTAGGGTCTGGAACCATCTTCCAAGGGAAGTGGTGCTGGCTCCTACACTGGGGGTCTTTAAGAGGAGGCTAGATGTACACCTTGCTGGGATCGTTTGACCCCAGTACTCTTTCCTGCCATGGTAGGGGGTTGGACTAGATGTTCTACTCAGGTCCCTTCCGACCCTAGAAACTATCAAACTATGAAAACATTAAGGAATAGAAACAAATTTTCCTACAAAATATACAGTTTCTAGCTATGAAATTAGTAGATCCAAATAAGCGGATCTATGTCTAACTACAAGGAAAAAGGTATAAAAAAATCATATATATTTCCTGATGGCTAACATAAATATTAAATGATAATGTATAACTAATAATACATTATTAGATATTTACAAGATAAGATATATTCACCACATTCTGTCAGAGTCTCAAAGAACAGGGGTCTACTTGTCAGTAGCCAACAGCTGGTTTTACATAAGGCAGTAAAACTATTTTATGTTGTGTCTAGTGCAATTCGTGTCATGCTTTGTGTTTCATCATTGTGACAAGGTAGACATGCAGGCACTCTATATTTGAAGACAGAACCAAGAAAAGAACAGATTGTTGCTTAATGGCAAAAGGAGTCAAGGATGGACTAGTATTATGTCACAAGATAATTTCAAGGTCACAGAGACCCCACACCAGAAGGAAAGTCTAAACAAGTAAAGTCTGAAATGTGTAGTTGATAACCACCTTTAAGCTACCAGTTCCTATCACTGCTAATTCAGCCCATTTTCACTCCAAGATAGAAATATAAATCCAGGGGAGTTTCACACTTTTCACCCTCTTTGTCTTATTTGCAAGATAGGTGTAAAAAACAAAACCAAACCCTGATCTTCTCTGTTATATAGAGGTAAAGTCTAGGATTGTTGTTGGTGACACTGGGCATAACCCTGGGTAACTCAGAGGGATGGAAGGCCATGAGTGTCGAGGAAGTCCTTCTGCTCCAGGCTCAGAAGAGCCAAAAACCCCCCTTGCCCAACCTTTGTAACCCTTTCTTTGGTGCCTGCAATCTCCTGTCCTTCTGGAAAGCAGGCGAGCTAAAACTGTTATCTGTGGAATGCAAGGGCACCGCTCAGAGAGAGAGAGGAGGAGGGAGAAGGGGCCAGCTGGTGGAAAATCACTGACAGTGAAACTGACTAATCCCGCTGTTGCAGGGTTAGGTGTGCAGGATTTGAGACAATAGAGTCTCCCTGTGCCTTTTACTTGAGCTCAAATAAACTCTGTCTGCTTCTCCCCCAGTGTGTTTATTTGGCGCGACGCACACCGGGCAACGAACCCAATTGTTGCCTCCCTCGGGCACCTTGTGCCGGCAACAGTTTTGGCGCCCAACGTGGGGTTCGAGGCTAACATTTTGCCTTGCCTGGATCCCTCCTGGGGTCGACGACTTGCGGCAACAACCGACGCCCAGTGCACACCGGTGGTTTCATCGGGGGCCTTGGCAGAGACGTGGTTTGATCGACCCCGGAGGGCACAATGGTGCAACGCGCTCTAATAGTGGAGAAGTGATCATGGGCGACAGTGTGAAACCGGTCCCTTGGATAAGGTAGGATAGCTCAGAGGATTGTCTGTTAAGACCTGGGGACGCGCAGTGTCTCCCTGTAGGACCTGGGGACGCCCAGTGTCTCCCTGCAGTATGGGCAGGGACAGAGTACAGTTGGCAAAGCACGGTGTACACCCTTAGAATGCATTCTGACTAATTGGAAACTGTTTAAGTCAGATCTAATGACTAAAAATGATCTTAAAAGGTTCTGTACAGTGAAATGGCCTCAATATCAACTGGAGGATCAGGAAAGGTGGCCTCCGGAAGGGTCAATTAACTCCAATTACTCCTGTTTTGTCAGCGGACGGGTAAGTGGAATGAACATTTGTATGCACAATTGTTTATGGCTTTATGGAACAAGACAGATATTTTGCAGAAGTGTAATTTGACTCCGACAGGATCAGTAGTTGTTAGTGTTGAGTCTCAGCATTCCCCCCCCCATTACTGTAATGCCAGAGTCGGCATCCCCTTCGGCTTTAACGCCTCCACCATATAAAGATCAGATGCCCCCGGTTCCAGAGATTCCTCCCTCAGTGGGATTTTACCCTTTACCTACTGAAACTGTAATAGCCCGGCCTGGGGCAGATAGGCGTGCAGCCCAGACCATGCAAGTATACACCCATGTACCTTTTAACCCAGTGGACCTGGCAGCTTTTAAAGCACAGGCTGGAGAATTTTCAACTAGCCTGAGTAAGTTTATCTCTGTCTTTGAGGGATGTTTAGCTAGTCACAAGCCTGATTGGGACGATTGTAATATCCTTATGCGGACCTTATTATCTGAAGTAGAGTGGAACCAAGTTATTTCCAAAGCAAGGGAGGAAGCACAGCGGAGGCATGAAAGGGATCCTGTCAATGTTCCTGTTCTGGCAGATGTGGTTCCCCTAGCAGACCCTAGATGGGACCCTAACAATCCTGTGAATCATACCTGTCTTACCTCTTACAAAGAACTGCTTATTCATGGGCTCAGGCACTCAGCTGTCTGACATAATAATTGGGCAAAGCCGTATGAAATAGTATAGGAGCTGAAGGAAAGTCCCGTTGCATTCCTACAGCGCATCCAAGATGCCATTCGGCAAAATACCAATGCAGACCCTGATGATCAGGCGATGGAGGCAATTATAAAGGGTATTTTTACCAGCCGTGCAGCCCCTGATATAAAGAGGAAGTTACAAAAGAAGGAAGACTTAATGGGTATGTCTGTAGCACAAATCCTGGAAACTGCAAACAGGGCGTATACTCTCAGAGAAGGAGAAAAGGAAAAGAGACAAGTTCGAATGCTAGTAGCAGCAGTACAGGCTGGAGTCAGAGAAAGGCCACAAGAAGGTGGGAGAAGCAGAGGTATAAGGGGTCGTGGCCACGGGCTCCCTGGTCCACAAGAAAGACGCCTGGGACGGAACCAGTGTGCCTTATGCCAGCGAGAGGGACACTGGAAGAATGAATGCCCGGAGAAAGGGAGAGACTGTACTCCCGTAATGGCAGTGTAAGGACAGGAGTAGGGGTGTCAGGGGAAATGGACCACCCCACCCCTGGAGCCCCAAGTAAAAATGCGGGTGGGGAATTCAGAAATTGATTTTTTGATAGACTCCAGGGCAGCACAGACCGCTGTAAATCAACCTCTTCAACTTCCCGTAGCGGACTCTCTCACTGTGGTGAGTGCCACGGGAAAAAAGACTCAGTGCCCAGTGTATGCTCCTGCAGAATGTGCTCTGGGAGACCGGGCTCTTTCTCACAAATTGGTCTACCTTCCAGATTGCCCAACACCCCTGCTAGGACGAGACCTGCTTTGTCGATTAGGTGCATCACTGCATTTTACCCAGGATGAAATAACCCTCACATTGCCCCCTGAAAATGCATGGATAATGACCCTCGCGGTTGAACCCTCGGCTATGAACGCTCCCCCGGAGTGGAACCAGTGGAAAGACCAGGTATACCCTTTGGTGTGGGCAGAGGGGGTCCCTGGAAAGGCTACACATCAAACCCCCATTAATATCCAACTACTGCCAGGAAAAGGTCCAGTACGAATCAAGCAGTACCCAATCAAAAGGGAAGCCAGAGAGGGACTGCAGGAGACTATAGACCGTTTCCTAAAGTACGGCACACTGCGAGAGTGTCAGTCAGCCTGAAACACTCCTATCTTGCCAGTACTGAAGCCTGATGGCACATATAGACTGGTGCAGGACCTAAGGGCAGTTAACGAATGGGTTAAAACTATTCATCCCCTCGTCCCAAACCCGTATACCTTGCTGGCCTCCGTAGGGGGGCAGTATACTCATTTCTCAGTTCTTGATTTGAAAGACGCTTTCTTTACGATTCCAGTTGACCCCCGCTCTCAGGAGATATTCTCTTTTGAATGGGAGGACAGAAAAAGGGTTAAGAAACAACTTTGTTGGACAGTATTAGCCCAGGAATTTAAGAACTCTCCTACCCTTTTCGGCCAGTCCTTAGCTAAAGACTTGGAGGAGTGGAATAATGAACATGAAGTTCTCTTGTTACAATATGTGGATGATTTATTAATTGCTGCCACAGATTTAAACTCCTGCCTTAATGCCACGGTAAGCCTTATGAACTTTATTGGACTTCGAGGATATCGAGTGGCTCAAAATAAAGCTCAAATTGCTCTCCCCGAAGTACGATACCTGGGATTTCACATAAGACAGGGGGAGCGCCAGCTTTCAAGCGAGCGAAAGGAGGCTATATGCCAGGTTCCCATCCCAAGCAACCGTAAGCGGCTCAGGGCGTTTTTTGGCATGGCAGGTTTTTGCAGAATATGGATCCCTGAATTTGGACTATGGGCAAAACCACTATATGACTGTGTGAAAGGGGCAGACCATGACCCCTTTTATTGGACTCCAGAAACCGACAAGGCATTTAAGATACTAAAAAGGAAACTAATGGAAGCCCCCACCCTGGGGTTACCGGACCTTTCTAAACCTTTCCAATTGTATGTGCATGAACGAAAAGGGATGGCTCTGGGAATGCTTACTCAATTGTTGGGGGCGTGGAAATGTCCCGTTGCTTATTTCTCCAAACAGCTTGATCCAGTTGCCAAGGGATGGCCAGCATGTTTACGAGCAGTTGTGGCAACTGCCCTAGTACTTGAGGAAGCTGAAAAGTTAACGCTGGGAGGAGTTGTGCAGGTATATACCCCACATATGGTCCAGGCTCTGCTAGACGCGAAGCGGGGTCTCTGGCTCACCCAGGCTCGGGTGGCTCAGTACCAAGCTAAGCTGTTGGAGATCCCTGAAGTGACTCTGCAGCCCTGCCCCTCCCTCAACCCGGCTACTCTCTTACCTGAAACGGAAGAACAAGAGCATGATTGTCTAGACATCATAGATGCACAGTACTCCAGCCGTGCAGACCTACAGGATCAGCCACTTCTGAATGCTGATTGTGAGTGGTACACTGATGGCAGTAGCATTGTTGTAGAAGGGCAAAGGAGGGCAGGTTATGCTGTTGTGACCCTCTATGATGTTGTTGAGGCCAAGGGTTTGCCCGCCGGAACATCAGCTCAACTTGCTGAACTGGTGGCCCTGACCCGGGCGCTAGAACTGTCAAAAGGGAAATTAGACAACATCTATACCGACTCTAGGTATGCTTTTGGAGTATTGCATGCCCATGCTGGCCTATGGAAACAAAGGGGACTGCTGACAGCCCAAGGCTCCCCAGTGAAGTATGGATCCCAAATTCTCCGACTCCTGGAAGCTGTTCAACTTCCCTCGGAAGTGGCAGTAATGCACTGTAAGGCACATCAGAAAGAGGATCAAGACGTAGCCAGGGGTAATGCCCGGGCAGACAGAGAAGCTAAAATTGCTGCCACCCTGAGGACGCCGAGACCTGCTGACATCCCTATGCATGCTCTCATTCCATCAGTGGGGGAGCTCCCGGATCCCCAGTACTCATATGAAGAAAAAGAACTAGCCGACAAGCTTGGTCTCCAAGAAAAGAAGGGATGGCTGTGCTCCACGGACGGGAGGATCCTCCTACCAAAGAGCCTGACCCAGCCAGTGTTGCAACGGCTACATCAAACTACACACGCTGGAAAAGAAGCTCTCACTCAGTTGGTGAACAAATATTTTCTAACCTCTGGACTTCAACCTCTGGCCTCCCAAATACAGGCCAGCTGTTCAATTTGTCAAAAGAATAACCCTCGACCCAGTCTCTCAGCACCTCCAGCCACTTTGGAACCTACTCCAGGCCCCGGACTGGTTTGGCAAATAGATTTTACTGAGTTCCCCCGAACTCAAGGATTTAAGTATCTCCTTGTTATAATAGATCGATTCAGCGGATGGCCTGAAGCCTTTCCATGTCGCAATTGCATAGCCAAGACTGTAGCTCTAAAATTCATCCGGGAAGTTATTCCCCGCTTTGGATTTCCCCAGTGGATGGAATCTGACAATGGAACACATTTCACTTCAAAGATCATCCAAAACATCTCAGATGCCTTACAGATCCCCTGGAAACTCCATACTGCATGGCGACCACAAGCTAATGGTGTAGTAGAATGTACAAATCAGACCCTCAAGCGTCATCTATCAAAGATCTGCCAGGAGGCCTATCTGCAATGGCCCGATGCTTTGCCCCTTGCTTTGCTTTGTATCCGTGCCCTCCCCAAGGGAAGATTAGGGCTTAGCCCCTTTGAGATTGTTTGGAAGGGCATGGCCTATGAACGGGACGCTGATTCTAGCAGGGGAGTGGGAAATAGGATGTAATATTTTGTCATGGTATATATGCTCTCTGTCTGCTGTTCTTTCTTCTCTCCATAGGTACACTAAAGACTTGCAACCTCTTCCACTGGATGCTCCAGTCCACTCGTTACAGCCGGAGATTCCATGCTCATTCGGACCTGGAAGGATGAGCCCCTCCAAGAGAAGTGGAAAGGACCTCACCCTGTCCTACTAGTTTCCCACACAGCGGCAAAGGTCGATGGACACAAGAACTGGATTCATCACGAGACAGACTTGGCATGATCTTTCTCCTGGCGTACGGAGTGGGCCGGTTAGCCAAGCTATATCGTCAACTTTCTACGTTTCTTACAAAATTTGCTAATGACACTTTAGCTATTGAAAAGAGCCTTAACTCCGAGATTTATCAACTTCGTTTATTATCTCTTCAAAACCGTCAGGCCCTAGATTATGTTTTAGCTTCTCAGGGCGGGGTATGTGCTTTAATTGGGAACGAATGTTGTACTTATGTCCCAGAAAATTCCCAAGGTATTAACAAACACATTTCAGCTGAACAGGCTTTTGAGCTGTGGAAAAGTCAGGAACGTGAACCCCCTGTCTTTGATTCTCTCTGGAGCTGGTTGCCTAACCTCGGAGGCCTAGGAGCGGGCATCCTTCACCTCCTAATCACCAGTGTTGTGTTGTGTTTAATTACTCTCCTCTTATTTGCGTGCTGTAACGCCCTCCTGCACAAAGTCTGTGCATCCCCCTCCCTGAGCGCCTCATTATACCCTTGCATTGAAGATTCCAATCCTCAAACACTCAATTACTTTTTGTCTTCAGAATATGAGAAAACTCAGCCAAAACTTTGTTGAGTATTCTCAAAGGGGGGAGCTGTTGGTGACACTGGGCATAACCCTGGGTAACTCAGAGGGATGGAAGACCACAAGTGTCGAGGAAGTCCTTCTGCTCCAGGCTCAGAAGAGCCAAAACCCCCCCTTGCCCAACCTTTGTAACCCTTTCTTTGGTGCCTGCAATCTCCTGTCCTTCTGGAAAGCAGGCGAGCTAAAACTGTTATCTGTGGAATGCAAGGGCACCGCTCGGAGAGAGAAAGGAGGAGGGAGAGGGGGCCAACTGGTGGAAAATCACTGACAGTGAAACTGACCAGGGTATAAAGATCCCGCTGTTGCAGGGTTAGGTGTGCAGGATTTGAGACAATAGAGTCTCCCTGTGCCTTTTACTTGAGCTCAAATAAACTCTGTCTGCTTCTCCCCCAGTGTGTTTATGTGGTGTGACGCACACCGGGCAACGAACCCAATTGTTGCCTCCCTCGGGCACCTTGTGCCGGCAACAAGTCAAGGAAAAGTCAAGGAATTAGGTGATCAATCTTTCCAAGAATATCACTGGATGTTATCTATTTCCAAAGCTCAGTAGATATCACAAAAATTCTTCCATGAACATTTATATCCCACGGTAATAATCTTTTAATGGAAACTGCTTTTTGGTAACATTGTTTTAAATGGATTTTAAAAAATAAATCAGAAAAACTATCATTCTAAAAGAACTCAGATGATGACTTTCCACATACCTGCCTAGAAGACATGTATTTGTTTCACTTCTTGCCTTCAGGTGATAAACTGACAGAGCTTTCCAGATAGGCAGCAAGAGAGTTGGAACCAAGAAAAGAGGTAGGAGGCAGGAAAGCCAAGTTTTCTTTTAAGTGAGTATCCAAAGCCATTCCTGAAAGAACAAATTTTACATGTGGATACTTGAGCTTTTGTGCCAGAACCCTGAAGCTACAAATGGGAGGTGCTTGTGCAACAACCAATGGGCTCCTGCAGGTTGGAACACAAGAGCTACAGACAGAATTTACACATAACCAGTATAAAGGATTGGAAACAAGTTCAAATCTGTAATACAACAGAAGTTCAGGACACATAAATTACTTTCAAAACGGCTGAAACCAGTTTAAGATAAAAATGGATGGAGATAGTATCAGACTCAACTGATTTAGGTTAAATCAGCTTATTGACCTTCTGTCCTACATCACCTCCAGATTCAAGTTAACTCACAGTCCCCCAATATCTCAGGATACTTTGCACCTCACCCACAAACCTCTTCTTCCAGGGTGGGTGGGCTAGTCTTGATCAAAGCTGTTTGTTCCAGCCTGAGCCACTTCAGGCATGTGGCTGCATTTCCAGAACCAAAATGAGTGTCTGCTCACTTGTTTATTGGTTCAATCTATGCAGCTTAGACTAATCTGAGAAGATGGAATCGATTCAGCCTTGGACTTTTTGACTGTCTGTACTTAGACAAGTTGTAATGGGAATGATTTGTAGGGTGACAAAAGGAGGCGCAATATCCTTAGAGAAATTTGCATTAGCACCAAGCACACAATAAACTTCATGACTGCAAACAGCAATACGGAGCACATGGCACTTCAAATAAAGATCTACCTTGTTGCAGTACAAAAGGCGTCCTTTTATTATTGCATAGAGCACTGCACAAGAAACAGTAAGTCAAGGAAAAGAGAGATACTATGACCCCTAACTGACTAAACACAGTTTTGGTTTGTAACATCAAATACAACACACTGCTTAGAAAAGTGTTCTCAGGTTGTCATTTTTGTTCCATTACTCTATAACAATTTGGACCTTTAACTTAGGATCAGTCTGTTCGATTTCTTTCTTGTCTGTTCACTCTAGCTGCTCAGTGTGGTAACATTCAGCCTCCTTCATTGTGCTAATTACTTAGTAGATACCTTCCAGTCCAAAAGCAACTTCATTTCACTAGTGCTGGCTGTATAGGTAGTAAAGCATTTTGTTATAAAAATATAAAAGGAATTTCATCCTGAACTACACCACAATGAAAGGAACTGGCATTGCCAACAATATCACTATTAGTTTTGTAACTAGAATTTTGAAGAAGCAAGCCAGATATTCCCTGATTTTTTAAAATTAAAAATACCAAAATATAAGAGACAAAATGAGCTCAGTGGGTGCATCTACACATGAGCAGTTGAATGGTACTGCATGGTAAATTACTGCTCAGTATGGGCAATGTTTACCCATACACACCTGTACTGCACACTAAATATGGTGACTTATGCATATGGTGACTTGAACGTAAATTTGATACCTGCATCATGCCCAGTTAGTTATTGCACAGTAATGCACATGTAGACACTTTATTGTGCAGCAACACTGTATCTGAGGACGCACTTGAGACTAACTTTAGTCCCAAATTAGTCCCCACACAAGCATTAATACACTTTAACACCTGCATGTGTAGGTGCCAACCTATTCCTGCTTACTGTGCAGTAATTTACTGTGCATTACATTTAAGTTGGTGTAAATGCATGTGTAGACATGCCCAGTAGAGTCTAATGTCCCAAATCTGCAAAGCATTTTAAAAGCTTTAAGTTAAAAACATAATTGAATGTTTTGTTAGGACATTAGTTTAGTAGGTAATATTATATAACGAATAGATAAATTCTGCTTAATGCTCACCTGTACATCCCTATAATACATTCATTAAAATCAGTGTCTAAATTCTAAATGTATGCCAGTATATGGACAGAAACAGGCTTCTCAGTATCTGCTCAGTTTGACTTAATGAAAGCAATGAACAAATTATGTTTGGTCAAGAAATTAAAATAACAACATTTTGATCAGTGGAAACCTTGGTACAGGTATTCCCCTCTTCAAATATCAAGTCTGTGGAAACAAATATATGACTTATCCTCTGAGTTAAGCACAAAGTAAATTTCTGGAGCAAGAATCTTAAAATCTGAAACTTGATGCCTATAATAGAAATGCTGAACAAACTTATCTATAATGATACAATCCCTGTCAATAAAAATTACCCAGACACGGTGTGATTTATGTGCATGTGTAATGTGTTTTACTAGAACTAATGGTAATTTCTTGTTTTGAAGGAAAAAGAATTAAATTCTTGTGAAGAATACAAGATTGACATCCCTGAAGTTCCATTTCATGCCACAGTTAATTCAATTGTTGGCTTCCATGTGAAATTTAGAACACTGCTAATTCATATTCAATTCACCCATATTTTAGGTATACTGTCAACACCTGACCCCTAGCAGAGACTGTCCTATAATTTCATAAACAGCATGGAACAAGTTTTTCTTGTAATTAAGTTACAGATATAGACAATGTAGCTTCTATACTGGATCAGAATCTGCCAAAGTTCCCCATACTGAATATTCAACAGACAGTGGCAGGGTACCCAATGACTAGATCTCCCATACCTTGTGAGCCTAAAGAATTTGAACAGAGGATTAGGGGCAGGGAGTAGCAGTGCAGGGCTGCTGCTGCTGCTACAAGACAAACTCCTCAAGGGGACACCCTCCAAGTCATACCTGGGACTGGTTCCCTGCTTGCTCACTCTGCACTACTGGCACAGATCCCTTTCTCCATCAGGCCCCAACAAAGAGCTAAGACCTCATAGTCCAAAAAAACTAGGCTTCAGTCACATTCTAACTCCTCAGGGAGAAGTTACTTGCTACAATTACCATGTACCAAATGCTAAAGCTGTGTTAAAGTTATCACATGCTGTGAGTAGTCACATGTTCAGGGTTAATGCCTTCTCTAACATGAACTGCTCAGACCTGCCTCTAGAGGGCTGATGAGCAGGTGAGTCGCTAGGAACTGCCAAGTCTACTCCATTGTCTTACCTACATGCCAGCTGTCTAGCTGCCATGCTGTTTGGATTTTCCTCTGCTTCCTGATAGCCCCATTCAGCCCCTGAAATACTCCTTCACTCCTGAATTTCCCCCATAAGCCCCCAAATCACTTTCCTACCCCCTGATTAGCCCCTATATGCCCAGCTTGCCACTCTGTCCCCCCTCAACCATCTAGATAACCCCTGCATTGCCCCCTCCATCCCTAGATTCCCACCCTGCCACTCTGGTCTGCCTGATAGAACAGCAGCAGCAGCCACCACCAAGGGGATTCCCCTCCCTGCCTCTACCACCCTCTGATCCAGCCAAGCACTGAAGGAAGGGAAGGGGGGAAGGGAGGGAGGAAATAAAAAAAGAAGATGCATTAAAATTAACAGAATTGGATAAAATCTTAAGCATTCTATGTTTTATTATATCCTAACAAAATATAAAATAAGGGGGTAGCCAGGGAAATAAATACATGATATTTCAGACATTTTTTTAATGACAAAATTCCTTTATTTTTATTTTTAAAGTGAAAGCAATTTTGAAATTCTACCTCTAGTTTTCTATTTTGAGATTTCTATGTGTGAGTCTGAGGGAATTGGAAAGCATGGGTAATATGCCAGTTGGGCACTTTATTATTGTTAGACTTACTAGGTAGGGCTTTCAAATGAACCTAAGTGATTTAAAAGTGTATAAATTTCAAAAATGACTAAGTGACAGACCTCAAAAAAGTATTTAATGGGGAATCATCATCAAGGAAGGACTTTTTAAAAAATATATTTTGATACTACACCCAACACATGATTCAACAATTTCAGTAAATATCACTTCAGATAAAATATGCAGATGATAGAATAATTGGATTACTTAAAAGCTGGGTTTATTCAAACAAAATACACTTTAACATTGCCAAATGCAAAGTTTTATATTTAAGGGATGCAGGCCTTACCTATAGAATGGTGAGCTGTCATCCTAGACAACAGAGACTTGGAAAAGAATTTAAACGGAAGGACTTAACGTGAACTCTGTGTGATGATGTGGCAAAGAGAGTTATATATCCAAGGACTGTATTAAGTAGTGAGTAGGAGAAAGGGGTACTTTTCATCAGTATGATATTGGTTTGATAAATACTTGTGGGGGGTGGGATATTGCAAATTGGAAAGGGTACACAAGAAACATAAACATCATTTGAAGTTTGAAGAAAATGTCTACAGTAAAGGGTATAGAAATAGTGCAGTCCATTAAACTGTTCAAGAAGAAGAGTGAAAGGTGATTTGATTACAGTGTATAAGTATATTCACTGTCAGAAAATACCAGATACTAAAATATTTAAATCTAAAAGAGAAAGACATAACAAGAACCAATGTCTGGAAGCTGAAACCAGTTCAAAGCATAGATAAGGCATACATTTTAAACAGTGAATGTCATTAACCATTGGAAGAAACTCCCAAGGGAAGTGATTAATTCTTCATTTCTTGATATTTTCAAATCTGGACTGGAGGCATAGCTATACCTCAAATGTCTGTGCTAATGTGTTCAGGTAATACTCACATTGTATGCCTCAGTTTCAGTAAATAACTTTAACATGGAGGGGCGAAGGGGTTAACTGTGGTTGGAACCAGAGATGTGGGAGTAGGTAGTGCCCAAATACATAGTGAGTAATGTGCCACTTAGCAACAAAGAGCTAATTTGCTTATGTTGACACATCTATATTGACACCTCCCACCTAAAGGCACTCCTTGCTGTTAAGGTGCCTTCTTAGCTCTTGGCAAAAGATAGTCTTGACAAAAGAGAAGCCCAGAGACAAGGGGAATAAAGGGATAGGGTAAAGAAAGGTGAGATGGAGGAGCCACTTGGGAGAGAATAGCTAGGGTTATTTTTCTTGACAGAAACTGCTTTGGCTTCAGAGTACAAGGATTCTTATCTGCTGTCCTGCTGTTGACCAATACAGGTTGCTTTTATTTTAAGAAGAACTGCCTGCTTTGCTGCATGTGACTTTGGATCAATTCCACTCCCTTGAAGAAGTCCCACCTCAGGAATTAAGACAGAAGTTCTCTGGGGAGGAGGGGGGGTAGAAAGGAGGCATGAGTATTTGGGGGCAGGGGCCCAAGGTTCAGGTCTCAAAATCTAAAGATCCAGGAGCTTTTGCTTTGTCACTAGAGAATCAGTGTAAGAGTATGGAAATAGGGACTGTAGCTTTAGGTGAACTGCTGGGAGGCCAGAAACAGTGGGCCCCAGCTCCAGAGGCAAAGGGGAACAGTCTGACCCAGGCAGGAGCTCCCTGTTGGCGACTGGTTGCTGTGAGTAGGCACAGGTGGGCTCTGGTAGGAACCTACTGAATTTGCAATTTTCCAGATTCTGCAAAATCCAAGAAATGTCTGCAAAATCCACAGAATCTGTGAAATCTTAGGGCAAGGAAATTACCAAGTGCTGCAGCAGCTTGCTGAGGGGAAAGAAAAGGGTGGGGGGATGCCAGTAAGATGACTGTCATCCTTGCCCCTCATGCTAATTGGCTGTGAGGGCTGCCTGCCATTTGTCCCCACCCCTCTCCACCCCTCTCAATGGCAAAGGGCAGGGCTGCATGATGCAAAGCCCACCAAGCCAATCAGTGATGAGGGGTGGAGCCATTGGGACCCCTCAGTGGTTCAGAGGTGGGAAGGCTCTGTACTCTGCCAGTAAATTGACTACCCAGGCCTGCATTCTGCCCATGAAATTGGGAGGCAGTCCCTTGCAAATTAGTTAGGTCCTAGCTATAGCAGTTTTGGGGTAGAAGCCAAGAGTTTGCTGGGGAAAGGGCCCTGGCTGGAACTGACTGCAGGGCAGCCAAGCCAAGCAGAACTGATGCCAAGAGTGGGAGGTCACAGGTTTCCAGCAGTAGGTTGTGAGGTACAGGCAATATGAAAATAGGCTTGGATGAGTACCCAGCCTTGATGCAACCTGTTTGATTGTGGCCTATTCAGGGAACTAAGTTGAGGGAATCCAGCCCTCTGGTTGACTGGTTGGGGCCAAAGAGCCTGTGGGACCATAGGGAACAGGGCAAAGGAGCTGGAGGTGAAAATATATAGAGAGAGGCACTTAAAGTTGCTTCTCTCCTACAGAATGGAGAGCCTATTACTTTATTTAAATACTGTGTTTTCTCAAATCCAAAACATTTTTTAATTTAAGATGCTATACATGGTAAATTACTATATTGTTATGAATTTCCATGTATAAAATCTAATTGTTGGTGTCTGGTCTGGAGGGACTGAAGTCAGAGCTGAAGATAAGGGGGGAGGGAAGCTGCATGAAGGATTGAGAACAGGCAGTGGGGGGAGCAGGAGTGGAGGAGTCAAGGATGGGGGGGAAGGGTAAAGGTTGTCCCCTCTCTCTGCAGTCTCCCCTGCACTCCCCACAGCCATGCTTTCCCTCCCCCACCAAACAAGCCATTACAGCCAAGGGCTGGTGGCAGCTGATCTCCAGCTTAAGCACCTAGCCCAGAGCTGCCACCTACCCTAGCATGTACTTCAGTCCAAGACAGGGTTTTTTCCCCTTGTACTGATTGGGGGATAAATCTTTGTCTTGGATTTGAGTAAGTAAGTTACTATCAAGTCATGGCAGGTGAGAGGCAGATATACAGTTTAGGAGGTGGTGAGGGTCAGCAGCATTGAGTGCTAGGGAGCAGCTGGCTGCCTCAAGGCACCCTGGGACAACTACTCTCACCTGCTCTAAAAATTACACCTGGGCTGATTTGAAGTGGCACCCTGACACTAAACAAAGATGGGGGTACCAATCAAGTGCATCCATGACATGAGGTCTTTTATCATTTTTAGACAGTCTTTATTTGAGTAAAACCAATGACTTCACAATAACAGATTTTCCTGATGAATCACTGAGTAAAAACAGGTAGGACTTTTAAGTTCTAGCTTCTTATATTAGACTATCTCTACGAGCATAAAAGCACAGGAAAAAAAAAACAAATTAACACCATAACTATTAGAAAACCAGTTCAATTTAGATAATGAGCATTCAAAATCTTAACTTCCAGATATTGTCTATCTATTTACAATAAAAAGAAGAGAATTCCTAGGAAGAGCTAGTTTAAAAAGTGTGGAATGTGCTAACTCATTTAATATAGGTTTTAAAATAGCACCCTAGGATATTGTATAATAGTTGGAAACATATTCTTCTCTAATCAATAATGCCAAATGCTATATTCAAGTCCAGATGTAAAAATGTTACCAAATAATAGAATATGAATCATCTGTCACTCCAAAATACTATTACAGTGTTGTACTACGATCAAAATTCTGGTTGAAAAATGTCTTTTAAAGTCACATGCTAGCCTTTATATATAGTGATTAAAGTGTACGTATGTGCTAAAAGCAACTTTTCTAATAGACTTCTGTTACAGATCTGTTTGATTTCCACATATTTGCTGTGCTGAGTCCCAGTCCCTTGCCCCACATGCTCTAAGCCTCTCTAAGTGTTGGAACAATGAAGCTGTGTTGCTTCCGTCAGCCTATCTGGTGCATTTCCTGGACACAGGCTCTTCTAGGAAACAGCACACCACAGCCCAACTGTCTTACCCTTCCAGGATTAAAAACAAACTTTGCACTCCCTGGAATACTGCAATGGTTTAAATATACACTATTCCTTTAGCCACATCAATCTTCTGGAACTATATTTTAGTTCTTCAGAGGTGTATGAGGCATGAAGCACAGCACACAATTAAGCTCCATATAGGACTCTGAATCCTATTGCTCTTTACTCGATCTGCAAGTCCCTTCTATTTTTGCCACTACACTTAGTATAGTCTATAGCCTTTAACAGTAAAGTAGATAGATAGAAACATTTCTTGATAGACTGGAATTTATAATCACAACTTCACAATACAACCAGAATGTAAATTGTAGATCAAATGATGACATCTCCAATTTAAAAACTCTGAAATATGGAAAACATTTCTTTCTCTTTTGGTACTGTTATACTATTAGGTCTAAGACACCAATGTCAGTGGAGTCTTTCCAGGGATTTCAGTGGTAGTTGACACGAGGAATTCAAAACAATACTTAACTGAATGGTGACTGAAGTATTATAGTCTTTCACCAAATATAGATGTAGAATTGGGTACCAGTCTTGCATACCTCCCATGTAGACAGACAGACATAAATAAATAAATAAATAGAATCACAGACCTAAATAAAAATGAAGGGCCAAGATAAACAAATTGGTCAAATCTTGTCAAACTCTAGCTTTGATTGAACAAGTAAGAAGTTCTGTGGTCAGAACTGTTGACAAGGAGCATATTTTATAGGGACCACTTCACCCATCAATGAACATGCCTGTGTGGTAGGGACAGTACAAATGATTGAACAAGGAAATGGATAAAATGGTTAACACATTTTAAGCAACTGAACCTTACATTTAATCTGGGTGATAAATAATAGATTACTCAATAATAAAGTAAGAATTTTTAGATGATTCACAATGTTTCATTAATACCTTCCAAATTGTCTTTGAATAAGTTAAATTAAGTGAGAAATTTGTTATAAAAAAAGATAATGTATCATTGGATGCATGATTTCTCTTGGAGACATTCATAAATACCTTGGACTAGTGTGACTGTGCACCCACTGCACAATCCTACAGGGATAAGGGGGAGGAGAGAGAAAAATTCTTCTACCATGGCACCAGGGTGACATATCAGAGCTACTCCCAATACTGTGCTCTGGAGAGTAGTCACCTTTGTTTCTTCTAAGATACAAAATTCCAAAAGAGTGCAGGGAAATACTGAAGTAGTTTATACTTCCTCCCCTACACAAGCACAAGAAGCAACACAGAAACCTATTTAGGAAAGTGTTAGGGTGACTATATTTGGATCTTGGGGAGCACTAGATTTGCAGCTGAATACAAAGGCTTTAATCTGTGGCCTAGCAAATCTGCTGACCACAAGGCAGAATGGTATCTAAGCCAACCATTTGCTTATGCTAGGTAACCATCTTAACTGTGTCAACCACTTTCCGAGGAAAAAGCAGCAAGTGAATCTGTACGAGTCTGTGTTCTGTGAATGGGGTGACATTTTAGGAATGTGGAAGATGATACCCTGAGACAGAAAAACAGACTGGAACTGAAAAACAACATTTAATTGGTAACAGAATCCAAGATGAACATATGTGTCGGGGAACAGCGGCCCCAACGTCACGGTGGGCCGAGGGTTTCGGTACGGAATAGGCAGGATTAGCGGTGAGGAGTCTGAGCGGTACGCGGACTCGTGCGGTTTCAAAGTAAATTGGATTTTATTTACTTACGCTTTTGGAGTGTAGGCAGAGAAGCTTGCTTCAGATACAGTTAGATTACGAATGATAAAGGGGTCTGTTGGCCCACGGGGTTCTCAAGTGAGCCCTTGCATTCTACCCCGAAGGATAGGTGTGGCTGCCCACTCACTAGTTCCAGGGCTGGTCAACAGCTCATTAATCGGGAGATGAACAACGAACTGTAACGTGAAGAACAGTGTGACGCCAGTCCAAAGTGGATGAAACGGGTGGTCGTTAAGATGCCGAAGTCGATGTGGAGGTCGGCGTTACGATGTCGTAGCCAGTGGTCGAGATGTGGGATCATGGTCGAAGTCGAAGCCAGAAATTAATTCATTCACCAGAGATCAATACGGAATAATCAGATCAAGATGAATTGAATAAATCGCAAAATCGTAGCTGTGAGGAGACCAGTGGGCTCAAAGCCCTCCTGAGGAGCAGTCCCTGCAGCCGCAGCCTCTGCTCTCAGGATTGGGTCGATCTCTCCCTGTGAGACAGTCTCTGCTAAGGCAGTATCTGTTGAACAGGTCGAGCGTGGTCTCCCCCACGAGGAGCAGTCCCTGAGAATAGCAGTCTCTGCTCTCAGGATTTGGACAGGAGACCAGTGGGCTTAAAGTCCTTCTGAGGAGCAGTCCCTTTCAGGCCAGCCTCTGCTCTCAGGACGAATCTTCCCTGTCAGCACCGCTGTCAGAACCACCAAACTCTCTCTCACTCTCTCTTTCTCTAAAAAAAACCCCTTGGGAGGGGCCCCCAAGTCTTTTATGACAACCGGGTAGCCAATCAGGTTGTCTTCTCTAAAGAAATTTCTAGTCCGATTACATCATGCAGTCTGTAGACTGAGCATGCATCTGGTCAGATTACTTCATCTGCTGAGCAGAACTGAGCATGTGCGTTACCACAAAACTAGGTCAGTTGTGACTGACAAGCCAAGGGTCACACAGGGGGCACATGCTGGGCATGCTGTGGAATTTTCCATAGGCCTTGTCTGCGCATGATCAAACTTAACTCTTGTGTTACCAGCATACATTCAAAATTTGGTCTGGACAATATGCAAAAAGGTGATTGGTGATTGATGAAGAAGCCTCCAGAAACTTTCAGGTATTGGTCAAAGTCTGCCCATTGACCGAAGAAAAGGAGTCAAGATCTTAGACTTGTGCTCATAGCAAAAAGACATGTAAATGAATGAAATGCATAGGAAATTCCATGCTAATGATGCAAACACTAAACAGAGGTGGAGCTTGAGATGGGAGGAGAAATGGGTGGAACAAAAGGAGGGATGGAGGTGGAATAAATGTTAAGGAGTATAAATCAAAGTGTATAAATGTGGGAAAAAAATATTGCTCACTGTGGCTCCCTGGTTTGTTGTTTTTTTTGGGGAGCTAGTCTGAAGCTGTTTCCATTCTGAATAAAGCTATTGCAAGCAATGTGTGCTGGTGTTTGCTCCCTGCTTGCTCTGACTAATGAGTAACAGGATCCATGGGCAATTGGATTGTCATCTCCCTAGTCATTGGCCACCACATGGAGTTGGGGTCTAACAGAAAGCACTTACCTGCTTAAATCTAGCACCATTCAAAAAAACCCACTGGACTTTAAGGGCACTCTAAAATGTGTTCGGTGGGGGAAGAGCAGGCGCACTTTAGTTAAAGTGGCTCCGAGAGCTTCTGTAATTAAACTGCTACCATATCTCATGTATCACTGTCCTCACACTTAAAAATGGAAGTGAGAGCAAGTCTTGGTATTTGGAAGAAGAGGCAAGAGAACCCTTTTTCAAGATGGACATTTTGTTGGGTTAATTTTCATTGGTGCTCTCGTCTTAGAGCCAAAACCTTAAAGAATAATTGCTCAACTTATCAACAGGAGGCAAGGGAGCAGGGTGTAGGGGAGGCAGAGTCCTGCAGAAGAACCCTGTCAGCAGACCCCTGATGAATATCTGATCACAGCCACATAAAAACAATCAGGTGCAGCCTCCTATCTCATAAAATTATACCAAAGTTGTGGCAGTCGAAGAATAATGACTGAGTACAAATTGTGGACTGGTGCTCAGGAGATGCTGCTGTGGATGTATTATATCACCTTGGACAAAGTGATGCATTGACCAGGAAGAGGTGGGGGGCATTGAACCCAATGAGGTGAGGGACATGGAATCAAATCACATAAGTGAAGCTCCAGAAGGATAGAAACAAGCAGAGGAGCTGCTGATACAATTAACCTGGGGATAGCAGGAGAAATTAGCAGAACTGACCTGAGCTAGGGCCACAGAGACAGAAGCTAACACCATTTTGTTCAATAAACAACTGAATTTAAGTGAGGGAAAAAAGAGGAGCAACAGCAGGGGATAGGATACAACTCAGAAGAATTTCAGGTGCCCTGTATGGCAGGGGAAGAAGGCCCAGAAGCATATATTGAGAATTTTGAGAAAATGGTCTTTTCAGCCAGGTGGGATCAGGTCCAGTGGGCACCCTGGTTGGCAGCACTTCTGGTGGCATGGGCCCAAGCCACATACATAAGCCTCCCATGCACACATTTAGGATTATAACAAAATTAAAGAGACTAGTCTGAATCAATTGGAGATATCACCCAAGAACTATCAGCCAAGATTTTGAATCCATAAGCAAAGGAAGGACAAAGATGAAGAATTCTGGCTCAACTGCTAAGGGACTCATTATGTTTGAGCAATTTTTATGGGATCTTGAAGAAACCCTACAATGGGTATGGTGGCACCAGCCCTGCAACATGAAGAAGGCTGTGAAAAATCGCAGAAAACTTTGCAAATGCTAAAGCTGAACCATGAAGGGAAAAGGAAATGTAGACACTACCCATGGTTAGGAAAGAGGAGATGAACCAAAGAAACCACTGTGTAAAGTAAGGAGAATGACCTTTAAAGAAATAACATGCTACAAATGTGGGATACCCAGCCACACAATACAAACTTTCCCCACCAACAACTACAAGAGCATTGGAGGGATAGTAAACCAGAAGGGGCCAAGTAAAAGATGAAATGAGATCCCCATGCCCAAAGTCATGGACTGCAAAGGTCCAAATCAGGGGGTTTCCCATACCATGGCAGCAGTGAAGATAAAAGAACAGGTGACAAGCACCATGTTGAGACTGGATGTACACAGTCTATGGTCTATACAGCATAGGAATGCAAGATACTCCCATAAATATGACCTGCATGTGTGGTGAGACTAATACCTATGAGTGTTGGCAGTTAGTTTTGACCATCATGGGACACATGTGACATTCCAGTGGGTATTACACCTAACCCCCAGTGCACCATAATATTGGACAGGGACTGGTCTTATTTACACAAGGTCTTACAAGCAGTATGTAAAGTACCTCAAGCCCAGGAAGGAAAAAATTCCAGGAAAGCAATCCTCACAAGAAGTCATGCTCAAAAATAATCAGAGCCTCTAGAAGCCAAAGCTGATAAGAAGGTAATTGACTTGGGTGAAGTGATTGGCCCAGGACAGTTCCAATAAAACCAAGAAAAAGAGAGAGCATTCAGGACCATCTGGGACAGTGGCCTGGATAAGATCAATGAAGAGGTTCTCCATCCCAAGTTAACTAATAAGTATCCTCAATTTCAGGTAAGGAAAAATTTTCTGTATGGGGTGGAATGAGGGGAGTTGGAGGAGGAAGAGTTTGCTCAATTATTAGTGCCTTAAGTTCACCATAAAGCTGTACTACAACTATGCCATAAGTCCCCAGTGGGAAGTCATTCAGGCCATGATAAAATAGTCGCACATCTTACTAGACAGTTCTACTGGCCTCGCATCCATAAAGACGTAAAACTGTTCTGCATACTTGCCCATAATGTCAAAGAGTGTCACCCATGCAACCCAAATGGGTACCCCTAGTACCTATGTCAGGAGTGGAAGAGCTGTTTGGCCATAAAACTTTGGATGAAATAGGACTGGAGTTTGGTGGATACCACTTTGTGTTAGTTATTATTGACTGTGTGACAGTTTCTGGATGCCATTTCCCTCCACTCAATTATAGCACCTAGAATTCCTGCAGAATTGATAAAGTGAGCCTTGAGAGTAGGCCTCCCTACTGAAATTTTGACAGACCAAGGGGAGAATTTTATGTCTGGTCTATCAAAGGGAGTATGCAAGAGACTATGCATCAGACAACTTAGAACCTTTATTTATCATCCTCAAACTGATAGCCTAGTAGAACATTTCAATTAGATGCTCAAAGGGATGTTGAGGTCATATATACAAGGGGACCACAAGAAGGGGGGCCAACTGATCCCACTCCTTCTCTTTGCTAAAAGAGAGGTGCCCCAAGCATCCACTATGGGCATCAGCCTAGAATCCTATTAGACATAGTAAGGGAAGGGTGGGAGAAAGGGAGTTCCTCCCCAATAAGGATCCCAAAACACCTGAAGGACTTAAGAGTGAGGCTGGAGATGGCATAGCAAAAATTTGATGGCAGTACAAAGGAAGCAAAAGGAGAAATATGACAAGAAGACTCAAGATCAGGACTTGAAGGTTGGCAACAAGGTACTTGTAATGCTACTGAAATACTCCAGCAAGCTACTGGCCTGATGGCAGGGGCCATCTGACATTTTTAGAATTGGATCTACAAATTATATTGTGACCCAGACACTGGCTTCATATATGTCTGCAAAGAAGTCTCCTAAAGAAATGGAGGGAAGTGGAGGCTGGATTCTGGCCCCATACCCTGAAACCAGGGAAACTAGGACCTCAGACAGCTAGACAAAATCCTTGAACAGAACCAAATACCACACCAAACATAGGTACCTAGTTGACCAGTGACCAGGAATGACAATTAGAGCAGGTAGTTCAACAGTGTGTTTCCTGAAGAGCCAGGGTGGACTAAGGTGATTGAACATTGGAAAAAAACCCCAATCATGGGGGAGGTTACCTCATTACCTACATGGGCCAGTATGGGAAGAATTGGAGAAGATACTCTGGAGGTGAATAATAAAGGAGTCAAAGGCACTATGACTCTGTGTTGACTACCAATAATTGAATTCCATCGCAGCTTTCAATACATTTCTTATGCCTCCGGTTGAGGAAATGCTTAAGAAAATTAGACAAACCCAGTTTAGGTCAATCCTGCATTTAACAAAGGGTTATTGGCAGATCCCCATGATGGCCACAGATAAGGAGAAGACTACTTTTGGCACACCTTGGGGCTTGTTTGAATTTCAATGCATACCCTTTGAATTACACAGGGCAGCTGCAACATTTCAGTGCTTGATGACACTGAAATGTCATCAAGCATATGCATCCATATACATCAATGACATAGTTTTCACCAAAGGCTGGAAGCAACATTTATTAGCCACAAGAGTGGTTTTAGAGCAACTTTGTATTGTAGGTCTGACAGGCAATCCAAAAATGTGTGCCCTTGGACAAGAGGAAATTCGATACCTCAGATTCCACACGGGCCAAGTAATGGTCTGAACTTTGACAGATAAAATTGTGGCACTCAAGAACTATGGACTGCCATCAACTAAGAAACAGCTTTCATCATTCATGGGCTTAGCTAATTACTATTACTGGTTTAGGCTGCACTTTTCAGAATTAACAGCTCCTCTGACTTAACCTCACCAAAGGGAGATTGCCTAGACCAGTGAAATGGACCAAGGATGCTAAAGAGGCCTTCAAGAAGGTGAAAGAGGGTTTGTGTCAAAAGCTAATATTATTCACTCCTGACTTCAAATGTCTTTACATTGCAACTGGTGCTTCTGGAATAGCCCCTGGGCAGTACTCACCCAGGACCAAAATGGGGAAGAAGTCCCTATCGCATACACCAGTAGAAAACTCCAGGAAGCTGAAACAAAGTATTACACTATAGAAAGGGAATGTTTAGGCATAAAGTGAAGCATTGAACTGTTCCTCTTCTATCTACTGGGCCAGCTATTTACTTTGGTTACTGATCATGCTGCTTTAATATGGCTACAGACGGCTGACAGATAATCCCCAAATTATGTGATGGTCTTACCTTACAACCTTTTTATTTTACTACAGAACATCACCTGGGGAAGAGACACATAGCAGCAGCCTTCTTTCCCCACCAATAAAAAAAGAAAAAGACAACAGTGACAAGACCAAGAACATTCAGCATATGTAAGAGACTAAAGAGTGGAGGAACTGGGGGTAGTGATGAAATCACCCACCTATCTAAAGTGGGGTAGGATGGGGCTGTGAAAGAAACTTTCCTGAGAGTGAATAGGGAATACAGCTACCCTGGCCATGAGACAAACCCCTCCTGGAGACAGAACAGCAGCTCCACAGGTGGGCCTAAGCTTGTTGGACAAGCTCCAGCCACAGGAGGCCATTGCCTCAGGTACAAAAAATTTGATGAGCCCAGAAAGAGCTGGAGCTAGAAATAAAAAGCTGGTGGGCAGAGGGAGAACCCATGTAGAGGAACATGGGGCTGTGTTTACAGGCTACCAGAGACAGTAGTGATGGAAGAACCTAAAAACCACAGGAGAGATGCTGGCTACCCAGCTCACGTGGAACCCTGCAGAAAAACCTTGTCAGAAGACCTCTGATGAAGGTCTGATCACAGCCACATCAAAAATCAGGTGCAGCTTCCTATCTCGTATGATTATACTGAAGTCACGGTGGGCAAAGAATAGTGAGTGACTATAAATTATGGCTGACCGGTGCTCAGGGGATAGAGCCATGGGTACTCTACATCACCCATGGACACAGGGATATATATAAACACAGGCCTAGAGCCAGAAGAGGGCAATGTAGCCCTGGAGGCCAAAGGGAAAGGACCCTGCAGCAGACTGCTTGCTGAGGAAACCCTGAGAAAGATCCAGCTGTCCTAGAGAGGGGCCAGCAAAGAGCTGAGAGCTGGCAAAGGATGACACTGGGTACAGATGGGGCATTTTAGATAGTCAGTATGCTGAAGGATTAAGTTGGAGCTAGCAGGCTGATCTTTTAGTTGGTATTTTGTCTGGTGGTTTGTGGAAGGGACTAAGGGGAGGTTTGGAGGTCCCATTAGCACCTGGAGAGCATGTGATCACCTGGAGCCATGCCAGGGGTTAAGCTTGGAAGAGGGCCCAGAGTCAAGCAGAGGTGGGGGCCAGAGGGCCCAGAACCCAGATCTGGGCAGACATTGGAGCCAAGGGGGCCCAGAGCAGAGTGACGACCTAGAAGTCAGATCCAGTATAGTGGGCCTAGGCTACAGAAACCAGCTAGAGAAGAAGGGGGCTGAAGCCAGGAAGGCTGAGGCCCCAAGAAGGATATAGAGGCCTGATGTGCCCCAGTGTTGGATTGAGACCAAGTGCCCACCAAAGCCATGTAATTAGCCCTTAAGGCAACACTGGTGCTATGGAAGAACCAATTGTCACCCAAAGGAACCTAAGACCTAATAGACAGCCTCCCTTCCAACTAAATAGTTACATCTAAGGTGTGGCAGGTAAGTGAGGAGGGAAGGGCAGCCTAGGGCAGGGTGGAGGGTCATGGGACCCCCAGGGGGTGCCCCCTCCAAAGGAACGCAAGACCAGCTACAGTCTTAAATATTCCAGTGTAGCCCTGGATACAGTTACCTTTCTCCATGCACTCTCTTTTGTAGTAAAACAATAAGAACCAGCTTTAAAATTTATGAAGAACTATTTAATCCTAAGGCAATTAAAGCAAACTAGACAGTTTTGACATCCAAGAGCCTGTCTATAAAGATCCATGTGATAGCTCCTTATTTGATAATGTATCTTTTATTCAGAATTTCTCTACTTCAATTATAATGATCAACTATCATGGGACTGTCAGACTTTGAGACTGAATATCAAGGAGACAAAAAAGGAGAGATCTTGTTAGGAGAGCAGCCTAATTAACTGAACTAGGGAGGGAACATTGAATTTTAGCTGCATGCTGCATTTTAAAAGGAAGCAAAAACCAGTAACATTTTTAATGTAGTTAGTGAGAGTAGCAAGGGCCAAAGCCTTAACATTGACAACTGCTGTGTGACACTCAAAAAGGGAAATGAAGAGGAAGCTATGACAAAACATGGAGAGTACACAGCGTGACCAGTTTCTGCCTTAGAACTGTATTCTTGCACTCAAAGCATTCAGGGTCTGAAGCCTGAATGTTTTGAGTGCAAGAATACAGTGGACTGCAGCAAGGAGGAAGAGACACACTGAAAGGTCAAGGTCCACCAGCCTCAAACAAGTTTGGACCAGGTGAAGAGAACTAAGACAGACTAAACAAGCCTGTCTGCAGGAGATGGTGGGATTTCTTACATCTTAAGTAGGAAGTAATAATAATAATAGGCACCAGTGCAATCACAGAGCATCTCCATAGAATGTGAACTCAAATAGTAGGCACAGTTATCTGGGTAGAGGTGATATCTTTTATTAGACCTACTAAAAAGCTGGAAGAAAAGGTTCTTTGCAAGCTTTCAGGCACAAACACCCTGCATCATGCATAGAAAGTTTCTGCTCTTATGCCTGATGAAGGATGCTTGTGCCCAAAAGCTTGCAAAGAACTTTTTCCCAATTTTTAGTTGGTTTAATAAACGATATTACATACACCCAAAGAACCTTGCCTGCTTATGTCCTTAGACCAACACGGCTACAACCATGCCACTCAAATAGAAGGCATTTTTGGTCACTTTCCCCTCCCCAGGAATTCATGTAGGATAGGAAGTTATATCCAAGAAGAAAATTGTTCAAAAGCAAATGAAGGCTTTTGGAATCCAAGTGACATCAAAATCACCCTTAAACAAAAGTAAGGGGGAGAATTTATATTGATGAACTTTTGCACATGAACCAGCCCATATAGGCATGCCATTCTCCTACTATGACATATGGCCTTCCTCCTGTTGCTTGTCAGTGTTCCTTTAAATAAACAGTGATCTTTTCTGGGGGAGGGCAGTTTTCCTGTATATTTGTAGTGCCTAGAACAACAGGAACCTGAATATGACTGAAAGGGATTAGAACACTATCATAAATACAGGCTGAAATTGTCAAACAAACCTATAGAGAACTAAGTCTCTATGTGCTGGTGAATTACACTTCCCTTAAGTTCCATTATCATTCCTAGCCATAAATATAATACACCATCTCTATTTGCTTGTACTTATTCATTATTATCCTGTTTTAAATGTTTTGATCATTAATTCAGTGAGTAGAAATAGTAGTATTGGCAATTATACATCACAAACAGCAAGTTGTGAATACTCAAAGTGAACAATTTGTAAATACCCCAACGGGCTTCTAGTTATCTATACAAGTTTTCAGGAAATGTTCATGAACAAAAGCATATTCATAGATGTTAAAATCAGCAATATGAAAGCAGATAAGAGGTCTTTGTTATTCATCGGCTACGTCATTTCCAGTGAATAATCTGGCCAGTTCTGAAGACCTAAAATATTGATGCACAATATCTGAATACTAAAGACTGATAAATGACACTGGGGTAATATTTTTAATTTATAACAACGATTTTTTGTTCTGGGCTGCCAAATAATTTATTCTTTTTTCTATCAATATCCATTAAAAATAACACATCTTAACAGAACCAAAAGAATCACAAGGGGCCCAATCCCCAAATTCTGTAAATTATTATAGCTCAGCTGAAGTTAATGGAGATACAGTAATTTATGCCTGCTGGATATCTGGCCCAAGGTATTCAGACCCTGAAAAATCTATTTTGGTGTTTGACTTGCATATTTCTTTGACAGAGAATACAAAGTCAAAGTTTTTTGTTAATTATGATCCATACTAAAATCAATCAATCATGCAGTAATGTTCACAGCATTTTTTCTGCGCTGTCTGAGGTGAGCCTGAAGGCATCAAGAAAATCAGAACTGTCCATAAGTATAGGATTTAGTGGAGGAGAGGTTATAATGAGATGTGATGTCCATCAGAATAGGTGAATAAAGATAAGTATTCAAAGAAGTATATTCTGTACGAACAGTGTTCTGTTCAAAGCACAGAATATCAGGTAAATAATAGCACTACAGCCAGCATGCTTGAATAATCCAGATGTCATAAAACAGGAAACTGCAAAGTAGGAGAGGTTTTGAAAAACATAAGCCTGAGGGCTCCAATTTTTCTATGGATAAAATAAAAATCCTGGAGATTTTTTTGCTCAAGAAAGAAAAGATAGTAGGGAATGTACCTGCAACTTGAAAGTAAACACTCACACACACAACTGTTTAGAATTAAATGAATTCAAGAATTTTCAATCATTTTTCCATTTATTGATTTTTTTTTTCAGCTTTCCAGCTGCTTCATGAGTCTTAATGCCTTGGGTACAAGTTAGTTAGAGGATAAAAAGTTCCCATAGGGTAGCCAATTTTTCCCCCCTGATTTACAAGTGATTAAAGTCATAGGCCTAATCCTAGTCTGAACTCAGACATTTTGGATCAACCTACTGATAATAAATACCTTATGAAGTCAGCCCACATCTTTTTTTGTAAAGGACTTCCTCCAGAAAACAGCCTCACAGCATGGTTCTTACAGCGGCGTAGCTGGGATTTATCTATGTTATATCCATCCTCACCTGCCACAGTATGGCTATAAGAAATCACTGGCCATTAGCCTATCCACAGTCCCATACTTTGGGAACACAAGCTATATGCCCTTTGAAATAGCCAAGGAGTAAAATATTTGTGTAGATTCAAGTGTAAATGAGGTGGTTTAGTTGTCTTAATAAGTGTAAACGCGTTCATTCAAGCAGGAGAAACTCTACTGGAGGCCACTTCCACCTTATGGGATGCAGTAGAACCTGTGTGAACACTTGTACACTTAGGATTTTTATCAGTGGAATTGCAAATATGCCCACAGAAATGTAAGACTTGTATACAGCCTTAGCCTCTCACCCACATAATAAGCAGATCTGAAACAGCAAATGCACTTCTCAGTTCTAGTGGTTGTTGTCACTGAATCTTTGCTTTCATAAGTGGCTGGCTCTCCAACAGATGTGCTGAAGATTTATTTTCTTAGAATGATGCATTGGAATAGTAAGAATGGTAGAAGTGGAGTCTTCATGGCAAAATATGAGTAAGGTATAAAATAAGCTAAAGAAAGAAAGACAGGAATAAATTTGAGGTATCTCAAGGCAAGATATGCTGAAATATGACTATGCATTGGCAATACACCTACAGAGAAACTGAAGGTATTTCTTAAGCAAACAAATGCTGGATGATAAAAATTAAGAATAGGATTTTTTCAAAGGGTGTTAATGGAATTAAGCATTACATTTCTAGTGATACTCTTGTTCCATTGAAAATCCCAGCCATTATAAGCATCAGTGGATCAAAGAAATTTAAGGATACATCAGCCTGAGGAGTGGGGGGAAACAAGCATCCTCCCCAAAAAACATGACATTAAGAATAAGGGAAGACTTCATGAAGAAAACAATAACCTGGCCCAGAAAATTCCCCTGGTACCAAGTGCTCCATTCACCACTATAGTCAAAACTTTTATCATTGTTCCCAGCTCATTGGTAGGAACCCTTGAAAGAGAGTTCGGAGAAGCTGAGTTACTGAGTTGAAAAAATTTAGACAGGCCTATTTGTTAGAGACAGGGCACATATAAACTGCTACCCGCCCTGTTGTTAGAAGGAGGTATTAAGTGTGTAGCAACTGAATAGTTGGGGCAACTAAAATGAAACAGGGACAGGAGTGTGGGTCAAAAGTGAATGAGTGTTCCAAGGGGGGGATACCAAACAGAGCACACCAACTAGTGCTCACTGGCCCTCAGACTAGGTCAAGGAGACAAAGGACACCACCCAGTGAAGTTCTGTCCAGAAATGTAAAGCAGATGAAGGACTGGAAGATGGCCCTGTGGTCACTGCCTCCCCCCCACAAAGCCAAAGTCTCCTTCCTGGTCAGATAGCTGGTGAGTTTGGCTACAGCCAGGTGGACGTTGAGACCGCCTGAGAGGTCCTCAGACTTGGAGGGGCCATGATTGGGGAGTGCATATACAAAAAAGGTAGATGGAGTAGTGCAGCCAGAACCTCAGCAGGAGGTTCTTGTGGAGGCAGTGAAGGAGGGCTGCAACCTGACATACTCAACATGTGTGCACCAGGGTCTCCCTCTGCTGACTAAAGGAGAGAAATTTCAAACAGGAATAGGAATTATTTTCCAGGGGGAAAAAAAGATTTATAATATATTTCAATATAAAAATACTGGAGCTATGCCATGCCAAGACTGGAAGAGACTTCTTTTCTAGTTTGTTCTATAACTCAGTGGTTCACAAACTTTTTTGTACCAGGACCCATTTGTAAACAAACACTGATGGCCAGTCCCAACCCCGTAAATAGTTTAAGTAGAAAACACAAGTATTTTGTCCAATACTTATTACACACTACAAGTTAGTAGTTAGTAACTTTGTTCAATACGTATTACAATTATTTTGTGCCCCAACATACTTATTACTCACTACAAGTTAAAGCTGCTCAAATTATCAGTAGGTTGATCCAAAATGTCTGGGTTCAGACTAGGATTAGGCTTATGACTTTAATTTTAAAGACAGAAAACAACATCAACAGGAAAACATCAACAGCAATATCAGTATGTGGCCCTCCATTACTCTTAAGTGCAATATGCACAATTCAAATTGCCAGTACCCCTCATTCCACCCCTGACTCGTAGCCCCCCAGCCCTGCCGGTGCCCCTTATTCCTGACTTGTAGCCCTCCTGGCCCTGCCACTCCCAATCTACAGGCTCCCCCAGCCCTGCTGCTGCCCCTCACTCTTGACACACAGCCCCCCCCAGCACTGCTGGAGGGGGCCCGCAGCTGCCCCCATCCTGCCTGGGCTAGAGTGTGGAGGCTACAGTGACTATGAATCATGCAGGTGGCAATAGAGAGAGTCCAGCTCAAGAACAGGTTGGAAGGGTGAGGAGGGGAGGCCTGTGGTATCCCCCGGCCTGGGCTGGGGCTCCCACACTGCACCAGGTGGCCTAGCCAGCCCCTCACCCTCCGCTTAGGCAACATCTCCTGGCCAGTCTGCTCCTGAGACCACAGGCACTAGTCCTGGTGCCACCAGCCTGGCCACACAGCTCCCCACCACCTCAACCCCCCGCCCCGCCCAAGCTCTGAAGAGCCTCCTCCAGTACTACTGCAGCCCCAGTGCCCTCCAGCACTGGCAGACACCTACCCCCCTCACACATTCAACCCCTCCACACACACACACACACACACACACACACACACATTTCCCCTCCCTTCCACATTCCCCCAGACAATCCCCAGGCCTTGGCCCTCCAATCCATGCTTCTCATAGATTTACCTGCATCCTGCTCCCAACTTCCTGCCTGGCTATATGCTGGCCACGTGTGTGCGAGTGCGCGAACACGTGTTGCCCCCTGACTCCAATCTCCCCAAGCAGCTCCTTGCAGGCTGGAAACCTGCCAGCCTGCAAAGTGAAACCCACACTTTCCCGTGTTTTTCTGTGACTATTTGTGACCCTTTCAAATATTCATGTGACTTACTTTTGCATCACAACCCGTAGGCTGAGAAACACTGCTTTAGCTACTATGCATCTTAAAAAAGGTCCCTTATATCCACATTTGTGATCTGGATAGAATTGTGCTAAATGGATTGGTAAGTCTGAAGGTCTTACAAGAAACAGTATAAAGAACATGAATAGGAAGGTTGTAAAATTCACTAACTTCAGTGGTTCAGGTTCATTTCTGACATGACTGCACTGTTTCAAAATGATCACATTGTTTTGAAGAACATTAGATTAAACATTGCTGGAGATTTCTGGGCTAAATTCTACCTCTTGTTAAGCATTCACAGAGTGCCATATATTTCAACTGAATTGGTCAGAATCTTACCCTTGAAAGACTTGAAATAAGAACCAAAAGCATCACATCTATTTTAATGGCTTTTAGACTTCACAATGATAAGTTAGAAGAAAAAAGAAAGGTCACTTTAAAGAACTGATCATCTTATTTGTATGCTGACCTTTCTCTAGTGCAGTTATAAACATTTCCAACAGAAATCTATTCTCTCTCATACAGTTAAAATGCTCGGCCAGAAGATGTTAGTCACCCACATAAACGTGAGTCACATTGAAACATTCAGAGTTAATTTCAGAGCACAAGCCTTGAAAACATGTTATTCCATTCCTAAACATACACATACAATGCAAGAGAAAACTGGCAAAGCTAAATTAGCAAAAGGATATTTTACGAAGCATAATGCCCTCCTCCCCCACCCTTTGCATGTACATACTGCTATTATCTTCAAACAATAGAAATAAATAAATGGTTAGGGCAAAAGTTTTGTTCTAGTGTGTTATTAGCTCACCTAACCATAAATAAATGCTTCCCACTACTTCAACAGCAGAACAAAGAAAATAAGTGACCTAGGTTAAGAGAGTCATAAAAAAAAACTTTGCAAGTCTACTGCGTCATACATTTCACTCAAACCATAGTTTGTTCATCAGGTCCACTGAAGCCAGTGGTGCATTTAGAAGTTCATATACATCCTTATCACCCAGTAGCAAAGGATGTTTCTGTAACTAGGTAAAATGGAATCCTCAAACATCATGTTAAAACTGCCCTTTTCTCCTGTAAAATCTCTGAAGAGGTATGGTGATACAAAACAGATGATCCAGCTCTCTTCCTAAAAGCTGCATGCCTCATTCATACAGTATCTAGTGAAAGTGTATGATAATTTACAAAACTTCCCATGGCTTCTAGCTGAACATTCACTAAAACAAAGGTCATAATTAGTTTTCATGGGTTATAAAGTGATCTGAAGCTTTGAATATAAATATATACACTCATGAATAAATTAACTCTCACATTCAATAAAAGTATGTTAAAGGAAGGGAGACAACTTGAATTTTTGTTCCATCTCTCATTCTTTTACTCCTCCTTACTGGTAAAAGTGCATATCTCCATTTAATCCCAGTATTCTACATTGATAAAAACCAGGATAGAACCTATATACAAGTATAATCCAACTGCTAGGTGCAGTCAGTGACAACAAAGGCAAACAGCAGAAACTAGAAGGTCCCTCTTTAAAAAAGCATACATCACCTGCTCCAAGCCCACCCCAGAAATTCTCACATTGCTAAATACTTTCCTTAAGTGCCATTAATAAGCCATGCTTCCATGCTTGCAAGTCCTTAGTCTATGTATTAAACAAGGAAAAATTATTAAGGGTTAGAGAGAACTGACTTGAAAGAACAGTAACAACAATCTATATGAATGAAACAATCACTTATAGTAAGTCACCTTGGCTAGCAGTGCATTAGGTTATTTTTTATCAGTACAAGCAAATATCCAATAAGCAAATATGGTTTCACAGTTCACATCCCCTTTCCCTTGCACTTAATCACATTGTTTATTGTTGTGGTTCCAGAGTCCTGAGACACAGTTGAGAGGACTAGTATCCAGTTTGTTGGGAAGTGCTACCCAGTATAGTCTTGAAGCTTATCTAATCCTCTCGTTATGTCAGCTTTCTTCAGAGCATGGGTAGAAAGGGTTGTACCAACAAGCATTATTTTGTAATTGTTGCCATCCTTGGTAGTTCACAGAACAGTTTTCGCATCACTACAATAATACAAGGTCTTTAGTAACAAAGCCACAACAGGATCCTTAAGCAGAATCACACTTGATCTGAACCTATCGCCTACTCAAAGCTACACACTTTTTACTTCTATTCACAGTTTGTGTCCAGTTATGACTACTAAACTGTTCCTCAAAGAATTTTGGGAAGAAAATGAAGTTCTCTCTCTAATTACACTTTCACCTGTTTATCTATAAGTAAAATAGAAAACTCCTTCCCTTAGACGAACTATGGGACTGCTATCTGCAATTCAGGGTAAAATCTTCATGAAGATGAGATAGCTCTGAGAAGTTCTTCCTCCAGTTAATCAACATTAGCTTGGAGTTTTTACCTTCCAGAGCTTCATGTCACAGGCATGTCACAAGAATTGTCTGTTATTAAAAAGCTACTAAACTAAATCTTTATCCAATGACCCATAGCAACTGTTTGGCAGTACAGCGCCATACTGTGCAACTACACAGTAAGTGAAGGCTGTCTTTTGAAATGTAAATGGCCAAGACTGTCTAGAGGCAGAACGTGAGTGTTAGAAGATGGTTAAAAGACGAGAGCTAAATAACCTCTCTCTCACATAGAATACCAACTGATTAGGACTTTGATCTTATGTTTCAAAAAGAAAAACAGAAAAAAACCATCAAAACAGTTCAATATGATAAGGTATGGGAAGGAATTGTAAGACGTTATAGGGAGTTACTTGCAAGCAAGCATTTGCAATCTTTATCCGAGGGTGTAAGGGTATCCAATACAAAGTACCTTCACAAAGTACTTGCATCAGGACTTGCTGGTCACCTGCAGGGCCCAGAAACAATGCTACTGGCTTCTGTGAGCTGGGTGGGGATTTGCTTTTTAGTCATGATGGTGCTGGTGGTGATAATGGGAGGTTCCTTCTTCCTCGGAAGCACTGACTGTTATCCACAGATAAGACTTAAGTGGTCTATGGTCCACCTAGAACACTGGATAGGTTCCAAATCAGGTGATGCTTCTCTTCCACTCAGGTACAAACCAGTTACCAAATTTTTGCTCTAGGTCAGATGGCAAAGTCTGTGGTGGTTTGGTCTTTCTCTCTAGAAAAGGACTTGATCTTTTTCTGCAGCTCCTTTGAGCCTATATTAGCCAAGTACCTCTCAATCATTGCAATAGCAGGTGCCCTCATCTCATCTACTTTTACAGGGACAAGAAGTAGGGTGTTCCTGTTTTCTGGGTTTGTCCCTTGTAGTTGTGTATTAGGGTTCAGAGCAGATAATTTTTAAGAATCTGTGGGTGGACTGTCATCAGTGAACACAAAGCAATGTTTTTCATATGATTGCCCCACACCATTCTTGCAAGCAAGCTAAGGAAATACTGGTTGAATGAATGGACTGTAAGATGGATAAAAAAAATGGCTGGATCATTGGGCTCAGAGAGTAGTAAGTCAATGGACTGAGGTCTAGTTAGCAGCCAGTATCAAGTAGAGTGCCCCAGGGTTGGTTCTGGGGCCAGTTTTGTTCAATATTTTCATCAATGACTTGGAAGATGGGATGGAGTACACTCTCTGCAAGTTTGAAGATGACACCAGGCTCGGAGGAATAGTAGATATGCTAGAGAGTAGGGCTAGGATTCAGAGAGACCTAGAAATTGAAGGATTGGACCAAAAGAAATTGCATTAGATTCAATAAGGAAAAGTGCAAAGTCCTACACTTGGGACAGAACAATTTCATATACATGTACAGGCTGGGGACCTACTGGCTAAGCAGCAGCTCTGCAGAAAACGACCAGGGGGTTATAGAGGAGAAGCAGCCGAATGAGTCAACAGTACACCCTTGTTGTGAAAAAGGCTAATAGCATACTGGGCTGCATTCATAGGAGTGTTGCCAGCGGCTTGAGGGAAGTGATTAGTCCCCTCTGTTTGGTATGGGAGAGGCTATATTTAGAGAAAGAACATAGACAAATTGGAGAGTCTAGCAGAGGACAACAAAAATAGTTCTGGGCTGGGGCACACGACTTCTGAGAGGCTGAGGGAACTGGGCTTATTTAGTTTAGAGAAGAGAAGACTGAGGGGATTGAATAGCAGCTTTCAACTACCTGAAGGGTGGTTCAAAAGAAGATGGAGCTAGACTGTTCTCAGTGGTGGCAGATGATAAAACAAGGAGCAATGGTCTGAAGTTGCAAAAAGGAAAGTTTAGGTTAGATATTAAGAAGAATTTCCTCACTAGGAGGGTAGTAAAACACTGAAACAGGTTACCCAGAGAAGTTATATAATCTCCATCCTTGGAGGTTTAAGACTGGCTAGATGAAGGGACCTTTGGCTAGGATGATCTAGCTGGGGATGGTCTTGTTTTGAGCAGGGGGTTGAACTAGATGACCTCTTGAGGTCCCTTCCAACATTGATTTTCTATGATTCTATAACTGGACTTGATGGCCAACCAGGTTGCTTCCAGTACTATATTCCTATGTGGGGTTTGGTATGACTTACTACTAATGTCAAGAAAGAAGCACCACCTAGCGAACTGCCAACACTGGGTGGAGTAACACTGGTAGAAACCCCCGCCCCTTGAAGTTGTTCCAGCCAATTACTAAGTTAGTTCTGATTTTGGCTTGTGATATCTGAGCATATTGTAGCCTGAGACTGTGTTTCTATTCATCTCATTTTACCCAGTGTTCTGTTTTTTATTGTATGTCTTTCTTTGCTACCCCTAAATCACACAAGTCTCATCATCTCTTTAAATTTATTTTATCATGTTTCCAGATGCATAGGGGTTTCCTGAGAGGTCAGATGTTTAATAGCCTCATCTATGTCCAAACACTGTGTCACTGAAGAATTGTTACCAGGAAAACTGTAATGATGACACAGAAACAGTTGACACTGATTGGGCTGATTTAATGCCCTGCCTGGAGATAAGCTTGTCAGGTGAGTAACAGAACAAAACAGAAGCTTCAGCACAACCATTAGGAGATTAAGTATTTGAGGAACATGGCATTCGTCCGTGTACATTTAGCATTATTTTTTAAGTAATCCATAGAGAGGGGGAAAACAGTAAACAAAAACAAAACAAAACAACCCCTCCCCCCCCAAAAAAGAAGGAAAGAAAGATTTTGTGTTTTATATGCTTTCAAATATTTATTTCCAGGTATTTTTGTCAGTGGGTATTCGTAGTCTACTAAAAGACAAAGCATGTCAAATGTGAAAAACTCCTCTAGTATAAGAATCTTTGTCATGTGAAAACTGACTTCAGGCATCCACAGCTGTTATTGTTATCCATGCGTGTTGTACCCATGATAACTTACAGCTTTATTGTTTCCTGAGACACGAGAATGCATCTGAATCCCAAGTATTCTGATGCTGGTCCTGTGCTGCACTTGCTATAAGCCCATTTGTTTTGGCCTGTAATTGCATCCCTAAATCAACGACTAACTGGCAAATGTGGGCATTACCATGGACATGTCGTCTGTTTTTTAGATTTATGAGCTACTGTACACTTATAAGAAAATTTGCTTGAAGCTTTCTGCCATTACAGAAGTATCCTCTAGAACAGTACTATCACATCATCTCCTTTGACATTGAAACCTAATTTTGTTAAATACATTAAAACAGAGGTCAACTTGACATTGAATCTGGCTTGTTTTAATTCTGAATTGATACCCATTTGCAGCTGCAATTTGTTTCTTATAACAAAATATTTAGTATGGAGGTACAGAGAAAGGATCACATAATATAGATGGTGTGAAAATTAGTGATTATCGATCAATCACAATTAAAAGGCAAACATTAAAACTTTTAGTTGTGGCAGCATATATATTAAAAAAAGGAAAATTATTCCCTCATAACACTGACAACTTTTAATAATTTAATGCTACAGAACTATATTTTATGTCTGTCTTGAATATGCTGTCAAATTTCATTGTTATCTATCATCTGACTTCAGTGCATTCAAACGTAAAGCTAGTCACTTGGCCAGCCCATGTCATCAGTCATAAGTCTATGACAACTAAAGTAGTAATACACATACCCATAAAAGTTCACTGTATTTGCACTGTAAAGTAAGTCATCTAATAACTCTACTGGTCTTCTAACTGCTGCCTGATGGAATCTAACTATTAAATCAAGTTCAGCTAGATTTACTTGAACAGCTTCCCTAACGCTGGCACACACATATACATATTTGAAGAACACTTTGTCTTATGTTTGTACTGTAGATTGAGAATTTAATTTTGGAGTAAGCTAGTAGCACAGTCATTAAATTAAAACCAAATATCCATGCAAGCATATATCATCTTACCTTTCAATATTTTTTTTTAAATGTGTTTGTTGACAAGTAAAAACTGAAAATGAGACAAACCAGGTAGAGTTCTAGATCAAAATTTTCATGATCTACCTTCAGTGTTTACCTTTTCTTTATATAGATTAAGGCCACTTGTTAACACACATCAGGCCACATTTTCTGCAAGCGTAAATCAGTGTACCTTCATTACAATAAAAAACTATACTGATATACACCAGCTGAGATTTTGGCCCAGAGATTTTTAAATGAGCATATGGTAAAGGCTTAATCCACTGAAGCCACATCAAGACAAATACACCAAAACTGTTCCCATTTTTAGTATCCTCAGTAGTCAGAGGGATACCATAGGTAGTATGACATGACAAGTACAGCAAGTCAGGGTGCAAGGTCAATGGGGGCAAGGTTGTGCTATCTTGGAGCAGGAGGAATATAACCATATTTGTGGGGCACAGTGCTACAAAAATTCAGCTACATGACCTCTGGTTCTGGAACTCATGTGTCCCACAAGCAAGCCTAAAAGGAGAGGGTACCTTCTAGGATCCTCATGTAGCATGGGAATATGTCACAGTACAGTTTTGTCAGTGATTTTTTTTTACTCTAAACCAGGGGTGTCAAACTCATTCTAGGCTCCAACCTGGATCCAGACTGCAGGGGCTCCTCCCAGGCCAGATCTGTGGAGCCAACAGCTTCTGCAATGCTGCCTTGGTCTGGCATCAGAATGGGTCTGGGGATGAACAGCAGTGCAGGTCTGCACAGTGCAGACAGCAAAGGAGACCATATTTGGGCAACAGCATAGGGCTCTGGTGGGGAAACCATGTGGAGCCAGGGGCATGCAGTGATGTGGGGCTTTTCCTGGGCAACAGGTGAAGCCAGGGTATACAGGGTATATATGGGGCTTGGGTTGGATGGCAGCACTGGGTAGGGGGCATGCAGTGGTGTGGGACTGGAGCCAGGCAGCAGCATAGGTCTGGAGATTTGTAACAGCAGCAGGCTGTGTTTAGGTGGTGGCACAGAGCTTGAGAGGGAGGAGGGAAAGGGAGCTGGCTGATGGCCATGTCCACCAGGGTCCAGTGACCTTGAATTCTGCATAAGGCCATTTTCCTGCAACTTCCAGTTAAGGACTATGACTTTGCAAGGGCAAGGATTTCTGTGGATGATACCTTTTATTGGACCAATTGCATGATTGGTATAACCTGAGGCAAGACTTTGGGTACCACATTACCCTTCCCCATGTATCTGGGAAAGAAGCAGAAACCTAAGGAAAGGTTCTATGGTACCCAACAGTTTGTCAAAGCCCTTCCCAATGCAGTTGGTCCAATAAAAAATATCACCCGTAACACTCCTTGTATCTTGCATATTTCCTGGACCACCATGACTACATCACTTAAATACTACCATAACAGGACTTCTTAAGTCAAAGTAATCAACTACTACAAAAGTCTCTTGAAATTTTCTTGAAGGCCTGCCTTTGCCAGAAGGGAGAGCTAACAACTTAACAGTTCAGTTTTTATTTTCTTTTAATTCTAGGAAAAAAGCTTTATGTAATGTTAAAGTTTTCAGACTAATAAAATTATATTCCAGACTAAACACAGCTTGCAGTATGCTGTTTCACACATTTTCTGCTAACTGTAAGTTTTCAGAAATGACTTACAAAATTACCTGTACTGGAAATGGCAACCAATTTTATCTCTAGTATGGGACTGTTACAAGACGTGTCAGATATTTGCCTACACTCAAGTAATTGGCCATTCTGAATACCTGTATATATCAATATTCTCTCCTGTTTAATGCTCTTTACCTCTCTTAAGGTCTGGTACATTTTTAATTGTAAACTGAATGGATTCTCCTAGTTCCTTACATATAAGCATGCCCTCACTTCTCTAACCACGCTAAGGTTTTGAAGTGTTCTGTATAATCTTTATCAGTTTTGCTTGGTCTCTATCCTTGAATTAAACAAAATATTAATGTTTTCCTTAACGAAACTTAAATAAGCCAGAAATATTAGCTTAATTCTGCTCTCAGTTTTCTTGGTACAAATCTGTAGTAACTTTTGAAATTGATGAAATTCTATCAGCAAAAATGTGGGATAAATAACAAGACATGAAGCCTTTCCAAAACCAGTCAATAAAGGCTCTGAAAAGAAACCATTAATTCATTAATTTTTTCTTTCACTCTCCTTTCCCTCTTTCTAGAATTCCTGATTTCCTTATAATGAGTTTTTATTTTGTTTAGCAAAACTTATGCTGCAGAAAAATTGAGAAAAAATATGGCAAAAGCAAAACTAATTTTGAGCAATTGTGTATTTTTTGTAAAACATTTCAGCTTCAGTTTCATTACTGTATATGACAGCCTGTTCTTCTTAGGCCACTTTCAGTAGCCCCTTGACAAAATAAGCAAGGTGACCAAGCCAAAGATATCAAAAAAACCAATTATTATTTGTCCCTCATACCTGATACAAAGAGTTTGGTCAAACTGAGATGAGTTCACAAAACTTTCTTGGCTTGCTGAAGCTGCCTCTTTGTTTTTGCAAAACACAAAATAATAATAAAAATTAAAAAAAAAGAAAGAAAAGGAAAAACATATTTTGTCTGAAAAAATAATGTTTTTATTGGTTTTCCTCACTTCCTTCCAATAGTGTTCTGGGATTTACCAGTAACACAATTTCTTGCCCCAGTGTAAGTAAAAGTTACTAGCTTTTATTTACTGGGGGCAAGAACACAGTCAATTGTTTTGCAACTTTTTTATCTCTCTTGCTTCCTGGTAACTTGTTAATGTGCCCATTCCCAGAAACAAAAGTAATGTCATGTGAGTGTGTTGACTTGACCTTGCTATAAAGTTTCATTCAATGTACTTGAGCTGGTTTTTACACTTTTCATTTCAGTAGCTTACTTCTAATTGATACTCATGCAAAAGGGATGAGAATCGCCCATTCCCTCACAGACATATACCTATTATTAAATAATAAAATCCAGAAACATTAACTGAAATGGCATTGCTTTCCTTCTACATACTAGAGCAGAATTACAAAGAACATTTTTGCGTTTTCTCTTCATTCACAATTCACACACATTCATTGCCTTATTTACAAAGACTCCCTAAATTAGCCCATGAAAGGTTCCTCTTATAGTGCACCAGGTGGCCCAAAAAATAAATTGACTATGTCAATGGACTATGTCTTTTGCAGCTTTCTTTTACATAACCAAATCCTATAACTACTTCATGCACCTGATCTAATCAAGCTATGGAGGGGTAAATGCAAGGAGAAGAATATAGTGTCCTGTGTACTTTCACATATATTTCAATAGATCCATATATTGGAACAGAGGAGAATGTATGCCACCAATTAACTAAGCAGCTGAATCTCCACTTGTACCCATCTGTCCCCTTTATATTTTCTTCATTCCCCACCCCTGCTGTTCAGTCTGGAGTTCAGTAACAATGGAGTGAATTTGAGAGGGGAAAAAAGACTGCAGTCAATATCATCTTGATTCTAATCAATCTCTCACACAGAATGGATCAGAGAATCAGGAAAGCATTGAGTGGGAACTCCAAAAATGGTAACGAGCAAGTTAAATTTAGAGAAGAAAGCAAAAAAGATGACAAACTATTTTTGTGGGGAAGGACAGATAATAACACCTCATAGAAAGCAAGGGAGAGGTCAGTTTTATTTTTGCTTGATAGCTCTATTTCCAAACATTGCTTTTGAATGGCAATCTGACCCGAAGCATCCCCCGCCCCACATCACAAGTTTATTTTCTGCAGAAAGGTGCTTTTTAATACTGAAATGTCATTCAGTTGCAGCAGAGACTTAGATATTGTTTTAAATATATTATTATAAAGATAGTGGACAGGACTGTATTTCAATAACACTGTAGTGGACTTCAATCTTTAGTGAGCAGGACAATGCCTGTATGAGTAGATCAATGTTCTACAAAACCAAGTCTGACTGAGACAGAAATTAAAATGGAAGCAACTCAGTTATAATTTTTGACTTATTAGCTCAGTAAATCTAATGGAGTTTCAGGTTCATTAACTTTTCTGCATTTATTTAATGCATCCATACAATATGAGAATATTCTAAACATTTCCCCAGCACGACCACATAGATGTGCATGAATGCACACCCAGACACACACACACTTTTGGTGATAAAAGGAAGTCTGTCATTTTATAATGCTAGTGGCACACTGAGGCCCTAATCAAAATCACATTGTGCTAGGAACTGTATGTATCAATAGCAAGAGACTCTTCTTAACCTGGAGAATTTACAGTTTAAATAGATGAGAGAAAGTCTGATTATCCCCATTTTTTGATGCACAGAGAAGTTAAGGGACTTACTCAGGAAAAACAAAGAGTAGGCAGCAGGGCAACATTTTCACCCTAATCTCTCAAATCTCATTTGAATGTCTTGGTTATAAGACCATCCTTTTAATTTAATAATGGCACCACTTCAAAACATGAAGGCTTGCATGATTAGGGATTTGGCATGGAATATAAGTAATATATGATTTTTCTTGATATTCATCCACCTTCTCTTCACTTCTTTGAAGAGGTCTGCAGGGAGAGTGGAGCAGCAGGGAAAGACTTTCCACAACTGCCCCAGGCCAGGGTCTGGGGAACAGGGAGGCAGCCTCCTGCAGTCCATTCCTGAAGGGAGCACTAGAGCAGAGCCCCCAGCGTCTTACCTGAAGCCAGGCACTGCTTAGTGTACTGCCCAGTTTGAGGAAGAGGCAAGAAGCAGCAGTGGTGTGTTTACTGTGGGGCTGTGAGTGAACATTGGGCCCTTTTCTCCTTCTCCAAACTCGTAATCCATCTTGGGATGACAGGGATCCTCTCTCCCAGTTCCATTCCTGGTCCCCAAGAGTCACTAAGGCAGGGGAAAGTGCAAAACTCTCCCAGGAGCCATTTAACCCTGGTTGTTCCTGGGTTATTTTTCTCTCAGAGCAGCCATTTTTGCTCCAAGAGGAAAAGCTTGGATGTCTGCACACTTGTGATTTCTACCAGAGAACGGTGATTCTTCCAGCAGGTATGTACAGATGTTCATATTCCAAGTCAGGGGTGTCAAGCCCACCATCCAGCCCTATATCCAGCACACAAACCATCCCCTTTTCCCTCCCCCTTCCCCAGCATACTTGATCTGGCACCTGCTCCAGTTGGTTGGGGACATTCACTGCAAAGAACATGAACCTTGAAGCAGCCAGAATGGGTGCCATGTGTAGTGCAGTCCAACCAGAGTGGCAGTCATTCTGCATATGGCAGCTGCTCCATCTGGCTTGCCATCAAGCATGTCAACCACTTTGGGATATGCATCACACATTTGCCCACTCCAGCAAGTCTAGGGCCCATGCTGCATTCAGTGCTGGGTGATGCCATGTGCAGCAAGGCCTGGCTGGAGAAGGTGCGGTGTGTAAACAGTCCTGGAGCTGCTGGGGCAGGCACTGTGTGTGCAGTTCTGACTAAGCAGCAGCTGCACTGCACACAGCACAGCATGAGTGACTAGTGCCTCCTGAATCTGGGGTGGGGAGGTGGGGGCACCTGCAGAAGCCACCGACAGTGGTGGCCCCATCAGGGGTTGCACCAGCCCTGCCAACAGCATCGGTGTCAGCCATTGGGGGGGACACCGGCCCCATCGGGGGGGCACGTGCACCCCCATGCACCCGCTACTAGTCACCCATGCAATACAGGTCCAAGACTGGGTGAATCAGCTACCAGATCACCCATGATGGGGAGGGAAGAGGGGGAGATGGTTCATGAGCCCAATCTAGCCCATGGACCAGCTCCCCACTACTCACCTGACCTGCGGTGCTCTTAGGAGATCCAAACACAAAGAAACTCAAAGGACAAAAAGTGATATTCAGGTCCAAGAAGCTACTTTTTGTCCATGCAGAATAGTGAATAACAAGCACTCCTTGGAAAATTTATAGCATAATGGGGTAGGAGGAGAAGAAAAATATGAATCTCTACTTTTCAATAAGTACAGTTTCATTCTCTCAAGGAAATACTTTATGAAACCTAATAAGGGAATTTTGAGCTTTTACCATGAATGAAAAATAACACTAGAGCTAGTGGTGGAACTGTTTTGTATTAACTTCTAAGTAAGGGGCTTACTGGATGTCTTGTATAGACAGCTTAGTCTACACATCTTGGATAATACACACGTTACTCAATGGATGTGGGATTGAATAAATAGAGTGGAATAAGAGTCTGCACAAAGAAAGGGCTGCAGTAAATAATACTGCTATGTAAGGGCTGCAGTAAATAATACTGCTGTGTAATACAAGTGCTTTCGTGGTGCTGGGCACATTAATAACCTCTGTTCCTTGGCCGTGCTTGTTGTCAGACCACACTAAGGAAGTTTCATGACATGCTTTTCAGAGTATGGTATGCATGTGGAGCAGATATTGTATGATTCACTGTGGCACTCCATCACATGGTGGACCAACTAGTCAATTTTACAAAAAGGTCAACTCTAGAGGTGAGCCTAAGCCCAAACCAAAGACCCATATCTCTCCTCCAAAAAACTGTAGGATAGAATTTAACTGTCTCAACCCAAATATTGCAATTGCTCATGTGCAAAAACTATTTATCTTTGCCCATTTGTGAGATGCAAAGCATAGCTAAATCTTGTTTATATTTTCTTTTTATATTTTCACTCTGAGTTTGATTCTTTATGCAGTTCCTAGAACTGATAACATCCCAAACATATTTCATCCTGTTTCAAGGTGCTAATATAAATGCAGAAACCCAGCTTTATGCATTAATAAGGCTGGGAACATGGGAGTACTCTGACAGAATATATACATATGTATTCTTTCAGGGGTCCCTCCTGTTGTGTAACTAATCATCTGAGAATCACAGGTAATAAAAAGGTTTGTATGCTTTAAATATTGGGTCTTTTCAGTAATGACCACTACATTGTTATTTAGTAGAATTGCTTATTTAATAGTGAAGTGATAGAAAAAAATGAAAAACTGTTTTTATTTCTATTTAAGTAAAGTGCTCAATTATTGCACCCTTTTGTATCTAAGGCTACTGGCAGATGTGCAGTTAAAGGTGGTATGGATCTGATATGTGATCACAAAAATTAAGACACCTACCATGCCACATATTCATGGCAGGATGCATGATTGTGGGATCATGGATCAGATCCCAGTGGTGCCATTAGTACTTGCCAATGCAGAGGGAGCCCAGGGTCATGATCCCAGTCTCTCCCTGCACCATGTAGCAAGCCACATGATGGCTACACCCATGACAGGGGATACCAGTCAGATGACTGGCACTCCCCTCATTAGGAGCACATCAAAGTCTTGAAGGGTTCCTGTGCACCCCCATGGCTGGGAGAATCGATCAGCGGATTGGCACTCCCAAGGCTGGAAGGCCACTAGTCCCACATTCAATTTATGTAGTAATAACAGCCAGCCGCAAAATTATTACACATATTTTGTGACTTATTCCATGTTTTATCACACTATAAATTGTATGAACATGTGGCCGGGTTGAGATGTGATTAATTATATCTGAAGTGTAACATTTGCAAGGGACCTAAGCGTACTTACATACTTGCATAAGAGCATTTTTGGCACTTCTAAAATTCTATTCAAATTCTTTTTAAAATTCTTTTTAAAATTCTGATTCTATATGAGACAGAACAGAATCATCCATTTATATTCATAACTGCCTGAAATATAATGATAAAGGCAGTGGGCCCTCCTTTAAGCTCAACTGTCTAGTGTTTAGGACTCTTGCCTAGGGTGTAAGAGAGACAGCTTCTAGAAGCCTCCTCACCCAAAAAGACATCATCCTGTTGGTCTCACTTCTCAGCAAAGTGCCCAAACCACCAGGTCATATGGTAGGAACGGCCCAGAGTATCCTTCTGTTCTCTTCTTGAATTTGATCAGTCAAGATGGGGAGATGTGTGAGACTAGAAGGAGAACAAGAAAGAGAGAAGTGAGACTTAGATGAACATTGCCCTAGAAAGGACAGGGCATTTGGTTCCAGCCCCTTCTGCCAGATGACTTCCACTATACTCAGCATTTATGAGTCCCAACCAGGAGTACTGTGTCCAGTTTCGACCATCACATTTATATAAAGATTTGGACCAATTAGAAAGAGTCTATTGGAGAGCAAAATCAATTATTAGAGATCTATGAAACATGATTTACAAGGAAAGGTTGGAAGATCTGGAATTATGATGTTGCTCAGAACTTGGACTGGACTGTTCAGCCAACCTTTAAAAAAAAAAACCAACCAAAAACCCAGAAGAACTAAAAACACAAACTACACAGATAAGTGTTTATGTTCTACTACTGTGTAGGAAACTAGGATGTGGGTATTATTGCTTAGTGGTAAGACACTTCAGGCACAGGTACAGTCCAGGTTAGTTTTACCAGGGAGAGGGTGGGATCTGCAGGGGTCTGGCATAAGAACTGGGTTTAGGAGCTATAGCCAAGGTCAGAAGCCAAAGTCAGAGACAAGGTAACTTGAGGGTTAACCAGGATCATAAGCCAAAGTTAGAGCCAAGGTCAAACCCAAGTAGGGAACCAGGATGAGGGAAAGCTGCTAAGGGTCTTATTGGAGTTAGAAGTCAGAATCAGAGACAGGAGTCACATCCAGATGACCAGCAAGGACGTACATGGAAGGTCAGGAGCAAGAATTTATGCCTTTGCCTAAAAAGAAGACTGCAGGCTGGGTCTAGGTTTAAGGGCTGAAGTGGATGGGGCCTGATGCTTGTGGCTTCAGAGGACTAACTGCTCCATTGCCTCACTCAGACCAGCTGAGACGAGAGTGCTGGTCTGGGCTTGCTACAGGTGGCACTTATTCAGGGGGTGATCTCTTGACTGGGACCACCTGGTTCTAAGGTTTTGGCCTGGCCTCATTACATAGTGGAAGACGGACCATCCTCAGAATTCAAAAGGACTTTTGCAAAATGTTTTCCAAATGCTCTAAATATTCCTTGCCATATAACATAACCCCAGTAACTCAGCATCAAGATCTCCACAAAGTCAGTTTTGTTCCTGTTTGAGTTATCCTGATTATCATTTTAAGTTAGCCTCTTACTAATTGGATGAGACGGATGCTCCTCTGCCTGGAGTATTCCTCTGATGCATGTGGTAGTTGTAATCACCTCTCAGTGGCAGGACACTGGATAGATGGCCCAGTGAACTGATCCAGCATAGCAACTCACAATTTATTCCTTCAAAATGAGTTCCACCTTCTGCATAGACACTTCCACAAAAAAAAAATCACTAAACTAGCAAGTGCTGCACTCACAGACCAGAAAACCTATCTAAATTTGTTAACATTTTAGAAGTGTTTTAGCTAAAACAACAGAACACAAAACAGTAACATATCATTTTAAACAAGTGGTCAACAACAATATCTGGACAAAGCAAAGGCCTTACCATGGTTACATCCAAATCATACGTATTATAGTTAAATTATAATGCTTCCAATTTTACCTAATGACCTACAAACTGATCCTCAAAATAACTGAACTGAGTCACCAAAGGGATGCATGACTACAGATTTCTTTTGACTACAGATTTCTTCCCATACAAATACTGTTGAAAATGTTTTATAGATTTAAATCACTGCCAAGGCTGCCTTCTGGGTGGTGCAAGACATTCTCACCAGAAAACTTAGACCTTTTCTATAATAAGCCACCAGCCTGTAAAGTCTTTCACATCCTTGAGTCAAAACTGCTTTAATTCTGTATGGACTATTATTCACATATGAGAGGGATTCTGGAATATGGGAGGGTTAAAACAGGAGTCAAAAGGGCCTGTTTCAACTCTGATAAATAGCATCTAGTTGACCACAATAATGTCTTCCCCTTCATGCCTATGCAATGATTTTACAAGACTGTTAAATCCCAACTAAACCTTCTATATAATAGGAGCAAAGCCCTTCAAAACTCTTCACATCTTTGAGTTTGAGTGAACAAATTCTTTTCAGCAGTGGAAATTTCTCCCTTACGTGCTCAAGTTGCACTGTTTTTTATATTATCATGCAGCAGGCTATCACGTAGAATAACAAACAGATTGAGAATAGCATAAATTGAGATGGGTACAATGCATAATCTAAAGCTGTCGATTACTACATCGTTTGCCACAGACTTTGTTCTTTCCTGTCAAATACATCTTTTCTTTGACTTTTGCATCCACTTCTATTTGGCATTATCCATTTTGAAGATGCTGTGTGGAAAACCAGATCAAATACCTGACAGTGTATAGGTAGTGGCAGTGGATAGGAATCCCTCTAAGTGACCTCACTTAGATTAATACTTTGTACAGAATCTTATACAAAATCTAGTGCCACCAACTCTTCTCCTAACTCTGAGTGAGGTCCAATGAAGGCTCAGCTGTCTTCCTGATGCATGTCCTCAGCGCATGTTATACGTCTTCCTTTTTGCTGTAGATAAATGACAGTGGCTGATTAACAGGCTGAGTCCATCTCTTCTTCTCCTAAGTTTCAATCACAGGCCAACCCAAAGAAGAACCATCTATACCACCTATGTTGATTCAGGAGTTAATTAAAAAGCCTTTTAGACTGTTTTGCTGCTCCAAATTTTAAACATTGCAACACTGAACTGGAAGAAGTCCAATAGAAACTTTGGGAGATCACTTTCACCTTGCCCCCTTGTAGTTCTCTTTTATAACATTTATTAAATTCACCAATTCATATTTTAGAACTGTTGGTCCCTTTCTCCCATTGAGCAAATGATCCAGAATCAGATCTTGCTTCAGAGCTTTAGCAGATCTTGCTCCAGAGCTCTGAGGCCCTGGGTTTCAAAACAGGTTTCAACCACTCTTCCACCTTTTTTTACTGGAAGCTATCAACAGAATGCAGCTGTTACAATGGTTTCTGGCCAAAAGGCAGGACAACTGCAAATCAATTGCCAACAAATAATTGTATTTACTTGAATACAAGACAAGTCCTTCCGCTGCCCAATTGGCATGGGGAAAAAAGCCCCATATCTTATAATCACATACAAGGAAATATCACTAAATATGCTGTCTATCATTAAACTATTGCCAAAAGCAGCATGTGCTCAACAATAGAAACCAACTATGAAGTCGAGTAATCGCAGCCAACACTAAGCATGATTATAAAACATATGGCCCTCACTAGGCAAACATGCTGCTGGGAACTACATGCATGAATGTGACCCTTTTTTTGTTTTTTTTTTTAAAGAGGCAGTTATTCCCCCAGAAGGGAACAAGCAGTGGGCCTGGAAATGCTACAAAACCAGGCCGGCACATGGAGAGGCTAGAGCAAGATTGGACACCTTGCACTGGTGACCAAAAGGATACATAAGAACAGCCCATCTAAATAAGATTTATAGTAGTGCCCATTAATTGCACTCTCAAGTTCTTAAACGCAACTAAACATTCTCCAGTCATTTTCTCTAGTTGAGACCATTTAAACCATAAGGGTTCTCTTGTTGGATACCTTATTCCCTATGCACTGTCTAGAAGAAAGTTTATTTGAGTCAGAGCATACATACTATTCTTGTGCAGTTCATGCATCCTATTAAACACCCAAAAGCTAAATTCTATTATCATGTTTTTAATTCTGGGTAGTTAAACAATATCTCCCAGTTGGTTAGCAGTGTTCACTAGACACTTACGACATTCTGTCACTTTTCATTTTAGATCTTAGTTGTAATATAATTTGGAAATCTGAGTTCTATCAGACATTTAATTTGTTCTTTCTTAGTTCAACAGTACTACCAATTCAGAATATTTACTTTCAGAAAGGTCCATGATCCTCAACACCAGCATTTTCTGTTCTGACCTGAGTAGTAGCCCTGTGCAAAGTGGCTGGTATTTACTTCAGATTTGGATTCCGCCAATTCAGGGGACAATGATTCGATTAGGTGATTCAAATCACTGTCCCAAATCAAGTCAGCCAAATCTGATTCGGAGATTTACCACTGCCAAACTGGCTAAATCTCTGAATTGGATAGGCCCCATCCCCTGCCCACTCTTTCAGGCCTCCCACCCATAGCTGCCCCACCCAGCCCCAGCTCCCAGCTCTTTTTATTTTATTTTAAAGCCCCAGACTCACCAGCTCCTGCCAGGTTGTGGGGGGAGGAACATCCCCACTGCCCTCAACTGCCCTGCAATATAAGGGGGGCTCTGCCATGAGCCTGCAGAAGCCCCAGTGGTCACTGTAGCAGCTGGTGAGTGCAGGGCTTTTTAAATTTATTTTAAAAAACCAGGAGGTGGGGCAGCCATGGGGGACTGGAAGAGTGGGCAGAGGTCAGGGGGATGAAGGAGCAGGCAGAGGATGGGGCCTGGTGGGGATCCCCCCATGGACCTCTTCTCCCACTTCTACCCCCTTCTCCCACCCCCTAATTACCAGCATGGAGTCTGGGTCCACCTCTATGCAGCAGAGTGGGAACTGCCTGAATCTCTAAAGCTATCCAAATATTTTCCAAATCAGTTTGGAGAGCCTTGAATCAATTTGGATCTTTTTATTGGTCTCCTGATTTGATTTGGATTCAGAGATTCAGCCACCGAATTGGGCTGAATCTCTTCTGAATTGAATCAGCACCTGAAGTTTCACATAGCCTTACTGAACAGTTAACCAATAGTTGAGATTTATTAGGATGCTTGTATTAAAATGAGAAATTAATGAATGGAAGGTATATACCCCTCCATTGAGGCACTGCTCTTTACTTATAATGAAACCAATTCTTCACCTCCATTTTCTTGTGCAGGGACTCGGACTTCCCCACTGGGATGCAAGACGGACTCAAGGGGAATGCCTCCAGACCTCAGGTTGGGGAGGACCAGGTTAATGAGCTTCTGGAGGGGCTGGACATGTTCAAATCAGTGGGTCCAGATGCTCTCCACCCCAGGGTGTTGAGCGAGCTAGCTGGGGTTATTGCAGGGCCCTTGGCATGGCTTTACAAGAGTTCATGGTGCTCAGGCCAGGTGCCAGATGATTGGAAGATAGCCAATGTGGTCCCCATCTTTCAAAAAGGGAAGGGGGATAGACCCGGGCAACTATAGGCCCATCAGTCTTACCTCAATCCTAGGGAAACACTTTGAGAAGATCATCATGGAGCACATCTGCAATAGGCCAGCCTCAGAGATGATGCTCAAAGGCAACCAGCATGGTTTCATTAGGGGCAGGTCATGTCAGACCAACCTGATTGCCTTTTATGATCAGGTCACAAAAGCATTGGATGCAGGTGTTGCTGTGGATGTAGTCTTTCTGGACTTCAGCAAGGCCTTTGACACCATCTCCCACCCCATCCTCATTAAAAAATTGGGCAACTGTGGCATTGATGCAGCAAGACCTGGATAGGTTACAGGGGTGGGCTAACAAAAACAGGATGCACTTAAATACTGACAAGTGCAGGGTGCTGTACTTGGGCAGTAGTAACCAGCAGCATGCTTATAAGATAGGAAACTCCCTTCTTGAGAGCACAGAGGCAGAAAGGGTTCTTGGAGTCATTATTGACTCTAAGATGAACATGGGCCGACAATGCAAGGTCATGGTTGGCAGGGCTAACTGGACATTGTCGTGCATCCACAGGTGCTTCTCGAGCAGGTCCAAGGAGGCGATCCTCCCCCTCTGTACAACACTGGTCAGGCCACAGCTGGAGTACGGTGTCCAGTTCTGTGTGCCCCACTTCAGGAGGGATGTGGACAACATTGAGAGGGTCCAGAGGAGGGCCACTGGCATGATCCAGGGACAACAGGGGAGACGGTACAGTGAGAGACTACAGGGCCTGAACCTGTTCAGGCTTCACAAGAGAAGGCTGAGGGGGGACCTGGTGACCGTCTATAACTCACTAGGGAGGACCAGAAGGGTTTGGGAGAGACCCTGTTTCCCCTAGTGCCCCCTGGCATAACAAGGAATAACAGCCACAAGTTATTGGAGAGTAGGTTTAGATAAGACATCTGTAAGAACTACTTCACAGTTAAGGCGGCTAGGATCTGGAACTAACTTCCAAGGGAAGCGGTGCTGGCTTCTGCCCTGGGGGTCTTTAAGAGGAGGCTTGATGCCTACCTAGCTGGGATCATTTGAGCCCAGTTTTTTCTCCTGCCCAGGCAGGAGGTAAGACTTGAAGATCTACAAGATCTCTTCTGACCCTACTTCTATGATTCTATGAGTCTATGAAAATATGTGATGTCCTATTGTTAGGGTAGCTTGCCATATTTTACATTTTAAAGTTGCACCTCTTTCAAAGCGGTGAAGTATAGTATTGTTTAAACTTTCCTTTTATATTCAGCCTTATTTAATCATTGCTTAAGTTCTGTATAGCCTTGTAATTATCTGAACTTCTTCATTTTTTTTATCAGCTGTCCTTCAGTTGTTTTTCTAGAGCTTATAGTGCTCATTATATTATGTCTTTTCTTTTTTTTTTTTTATCACTGTGAGAAGTTCTACCAACATAACAAAGCAATGGTCTTGTTACCAGCTCAGTTAAACTGAACTTGGCACCAACCGGCTAATTCAGAGAAAAAATGATTGGATATGTGAATGAAAGGTGATAAGGGAGACCAATGGATAATGCCCAAAGTAAGATACTGGAAAAGACCAAATTATGAAGTGTGTTCGTGATGAGTCTGTTGAACAAAGGAATGTGCTGATAAAATATGGACAGCATGCTGACTACAGAAAGACCAATCCGAAAGCAAAGAATGAAAGGAGTAAAGTTAAAGAAAAGTATAAAAGGGGGCAGCAAAAAGGTTAAGTCATCATTGTCATAAACTCAGCCTTCAACACCTGTCTGGACTGTCCCAGCCAAAGATGTACCCTTTTTTTTTCAGGAACTGAGGGTATTTATACACATACATTTTCATGCCTGGACGCACTGGAGATTTAGTGTGTCAGAGCAGACTCGATTAATCAAGTTTGCTCCTCCCATGGGCTGCTGCACATGATGCTGCATCATTTGCAGTTATATAAGAAGTGAAATGCATGTCAGCATGCAGAAAATCGTGGCTGTGCACTTTTGAACTAAAACACCTTCTATGCGTTGTAGTTCAAAAGCGGACCACCGCTATTTTCTGCATGCTGACGTGCATTTTGCCGCTTATACAACTGCAAGCGATACAGTACTTTTCAAAGTGCCCAGCGCAGTGGCACTTCATGTATAAAAATGCCCCGAGTGGCCATCTTTTTTGTTGAGCAAAGTAACATCTGGGATTGAATGAGATCATTGTATTAAATGTTTTTTTCTCTCTGCGTATTTAGAAAATGGTAAGATAACATTTGCTGTACTAATAAAGTTAGACTTTGATTTTAAGACACTGAGTTGTCAGTGATCATACTTCATGTTCCATTTAAGGGTTAATTGTGCTTTAACAATCCCTAATCACTATCTGTGAAGAGTGGTGCTACACTATTTCCCTGAACAAAAGTACATATCAAACAGCAGCAGGCAGCCTCTCTACAGCCATCACTTTGTCTCTAAAGTCCTGTCCTGGCTCTCTCTCAAATATATGCTGCAAATGCTATTCTGGTTGTTATCTTTGCTTTCCCAGTAAACTATGGTCCATTTGATGAGACACGTGCACCTCTCCACTAGTCTGCTGTGCTCGTTTTACTCCGAATTCACATATCTCAGATTCGGATTGGTTTTGCTTAGGCCTGTTTTTTCAAAGTTGTTTCATCTTGCTTCAAAGGGTAACTGCTTTGTTGTTTATCCTGAACAAGGTTCAGGAGCCCACCAGCTCTGCTAGTGTTTCAACCCAAGTTGCAGCATAAGAATTTCAAAGATCTACTCTTATCCAAGAATGCACCTGAATAAATGTAGTGCACTATACTCCTCAGTATTATGATTGTCAGCCATGTTTTGCATTTTCTTCTCAAAATGACTGTGATACTGATACTAAATTAGGAATAACAAATTATGAGCTCATGGTATTACATTTCTCCTCATAAGCCAAATTTAAATTGCATACAAGAAGACAATGATTGAAATGGAAGAATGATTGAAATGGAAGAATGCATGTGGAAAATAAGAGTACAAGTTTGTTTTATAAGACCAGTGCTTTCTCTTATGCTTCTTGTAATAAATGCTGAATCCTTATAAATAACACATACATTTTTTCTTTATTTTAAAAGAAAGTAAGATGTATTTACAAAAAAATATACTTTACAATATAACTCAGCATCAAGATTTCCACAAAGTCAGTTTGTCAGGCCTGCACTAAACAAAGCACCACAAAATAAAGACTCCATGTAGAAGAATGTACCAGTTGTAGCAAGAAGAGTGGTTTATAAAGACTTGCAAGACCATTTGTAATGTATTGATAAGGTGAACCTTGTGGCAATGACAGAATTTTTATCTAAAAGTACATTGCAATGTAGTAATACTGGCAGAACAGAGAGGCATTTGCCTGATCTGTGATTTAATAGGCACTAAATATTAAAGGAGAGTCATTGCACAGACTGTCAATGTGATATGACTAAATAGTAAGTAATCTAGTGACCATTAATAATCAGAAAGGCAATTATATCTAAGCCTCTGTATTAGAGTGAGCAACAACCTGATCTGCACTAGCCAACCTAATGATATTATTTATACAATAATTTAGCATTGTTATGTGTTGAATAATGATATTGAGTGTCTTCTATTCATTATATATTCTTCAACAAAACCTTCTTCATTCTGATTAAGCAGAACCCATAAAATATCAATGAAATGTGGCCTTAAATCTTCTGTACATTATTCAAGCTTTCAAGCTATGTCCATGTAATAAACTACACTGAAAATAATAATAATAATAAAGATTCCAGTCAATCTTCTCAATATGATTATTATTTAATTGAAGGAACTTACATCTCATAAAGTATGATGTCTTTTTAAACATACTTTCAGGAACATATTTCAGGAGAAGCTGTATTTGAAAGACAGCATGCACTGAATGGATGCACTAATTTTCTTGCTGTATAATCGTTGTGTGCTGATATTAGAAGAGTAAAAAATGATCTTAGATGAAGGTATGTAGAGCATATCCAGCATATCTCTTTACTAAAGATCTTTAAGATTACGTATATAGGAACTCACACGGAGACTAGGTAAAAATACGGAGGTTTCTGAAGTGCTGCTCAAATATACTTAACATCAATGCCATTTGCAGTACATATGCATTCTGCAGAGGTGTTGTATCCTCTTCTGTTGCAGATACCTGGACTCACTAAAGGATTTGAGTTGTTCATGTCCTTTCCATACACAGGTCGTGTCCTCTGGTGTCTGGTGCTTCTACTCAAACCACTCCTTGGTACCACCACAAAGGGATGTTGTCTCTTAAGAAATAAGTGATACTTCTCCTACCGGAAAAGGAATGTAAATTCCTAATATACAAAGTGATATCAATTAAAGGGGAAGGGCAAGACGAGGGTGGAGGAAACATCGGACTGCCGGACCAAGCTACACTCACAAGTACAGCCCAGCCTATGCTGACGAGCAGAACATATACACAGGTAAGCGACAGGGGCCAGGGTAATGCTGAAAGTAGGGGGCCAGTGCACACATCCACAGGAGGCCTCAAATGCCTCTACACAAACGCTCGTATTATGGGAAACAAGCAGAAGGAACTCGACCTGGTACTGGCTACGGGGGACGACCTAATTGGCGACCTAGTGATCGCTGGGAAGCTGGGTGACAGCGACCACGAGCTGATCACCTTCACCATCTGCCATAAAGCTCGCAAGTCAGTCAGCAGCACAGAAGTCCTTGACTTCAGAAAAGCTGACTTTGACAAACTCAAGAGGCTTGTCGGTCAGGCCCTCAGGGACCGTGACCCCAGGGAGATGGGAGTTCAAGAAGAGTGGTTGCTTCTCAAGGAAGCGATCCTCAAGGCACAAGCTAAATCTATTCCAACACAGAGGAAAGGCAGCAAGAAGCCACAGCAGCCCTCCTGGCTCTCCAGGGACCTAGCGGACCACCTGCGGCTAAAAAGGAAAGCCTACAAAGGATGGAGGATGGGATTCACCTCCAAGGAGTATTATTCTGCACTGGTCCAGTCCTGCAGGGAGCAAACCAGGAAAGCCAAGGCTGCAACTGAACTCCAACTAGCTTCAAGCATCAAGGACAACAAAAAGTCCTTTTTCAGATATGTGGGGAGCCGGAGGAAAAGCAAGGACAATGTTGGACCCCTGCTAAACCAGATGGGGCAACTGACAACTGACGTCCAGGAAAAAGCCAACCTATTAAATAGGTACTTTGTGTCAGTCTTTCATCAGTCCCATGGGACGCCCATGCCTGCTATGGGACAGGGAGATCCAGGTGATGGGGATCCCCTACCCTCCATAAATGCTGACCTCGTGAAGGAACACCTTGAGAAGCTGGATACCTTCAAGTCAGCCGGCCCTGACAATCTGCACCCCAGGGTACTCAAGGAGCTGGCGAGCGTCATAGCCCAGCCCCTGGCACGGATCTTTGAAAACTCCTGGCGCTCTGGTGTAGTGCCCGAAGACTGGAAGAAGGCCAATGTGGTGCCGATCTTCAAGAAAGGGAGGAGAGTGGATCCGGCTAACTACAGGCCCATTAGCCTGACTTCTATCCTGGGGAAGATCTTAGAAAAGTTTATTAAGGAGGCCATCCTTGATGGACTGGCCCAGGCTAACATTCTAAGGGATAGCCAGCACGGGTTTGTTGCGGGTAGGTCTTGCTTGACCAATCTCATTTCCTTCTATGACCAGGTGACCTATCACCTGGACAAGGGAGAAGAGTTTGATGTCATATATCTTGACTTCAAAGAAGCCTTTGATCTGGTATCCCACGATCACCTCTTGGCCAAACTGGCCAGTTGTGGCCTTGGCTCCACCACGATCCGCTGGCTGGGAAACTGGCTCCGTGGTCGGACCCAGAGGGTTGTAATCGATAGCAGCCACTCATCATGGTGCCCTGTGACCAGTGGGGTCCCTCAAGGCTCTGTCCTGGGACCCATCCTGTTCAACATCTTCATTAATGATGTGGACATTGGAGTCAGGAGTGGACTGGCCAAGATCGCCGATGACACCAAACTTTGGGGCAAAGCATCCACGCCAGAAGATAGGCGGGTGATCCAGGCTGACCTGGACAAGCTCAGCAAATGGGCAGATGAGAACCTGATGGTGTTTAACACCGAAAAATGCAAGGTTCTCCACCTTGGGAGGAAAAACCTGCAGCATCCTTATAGGCTTGGCAGTGCTACGTTGGATAGCACTACAGAAGAAAGAGAGTTGGGGGTCATCATTGACCACAAGATGAACATGAGCCTCCAATGCGATGCTGTGGCTAGTAAAGCGACCAAAACGCTGGCTTGCATCCATAGATGCTTCTCAAGCAAATCCCGGGACGTCATTCTCCCCTTGTACTTGGCCTTGGTGAGACCGCAGCTGGAGTACTACGTCTAGTTTTGGGCTCCACAATTCAAAAAGGATGTGGAGAAGCTTGAGAGAGTCCAGAGGAGAGCCACGCGCATGATCAGAGGTCAGGAAAACAGATCTTACGATGACAGGCTGAGAGCCATGGGACTCTTTAGCCTGGAAAAGCGTAGGCTCAGGGGTGATCTGATGGCCACCTATAAGTTTATCAGGGGTGACCACCAGGACCTGGGGGAATGTTTGTTCACCAGAGTGCCGCATGGGATGACGAGGTCGAACGGTCACAAGCTCCTTCACGGCCATTTCAGGCTGGACATAAGGAAGAATTTCTTTACTGTCCAAGCCCCCAAGGTCTGGAACAGTCTGCCAGCGGAGGTGGTTCAAGCACCTACATTGAACAACTTCAAGAGTAAATTGGATGCTTATCTTGCTGGGATCCTATGACCCCAGCTGACTTCCTGCCCTTTGGGCAGGGGGCTGGACTCGATGATCTCCTGAGGTCCCTTCCAGCCCTAATGTCTATGAAATCTATGAAAAATGTCTATGAAATACCCTCCTGCTAGCTGACACTAACCCGAACATAGTGGGGATCACTGAAACGTGGTGGGACGCAAGGCATGACTGGTTGGTGAATGTCAAGGGCTATAAGCTGTATAGGAGGGACAGGATAGGAAGGAAAGGTGGGGGCGTGGCACTCAATGTTAAGGAGGAATACACATCCTCGTCAATTAGCAAAGAATCAGAGGAGGGGCATTCTGAAGTGGTTTGGGTTAGAGTACAAGGCAGTCTTGGGGAAAGAGACTAAACGGTGGGGGTCTACTGCAGACCTCCCAACCAAGGGGAAGAGCTAGACCAGGAATTCTTAAGTCAGCTCATGGAGGTAGTTAGGTCAAAGGATGTGGTCATGACGGGGGACCTGAATTTCCAGATATCTTCTGGGAAGAGCAGTCAGCCAGGACTGACCAATCACATAAGTTCCTAGCCCAAATGCAGGACCTCCTTCTAACCCAGGAGGTGCACAGTCCCACCAGGGGAGACGCCTTGTTGGACCTGGTGCTGGCCATGGGTGATGACCTGGTGAGGGGGCTGCGGGTACTCGACCACCCGGGCGACAGTGATCATCACCTGCTGGAATTCACCATCCAGCGCAAGGTGGCAAAGGCCTGCAGCAAGGCAGCAGCCCTAGATTTCAGGAGGACAGACTTCAATGAGCTAAGGATAATAGTCAGGGAAACACTGAGGTCCCAGAGGGAAGGGGAGCCAGGTGTCCAAGAAGAGTGGTTGCTCCTTAAGGAGACGATCCTCCAAACCCAAAGGGAGGTAATCCCAACAGGGATCAAATGGAGCAAGAGGGCACACAAGCTCCCATGGCTCACTAAAAGCATCCGGGATTGTCTCCTAGCTAAAAGGGAGGCGAACACCCAATGGAAGGGAGGGGCCATCACCAGGAGGACTATACTGCAGTTGCTCGGGAATGCAAGGTGGCAGTCAGGAAGGCCAAGGCGCAGATGGAACTGGGACTAGCTTCCCAGATTAAGGACAACAAGAAGTCCTTTTTTAAATATATAGGGGGCAAAAAGAAGGTTCTGAGTAATGTGGGGCTTCTGCAGGACATGCTAGGAAATTTGGTCGTTACACCACATGACAAAGCCAACATATTTAATGATTTCTTTGCCTCCATTTTCCTAAGCAGGGACCAGACCAGCCCCCCACCCCCGGGGCCCCCTTAGATCCCAGGGGAGGTGCACCTAGGCCAAGGGTTAGTGAGGAACCAGTTAGGGAACTTCTGGAGGGACTGGATGTATTTAAATCAGCTGGTCCGGACAATCTCCACCCTAGAGTACCGAGGGAATTGCCTGAGGTCATTGTGGGACCCCTGGCATGGCTTTACGAGCACTCGTGGTGCTCTGGTGTGATGCCAGAGGACTGAAAAAGGGCCAATGTGGTTCCTATCTTCAAAAAGGGGAAGAAAAAGGACCCGGGAAATGATAGGCCAGTTAGTCTTACCTCAATCCTAGGCAAGCTTTTTGAGAAAATTATTCTGGCTCATATCCACGAGGGGCCAGCAGTCTTTCTGGACTTTTGGAAGGCCTTCGACACTGTCTCTCACCCCATTCTCATTAAGAAACAGGGAGATTGTGGTGTCGACACCCACACAGTCAATTGGGTTGCCAACTGGCTGGAAGGCTGCACCCAGAGAGTGGTGGTGGATGGGTCATTTTTGACTTGGACGGATGTGGGCAGTGGGGTTCTGCAGGGCTCGGTCCTCGGGCCCACACTTTTCAACATCTTCATCATTGACTTGGACGAGGGGGTAAAAAGCACCCTGTTCAAATTTGCTGATCACACTAAGATGTGGGGGGATGTGGGCACGCTAGAAAGGAGGAATAGGCTGCAATCAGACATAGACAGGTTACAGGGGTGGGCGGATGAGAATAGGATGGGATTCAACACCAGCAAGTGCAATGTGATGCACCTGGGGAGGAACAATCAGCATCATACCTACAGGTCCAGGAACTCCCTTCTTGTCAGTACACAGGCAGAAAAGGACCTTGGAGTCATCACTGATTCCAAGATGAACATGGGCCGGCAGTGTGGGGATGCAGTCTGGAAGGCTAACAACACCTTGTCATGCATCTACAGATGCATCTCAAGCAGGTCCTAGGAAGTGATACTCCCCCTTTATGTGGCACTGGTCAGGCCACAGCTGGAGTACTTCACCCTGGGCACCGCACTTCAAGAGGGATGTGGACAACATGGAGAAGGTCCAGAAGAGGGCCACTCGCATGATCGGGGGCATCAGGGCAGACCCTACGAGGAGAGGCTATGGGACCTGAACCTGGTTAGCCTCCACAAGAGAAGGTTGAGGGGGGATCTAGTTGCTTGTTACAAAACTAGTCAGAGGGGACCAGCAGGCACTGGGGAAGTCCCTGTACCCCCATGCTCTACTAGCAGTGACCAGGAATAACGGTCACAAGCTGGCAGAGGGTAGATTTAGGCTAGATATCAGGAGGCGCTACTTCACGGTCAGGGCGGCTAGGATCTGGAACCAACTTCCAAGAGAAGTGGTGCTGGCTCCTACACTGGGGGTCTTTAAGAGGAGGCTAGATGTGCACCTTGCTGGAGGTTTATACCCAAATTTGCGGAGACAGCAACCCTTTAGTCGAGGCTATTAAGGGCAGAAAGTCATATGGCACTGAATGGAACGTGGGTCGACGGAAAGCCTTTGAAGACCTTAAGCAGGCCTTGTGCCAAGAGGTAATTCTCCATACGCGCTGCCTTTCACTCTGCAGACCAACGCTTCGGCATTCGCACTGGGAGCAGTTTTATCTCAGGACATGGATGGAGTGGAGCTGCCAGAAATTGAACTAAAACAAGAAAAGGTATTCCGCTGCGGAACATGAATGTCTCACTATCCGTTGGGGGGTGGACTATTTTCATTATTACCTATTGGGCCGCAAATTTAAATTGACAGCTGACCATGCCCCCTTGAGATGGTTAAACATGGCAAAAACAGATAACACCTGCATAATGAGGTGGGCATTGGCTCTCCAACCTTTCAGATTCTGCGTTGCATTCAGGCCAGGGAAGATGAATACAGTGGTGGACTTCCTATTGCATTGTGATGAAGATGGCCCGAATGAGGTGAAAAGGAAAGAGGAAGGAGCAGAAGGCAGCATACCAAATGAGAACCTAGTAAGGCAAGAATGCGAAGGACCTTGCGGCGTCTTGAGGAATGGGATGTGTGAGAAAGAGGGCTCCAAAGCACAAGGACTAAACAAAGGCTCAGCAACCCCAGGTCCACAGCCCCAAAGAGCCCGGCAGAAATCTCCCTTACCCAGGTGTTTCTGGAGGGGAGGGGCAGGGAGCTCCAACACCGGTATAAAGAAGAGCCCAGAACAGGCAAGGAGGGGGAGCGTAAAACTGGAAGGAGGAGGAGGAGGAGCGAGCTGACACGCTGCAGGGAACTTTGAGAGTGACATGGAGAGCCGGTAGGAGACTCTTGCAGAGAGTAAGCTCCACAGAGGGAACTTAAAGCAAAGACTGCTGACCTGGGGGCTTACAACTGTTTGTTATGACCTGGGAGCCAGTGGAGCCCAGCAGAGTTTTGTACCATAAAGTCCCTAATAGAGGGGCATTATAGATTGGTGGTACCGTAAAGTCCCTAAAAGTGGCACAAGCCAAAAATGGTGTCACTGATGGATCTAATGTGATAAGAGGAATCATGACAACCTCAACAAGAGGCTCAGGGAGAGCCACCAAAGAGAGGAAAGGGACAGAAAAGAGGGACTGACCTCCTGAAAGCCAATTTTGTTTGCTCTCAGCTAAAAGCAGCTGGAACAATAACCCAGGCCAGGAGTGCCTGGTTTTGTTTTCTTTTTTTCCTGTTTTTGCTTGGAATGGAGGTCACATTGAAAGACCAATTGACTGATCAGATCCTGGTGAAATGGGAGAGGGTTTGGGGTGGCGGAGCCCTCAGGAACGTAGGACCTTCATGGGACGACGGTGGGACAACTAATGGGACTATACACCCAGGTACTGAACCAGCTCCTTTAACACCAAGTCATGGCAGGAGAAACGTGGGTGTGTAGAGCACCAATTAGAAACTGTCTCACTTGAGTCAGATGACAGGTGGTGTCCTACAGGTCTGCAAGTAGCAGAGATACTTGACAATGGTGCTTTGGCTGGGAAATTCAGCAACGGTCTCCCAAGAGGAATCAAAATGGAGCACCAACCAGTGTTGACAGGGTCAGAATCCTTGCAACACACCATGAGCCTGATGGTGCAGGTGCTGCAGCAGCAACAGGCAGCAAGGCAGACAGCTATAGAAGAGCACCTGATTCAACAGCAGGTTTGGGCACAAATGGGCCTTTTGGACATTAAGATGCCCAAGATGACTAAAGAGGACAATCCCAAGGCATTTTTAGAATTTTTTTAAAGGGAAGCCACAGTGTCTGGGTTGGAAAAGGTGAGATGGGCTAGACATTTGGGAATCCTTTTGATAGGACAGGCCCAGGTGGCCTATAGGGCCATGACCCAGTTAGATGCCCAGGACTATGACAAAGTGAAGGGAGAAATCTTACAAAGACTTAATATAACCCCAGAGAGACACTGGCAGGCATTTAGAGGGAGGAAACGAATGGAAGAAAAGGTACCATGACTTTTGTGGCAAAGCTTAACAGATATTATGAATAAGTGGCTTAAACCAGAAGTCAGTTCCAAAGAAGAAATCTGTGACCAAATACTGTTGGACAGTTTATATCAGATTTGGAGGAGGATGCCAAGACATGGGTAAGATGCCATTGCCCCAAGTCTTCCCGAGAAGCCCTGCAATGGGTGGAAGATGTTGATATGGCACAAGGAGAAATGTGGCAGGATCGAGGTACAAGAGGGACAAGAGCAGGCTATGTGCAGGAGGCAGACCGAAAAGGTGAAGGAGAGAACAGAGGAAGGAAGAAAGGAAGCCCAGCGGGGCCAGTCTGTTTCACTTGTGGTAGATGGGGCCATATAGCTCAGAACTGTTCCTGGGGTCTGTGGATGACACCGGGACCAAGTGAAACCAAGACAGAACCCACAGACCTTTGAGCAGGGCTGAGGGAAGGACAAGATATGGAACGGATAAATTGTAGTGTGGGGAACTGCTTGACAACGAATGTACAACCCCTACCTGAGGTGACAGTGTGGGTGGAAGGCTGGCTGATACAGGCCGTGGTCGACACAGGATGCACCCAATCTCTGATCCGGCCATCGCTGATAACTGGAAACAAGCCCTGAGATGTGCCAGCATAGAGCTGGTCTGCCTCCATAGGCAAAAAGCATATTACAAACACTATTTGTTGCATGTGCAAGTGAAGGGGGTCATCAGAAGAATCCAGGTGGGACTGGAGGAAAAAATTTTGTACCCCATGATATTGGGTAGAAATTGGCCGGAGATTTTCGAAGTCGTAGCATCACTTGATAGACCTGAAGACACTAGAGAAGGATTAGTCAGGGCAGGTACAGGGACAGAAGAAGAACTGGAAATAGAAGCACTTGCCAGTAGCAGTCAATTCTGTGAGGCCCAGGAGAGTGATGAAGAACTGCAGGCCTTCAGGGAAACCAAACAAGCGAGAATCAACCAGCAGGTAACACATCCCGAACAAAATAAGCCAGTGCCATGGTGTGAGATGCATAAGGGTTTATTATACAGGATTAAGAGGGGTAAAGCCAAAGGGGAGGAGGTGGCCCAGTTAATTCTACACAGACTTTACAGAGAGCCACTCCTGTGCTTAGCTCATAGGAATCCCTTGGGGGGACATCTAGGCAAAAATAAGACCGAAGCCTGCCTAGCTAGATGGTGTTTTTGGCCCCACATGTATGAGGGAGGTTGAAGGATTCTGTCGAGTCTGTGAAGTATGTCAGAAGATGAACACTTATAAGCCCCCCAAGGCACCATTGCAGCCGATGCCTTTGGTTAGAGACCCTTTTTCTAGGGTGGCCTTAAACGTAGTAGGCCCTTACCTCGGAGCATAGCAGTGCACCAGTTTGTTTTAGTGCGAATAGATTATGCAACCAGGTTTCCAGGGGCTATCCTGTTGCAAGTTGTGACAGGGCTGAGTCGCAGAAGAATTAATGAAACGGGTGGCAAAATTCGGTATCCCTATGGAGATTATTACTGACCAGGGGTCTAATTTGATGTCCCTAGTATTGGGTTCCATGTACAAAGTGTTGCAGATCTGTCATTTAAGGACGACAGTGTACCACCTCCAAACGAATGGTTTGGTTGAATGCTTTAACAGTACCCTTAAAGAGATGTTGCGCCGATGTGCCCAGGTAGAGCCGAGAAAGTGGAACCTGCTGATGCCACCCTTGCTGTTTGCAATTAGGGATGCCCCGCAAGCATGGCTGAGGTATTCGCCATTTGAGTTAACCTATGGACACAGACCCCGGAGATTGTTAGATGAAGTGAGAAAAGGGAGGGAGGCAGACCCCAACACAGGAAGAGGGGCATCAGAGTATGTGCAGGATTTAAAAGAGCACCTCCAGTTGGCAAGGGAAGCGGCACAGGAGAATTTGAAACAGGCGCAAAGTAAACAAAAGGAGAGATATGACGGGCATGCTAAGGAGAGAGAGTTAAAAGTGGGGCAAAAGGTGCTGGTGTTGTTACCTAGTTCGACAAGTAAGTTCTTGACATGTTGGCAAGGACCTTTTATGGTAATAAGAAGAATGGGACCCGTAGATTACGAGATATTGCACCCAGGGGCCAAGAGAGAAAAAACAGGTGTACCACATAAGTCTTCTTAAAGAGTAGCATGAACCTACAGGCCTATTGCTTTCTCCTGACCCCGGATCGGAGGAGTTTGGGTGCCAGGTTACAGATAATGCTGGAGACCCCGGAGACCATGACAGGGTCCCTGTGGGGAGGCAACTGGAGGTAGGACAGCAGAAACAGCTGCAAGGTTTAATCAAAGAGTTTGAGGATGTCTTCATGGATAGTTCGGGGAAAGCTGTAGGGGTTGAACACAAAATTATTACCAAACAGGGTCATGAAGCATAGGAGAAATGGCAGAGGATGCCATACCATAGGTATCAACGTATTAAGGAGGAGCTGGAAAAGATGTTAGCTCAGGGGATTATCACACCATCACACAGTCCATGGTGTAGTCCATTAGTAGCAGTTACAAAACTGCATGGAAGTCTGCTAATATGCGTAGATTTTCGCAAACTAAATGCCCTGATCCAATTTGACGCATTCCCCATGCAGCGGGTGAGCAAATTAGTGGAGTGTATAGGACAGGTGAGGTTTATATCAATGCTAGATTTATCCAAAGGCTATTGGCAGGTGCCTTTGAGAAAGGAAGACCAACCCAAGACCGCCTTTGGTAAACCATGGGGTCTTTTTAAATTTAAAAGAATGCCAATTGGCCTTAATGAGGTGGCAGCCACTTTCCAGAGGCTGATCAATTGGGTACTCACTTCGCATCAAGATTACGCCTTGAGGTACATTGATGATATTATAATTTACACAGAGTCATGGGAACAACTTCTAAGGGCTTTAAGGGCCATCTTACTCAAGCTCAGGCAAGTAGGACTGATGGCGAACCCAAAAAAGTGCATGCTGAGGAAGAGGGAAACCAAATATTTAGGATTTTTAGTGGGGCAAGGACAAGTGAGACCCCTCACTGACAAAGTGAGAGCTATTAGAGAATATCATGCTCCTATGACAAAGAAGCAAATGCAGGCCTTCTTAGGGCGTGCAAGTTATTACTGGAGGTTTATACCCAAATTTGCGGAGACAGCAACCCTTTAGTCGAGGCTATTAAGGGCAGAAAGTCATATGGCATTGAATGGAACGTGGGTCGACGGAAAGCCTTTGAAGACCTTAAGCAGGCCTTGTGCCAAGAGGTAATTCTCCATATGCGCTGCCTTTCACTCTGCAGACCAACGCTTCGGCATTCGCACTGGGAGCAGTTTTATCTCAGGACATGGATGGAGTGGAGCTGCCAGAAATTGAACTAAAACAAGAAAAGGTATTCCGCTGCGGAACATGAATGTCTCACTATCCGTTGGGGGGTGGACTATTTTCATTATTACCTATTGGGCCGCAAATTTAAATTGACAGCTGACCATGCCCCCTTGAGATGGTTAAACATGGCAAAAACAGATAACACCTGCATAATGAGGTGGGCATTGGCTCTCCAACCTTTCAGATTCTGCGTTGCATTCAGGCCAGGGAAGATGAATACAGTGGTGGACTTCCTATTGCATTGTGATGAAGATGGCCCGAATGAGGTGAAAAGGAAAGAGGAAGGAGCAGAAGGCAGCATACCAAATGAGAACCTAGTAAGGCAAGAATGCGAAGGACCTTGCGGCGTCTTGAGGAATGGGATGTGTGAGAAAGAGGGCTCCAAAGCACAAGGACTAAACAAAGGCTCAGCAACCCCAGGTCCACAGCCCCAAAGAGCCCGGCAGAAATCTCCCTTACCCAGGTGTTTCTGGAGGGGAGGGGCAGGGAGCTCCAACACCGGTATAAAGAAGAGCCCAGAACAGGCAAGGAGGGGGAGCGTAAAACCGGAAGGAGGAGGAGGAGGAGCGAGCTGACACGCTGCAGGGAGCTCTGAGAGCGACTGGAGAGCCGGTAGGAGACTCTTGCAGAGAGTAAGCTCCGCAGAGGGACCTTAGAGCAAAGACTGCTGACCTGGGGGCTTACAACTGTTTTTTACCACACTGGCAGCGGGCGGAGCCCAGCAGTTTTGTACCATGAAGTCTCTAATAGAGGGACACTATTGATTGGTGGTACCGTAAAGTCCCTAAAAGTGGCACAAGCCAAAAATGGTGTCACCGTTGGATCTAATGTGATAAGAGAAATCATGACAACCTCAACAAGAGGCTCAGGGAGAGCCACCAAAGAGAGGAAAGGGACAGAAAAGAGGGACTGACCTCCCGAAAGCCAAATTTGTTTGCTCTCAGCTAAAAGCAGCCGGAACAATAACCCAGGCCAGGAGTGCCTGGTTTTGTTTTCTTTTTTTCCTGTTTTTGCTTGGAATGGAGGTCACATTGAAAGATCAATTGACTGATCAGACCCCGGGGGAACGAGAGATGGTTTGGGGTGGCGGAGCCCTCAGGAACGTCTTCAGGAACGTCCCTCTTGGCTCTTCATGGGGCGACGGTGGGACAACTAATGGGACTACACACCCAGGTACTGAACCAACTCCTTTAACACCAAGTCATGGCAGGAGAAACGTGGGAGTGTAGCACACCAATTAGAAACTGTCTCACTTGAGTCGGACGGCAGGTGGTGTCCTACAGGTCTGCAAGTAGCGGAGATACTTGACAATGGTGCATTGGCTGGGAAATTCAGTAACGGTCTCCCAAGAGGAATCAAAAATTTTTTAAAAACTCTTCTTTTATTTACTTAGCAACTGAACTAAAGAAGTCTCTATTGACCTCAATGAAAAATAAGGTTTTATTTTCTCACCTTCCACATTCCCCCATCAAAACCATTTGAGGTTGTAAGAAGGCTTAGGTTGAATAAAGAATTTCAATTTCATTCTGAGCATATGCAATAAATGCAAAGGAACATTCACAGATACTCTTGAAATGACAAAAACCTTTACATTTAAGCAAAAAAAGTCTTCCAATAAAAGAAGAGGGGAAAAAAAATCCACCTCTATTTAGAATCACAGAAAGTTAGGGTTGGAAGGGACTTCAGGAAGTCATTTAGTCTAACTGTACGTGTGTGTATGCATTAGATATCTCATATATACATTTCTAATGCACTATGCTTATGCATTAGAAAGCAATGTTGCCCTGGTCTGTGGAAGCAGGGAAAGAGAAGGTGGAAACCAAAAAAAAGGAAAGGATAATACATACAATAGCTGTAAATGAGGAAGGAAAATATTAAGAGTATTAATGCATGAAGGGATCAAAATATTGTATGTATGGCATTTCCATAGCATATATATTAGTGGAGTCATTCTTTTTCTTTAAATTAGTATTGTGATAATTAAATAGGGGGGGTGTTTTAGGTTTTTTTGTTTTGTTTTTGTTTTTACATTGAGTTGCCTATTTAAAGAATTCTGTGTGATCATTTATTTTGAAATTATTTTTTTTCTAGTAATGTTTTGGATGTGGCTTTTTTTTGTGCAAGCGATAAGCGCATAGAAGGTTAACCTCAAACACATGTATGGCTGTAAATTGTTGTTAGGTCCAGAGATGTTGCCATTTTGAATATAACAAAAGGACAAAACGCTCGATACTCATCTGATGCCTGTGGAAATCAAGAGAAACTTTGGGGAAGTAAATGGTGTTATCTTACTGAAAGACCAATACTAGAAGTGGGGAAAGACCCTAATTTACTGGGGACTTCTTGACATTACCAGCATAGCAGATTTTGATCTATGACTATCTGAAGTCTATAGTTCTCACTTCCCAGAAAGCTTAAATTAACCACTAAAATAGCCTATCTGATCACTGATGCTTTAGCAAAGCAGGTCAGCAGCCTGTCATCTCTACCATGTAACCTTCCCTTGATACAACTCTATTCTGTCAAGGTACTTTCAAGGATAGTCCCAAATTATTTTTCCCCAAGGTAACATTAAGTCGACATTTACAACAAGAGCTCAATACTCTCAAATTTCACCTGTCCCTACTTATGAATAGATGGCACAATAAATAAGAAGTTATTTCCTTACTTTCAAAATGTAGAAGAAGATAAAATTGTTAGGACAAATTTGACACTTGAGAACTTTTTAACTTTTTAAAAAGTTACCATGTTAGTGCAGCAACATACTGATCCCTTTCTTTGTTTCTGACAGCATTCTCACCAACTACAGAAATCATAGCTTAAGGACTAGAAGCAAGGTCTAGAAATGCAGAAATAAAGTTTTAAAATATGAAATGTACAGGGAAGGAAACCAGACCCTTAATTCCTTCTTTTGCAGTGCCTGGGAAGCTGTTTACAGGGATAAACTGTGTTTTTTTTTTTTCTGTATGAGGCCATGTATTGGTTCAGAACCAATGCCTATAGATCCAAACGACACCATTTGCCTTTCACAACAAAGTACTAGGATATTAAAATAGACTATTGATTATTAAAAAGGACCTGGTTAAAGCACCTGGGATGGCAAAATTCTTACAACTGCATTGTATCTACTGTATCTTTGATCAGCTTATTAATTTCTGTAATCTACTCCAAAAGCCAAACCAAACAACTAGCTTGCTCCAAGGCAGGATGATCAGGCTGCTGGGTCTGAGTTGTGCATTTGTTCCTCATTTTGCATCCTGTGGGTCAATGTACACAACCCATATTCTTGAACCAGTTGTAGCAAAACACATAGCAGAAATCTCTAACACAAAAGGTTCCCATATATTTTCATGGTTCTGTTACTTTATTTTTAAAGGGTACAAATAGTTTTGTGTAGCACAGATTGTAGTTCCTTCCACATCCCAGTGAATGATAAGAAAATCTGAATTTGCACAGTACAGTGTTGCCATACAAGTTGCCTGTTTACATAAACTCTTCCAAAATTATGGAAGCAGGGGCACTCTAGCTTTATGAAGAGTCACTTTCTTAACATGTCTTAATACAACCTGCTTTACCTGAACAATCATCCAAAAAAAGGTCTTAATAGAGCAAACTAATACAACTTCCTATTTATCCAAGATTAGTACACAAAAGGACTGCTCAAGATTCTGGAGGAATTAAAATTAACACAAAGCCACATGCTTATGTCAGCTATTCTGGATTAACTCCAAGGTACTGAGAATGTGGCCTTTCTCTCCAGCATAGGCATTTCTGCTGTGCTGCATGGTCTCTTGATTATGATTTAACTTTACAAGTTGTATCAAAGATGCACAGGACTGAATACCTATCATCAAGTAACACTGGAAGAGAGAGACAGAGACAGACAGTGGGACAAACAGACAAAGAAACAAAGAGACAGAACAAGTATATTTAAAAACAAAATTCCTAATTCTTTTCCAAAACAATACACTCTACAGAACAGTTTTTTTCTCTGGGAAAGAGTGCGAGATAAAACATATGGCATATGTGTGGTGAAACTCCTAGCACGTTCAAAGGCACTTAGGATTTGGAAAAACATGCAGATTACAGTGCATTAAGACAGGAGACTTCAAGTCCCAAAAATCCAGTAATTCTCTTCTTCTGTAAAGTAAATGTTTACTAGGGTAACAAGAAATAACTCAGGTGGTGTAACTGACAACTTCAATGTGTTGAGTGTAACAGTGGGGCGAGCTGGACAAGTCAGTCCTGGGAAGGGAGGATCCCTGGAGGCATGGCAAGCCACTAGTGGAGGGCAGCTGAATGCCTGGTAAGGGCAAGAGATGGCCAGTATTTACCCGCAGGTGCAGAGCTGACGGTGATGTCACAAACCAGTAACCTGGCACAGCTAGAAAAGAGGAAGCAGGGCTGTACAGGGAGAAAGTACAGAGCACTTTGGATGCAAAATATGTGGCAACACTGAAGCAGGTGGGGAACAGAGCTGGATCCACAGCATGAAAACTGGGAGGGATTTCCTGCCAGCCTGGGACCACTCAGAGACTCCCCATGGCCCATGGCACCCAGGAACTGGGAGAGAAGCACAAGAGTTGGGCAGCTGGAGACATGGGCATAGTGAAGATGCTGCTGCCTTTTGTTTATTTTTTCCCTTAATAAATAATTGGCATTGATTTAGGAGACTCAGCAAGGCAGGTACAGACTTGAAAGCCCTAAATTGATAAGTGGCTCATGATTTGTGTGGGCTGATGTTTTGATTTTGAAGCCCACAAATTGATTTTGGACTAAGTTAATTTAAGTGAGACCACAAATTAATTGGGACCTCTATTAAACTTAAGGGGACCCAGGAGTTAATTAATTGTGGCCAACTGGGAATTAGATATGGACTTTGTTGATATACAAAAACCCATAAATTAATTTATTGTTGAAGTTTGATTAAAGCCCTGTGACTCAAGTGAGGATGACAGTGAAGGCCAATGGCCCAGAATTAATTGCATCATTGGAGTGAAGGTCTGGACTTGAGGCATCAGCCCTGGGTAGCTCAAGAGCAGGGTTGCTGGCACTGTCACTATCTCAGCTGGTGTGTTGGGGAGGAGGAGCCCCAGGAACTTCTACAGCACAAACATGATCATGAAGGTGCCAATAACATTATAGGACCCTCCTTTTCTTCTCAAGATCAAGGCTTGGCAGGTGAGTAGAGGGAGGTATCCCTTGTGCAAATCGCATTGCCACTCTCGTGTACAGGTGACCACTCTACAATGAGACTTAACACCTCTGAAGAAAATATTTTGAAATGTGTTACCTGCTGTTTGATGGAATACTAGATATTACTGCTCTACCCATGTCTTTTGAGAAGTAAATAGCTCCTTTTGAGCAAAAAAAAAATCCTTCCATTTTGAATGTGAAATTACTTTCTCAGCAAATTCTACATAAGCAATTAGAGCATTCTGTTCATGTTACGTTATCACGCATAAGATTTAGCTTATGCTTTAAGTTTTCTTTTGTCATGAAAGGTTGTTTATAGCAAATAAAAGGGAAACAAACCCGTAGAATACAAGGAAATATATTATGGATAAGACAAGAACACCTCTTAGTTTCTCTATCAACAGGATCTAAAGATAAATCTTCTTCCTTTCCACCCCAAAAATTCACACAATGTTCAGATTGTATTGCATTCCCTTAGATGCAAAACTGAAATTAGATTTTAAAATATCAGCTTGATTATGAAGTAACGCACTGCTATAAAAACACTCAAAGTCATGGTTCTTAGGAAAAAATAATCTTTGTTAATTAAGCATATTTTCAAACCTTTAATTTAAAAGAAAGACTACAACATATTTTATATTGATGTTCTCAAGGAAAAGATTCTTCCATGGAGAATTACTGCTGTATTAATATTTATGATATGCATATCAGTTGTTTCAGCTGGCTACAATTTGCTTTCCTACAAAATACTCCAGAAATGCTACTTATTCTCTATAATTCCACCAACAATATTTAAAAGAGCTTGAAGGGTTGTTCAAATCTTAATGGCTGCAGGGCATGCTTTGATTTTCTTAAACATGCCTATGCAAAGAGCTACTTTCTGGTTTCATTACAAGTAGGTCATACTAAACTAGGGCATTTCTTCTGTGGGCCAAATCACATAGCAAAAAAGTAAAGCTCAAGTGAAAGTGCTTTGCTCTGAATGCCAATCAGTCAAGTGTCACAGGACTAAGCAACTGAATCCAAGCCAGCCTACAGCTCCTAGAACACAGGAAAGCATCAGTTATAATTACGAGATGTGGTACAAGGCACTATTCCAAAAAGAACTACTTGGATCTCTGCTATGCAGCAGGTAATGTACCCTTATTGGGGAAACCTTCCCTAACTCTCTTGTATAAATTCAAAAAGGAAAGTGTTTTAGCTCCACTTCTTTTGGTCCCCCATGTGCAGCAAGGCTGCTCTGACACGCTGGAATTAATCAAGTTTGCTGGAATCTCCTGGAGCGTAGTAATTACAGCACTCCAACAAACTCCAGCATCTTGTGTATTAACGTCCCTGCACTAAAAAATGGCATTTGATGAGCTTTAGTTAAAGCGCCCCTGCTGCCATTTTTCCATGTGGGGACACTGATCATGAGACACTCCAGGTGCTTTAATTAGAGCAGCTCTTGGAGCCTTTCTAATTAAAGTGCCCTCCCCATCTCCCACTCCTGGAGCACGTATATAAATGCCTCACATATAGGGGCCTACCCAAATTGAGGAGTCAGGCAACCAATTTCACAAGCAGATCATGGGGCTGGCCACCATTTTCATGGGCTTATCATGTTGCCCCTCCCCTGCCATGCCTCTGATTGGCTATGGGGCCCTGGTAGCCCCACCCCTCACCAGTGACTGGACAAGAGGGCTGTCCCTCATGTGGCCTCACTCCTTGCTGATGATTGGTGGAGAGGGGTGGGGCTGCATGCCAGGCAGCCTTCTCAGCCAATCAGCAGTAAGGGACAGGGGCAGCAACCATTTTGGCTGCTCTCCTTTTTATTGGCAGTTTCCGTCTCCTTTCTCCCCCACCCTGGCAGGCTGTGCAGCCAGGCTACTGCAGCCATAAGGACTTCTGGCTCCCACTGAGTAGCCAATTTTTTTTCCCATGAATTTTGTGGATATTGCCCAATTTCACAATTTCCATGAAACTGAGAATAGAGTAGATCCCTACCTATATGTACATGGCAGCAAGGGCAAGATATGGACCTATGTGCTTTCTTGTCTGTCTGAACTGTATAACAGACAAAGAAAAACATGCATGTTATGATTTGCTGTATGCATTCTTCCTCTTACCATTGCTGTCATGTGGTTATGTCCATCTTCACCACTAAGAGTCAAAGGAGAAAAGGCCTAATTGTGGCCAGTCCTGATTAGAAAAAGCAAGGATAGATACAGAGACTTTTTTATCTAGTGAACCTTCCCTCCTAACATCCTCAGGAGTTAAACACAAGAGAAGGAGAAGAATACATAGATGTGATTATAGTTTCAGATTTCTGTATATGATTCAGTACAAATGTCTTACCATAGGCATCTCTGCAGAGGTGTAGAAGTGAACCTGTTCTCCAGACATGCATGGGAAATCTAGGAGGTATGATAAGTCCCTGAAGTACACAATGTTTTCATGGGAATTTCATAATCTGGGTGGTTAAAGCCATGAATCTAATGTTGGATCTAGGCATTGCTGTCACATTACCCTCAAACATTTAAATTGTATTACTTTCATTCATATGAAAATCAGAAGACAGTTTGTGACAATAAATGTGTAATATATGCTATCAGCTGGCCGTTTTCCATTAATACGTGTGTGTGCATACACAATAAAAAAAAATCCATGAAAAAAATTCATCTCCTTCTATGGGCTTTAGGTTTGTGGTGCACATTTCATTTTGGAAGCTCCACATAAGCAAAAAAAAGTCATTTTCTCAAATCTCAGTATAATAATATTGAGACTAGATAAGAGCAATCCCTTCAGGATCCCATGTCTTTGACTAAAGTTTATAACTTATTACTTGGTCATATATGTTACATTTTACATTTTCATATGAAAACAAATCAAATGTTTTAAAGGACTATTATCATAAGGCCCATAAGACCCAGCATAAATTTTAATTAAGCTCACAACTTGATTCCTATCAAATATTTATTGAAACAGCTTGTTCTTGGAAAATTATTTTTATCAAAACATTTTTTTTTTGTAAAACTTGGTCTGATATTTTTAGAACTATTTTTTTCCCCATTCTGTTTCAAATTTTTATTTTGGAATTTAGATTTTTTTTTTATGTTCTTTTATGGCTTTTCAAAACTTCTATTTTTTCATTCTTATCCTTATTTTTATTACTTTTGAATTATCTTATGACACAATCATCATACTGAAGCACCCATTTATTTTAGATCAAGTTTGTAGTAAAAAGAATAATGCTGATCTAGAAAAGATAAGGTATTTCAATATGCACTAGACTGATCCTTGATTAATTAAAAATAATATATTTTAATTTCATTTTATTATATTCAATCACATTATGATGTATCAATAACACTCATGTACTGAACCGTTATATGATGTGAAAATAGTAAAAATGGAAAAGAAAATGAAATTCTAAAACTAAAATCTTAAAGTTCTAAAACAAAATTGGAAACTATGGGAAGTTTCTTATGTCTGTTCGGGAAACAGATCCCTCTCCTGCATTGAAATAATCAGTTTCCTCCGAAAAGGAAACTTCCTAGTTCCAAACTGCTCCACTCACAACACCCTTCATGATGGTAAATAGTCATATTTTACAAAAGAGGAAGACAAAACATAAACGTAAAATGAGTAGAATCACTTACTGCATCGGGGGTGCATGTACACATAATACTAAGGTGATGTAGGAATGTGCTCTGGCAACATAGCTCATTGCTACGGTGATGTAGCATCGGTGGGCACAAACCATGATGCCAATGCTACATTGCAGTAGGAATGAGCTTCTTTGCTATAGTACATCACAACGGCAATATAGCTACTAAAAATAACCATGTGCTACCAGAATGGCACAGTAACAGCTGTTACTGCACTATCATTTAGTACTTCCTAAAGCAAGTAATAAATGATGGCATGGTAACAATTGTGTCATGGGGGACTTGTATAGGCATGCCCAGTGGGTCAGTGAATGAGCCATAAATAAGCCATTTATGTTTGACCCTGAATCTAGTGCCCTCCAAAGAACATCTTGTTTCTTTCCTAAGAGTCAGTACATCATCAGATGCTATTACACCCATTCTAAAACCTTGACTAGTAAGAATGATCTCTTCATGAGCATGCTCTCACACATGCAAAAGAAAGAGAAGCTGAATGATACTACGTTTGACAAGACTCCAGGCTGTCCCACTTAACATAAGTCAACCAAAAAGAAATATAAAAGCAATTCTAGTCACTTGTATTTACCCATTAGGAATTCATAGGGTCATACGCTTTCATGTAGACATGGCCCAAAGTGAACTCAAATTAGTCAGAGTTTGCCAAGGACATTTATTCTTGGTGAGGGAGAAGGAGGCTGAAAGAAGCCATTTTACCAGGTCTAGCCCCACTTGTGTTGTAACTACAACTTCCAAGTCATAAGGGAGTATATAGCAGAAGTTCAGAGGACCATAGCAGAGGAAGGCCACATGCTGCTCTCTTTTTCAGGGGATAAGTTTACTGATAGATCTTAACTCAATGAGAGAAGTAAAATTTGCACCCCTGGAGCTTTAGATCACTCTGGGCTGGATAGCTAAGAATCATGGATATGAGCTCTTCTCAGGCTCAGAAACAAATCAAGCCTACTATCTATGACTGAATCAGACAACCTTGACAATCCACTCATGGGAACTGTTAGGTTTATAATCTGACAAGGCAGTTTGAGATAAGCAAAAACTTTACTTTGCACCAGAAGGTATCTGAAATTGCTGTTTTGCCAGTTTTACAAATTGGTAAAAATAGGATTGAAAGAGCTTCTTCTGGTATTATTGTGTGATATTACATGCAAAGCAAGAAATGAAAAGCTGCCAGTCAAAAGGAGAATCAAACTGCTTTGGAACCCCTCAGAAATGCTTACAAGAACCACAGGGAGATTTTTGGAAGAGACACAGCAACTCTAAAAATGACTTAAAAATAGACAGCTTTGCTAGTAAAGTTGTCCAATCTGCTGTTTTTTCCTGATATCCAAAAGATCTAGGTTCCTAGGACTGGAAGGACTAAGAAATCTGGCTCCCTATACCCACAGAAACTCACTAACTGAAGGGGCCCCTATAATTGCCACTGTAAACCCTCACACACTGTAGGCCCCACATTTGAAACACCAAGAAAAACTTACCATAACAGCATGGGACACAAGTTCTTTGCCACTGGGGCAACAAGGAAATTGTTTGTTAATAAAGACTCATAGGATGCTAAGAAAATGACAACTGCTACTTCATAGCTGGGATCCCTATTATTGGGCCCTAAGTGAATGACTTTGCATTCATGACTAAGTACAGGCATTCAAAAAGCTCAATGTGGAATTGATCTAAATTACGCAGCCTTCTGTAAGTGGCGTAGTTTAAAACAGTAGTGAACAGACCATAAATTCACCGCTTGGGGGGGGGGGAGAAAGAATCTTAGACCAGCTTCCACCATTTTTAAACCAGTTTGTATGTGCTGAACTTCTGTTCTGTCTCTCTCTTTCATATGACATTTTAGGATTACAACATTCATAGATTATTATCTATATTTGATAGCTATTTGACTACTTCAGGAGTAGCTCCATGGATTCCTTTTAGATCATCATTAAATGATCTAAATTGGGCAATCATTCACAATGTGTTGCACCATCTGAAAAAAAAAAAATCGCACCACAGTCACGACCCGGATTGTCTTTGATTGTCCATTTATGGAGTAGGTGTCCACATTTTCTATGAAGTATCCAGATGCAATTAAGGAAGAACCAAATCTTTCTTGGTAGGTCAAGTCCTGGCTGGGGGATTGTGTGTCATTAACAATGTATTGCTGTAGCAGGTAGGTATTTGCTCCATTGTTCTTCAATGCTCTTGTTATCATTATAGGGTGTTTTGGTGTATTTCCAGAAGGGTTTTCTAAATTTAAGCCTATCCAATGGTAGAGTTGTGATGTTCTTATTGTTTGGAAGGTTTGGGTGACTGATGGCCTCATATCCCCTCTCGCATGTGGCATCGCAGTGGAGCTATGGGACAGCAGTGTTCACTAACACTGGAAGCCCTAGTAATGGCATAATTTTTAGCATTCCTGATATTATCCACATAGCTGCATTTAACTGTGTATCACCAATCTTTGTGTGTATGCTTTTGTTCCAGACTGGGGAGCAATATTCTGCTGCAGAAGAAACAAGTGCTAGAGTGGCTGTTTGAAGCATGGTTACATTTGCTCCCCATGCTGTTTCAGCCAGTTTATGCACAGGGTTAACACATGTTTTTGTTTTTTTAAAGCAACATTCTGTAGATGTTCACAAAAGGTGATGTTCCAATCAAGAGTCATGTCGAGGTATTTTGGGAACTTCTCATACTTAACCTCTTCTCTGCAGAAAGCAATGGCGAGTTTCTGGTCAGTGTGGGCATTGTTTAAATGAAAATATGTGAGAACAGTTTTCCTCAGATTTGGACGGAGTCTCCAACATGCAACATATTCTTCAATAACTTGAGATCTTTGCATTGATTGATGGAGTTGAGCCCTTACTTGCTGTGTAGTCTGGTGATCCATAAGGGTCTTTGCATCCAGCAGCATTTTTTGAGGTAATGGAGTTTATGATTATGCTGATAGTCTTATTCAGTAGAGGAAGTGCTACTCCTAGATTTCTCTGAAGGCACCATGCTTTATGGCTTGAGTGTATACAATCTAATGACTCCATTGCTTCAGTCTGTTCTGTTACTGGTGCAGACCAGTTTTGTGCACTGAGCTTCTGTTCTTTCATGAGTATACACCAGTTTCTGATCACTTTTACCAGTGAAAGTTTAATGTCTGTACTGGCCTATACATTTACTGATAAAAATGTTAAATAGGATAGGTCCCAAGCCTGATCTCTGAAGAATACTGCTCTCCGGTTAACTTAAGTTCCCACATAATCTATTGTAGTATCCTTTTGGGACAATCCCTTATTGTTTATTTCTTTATTTATTAAGTTTACAAGCTGCCCTTCCAGGGTCAAGGTGGCTTACAAGGAAGACAAAATATCTTTAAAACATATCACATCTACCTAAAGAACCATTTCCACCTTTATAAAATAAGATTATATAACAAAACTAGCCCTCCCTGCCCCTACCTACTCCCACTTCCTCTGCTTTTCACCTATAAGAGTATGGTGTACCCCTTTCCCTCCCACTCCTTGAATACCTCAGTATTGTAGTATGGAACACTACACACCCTATTTTGGCCAATAATTTCCAGTGAGACATGGTATCAAAAGCTTTGCTTATATCAAGATAAATTAAGTCCACTGCCTTACTCTTATCCAAGAACTCTATTATTTTGTTAGGAAAGCCTATGAAATTAGTCTGACACAGTCATCCTCAGATAAATCCATGTTACATTGTGTCTCATTTTCCATTTCCTCCCATACCTTCATCCATTCCTTTCTTTCAGTATCCAAGATCTTACTGACTGTTGAAGTCAAGCAAAAATGAGTGTAATTGCCTGGATCAACAACAAATTTAATGAAAAAATCAGTGCTAGAGCAGCTGCTATTTTGTGCACTGATATTTTCAACATTCTCAGATGGAGATTTTCTGGGTCCCCAGATATTGGGACAGAAAAGAGCTTAAATTTTGCTTCTAACTCAGATATGGTAATTTTTATATTCGTGTCTTCATTGCTGAGTGGCATGCCACCAATATCCTTGGTTGACTCTTCAGCCTGATTGAACATTGAAGCAAGATATTTATTTGGCTCTTGGCCTGTGCCTAAGCCATCCTTCATCTTCCCAAGCTCTCAGAAATGTATATATGTGTACATAGTCTTAAGGAGTCTGGCAGCGTAGAATTAGAATGTTTATAAGATACTCCTGCTTTTGCTGTATGGGAAAATATCCACAGGTTAGAAGTTAATCGTCTTTTCTGGCTTTTTTCCTACAAACAGGGGAGCTTGTATAGAGGTTGTGGTTGTAGAATATGATGGAAGGGGCCAATTTTTCTCTCCTCAGTTTGTTCCAGTTTCCCTTCCTCCAACTAGATTTTGTCTTGTGGCCTAGATTTTCCATTTCTTTCATCCTGACCACAACAGAATGTGAAGAACTATAGTAATGTAGATGCAGCAAGTCACTAACCTCCAGAATAGTAAACTGCTGCAGCAGACTGAATATAAAAAATAAAAAGAAGCAAAGGTCCTATGTTCCTTAGGCCTGTCATTTCTCCTAGTAGAGAGGAAGTCTAAGAGATCCAACTGCCCACCAAAGAGCCAGTTTTTGTAACTGTAGGTACAAGGAAAAAAATGTAGTCAAAGGATCAGTTTCAAGCTGTGGATAAATCAGAGTGTCAAAGCATACATCTGACAATTGCTCAAAAGCCTTTAGAAAAGCCTTAAGACTTGGGAGTTTGTAAAGAAGGTGCAAGACTGAAAAGTTGTTGGAAATATTTCATAAGAACTAAAATGAAAATATTTCAATTCAACTGGACAAAATGAGAGAGAAGAACAGAGCACAGGCAAGTATCTGTAGAGAACTTTGCCTATACTTTTTTTCTCAGCAAGAAATATGGCTCCTTCTCACTAAATTGCCAAAAATAGTCCACAATAAACATGGAAACTTGCATATATGCATGTATTCCATAGTGTATTATATAAAATTATTTTACTTCATTTTTTTACTTCAAATTTCAGCTGCACCTGATACATAACACAGGTTGCTAGTAGATGAATGTCAACAAATTATATTACATATCCTTTTCTCAAACATTACTTGCACTTTGTTCAAATGAATTCTTGTACAAATTCCCACAGTGCTGCCCTGCACAATCCCATCAAGAATTGTTTGAAGCCTCCCTCCCAGGGGAAACTCTGAAACTTAGGCTGCACCCTAGAGGTACAGCCTGAGACCCAGCAAGCCCTTCCCCTGATAGCTAAGGGGCTGGGAAAATTCAGTCCCTCTCCACAGACCAGGGCTGTCGGATCTTGAGCAGACAGGGGCAAGCCATCCACCAGCACCTCCAGGACTTGGATTCTGAGACTCCAGACCTCAGCACATCCTCTCTCCACCAGTCCTCAGCCCCCTAACACCCTCCTCCATAGACCCCTGACCCACACCAGTCCCTGAGCCTTCTGATCCTCCACCCACAAATCCCAAACTGTGTACCATTCTGTAGCCCCCAGACTTATCCCCACCAACCACTCAGACCCTGCAGACTCCAACCCATCAGTCCCTAAATCTCCTGACCCCACCCCCGCAAAGACCCTAGACTGTGCACTAGTCCTTAGCCTTCTGATTCACCCTTGCCAGCCAGATCAGATGCTGCAGACTCCATCCCCAATGGCTCCCAATTCCCAGCCCCCTTTCCACATCCTACTCCATGCCAGTCCCCAAGCCCCCTGATCCCCCCCCTTCTAATATCAGACCCCATTCCATTCCCCAGCTGGATCCACTCCCCATCCACGACCCCCATAAACTGACCTTCCCCTTGCCTCCCCCTGTCCCTCCACCTCTGGAGACCCCATCCCCTGTGGCTCTGATGTTGATTGGCCCATCCCCACCCTCATGGTTCCTGGACCCCCAGACTTCCCTGCCATGGACCCTACCGGGAACCTAGATCATGTCTCTACAGAGGGCAAAGGCATAGGGGCCACAATCTGCCAGATATGGGTCTTGCTTGACTGGACACAAGTCTACCTCCTCTCCTGTACCCATTCTGCATGGATCCAAGCCTTACTAAGACTGGGCCCTCTCCCTTGCCTTCTCAACATAGACAGGACATGGCCCAACTCAGGCTCCTGTTCCCAGACTCCCCCACCATGCCTCCCTCAACTCACACCAGAAGGGCTAGAGAGCTGGTGAGGGAAGAATTTTAGACCCGGGAGGATGCATTTTCCGTCTCATTAAAAAGAGGCAAATGCATCAAGCAAATCTTGGATACCCTATTTTGTCACAGTATCACATACTTATTCTTTTTAAAAGCTAGAGCATTTTACAACAATGTAAATACCCTCTTTTTGTTTTAAAATCCCTAGATTCTGGCAAATTCAGCATAGCTCCATTGATAACGCTTTAGGTACTGCACCTTTTTTTCTAACATGAGAATCATTTAATCTATTTTTGCAACCTTCGCATGATCAAGTATCTGACTCTACTTGGCATTTAAAACATAAAACAAACAGTGTTGCTGTATAAACAGTTTGCTAAATGAATTTCAAGACAAATTATGACATGCCCTAAAAATAGGATGATTGCTGTAATGGTTTTGTCCAGTTTTTCATTTAATTTAATTACAGCATGATAGTTTTTTAATGAATTGTTTAACCCTGAGGAAGGATTGCAAAACAAGCTAATGTGTAGTGTATACAATAAATTCTGGAATAAAAACACAATTGTAGTACAGCCCTATTAATAAACTGGCAAGTTCCTCTTAAAATTAAAATCCAATCTACTAGGTTTAATATACATCAAATAATTATACTTCCCAGTGTGTCATGTGCCATGTATTGCAGTCCTTCCTTTTAAAACAATGACAACACCAGATTATTTGTGATGGAATTTTCTTGCACAAAGAACTAATCAGTCCCAGGAAAGAAATTACCAATCACTGAGGGAGAAAAAACAAGTTACAGAAATGTCAAGAGCCTACAGAATGACAACCCCTACAGTTTATTCAGTCTTCCCCTTTATGCATGTGCATATTATAATTCCATATAGCAAATATGATCTTGCTATTCCACTAGAAGATAGTAAATACAGATTTCAAACTACAGAAGTAATTACATTAATGACAGGATTGGTGGGCTTTGATAGAAGGAGGGATAAACTACAAGTACTCAACAATACATACATTTCAAGTTGGTGGAATTGGGAAGAAGGGGGAGGATAGGAAAAATGATTTTCCTCTGATATTCTGTGTGAAGTTTCAGACAGGACTGAATTTTCACATCAGAACAGCAAAGACTCTAGAGACCATGTGCCAGCCTGATGTAAATTTACACTGCCACAAATCCTGAGTAAGAAAGTACTTATTGTGGAGTCTCATAGATCAGTTAGTGGAACCGTTAGGGGTTCCAGTGAAATCACTAAGAAAAGGGGAGGAAAAATCTAATAACCCAGACTGAGCACCTCTTCTAGCCTACATATGTGCACATTAGGCAATCACCCTATCCTAGCTAGTCCCCTGTTCTTAAAGGGATTCAGATTATGAAGAGGCCTCACTGATTCCAAATTCCCTGGCCCTTTGAAGGGACAAACCACACCATTTTCCATAAAACTTAACTCTAAGGATGCAGTAAGATATCCCCTTTAATGAACATTTATTCAAAACTTTAAAAAAATATTAATACTCTTTTTACAAGGTCATTTCTCTTTAATTAATTTAGCTTTATTTTTCCATCCTACTACAATTCTGTATTTCCAACTTCCCTTTCAGAATGGAAACTTGGGAAGTCAAATACCACATTCGCTCACAGGCAGACAAGGTTCTTTGGGTAAATCCAATGTCTTTTATTAGACCAACTCAAATAGCTGGAAAAATCCTTCTTAGTAAGCTTTCAGGCACAAACACCCTTTGTCAGGCTGAAGGATGTTTGTGCCTGAAAGCTTGCTAAGAAGAATTTTCTCAACTATTCGAGTTGAGTAATAAAAGATATTGAATTTACCCAAAGAACCATGTCACCCCATGTCTTTAGACCAACATGGCTACAACCTACACCCCTGAAACAAGGAACATATTCTCTCATACACACACTGCAAAATAAACATGTACCTTCTTTTTGAAAGGCAGAATGAATAAAAAAACCCATCGTTCTTTGTAGTGAGTAGGAGACAGGGAGCCAAGTTTGCTCATTGTTCTATTCCCTGCGAGTCATATGCTGATTTCTCCATTGCCTGTTAAGGCAGAAACATAAAAAATGTACATCACAATTTTCAGCAGCTGGTTTTGACGGGAGTAACTAGGAGTGAAATGTGTATCATATGCAACAAAATACAATACTTAGGGAAAAATACCATAGCAAAGTAAAAAAATCAGGAAGTCTCAGGGAAAAATATGGAATTTCACAACCAGCTAATTTGGAGGAGGCTCAGAGAACTAAGAGAACTAAAGATGCTTATTAAAAATTGAACCAAAACATTGTAAATGTTTGCAAAGAATTAAAAAGGAGAGAGACCGCAAAATATCGGTACCTGTGGATGCTACCATGGCACTCACTGCCAATGTCTGCTAATACCTATGCCCAGTGACGAAGGTGAGAGCTTGTTTGCAATCAGTAGTATTTTTAGGAGGAGATCACATGAAACCTGTTTCCTCCCAGAGTGAAGTATATTTTTGTACTGAAATTTATTTGAGCTAGTCAAACTTCCAGAAGCACGAAGAAAGAATATAAGCACATCCTGAAAGCATGGATATGTAATTTTTTCTTTTAACTCTATTTTTAATTAAGTGTTCAAAATTTAACCATTCCCCACCCCCACAACCACACAGATGGATTTTTCATTGATTTTCCATAAATCTCAGAAAATAAGAATTCTGCTGTTATTTCTGCTAAGAAGCAATGACAAGCAGGTACTATTTAAAGCTGGCTTTAAAGCCTCTGATGGAATATTTATTTCCGTTGTAGAATGGCAATTTGTGAAAAACAAAACATTTTATGGAGATGTGTCACTTTGAACAGAAATGTGCATGAACACAAGGAGGTTTCTGAACTTGCCTGCCTGTTTCTTCTGCCAGAATGTCATATGGGCTGCCCCCAGCTGTCCCAAGGCTCCAACATCTCCAAGCTAGCTCAGATTAAAAGAATAGTATGCCTTTTAGAGAAGAGAATTGTACAAGGAACAAATCAATCAAACACAGGAGGAAGCTTATATTTCATTGCTATTTTAAATCATCAATATATGTACCTTCCCTAACTTTATACTAGATAAATCATTGTACTCTGGGAATAGTGGGAAGTAGGAATTCCATATCCTCAAAGTTTGCCATTATAGACTCTGCTATAAGCAAAGGATCCCTCCTTGTTCATCCTCATTTCTCTCTTTTACAAATTTCCCCCCTCTTTCTCCTGCTGTACTTTTAAATTATAAATCTCCAGAACTGACTTCCTTTCCTTCTGTCAGGCTTTCCCACTTACAGTCCTTCAGAGATTGCACTGGTAGCTTATGCAATCCAAAATGGGGGAAATAGTCCTTATACTATTGCCTTCTTCCTTTCCAAAAAACTTTTCTTGGAAGTGGTTCAGAGAGATAGAAAAAGCTGATCAATAAGAACTTTATTTTTGATAGCTATGCATACTGTAGAGACAGATTTATTGATAGAAAAAAGGATTGGCTTTCAATATTTATCACTTCTGAAGAATTCAGACACCATCTATCAAAACACCTTATTGTAAAATCTTATTTTATAAGTGCTGGGTATAAAATAATGTGTCGATTCAGTCAAATTGACTAGTTACACTAGATATAGCCTTAATTTTGTAAGCAAATAACAGCATATAATTTTCAGCAACAAAAGACTAGTTATCTATTAAATGTGTAAGATTTGCAATCTGTTGACTTACAAGAAGTGAGCCAAATCCAAGAAACCAAGGTCCAAATCCTATTATACTTCTAGTTGTTTAAGGGGGCAAACAAGTATTCACAGGACCCAGTTCAGATCTAGGTAGCTTAGTTTAAGACCAGCGCATGAAAGTGTTTGCCATTTGCTGTAAATCAGGGGGGAGGGCATGGGCCATGTTAACCCTTTATTGATCTAAATTTAGCTCACCTTAGAAGTGAACCAACTTCAGATCAGACATACTATTTTTAGGGTGACCTAAGCCCTGCGAATGCTTTCATGCCAAGCAATTTAGATCACCCTAACTTTGGTTACGTGCTACTTAGCTGTCTAAAAGTACCTGTATAAGAGGCACACACTGCTACTTGCATAGATTTTAGATCTAATTCCCACATACTGCTTCAGTATTTTACATCAAATATTCATTGGGTAAAATGTACAGAGAGTAAAACGGACAAGATCAGGGGACCAGCGCCTGAGGAACAAAGTAAGGATCCCTTTACTCTACTTCTGCCCCTGCCTATACCTTCCCATCTTGACTGCCTAGTGGGAGAGATTAATGGGAGGGGAGAAGGGCAGCCTTAGTCATGCCTTGCCCACACTTTTAGCTCCTCTGCTCATAGGTAAGAATTTAGAACCTGGCTTCTTAATTCCTGGGCAAGTGGGATAACGACTAGCTTTTGGGGCTAAAAGACCTTTTTCTACTTTCCTGTCAGAATTCTGAGCTTTCCAAGCAGAAGAGAATTATAGGAGAGAGCAAGAATCTCTTCTGAACATATTTTGGATCATGCAGGTTGAAATAGTGTTACAGGGCAATTAGCCAATTGATTAATTAGCTAATTGACAAACAGTAAATGAAAGGAAAGTGGGCAGGCCTGCTCTCATCTGGGTGGTCACCTGATGCTAAAAATAATTAATTATCAATAATCGAAGACACCAGACATAGGGGGAATAAAACCAATTATGTTGTACAACAACATATGATAACAATATTTACAACAATACAAATCCGAGAACTCTCCCCTATTAATAACAAGAAGAAACAATACAATTACCCACATAGGAGTGTCCATCAGGGGTGCTAGAAAATAGCAGTCTCTCATTCACTTCTGATAACCTGTCAGCAAGACAACACACCAGTCACTCTTCACCCTGGCCATGCATTCACTCACACCCACAGGACATTGGCCACTCTAAGCCTTCTCCTGTGCCAACAATCCCAAGACACTCTGGGATATTGTCCTGCTAGGACCTCACCTGAAGCACACTGGACCACACAGACCATAGACCGGATCGGTCCCCTGGACTCTCACTCAGCCTCTGTCCACACTCCAGACTCATGACTTTGTCAGTCTCTCACTGCCAAGACTTATGCTGCTCCAAGTACACAGGTATCAGGGAAGAGATTGACCTCCTAGGTTCACACTTATTCACCTGCATCAATCTGTCAATCCCATGCACACAGAGAGCATAGATTCACATGATCAGGCCCCTTTTATACTTGACAGGTCACTGGCACCTGTCAATCACTATCACTCATCCCTCAGCCAATCTGGTACTTGTGCACCTGGCTAATCTGTAGGCACTCACACACAACACTCCCGTGCATTTACCACCTGGCTGGGTATGTAAATTTTACCTCAGGCCTTTCCCACCAAGGGATCAGCCTGAAGTAAGTATGCACTCACACAAAAGTGGGTCAACTGATCAAAACTTCATCATAATTAAGTGAATCACCCAAGGCCAGGGAACATGCCACCATCCAGCTGAACAATGGGGTCTAAAATCCACCTAAGCAACAATGGGCGCATCTACACATCACCCTATGGCAACATAGCAATGTGCTACATTGCCATATGGCATGCTATAGTGATGTAGCAATCACATGGGTCTACACATGATTGGAAACTACGGTGCTGTAGTGGCGTGCTCCCCCATTGTAGCATTCCACTACAGTGATGTAGTGACAAAAACTAACCATGCACTTTGCACATGACACAGAAGGGGCGGTGTCATGGAGTCACGTAAGTGCCCCGTGACTGTGAATGTGATTGGCAGAGCTGCCAATCACCCGGGCAGCTCAGGTGCCAGTTACCAGGGTGACCAGGCGGGTCACATGGCCAGAAGGGGGCAGGGCCGGGCCTTTATAAACAGCTTAGGCCGGAGCCTGCCTCGTAGTTCCCTTCTGGCTGCCGCAGGAGGAGGAGCTCTGTGGCTGAGCTGAGTGGCCCGAGTTAGTGGTCGCGGCCTTACCACGCTAACCGGCTGCGATGATGCGGGGAACAAGAACGCCCTAAAGGGAGATAGGCTTGAGAGCCTTGGTGGGGCTTGTGTTTATGTTCGGAGCACGGAGACTCTGTGTGGTTTATGTTATAGCTGGGTGGCTTGAGCTTATGTTACAGTTTGAACCGGAGGTCCGGGTGAGGCTGTAGGGGAGTGAGGAGGCCTCACGGGGGCTCCCCAGCAGCTTGGGGGTTCCCGGTGCCCAGTAGGGGCACAGTGCCAGCGGGGCACTATTGTCTGTGCTGGAGAGGCACCGTATTGCGCCAGGGAGGCGCGGTATGTGGGGTTGCAGACCCCAGCCCATAAGGGTGGTGTTTTGCCCAGTGGGGCAACCGGACCCAGAGAAGGGTCAAGGCGACAGGCACGGCGGCAATCACCTGTGAGGGCAAGGCCCCAGAGCGGGGCAGAGAAAGAGCGCGAGGCGTGCGGTGTTGGCCCTAGAGAGGGCAAGGCCCCAGAGCGGGGCAGAGAAAGAGCACAAGGTGCATGGTGTTGGCCCCAGAGAGGGCAAGGCCACAGAGCAGGGCAGAAAAAGAGAGAGGGCAAGCAGGCGAGGAACACTGGCAAGGGCGCCGGTATTAGGGCGGCGGCAGCGAGCCAGGCCCAAGGGCGCCGGTAGCGAGCTGGACCCAGGGGGCGCCAGCGATAGTCGGATGCCAGCGAGACAGGCCCAGGGCACAGGAAGCGGGCTGGAAGATAGGAGCCCGGCCCAAGGGAGCACCAGGTGGGCGAGGAGCCCAGGATGCCCGAGAGAGAGAGAAAGGGCACCAGAGGGGCGAGGGACCGTACAATGTCCCACAGAACAGCTGCGAGGCTTGGGACATGCTGAAGGGGAGGTTTGGAGGCATGCATAGCCCTTAAGGCGCGGCGCATAGAGATAACCCATTTCGGGGTAGGGGCAGGAACATCAGTACCGTCAACTAGGGGAACAGAGGCAGCCTCCCATACAACTTATTTGTCATCAAAGTCGTGGCGGGCGAGATTCTGAGGGTGCTGAGTCCACCCTAACGTGACGGTAGGGGGCGCTAGGGAGTTCATGGCCACTCCTAGGCCCCACGCCCTCACAGGCGGTTATGGCATCGTGATTTAGTATTTTCCAAAAGTACTGGAAGTACTAAAACATGGTGCCATAGCAACATCTCTGTACAGCAACATATAGACATGCCCAATGAGTGCCACTTTTGCATCTAGATGACTTCTACGTGGCTAAGTAGCATTTACAATTTAGGCTCAAGTCTAAGTTATTTTTATTTTACAAGCAACAATTTTTGTAGAGTAGATATTAATACCCAACAAGAACATGAATGAGACACAGGTGGAAGAAGACAGAAATTCACCATTTTCAGCAGTATTAAAAACCTAAAACATATGACTAGAGTGGATGCCCTTGTTCAAAGATGAACGCGAGCCTTCAACGTGATGCTGAGGCTAGTAAAACGAGCAAAATGCTGGCTTGCATCCATAGATGTTTCTCAAACAAATCCCAGGAAGTCATTCTCCTGTTGTACTCGGCCTTGGTGAGGCCGCAGCTGGAGTACTGCGTCCAGTTTTGGGCTCCACAATTCAAAAAGGTGGTGGAGAAGCTTGAGACAGCCCAGGGGAGAGCCACACACATGATCAGAGGTCAGGAAAACAGACCTTACGATGACAGACTGAGAGCTATGGGACTCTTAAGCCTGGAAAAGTGTAGGCTCGGGGCAACCTGATGGCCACCTATAAGTTTATCAGGGGTAACCATCAGTATCTGGGGGAACATTTGTTCACCAGAGCTCCCCAAGGGATAAAAAGGTTGAACTGTTATAAACTCCTGCAAGACTGTTCCAGGCTGGATACAACGAAGAATTTTTTTTACTGTTCGAGTCCCCAAGGTCCAGAATAGCCTACCCTTGGAAGTGGTTCAAGCACCTACTTCGAATGCCTTCAAGAGAAATTTGGATGTTTATCTTTCTGGGATCCTATGACCCCAGCTGACTTCCTGCCCCTGGGGCAGGGGGCTGGACTTGATCTTCCGAGGTCCTTTCTAGCCCTAATGTCTATGAAATCTATGAAATATATGAAAGTTCTCTGCTGTGCCACTAGTTCAGAGAAGGGTCAGATTTGTTGCCACATTTTGGTCAGAAGCTGAATTGCCTTATGAGACTTGATGACACAGCATCCTGACTCTAATAATTTTTCATATGAATGAAAGACTCCATGAGCCAGATTCTGTTTCACCTACAAAATGTCAATGTGGGCACCTCAATTCACCTTAGGTGCCTTAGTGAAATTCTATTCCATCCTGTTCAATTACATGAAAATCCAGTATTGAATGTACTTTTGTAACACACAGTCATCTTCCCACTAAGACTGAGTATAAAAAAACAAAAAAGCAGGAGGAGGATGACCCATCCACATTTGTATTAGTAGTTTTTCAGAGATACAGCTAAACTGTGGAATGGAATCTGGCTTACATGTCTACTAGGGGGGTGCAAAATGGGCTGCATTTGATTCTGATTTGGATTCGGCCTGAATCTGGGACAGTGATTTCATTCGTTGATTTGGATTGATTCGATCTGGCCAAATCCAAATCTGAAGATTGAATACTGATTCAGAGAATCAGCAATTCGGCTATAGACACAGATTTATATGTTTTTTCTATGTATCTCAAGGTACCAGGCATGGCTTGTGAATGTTGTGATGGTGGAGCAGACGGAGCATCCCACAGGAGCACAGCCCTCCCCCCCCCCACATGTTCGGTGGCAGACTCAGAAGTGGACCAGAAGTACATCCAGTTCACTTCCAGGTCTGCTGCCGAGTGCAGAGGGAACTTCCCCCACACCTCCCTGGCTTGGTGATTGGTGCCCCCCCCAGACCCAGAAGGTACCAATTGCTGATCCCAGCAGCAAAGGGAGTAGATGTCCTCTGCATACTCCCCGGCAGACCCAGAACTGGACTGAAATGCTTCTGGTCCACTTCCAGGTCTGTTACTGAGCACGCTGGGGACTCCTCCATGCTCCTCTTGGATGCTCCACCCACCCCAGCATCTCAGCATTCATGAGAGGCCTGGTATCTTGAGGTATGTTGAAAAAATATTTAAAGCTGTGTCTATGTGAGAATCATCAGATCTCTCCAAATTGGTTCAGAGGGTTCCAATTTGATTCAGAGAGATTAAAGGGTCTCCTGATTCAGGCTGAATTTCTGCCAAATTGAATCAGCAACCGAAGCTTCGCACACCCCTAACGTCTACATATTCCAGATTGGAATCTAGATTTACTATGTCAGCTCCATCTGTACTTGGGCCTTAGTTAATATATTTCATAGTTTTCATAGATTTCATAGACATTAGGGCTGGAAGGGACCTCGAGAGATCATCGAGTCCAGTCCCCTGCCCAAAGGGCAGGAAGTCAGCTGGGGTCATAGGATCCCAGCAAGATAAACATCCAATTTACTCTTGAAGGTGTTCAATGTAGGTGCTTGAGCACCTCTGCTGGCAGACTGTTCCAGACCTTGGGGGCTCGGACAGTAAAGAAATTCTTCCTTATGTCCAGCCTGAAACGGTCTTGCAGGAGTTTGTGACCGTTCGACCTCGTCAGACCATCTCTACCTGAAACACACTGTGGCTGTGGTATATGAAATGTACCTTTAAGGGGCCTGCTGTGGAATGTTCCAGTCTTTTCCTCTGATACTCTGTGGGGGTCATTCACTGGTGGTGGGTTGTTGTTCTCCCTGCAAGCTGTGAGCGTGTGTGTTCTTGAATCCTGTTTCCCAATGAAGATAAAGCTGTTTATCACCCCATTAGTCTCTGATGAATGCTGACTTGAGGACAGAACCCAGGGGCATGGAGGTCTGAGTAAGTACCCCATCCCAGGAACCCAGTGTCCAAGGGCAAACACTATAGTGGCTGCTTGTGGAAATGAGTTGCCTATAGGGTGACACCTTTACCCTTATTTTTTACCCTATTGTCACGGAGTCGCAGAGGTGCTCCGTGATTGAGAGGGTGATTGGCAGGGCTGTCAATCACCCAGGCAGCCCAGGTGCCTGGTTGCCAGGGGCAACCAGGTGGTCACATGACCAGAAGGGGGCAGGGCCTGGCCTTTATAACCAGCGTAGGCCAGAGCCTGAGACACAGTTCCCTTTGAGCTGCCGCAGGAGCAGGAGCTCTGCGGCTGAGCTGAGCGGCCTGGGTTAGTGGCTGCTACTTCATCGCGCTAACCGGCTGCAATGATGCAGGGAACAGCATCGCCCTGACTGGAGGTAGGATTGCGGGCCCTGGTGGGGCTTGGAGTTATTAGGTGTGTGGAGCCTTTGCTTATGTTATAGCCAGATGGCTTGAGTATTAAGTTACGGTTAACTGGAGGACCGGGTGAGGCTGTAGGGGAGCGAGGAGGCCTCAGGGGAGCTCCCCAACAGCTTGGGGGTCCCCAGTGCCCAGTTGAGGCACAGTGCCAGGGGCACTAGTGTCGGTGCGGCTGGGCATTATATTGCGCCAGGGAGGTGCAGTGTGCGGGGTTATAGACCCCAGCCCATAAGGGCGGTGTTTAGCCCCGGAGCGGGGCAGGGACAGGGCGCCAGAGGTGCGGAAGTTAGCCCCGAGAGGGCAAGGCCCCAGAGCGGGGCAGAGACAGGGCGCCGGGGGCGCGGAGTCAGCCCCGAGAGGGCAAGGCCCGAGAGCGGGGCAGAGACAGGGTGCGGGGCGCGTGGTGTGTCGGCCCCGGAGGGGGGAAGCCCAAAGGGGCAACGCGCAGGGAGCGCGGTAGTGGCCCCTGAGGGGCAAGGCCCCAGAGAGGGGCCGAATAGCCAGGCCTAGCTAGCCACCCGAGGGCGCCGAGACTAGGGCGGCGATAGCGCCGGCCCAAGGGCGCCGAGGCTAGGGCGGCGATAGAGCTAAGGCTAGCGCGCCAGGCGAGAGAGAGCCGGCCCGAGAGCGCCGAGACTAGGGCGGCGAGAGAGAGCCGGCCCGAGGGCGCCGAGATTAGGGCGGCGATAGAGCTAAGGCTAGAACCCGGCCCAAGGGCGCCGAGGCTAGGGCGGTGAGAGAGAGCCGGCCCGAAGGCGCCGAGGCTAGGGCGGTGATAGAGCCGAGATCTGGGCAGAGTGAGCGAGCCGGCCCGAAGGCGCCGAGGCTAGGGCGGCGAGAGAGAGCCGGCCCGAAGGCGCCGAGGCTAGGGCGGCGATAGAGCCGAGATCCGGGCAGAGCGAGCGTGCCGGCCCAAGGGCGCCGAGGCTAGGGCGGCGAGAGTGAGCCGGCCCGAAGGCGCCGAGGCTAGGGCGGCGATAGAGCCGAGATCCGGGAGAGGGAGCGTGCCAGCCCAAGGGCGCCGAGGCTAGGGCGGCGAGAGCATGCCGGCCCAAGGGCGCCGAGGCTAGGGCGGCGAGAGTGCTCCAGACTCGGACCGAGCCGGCGATTAGCCAGGCGCCGGCTAGAACCCGGCCCAAGGGGGGCCGGTAGTGAGCGGCGCTGGTGGAGCCGACACAGGAGGCGCCAGCAAGTGGCTGGGCACCAGCGTGATAGGCCCAGGGCGTGGGGAACGGGCCAGAGATTGGGGCCCGACCCAAGGAGGCGCCAGGTGGGCGAAGAGCCCCGGTGCCCGAGAGTGAGAACAAGGGCACCCGAGGGGCGAGGGACCATACAAGCGTCCCCCGGAATAGCTGCGAGGCTTGGGGCGTGCTAAGGGGGAGGCTTGGAGGCACGCATTGCCCTTAAGGCAGGACGCTTATTAAATCCCCAGTCTGGAATAGGGACGTACAACAAGACCGTCTATTAGGGAAACTGGCAGCCTCCACATTATATCTTTTACCATCAAAGTCGTGGCGGGCGAGGTTCTGAGGGTGCTACGTCACCCTAACGTGACGGTAGGGGGCGCTAGGGGGTTCACGGCCGCCCCTAGTCGCCGCTCCCTCACACCTATTATAAAGTTTTGTTATTTAATATGGTGGGTTTTTTTCTAAAAAACATCCAACAAAGGACTTATAGACATCCACAGGTTACCCAGTTTTAGTTAAAACCATGAAAGATAGTAAGTAAAATACATGCCTCATGAATACAAAGAATATCCCCCCCCTCCCACCCCAGCTGCTGTGATCCAATTGGGTCCCAGCATCCGCAGCTGTGGAACTCTTGTCTCCCATGTCCAGGCAGTGAGAGACCTGGTGAGAAACCAGGTCTCTTGCTACCGGGACATGGGAGATGAGGTAGATATTATATACCTAGACTTCCAAAAATCTTTTGACCTAGTATCCCACAATATCCTTGTGGGAAAACTGGAAGATTGTGGGCTCTGCTGCTCAATGGTTCAGTGGGTGGGAAACGGCCTACAGGGTAGGATCCAGAGAGTTCTCATGAATGGATCTGTGTTGTCCTAACGCAAAGTGGCCAGCGGTGTTGAACCACCATGCTTGGACCGGTGCTTTTGAACATCTTTATCAATAATTTGGATGGGTGAGTAAAAAGCTCGCTGGCCAAAGTCATGGACAATACCAAGTTATGGGGCAGCGCGGTCACCTCACAAGATAGGTTGCAGATGCGAGCAGACCTAGACATAGAATCATACAATAGGGTCAGAAGGGACTTTGTAGATCTTCAAGTCCGACCCCCCGCCTAGGCAGGAGAAAAGAAAAGTCAGGTAGTCATCAAGCATCTTCTTAAAGATCCCAGGGTAGGAGCCAGCACCACTTCCCTAAGAAGTTGGTTCCAGCTCCTAGCCGCCCTAACAGTAAAATAGTTCTTGTGGATGTCTAATCTAAACCTACTCTCTAATAATTTGTGTCCAGTGTTCCTTGTCATGCCAGGGGGCGCTAAGGGAAACAGTGTCTCCCCTAAACCCTTCTGCTCCCCCCTAGTGAGTTTATAGACAGTCAAAAGGTCCCTCCTCAGCCTTCTCTTGTGAAGGCTGAACAGGTTTAGGTCCTGCAGTCTTTCACTGTAGGGTCTGCCCTGTTGTCCCTGGATCATGTGGGTGGCCCTCCTCTGGACCCTTTCAATGTTGTCCACTTCCCTCCTGAAATGGGGCGCACAGAACTGGACGCAGTACTCCAGCTGTGGCCTGACCAGTGTTGCATACAGGGGGGAGGATCACCTCCCTGGCTCTACTTGAGATGCACCTGTGGATGCACAACAAGGTACGGTTAGCCCTGCCAACCGTGACCTTGCATTGTTGGCCCATGTTCATCTTGAAGTCAATAATAACTCCAAGATCCCTTTCTGCCTCCGTGCTCTCAAGAAGGGAATTTCCCATTCTATAATTGTGCTGCTGGTTTCTACTGCCTAAGTGCAGCACCCTGCACTTGTCAGTATTGAAATGCATCCTGTTTATGTTAGCCCACACCTGTAACCTATCCAGATCTTGCTGCAATCATTCCCTCCCTACTAGCATGCTCACCTCACCCCAAATTTTGGTATCATCAGTGAATTTAAACAGCTTGCTTTTCATCCCATCATCCAAATTGCTGATGAAGAAATTGAACAGTGCAGGCCCAAGGACTGAGCCCTGGGGGACTCCGCTGCCCACTTCCCCCCAGGTTGAATATGACCCGTCCACCACCACCCTCTGAGTATGACCCTTGAGCCAACGTGCAATCCATCTGACTGTGTAGGCATCAATGCCACAGTCGCCTAGTTTTTTAATGAGGATGGGGTGGGAGATGGTGTCAAAGGCCTTGCTGAAGTCTAGAGAGACTACATCCACGGCAACACCTGCATCCATTGTCTTTGTGACCTGATCATAAAAGGCAATCAGGTTGGTCTGACATGACCTGCCCCTAATGAAACCATGCTGGTTGCCCTTGCGCATCATCCCTGAAGCCGGCCCATCACAGATGTGCTCCTTGAGGATCTTCTCAAAGAGTTTCCCAGGGATAGAGGTAAGACTAATGGGCCTATAGTTGCCCGGGTCCTCTCTCTTCCCTTTTTTGAAGATGGGGACCACGTTAGCTATCTTCTAGTCATCTGGCACCTAGCCCGAGCACCACGAGCACTCGTAAAGCCATACCAAGGGCCCTGCAATAACTCCAAATAGCTCCCTCAACACCCTGGGGTGGAGAGCATCTGGACCCGCTGACTTGAACACGTCCAGCCCCTCTAGAAGCTCTCTAACCCAGTCCTCCCCAACCTGAGGTCTGGAGGCGTTCCCCTTGAGTCCATCTGGCATCACAGCGGGGAAGTTGCGGTCCCTGCACAAGAAAACGGAGGTGAAGAATTGGTTAAAGGGTTCTTCTTTCTCCTCTGGCGCAACCACCAGATTTCCCAGCGTACTTTGCAGGGGCCCCACACTACCCAGTGCCTTCTTCATCCTCCCTATATATTTGAAAAAGGACTTTTTATTATCCTTGATCTTGGACGCTAGTCCTAGCTCTATGTCCACCTTAGCTTTCCTGACAGCCCCCCTACAGGCCCAAGCAGAGGAGTTATACTCCTCTTTGGAGACAGCACCCCCCTTCCACTGGGTGTATACCGCCTTTTTGGTAAGCAGGCATTCCTGGATGTCCCTTAGTAAGCCAGGGGGGCAGGCGTCAACAGATGCATCTCATGTAAAACTAAGAAAGTGGTATTCCCACTGTACTCCACACTGGTGAGACTGCAGTTGGAGTACTGTATCCAGTTTTGGACACTGCACTTCAGTAAGGACGTGGAAACAAGAAAAGAGCCACCTGTATGATTAGGGACTTGCAAAGCTAGCCATACAAGGAAAGGCTGAGGTGCCTGGGCATCTTCAGCCTAATGAAGAGAACACTGAAAGGAGACTTGATAGCAGCTTACCACTATATCAGAGGAGTGCATCAGGAGCTCAGTGAACAACTGTTCACCAGGACCAATGGATACAAGCTCCTGGAAGGCCACTACAGGCTTAATACCAATAAAAAACTCCTTCACAGTCAGGGTGTCCAGACTGTGGAATAAACTCCCTCCAGAGGTGTTGCAGTCTCCTGCCCTAGAGGTTTTCAAGAGAAGACTGGACAGTCACCTCGCTGGGGTCGCCTAACCCCAGATGTCTTCCTGCCTGGAGTGGAGAGGCTGGACCTGATGATCTGCAAGTTCCCTTCTAGCCCCAAACTATGAATCTCTGTCCCTGTGTTTATCGGATCCAGAATTAGCAGCTCCTGAGGCTGAATCACCTCAGTTGTGGGACTCCCAGCCCTGGCTGGACACAGTGCACCCCTATGGCTGGCAGCTCTGTTACAGGGGAGACCCTGGTACACATGCAAATTAAAGCTCAACAGCAACCAGCTATAAAGTTAGTAAACATTTTCAAAGTCTAACTTTATAACTGGTTGGAGCCTTTTATGACATGATAGATACTGTTCATGTGTAGTTGGTCTCAAGGTAATGTGCAGTTCATCAATTAATTGTGTGATACAAGTCTTATACTTCATTTGCTAAGTTGTGACAAGTTCAGAATTGCATCTGGTTCAGATGGGGCCCTTTTTCAATCATGGTAAAGCCACACTGGAAAAAAAACAAAAGTAAGAATGGTGTGACAAGAGCAGCTTCCAGGCCCAGTACTAGTATGGCCCTGCCCATGTTTCTGGGCAAACCTCCCACCTTGTTCATCTGTCATGCCTTGTTGATAAATGATTGTGATGTTAAATAGGTGGGAGCCTGCCCTGTGTGCACCCAAATGACCGTGGGTGATAAGTACACACTTCTACCATCCCTACACATGCCCCACGCCTTGCTAATGTCTCACAGTGTGTTCTATCTCTGGTTCAAAGCCAGGTCCAACTGGACACATAGTTGTATCTCTCCCACACTGCCTTCTCAGGCCACACATGCACTGTGGCAGAGTGCCACCTCTGTCTCTCCCCAAAAACCCTGCTATGTAACAACTTGGTTACCATGGTCACTCCTCTACCCCATCGCTTCATGTGACCCTGAGTTGTAACTTGAGTTGGATACATTCCTGAGGGAAGGGAGGTAACATGCTCACTCTGCCTATATGACTGGCATCATATACCTGGGTATATACCTGGGCTTAGGCTCCTATTGTTCCAAGCAATGCCAGTCTACCCAGCAACCAGTGATGCATTTCAAATTGGTTGCCTGGCAGCCAACAGGTTCTGGCTTCCCCTGGACCAGGTAAATGAGGTCTTAAGGTCTATATTAGTTAAGGACTGCCAAGGAGGAAGGGCAATAGCCATGATGAAAAAACTCAGAGAGAAGTTGGACTATCTGAAACTTGCTCTCTCTCTTGAAACACATAATCAACGAGCTTCCTGCCTCCAGAGGGAATCTCCATCTGCCTCTGGATGATACTTATTTGTAAGCTACCTGAAATATAACTAAATACATAGCTTTCAGTAACTCAGATGAGTGTTTCAAAGGCTACCCAGCCATGCCAGTTTGCTCTGTGGGATTTCTCTGATATTGCTCAACCCTGTACCCTATTCCAAATCTACTTCTTGTAACCGATAAAGTTCTCCTTTGTACCTAGCATGGGAGACTTATTGGGAGTGGGTCTAGATTATGCCTTGGGGTTCCTTCAGTTTGGATGACTAAGGGAGACCACTATTTGTGCTTTAAACTGGGGGAAGCACCCCGAGTTCTTGAAGTTGGTTGAGTACCCTCAAGGACTACTAGGCCTGTGTTTCCCAGGGGACAGAGGGCCAGGATCAGTCTAGACCCTTGGTGGTGGCATCATTACACCCAGGCTAGTGAGTGTGCTCTGGGAAGGGGGAAGGCTAGATGTGAGGTGCCTCCATGGAGGCACTCAGAGCCTGGAAGGTGGTTGGGTGCAGTGAGGTAGGTAACCCAGCACAGGAGCCACCCGTACTGGCCCACCACACACACCACCATCTCCTCACCAAGGTCTCATATACTCCACTGGCTCTCACCTAGTATCTTGCATGCTGCCTTTCCAGGCCACATTCACACCACCCTACTCAGAGATCCTTGGGCTTTATTCTCCACCTCTCAGTCAGCCCTGGAACAGTCTTTTGGGCCTATCCCATGACACTCACTTGAATGAGACTGAGCAATTTGCTCATCTATGGGCCTACTTTGTCCCTGCCCCTCACTGGACCACTATGCCTCTTTCTCAGGTTACCCCTCTATCCCTTACACTGGGGGCTGGGGTTTTCCACACCCTTGGGACTCACCTGCTCCTCCCTGAGCTTAACTGGCTCCACAACTCCACCCTGCCACTCTCAGTGCCCAGGGTCTTACACCCCCTTGGACTCAGGTGTTCCTCTTTGAGAGTTCCTGGCCCACTTCCAGAGTCCAACACCCCATGGGTCTCAAGCAGTTCTCCTAAGCTTACCTGCCCCCCCTCCACACATTCTCTCTGTAACCCACCTGAAGGTGGGGACATGGGTTTACGTGCCCTGACCCGCTTTACACTGGGTAGGTTCTCATTCTTGGCATTTGAGTGATCCTACCCCACCACAAGAAGGCCCACCAGGCCTCCCTATCCTTGCAAGGTGCAGTTTTAGGTCATGCCCAGGACCACCGAGGCCTCCTCCTTCCCCATAGCCTCACCCTTACCTCGAAGATATTCCTGGAGTGGGAGGTCTGCTGGGCAATGTTACTCCCCAGGCAGCTGAATGCAAAGTGTTCTGCTCTTGTAACAGAGCTCTCCAAAATGGCTCTCATCAGCCACCTGGCAGCTTCCTGCTCCGGCCCTTAAAGTGATGGACACCCAAAGAGGTGATCTGTCATAATGGGCACTTTTATCCAGTGTATATAGTTAACTACTTTATACACTGAAAAATACTCATTAAAACATACAAAGGTCTGTGCCTCTTTAACTACACATCTTTTCCAGCTGCAAAAGGCCTCCATATTCAGGTCATAAAAGTATAGAAGGCAGGGGACATGAGTAGGTGCCTTCTCAAGGGCCAGGTTTTAACCTGTGTAGCAGCAGTGAAGTTTACTGCTGCTAAGACAGAATGGATACTCAATTTTTGCCTCCAAAATCAGCATTTTTTTGCCCTGTAGAGATGGGCTTCTGTGGCAAAAAAATAAGGTGCAAATTCCTTACAGCAGCAAATTCCACTTCTATTCTAGAGTACTGCAATTCCCACCATGTTCTCACTGCCAGACTGCTGCATACTGCCTCATCAGTAAGCCAGAAGGTACAGGTCTGGGGTAAGAGAGAGGGGAACATAAGAGAACCACCCCAGGTGCATTCTTCATATGATATCCTCTGATGCAAACAGATCAGGGCAGGGTGGCATCTCAGCAACTAACTGGTAAAGGGATAACAGTACCTCTCTGCATCGGTCTCCAAGGTGTGATGCCTTCTGCCTAACTTTAGACTAGCATAACTAGCCACATTGATACATCCAAAAACAGCATTATATTTTAATTTATTAAAAACTTACTATATAAGCCAAAAGCACACAAATGCTGGAATAATACTTGAGAACATACAAAATCATTGTTAATTGATTATTAGAAGAATAAATATTAAACATTTATAATACAAATTGTTCTTTATTGCTTTTAAGAGTGCCTATTATATTTCTGTAGAAATGGCCAGGCTATTTTCTGCTACATGTTACTGTGTTATGAATCAAAACAATGAAAATAATGGAACATAAGCCATTAGTAAGGATTCATTAGCATTTGTGAAAATATTTCATGTTATATTTTATACTTTTGAAAAAACATAAGGGATTTAAGAGGTGGTTTTTATATCTACGTCAAGAATATGATGACATCTCAGTCAACTTTTTAATATATTTTTAAAATATCAATTCAATTAATGAGCTATTGAACTTTTAACAACAGCAGTAAGACTGGCATCTTACAACTCTGTGACTCTACAAAGGCAAAAGGGAAGGTCAAATTTATCTTGCACTTATACAAACAGTTTCTTATACACAATATGAGACCAAAAATGGGCATGCCATGCGTAGGAAGGGATATGGAGGAAAGTTTGAAGATGACTGTAGGAAACTTGGATAAACATGGCACTGAAGGTGGCATAACAGATTGGGGGGGGATTGACACTCATTTGTTAAGAAAGAAAACTGTGTATATAGGTAGGAGGGTAACCAGGAAACCAAGCTTATATGGCCCTGAAGGCATATATAAGAAGCTTAAACTTAATAGGGTGGCAGTACTGAAGACCACTGTCAGAGAGATTTACATTAGGACTTCAAATAGTCAGAATCACAGGCAAAGAAGATTATTTTAATGACTGTACTTTGTGAGTACTGCTGGGAGCAATGTAGATGTTACTGACGCCAGTTAGGGAGGTTTTGCAGTGATCAAGACAGAGCTGGTGAGGCTATTGAAGGAAAGAACATTTTGTATCATGGATAGGGAAAAGAAAAAAAGATCACAGAAATTGGTGTTGTAAAAAAAATTGCAAGTCTCAGTATTTTTTCACGTGCCCCATATCTGTGACCTGTTTCATGAAGGACATGTACAATCCCTAAGAAATGTGTTGGAATATATAACAGTTGGAAAACAGGATATGTTTTGGAAACAAATAAACAAAACCCAGGAATTCCTACATTGTACTGTTGCTTATTAGGAGCATATTATAGGAAGGAGCTGTACATTATTTGTCAAGAAAATGCTTATGGTAAATATAACTTTACTCCAAAAAAAGTGACAGAACCTGAAAGAAGCCTTCAAAACATCAGTCTTTAACCAAGACATCACTATACTGGGATTATTATAATACGTATTGCTGATAATAATCTTCACAGTATGGAATACTAAGCAAGACCTTTCCTAGAGCTAGACACCCATCTTTTGCTATCACACAAACATTCAAATCCCAAGGATAAATTCAAAAGCAGAAGCTTTACATTCCCAACACATATGGAGAGACCTATTTATATGACATTAAGATATTAAAATAAAACCTTAATTAATTTGAGATCATGCAGCCCTTCTGTGCATGCACCAAGATTGCACGATCAGACATTTAAATGGTAAAATTTATGAGGAATTTGCACATGCTACAGCAAGCTGTGCAAGATTAAATCGTAGAGCAGATCTGTTGATTATATTAAGTCGTGAGCAAAGGGATAACTTACTTTCTGTTCTTCACGAACTTCTAGCTTGGGACTTCAGAGTCAGCAGTAGTTTGTTGCTTATCAGCTCATTCATCACAGTACTACTGGCACCAACCTGCAATGTCTGACAATGTGCAAAATAATGTATTAAAGAAACCAAGGCAGAGGAGCTACCAGGTTGCTTCTTTACTCAACTCTCTAAAACCAGAAAAAGAAAAAAAATATCTATTTCTTTTCATTCTACAAATTACCAAATTTACTCAGTTCTAAGGTAATGTGTCATTCCCCTCCTCCTGCCCTCATTCACCAAGGGATGGGAAATGGGGGATGGGGAAGGGGAAGGGAGGAAAAAAACCAGGCCTCATCTAGAGAACAAGCTTTGAGACCTCCTCCTATAGAAAGGATGAACATTACGTTTTGGACTGATACCATAAAATTCAATACAGAAGGGAGTCATAGGGTCTTAGAGGACTCTGTGGTATCTGCAAACAGATGCACAAAGATAATACCAAATTTGTAGGAAATTGGTAATGTGTTATTAATGACAGTTTCACAATTCACATAATGAGTGTGTTGTTTCCTTGAAAATAGAAGTGGCCCTAAGTTTTGTGGAAGACTTCAGCCAGACTTCATCAGATAGCGTACTGAAGATAAACTAGTTCAATGGCTTTTGAGATGCAAGGTATTTTCATCACTCATCACTAACTTGCTAAACTGATATTTCTAGATACAATGAAATAATTAATAATTAAGAATGAATTCAATGCCCCTTTCATTGCTTTCATTGTCTTGTTATTAAAACCCCCTCAAACAGAAAACCTCTGAGAAGCCCCAATGCTTTGTTTACCAATGAGGTGCTATGTGCAATTAGTACTGTACCCACATGCAGCCATTTGTGGTTGTTAACTTGGTAACTGCATAGTTGGGATATGCATAAACACAAATAATAAGTGAATATCAAATATCATAAATATTCCATTCTGTGGGCTCCAATTTGGAATATTAAGAGCAGTCAGGCAACATCAGAAAGAAACATGCATTTATCTTCTTAGAAAATGAAAAAACAGGCCAACTTCTCTGATGTAGAAGCGTGTATGAAGTGATCGTGAATGGCTTGCCAGAGGAAAAGAGAAGGATCAAGTAGTACTATCAAGAAGTTCTAGTAGCTAATGGGTGCTAGAGCTAACATGGGAAGATCAATTATAAATACTTAAGAAGCATGTATAGTAAGCTTGGACAGAAAGTCTTATAAGAAACTTCAGACTATTGGAGAGCTTAGCTCAGAGGGAGGTCTTATGGTCAAAATTTTAACAGTCCAGGCCCTAAATGCATTTAAACAAGTTAACACCCAACGTTTCCAAACCAAGATAAAATCTAGTAATTACACATACCTACTCCCCACACAGTAATAAGTATAGATAGATACTGAGATTTATAAAAACACCACTATTCTCAAAGTTCTGATACTTCAAAAAGTAACATCTTTAAAAAGTTTACATCCCCAGTTACAAAGACACTAACCAAATATTCAACAATATTTGAGTGTTTTCTCCTTGTTATCCAGTAAACTACCATGGAAAAAGAGAGTTTGCCCCTTTCAAGTGGTCACATCAACTTCATTATTTTACCTGTGCTTAGCTTGAATTATAATTGCCTTTCTCCCTAGACCTGAAGTGTGAAAGTCTGTCTCCTATTTATCAAAACTATACAAGTTGGTCCAGTCAAAGATATTACTTTACCTCACAAATTTTGGTTCTCTTACATCATGCACAAATCACAGCTACACCTTTACCACTACTAAAAATATCAAAAAGCAATGTAACTAGGGGTGGGTGAACAGGGCAGTAGCTCTACATGGAGGTTTAGAGTGGGTATAAAAATGGCAGCCGCTACAGCTGCAGGCCTAGTCACAACTGCTGACTCAGCCACTACTCTGCTCTGACTGCTGATTCTGTCCTGTTCTTTATTACCCTAAAGAATGAAAATTTTAAGTAGAGACATTTCAGAAACTTCTTCAGTGCTAGCTAAGACCATGCTACTTATGTAAGGAAGTGAACTTCAGTCACCAGTAGGCTGAATAACTCCCTCTGTTTTTTCCCAATTTAAGAATAACATTACATACATCTTCTACAGCACGGCCTGGCAGGGTTATACCTGACATTGTACCAGTTGATATTCTTTGTCCCTTTGTATGACTACTTTGTCTTTACAGTAGGAGACAGGTAAATCCAAGCTATTTAATCCACATAGTAACAACAAATGCTCTTCGCAGTAGAACTCAAGTCTTTTAAAGAGTTACTACATCCTGGATTAGCTACCCTAGTTATGGACATACAATTACGCAATCTATGAATCAAATATACATTTTGCACAAAGTTACATCTGCATATTTATGCAGATTTTGCAGACTCAATGAATGATTTTAAATTTGAAAGTGCCAGGGGTGACAGAAAGGACAGCATTAAGGTATGTGAATAAGCAAAAATTAAGTTTGTTTATAAAAGTTTATTTATTAAAAAGAAGAAGCCCAACACTTCTGACAACATAAGGTTAATAAGATTCTTACTATTCAATAAGAATCACAGTACATTATTTTCTGCTTGGGTTCATTCCACTTTTCTGGAAACACCATGGGCACACATACTCAGTAGGTTGGTTACTTTTCTAATATTTATTTTCAGTTCAAAATCCTCTCTCTCAAAGTCTCTTGAAAATTAAGTAGGGTGACCATATGGGAAAATGTCTCACATGCCTGGGCCTGTCAAGTCAGTGGCACTGCTGCAGATAGAGATAGTGGCGGGGCAGGGTGGGATGGGGTAGTGTGGTGCAGCTCTGGTATTATTATTCAGTCAACTAAGAAAGTCAACAATCTGTTAATCACCCATTATTCTTCACTTTACAGATGTGAACAATCATCTCCCCTTTTTAATGGCCATTTCATTAATCAAGCTAGCCTATTTTATGGCAATTTTCCCCATCTGCTAGGGCTTTCTATTTTACATCCCCTGCTGCTCCACCTCCCCACCCTACACCTGGGACACTGACTTGAATTTTCACCTACTGGCCAGGACCAGTCCCCAAAATTCAGAACTGCCCCAGCCAAACGAGGATGTATGGTCACCCTAGGCCACACTATTTTCACTGAATCCACATATTCAGTTTTCTAACATCATAGATCTTGAGTAGGATTGATTTATAGCAAATTGTTAACAATATGCTAATTTAACATGTGTGTAACAGAATCATGAAGGACTATCTTTCTTTACACAATTCAAAATGTAAAAATTACAATGGCTCTACTTAAAAGGCCAAGGTGTACACAGGGAGGGAAAACCTGTATAACATGGTGAAAGCAAATAAAAATCCATTAAAAAGGAAAGAAAAAAATATTTCACTTTATCAACTGCTTTACAGAACTATATCACCTTAGGAAAGATAAAAGTTAGTCACTTTGGGATGAGTCATCCATTGTAATATTGTTAGGAATAATTTGCTTTAAAAAAAGGAAATTATTATTTTGATGATAGCAACACAAAATGGATTTGGGGAAGACATGCTCTTTTGCATTCTATAAATAAATCATAGTGAGTTGCTAAAAATGTAATTCATTACATACAAAAAAGGAATACTTTATGAGTGGTGTCATTTGAAATCTACCTACTTTCAAGTAGGCAGGCTAATGACTTCTTCCTACACCTAAACAGCTGGGAGGGCAGGGGTTGGTTGGTTGGTTATTTTTTCTTCTCTCTCTCTCTCTATTTCTTTTTGGATTTTATATTATCAGTTATTTAGAAAAACAGAATAGATCTAGCTAATACAGCAGCATTAACATCCACATTTTACTTCACCCAAGACAATTATGTTTAAAAACCCACAATCAAATCCACTATTTGTATAAAATATTTTGTTCACTGATGGCCACTGCTAGAAGTCAAGATTAATCATGTAAATTATGACTGTTTAAACTTTGTATAGGTAATAAAATGCTACCATTTAACATGAAAAATAATTTCATGCAGAAGTGAAAATATATTTGTTGAAACTATTAAAATATACCAGTATCTTGAAATTTGTTTATTACTCTTCGCATAATTTCAGTAGAATTTGCTGAGATGAAGAAGCAGATAGAAAATGTATGATAATAACTTTGGGCTTACAATAAAGAGGAAGACAAAGCACAGAGACTGTTAGAGCAACCAAAATTTGAAATATTGTTTTTTTCCAGCAGCAATTAAATATGCCTAGTGTACTTCATAGCCATAAATCTTATAATATTTAAAGGGGAGGAAGGTGTAACTACAATTATCTCTACTCAAGGAATGGAAAGGCAAATATAAATACTCTGAGAAAACAGATAGAGCTGGGTCTTCCCTAATCCTCTAGGAGTTGTACTGATCTAACACAATCACATGCCTTTATAGACATCTCATATTTTCTGATTAGAATCGCTAACTGGAAAGCAGGTCCTTCTTTCAATGTATTCACAGAACTCTGAACATTAGGACCTTAGATTTAAAAAGCAGGGTCCTTCTATACATCTAAGCATTGAAACATCTGGGATTGTTGTATTTATCTTCCATTTCACATGACTGCAGGCAGCTTAAAGTGGGGGTTGGACCATTAAAATAATTGTCTGCTTTCAACCAGATACGACATGTACGCAGATAGACTTGAGGATCTGGACTTACCTGGTTTGCTTAAGGTTACACAGAAGCCTTAGATGATGATGGAGAGGAGGTTGAATACATGTCAAAAACTGGCACCCTCACCACTCTCTTCGGGAATCCCTCAGTTGAGGATGATTGTCTTCAATGATTGTCTTATATGTGCATCTGAAGATGGCTTCTGAGGCTGGCCCAGGATCAACAGGCTCTACTGCAGCTTGGATGTGTTTCCATGTTGGGTAGGTGAGACTTGAAAATGTTAATTTGTCTGTGACACACTGTTTCTGCTGCTTCTGCTTTCCAGTTTCATCGTTCATAGTTGGTAGGGTTGAAAGGGACCTGAGCATGTTTCCATCTCCTGTTGTTGTCATGAGGTTTCCAAGTACCATGTGGGGCAGTCCTGGGCAATAGTCTCCCACAAGCTGACACTGATGTTGCATTTTTTTTAAGTTGGCCTTGAGGACATCCCTGAAGTGCTTTCTCTGCCCTCCTCTTGAGTGTAAGCCTTGGCTGATCTGGGAGAATAAAACTTGCTTCAGGAGTTTGGAATCATACATCTGGATGATTCGGCCAGCCCAACAAAGTTGATGCTGGATGATTATTGTCACAATACTTACCACTACCCAGTATGCAAAAGGTGAGAGCATAGGGAGCTCTTTAACAATTCCCTCCCTGCTTTTGTGTTGGAAACTAATATTTAACTGTAATAAAAACAAAATTCTCTAAAATCTTCTGGCACAAAACAGCAGCATAGATATTCAGTTCTCTGACAGCTTTTAAATCTGCTCTCTTAGCATGTTAAAAAGCTTATAAAACACTGACAGTCTGAGGGAGGGGTTGAGAAAAGGAAAGATAGTTTATAAAAGTTCATCTCTCAGGGCACCCTGTAATACTTCACCTAATTTATTTCCCCACAGAAGAAACTCAATAAATTATTGTAAATTTCTTTTTTTACAAGCTTAAACACACATTTAGCGCGTTTCAAGTGAACGTGAGTGTCACAACTGGACATGGTTAGAACTTTTTTCAAAGAAACAAAGTTTCATTAGAAAGTGCCAATTCATTAAACCTGAAAGGCTTCCTCTGAAAGCTCTCAAATATGATGTACTTTCCACAAGTCCAAAACAAGGTTTCTATGCAGCCTTGCTTGGGTTCCTGCAAATTAGTTGAACAACAGAAATTCAAGCTTTCCAGGACATTCAACTTGGAGATTGTTCTACTAGTCAGACTGACACTGGGTTGAGGACTTGGTGTTTCCAGGGTCTCTGACTCAAAGGCAGTCATCAATACCAAGATTTCCAGGCAGTGGAGCATGAAAGCCTGGACTTTAACAGGAGCAAGGAAGCCTGGTATACCAGGCAGCTGCTCAACAAAAGTGGCAAGAATGTTGATTTCACTCAGCAGCACCAGTGTTCAGGCAGCTATTTCATTTTGGGAATAATGTGCATCACTGTTTCTGAAAAGAATTTGCTCAGAATTTCCCAATCATGGGAAATTTTGGAAATGTTTGGCTGGGTTCCAAATGGAGATAGAAGGCAAGTTTCAAAATTAACAGACAATTTTCCCAGAACCAGAAATCCTGCTTTTCAACCAGCTTTAGTCACAATAACTAGCTTATGACTTTTCAACTAAGTGGAATCAAACTACAAAGACTCCCATTTGGACCAATACAAGAGAAAAAATATTAGATCCAAGTGTCAATGTACAGTATTTGCATAAGACATGTATTAGCAATTGATGCCAGTTGCCAACAATTGCTGTATGAGGAAAGATTTGATGGATTATATCACAGATGTTAACAATTTTCTTGTGCTAAATGTAGCAAAGTGATTGAAACATCGTGTGCATTATTATCACATGTCCACCTAATTGGCAAAATCTTGTTTTTTCTCATTTTAACAATTTATAATTGCCTTTACATGATGCCTTATTATAGTAATAACATAATCATTTAAGTGTGCCTTTAGAGACACACTATGAAGATAAAATATTTTTATATATCTTAAATCTGAGAATAATCGACCAGAGTTAGCGCTTTCACTACATTGCCACTTTCGGTAATAGACGTCACCCAGTTTGATTCATAGAATTAAATTAAGATCTGCTCTGGTTTAAGATCAGTTTGACTTGGTAGTTTCCCTCAGGTGACTCCTTGAACACTAAAATGACTGATTTTTTTTGAAGGGTCAGAATAGTAAGTTTGCTGAAAAATGTAATGCAGTCATTTTGATACTATATGGATTTAGGTGAAATTCTGCAGGTGGTTCATGGTTAGTGCACTCATTTAAAAAGAGATCCAATTTCTATTTCCCCTTTTGGCTGAGTGTATTTGAACTTACTCCCATGCCCTAACCACCTCATATTCTGGGGCAGGAGCCAGTGCTTTCTCTCAGCATTAGGACATTGGCACCATTGTTCCCCTGCTTTACCTGTGGCAGGTTAGGGTGGTGTCTTGTGATTGTGTCAAGGGTTGCCATTTTAGTTTTACTATTATGTTAAGATAATGAATTTGTATGGGATGGCTTGGATAGGGATGAACCTGCCACAGGCAGGGAGTTGGAGTAGATGACCTCTGGCGGTCCCTTTTCTACAATTATGTTTTTGTATTTCTAGTTGATGTTTACACACTTCATAAAAAATAAGCAAACATTCAAAGAGCGAATCTGAAATTAAGGTGAATTAAAACTAACCACAAGACTAGAGAGACATTTGTACTCTTTTGTGCTCTGTTTCAATGACTACGCAAGTATTTTATACCAACTAGAACAGCTACAACAGAGTAAATTTTGCCTAGGTTACAGGACACTGTTCTGAAAGGTAAGAGACCTTGGCTCAAGTTCATGACCTAAACCAGACACATAGTAGACTTTGATTTGAGTCTTCCCCTTGTAGATGGGTGCTCTGGTCACCAGACTAGAAGTATTACAAAGTCAAAGTCTTTCAAGCTGTCATCTCCAGAGTCCGTGCTTGGTCCAGTGCTTTTTAATATCTTTATCAATAATTTGGATGTGGGGGTGAAGAACTCACTGGCCAAGTTTGTGGACGACACCAAGTTATGGGGTAACATGATCATGCCTGAAGATAGGCTGCAGATTAAGGCGGACCTGGACAGGCTGAAGAGTTGGGCAGATCAGAAGCAGATGAAGTTCAACACTGAGAAGTGTAAAGTGCCCCAACTGGGGGCAAACAATCCCTAACATACCTACAGCCCAGGAGGCACCAATTTAACTAGCACCTTGACTGAAATGGATGTAGGGGTAATAATCAACCATCACATGAACATGTTTCATCAGTGCAACCCTGTAGTCGGCAGGCAAACAATACTCTGGCATGCATCAACCGCTGCATCTCATGTAAAACCAAGGAAGTGATTCTTCCACTGTACTCTGCACTCGTGAGACCGCAGCAGGAGTACTGTGTCCAGTTCTGGAAGCTGCACTTTAACAAGGACATGGAAAAATTTAAGAGAGTCCAGATAATAGCCACTCGTGTGATCAGAGACTTGCAAGGCAGACCATACCAGGAGAAATTAGGGACTTGGGCCTCTTCAGCCTAAAAAAAGAAGGCTGAGAGTGGACTTGGTAGCAGCTTACTACTACATCAGGGGAATACATCAAGGGCTCAGCAAACAGCTGTACACCTGGGCACCCTTGGGAAATAGCAGGAGTAATGGATACAAATTCCTGGAAAACTGCTTCAGGCTCAACTGTTGGAAAAACTTCCTCATAGTCAGGGTGTCTAGACTGTGGAATAAACTCCCTCAAGAGGTGGTACAATTTCCTACCCTGGAAATCGTCAAAAGGAAACATGACAGTCACCTCGCTGGGGTGACCCCAGTTGTCTTCCCTGCCTAGTGCAGAGGGACTGGACCCAATGATCTTGTGAGGTCCTTCCAGCCCCTATGGATCTATGAATATATGAATTGTACAGGCCAGTTAACAATTCGTACAGCCAGGAAAGGGACCTAAAGCTCCAGATATCCATCACCATGAGGCCCTCTCCTCTAGGTTTCCTTTATTACCAGACAAACAATTACAGAAAATAAATTGACTAAAAATATATATATTTCTCATTATGTTTTTCCCACATTAGCTGGCTAGAAAGCAAAAAACCCATTTTTTTATTCCACCAAGCTACCTCTTCCTTTTATAGTTTTCTTCAAGCAACCATGTGATCAGCAGAGGCCTGTTAAGAGGCTGCAAAACATTCACTTTCTCATAAGTCCCTATTAACTAATGTAAATATTTGTAAAAATAAATCCTTTAAAAAACAATTAGGGGTTTAAATCAAGTCAGAACCTTAATCCTGTGGTGATGTTAGTTTTGAGTAATGCACATGGTCACATTTTAAGGTACAAGAAGATATGATCTATATTTTGAGTATACAAATTTGGTGTGTTTAAGTGTTTTGTAACTTTGTTTTTGCTATTGAGGTCTCATATGTACTATGCTAAAGGTGAAAATAGAAAAGGATACACAAGGCCTGCTTTATATAAGTACCATACATTTCTGTTTTTTCTGTCCTGTTCTACAAAATAAAAATAGGTATTTGTAAAAATCAAAGAAGTTTCCCAGTAAAGGCCATTAGATAGAAGATTTCTGCCATGCACAGATTCTGCTTATCAACTTTCATCAAGCACAGGCCTAGAAAAATGTGACACTTCAATTGTAAGATGTTTCCCGTATGAAATGAGGAGCCTCTAAAGTCTCCAAATTAATTTTTTGAAAAATAGAATTCTTTAAAATTTTTCTTTAAAAGTTTTAATAAGCTTAAGAGCTGACTTAGTGTCTCTTACTTCTTCCATTTTCTCTTCAATATCAAGCTACTACTAAACCCCCCACCCCAAAAACACTCCCTCATCTGTATCTGTTGTCTCTTGCCTTAGATGGTCAGGTCTTTGGAGAAGAGACCATCTTTTATTTAGTGTTCACATAGCTCCAAACACAATGGTTTATGACCAGGATAGCCGAGTACTAAAGTAGTCCATATAAAATAACAAAAGGAAGAATGATGCAAGAATATTAAAAGATGTGAGATGCCAAGGTTCCTGTCAGCACCCCCAAAATGTACTCCTAAGTAGGTAACCTAACCTGACCTTTGACCCCAAATAAATACTTTAAGTCAAGTGTTGACCACTTTTCAAAATTAACCTGTCAGTTTTTGATGGAAGTATTTTCGCCATCAACATTCGACATCATTTGCAAAACATAAATGAAAACTGCTATGCCCCACCCTCAGGACTTAACATCTGAAAATATGAGGCAGGAAATAAAACCTGCTTTAAAATTATTCTAATTTTTCCCAACTCCCCCTATGCTTCATGAAAGCATTCTGATCAGTAGCTGCACAAAACTTTAAAAGTGAGAATGACATTCTTGATTCCTGAAGTTAGAAGCTGAAGTTACTCAAAATTCTTTTTGTTCACCTAACACATCTCCTGCAGGTTTTAAAAGCCCAGAAGATAGTCACTACTAATCCTTCTCACTTTGTGTCAATAGTCTAGCTCATTTTTTAAGGTTTGTTATTACTGAAGTCAGAAAAAAGTTTAAAAAAAAATCAAAATCTATTTTGAAGGAACTGAAGTGTTTAGCCCTTGTTATCCTATGGTACTATCTTACAAGCACCTAAAGTTTTTAGGAGCTCATTACTGTAGCATCTATTAATTCAATCCTTTTAATGTATTTTCAGAACGCACCAATGTATTCAGTGGCTGTTTCATGCAGTAATAATGGGCTGAGTCTACCCTAACTTGAGGCAGCATTTGATAGAACTTGCTGTAGACGACACTCAGTAATATGGTCAGTCTTTTCTGATTTAGAACCTACATTGGTCATATTGAAACTTCTTTAGGGGATACATTTAACATAGATGAATAACTCCTCAAATGCATCATTCCTGGCATCAGAAAAAGCATGTTATTGCCTAGGAAAGCTTGTGTCTTTATAAACCAGGTAGTCTCAAAAGATGCCACCCTGCCTTATGCTCTGCTGTTGAAACTAGTGTTCTGATCATGAATCGTTTAATGTTCAGTACCGTTCTTCCACTCTTTTTACATACAGCTGCCACCTCTATGACACCTTGCTCTGCACTGAAGAGGATTACTGTATCTACCTGCTTCAATGTATTTCAAAATAATGCCTTATCTTTGGCTATTAAAGTTCTTAATATGACTGCTTCTGCAGGCTTCAACAAAAAAAAATCCTTTAGATGTTCCAAAAATTTATACATATTCTCTATCTAGCTTTACAATTTTTCCTAGTTCTTGTGTTGAGTGTGGAGTAACTGAAAAGGGGCAGAACTACATTACATACAAGTCAGTAGTTTCAGTTCAAGAAGTGCCCATTAAAAAAGTTATATTGCTTTCTTTTGCCTGTTTCACAAATTCTGTTCCAAATACTTCAAAAAGTTTTTGCTTGCCAAATCCACATAAGACTTCATGCTGTTTAAAAATACAATAAATTTCAAGACATGATCCAATTCAAAGTTTATTCAAAATTCATGCAAGTCAGTCCTTGAAGCCTTGTGTGCTTTGAGTTTGTAATGAGTCATGAGTTGTGACGTGTGCACTGTTCTAATTGTAATGTGGCTTTTAGAACTTCACTTTTGAAATTGTTCTTCTGGTGAGCATACCTAGAGATCAACAGTAGGTGGGAGTTTCTGCCTTCACACACTTCACCATTAATGGTTGATTTTATTTTTGAAGAGTACAAGTGCCAAATTGGTGAACAGCTTGCCATCTCCCTTACCTGTCAGCAGAGCTGGGCTTAAATATGTAAAACTCACAAGGTTTTAGGCTATTCAAAATTTGGATGAAGATTATTTTTTTTAACACCTCTCCATTTCTCACTAAGATTTTCTCTGACCTACTCTATAAGAGACTTTACTGAGAATGTTTGTAAATCCTGGTCACTGGGGCTCTGAAAAGCATAATTTATGCAGAACATGGTCATTTTGTTTTCCATGAGAGCAATTAAGTTAAAGAATGTAACAAAGCTAATGCCGCAAATCAAAAAAAAGAAGACCGAAAGAAAGCCAGCACAGTTCAATGGCAGAGTTGCAGAGCCAATAAGCAGAAAAAAGGCTTCTTTCAAAAAGTGGAGGTTAAATCCTAATGAGAAAAATAAAGAGCATAAATACTGGTAAATCAAATGTAAAACTATACTAAGACAAACTAAGAGAAAATTTGAAGAGACACCTGCTAGGAACACAAAAAGTAACAATAAACATTGCTTTAAGTACATTAGATGATGAAGACCTGGCAGGGAGTCAGCTGGGCATTTGGCTGACCAAGGTGTAAAAGGGGTGCTAAAGGATGACAGGGCCAGTGCTAAAACTACATGCATTCTCTGCGTCTGTCTTAGGGAAATACCATCACCAAATCCACTTCTGTCTAAGGACAAGTCAGTGGAGCTGACCCAAATTGAGGTTTCAGTAGTTAAGATCATAGAAGAAACTGATAAACTAAAGAGTAGCACATCACCAGGACCCGATGGTATTCATCCTAGGGTTCTGAAGGAGCTCAGATCAGAAATTGTGGAGCTCTTAACTGTGGTATGCAACCTATCACTAAAAACAGCCTCGGTACAAGAGGACTGGAGGGTTGGCAATAGGTCTCCCATATTTTAAAAAGGCTCTGGAGGGGACACAGAAAGCTACAGACCAGTGAGCCTAACTCCTGCTCCTGGAAAACTAGTAGCAACAATAATAAAAAAACAATATTGTTCAGCACATGACTGAACATGACTTGCTGGGGATGAATCAACATGGCTTTGTTAAAGGGAAATGGGGCCTCACCAACCTAGAAGAATTCTTGAGGATGTCAGTAAGCAGGAAGTTTGGGGTAATCAAGTTAATGCAGTGTATCAGAACTTACAAATAGCTTTTGCCAGCATCCCCAGTCAGGCTCTTAACTAAATAAGGTAGCCATGGGATTACAGGGAACGTCCACTCATGGATTAGAAACTGGATCAAAGATAGAAAGCAAAGAGAGATTATAAGTACAGGTTTCCCTCACTTTATGCTGTACCCGTGTTCCAGGAAAACAGCACATAACCTGAATTTGCATAAAGGGAACCCACTTTACAATGTAACAAATAGGGATACGTTCCAAGACCTGACTGTACTGACCCCCAGACCTATTTCTACCACTTTTACAAGACAATTTTGGTACTCACCAACAGCAGACACTGCACACAAGCACAGGGTGGTCGTGAATGCTTAGTTGGTGGGGGGATGACAACTACAGAAACATGTTTCACACACAATGAGTGAGGAGCACAGATCCACACAGGAGACAATATTTTGGTGCATATCACTCACACAATGCACCTCACAAAGCAGCTGACTGTGGGCTTCCACCACACCAATCTCATAAGAATGAATTTACCTCACGTATAATGAACTTTTGGTATAAAAAGGGTCATTGCATAAGAGCAAATTCGCATATACAGAACCTACATTAAGCGAAGAAAACCTGTAGTCAGTTTTCAGGATGGAAGGAAGTAGACAGCAGGGTCCCCCAGGGATCTGTGTTAGGACCAGTACTGTTCAATATATTCATAAATGATCTCAAAAAGGGGATAAGTAGTAAGGTGGCCAAATTCACGGGTGACAAAATTATTCAAAGTGGTAAAGACCAAAGCAGACTGGGAAAAACTACAGAAGGATGTGGCATGATTGACCAAATGGGCAAGTAAATACCAGATGAAATTCAATGTAGATGACTGATTACAGATGTTAAAAAAAAAGTATTTTAAACTTTGTACAGCCCACACTGAGCCCAGCACATGCCCAAAAGAGGCACTGCATTAGCTAAACTCAGCTCACCCAATGTCTGTATAGACTGGGTGCTTTAGTGCGGTTTTTTGGTCCTCTTATCTAACAGCTGATTGAATCAGCTTCAGATAAAAGCACCAAAAAGCCTCACTGAAACACGCCATATATACAGTGTTACCTCTCAGCCCCATGTTTTTGGGGAACCCTGGCACAGAATGCAACCTGCCTGACTCACAAAAAAAGTCTCCCTCTCCCCACCTCTGCCTGAATGAGAACTGATCATAGGAAGGGCTCACAGAAGACAAAGAAGATGCCATGGGAGATGCACCTAAAGCCCTCCAGACAAGGGTAATAAGAGTGAAGCAACTCCCTTGGTCTCATTTGCATCAGAGATGGAAGCAGATGACAACCTATTTAAATGGGAGATGGGACAGGCATGCACCTTCGTTAGCGTTCAGGATGAAGAACAGAGATTCCAAAGCAAGAATTCTGCACTGCACTGCACTGAATTCTGGGATCAGAAAAGCAGGGAAGCACTGCATAATGGGGAATCCTTGCTTCAAATGCTAATCAACCCACATCTACACACACCCTGCTCAGCATTTATCAGACCAATTCTAGTAATGAATCCTCTATTGGTATCCAAAACACTGAATCTTCCTGTCTGTATTGCGAGCTCCCTCATAGTAATGCCACCTATAGCCAGCAGTGATCAATACCTATTATCCAGTATATGAACTATTGTTTACCCCTAAACAAACCTAGTGTTCTCCCTTGAGCCATTGTTAGTTTTCTACAAAAACCCCTACCCGAGCTCAAGTTTCTGTCCTAGTGCTTGGATCAAAAGCTGCATCAGTTCAACTCCTTTTCTGTCTGGAATCTGTCCATTGATCATGCTGAGGACAACACCCGGGAACCTCAACTGGTTCAGAGTGGCTAGGCTCCACCTCTCCCTCTCCCTCTCCCTCCAGGAACCTGACTTTTATTCTCTTACTCCAGGCACAGCTTTCTAAACCTGACTTTTACTAATCAAACTCAAGCTAGACTTCTCCAAAAACCTAATCAAAACTATGTAATACTGTAACTGTGTATTTGTCTCTCTCTTGTATGGCTATTATTACTGGTATCATCATAAGTTCTTATATGTGGCAATAAATAACTTTTATGGTAAACCTGGTTGCTATACTTTCTCTCTGAACCTCACCTACTCCTTCTTCCCCTTGACCTCCCCATTTGCTCTGCAGCAACACTTCTTTTACCTAAGCCAAAGATCTCTGCTGTAATGTCCAAAACCACAGTGGGGTCTGCTCATCAAGGGGGTTACTACTAGGACCATTGTGACAAGAGATTGTGAAGTGCTGAGTTGAGGCACATGAGGGTATCAGCTGAAAGTGCTGCTCAGACCCGGGCTGCTCAGACGTACTCTGTTAGCATGTGTATGTGTGTCTAACTGAATTTATTATTGTCCTAATGAACTGAGTTCAAGGCACATGAGGATGTCAGCCTATCAATGCTGAAGAGTCCGGCCTGAATCAGATGTGGTCTGTTAACTTGTATGCTTGTGTCTGACTGCATTTTATTGTTGCCCTGATGAACTGAGTTCAAGGCACACGAGAGTGTTAGCCTGTCAATGCTAAATAACCCAGCCTGGCTCAGGCGTATCCTGTTGATCTGTGTATCTGCATGTGTTTGACTGATTTGGTGGCTGGAGGAACCCAGCTCCATTGAAGCTGAGTCCTGCAAGACTGGGGGTGAGGACTTGCAGAAAGGACAGCTCCACATAGAAACACAAGTAACACAAGTAGCACATTGATAGAATCACAGAGACCCCCAGAAACGTACCCCTAATAAATAAGTACTCCCCAAAGTGATAGGCAAATCTGGTAACAGACACTGCTTCTTCCAGTAAAACACTTTATTTCTTTTTTTTAACATCTGTAAGTAGCCAATAAGTATAATGCAATGCACCTGGACAAAAATAACCCAAACTCTACTTGCACTATAATGGGCTCTGCATTAACTATTACCACACAGAAAAGAGATCTGGAAGCCATTGTGGACAGCTCACTACAAACATCAGTACAGTGCTTAGATGCCATCAGAAATGCAAACAATGTTAGGGATTATTAAGAAGGAAATTGTAAACAAAAGAGAAAGTAACACCCTGTCCCTTTATAAATCCCCTGACGAATTGTCTGTCAAGAATGATGGGGGTGGGTTGGAAAGGACAGAGCACTGCCACCCACCTCCCTGTGCCACCACTGCCACCTGCTCCTCCCAGGGGCAGGGGGTGGGAAAGAGGGGGAGAAGCTAGCGCATGATAGCCACCACCTACCACCCCACATGGCCAGACATGGGCTGGTGGGAGGGGTCAGAGTTTTCACACAGCAGCCACCACCACAGTCACATGCAAGTCCCCTGCTCTGCATCCTGCCACTGCTATTCCCCCTGGCCACCACCTGCCTGCAGCCCACCTCCAGCAACCTGCCCCGAGTTCGCAGATGTGCATCAGAGGCAATGCCCCACAGCAACTGCCAGTCCCATGCTGGGTATAGCAAACAATTGTCCAGGCCCAAGAGCACAGGGACAGCTGTGCAGGGGCCCAGAGACCTGGTGCAGGACCCACAATGGTGTCCTCCTTATCTGCAACCATGCTCAGGCCTGTGCCCATCATCCAGGGTTCCAACTGGTCCATGAAGGAGACAGGTGACATCATGGCACCATAGGACAAGGCAGAGGTGGAGTACAAGTTCAAGCAGGGTGAGAGCTCCAGTGCCTGCATCTATGAGAGGCTGTTATCCTGGATGCAGGAGCGTGGGATGACTAATTGACACGGCACTGCCACATGAAGTTTGAAGCCTCATGGGCACAGTGAGTTTCTATCACCAACCAGAATTGCTGCTCAGGGAGTGCCTGGAAGTCTATGCTCTTTATGCAGCAACTGACGGGCACACTTGCTCCCCAGGACCCTGGCCAAAGCTGTGTGTATATGGCAGCATAGGTGGCCTGCCTAAGCTCCCACACTGTTGTAGCTTAGGTGCACCTGCACACCCAGCATGGGACCTGGGACACCATGGCCTTCAGCAGCAGCAGAGCGTAATGGGTTAGGCACCCTTCAGTCCTCATGCACTGCCCAGGACATGGTCACAGTACAACAGTAGTGTGGGGGGTGCGGTTGGCCCTTGGGTGCATCCCTGGATAAGATTCCTGAGGAGAGGGTGGGAGGTGCAGTCAACTCCTCATCCCAGTCATCTGAGCCCAGGTACCGTCAGCTAGGTAGCAGCACAGCAGAGCAGCCGACCTACAGGAGAGAAGGGGAAGCAGGGTCAAGAGCTGCAGCAGCAGGTGCTGCCAGAAGACTGGCCTGTCCCACCACAGTGGTCAAATGACAGCCTGAAGCACCACACGGTGAAAGCTCCTCCAGCTGTAATAGGCATGGTTTCAGTAGGGCAGGCAATGGGGATGCAAGCCCCCTCAAGGACCCTGATGCACTAAGTGAACCCCAGGGTATGGTACCCTGCCACCACCATGGGGAGTCAGGCACCCAGAGCATAGCAACCCCCAAGGGTTCCACACGCCTCCCCATTAGTGGCCTCACCCACACCAAACAGGTGGCCATTGTACTGCAGGCTAGTAGGGATGGCCAACTTCAACAGGGTGAGAACCAGTTGGGTGGCTGCAGGGAGGGACAGCCACGTGCTGGTGTTGCTGCTCCTGGAGGTCCTGGAAGATGGTCTGAGACATGTGGCAGGCCTCCAGCCGCTGCTCATCATCCCAGGTATGATGGATGATGTGCCACCACCAGTCCTGGCTAGACTAGTAGACCCAGAAACAGTGGGTCTGGAGACCCAGGAAAGTGCTGGCAACCCCTACAGTAGGATCCTGGAGCCCATTGTCAGTGTCCCTGCCCAGGCCCAGCCAGGTGGAGGCAGCAGGTGAATGGCCATGGCCCTGGGACAGTGCATGGGAGGGGGTGCTGCACTTGGGAGGAGACAGGAGGGGCAAGACTGCTGTACATCAGGCAGCATTCAGTGTAACTCGCTAGTGTAGCAGCCAGCAGGAAGATAGGGCACTGGTCATCAATGCTAGGCCCAGGGACTGGAGCAACTATAGCATGGGGAACAGTGCTGGTGCAGAGACAGCGTGCATAAGGGGTGCTGCTCCTGGCCAGAGAACAGCTAGCAGGGCTGCCTTTTGAAGAGGACTGTTGACTTCCACAGCAGCTGCACACAGTGCTTAGAGAGCCCCCTGGTGGTGACAGGGGCCCATTGCAGCAGAAACAGATTAGGAGCAGATTTGCTCCTGCTTCCCTGTGCTTGTAGATGCCGGTCCGGCCCCATTTACTTCGAGTAAACTGGTGCTGCATCAAATGCATATGTAGGCATGCCTATTGGACTAGTGTAGTATATAGTATACTAACTACTGGACTTCTGAAGTGCTGTAATGACAAGCTTTCCCAAAAATGATTAAGTTGGCTTTAAATATGGAATCAGAGTGCTTAAGTTTTAAATTACTTAAACTTAAAAAAAAAAAAATACTAGGAATAGCTTTCAAGTCTTTGAACTTTCTAGGATTTAAAAAATCTCCTCCCACATACTTTATGGCAATGTTTAAAGTCAGTAATGTTTATTTTCCACATTTCTTCAAATTAATTCAGCACTATATAAAATGCAGTTACAATTTGAATCTCATTTGTAGAATGAAATAAACATTGGATGTTTTCTATTGCTGAGGAAGAATCATATACAAAAAATAATGGTGTGATTTTCATGATAACTGGTTAGAGAGTACAGTCATGTCTGAATGTAAGATTTTTAAACAACCTTTCAATTAACGAATACAACAGAACACTGTGCAAGCATTTCCTAATTGTTTTTGTACACGATATTTTCATACCTTGTAATGAGTGTGGTATCACAAATAGACATCTTTATTTCATACTGTTCAATGAAATGTTTTATTCAGTGCTTTTATATATAAAGTAAATCCTTAAGTTTTAAGCAATGACAAGAGTTATTGAGCTTCTTTTATGCTGAGACAGAAAATCAATATTGCATAATGAGATAACAACAGTGTTGATAATGTAACAAATCCTTTAATACAAACAAAAGAGTGGAACTGTGTGGCTTGAAGATAAGAAATTCAATGCATTTCTGTCCAATAGAATTAAAAGGTGGGGAAGACTGTTGTGAGGAAATTATGTAGTTTAATTCTCTTGCAGTCAGGCTACAAACACATTAAAATAGTTTCTCCTGGGATAAATATATCTCAGGTCAAACAGCATTCATGTCTATCATCCCAAAAGGAATACAGGAGGAGTACTAATGTTTTGTCCCAGGATATCATGAAGCAAGTGTGAAGTGACATCCTAGTGATTCCCAAGCTTCCTTGCATTGTATTCTGACAGTATGTTGATGTAGCCCATCCTGAGAGGAGCTGTACCGTGGGATGCATCACCCTCAGGAATGGGGTGGAAAGAAACCTCCTGTAGGTCTTCTTACACAGAAGACAACTACAAAAGTTACTGCATTAAGTCCCAGAAATCTCCCACTGGAAAAGAAAAATGTGGCTTGGAGAAGGCTTTGTTTTCAACCTTGATAGAGATTTAAATCGATGATCTCCCGAGGTCCCTTCCAGCCCTAATGTCTATGAAAATCTATTAAATGGAATCATGTATATTTAGATCAAATCAGAGAGAACAAGGATTCCAGTCCTATGCCAAAGAAAAAAATTAGTAGGCTTATGTGGCTTTGGAAGAAGTCAAATGACCTCCTTAGGCTATGTGCATGGCCCAGCCACACTCATAAAAACACAGGACAACATAACAAGGCCATTTGCCAAGACAACTACCGGGACTGAGCCAGCAGCAATTATTTTTTCAAAATATATGCTGCAGCTATGGTAAATCACTAGTTTAATGGTGCATACTATTTGTGATAAGTTTCCAAAGACGCATTAAAAATGCTATGATATCACATAATCAAGTATCAAAAATATCTCTGTGAACTGACTGAACTACATCATGTAAAGTTTTTAGAAACAGTAGCAATTTATGTTGTCCAACCTATAGAAAAACAACCTCACATCGTTGCATCCATGTAGAAATGAGTGATTTTCTTTGTTTGCATTGCTTTGCCCCCTCATAGATAGTCAAAATAAAGTATGCTGCTTATAATTAATATTGATCTGTGAATGAAAGTTGCAATTGCTGCCTGTATATACAGCATGTCACAAAAGGAAGATTGTAGTTTTGAAATTAGTGGGTCAGCATATCCCTACAGAGATTCAAGAGGATAGGAAAATTCCTTTCAGGAGGTAGATAGGAGTGTAGAGGCGTGGGGGGAGTTAACCTTGGAGTTACCAAGATAAGTTGCCCCATTCTTACTAACTGCTGAAGTAGACCAATAAAATCATGTAATCCACTGTATCAAGCTAAATTGCTGTGCTACAGCCACAGCATCACTTGGAACACTATTCTTATAACAGAATGAATTTAACCTCTCAGTTTATTCAAGTGAGGCTGCGGAAGGAATTTAAAAAAAAAAAAAATCAGGCAGTGCTGAAAATTGGATCTTGACTAAAAAAAAAAAAAAACCTCATTATTTTAGGTGTAGTATTACATTGTCTGTGAACATGAATAGCTAGTGGGTGCAGACACAAAGTTAACTAATATTCATGTTCTTTTATTGCTGGATATCATGATCAAGTGTCACTTAATGCCAGACTAAGTCTGATTCTGTACCAAGGAAAGAGGGCCACCAACTTAATTGCTGACTACAGGGTGTTGAAGTAAGCAGTTAGAAGTATTATTGGAGCCCCACTGTGTTACTGGAACTCCTGTAAAAATCTCATGCCAACTTTTTATTATTGGAGCCCCCAGGTCCTGTTGCAGCAAAGCTCCGTGCACTGTGTGGAGCTACAACTGTCAGGAAGCTGGGATGGGGGGGTGCAGAAATGGAGCCTTCCTGCCACACAGGCCTGGCTTGCCCCACCAGGCTTACTGGATCAGATCTGGGAGGGAAAGACTGGCCTGTGTGGCCGGGGGGGAGGGGGGGGGTGCTCCATGCCTCATTCCCCTGCCTCTCCCCCCCCCCCCCAACACACACACACACACACTTCCTGACAGCTGCAGCTCCATCCAGTGCATGGAGTTTCTCTGCAACCGGACCTGCAGGCTCCAACAACAAAGAGTTTTACAGGAGCTCCAATAACACAGTGGAGCTGGCACAGCAGGGGATCCCTCCCCCCATTTTCTGGTACAGTGAAAAGCCAGGCAGTTCTGAGCTGCAGAGGTCATGCAAGCCTGGCCCATCCTGCTCCCCTGACCCAAAACAGCAAGCTAGGGGGCCTGCTGCCCACTCCCCCACTCGGCCATGCAGAGAGGAGACAGAGCTTTTTATCTCCTCTCTCTGACAGCCCAGGGCAGGGTATGCCGGTGCTTTCCTGGAGCTGAGCACCAGTTGAGGCAAGCATACCACCCAGGGAGGGCTCAATGGGATGGTAGGTGACTGCAACCTAATTTGCCTTGCAATGGGATCTGGTGCAAAGTTTTGATAACATGCTAAAGCCTAAAGCACTTCACTCTGATACTGCATCCATCCAGGTCCATCTTAGTCCTGGATCTTCTATTTTTAAACAAGCCTATGTGTAGTGAACATGTGTTTGGTTACAGGAGTAGAGTGTTTTGAAAGCTTAAATCACACATCTGTACCCAGCCAAAGTAAACAGAGACTTATCATTTACTCTCTCCTACAATACAAGAACTAAGCATCTTGAAATGAAACTGGTAGATAGTAAGTTTAAAACTAACAAAAGGATTTTTTTCCCATATCACCTGTAATTAAAAAGAGTGTGGAATTCATTGCCACCAGATACTGCAGAAACTAACTGCATCCTTGCATGCCTGAGCAATATTTTTAGCCTCCTCCCAAATTGTTGGCCCAAGCTCCTGCTTCTTGTAAAACTTCCTTTTTGTGTTTAAGCTCACCAAAGAGTTCTCTGCCAAGGCATATAAGGCAAGTGAATTTTAGAAATTATACAAGCAAAGTTTAGTAAGTACAATACTTCTAGAAAAAAAGGACATTACAATGGCCATCATAACAGCCTTTGTGATCATTCTGGAGAGGAGAATTCAAGTCTTCACTACTTCCTGTGTTACTTTGGACAATTTGATTAACCTCTTTGCTCCACTGGCCCAGTTCCCTTCCTGTGAAATGGTGATAATAGTCTTGTCCATTTAAAATGGTACTCTGTAAGGGAAGCAACTCTCCCTCACAATGCATTTGTATGGTGTATAACACAATGGGGCTCTAATTAGTGCTGGCCAGATATTTTCTGATGAATCACAAAAGTGTCAGATTATAAAAACATGAAGCACTTCCCTTACAATCCTGCTTGGTTTCCTGGCAGACTGTTGGAATCCTGGAAGCAGGCCTGCCATAACCAAGGAAAATTTCCAGTCTTCGTTAGCTCTCAGCTACATGAATTATCCCAGGTGTGTTTGGGGTTTTTATCATTATTGTTTGAGGGGTTTTGACTTTTGTTTCTTTAATATTTGTGGGGAAATTGCAAAATATCAACCTGGAAGGCCCATGTTTTAGCCAAATCTAACAAGCTGTGTTGGTGTCTTTAGGTAACTTCATATCAGAAATAAATCCAAATTTAAATTAATTGAATTAGTTTTTTAAAAAAGAAGAACATTTTAATTTATTTTTAGATATTTCAAATAAAGTAGTGATAAAATTTTCATTGATAGCTTTCCAGCTACAGTAGCAAGGAATGTATTTTCCTTGACTGAGCTGACAAATTAGGGAAATTTTTGCAGTACAGTTCTGTAAAACCAACATACAAGACGTTCAGATTTGTGCGTAAACGATTTTTGCACTAACATTAAATGGTTCAGCATCTATGTTTTGCAAGCTTAAGTGTAATTAGCACACACAAATTTAAGTTTGTGAATAGAAAAGGTTTGAGCCTGCAGTTTTGGAGTCTGAGGTCTCTCAGCCCTGCACTGACTCAGTCTTACTCTGGAATTTTCAAAGCAGCCCTAACTCAGTAAGATACTTAAGCTCATGAAACTGCTGCTTCCATATAAGCAGCTTAAACATGCTATTTAATCTGCACCTTGGATCCCACAGTCCATGATGAGAAAGCTTTTCAAGTTTACTATATACAGCTAGATACTTCTTTACTGCCTCCGTACAACAGTGGGTGCGATTCCATGCTGCCTCTCACAGCACAGAAGTCACAGCCTGGAAGTAGTTGGGGTGGGGATGGGGAGGAGTTGCTTTAAGTCATTGTACACTTCCAAGTCTGCACTGCTCTGAAAGTTGGAAGAAGCCCTCCAAGACTTTCTAAATCAAAGCATCTGCATTGGGCTGCAATGTGACCTGCAGAGTTGTCTTGCATCTCTGGAGTACTCCACGCCTGCCATGAAATTTTCTTGTGCCCTAAACTACACTGTCTCCAGATGCCAGGACCAGGATTTCACCCAGAGTAGCAAGCTGACCTCTCTCTGAATAGTTTAAGTTATTTATTTTTAAGTCTGGGGGAAAAGAAAAAGAACAAGGAAAACAATACTTTTTTACTGCACAGCGAAGAAAAAGCCATTAATGAATTACGTTAGGAAGACTGGAATGTTTAAAAAATGTTTGTTTTCTTTAAACTCCAGTCTTCACAAAGAGTCACTTGTCCATGACTAGTACAATCATGAAGGAAAACAGGGGTGGGGGTTAAGCACTCAGCCCAAAGTAAGGAAAGAACAAAAAGTTAAAAGATAAGCTATAAAGATAAATGTTTTCCAAAAAAAATCTGCAGCGCCAGATGAGATTCATTTCTAGAAAACTCAAGGAAGAGGTAAGAATAAAATGAAGTGCTAGCAACTGTTATCTCTGAGAACTCACTAGTTCTAGTAAGGCCTGAGAAGACTGGAAAAGAGCAACCCTAGGCCCATGGTAATAAAAGGGAAAAAAAGTTACAGAAAGAAGCTTTGATATCTGGAAAGATACTAGAACCTACCAAAACAATTGTTTTGTAATTACCAAGAAGGTAACACAATTAAAAAGAATAGTCAATATGAATTTAATCACCAGGAAGCCATGTTTAACCAAGTCAATTCTCCTCCATCTAAATGAAGGAAAGCAGCTGTGATACATCTCAGCATTAGCAGGGTTTTGACACTGTTTCCCCATGTTACTTCAATACAGAAAATACAGAAGTAGGTAAAGCTAAAGAGGTGCATAACTTAGTTGGATAATCATGATTAAAAAGAAGTCGATGGTCAGTGTCAAACTGGGGTTATATATCAGGTGAAATTTCCTAGTGATTTTTCCTGGTTCCAGTACTTAAGTGTGTTTATTAATGGACTTGGACAATAGAAGTGAATTTATGGAGGATCCCAACCTATAGGGTTTCAGATACTTTAGACCAAGGTGACCAGCCTGTAGCACAGGCAGCCTCTGCGTGGCACATGGCAGATCACGGAAGGGACAGGTAGTACTGCGAAAGGGCAGGGAGCAGAAAACAAGCCATCAGATTAGGCAAGGAGCAGAAAGCAGAGCAACAGATTGGGTAGGGGAAGATTGGAGTAGCACTTGGGGGTTCGTAAGGCTGATTTGTGGTATGCCTGCCAAAAAGTTTTGCCTCCATTGCCTTTGAGGACAGCAGTGGGATTCAAAATGACGTAGCTCATTGGTTTTCAACCTGTGGTTAGAGGAACCCTGGGGGGTCTGCAAACTATGTCTAAGGGGTTCATGAAAGATGACTATGAGCAATCTAAAGTATGCAAATGCCCACACTTACAATTTGTACCTCCATCTGAAATATTTTAGGGGTCCACAAATGAAAAAGAATTTAAAAGCCACTGACCTAGACAAATTAAAGAGACATGTCTGAACCAAAATTTCATAGATTTCATAGACATCAGGGCTGGAAGGGACCTCGGGAGATCATTGAGTCCAGCCCCCTGCCCAAAGGGCAGGAAGTCAGCTGGAGTCATAGGATCCCAGCAAGATAAGCATCCAATTTACTCTTGAAGGTGTTCAGTGTAGGTGCTTGAACCACCTCCGCTGGCAGACTGTTCCAGACCTTGGGGGCTTGGACAGTAAAGAAATTCTTCCTTATGTCCAGCCTGAAACGGTCTTGCAGGAGTTTGTGACCGTTCGACCTCGTCATCCCTTGGGGCGCTCTGGTGAACAAACGTTCCCGCAGATCCTGGTGGTCACCCCTGATAAACTTATAGATGGCCATCAGATCACCCCTGAGCCTACGCTTTTCTAGGCTAAAGAGTCCCATGTCTCTCAGCCTGTCATCGTAAGATCTGTTTTCCTGACCTCTGATCATGCGCGTGGCTCTCCTCTGGACTCTCTCAAGCTTCTCCACATCCTTTTTGAATTGTGGAGCCCAAAACTGGACGCAGTACTCCAGCTGTGGCCTCACCAAGGCTGAGTACAAGGGGAGAATGACGTCCTGGGATTTGCTCGAGAAGCATCTATGGATGCAAGCCAGCGTTTTGGTCGCTTTATTAGCCGCAGCATCGCATTGCAGGCTCATGAATGATATTCACTAAGGAAAAGTATGAAGTGCTACATTTTGGAAGGAGCAGCCACATACAGAAGTATGGAATGACTGCCTAGGCTGCCGTTCTACAGAACAGGACCTGGGGGTTGTGATCACAAATTCAATAATGCCATATTGATGGGGGACAAAGGTGAATAGAAGTGGGAACTCTCATCTGCAAGTCCTGGAAAGCAATTGTTTCCCTTTATTCAGTGTTGGAAAGCCTAGAATACTGGGTGCCTATATACGGGCCCCTTTGCTTTCCAGGTAGGATGTGCTGGAGAAGACTCAGTTAACTGAGCCTGCACTGTATTCCAATTAGAACGCTCCAGCTTATCTTGCATTAAGCCCTGGGCATTTAAAATGGCCATGGGGTGTTTTATCTAAAGCCCCATTCAGTATTTAGATAAAAAATGGCTGTGGGGTGCTTTAAGTGTGTGAGGGCTTAATACACATGATGCTGCAGCATTTTAAATTAGGGAGGCTACCCAGGAACTGCTCCAGTTAAAGAACACCCTCCCTCCCCCAACCCTTCAGCACACATATAGGGAGCCAGTCTAGACTACTACACTTCAAAGAACAAATTGAAAAAGTCCAGAGGAGAAATACACATGTGTATATATTATATAATATCTATCCATCTTATACATATGCATACACGAAACTTGTTTGGAAGGCATAAAATACAGAAATATTAGAAAAATTGAGATTTAGAGTGCTTGTCCACATTAAAATTGGCATTTGCCCACTAAAAGTGTTCTTGGTTTAATTTTCCTTCTTAGTTTATGATGACTAATTCAATAATATGGATGTGATTTACCACACAATGGCTTATTATGCTATAAGTAGTAAATGCTCTAGGGGACACAACAGAACAATTTTACCCTTCTGCCCTAGCAATACTACTTTAATGCCAGGTGGTGTTTTAGAACAAGATTTAATATTTTGGTTGATTTATTTTGTTGGGTCATGCTGGGTTGTTTGTTTGGTTTTGTTTTTTTGGTTTTTTTTTTTTTGGGGGAGGGGGGGAGTTGTTGGCGGCTTTGCTCGTGAACCAGAGGGTTTTTGCAAGGTTATGGACTTCAGTAAGCAGTGCTGCCTGCCTCCTTTGCAAAGCCTCCCACTTTTTTCTAGGAACTTGTTGCATGGGGTGTTGCTGGTTGAGGCAGGAAATCTTTTCATGCAAAGGTCTGCAAGAGTAAGCCTGCCTACCTCCCCCTCAAAAGTCTGGTTTGGCATCAAGAGTCTGTACCACCAGCTTCCCAGAGGGGCTACCCCCTGCCCAAGTCTGGTCCCAAAGTAGTTCTGCCCCACACTTTTTCTGCATGCTTGTTGCTCCAGGTGCTGGGTGGGGGAAACACTTAGGGCTACTCAAGGGTACACAAATGGTCTGGCTGCTCCCCCCACTCCCCATGTGTTGGCATCTGGATATCACGTACCCAAGCTAAATCCTGAATGGAAACATTACTACAGGAATTTGTATATGAAATAGAATCTTGCGTCTCCCGTCACTTGTATCCTCACTTCAAAAAGCAGCCCTTTTTCCAGGGCTGAGAACCAGCATGGGGGAGGACTGGGTTTATTATCAAAGTTGATTAATAGTCTTTGGATATCAGGTATTTCCATGCCCAGGACAGCTTCCCCCAAAGTGGGGTTGGGGGGGGGGTGATCAATCTACTCCAATTTCCCCTCCCCCCATGATCACCACACAATGGCCAGAATGAGCTAACAACCCCAAGCTAACACCTTCCCCCTCCACCCCGCCCCACACAGCAGAGGCATGGTACGCATTGAGGTGAAGAGAGAAACAACCTAAGCTCAATGAGAGGAATTTTCTTATCACCTAGTTCACATGTCAACATTTTAACTGCTACATGGGCAGATCAATTGACTGCAGTCATACCCCTAGCCTACAACCAAATTATTTCAAACCTTGCTCCCCCTCCCATCTTCCACCCCTCCAAACTTGCCCTCTTCTCTGGTACTCCTATTCCTTCTAAACCTATTTTTGTCCCCAGCAGCATGTCCCTGTCCCCCTTTGACCACCCTCTACCTGCCATTGCTCTGCCTGACAGTCATAATGATGCCTCTTTCTGGGAGTGGAGAGGGCTGCAGGTCAGGAGTCTGCAGGTAGGGAGTGAGGTGCACCAGCAGGAGGCTGTGGGTCAGGAGTGAGGGACACCAGCTGGGTGGGGGGAAATGCAGGTTAGCTATGACCAACCCTGCACTAGCAGGGTTGGTGGGGCATGGGGCTTCAGTTTGGAACTGAGGGACACAGGCCAGGTGCAGGGGGGCAGTGGCTTGGCTGTAAAGCATGATCATGTTTTCTGTGCTATTGCTGTATATTGTGCCTCCAGTAGAACTGGAGAGGACAATTTCCCATCCCCCCTCAGACTGTTACAGGCTCTGTTGAGGAATCCTAAGGTAAAACCAGTTCAGTGACTCTGGCCAAATCCTGGAGTGGTGACCACCTTTGAATTGATCAGTCTGTATTAACAGTGTTCCAGCTTTTTGGCTGGGGCCTTGGATGAGGCTGGGGGCAGGGGTTGTGGGTTGGGAGTGAGAGGCACCCCAGTGGGACAAGTCAGTGACCACACTCATTTTGATTATGAAAAATAAGTAAAATAAAAAGGATCAGTCAGACATGTTTTCATCATGTTATGCTGCAGAGTCCAAGTCTCCAAAGGAGACTTGAAATCCGACAGTGCATTGTCGCATCGGCGTTTCACAGTAACCCAATTTGCATGTCATTCATTTCTAGTTTCCCTGCAGCTCAGGTTACAATTCTTAGTCTGTGCCTTGAGGCAGACCTCTGAACCTGGATTTTTAGGAGTTTGAGCTGGGCCAGTGTCTGTTCAATAAGCCATTTTGTGATAGGACTGTTCTGGGGCCAGCAACATTGTTTTCTTGTCACTTACCCCATTAGGAATAGAGGAAGCCATGCTCTAGCAAGCAGTCCATAGAGACAGATCCCCATTCCTGCATTACCTTCCGGTATGCCAAAGGCCTATTTCATGATTAATTACCCAGAACTACCCAACCTGTATCACATCCATCAAATGCTACATGTTGGGATTCTCTCCCAGAATCGGCAAAAGACTGGTTTGCCATGTGCAAGTCACAGCTAAGCATGCACTTCATTCTCTCTGCTCATCAGTCAGCCATTCCCCCACATTTAAAGGTCCCAGGAACATGAATCCAGCAGGAGAAGTTACCACAGTTCTGAGAATACAACAGATTACCATTTCTTCTTCAGGACCACCACCAAAGAAATTGTATTACTTCAAAGCTAGCAGAGTAAAAGAACGTTAATGTAATCTCTGGAATTTCTCCAGCTCTTCACACATTGCCTCATTTCTCCTGCACTTTTAAATTTCCTGTGCCTAGTGCATGCAATACAAAGTGGAAAAGGTCAGCGAATTGGTTTTCACACCCTAATTTCCGGGACCAGGCATGGTTCCACTGAAAAACAAAGCGATTATTGTTATCATCACAGGGTTGCTAATTGATTAAAATAGAGAAAGAGGTAGAAGATTTTTTCTACTACTTACTTGCCACTCAGACTCTTTCCCAGCATGAGGCAGAAAGTAAGCAGAGTGCTCCAATTTCTATGCTATCAGGGAGCTCTCCTCTTGAACTTTTGTGGGCATTTCTGGTTTTTGACTCTCACAGAGCATGCACAAGAGCACACATAGCTAGACAGAGTTGGAGCCAGAGTTACATGGGAGCTAAACTAAAAATGTATTTGATTTCTTCTGTAATTGAAGCTCTGAATCTTTAACAAGCATCTTAGCCTTGCATGTATGCAAAGTTGTACAAGTTACTTTACACTAAATTTTGTTAAACCTTTGCAAACTCCTGAGTAGATTCTACAATTCAATTCAAGACTGGCTTATTTTGGTGGACTATATTAAATTTGGCTTAACCTCAGATGAAATTGAATTAGGTTGAATCAATATAAGCAGGTTTAAGTCAAATTGCAATGTTCAGAACATTTTTGCAATGGCTTAGCTAAATGCAAGACAATTTAAAAGTTTAAACTAGTTAATCTCTGAATGTACATGAGGCCTTAGCGAATAGGCTGAATGGAAGACAATAGGTTCCTAGGGCACCAGGCCTAAATTCCAGGGGCCTCGTCCCTGAATTGAATTAAAAACCTAGAATTAAGCATTTACACTGTCTGCACAGCACAGAGTAAATAGGATTCCTCTGAAGAGGGGAATTAAGGGGTCTAAAACACATGCATATTTGGTGGGAGTTATGTATTACAATGGCTTTTGGAACTGCCAAGTACTGTGGTACAGCTGAAATCCTACTCATCTCCAACTTCACTTTAGTAGCAGGGATTGAAAGCATTTTTACTTGACCTGTAGTGTGATGGTGCAGGCATTCTCCCAAGATGAAAACCACTACTTGTGCCCTCTCTCTCACCCTTAAAAATGTTGGAAGACTTAAAACCACACACACCACACAGGTCTCCCACTACTTTGCTCAACTGAAAACTTTCTGTATAAGAGATGTGATTTTCCTCCTTTGGTGGATTAGTTTTTAAAAGCAAGAAGGTATCCATAACTGCATTTTGTGAGTGGTCCAGACATGTGTATGAGGTGCTCCCAGAATACAACTAGTTGATGAGGCCCAAAGGAGTTAAGCACTAGTTCCTGGATGCAAATCAAAGTAATGAGAACAGAACTACAGGTGCCTATAGAACTTTCAGGTGAAACTTGGAAGCACCACCAGAGTTGAAGCATAACTGAACCCTTTTTATATATATCAAGAGAAATTGTATAATTAAGTATCCATGTCTTGTTCTGGATCTAGGTCAGTCTTTTTGTTGAAGGTTTTTCAAGAACTGAGTTAGGCCTTTACTTCATGCATGTTCTTTAAGTGGTTCGTGTGCCTTTACAAAACTAACACCAAAAAAACCAAACTTTCAGGAACGTTATGGACAAAGTGAAGGAAAGAGATGTCAAAAGGAAGCTACCATAAAGGAGTCTCCGCCCCTTCCATGCCCATCATGAGGCTCCTTTAAGCCCCGCAGCAGGGGTGGTCTGCATTGCATTGGTGGGGAAGGTACAAAGTTAAAGTGATGCGAAGGGCCTTTTCCTCTGCCACCATCAGTGCTGGGTCCCGAGCCTGTAGTGCCACCTGCCCAGGCCTGGGGGACTGTGCCGGCAGCACTAGCACCTGCACCAGTACCCACTGGGGAGGGGAGGGGAGGGGAGGGAGGGCAGCAGGGGGAGAGTGGAAGCAAGCCCACAGGAGGTGGCGCAGCATTACCTGGCAAAATGTGGCCAAGGCACCAAGCAGCACCCAAGGCCTGGCCCCTTTCTCTGCAAAGCTGCCAGGCCAACAAGGGAGGAATGCCAAAATAGCTTGCTGCTGTAACCTAGGTGCTTATTTTAGTCAAGTGTTTGGTATCATTTCACTGTTGCTTTTATATTGTTTATATTTTGGATTTTAAAACCACATTTACAGACCCATTTCATTGTCACTTCTTGCAACTTCATTGGTGTCAAAGGTCACATGACATCACTTCCTGATGTGATACCGCTTCCTGTGAGGTCTTTGAATATGGTTTGCTGGCCCACTGGATGGTAAAACATTCATGATCTGGCCCCACATTTAAAAAGGTTGGACACCCCCGGTCCAGATGATTATGATCATTCAAAAGTATGCGAATACCCACACTTACAATTCAAATGGGTACACACCTCCATTTGAAGTTTGTTTGTTTTTTTGTTTGTTTAGGGGTTTTACAAATGAAAGAGGTTAAGAACTACTTATTATAGACTAATACAATTAGAATCCGATATCTTTTCTTTTACTCTTTTATCCTTTTATAGATAATTCATTCAGTTCAAAAAAGACTTCGGAAGTTTACTTCAAGCACCATTCTTGAGGTGTTTTAAATGGAGGGTGTGCGAGGGCGGGGTGTTGGTTGGTTGGTTGGAAGCCTTCTCTGTTAACGGTTTACAGTATTAATAAGAAGTTGTGTGTTAGCACCACTTTTCTTCATGTGGCAGTTTGAGCTCATTTGCACTATGACCGTCAGTACTGCTCAGCTGTTTTACAGATGTCCATCTTCTTTTCAGAATATGAAATTTTTTTTTTGTACTCTTCAATTGAATCTACTGCTTCTTCCAAAATGCAGGCATCCATTAAAATGGAAAATGGAGTTAGCATATGCTGAAAGTCTCCAAATTCTGTGATATTTCAAACAGAAGATAAGCCTGTAGTAGACAATTTTCTTTTTAAAGCATCCATTTAAGTGACAACCATTTACATGGTATAATGTACCATCTTCCCAGACCTGAATTTAGAAAGGTCCTAGTAGCAGCACTATGTCCATCAACACAGAACAATGAGAACTGGGGGCCAATGCCATCTAATCAGCATTTCTCAGCTCAGCCAGCAAGTGAACTGTGCTTGGCCATTATTTTAGAACTGGTAAGAGTGGGCCCAATCCAATTCCTATTGAAGTCAGCTGTCATCAAGGCCTGAAAACTGTTATACATAAAAGGTCAATTTACTGATACAACATCTGTCACTCTAATCTACTCCCATCTAGGCAAAGAACATTTTATCCTACTGTACATGGACAAGGAGAAATTGGAACACCAAAGGCATGTTTGTTATCAAAAGTGTTCCAAAAAAAAAAAAAAAAAAATTAAAAAACTGACTGCACCAACTTGTGGGGAAAGTAAGCCAAATGGGTGGACCTGGGTGGGTCCCCTATGGAATATATGGTCTATAGGCAACTGCAAACTTGGATGAAGTTGAAAGGTATGACACCCACTGTTCTTTCAGTATAAAGAAAGAAAAATTGCCAACACAGCAGCACTGGACTAGAGCCAAGACAGCAGAACCCACCACTGAGCTGCAGATCACCATGGCAAAACTGAAGTAGAATGCAGGGAAGACTTTCCCTGGAGACTAGAAAAGCAAGAGAGTATAGATTGGTAGTGTTATTTAAAGCAGAAAGCCTCAGAGGAAGAGGAGGACTGATAGCACGATGTGCAAAGAAAGCCAAGAGAACGCTTCGGGCAGAGACCCAAATGGAAAGAAAGGCAAAGAAATCAACCCCTACTGAGCTCCAGAAAACAGGGTTTTTCATACTTCTTCGTAGACAGACAAGATTGCACCAGAGATATACTTGAAACCATCATCAATTTCTTCTCCTAATGGAAATAATCTATAAGGTCCCAGGTATTGCCTGCCCACTTTGATGAATTGGTAGTTAAAGGGAACATAATTAAGAGGATGTGAAGCATTAAGGATGTGTAGGAATCAAGGATGCAAATATAGCTAAAAGTAATGTAGTAATTAAGAGGGATGCCAGCAATAAGTATTTGTCTGAAAGGTGAGAATCATTCAATCTTCACTAGGGTGAATAAGGCACTTTCGTGGAAAGTGGGACAGATGGATTTGGCTCTCAGACAAGGAGATTCTAAAACCCAGACCTCTCAATTACTAGACAAATAATGTGCATCAGTAGCATAGCTGTATATTAAAAATACAGATGCTAGCCAAGTACCTACCCCCAAAAGATGGCTCATTGCTCTAGCTCCCAAGTGCACTAACATCCAAGCGTCCATGTATAAGCTCAGCCCTGGGCCAGACATTAAGAACAGGGACAGAAGTCACATGTAAACCAGTTTAAGCAATCACCAAATGGTTTAAACGTATAACAGAACAAAAGTTTAGTGGACATAATCCAGTTTCAAACTGGCCGAAACTGGTTTAATATTGCATTCAGCCAGGTGTATCAGATTCAACTGACTGAGCTCAAACCAGTTTATTCAATGTCTGTTCCAGACCCCTTCCTAATTTAAGTTAAATCTGAGTCCCCCAGCATTGAATCATGCTTTTTAACCCTGGGTTGGGCTGTGGTCCCTGCTCCAGACAGCAGAACTGTCCTCACCCCTCTGCTCTCTGCCCAGAGCCAGGGCAGAGGCATGGCTAGATATCAGGCCAGCATGGCCCAACATATCCCCCTAAGGCAAAGGGAGTAGGGAGTGGGTTTATTCCCCCTGCCTCCCTGGGACCCTTGGCTAGGGCACAGCAGCCCCCATCAGTGTTCCTCCCCCACTCGCCACTCCAAGGGCGGAGTTGGGGTCAGATGCCCATCTGGCACGGCCCCCTGAAGCAAAAGGCAGCAGGGAGAGGGGTTATTTCCCCCTCCCTCAGGGGACCCTAGCCATGGTCTGCCTAGACAAGTAACAGCAGCCCCTCTCAGGGTCCCTCCCCCATATCACTCAAGGGGTGGGGGCATGGCCAGATGCCACCCCAGCATTGCCCCTTAAGGCAAAGTGAGCAAGGAAGAGGGCCATACCTCTTCCTATCCCCTACTAGGGAACTGTAGCCAGGGTCTGCCAGCCCCATCCACCACAAGCCAGGTAGACCCTGGCTGTGGGTCAGAGGGAAGGGAGGGAATAACCCACCTCTCTCACCCCTTCACCTCAGGGGGCCGTGCCACACCCCTACCCCCTGAAGCAGTAAGGGGGAGTGACCCCAACAGGTGCAGCACCCTGCATCATACCTCTTCAGGGGACGGGGAGGGGGAGGGGGGCCTGTGGTCAGAGCAGGATGGTAGGTAGAGCTGCCACAGTCCAGCACCACCGCCACTTGCCCCAAGATTTGGCTTAGCCCCCATAGCCACCCCTCAGAGCTCCACCACCACAGCTTGCCCTGTGCAGGCTGTGGCAGCTCTGGTCTCACCTGTAGTACAGCCCCACCACTAGGAAGAGGCTTGCACTCCAAGACACCATGACAGGGGCTGCTGCCCCTGCCAGTATCCATCCCCGCCTTGCTGCTTCAGGAGCAGGGGCAGGGAAATGGTCAGATACTTGCATGGTTCCTTGAGACCAAGTGGGTAGGGAGGAGGTTTATTTCCACACACACACACACACCTCCTCCTGAGGAGCCACAGCTGGGGTCTGTCTGGCCAGGGGCAAGCAGCTAAGGCAGTGGCTGGGGCTGGCAGACCCTGGCTGTGTTCCCCTAGTGCGAGAGAGGATGGAGGGAACTGGGGGATAAACCCCCTCCCTGCCCCTTCACCTTAAGGGGCCATGGCATCTGGCCATGCCCCCACCCTTGAGCAGCAAGGGGGGGGGGGCATGGGAGGGGGTGTTCCACCCCAGCCAAGCACACTTCAGCTGGGATCCCCCAGAAAGGAAAGGGGGAGAAATACACCCCCTCCCTTCCCTTCACAGGGTCATGCCTCTGTCCCTGGAGCAGTGAGAGGGGAAGAACCCTGACAGGCAGCTGTGCCCTAGCCAGGCAGACCCTGGCTAGGGTGCCAGGGGAAAGGGAAATGAACCCCCTCCCTACCCCTTCACTTTAGGGGGCCTGCATCTGGCTGGTGTCTGGCCACTGTCCTTTCCCTCCCACAAAGCCTGGCAAGCATTGCTTTCCACCTCACCCTCCAGGCACACCTTGGCTGGGGTCCCTGCAGACCAGGGTTGGGATTTAGACTCAATCACACTCAGGCCTGCCAGGGCCTGCCCACACCCCCTCCATCAGCTCAGCTTCTATCTGTCACTGTGAAAGGGAAGAGAGGGCATGCTCTAGTGCCCTGACCAGCTTCCAGCCTGTGCTACTACAGGCATGAAGCTGCATTTCTGGAATCAAGAGTGAATGAGTGTTCACTTGCTTGCCAGTTCACTTTATGCAGGGTCACTCACCAAAAATAGAATCAATTCAGGGTCAGGCTTTTTGAATGTTTGTACTTAGCCTAAAAGGTACATCTAGAGAACAAGCGGTGCTTTGAGCTTTCTCTCTGCACAGATATTGTCAAAAAGGCAAATCTACAAAAGGAACTCCTGATCTGAACTGGATCAGAAGTTCAGGGATGCCAGAAACTTAGAAGGACCCTATAGCAGGGCCTGCACTAGTCTAGTTCCCCTAGACACAAAGTCAGTCCTTGAACCCTATAACCTACTCCTTTAATCCCAGCAACACAGACTCTCTCTCTCGGTGTTCAGCAGCCCAGGCTCCAATGCCCAGGGTTCTTCCACTCAACATGGCTCAGCCAAAGATGTCAGCCATCCAAAATAAATATGCTTATAACCTGGTCCCAGAAACAGTCCCTCTTCGGGCCCAGGAACACAAGTTTCTGCAATACAGATTACCCAGGGACTGGAACTGAGAAGAAAACATAAAACAATGCAGAACAAACACCCACCACAGCCAGGCGTGAATTAGACCTTACCTCAAAATCTTTTCTTTCTTGGAAAAATCCTCACTGTCCCTACAGCCATCACCACTCCAGATCCTCTTCCCCTCAGCTTTTCTTCCTGCCACTTTATTTCCAGTCATTCAGTGAGTTTTGCTTCATTCTAGGATGATTGCCTGAGCCAGCTGAGGCCCCTTAGGTAGGTGGCTTGTTACCTGCTGGCTAATTGATCCAATCCTTCCACTAACTAATTTGGTCTGCATGTTTCCCTTTACACCCTTCCTAGTCCCACTGAAGTCAATGGCAAGACCAATAATTTTTTTACTACTACATTTTTAAGAGTATATGAACAATACCCATACTTGTGATTTCTTTTACTGGAAATAGTTGTTTGAATTATTTGTGTTTCTTGTCAGTAAATATTTTTCCTCTGAAAGCTTCAGAACTAAAGCATTTCCAAACCTGAAAGGACATTTTAACATGGAAAGGGTGCAAAGTCACAGAAAGAGATCACCACAGTAGAACCCAGATCATTTGTTCTGGATGGTTCACTTAATTTGCAATGGGTTGCCAAATTAAAAATGAGCAGCTCAGCTGTTTGCTGTGGCTTTGACTTCAAAGGGTACTGTTCCTCTGATAAACTAGAGTATCTCAGTGGCATTGTACAGCTGTCAGCTCCTGCTCTGTAAACCCTCAGACACTGGAAACCCTCATTATTGCAGGAGATAAGGAAACTAACCCTACAGTAGCTATTAAAATGGAAGGAAATGATAGATTTTTTTGTGTCATATATGCACCCAGCATGGGAGGCTAATTAGAAAAACCTAGACACTTGATCTGCCTTCTTGATTCTAAAGGCTGGCCTCTATACCATTTAGAAGTGTTTCTGGGTAGCTTTAGGTTGACTTTTTGGTATAGGGTTTTTAATGACTTTTGTATCAGGTCCTCCACAGAAACAGAGCAAAGCTCCACCATGCTCTTTTTGACAGTAAGGGTGTCAGGCAGTAAGTCCAGGAAGCACCAACAATTCCTTCTCTGCTGATGATTGATAGCTGGATCACAACTGCTTCATACTGTCCAAGAGGCACAAAGAGACTATATAATTAGACTAGGCAATCTGGCTCACAATGCTTTAACAGCAGGCTAGATTGTAAACTGGCCCTATTTGGAATAGGTCCAATGAAGCTAAATTACACCAGCCAAGAATTTCAGACAATATATTTTGAGTTACTTACTGGTTTCAGGATGATCCATAAAATAGCCACCACTTGCTAAATGTGTGAAGAAATTAAAAATCATGGCATTTAAAATAATTTTGAGCAGCCTTCTTTGAAGGCCTGACCCTGCATCAGTGTTTCTGCAGTCAGGCTACCTTTAAAATAAACATAGCCTTTTTTTAATCTAATACTTATAGCACAGTAGCCATTCACTTTTAGATTGAGATTAGATAGCCACAGGTGCATCTCTAGCAGGGACAAGGAGGTGATCCTCCCCCTCTATGCAACACTGGTCAAGCCACAGCTGGAGTACTGTGTCCAGTTCTGTGCACCCCATTTCAGAAGGGATGTGGACAACATTGAGAGGGTCCGGAGGAGGGCCACCCGCATGATCCGGGGACTACAGGGCAGACCCTACAGTGAGAGACTGCAGGACCTGAACTGGTTCAGCCTTCACAAGAGAAGGCTGAGGGGGGACCTGGTGACAGTCTATAAACTCACTAGGGGGGACCAGAAGGGTTTGGGAGAGACCTTGTTTCCCCTAGCGCCCCCTGGCATAACAAGGAATAATGGCCACAAGTTGTTGGAGAGGAGGTTTACATTAGACATCCGTAAGAACTACTTCACAGTCAGGGCTGGAATCATTTGAGACCAGTTTTTTCTCCTGCCCTGGCAGGAGGTCGGACTTGAAGATCTATAAGGTCCCTTCCGACCCTACTTCTATGATATATGACAGCTTCCAGCTGCATGTCACATATGCGGAGGTTATATTACTTAAATTAATTTAATTACAATTAATTATATTACTTAAAGTTCAACTGAGATGCTCCACAAGGGGAAAAAAAGTCATACTACAAACTTCTTAAAATAATACGGTATTTCATTGAGCACAAATCAAGGCCATAGTTTACAACAGCGCTCCCTGTCTGTGCTCCCTCATCAACTCCTTAGAGCCTCTTTGCTTTATTCAATGGAGTAATAATATAAAGAACAGAGAAATTTTGGGAAAAGGAAGGATATAAATTTATCAGTTTTCAAATGCAGGCATTGTGGGAAAATAAAATAGCTAGGTTATAAATGATAGGTTACAGCAGGTATTGTGGATTTTTTAAACACAAAATAAACTAATATTTGCATATATCAAAAAGGAAACGTATCACGACTTAACATGCATTCAATTAGCCATAAGTGTTGATATTAAAAACACAACCACCAGTTAAAACCACAAAGAACAAATCTGTCTTCCTTCCTCAAGACTTTAAAATTACCTTCCCATGATTCATGGAGCATGACTGCTTACAACCAGAATTACAATTATGATCCCTATAGTAGATCAGGTTTAATTGTCTTTTCAATAATCAGTTTATCAAATTAGATGTGGCATTTCTTTTTCTGTGTAGCAGAACCCTATGCCAGAGCTGGCTGGCTAAGGCACTGTGACCATCTATAATATTATCACCCAATAAGATATCACGTTATAAAGGAAAGGTAGTAAGATTCAGATTATGAATCTAAAGGATCTATATTCTGTCTTGTCTTTCAGACACAGATAGCAAAGAGTCCCCAGAATAGGACTAGAAGCAAGCAAAAGCACATTTAGTCTTAGAAGGCTAATAGGGGTTCAGCTGTCTGTATGTTAAATGGCAAGTGTAAGTTCATTAAACATGACCCTTGTCCAGGTTCTTGTGCTACTATCACCCTTTGAGTGTAGCAAAGGATAACTGTTACTTAAGAATGTATTCTGTATCAAGGGGCTTAGAGAATTACTAGAGGAAGACAGCCTTCTACAACTTGGCCATAACAGCTGTAAGTAGCCCAGACTAAATGAAGAGGATTTAGGAGTAGAAGGCCTATTTTTGCTCCTAATAATAAAAGGAATTATTATAATTGCATGAAAAAAATGAAAGGACTTGGGAAGGGTAGGGGAAAAAGGAAAAGTTTCTACAATGTTATTGAAGAAAGAAGCAAGGAGTTTTTGGTGGTATCTTTTACTGTACTTACCATGTAGCTGCAGGAGATGTCAGACAAGCTTTCAATCACAAATAATGATTTTGCTGATTTATTTGTAGATATTCTAGAATTTGGTAAATATGCCCAGATGTTCTAAATACTTATTTATAGCAAGTGCTTATTTAAATATTCAGGGGTATAGGTTGTTGCCATGTTGGCCTAGGGGCAGAAGGCAAATAGAAACTCTTGGCTTGTTTTAGCCCAGGAAAAAACTGGGGGAGGGAAGGTGTATGAACACTGTTTATATAGTAATACATATACCTGGAAGTAAACACCAGGGAGAGGAAACAACCACTAAGTTAAATGACGATATTGGCAGAAGATTAACTAGGAAGTTAGGTTCCACTGATTTTGTTTAAAGAATTGTATCTGTTCATAAGAGTTAAAATCAAAATGATTTGTTATATGACTTAGTGACCAACCACAGAATCTGATTAATGTATTCCAAATTATGAATATTTGAGAACATAGGCAGAAAAAAAAATCATTGGGTATATCTGAAATATTTTATTAGACCAACTCAAATAGATGGAAAAAAGCTTCTTTGAAAGCTTTTGGGTACAAATAACCTTCATCAGGCAAAGGGAGCATCTATAGTTGCTCTGTGCTCTTCTAGTATGGAGTAGTACAATAGCCAGAGGCCAGTACATATATATGTAAGAATGCCAGTCAGTTAAAATGTAAATTGACATAGACAATAGGTGAGAGACAGGTGGGTGGATGGGGAGAATGAATGTAGCTGTAGTCAATGGATTGGGGTGGGGGGGAGGATTAAATATAGCTGGTAAAGTGGAGAGGTTACCTGGGGAGTCAGATATTAAATCTCTGGGTTCTAATCCTCAAAGGAAATTTACAAAACACCTTTCACAGACAAGCCTACAAACTTCACTTCATCAATCTTCTGGATACAAAAACTCATGGACTAAATATAGACCTTTGATTTATAACACTAACATCTGACTCCCCAGGTAATCTCTCTACTTCTTACCAGCTATATTTTTTCCCTCCCCCTCCATCTCTCATCCATTGACTACAGTTACATTAATTCCCTCCCCCCCTCCCCCGCAGCCTGTCTCTCCCCGCAAATTAACTACCTCAATTTACATTTGAACTGACTAGCTTTCTTGCATATGTACTGGCTTCTGGTGGCTTTACTATGCCATCCAGGAAGAAAACAGACCAACTGCAGATGGTTCCTCTGCCTGACTAAGGGTATTTGTACCTGAAAGCTGGCAAAGAAGAATTTTTTCCAACTATTTGAGTTGGTCAAATAAAAGATAGCAGATTTACCCAAGGAATCTTTTCTGCCTATGTACTAAAGACTCTTCATTCCCCTGGTCATCTCTGACATCTGTTCGTCTGGAATCCAACTCTGTTCTAGTAGTTCAGATGAGGTCTCTCAAGACCTTATAAAATGTTACAGGGCTTTTCTACTGGCAATATCTGTCCTGATATTTGTTAGGATTTTGGCTACATCAGATAGGAAATTCAGTCATTCCATGACCAACTAGATCATCCACATCAGTTGCTTTCGAATGTAAGCTGCTCTTTTTTACAGCATCAAAAAAGAGGACACCTGGTGGGGACAGGAACATAATTGTCGGGGGAGGGCAGTGATATGCCCATGCCCTGCCTCAACCCCTAACTCTTAAGCCCCTGCCCCCCTGGACCCCCAAGTACCCCTCACTCCTGACCTTATTTTAAAAACCCACCCGGATGCAGCCAAAAAAGGAGACATATCCAGGAAAACCCAGACATATGGTAAACCATAGCTGCCAGCTTATAGCTGAAATATTCTTGTTATTAGTCTATACAAGTGACTAATACCCCCACCTTTCAAATCTACCTCTTTTCATTTCCCGTTAAGCTGGCTCTTTACCCGCAAAGTTATTCCACAGTCAATCACCATATTCTCCAACTTAGTTTCCTCTCTTAGCAGAGAAACCTCCAGATACCCCGCTTCTGCAAGGAACTCTGCAGACTGGTTGAGCACTAACACTAAAAGGAATTACTAGCAGGAAACAATCATCTTGCACCTTGCAATGTTTCTATGGTATTTATTTGCATTGTGGCAATAAAGATACTGCAGTCTACCTTAAAAAGTCTAGATCATATGCATCTGGATACAAGAGTCTCAGAAATGAAGAAGTCACTAGTCCACAGACAATCAGCTTGTTAACCATCAGACAGGAAAAACAAAAGCAAGAATTGCTAATGCCTTTGCAAAAACTTCATAAAAACTAGTTTCAAACATCTTCAGTGAACTATTGATGTCACAGTTCAGGCTGCACTGTTTTATATAATAATCTAAAATCTAATATTTTTATTCAAACTTCTAACCGCTGCAAAACTAGCCTAGAAATCTTGCAAGAACAGCTTTCTGCACTGGCTACCAGAACTGATGGAATAATGTCAGGTTTTATCCCACCCAAGGCCTTACTTCAGAGTGTAGAGGCATAAACAGGAATGTAAATAGGCTCTAGAGAATATCCTCAATAGAGGACAGAAGTCCCAAACGCGGGGAATTCTGCAACAGTATCTGGTATTGAAAAGGAAGCAGGAAGAACGATCAGCAGTTCTTCTTTTTGGCTTGTGAAGTAGCACAATGACAGATGTGGAGAAGCAATTGTAAAATAAAAATCCCTCAGGGAATGTCTGAATTACACGGGGCAATATTCTCTAACGCAGTCTAGTATCCAGGAGAAGCCATGGTAACCTAAAGCTACCCACATCATTTTACCTCCTGTTGTACTGCTTCTTGCATATAATACAGAATTGGTGAAGTTTTCCAGGTTATGGACTAACTGAATGCATTCAACTAAAAACAGCTTGTGTAACGTTCGAGCAAGAAAACATTCAGGAGAGAAAGCAAATACTTCTTCAGCAACGTGGCTCATAAATCATCTGTAAAGAAGAGATATCCAAAAAAAATTTTTAACCAAACCCCCCACCCCACCCCCGGATCCAAAGCAGGAAAATAAACTAATAACATTTCTATGGACATGTACCAATACAATATTAACAGCATTAAGAAAAGCGTTTAAATAAATTGTTTAGGGTTACCTTGAAAATAAACTAAAAAATGTTCTGGAAGCAGATTATAACCCCCTTCTTCCTTCCCTTACCTACAAAACAGTCCACTCAAATATGGAAAGTGACAGTGGTGGGTAGAAGAATAATATACAAGCATACCTTCGCTTTATTGCGCTTTGCAGATACTGGGTTTTTTTACAAATTGAAGGTTTGTGGCAACCCTGCGTCAAGCAAGTCTATCGGTGCCATTTTTCCATCAGCGCCATTTTTCCAACAGCATTTGCTCACTTCGTGTCTCTGTGTCACATTTTGGTAATTCTCGTGATATTTCAAACTTTTTCATTATTATTATATTTGTTATGGTGATCTGTGATCTTTGATGTTACTACTGTAATTGTTTTGGGGCGCCACGAACCGCGCCTATATAAGATGGTGAACTTAAATCGATAAATGTTGTGTGTGTTCTGACTGCTCCACCGACCGGCCGTTCCCCCATCTCTCTCCCTCTCCTCGGGCCTCCCTATTCCCTGAGACACAACCATATTGAAAATTAGGCCAATTAATAACCCTACAATGGCCTCTAAGTGTTCAAGTGAAAGGAAGTGTCGCACGTCTCTCACTTTAAATCAAAAGCTAGAAATGATTAAGCTTAGTGAGGAAGGCATGTCGAAAGCAGAGATAGGCTGAAAGCTAGGCCTCTTGCGCCAAACAGCCAAGCTGTGAATGCAAAGGAAAAGTTCTTGAAGGAAATTAAAAGTGCTACTCCAGTGAACACACGAATGATAAGAAAGCGGAATAGCCTTATTGCTGATATGGAGAAAGTTTTAGTGGTCTGGATAGAAGATCAAACCAGCCACAACATTCCCTTAAGCCAAAGCCTAATCCAGAGCAAGGCCCTAACTCTCTTCAGTTCTATGAAGGCTGAGAGAGGTGAGGAAGCTGCAGAAGAAAAGTTTGAAGCTAGCAGAGATTGGTTCATGAGGTTTAAGGAAAGAAGCCGTCTCCATGACATAAAAGTGCAAGGTGAAGCAGCAAGTGCTGATGTAGAAGCTGCAGCAAGTTATCCAGAAGATCTAGCTAAGATAATTGATGAAAGTGGCTACACTAAACAACAGATTTTCAATGTAGACAAAACAGCCTTATATTGGAAGAAGATGCCATCTAGGACTTTCATGGCTAGAGAGGAGAAGTCAATGCCTGGCTTCAAAGCTTCAAAGGACAGGCTGACTCTCTTGTTAGGGGCTAATGCAGCTGGTGACTTTAAGTTGAAGCCAATGCTCATTTACCATTCTGAAAATCCTAGGGCCCTTAAGAATTATGCTAAATCTACTCTGCCTGTGCTCTATAAATGGAACAACAAAGCCTGGATGACAGCACATCTGTTTACAACATGGTTTACTGAATATTTTAAGCCCACTGTTGAGACCTATTGGTCAGAAAAAAAGATTCCTTTCAAAATATTACTGCTCATTGACAATGTACCTGGTCACCCAAGAGCTCTGATGGAGATGTACAATGAGATTAATGTTGTTTTCATGCCTGCTAACACAACATCCATTCTGAAGCCCATGGATCAAGGAGTAATTTCTAAATAATTATTTAAGAAATACATTTCGTAAGGCTATAACTGCCATAGATAGTGATTCCTCTGATGGATCTGGGCCAAGTAAATTGAAAACCTTCTGGAAAGGATTCACCATTCTAGATGCCATTAAGAACATTTGTGATTCATGGGAGGGGGTCAAAATATCAACATTAACAGGAGTTTGGAAGAAGTTGATTCCAACCCTCATGGATGACTTTGAGGGGTTCAAGATTTCAGTGGAGGAAGTAACTGCAGATGTGGTGGAAATAGCAAGAGAACTAGAATTAGAAGTGGAGCCTGAAGATGTGACTGAATTGCTGCAATCTCATGATAAAACTTTAACTGATGAGGAGTTGCTTCTTATGGATGAGCAAAGAAAGTTGTTTCTTGAAATGGAATCTACTCCTGGTGAAGATGCTGTGAACATTGTTGAAATGACAACAAAGGATTTAAAATATTACATAAATTTAGTTGATGAAGCAGCAGCAGGGTTTGATAGGATTGACTCCAATTCTGAAAGAAGTTCTACTGTGGGTAAAATGCTATCAAGCAGCATTGCATGCTACAGAGAAATCTTTTGTGAAAGGAAGAGTCAATCGATGTGGCAGACTTCATTGTTGTCTTATTTTAAGAAATTGCCACAGCCACTCCAACCATCACCCTGATCAGTCAGCAGCCATCAACATCAAGGCAAGACCCTCCACCAGCAAAAAGATTATGACTCGCTGAAGGCTCAGATGATGGTTAGCATTTTTTAGCAATAAAGTATTTTTTAATTAAGGTATGTACATTGTTTTTTAGACATAATGCTATTGCACACTTAATAGACTACAGTATAGTGTAAACATAACTTTTATATGCACTGGGAAACCAAAAAATTCGTGTGACTCGCTTTATTGCGATATTCACTTTATTGCAGTGGTCTGGAACCAAACCCGCAATATCTCCGAGGTATGCCTGTAGATGAGACTGAAATTGCTGAACCACCCATGGCTGCCTCCTTCCTTCCCCCTGCCTCCCTCCACACACAATACTGGAATTTAGATGTGAAGTCAAAATAGAAATCATTTTCTTCATTGAAGCTACAGATTGAAGTTGTAAAAATTCATTGCTGAAAGAGTAAAACTGTGACTCACAATGCAACAATTCACAAAAAGCTTTAAGAAAATGACAGACTTGTTTTTATTACCAGCAATTCAAATAAGGGCCTTCAAATAAGAAGCTTAACTTCCCTACTCCACTGATTTAGGACTCCCAACTACCCTGAGGGGTGTAGTCTTTCCTCAATATATATGTAACTCTCATTCAACATAATAGGAGTTATTCACATGTATTGAGGGTAGAATAGATTTTCCTGCTCTTATGTGCATCCATTCCCATTAGGGAGACTGTAAAACTAGCTAAATAATAAACTTCACCAGTTTCATAGTTTGTTATCCCTGTTCTTAAATTTGGCAAGTGGAGAGAGACTGGAACACCAATTAGAGACTACAGATAAAGTGAAATCTGTGTTCAAAGGCTCATTATTGAGTTTGTAACTGATATTTGAGCATATTGGCAAAAACAGCCCTTCTTTTCGGTTTTGTATGCTTAACTTGTAATTACAAAGTTAGTAGTTTCAGAATGTTGTTTTGAACTAAAACAATTGAAGGATTTTATTTTTGTTTTACTCTTCTATGTTTTCAGTCACAACCTATTTCCAAAATTTTCAATAGTTCAGCTAACTTAAGTAATTGGTATTCATAATCTTTCAACATTCTGTTTACAGGTTAAAGATCATGCTAGAGGATCTGACCTTTTCTTGTTCATCTTAGATACCTCTGCTATGTTCTTAATGGGATTCCTGTATTCAAGCCCTGAATCTAGCCAGTATCTTCTGCATCTGATGGTTTTGGCTAGCTTCTCAATATAAATGTCTTGTACATAAGTTATAGTGAGTCCCTAAATTTTGCCAATGTTAATTTAAAAACAATGATTCTACATTATTTACAATACAAACAAAAATTAAAATAATATCCATCACATCTTGCCTGGACTCTGCTGTGAAATAAATAACCTACATATAGCAGCCCGATATTATGAACTTTATCCTTATCCAACCTTTGTCTTCCTCTATTGTGTGCATCTCGCATGTCTTGTTTCAACACTGAATGTAATCTGGTGGAGACAGTGACCACATCTAGCCCTTATAACATGCAGCAGAATATGAAAGCATATTGTTTTCAGTAATTTATGTGCAATGGTTTTTCTCAGAAAATGGGTTCCCTGAGAGGAAAATTAAATAGTTTTGTCAAAACTTTCCATGGAAGATTTTGACTTTATCAAGAGGAAAACATTGATACAGATTCCATTTTTTTAACACATTACATATTTTAATGGAAATCAAACACATTCTGAATAAAAGTTAATGTAGTAAAAAAACTAGTTTAATGCTAAACAAAATCAACAGAAACCCTTCTAATCTGTTTTTAACCAGAGTTTGTCATGAAGGCATGATGGCACCTCCCCCTCCCCACTTCAGTTTTAGATTCCATTTTAATTTTGTCTTTTGGTACACTTAGTGAAAGGTTTAAAATTTAGAACAATCTTTACAACTCCTGGTTAAGAAGATAATCTGCTACTGCCTTCTTCCTATACAATTGAATAATGCCTCCTGCCCCCAAAGTGTTTGTGCATTCCTCTTTGTTGGTCTGTTCTATCATTCCAGTTGTGCATTTTTGCTTCATGTAATCTATTTTAAAGGACCGCATTTCTAGAAATTATTTCTAAAAGGTAAGCTTTGTGTTATTTTGCCATTTCACATAGATGGAAGAGTGTACAAGAGCATGAGACCTTATCAAGAAAGCTTTTATGCTATTGCTTAATCCATAGTACTGAGACTATTAGGAATATATTCTTATTATATTGTAAAAACAGTGTTACGGCTAGCAGGGTGCTACAGGACTATATACTATTCCTCTGCCTGTAGATCTGCCAAAGAAGTTGTATGGATAGTTTAAAAGCAGAGAATTTACCCTCATTTTAAGATTAATTAGAATGAACGTATTGTTGGAAGGAGCTTAATTATATTTACCAAATGATGAATGCAGTTGGCAACAAAGATGGGGAAGAAGACAAACAGCCTAAAATAAAAGCAGAACAGGTTAGGGATTAATTAAAGAAGCTAGGATCTTTCAAATCATCACGACCAGGCAAGATAACACCCTAGAGCACTGAAGGAATTGGCTGAGGTAATTTTGGATCTACTAGGTATCCTCTTTGAGAGCTCATGGAGGTCAGGTGAAGTTCTGGACTACTGGAAAAGGGTAAACATAATGCCATCTTTAAGAAAGGGAATATGGATCTGGGGAATTACAAGCCAGTTGGTCTAACTTTAATACCTGGAGAGATCATGGAGCGGTCCTCAAGAAATCTATTGTGAAGCACCTAGAACAGAACAAGGTGATCAGGAACAGCCAGCAAGGTTTCACCAAAAGCAAGGTATGTCTGACCAACCCGATTTCCTTCTATGATAAGGTGACAGACTCTTCAAATGGGGAGAGACGAGTGCATGTGACTTTAGCAAGGCTTCTGACAGTCTCCCACAATATTCGTATTAACACTCCATAGTTAATTATGGACATTAAAAGTGTAGACTCAGCCTAGAAAGTACTTGTAACTTCTGGTTATTTTCAGAGAGATATATATTTAAATTGTAAATCTGCCAAGCGTTTACAGGTATGGAATCACAGAAGTAGGGTTGGAAGGAACCTTGTAGATCTTCAAGTCCAACCGCCTGCCTGGGCAGGAGAAAAACTGGGCTCAAATGACTCCAGCCAGGTAGGCATCAAGCCTCTTCTTAAAGACCCCCAGGGTAGGAGCCAGCACCACTTCCCTTGGAAGTTGATTCCAGATCCTAGCCACCCTGACCGTGAAGTAGTTCTTACGGATGTTTAATCTAAACCTACTCTCCAACAACTTGTGGACGTTATTCCTTGTTATGCCAGTTAAATAATATTGAGGCAGAAAACCTTTTTCTTCATTAAGTTCTTGGCACAATAGAGCCTTTAGCTAGATCTCTTCTTTTGTATGACAAAACCGGTGTCTGTATCTTTATCTTTGTGCACTTTGGTGTTCTTGTTAATTTGGGAGCTCTTGGCCACCAGAGACATTACCAGGGACTGCTGCATGGAAGTGGCTCTCGTTGACCCCCTGTAGACCTTGAGGTGCTGTGATAATATAAACAAGGCAAACAAGCAGACAACTTTGGGGTAGAAGAGTGTGTATGGTCAAGTGTCATAAGAGATTTCACAAGTCAAACAGGTTATCTAAAACTATAATAAAATCCAACACAACTAAAGAACAACATAATTATTGTTTGTTTTCTTGTCTCTGAGTGGCTAGATTTCCTAATTTAATTTAACATTTCACCTGCTATAGTTTTAGTGTAGCAGAAGCATTATGCTGAGAGAAAAAAAACAAACAACCTCCACCCCACCCCCAAATAAAACATGAAGCCAAATAATATTCAATCTTCTTCACAGAGAACATCAGGCAAATGCACAGATGGAACAGAACACACCAAGTAATTTAGCAGCAACTGGCCACCACGGCCAGACAATTTTAATCACAAAATCATAGTGGCATTTCAGACTATGTGGCAAAATCTTGTAAAATGGGAACATATTGCTACATTGGTATGAAAAAAAGAAAAGCAAATTTTAAAAAAAACTTGGGGATCTCTCTCAGTTAAGGCTACATATAGCTTCGAAATGTATCATAACCAAATAGTATCTTCTAAAAACAGCTAAAAAGGAGTATTCAATGCCTTTTCTTATTAGTAGATGGAAAATAAGGCTGTTTTAACCCCCCAACCCCTTTTCATGTCCAATTTCACTTTTTAATTCTTAATCTTTTTACCAAGATGCCTGTCACATTTCTAAGGGGAATCTCAACTTCCAATTTTCCTCCTTAGAAGTGGATAAATTATTCTATATCCTTCCGGGCAGTGGACAAGAAGATGAAGAAGGAGGAGAAAGGTAAATAAGTCTTTATAGATACTGTTTACACTTTTTAAGGTTCTATTTTTTCACTTGGAAAAAGAATTAAGTGGCATTAAAGCTAGGTTAAGATATTTAGAGGATAGAGTTGTCCTCTGACTACTGAGAAATTGATAAATTGACTGACTGTGAGAGACAGACAGAGAGAGCATAAGCTGCACCCATGCCAATTTATATTTTTAAGCCAAGGTGGAAACACCACTATTCTCTATAAAGGGGCGGGAGGAAGAAGGGAGTGGGGGGTAGAAAAGAAAGGGGGAAAATTATAAAAGACCCAGTGTTATGAGGAGTATTACACCGGGCAATATCTTTAAAGCAATCAAAACGATGAAGTGTAGGAAGACAAAGTGACAAACACACAACAAACAGAATTTCAAGAAGGCTACTTACAAATCACATTAGTACTAAGAAGAGACAGTCAGTCTCTTTTTTTTTTTTTATAGGCTTCCAGAATTCCTACATAGGAATCTAGGCTTACTTTTTATTGATTTCTAGTTCACATAGAAGAATAGAATAAGACTGGCAGTGCTCCCAGTTTTTTTGATCTGGCTCCAAAGTGAAATGGTATCTTTCAAGTGTATCAATTTTGCATAAGAACTTTTCAGATGGGGCCACCATCTGAAAGCAAAGATGAGTAATAGTTTTATTAAGCCAGAGCTAAGTCCTTGTTCTCACAGTAGGAAGTAGGAAGTCCTGAGTAGATTTTCTGATGCTAAAAGTTATCTCTTTTTTTTCCCTTTTATCTTCTTTCTCAGGGCAGAGTAATGTTGTGTCTGTTCATTCTAATGACTACCAATGGCTTTGGATATAAAAAAAAAATGAACCCAAGGCAACTAAATTGTTCAGTAGTGGTTTCTTTGAAGACAAGGTTAGATTTCTGGCGAAACAGTTCAGGGTTGGGCAGGGGAAATGGAGAAAAAAATCTGCCAAAATATTTCAGTAATTTACATGGTCACCAAACTCAGTGGCAATGCGTAGGGGGTGCACAGGGGTGTACATGCACCCCCCGAGAGTGACAGTGCACCCCATGTCAGACTGCACTCTCTGTTTAGCCGGCAGGCACGGGGGCAGGCAGGAACACCAGTGCCTGCCCCCTGTGAGTGCTGGCCAGAAAGCTGTTTGATAACTAAGATCGGCCATGGGGGTACCCCCCAGCCCTGGTCAGTGGGATCAGCCACCCGGGGAACCCCCTCCCAGCCAGTGGGATCAGCCGCCGGGGGATCTGCAGCCCCATTCAGTGGGATCAGCCACCGGGGATCTCCCCCCAGTCACTGACTGGTGTCAGGGGTGGCACATTCCCCCCGCAACTCAAAAGGCACTAGTCACCCATGACCAAACTCCTATCACCATGGCCATGTACCAGGGAAACCAAAGAGGGAAGAATTCAGAAGTATTTAGCTTACTAATAACTAAGAAAAGAGTTAGCCTAATATTCTTTTTAAAGTCTTTCCTTTTTTAGATTCTCATCAGGTACAGCAAATGTTCATCTATGAACACAGATGAGTATCTTATCATGTGACACTTCTGCCACCTCAAAAGATTTCCTGGCAAGCTTTTCTCTAGTAACTAAAGAATAGGTGGAAAAGAAAACCAGAAACAATGAACTGTTCAGAATAACATCTAAAGGATGTATTAGGAGCCCTAATAGTATGCATTATTGCAAATCTTTACTATGCTTCTTTCTCAGGTTAATAGTTTTTCTTTGTGATATTTCATACCAGTTTTGGGGGAAGGGACAGCTCTTCATGGTATCTTCCAGGAGTGTGCAAAATGGGCCCTATTCAATTTGGATTTGGATTTGGATTTGGATTTGGATTTAGCTCAAATCGGGGACAGTGATTCAATTCATTGATTCAGATCACTGTCCCCAATTCAATTTGGACAATCTGAAGATTTGGTATTGATTCAGAGAATCAGTGATTCAGACATAGACACAGCTTTAAGTGTTTTTTGTACATATCTTAAGGTACCAGGCACAGCTTGTAAATGCTGCAATGCTGGGGTGGATGGAACATCCCACAGGAGTGTGGCGATGCTCCGCCACATACTTGGTGGTGAACCCGGTAGTTGACTGGAAGTACTTCCAGTCCATTTCTGGGTCCTCTGGGGAATGTGAAGGCCCCCCCCCACAACACCCACCCAGCTTAGCTATCAGCAATGGGGGGACTCCGGGTGCCCACTTAGACACAGGAGGCACCAGTCACCAAGCCAGAGGAACGGGTGAGGGGGACCTGCATGCTGTCCAGCAGACCTGGAAGTGGACCAGAAATGCTTCTGGTCTACTTGTGGGTCTGCTGCTGAGCATGCTGGGGAGCCCCCTGCATTTCTGTGGGACACTCCATGTGCCCCAGCATCACAGCATTCATGAGTTGCCTGCTACCTAGAGGTATGTATAAAAACATTTAAAGCTGTGTCTATGTCCGAATCGCCAAATCTCTGAATTCATTTTGAGGCTTCCAATTAGATTCAGAGAGATTAAAGGGTTCTTGGATTCAATTTGAATTTGAAGATTCAGCAACTGAATTGGACCAAATCTCCGCCAAATCAAATCAGGGGCCAAAGCTTTGCACAGCCCTAGTATCTTCTGCTTACAACTGAGATCACCAGATATGAGTTATGCATAATTTCATAAGCTTTTTTTTGTAAGTAAGCTTTTAGTCTTGGAAGAAAATACTGTCGCATCATGGGGCTTCTGGTGCGGTCATTAAGGGAGTTTGGAAATGTGGCAAAACTTGAGAGTTTACTGTTGTTTGGAGGGGGGGTCTGAACTTAACCCCTGTACCCAAAAAAAATTTCTGAGGCAGAGTTACACCTTGAGAATTAGGATACTGGTCTTTTCAAGGGAAATTGATTCTCTGTTCTTTGTGGACAACTTGGTTCCAGAACTGGAGCTTATACTGTAACCAGAGCAGAGATAAACAAGTATTCTTCATTTCTGCAATAATATTTTAGCTTGCATAAGATTTCAGCTACATCTTTACTGTAAAACAAATGGAAATATTGTTTCCTCTTGAAAATGTTTTCACACTCTACACCCAATTTCAGGTTTGTGCCCCTGAAACTGTTTTGCAAACTTTCATGATGACAGTAATAAGGACACAAAATTCATCTGAAATGGCACACATCACATGGCTTTGAAGTGAAAGCAGAATTGTTTGAAAATAGATCCATTTCCTCTCAAGAATGGTCGCAATTTAATCCAGACACTTTCAAGAATAACATAAAATTCAATCTTGTAAAAAAGTACAAAATGGTGCTTTCATATTTGGCCTTTGGCTGCTGTTGCAAAGTCTTGACTACATCTGCCTTTGGCATTTTTGTTTTTTTCCCCCACAGCTTGCTCATAATACAATGACAGGTAAGAGTTTCCAATTACTGACCATCTCATTTCTATCTTATTTAATTAAAACATGGTCACAATAGGAGAGTTGAAAAATCATCTCCTTCAGGATCTCTATTCAGCAATATTTTTTCTTCAGGCATTGGTACAGATTAATTAACAAGACAGAAAGGTGTTGATGTGCTATTTTACAGCACTAGACTCATAAGGTAGCCCATCAATTTAATATAAAGAACACAGATTAGAAGACAACCATAACAGTAGTAAAGATCACACCCCATGTTATCTCTTCAAATTGGTAGCAGAAAGAGAAGTTAATACACATATTTTCCTCATGCCAACAATTGCAGATAAAAATAACTAATCATAAATCCTTTTCAGATGATGATATCTGAAATGGATTGACAGCTTGCACAGAGCTGTAAAAACCATCTCCATTAAAAAGCTACTGGCATTTGTCATAAATTAGAACACCACAGATGTTCTACTTCAGGGCTTAGAAGGATTTAAGAAGCTAAAAGGAAATAGCAAAAAAAGAAAATCTCAATTAGAAAATTTCTATAACATAAAAATGATGGGTGGATGAACTAGAGTTAACACCTAAAATGATTCAGCCTTCACTGAAATGTGCTACTGTTTTTCAATTAGCTGTTAGTATTAAAGGCAGTGTTCATCTAGGAGTTAAGCAGTTGGGGAAACATGGGCAATATTTCTGCAATGTGGTTAGTGTGTGTACTATTCACATGGCCATTTTGGTTTCTTACCTGAACAGTCTAAGTAAAGGAGAAGTACCTTGCATTTAGTCTACATAGGATTTTGCATCAATGAATCCAGAAGGGAGGAACCTATACCATCCATGTGCTGACTAGGATTGAGGTTAGAATTTAAAGTATTTTTGGAAATATTTTATAAAAATAATAAATATTTTATAAAAATAATGCAATATGTTTTGAATCAGAAGCCAAATTTTACTTGGATCCAACATTTTAAAGGTATGTTTACATATAAAAGCAAATGTATGTGTGAGCATGTGCATGTTTGATTGGGTATTTTTAAACATGTGTGTGCACATGTGCAAACACACAGACATGCAAAACTGGTTATACTCATGATACATTTGCTGAAGAAATCACAGATATCATATTTGTTACAGGTTAATTTAACTGACCTCATCAGGTCATAGGCAAAGTAGGGAGACTTGTTCTGATCAATGGAACTGCTTTTAGAGAAACAGAAACAAATTATAAGGACTATATCCTCTCTGGAACTCATGCAACTTAAAGGGGGAGGGTGTTGTTGGAACTGTAAAGAGATAGTGGGACTCATAGCAGAAATGTAGGACTGATTTTATACATAAAAGGGAATGCACTAAGAGCTATAACAAATAGTTTGAAGTCATTTCTTGAAAGTACAAGACCATTAAAGTTTCTCAAATAAACTGGCAAAATTAGTAATTAAATTTTCAGTTAATGAGAATTTATTATTTTGATTCAATATTGGAAGCCAAGGGAAGGTAGAATTAGATACATGGATTTTAAACTTTCTACTAGAGTCAAAGAAAGAAAAAGTGATTTAACTATAATACGATTATAATTCTTTCAGCTTATTATATAGGATGCAATATATGAGATGATACTACCAAAACTGCTTCCAAAGGATGGGATATTGACTGCTAGTCTGTGGATGGCTCCTATGTAGGTGAACAAGGGGGCTGGGGGCAAGGGAAAGCTGCACAGGCAGTCTTCCTCTAAACCTAGTATCATTTTCCTCTATGAATGAGGGTCAGGCACAGAAATATGACCCCTGTTTGCACCTGACTGCATGGACAGCTCAAAGATCTCGTTAATAATGAGAGAGCACGCTTTTATAAAGTGCTTCTTTCTTACAATAAATGTGTCCTATTGTAACTAAGAACAAAAAAAAAGCTCTAATTCACAAAAGATAACTACAATTTAAATAATCTGTTATAAGCCTGGTGTTGTGGTTTTGCTATGTAGAGCCATTTTCCAATTAATTATATTGAAACCTCAAGGTGATGATGGTTTCTTAAGGCCTCTTGCTTTCTGACCATATAGTAGTTGGGAAGGTTTAGAGATTCCACATGGCCAAAGGAAGATCCTTTCTGTTCCACCTGTGAGATATAATACCCAAATCATACAGAGAAAAGGGCCCAGTATCCAACATTTTATAAAGCAGAACTTACTATGTATAAAAAACAAGAAGTAACACCATGAAGGAATGTAACAGGAGTGTAACACTAACATCCTCCCCATACAGTGATGCAGATATTTGTTCCTTGAAGGTATTAGTGAACCCAGGTTAGTAATACAATCCATTTATGGTTCCTGTACTTAGAGACATCTTTGTTTTTACCTTCTGTAGTAGGGCTGTCCAATTGGTGGCCCGTGGGCCACATGCATCCCATATCTGATTTAATTGTAGCTCCTGGGCTCCTTCCTGGCTGCTGTCCCCACTCCATTGTTCTAGCCACAATAGCAACCAAGGGCTCCAGGTTCCCCTCCCTCCTTCTGTTTGTTATCCCTCCAATTTAGGGGTCATATCTTGGGGAGCTGAAGAAAAATCTGGAGCTTTGGGCACAAGATACAGGGTGTGGTGGCAAGGACCACACAAAAACCAGGAGAGCCCTGCCCAACACTGAGAGGTGTGGGTAGGGAGCTCTGGGGAAAAGGGATTACTCACCAGAGAGGCAGAGGAAGCCAGACGCAGTGCAACATGCGATGTCTCCACACTGCTTTTCAAGCTCTCTCTCAATTAAGCTCGGCAGCGCCCAGCTGATGATATCAGCTGCAGGTGCTGCCTCAGGAAATTTCAAAGTCATGAACAGTTTTGCAGGGAAGGAGGAGAGACCTGGAACTGGGCAGACTGAGCCCAGGGAAAGGGGGAAGCCTCAGGATGCCAACGCTGGTAGCGGACACCAGGCACTCTAGGTCCCCGTTGGATTTAACACAAGGAAGACTTAGGGAGCACCTACCTGGCTGCCTTCTCAGGGGTAGTTCCCTCAGAGTCTTCCTAGCAGGGAGGCAGAGTAGGGGTCTACCTACAGGGAGCTGGCTGAGACATTTTTATAGCTAGCCCCTTCTTGTTTGCTTTCTTGCTTTTGCTTTGTTTGCTTTTTGGTTTTCTTTTCTTTTTTTTTATGATGGTCCGTGTGTTAGGACCAGTGGGTCAACTAGGAAGGATGCCTTCCAGGGAAGGTATGAGATAGGACATGAGACTCTCAGAGTAGACTAAAGTCAGGTGATGGGAAGGATGCTGAGTACACCACAGGATGCTGAGAAAAAGCCCACCAGATAATCTGATTGTTGAATTCTGGGTAGTAGTGGATGAACAGGTCCAGAGTGCAGAAGCAGTTTCAGTTGGCTATAAGTATCGATGCACGTGATTGGGAAGTTGATGGGGTATGGGGGGGGGGCAAAGACCCAAGCTGACCGCACCCAAACCATGAGTATCCCCAGCTGAGGCATTCAGATCACAGCACTGAATACCTCCTTTAATTGGTTATTCCATCAAGATGTGGCAGGTGAGTTGGGGAAAAAGCCTGCATTAAGGGAACTTGCGAGATTGGGTATTAGGTGAGAGAAGACTTGACACAGGGGTTGGGGAAAGTGAGTGTATAGTCAGAGGGGGTGAGGAAAGGTCACAGATCACCCTGATGTGGCCCACATCAGATCTCAGTCACTTTGAGCAATTAAATAAAAATTAAGCATTTATGCCCAATCAGATGAGTTTATTCTTTATGATAATATTCAGAGAGAAAAAAGATAAAGTTCTGTAACAAGCTATTTCACTTCCTAGAAGCCTCTCTTCTCCTCAGTCTTGTAGACAAGGGGGAGCTGAAAAGATTACATGCATGCTTACTAGGGATATGCAAAGTGGGCCCTATTTGATTCAGATTTAGATTCAACCAAATCAGGGACAGTGATTCAATTCATTGATTTGGATCGCTGTTCCTGATTCGATTCAGCAGAATCCGAATCTGAAGATTCGATGCCGATTCAGAGAATCAGTAATTTGGACATAGACACAGTTTTAAATGTTTTTTCTACATACTTCGAGGTACCAGTGAGGCTCGTGAATGCTGTGATGCTGGGGCAGATGAAGCATCTCACAGGAATGTGGAGGGGCCCTCCACGTGCTCAACAGTGAACCTGGAAGTGGACCAGAAGTACCTCCGGTCCACTTCCGGGTCCGCCAGGGAGCGCAAAGGCCCCCCCCCAGCTCATTAATTGGCCACAGGGAGACCCCAGTTGCCCCCCACAACCCGGGAGGCACCAGTCACTGAGCCAGGGGCTGTGGGGGCCCCACCCCATGCGCTCTCCAGCAGACTCGGAAGTGGACCGGAAGTGGTTCTGATCCACTTCTGGGTCTGCTGCCAAGTGCACTGGGGAGCCCCCCACGCTCCTGTGGGACACTCCATGTCTCCCAGCATCTCAGCATTCACAAGCTACCTGCTACCTAGAGGTATGTAGAAAAAACATTTAAAGCTGTGTCTATGTCTGAATTACCAGATCTCTCCAAATCAATTCAGAGGGTTCCGATTAGATTCAGAAAGATTAAAGTGTTCCCCAATTCAGTTTGAATTCAGAGATCCGGCCATCAAATCAGGCTAAATCTCTGCTGAATCAAATCAGGGACCAAAGCTTTGCACAGCCCTAAAGCTTACTAGACAGGAAGCCTAAAAGGTGAGTAGTTTTCTCCTTCCCAAGAGCAAAGCAAAGTATGACCCATGGGTTACTCAGGTATTAGGCTACAAGAAAGTCCACTATGTGGTGGGAAATACATAGGAAATTAAACATCTAGCCAGGCACAATAAGATTTTGTTGTAGACATTCAAGAATCTTAGACTGTCTGAAGAATCAGGAATCAATGTAACTTACAAGCAGTGTTATGTGATCATCCTCATGTGTTGGTGACAGTACCAACTTTTTATGTATATTTAATAGTTGCTATTTCTGGTTTTCAGACTCCAAGCGAAGAATTCAGTTAGGAAGAGCAGTATTTGTTATGAGTCAGCATTCCTTTCTTGCTCACATCAAAGAAAAAATTCATTCATGCAGCTTCTAACCCCGAAAATATATCTGATTAGATATGTGTTGGCAGTATGCCTAGGTCTGGAGGTGAACAAACTCTTTGCTTGCATTAAATATGTATAACCCAATTTTAAAACTTTGTTTCATGCTTAATTTTGCATAGGTTACAGGCCAATATAAAAGAATGGTCATGGGAGTTTTGTTTTACCTTCCTCTGATCTAGGGGAAGATTTTACTTTTTCTTCAGGGCTGGACTATGAAAATTTAAGCAGAAGTGTTAAAAAATGCGTGCCTAAATCAAAGATTCTAACCCCATATTAAGTATCCAGAAATGGGTCTTTTATATGCAAAGTGCTACACATACAGAAATTCTCATAACTCTCAATGGGAATAGCCATATGGTCATTAGAGTACCTAGATATTTTAATTTCATTTCCCGACAGAGATTGAAGCTCTCAGGGAATGTCAAATTGTGTCCTGATTTCTGCAAATGCTTACCCTTACTCAAGGTTAAAAGTACATTATGATTTGATCTAATCTTGGGAGAAAAGTACTGTATCTAGTTCATCATGTGTAGTACAAGGACGCAGTTACCAAAAACAAAGTTTATGACAAACTTTTTAGCTATGAAGAGATTAAGGGATTGTTTTGTAAAGAATCTAAATAAGATTAATTAAAACTGAAATTATTAAAGGAAAGTTTAACTAGTTAGTCTTTATGGCTACCTATACATGTGCTCAGAGGTCGGGAAGTTAATTAGAGTGGTTCCTCAGCAGCTGCTCTAATTAAAATGCCACAGCGTCATGTGTATGAAGCCCCCACATGTTTAAAAATGGCTGTGGGATGCTTTAACTAAACCTCACTTGAAAAGGTTTCGTTAAAGTGCCGCATTGCCATTTAAAAATACACAGGGCTTAATATACACGACACCACAGCAACACTTCAGCATTCTAATGAGAACATGGAGCAGACTCAGTTAATCAATTCTGACACGTTCTAATTAGAATGCCAATGAGCACATATATAGGCAGCCTATGGTTCCTCCTGTCCTAACTTCTGCCTGATTTCAGCCTAACATAGCTAAACACCTCCGAAATGACTTAAAGTTATTTTGGAGTAATGAGATGCATCTTTTAATCTTCAATAAACTATATTGGCTTTCATTATTTTAAAACATCTCAATTTACTGATCATGAAACAGTCATTAATCAGACTGATTCTAATCCTGTTTAGCTCAGAATTAACCCAAGATAAATTCCACCAAAACGTTCAGAAAATCTGCCATATTTCAGATATTTAACATAAATAAATATTTAAAATAATTAAAATATCACTCCATAAATAAATATCAGAGAATTTGTAGAACATTCATTTCCAATTATAGTTCTTTAGTGACTAGCATTACTACAATAGGAGGTGGCCTGTGAGAGACCAAAATCCCTCCTCTTCCTTTAGTTAGGAGTGAAAAAGCAATTATAAGAGCAAGAATACCTTGATCCAAGTGCACATATTTAACCAGATTTGCAGCATTTCACCATCCCAGATTATTTACAAGCCAATCTATGTTCAGAGAATACTCAGGTTGTGAAATTATGCATTCACATTTGTGCAGCCTTAATTTGGCTGCCCTGTTCCTAAGCATTAACGAAGCAGTCTTAGTATGATCCCATACTACTTTTTTAGAAGATGCCTGCTTAGTTCAATGGAAAGGATGGACCGCACTCAGTTAATAAGGAGAAAAATAATATTGAACAGTGGCTTATTTTCTTAATGTACTCGGCCTTAGTGAGGCCGCAGCTGGAGTACTGCGTCCAGTTTTGGGCTCCACAATTCAAAAAGGATGTGGAGAAGCTTGAGAGAGTCCAGAGGAGAGCCATGCGCATGATCAGAGGTCAGGAAAACAGATCTTACGATGACAGGCTGAGAGACATGGGACTCTTTAGCCTGGAAAAGCGTAGGCTCAGGGGTGATCTGATGGCCACCTACAAGTTTATCAGGGGTGACCACCAGGATCTGGGGGAACATCTGTTCACCAGAGCGCCCCATGGGATGACGAGGTCGAACGGTCACAAACTCCTGCAAGACCGTTTCAGGCTGGACATAAGGAAGAATTTCTTTACTGTCCGAGCCCCCAAGGTCTGGAACAGTCTGCTAGCGGAGGTGGTTCAAGCGCCTACATTGAACACCTTCAAGAGTAAATTGGATGCTTATCTTGCTGGGATCCTATGACCCCAGCTGACTTCCTGCCCTTTGGGCAGGGGGCTGGACTCGATGATCTCCCGAGATCCCTTCCAGCCCTAATGTCTATGAAATCTATGAAATCTATGAAATGGGAGACCCTCTGCCCTATTTTGCGCATGTTATTCAAACTATGGTCTGAAGACAGAACTAATATCCTCATGGGCTTTTCTGAGACACTGATCACTGTCATATCGAAGTGCTTCACAAAGCAGACTATGACCTCGACATAACCTCTGGGAAGTATAATTTATCCCATTTTTTCAGATGGGATCTGACACACAGGATGAGATTCTCTGAAGATATTTAGGCACTTGCTCCTGTTAATTTTAATGGAAGGTAATCATCAAAAATATCTGTGAGGCTTTGGGCTTGAAGGATTAATTCTGAAATCTATGTCCTCATTTTTTTTTTTGAGTACTTAGCACTGTCTGGTACTCTGTGCTCCCCTCGAGTTCAGCTGCAGCTGTGACAGCTTAGAATTTCCACACCCGGAGAGAATGAAGGAACACCTATAAAATGCTGCCAGGCATCACACATGCCTTCTATGGCACAGGCAAGGATAGACTCCAAATCACTAATGTGATATTCAGCTTCTTTTACTATCTTTTCTGTCTAGTTTTATCTACCACCCTTTCAACTTGGGTTGAATTCTTATCCCTCTCCATTGTAGTCTCCCTCTCCATAAAGGGATCTTTTTTATCCCTTTATGCCATTATGCTGCCAGAACAGTAGCAAGAGGGAGGGAATAATGAATTGACATTTAATCTCCTGCTTGGGGCAATCAATGCAGCAATTCAAGGGAGTTCTGCTCCCTTTGTATCATTGAACTACAGCATGCTTTGTACAGATGAAATCTTTTGAGTCTTAGGCTGCAAACAGACATCCTCTTCAGAGTGTGAACATCTGTGTCACGATAACATTGCCACACAGCTGATCCACTTTAGGGATGTCTACCAGACCTCACTCAGGCTGTCATCCCCCAGTGTTGATTCTCTGCATCTCCCAGAGCTACAGGGACCCATTCCTAAGGGTAAAGGCACTTGTTGCCTCACCCTGACTTAGAGCATGTACCTGTTATATCCTCAGTAGGCAACTCCCCCATTGCATGGAGGGGGTAACTCCCACAGGGATTCCCTCCTCTGCTTGCATGTGGCACACTGATCTGGAGGCAGCAGCAAACAAAGGAGCTAGAATGCCTTTCATGTGGTTGGGTCAGGCACCATGTGCAAGTAGAGAGGGGAACTCCTCTAGGAGTGCTTTGCAGGTGTGCACTCCAAGCCAGGATGGAGCTCCTGGACCCTTTTACCCCAGGATCAGGCCCCTGAGGCCAGGGGAGTTTCTTCTTGTGGCAGCAAAAAGTATAGGCTGCCACCAGCAGCCCACAGTCTGCCACTATAAGTGAAAAGACTCAGTGGCAAAAAGATGGCACAACTTGTTCCTACATTTGTAGGAACCACAGAACATAAGCACCTGTGACACAACAAAAGGCTATGATGTCTGTCCACTCAGTTTTTAAGCCACCATAAAAATGTTTACTGCAGCACTAAGTTGATGCATTTGCAGCCTCGCCCCCAAACTAATGAGTCTCCCTTGAACATGTTCAAGATGGGGTTTTTGAGGTCTCAGCCAAATTTTTCATGTTCCCATAAAGACAATGCCAGGATACATCTCTAGTACTAAGGTTAATCCCACTGTCAGATATCACAACATGGGAATTCTCAAACTGCATGACTAAGTTTAATTAAGTTACAAACAACTGAAAAGAACCTTGCATAGGATATTCCAGGCAAAGTGTAAGAAATGGTAGAATTGATAACTCTATCTAGAGATTTCAAAGAGAGGAAGAGAACACTTTGATACTATTGTGAATTATTGTAACACAGCAATGTAAATTTACACTGAGGATCTGACCCCTTCCACCCCGCCCCACCAAATAAAGAGTCTTAGGAAGGTTTTCTCAAATAAGTGTTCTTCCTCTTTACTGTGTTCAGAGGCAGAACAGTTGATGGAAGGCGAAATACCCCATATAGAGCTTTTCCCAGAAGATGGCAGAAAAAAAAGATCAGAATAATGGAGCTAACTTTCAAAATGAATATTAAAGTATTAGGAAGCATTCAATACATATATGAATCCCTCCCACCTGCACCACTCTCAACAAGCAAAACTACTTCTCATTCCATTTTTAAATAAACCATATCTTCCACCATTACTTGGCAAGAAGGGAACACAAGTTTACAGAACCCTGAACAGTTAATGGGGCTTACAAAATAGAAAGGCTTAGCCCTGAAATTTAAGGCATATAGTGGAATACAGAGGTATAACTTCCCAGTACTTTCCCTGAGCAGCAGTGATGCAAGATACAGAAACATGAGCTGGATGTTCACTTCTGCTGGGGGAGGTGTCACCTACTCTTTTTAGTTGAACAGCCATTTAAACACCAATTTTAAGCAAAAAGAGAGATGACATATCCCTCATCAGCAGTCAACCATAAGGCTGCAGTCAGAGGTAAAGCTTCTGTTGGGAAGGTGCAGGATGCAGTGGAAAAGAGGGACATGGGGCTTCTAGGTGAAGGTGCCATCTTAAAGCCTCCCCCCGCCCCCTTGCAGCATCCAGGGCTTCTGTCCTCCTTACTGAGCTATTATTACACTACTGCTGCAGCAAAAATAACAAAACACCTGGCTACATTTCAACATCTAAATAAATAACAGGTTTTTAAATTTGGGTGCACAAAGATAGACAACTAAAATCATATTTAGACACCGGAGTCATTCATTTCACAAGCCCTGTGTATCTGAAACTTTAGATTTCAGAGAGAGCTAAAAGAATTTACCATCTTGATAGGACAGAGGAAGAAAGGGATGCAAGATATTTATTTACAATCTAATTATGGATTAGATGTTTTAGGAGCCCAAGTGTGAAAGGATCAGTCTTTTTTAATTGAAAATACACATATGCTTATATACACCAGTGCAGTGGATCTCCCAGACCAATAAATCCAGCTTACTGCTATTTGCAGGCTATAATATTATATAATCCCTTTCCTAAGCGTATCAAGATGCATTTTAAAGCTGGTATGGTTTCTTGCCCCCATTATCCCTATTGTTCCAGAGCTCGCTGCTCGGATGATTGAGAACAGTTAGTTCAGTTTCTAGCTCAAATGTATTCATTCATGGCCAGTTCACATCACAATTACTCTTGTGTGATTATTGCCCTTTAACTTAAGTAGCTCATTTATCTCCAGAGAATTTACTTCCCCAATATATTTGGACAACAATCCTATCCCTTATCACCCATTGTTTTGATAGGCTAAATTGGCCAACCCTTTTTTTCCGTGATAGATAAAATCAACCTAGAACTGGTGTAGAGGGTCTATTAAGATAATTAAGGGAATGAAAAATCCATCTAGAGTATTCATGGCCAGAAATCTATGCAGTATTCCAATACAATCCCAGCAGCACTGTATAAAATAGCAATCAGATTTCACTGCGTCTACTGGAAATATCTTGTCTTCTACTCAGGTACATACTGATGAATACTCATACAATTAATTTACACAGTCTTTGTCCCCCTACCAAATTTAATAAATTTTAATATTAAATGTTATCCCATTTCTATTCCTCCAGTCCTCATTTAGTTGATGCTTACCAGATTTGATTCACCAGCTTCATTTAACACATTCCTGCTTTGTATGCCAGTATCAGTAATTAAAATGTTAAATAAGATCAGTTTCAAGACCAGTTCTTTAGAAACTCCATTAGTTCCCTTCCTCAACAACTTTTCTTGCAGAACCACCCATTGTCATGTTATAGTTGGTCCATAGAAAGGTTTGGGATAAAGCGTTTCAAGAAATATATGGTAAAATTATTGAGTTTAATTGAGGAATAGTTAAAAGCATATCCTTATGAAAATAGATAGATAGATAGATAGATAGATAGATATCAGTACTGTGAACTGAAGCAGGGCCTCTAGGGAATAAGTGCTATACAGCAGTGAATTCTAATGCAGACAGTCAACCAAGTCATTCCTAGATTACTATTAACTTCTACATTCAAGGAATAGGAATGTGAGCATGAAGCAAGGCATTAATTTCATCTGGGGAAAATGCTCAGGTTACTGAGATTCTTTGGCTCTCATTTATTTCCTCCTTCTCAAACCCCAAGGTTTCCTACATCAGGAATCCTATGTCTCTTTCCATTTCAAATGAAATAAAATTCAGCACAAGATGCACTGTGTAGACTGCCTCAGTTGGCCCACATTGTTCACTTCTACAGATATATTCTTCATGCTTGCATCCTCTTACTTATCACCACCACCCACTCATATATTCACTAGAAAGTTAGTACACCCTGTGGTTGCAGTAGCTTCTCAGCATTATCCACATTGCACCAATAAGTCCCCCCTGAGGCAGCCCCTGGTGACAGGGGTTATTGAAACAGCCATAAAGCAGAGCTCTGTTTCACAGAGGTAGCAGGGCTAGGGGCAGACATTCAGAAAGCCTGAGCCTGAATTCATTCAATCTTTGCAGGTTAATCTAGCTATGCTAAACTGGTTTATAACTCTACAGACAGCCCCTCTGGACTGAAGAAGTGTAGGCACATCCCTACAGTGGCTCAGGCTAGAAGCTGGAGGCAGGGGGAGGGGGCAGGGCAATACAGCAGCCCTCCCTTTCCTTCAGCAGTTCTGAGCTGAGGGGGCGAGGGGTGGCCAGGCCCCTGCAGGATGCTCTGATTAGGGTGAGGTTCCCCCCCCACTTCTGAGCAGCCCAGAAGGGAGTTGATGGCACAATGTTTATCACCCCTAATTCAGTGTTTATCAACTCATTAAAAAAGCAACAGCTTCTCTCCATTAGTTCAAGCTCTTCTTAAACAGTGTTTCCAAGGAAGAAATGGAGGGACATTACCAGCTACCTATTGATTAGCTCCAAAAAGCCCTAAGCCAACACAGTCCTGTCTGCCTTTGTCCCATCTCCCACAGCATGGACCGTAACCAGCATATGGTATGCTAGCTAACAGTGTCTGTGTAAGGCTGGGGGGGTGGGGAGAAATCCCTCAGGGAGTGGTGAGGGGTGTGTGGAAGTCTCTACCAAAGCTGCAAGCAGGGTGCAGAGAGGAGGGGCCAGCCCAGCTCTCTGGAGTGTAGAGCCCCACCCAGCCCAGAAAGCATGGGGAAGCTGGGGGACTCTGTTTTAACTTAAACCAGCAAAGGGTCTGGGACGGACATTGCATAAACCAGTTTGACTCAAATCAGTTAAGTCTGATACTACATTCCACCAGGTTCATCTCGAGCCAGTTTTAGCCATTTTCAAATTGGTTTATGTGCACTGAATGTCTGTTCTGTTACAAGTTTACACCAGTTTCTGATCACTTAAACCAGTTTATGTGTAATGCCTGTCCCTAGCCCAGAGGACCAAGAAGCTGGTGTTAAGTTACAGGGCCTCTGTGTAGACAAGGTTGTGGCTCTAGGGCATCCCACTAATATTGTACAATTTGGTATGCAGAATTACTGTTTCTTTACAATGTGGACACAGGGAAACATTTCAAAGTGGAACTTCTTTTTGTGCACGGAAGTGGGCAGAGGAAGACATTTCAACAGCATAAAAAGAAGCTTCTTTGTCTGTGGAAGACTCATTGTATCAGGTAGGCTGAAAAGGAAGCAGGCTGAACAGGAAGGCATACATTTTCACATATCCTTTGTTAGAGCTACTGTCATTTGATAGGAATATCTGAAGAAACTGAGAAAAGTAGATATTATTAGGTCCATAAAGAGTTGTAAAAAGCTGAACAGAGATGCAGCCACTTACTTGGGTAAGCTGCCATTAATAGTATTGGAAAGTCTCTATACAAAACATTAAAGTGCATGCCTATTAAGATCCCCAGCCACAAGGGCCTCCTTCCCTTATGTGGAACAATTAGAGAAAGATTATAAAGAGAACTTTTTTACAGACCTGATTTCTAGCCACTTTTTACCTTTGTAGTCATTTTCATCTGCACAAATTGGGTGAAGAACCCCATCAAGTTAGATCAATATCCTTTTATATCCACTATGCATCAGTACAAGTGACTGCAAAGTACAGGGTAGACATGATTTAACTCATTCTAAATGGAAACCATGTTCCCCTTCAGAACAAAGTAAGAAGCTAATGGAAATGTGTGCATGTTACCACTTAATGACATAGTGTCTTATTTATGCTGTTAAATAAATAAGGAAAAACTGAAGTAAAATTATTAGATCCACTGCCAGTGATTATTTCTGTCTCGGTCCTTTGACTAGTGATTTTTTCTGCACCCTACAGACTAAACCACGGATGTATAGAGTAAGCTTTCATAAGAAATGGCTTACTAAAACATGCTGTGAAGGACCTCCAGGAAGCTGGGCTTCTAAATAAAAGCAGCAATTAGACTACAAAGGGTAGGGAAGGGGGAAGAAGAAGGAGAGAGCACTGCTGAGAGAGACAGTGGGTAAGAGAAAGAAAAACAAAGCTACCTCTCAATGATTCTTTAGCATACATTAGCAGGACTACATTATAAAAATGAACAAAACAGAAAAAAAGGAAACCTTATAGCATACTTACCCTTCTCAGTTTTCCTGGTCCCACAAACAAACAAGCCTGTGGCCTCTGTGGCCAAACTTCTAGTGCAGGGTCAAAGGGCTAGTTAGTTCCAATTTAACAGATTAACAAAGTTCAATTGCTAAAAAGAAAAAATAAAGTTTAGTTACACTTACTAGCTCTGGATCAAGAGGTTGGAAGAATAAAGGCCTGGTCCCACACTCACTTGCAACAACTTGTAAATCATTGCAATGTAGTGCCCTTCTAAAAGCGAGGACATGCTGCTTGCTCAGTGCTCAGAGCTGTGCTACTCTAAAGACAATTCCACCCACCTATTCCTGCTCCCTGCATGTCAGTCCCACAAGTGAGTCAGAAACTGTCCCAGGGATGCCTCTCAAGATCTCTGCCTGGAGGTGCACCCTCTCTTCCCTGGTCAGTTTAATGATTTCATTTCCAGATATGGTGCATGCAGAGTGGGAGCAAAGAAGCAGTATACATATATCCTTCAGCCCCACCAGGCAAAAATGTTAAAGACCACAAGGGTGCATTTGATCTCCAATTGCACAGACTTGACAAGCAACCAGGCTCATTTTTTATGACAAATTAACTCAATGTGTTAATCTCACTTTTGCTCAGACATGAATTCTTGTATTCATTTTGCTTACCTTTAGCAAAAGCATTATTCTTCAAGAACTATTCTATGGATGCACCTGCATCGGGATGAAAATTAACTAAGCCTTAGATTTGGAGGCTGTCCAAATGTACTCACACTCACTCACTCTCTCTCTCTCTCTCTCTCTCTCTCTCTCTCTCTATATATATATATATACACACACACACACACACACACACACACACACACACACACACACAACACAGAGAGAAAACCTGAGTCACTGCAAACATTTGCTTAAAGGATGCTTGGAGGGATTCAACTTATCTTCATAGCTGCAGCTGTCTCATGCAGTTAACTGCAAGAAAACCTTAATTCAACTCATTTTTATACTTTGATATACTCATTATGGTCCACTTTGGTCTCCATCCATTTTCCTTTCTAGAGATCAGGTCAGAGGGCACTGCATGGCATCACTGCTATATAGTAACTTTTTTAGTGCATGTTTAAAGTCTTTTTTTCTGATACAGCCTTGAATTGATGGAATAAAATCATTCCAGTATCTCAATCAGGCTTCCAAAATTTTGAATGTAGTGTGGAGTGTTTGGTGCAGAATAAGCCTGTTAATCTCTGGCCTGTGTAGCTTTTGCTTGTTCAAAGGGTTAGGCAGCAGATGTACATGGCTCTTTTTCTGCCCTGCTTTCCCCACTCCTTCCCCTGCCTCCATACCCCATTCCATCCTCTTCTTCTTTTTTGTCTAATCCTTAAATGTTCAGCTCTTCAGAGCTGAGACTGTATTTATGGCATTTATGCAGCATCTAGCACAAAGAAACACTGAACCTCAACTGGCCTCTAGGCAGATGCATGTGGTATTTAAATAACCAACGACTTTTAAAGGTTTCTCTTTGTTTTTTCACTAATACAGAATGTACTTGATATCTATATTACACTGATTTAGATTAAGTTATTTTCTGGAAGAAATCAAACAAAACCTCCTTAACAATAAAATAAAATGAATCCCTTGGTTTCTGAGCTAACTCACACAAAGACAATATCAAGCAACTGTGTCAGCTACAGACGTATACTGTTGATCTACCTCCAGAGCCCTCCACTTACTGTTTCATAACAAGTGATCCAGATAGTGCCCTCTTATTCTGCAAGTGGAAGGACCTCTCTTAATTGTTTCCTACTTGACTATACTCAGAAAAATATACATGGAGTGGAGGAGAGGTTATCTGCCTCCACTGGCCCCTTCACCCTGTATGGCGCTACAGTTGTGAGGGCAAGGATTTAGCTGGACCACTAGAGAAAAACCTTTATCCCTAAAGGGTTGCACCCCTATCTTTTCTGCTTTGAGGGTAAGAGCTCTGTGACTGATTTGCTGGACAGAATGGTACCAACTGTTGGCTTATGAATGCTATTTAAAGGTTTGTTTTTTGGGGAATATATATAATATTTATTAGAAGGGTTCAAGATGAGCAGTAGGGTTTAAGTGATTTCTAAAGAGCTCGGGTCTCACACACAAACTACCTCTCTGCTCTGGAAGCAGATAGGTCGTCTAACACAACAAAACCAATGGATCAACACATAGCCTGAGAACTGAGGGAGTATGTACTAAGTGACACCAGCTAACAAGGTCCCAGAGCAGGGTGGGCTGAGTCCTGGTTTTGGGGAACAGACCAAACTAGAAGGCCCAGAAGGTTATGTGGACATGTGACCACAGAGAGACAACGAACCAGAGATAGCAATGGATGAACATCATCAGGAGTCTTCAGGAGAATACAAAAGCAGAGACTTGAGAGTAACAAAGGGTCCCTCCCTGTTCCTCCCCATCTCTCCTCCTTCTCCCCAAGAGGGGTCCCTATCCTCAACCCCTGGGAAGGGTCCCCAGGGCCACCATGGACAGAGGGCACATGACCAGCCCATCTCATACACACTACTGGAGGGTGGGTGTTAGCCTCGGCATCTCACCTCCATGCTGCTGACATGCTGACATCTGATTTCTAAGAAAGTGTCAGAGTGAAGCCTGCATCCTGGCTGAATGTACTTTGACCCTGATGACAGCCCTAGGACTTACTACAATTGACTGTTTGTATTGCTTTTTCTGTTATTACTGTGTATCGATAAATTCACCTATTACTGAATGAAAAGATCATGGTTGGTCTGAGGGTGCCCCTTCCCTCTGGAACTAGGTACCCGGATCCTAAAGCCATAGCCAACATCAACTGGCTCCTGTATACCTTAAGTACAGAGTTTCTTAGTCTGTCTCCTGGAACAGAGACAACATTATGCTCTAGGAAGAAAACTCACCTTTTTCAGCACTATCTTGTGTCAGTTTTGGGGTCTGGCTGTAGCCATCATGATAGATATCCTTTTGGCATTGAGAAGGATTTTCTCCCATAATGCTTGAAAGGCCAGAGCAAGGTACTTATCCATTTTCCTTTCAGCAACCTAAAAGCCAGACCGATAGGTGAGCTTATAAAATTCACTTTTGTCATAGCTTGGCAGTGCAAGTACTCGTTCAACATAGGGTCCAGATCCCTGAAAAATTGGAATAGAAGTAGATTAGAAAGAATCTCCCAAAAGAAGGCAGATAATGAGGTCCTACTATCAGGTACAGTAATGAAGAAATACTTATTCCCCCACCAGCTTACCTGTCATAAGAGGGGATGGTGATAGAATCTCAGCTGTTATTCACAGGGGGGGAAAAATCATTTTTATTCTATCAATAAAAGCTATTATGGTTCATTAATGGTGACTCTCTGACAGTTTGTTATGAGATTATTTTTTTTCTACAGATAAATCATGGAAGGTAGAGATAGAAGATGAAAACTAGGGCCATCTCCCAACAGATTTCAAACAGTTCCCAGTTTAGTAGATTAAATAGTAACTGAAAAGACACTGTATAGTACGTGGCACCACTTTGAACATACAGGGTATTTGTAGATGATACGGGGGATTAAATTTAAGCAGTGTTTTTGCTTCAATTTAGGGCAAAGTAAACCCCTGTGTCATGTACACCAGTGTCCCTACCTGTTTCTGCAGTGGTGGGGAGGGGAGAACGAGCTGTTGGCGGGCCAAGCAGTCCCTGAGCTGGGCAGGGAGCTGGTGCTTCCCTCTGTAACAACAGTGCTCCCCAACCCCCCCAACAACACCAACCCACAGGCACATGGTTTGGGTAGTCCTGGGGGCACCACAGCTGCGAAGGGAAGCACCGGGCCCCCATGCAGCTCAGGCAGATTCCAGGGAAGAAGAAAAAAAAAAAGATCAGGCTTACCCCTTCAAAGCAGTCTACCATCCCAGGCTGCTACCAGGCTGCCTGCACAGTCTGCCTGCATAGTTCCTGAGGTAAACAGAGCCCAGTGATTCCCTCTGTGGCTGGAACATAACAAACTAAAACTCCTCAGAGGTGTTTTAGTTTGCTGTGCCCCAAAGTCATTTGCTGCAGCCTGAAATCATTTCAGGCACATTACGCTGCCAAATTTGCTACAGTGCCTGGAATTAAGAGGTTTTTTCCCCTTTGTGATCCTTAATAGCCAAGATGCATATCCTATCCCTTTGGGCAACATGGCCAAGGGTGCACTCAACACACTCTGGCCACAACATCCTCTAAAGATAGATTTTGGAGTGACATTTGAAAACCCATCATTTGCAGCTGTGTGAAATGCCTGGCTATGAGTAACACCAAGTAAACGCGTATAGTTGGCCTCATTTTTGGAGAACTCTGGCTGAACTGCTCCAGAAACATGGACAGATGTTTCTCAGAAGATTCTGCTCTTTTCCGTTTAAAGCTGCAGAACAAAACTCCCAAAAATGTATCTAAAGATAGTCTCCCATAGCGTATTAACCTGCATCTCTTCTCACTCATTTCACTCTGAACAAGGAAATAACCCAAAGTTAGAGTCCAAAAATGGCTGAATACTATGAAGTCATGGCTAATTTGTTTTTATAGATAAGCACACCTTACTACTAAAATGTATTGGCAGCAGGAAGGCTTGGCTGCAGTGTATTAAAGAGGCTATAATAACACTCTTTTCATCCGTCAACCAAATCAGAATGCTAGATGTTTCTTAATACTGTTGTGACAGATTAATGTCATTTTCAGCTTTGGCCTATCTGCTTCTCTGTGTAGATATACACAGAAGGGTCTGTGTGTGTTTTCATGTGTGTGTCAAAGAGGGACAGAGACACAGTTAGCAAGAAAAGATTTTTTTATTTTCTTTACAGCTCAGTAGATTTTCCTTTGGGTTTGCTTTAGATGCACAGTCTAACTCTGTGTCATATCATGAAACAGTTTCTCTCTCTGTACTAGGGTTTTTTTCTTCAAACCCCTGATCAGAAGAAATTTCTAACAGAATCTCAGTAGCTGTCTTAGCTCTGGCATCAGACATACCAGGAAGCCTTTAGGTCAGGATTACCTAAAGGAAGCAATGCTATTTTATCAGTAGAAGTTTTGTTTGTGTGACAATTTCTTGACATGGACAAGCCAGGGCTTTTTGCCTTTCGGTCAGGAAAAATATTCCCAGATGGAGAGACATAATTTGTACTGATTTCTATTTTTTTATATTGCACAGAGCTTATGTTGAGCCCTGGAAAAAGCTACTTGTATATTGTGAGAGAGATCTCAAATAATTTTCTTTGTATTTCTTCACTCACAGATTCCTTCTTAATCTTCTGATATTACAATGCCTATATTTATTTTCTCTAACATTTCATATAGAATAATCTCACTTATGGGGTATACAGATCTTTTACAAAGACCTTAACTGCCATAACATGATGAACCATGAAAGGCCATCTTACTCATGAAGGTCTAAGAGAGTATGGCATGACACAATATTTACCTAAACACTACTATCTATGGGGGAAGAAGAAAAGGAGGAGGAAACAATAAAAATGGTCCTTCTGGAGACCTTTGCCACATACTACCACATAATAGGGTTTTATTAATTTACTTACAGAAGTAACATTAAGAGCTAAATATATATATATGGGAGCTATCTACTGAAGTCAAGAGGATTCATTCCCTTGATTTTGGGGGTCATTTTGTTTGGCCTATGGCAAATTAATAACATCATAAGGTAATTGCAACATAAAACTGTGCAGTAAGCAAGACAAGACATTTATAAAAGTTATAAAACACTTGATGTTGAAAAATTCTATATGCATATTTTTTGCTTCAATATATATCTTTGTATATATTTATTTCCTTGGCTTTATCTAAATAACATTAAATTAAAAAACTGGGGCAAATTACCAAATATGGTTTGGGCTGCTTCATTTGATTAGAAATATGAGGATCAAGAGACAAAGACAAAAACGTGGAAATAAATAAGGACATTTTGTTTTCCAAGTACAATTAAGAATTTAGATCTGAAGCAAAATGCTTCTTTTTGTTAACTTCCTGCACTGTGTGCAGAGAAAACACAAGTCTATATTGCTTTGAAATCTTTTTGGATTCAAAAGGATTTATCTTTTGTGAATAATTTTTCTTCTGAAGCTGAAAAAATATTTTCAGATAGACTGCTTCCAAAATTAGTTTTGACCTCAGGTAATGAGAAGTGTTAATTGAAGGATATAAACTCTGCCTTTAAAAATATAATAATAATACAGTCTTTATGGCAAGTGATTTGTTTTAAGCCAACACTTATATTTATGCCACATGGATTGAAAGTATCGGCTCATTGGCTTTAAAAGGTAGGCTGCACCTTCTGTCCCGCTAGAGATGACTATATCTATATCTATATAACTAAGGCAGAGTTTTCCAAATTCAAAGTACACTAGCATCTCTTTACTGCCATAATGGAGGTGGTAAAAACAGTGCAACTTATTTATGTTATCAACTGAAATGACTGTGTTCTCAAAAAATAGATTCCAGGAACTGAACCAGCTCATAAAGACCTGCCAAAAACATTTGTAAGTTCAAACTGATTATTGGTTTAGTAGGTATAGATTGTTATCTGATGGTTGTGGATTAAGAAGTAAAATTTCCAATATTTAGTTTTAAGAAAAAGATACACATGACACAGCTGGGTGCATTTTAATAGGCATAAATGCAAATGCCGTTTGAACTTTAAAAACCATAACTATCTTCACCATAACTACTGGTTTCAATTTTAACTGCCAGGTACTACCTAGTTTATTGCTAAGTCCTGTACCATTCATTCAAAAAAGAGAAATAGCAGTTTCAGGAATAACTGGTGCACTTCCTAAAATGTATTTCACATTATTCTGTTGCTTTGCAGCACAGATGAAGTGACAGTAATAGAAGGTAATCAAGTCCACTCAGGATTAGAGATAAGGAGAAATGGAGTTTCTATCTCAAAAAAAGGCTGAGGTTTCTCTCTCTCTCTGTTTCCTTCCTTCTTTCTGGTTTGTTTGTACAAAGAATGTTGGCTTAATCAAAAAGGTATTCCCCAACAGATATGTTGAAAAGTATTTTATGAGCATTTCTCCGTGCATGTGCGCACGCAAACGCGTGCACATACACACACACACACGCACGCACACACACACAGTTGCACTTCACTGTAAGGTTTTGTAATGGAATTATTTTTTAAGAATGCATTCTTTTATACTTTCTGCTCTTCTTGTAGACACAAAGTCATAGATTAAGTCAACACCTGCCCAATAACTCCGGATCCCTACACAATTAGCCATGCAATGCAATTTCAGGGAACATTTTTATTAGAAGCTGGGGGAAGGGGGTTGGGCATTGAAGAAATTCAGTCTCACCAAAGTGACCTTTATTATAAGTGCTCAGAATTCTCCAGGACCTAAAGAAGTCTCTCAATCCTAAAGGCAAACTACATTAGAGTCTTTCTTTCTGTACCATGGTATTTCAGGTTTTCAATTTGGAAAAGCTTGCATTTACTGAATGTAACGTTAAGAACAGTGTTATGACAAACATCACCAGATGGTGCTGTCATATATCTAATCTTCCCCATTCTTTTTTATAACATGTGAAAAAGCCTTGACTCTTGGGAAGACATGTTGTGTTGTGTTTAGTGTTATGTAACATTTAGTGTTGATGCAGATATGGGAAAAAGGGACCTGTACAAGCAGCAGGATAATTTGATCTCTATCTCAGGCTCTGATTAGATGCAGTTTTCATGAAGTTGCTCTCTGGGAACTAACAGTTTACTCTTCCTGGAAAATAAGGACTGCCCTGTATGTTGCCTGCTCATCTTATTTCAGAACTGGTGTAAATTGCACACAGAGTATACCTATAAGCTATACAACAGATTTGTACTCAGCACAAAAAGGCACAGTTCATTTAAACTGTCAAAGATTTTTTTTTAATATGCCCAGGTCCTATTCCAAGAGATTCCCCAAAATACAGTGTACTTATACCTAAAATCTTCCCTTTTAGATTTTGACTCAGAGTGTTTGGAGATCATAGAGCTATAAAAGAACAAGGTATAAAATAAATAGCAATCAAATTCTAGATGCTTATCTTGAGACATCTTCAAAAATGTTAAACATTAGTTCTCCATGGAAAAATTAATAAATATATTAATAATGCAGTATAAGATTTTTTCAGGATGTCATTTAGGTTGACCTGTACTATTCAATTTAGGCATTCTTATGGGAAATGAAGGGCTTGTTATATTCTAATGTTCACACAAAGACAGATCCTATGATTTGGATCAGGTGTCATCACCATGTCCTTCTGCAATAGTACTTTTGGGCATCTGTGGGTGGGTCAGGGGTTGGTGCAAGTAACTTGTTTCGCCCTGACCTGTTTTGACCCACAGGTGATCCCCACCTCTCACTTTCTCACCTGCCATGACTTGTTACATTTTGTTAATACAAAAGGAGGTTATTCACATTTCCATACTTTGTAATCACTAGGATTGCTGATTCTACTTTACGGATTCATATCATCCCCTTTAAGGGAATGGTTAGGGTTATATTATATGTTTGCTCTGCCTCCCTGTCACTGAGCAATGCCAGATGGGAGCTCCTCCTTTCCCTACATTCCCACAATAACCATCACACATAGTTAATATAAGCTCAATAACAAAAGTAAATTATGACAGAAATTCCAGAAGCCATATGCTCCACTCAACCTCCTTTTTGGACTGCTGTTGCTGCAAGCCTCTGTCTCTGCTCCAACCCCCTTTCCAGTAGGTAACACCTGATTTATTCTTCCATGGGCCCTCCAGGCTGCCAATCAGTAGGTCTGTGAGAAATTTTGCTGGCTGTTTCGACACTATTTCAACTCATTTCAGTTCAAAACAGTGAAATTGAAATGAAACAAAGGGCTTCAAAACACCCTGAAAACAAAACGAGGGCAGTGAAAATGTTTCGAGTTTCAAAGCAGCCCAGCTGAGTTCCTTTCCCCAGCACTATGATTGGGCTGAGTTCTCCTCCCCAGTTGGGCTGAGCTCCCTTCCCCAGCCTGATCGTAGCTCTGGGGAGGGGAACTCAGCTGGGCTGGGCTGAGTTCCCTTCTCCAGCCCAATCGAAACAGCAAAACAGCAAAACCATTTTGACAAATTGAAACAGAACAGTGTTTTCAAATTGCAACAAAACTCTAAACGAAACACTGTTCTGTTGAAATGAATGTCGAAGTAGAGCACTGCTGTTACACACAGCCCTACCAGTCAGCATACTTGCCTGCCAGTTGTTGGTTATCAGGAGTCACAGGTAAGTCTCACCTTGTTGGGTGGTTTCTTATTGCTCTCTTGGGTTTGCTGTAGCTGGGGGATCTTCCCTTTAAACTGCAGACAGCTGGTCCCAGGACATGCCAGTTATTCCCTGCTGGTGGCTACAGGGAAGGACAAATATCAGGAGAGGGCGAGTGGGGGTTTCCTTCTTATGATTTTCCTCTGCCTTGCCATGGTGTCACCCAACACGATAACCTCCTGAACTATTCAAGTCATTCCATATTATCACTGCTGAACCTATACATGTCTTGTCATCATTATAAATCACACATAAATGAACAAAAACCTACTTTTAAGAATAGTGTAGCAGTGGTATTTTTTAACATTATTTGAACAATTTTTCATGCTTTTCTGAATTTAAAAAAGTTACAAGCCCAATTCCACAAAGCTCAGAGGGAACATTAGAACTCTCTGAAAAAGGCCTAAAATTTATTTTCCACACCTAAAGATGTCATGTCTTCAAAGCCTAATATGTAGGGTCCACACTAGAACCCTTGTGAAGCTTTTTTTATTAATAATATAAAGGTCTACAGGGCTGAGACATAACCTGTGCGCTGTCACTGGTGCACTAAATACTATTTAGCCTGGACTTTGGACAAACATGTTACTGCTAGAAACAATGATCTTTTTGTGGGAAAGATGGATATTCAGAAAAAGATGGCTATAAAAAAGCAGTTGAATCTATTTTCACAAAAATGTTGAATGAAAATGTAAGTCTCAGCTAAACATATTATAGGTAAAGGGCAGAACATGAGATCAAAAATTCAATGCATATTACTTTGTCTCAGGAAAATCACCTTCACATCTGTTGTTTAATGTCTGGCAGAATTACTGTCTGCTCAATCTGGGCATAAGGACAGTTTCTTCACTCTCTTCTGGGAGTGCATATAGAATTCCAAAAGGGACTGAGAGAAGAGTAGGTAAAACGATCACAATACACACAAATTAGAAATTGTAGGAGCACAATACATCCTATAGAGGAATGCAGGAGTGTGCATGTATGCCTGCACCAGGCATTGCTCTTCCCCAAGGTAAACTACCTCTAAGTTTTCCCTCTGGAGCAGCCAGACAGATGCTGCAATGCAGCCTACTTCACAGACATAATAGTGTTCTTCCTATTCATCTTTAGTTCCATTCCGTTATGAACAGAATTATATCACTAGTTTTGTGCCAAGAAAATAAATACAAACACAATGCTAAAGAACTCCACTTCTTTCAGTTCAATTCCAAACAGAAAATGGGGTGGCTGTCCCTGCATGCTTCCTGCACTGAGACACATGTCAATATGATTAGTTTTGCACACTTTGATTGCCATGCTGTGTAAATACAGTCCAAGTCTCTTCTATATTCTGAACTAATAGGAATGGGTGAACCAGGGCACTGACAGGTTTATGACTATTTCAGGAAATACTGAGTTAATTAGAGTTGGGATTAGGACTAGTGTGTGAGTAGCAACAATGTGGCCAGTTAAGTCAATAAGAAAGGGTAAATGTCCATTCCATCCTTCTTGGGTCATATAAGGACTACATAGAACTTGGTTTCTGATCTCATGCAGAGTGAAGGAGTTGTCATCTGGATATTTGCTTGAGAGAGTGAATGGGTAGAGAGAAAGGGAGTGAGCAAAGGTTTGGACCCACCATTCCCTCCATCCCTTAAGGCATTCCTCCAGGCTTGCTGGGCAGAAAGAATGTAAACTGCAACTCAAAGGTTGCAGTAAATTATTCCTCTTCTTCCCTTACTCTTCACCATCCAAAGCAAGAAAAGATCATGAGAGCAGCTGAATCTGCACATCCAAAATTTCTCTACTTATCCATCAACACAGTTGTATACCACCCTTCAGAACCAGGCACAAAAGGCATCACCTAGCTCTCAGGTAATTAGGCAAACTTGGGCCTCACTGATCTTCAAGTTAATGAAATGACAGTTGTACAGACATGAAAGACATTTTCCATTTCATCAATAAAATATTGCAACAGTGTAGTAGTACCCACTGCTACACACATAAAGCTATGACACAATAGAAAAAAAGTACCTGAAAGAGAGAATACAGAGAACTTCAGATTGAAGTAATAGGATTAAAAGTGTAGGCAGGGAGTGGAGGGATGTGGATTTGGGAGTTTTCTTTTACATTTGGATTTACACTCTACTATAAAAGTAGGGCTGTGTGAAGCTTTGGTCCCTGATTCGATTTAGCGGAGATTTGGCCTGATTGGGTGGCCAAATCTCCAAATCTGAATTGAATCAGGAGACCCTTTAATCTCTCCAAATCGAATTGGAACCCTCTGAATTGATACAGAGAGATTCGGAAAGATTCAGGAATTCATACATAATCACAGCTTTAAATGTTTTTTCTACATACCTCAAGGTACCAGGCAGCTAATGAATGTTGTGATGCTGGGGTGGATGGAGCATCCCATAGGAGCAAGGTGGGCTCCCCAGCTTGCTTGGCAGCATACCCAGAAGTGGACCAGAGCACTTCCAGTCTATTTCCAGGTCCACCAGGGAGCATGCTGGGGCCCCCCCCCAGCCTCCCTGGGTCTAGGGAAGCACCTGAGTTCCCCCCATAGCTGATCACTGAGCTGGGGGTGTGCAGGGAGCCCCCACACATGCTCCCCAGTCCACTTCTGGGCTCACCGCTGAGCATGTGGGGGGGGGGAGCATGCTCTTGTGGGATGCTCCACCCACCCCAACATCACAGCATTCACAAGCCACGCCTAGTACTTCCAGGTATGTAGAAAAATATTCAGATTCAGATTAAGCTGAATTGAATCGGGGACAATGATCCGAATCAACTAATCGAATCACTTTCCCCAATTCAGGCCAAATCTGAATCAAGCGCAGCCCATTTCACACACCCCTACTATAAAGCACAGTTGAGAGAAGTTTTAGAATATTAAAGCTCCATTCAAAAGTTTTTAATATTGTTGTTATTTCATAGAATCCTAAAGTAATGGGAAGCGGACTCAGGTGGTCACCTAAGACAAACCCCTACTCAAGGCAGGATCAACCCTGATCAAACCATCTCACCTGTTCTTAAAGATGTCCAGGGATAAGATTCCACAGCTCTTTTTGGTAGCCTTCTCTTCCCAATACTTATTACCCTCATAATGAGAAACTTCTTTCAACTGAAATTTCCCATGCTGCAATTTAAGATCATTGTTCATCATCCTGGCCCCTGTGACCATAGAGAATAGCCTATCTCTGTACTCTTTATTCTTGCCCTTCAGGTATTTAAAGACTATAATCAAAATCATCTCTCAGTTACTTCTTAAAACTAAATAATTCTAGTTCTCTCAGGTTCTCCTCATAAACCAAGTTACCCAAGCCTCTAATAATTCTGTAGGAAAGCTAAGGTGGAGATAGAGCTAGGACTAGTGACCAGGATCAAAGATAACAAGAAGTCCTTTTTTAAATACATAGGGAGTAAAAAGAAAGCACCCAGTAACGTGGGGCCCCTGCAAGACACATTTGGCAATCTGGTGGTTGCACCAGACGATAAAGCTGACCTCTTTAACAAATTCTTTGCCTCCGTTTTTCTGAGCAGGGGCCAGGACATCCCCTCCACTGGGATTCCAGATGGACCCAGGGGAGGCACAGCCAGGCCTAGGGTCAGACAGGACCTAGTTAGGGAACTTCTGGTGGGGCAGGACGTGTTCAGATCAGCAGGTCCAGATGATCTCTACCCCAGGGTGCTGAGGGAATTGGCAGAGGTCCTTGTGGGACCCCTGGCATGGCTTTACGAGCACTCATGGTGGTCTGTCCAGGTACCAGAGGACTGGAAAAGGGTCCCAAAAAGGGGAAGAAGGAGGACCCAAAAAACTAAAGGTCCATTAGTCTTACCTCGGTCCTGGGGACACTCTTTGAGAAAATTATCCAGGAGCACATCTGCAAGGGACCAGCAGGGAAGATTATGCTTAGAGGCGACCAACATGGGTTCATTAGGGGCAGATCTTGTCAGAACAACCTGGTTACCTTCTACAACCAGGTCACAATATCCTTAGATGCAGGAGTCATGGTGGACGTAGTCTTTCTGGACTTTAGGAAGGCCTTCGACTTTGTCTCACCCCATTCTTATTAAAAAATTAGGCGCCTATGGCTTTAATGCTTAGACAGTCAGATGGGATGCAATTGGCTGGAGAGCCACACCCTGAGAGTGGTGGTAGATGGGTCATTTTTGACCTGGAGGGATGTGGGCAATGGGGTTCCCCAGGGCTCGGTCCTCAGGCCTGCACTGTTTAACATCTTCATCAGTGACTTGGACGAGGGGGTGAAAAGCGCCTTGTTCAAATTCATGGATGACACTAAGATGTGGGGAGAGGTGGGCACACTAGAAGGGAAAGACAGGCTACAACTAGATCTGGACAGGTTACAGGGGTAGGCGGATGAGAATAGGATGGATTTCAGTAGTGACAAGTGCAAGGTACTGCACCTAGGGAGGAAGAACCAGCAGCATACCTGTAGGCTAGGGAACTTCCTTCTCATCAGCACAGAGGCAGAAAAGGATCTTACAGTCATTATTGATTCCAAGATGAACATAGACCACCGATGTGAGGATGCGGTCAATAAGGCTAACCACACTTTGTCATGCATCCACAGATGCATCATGAGCAGGTCCAAGGAGGTGATTCTCTCCCTCTATGTGACATTGGTCAGGCCACAGTTGGAGTACTGTGTCCAGTTCTGGGTGCCTCACTTCAAGAGGGATGTGGACAGCATTGACAGGGTCCATAGGAGGGCCACTAGCATGGTCAGGGGCAGCAAGGCAGGCCCTAGGAGGAGAGGCTGTGGTACCTGAACCTGTTCAGCCTCCACAAGAGAAGGCTGAGAGGGGATCTGGTGACTATCTATAAACTTACCGGGGGGACCAGCAGGAAATGGTGCCCTGTTCCCCTGAGCACTACCAGGAGTAACTAGCAATAATAGCCACAAGTTGACTGAGAGTAGGTTCAGGCTAGACATCAGGAAGCACTACTTCACAGTCAGGGTGGCTAGGATCTGGAACCAACTTCCAAGGGAAGTGGTGCTTACTCTTTCCCTGGGGATCTTCAAAAGGAGGCTGGATAATCACCTAGCTGGGGTCATTTGACCCCAGCATTCTTTCCTGCCTTTGGCAGGGGGTCAGACTTGATGATCTGCTCAGGTCCCTTCCAACCCAACCAACTATGAAACTATGACATTGTGGGCAGGTATGCCTGGTAGGCTTCTGTCTACTTCAGTCCCCATCCCTGTCCTCCTTTTTACTCTTTTGCCATGCCTTGATGTTAATGTAAAATAAACAAGAATGGGGACATAAGTAGTCAGTTTGTTCCATGCAGGAATGTAGCTTTGGTAGGCATTTCTTCCACAGGGATCCACCTCCCCTTTGCCCACCTGGTTGGACTGGTGTCTATCTCCCTCATGCAGAGAACTATGCTCTCTTAGTCCAGTCTGTTCAGACTTTCACACCATACAGGCAGCAACATGTCTGGTCGTTAATTACTCCATGGATACATTTCTCCCTCAGAGGGATTATCCATCCTCACTCCCCTTTGTGGGTAGAAATTCTCAATTGTTTATCAGTGCTTGTTCAACTCACTCCATCCTTGGAGGAACCCCTAATCTTACATAACTCACCCACTCCTGGAGAAATTACCCATTATGCATCAGGTTTTACCTACTTCATTCCAAGAGGCAGGCTTATTCTCAGTCAATCCCAGCTCAATGGTCTGTAGGGCTTGGGCTTTTCCTGATATCAACCATTCTTGGTTGCAGTCACTCTGACCTGCAGGGTTTCTTTACTCAGTTAACCCTATATTTATTTGCTAACCATTCCACTTCCTCAGCAGGTAATCCAATCCTAACTTTGGGCAATCATCCCATTTTAGCAGGTTTCCCAATCAGCCCTGACTTTTCTGATCCCAGTCTCAGCTCCTGTTTCAGCCTTCTGTAGCTAGCTCACCATCAGAACTCACCATGCAGACTCTCTGCCAAGCTTTTCTGATATCTAGTCCTGATCTGGGCTCCCTGTGTTCCTGACTCTGCTTCCTACCTCTGCACGAGCTGTGCTGCAGCCTACATCTATCTGTACCCTTCCCCCTCTTCAAGGGAAGGGATTGTGGATGGAACAGTTTTTGTACCTGCCTTCTGGGATTCTGAGCCAATCAACAATGGCTGTTGATGGGCTCAGGAACCCAGAAGCCTGGGAGTGTGTGGCCACATGTGCCAGGGAGTTGCCTTCTTTCCCTGGCAGAGCCCACTCTGCCACTCTCAGCTGGGATTCAGTGTCCAGTTAAATTTGTTCCCCCCAGAATCAGCATTTTCCCCTTTGGAACAGGGGCCAAGACAGTCCCCTGTTTCAGACGTATATTAAATTGAAGGAAGTAATACCTGTATTCTAAACAGCAAAGTACAGACAGTCAAAAAGCCTGAATTGATTCAGCTTCAATCTTCACAGGTTAGTTTAAACTGCATAGATTGAACTGATAAGAAAGTGAAAAGACATTGACTTTGATTCTGGAAATGCAAGCACATGCATGGAGTGGCCCAACCAAGAAGCTGGGAGGCACTAGAATAGGCCTTCCTGTTTGGCTGGAGCAGACAGCTTGGGCCATGGCTAAACTGCCCACCATGTTAGAGTGGGGTTTGCAGGGAGGTGCAAAGCACTGTGGGATGCTGGGGACTTACTGTGAATTAACTTGAATTTGGAGGATTTTATTAGATCTGGAACAGTAGTTCAATAAACTGATTTGACCTAAATCAATTAAGTCTGATACTGCATCTATCCAGATTAATCTTAAAACTGGTTTCGGACATTTTGAAAGCAGTTTATGTGCACCAACTTCTGTTGTGTAACAGATTTGAAGTAGTTTCCTATCACTTATACTGATTTATGTGTAATTTCTGTTCCTAGCATGTACCTGCCAGCAATGACTAAATCAGTAGTGGCAGCAGCCTCTGCACTCCATGATCACTGATGTCTGCAGTGAGTTCCAGTAGCTTTGTTGTAGAAATCCTGTACTTTCACCTTGGTGTACTGCAAGCAATAGCAAAATTAGCATCCTTACTTTTACCTTTCTTGCTTGTTCTAAAACCTTTGATAAAACACCTACTAAAATATCAACTGTTATATGATAAATACCACCAATATGTAAATAATTTTCCATTTGTTTGTTCTCATGACTGTAAACCAAATGCTCAGTACATAAAATTTATCAAAAATGCCTTATACCCTCTTACTGAACCCTTGCAATTGCACTTTTCATGCCTATGGATATAGTCAGTACACTTTAACTCAGGAGAGGTCATCATGTCCTCTTATTTTATATGTCAAAACCATAAGTTCTTTTGGTGTGGAAATCTCTCAAAAGGCCTTATTTTTTGTTTTGCTGCAGAAATATGTCTGACCCACTATTATCTGACTTTGTAGTTTAGCTAACCATGGTATGATAGATTTATCTGTATAGTTGAAGTTCTCATTCCTTCATTAATGATACACTTTTCATTGCTTTCCACAGGTGTAGAGCTGAGTATACTCAACAAGCTTTTGACTGCTAGTCACCATAATTCATAATGCCAGGCACACTAGTGTTCCCACTACTCTAAGAAGTCCTCACTGTACACATTGTACAGAGTCAAACAAACCTGTGGAAGGGTGTCTGAATCCATGAAAAATAACAGCCTTTTCCAACTCACAAGTCCAGATAGAGGAGGGAAAGTGGATTTCCAATGTTACTGAAGAAGCCAAATCATTTCTCTCTGCCTGTCCAGCAACAGAATGTTGTTTCAAGACTAATGCATTTATAGTAATTTCAAAGCTGTAATTAGCAATATGTTTTTGGATGCTCACTGTCTTAAAGAATATGCAAATTGGGAGGCTGATCAAGAACAGGGAATAAACAAAGCCACAAACTTTACAGAAAATAAAACAGAAGAAGTTCCCATGTGGACTCTTGTTTCCCTTCGTGCTACAAAGGAAAACCGGTGAGAATTAAAAGTGGTTGCAAGCACGAAACTATGGGTGCCTATACATGTGCTCCAACTTGTTCTAATGAGAATGCATCAAAGCAGACTCAATTAATTGAGTCCAGAGCAGATTAATCGAGTCTGTGCTATGTTCCAATTAGAATGCTCAACAGTTGCCACAGCATCACTCATATAAGAAGCTTTAGTTAAAGCTTTAGTTAATAGCTTATATAAGCTATTTTAAAATGTACAGGGACTTAATACACATGATGCAGCATTTTAATTAGAGCAGCTCTCTGGAAACCACTATAATTAAAATGCACTCTCCCCTCCAGCCCTCACTGCCAAGCTTGTGTATAGGTCCCGAAGAGCAAGAAACTGGCAACTGTTCCAGCAGCCTTTACTACAATACATCTTCAATAGTTGAACTCATACCTGAACATTGGAAGGGCCAAACATAAGAAGGAATTGGAAAAGCCATTCCATCTTATATTCTTTTGGTACAATACAAATCCAAATTTAAAGGTTACAGAAAAGAAGCTGATTCCTACATAGCTGAATCCTCCTTTTCCTACTCAGGAAAGAGAACTAACCAATTAGTAGAAGCCCAGTTGCTGACAGCCCAGAAGTCGAAGATTGGTTCCCACTGGATCTCCATGAAATTGGGGAAGAAAGAAAGTTAAACAGGGGATGCAAATAAACAAACATACATAAGAACTAGTTCTAGTCCTACAGATGTAGGTCATCTATGTTGACATCTGTCAAAAGTTAATCTGCTTTCACATTAGTTCTCTGTTCAGCAGGGTTGAGCAGCAGAGTAGCAGCCAAAAATGCTGCAAAAATGTAAAGAATCATTACTTTCATACACAGAGAAGTATATGCCCCTCTGCTTCCTTTTGTTCTGCATATTGAAATTCATCATTTTGCATTATCTCAACTCTGCAAGGCATTCTGGTATTCCAGAATGACTTCTCATAGGATAAGCATTGTTTACTAGTCTCTCATAAACCTACCCAAAACTGAGTTTAAGCATTTGCACAATATCAGGCAGACACAAGTATTCAACATGGCATTATTTACTTTATTTCCATATTGTTAATATGCAATTTTTCAATGCAGGAGTCACTTTTCTAAAAGGGGATAAATAATATTTGTCTGAGGCATTTGTATTGAATATTGTTTGTCACTGAGTCATTTTGGAACTAATACCCCTAAGCTTTATGGGTTCTAAAAAGTTTTCAAATTATTATAAAGCTAGATTATCCAGACACAGTCAGTTGCACAAGCACTCATGTCATGAGTTTTGCCTGTCAGCAGCTAGGGGTGCAGGACCCCAGTACTCAGAAGCCCTGCACCTATCACCTCAACAGTTGGCAGGCTTTGTGGCTGCAGCAGGGGCTACCATCCCTGTAGCTTTTACCCTGCTGCACCTTAACACACACAGTGTCACCCATGTCACAAGTTTTGCTTGTCTTCAGCTTGAGGTGCAGTTCCTCCCAAGCCCCTGCACTCCTCGAAACTTGGCAGGCTTTGTGGCCACCATTCCTGCAGTTTTCAGCCTGCTGCACTTTAACACACACAGGGTCATCTATGTCACGAATTTTGCCTGTCAGCAGCTTGAGGTGCAGATCCCCACAAACTCCTTCACCTTTCAGCTTGAAACTTGGAAGGCTTTGTGGCCTCACCAGGGACTACCATGCCTGTAGTTTTCACCCCACTGTGGCTTAACACATAGATGTAACATGAGTTTTGCTTTCAAGAATTTGGGGTGCAGGTTCTCACCAACCTCTACACCAATCTTCTTTAAGCTTGGCAGACTTTGTGGCCTCATAAGGGGCTACCAACCCTGCAATTTTCACCCCCCTGTGTTGTAACACATATATGTGACATGAGTTTTGCTTTCAGAAATTTGGGCTGCAGTTCCCCCCAAACCCCTAAACCAATCTTCTTGAAACTTGGCAGACTTCATGCTGTTAGCAGAGGCTACCACTTCTCCAAGTTTGACCCAAATCAGACAAAAAACAACAAAGTTATAGCTATTTCATTGATTCCCCATTATACCCTATGGCTGGATCTCCAAGGCGGCTCCAAAGCTTCAGAGCCACTTCAGCCGGATCAAAGTGAAAACCCAGTCCAGAGCTCCAGATTGGATCCCTGGCATCTGAAGTGGCTGTATCTGAAGCCAGATTAAATGGCTGCCTACTCTCACAGACCTACTGAGCATATCTTCTTTTCTTGAGTGTTCTCAAATTCCACTGGGCAGTGTCTTTCTGTTAAAGTAGATTGCAAAAAAATCATTAGAACACTTAATTGCCAATCTAAGTCTTGGAGTAGTTTTGAATTGTACTACTGATAGCAGCCTACAAGGATATGTTGAGATGTCTCCTGATTGTTGAAAGATAGCAGTACCTAAGACATTTCTTATGTTGAATTTTATGAAGACGTTTCATGGTGGTCAGAATACAGAAACCAAGTACAGAAACTCCCATGTTCGGAGGATCCACAACTGTGACAATGCCCTGGTTTCTTAGCTTTGCTACAACAATAGAGTAAACAAAGCTTTTTGAACCAATCTGAACCAATATGACTGTATTGTTTAACACCACTGACATCCTCATGTCTGATATTGTGACAGTTTTGTTGCTTGTTTTTCTGAATGTTTTATTTAAAAAAAAAAACTCCATTTAATGCTAAAAGAAGCTTTTCATAGCCTTCAAGAAAAATTTTTTTAAATCCAACAAAGACAATTAGAGCCTAACAGTGGTGATAAAAAAAAAAATCTTTCATTTTGGGTGTTTTTATTATGAAAGCTAGTATGGATCTATTCATATATGCCCCCTGCCACAATCTCATGAAAAAGAGCTCTTTTCTTAATAATAATGTTTGCCAGACCCTAACTGAGTCTCAAAACATATGCTGACAATCTGAACTGTGTACCTAAAGAAAAGGGAAAGAAATATCAGAAGTGAGTAAGTACTAGGTCCATTTGATTACTCTAACCATATATAGTAAAATTAAAATTACCTGGTGAGGAGGATCAACAATGCTGCAAAGCAAGAGCAAGATGTACTATTTCTTGTGTTCATCATGTTGTTACCTTTTAGCATAGCAAGAATATGGTATATTTGAGTGTGGTCTTGATTTTAGAGGTTTCTACAGCTACTGCATTTCAGTTTGCAGAATCTGTCATAAACTGGGTTTTGAAATCAGATATAAAAGATCTATCATGTGACTTTTAGTATGAAAGGACCACAAGTGCCACTAAATATTTCACTAGTAACTTCCCATTGAGAGTTATGGAAAATGTGCTCATATTTTTGAAGGAATGGTACTTTTATTATTGTTTATTTTTCTGGCAGTGTTTCAGAAAGACATAATTTGGTTAAGGTTTGTCATGTCATACATTGTTTCTTGCCAGTAAAAACAGTATTTGAAAGTTTACTATCTATTCCAAGTTCCTGGGAAATATAACCACTTCCACTCAGGGTGCAGACAGAAGTGACAATTTTCATCTGATCTGGGCCCTGAAAGTGCTTTACAGCCATGGCTCAATAGAAGTGCAGAGTTAGAAAGTGCTTTAAAAGGTCCAGTCCCATGAAAATCTGAATCCTCATTGCATGAGGGCTCATATGAAAATGTTTCAAGACAGAGCAGCTTCAGAAACCTGTATTTGTGCAGCATCTCAGCCTCAGAGCTGTTTTCAGACTGGGAAGAGGAAAAGAGAGCAGAGGCAGTTTTCAGCAGATGATAGAGGGTGGAGCAGGTTGATTGGAGCCCCTTGAGGTGTGGGAGACTACAATCCAACTACCCCACCCTCCAGCACTTGTTAGGAAACCCCTAGAATGAGCTCCCTTTAATTCCTTTCCCATCCAACCCCCTTCTGAAAACAGTACCCAGCTGGCAGGAAAAAGGGGCCATCATTAGGGGAAACTGGTTGCAGGCCTGAAGCCAGCAGCTTTATTCCCTGGAACCAACAGTGAAGTTCTGTTTGGTTGGGAGGATCGTTGTAGCTCAGAATACTTCTTGCAATGTGTTATGAGTTACAGCAGGGAGCTTCATTTCTGTCTCTGCCCTCAGTTGCAAAGAGGTGACTGACAAGTATCTCAGCTATGTCAGTGTGGTTTACTGCCTACACATAATTTAAATAATATGAGCTGTTTCTTTTATGAAACATAGTACAACTTCCTTTTTTGATGGGTTAGTTTTGTGAGGGATCTTGCAGTTTCAAAACAATTATTAGACATTTATCCAATGGAAATACTTTGTTCTTTTCATTATACTAAATATTCAAGCCCGAAGTGCTTAACTAGTTTCCCAAAATGTTTTTTTCTGAAAGCTAATTCCTAGTAATAAAGCACCCGAATGCATGATGAGAACTTTTATCTAGCTAATTATTACTGTAAGGGTTTGCAACATGATCCTTGATGAAATGTACACACTTTCCTCTCAAACTAGAGCACAGTGTTTGAGGAACCAGTTTTGAAGATGATTGAAGATGTTATTGGTTTCATGCCATTGAGTTTTAGCATGTAAGGCTGCTGCTTTTAGTGGTTAAAATTAATTTTGCTAATACATCTTTGCTCTTATGAGAAGCATCTCCTTTGCAGTGCTTTAAAGGGATATATTGGCTCTTTATTGCTCTGACTTCAATATCCTTGCTACAATATAGTTTCTCTATTTTGCTCTGGTTATACCATTTCAGAATCATGTTCATTTTCCCAGCTAGTCACTCTTCTGTGGGTTACCTCTTTCCCCCTCACATATCAAACATAATCTGCTTGTCTTCACTTTCAAGACACACCTTGTTTTTACCCCTATCCTCCCTGTTATCCTTCATTTGTCATCATGATGCTGGCCACTGCCTCTGTTTGTCCAGTACTATCTGTTAGGATAACAATATGGATTTGGGGGAGTACTGGGTGTGCAGCTGAATGAAGACTTTTTCCTGTGTCTCAGCAAAAGCTCCTGGTCACAAGGCTGGATGATATATTAAAAGTAACTAACTTTGCTAATGCTTAAGTAAGCAGATTTCCAAAAAAAGGATAGGGTGCAAAGTGCATGATGTGTTGTGTAAAAATAGGATACAGACTGTGACAGGGGTCCTACTCTCAGAGCCTCTCTGGAAGTGTGGCTCCGCCCTCCTGCAATGGGCCAACCGCCTGCTTACTTTCCTACCATGCCTTGATCTTATTTTGATTAATAGATGATTGTAATCAGCGGGAGGCTGCCCATTTCTACGTGCCCCAATGACAGGGGGCGCTGCCTGCGGCTCCTTTTCCTCCCCTACACCACAGCCCAAGCCTCGCAGATGGTGCTGGTGTGATCTGACTTGGGCCCTGTTATGTCTCAGCCCTCCTTTTGCTCTTGGGGCTCCTCGCCGCCCCTCTTCACTCTCTCACGGGGCTTTTCGCTGCCCCGCCTCACTCTCGGGGCTCCTCGCTGCCCCTCCGCACTCTTGGGGCTAGGCCAATGCACCCCGTAACATACTGCACCTTCTCCGGTGCCAGTAACCCCCACACTACTGGGGAGTCCCTATGAGGCCTCCTCCAACCCCCAATAGCCTCATCCAGTCCTCTGGTAAAATAGTGAACATAAAACACAAAGCCCCTGGGCTATAACATAAAAGCTAGACCATCCTGGTCAGAAGAAAACAACAGTACCTCCCTACCAGAGACAGCAAGCACACCAATCCCCTCAGCAGGACCTAGGGAATGTTCCTGCCATCCGGGTTCACCCCTTTGTGCTGGCCAAGTTCCTCCTCCCTCGGCCGCTGGAGGAAAACTGCCCTCCTGGCCTCCTGCCTGGGCTTAAGAAGGGCCAAGCTGTGCCCCTTCCTGTCTCTGTGTTTACTCTGGTTGCTCTAGCAACCAGCACCTGCAGTCCTAGTGAATGGCAGCTGAGCTTCCCTCTTTCCTCCACCAGGGGTCTCCCCGAGCCGTTTCTGCTCTCAGTCACAGGGCACCTGCAAGCTCTGCAACACAGACCAATGGCTATTCTTGGGGGACAAAGCAGAAGTATGGTCTTGGAGATGGTGCTGAAGTCTGCAAGAAAACCAGAAAGAGTCAGCGAGAAACTACAAGTAACCAAGAGGCAGAGATCAAATTCTGATACATGCGCTCTTAGCAGAGAGGCATGTAAATGAAGGAAATGCATATGTAATGTCATGCTAATGAAGCAAACAGTAAACAGAGGCGGAGTTTGAGATGGGAGGAGAAATGGGTGGAACGAGTGTGGAGTGACGAGGGTGGAGTGAATGTTAATGAGTATGAACCAAGGTGTATAAAATGTGATAAGAACTAATGTTCAGGGCAGGTCCCCTGGTTCACAGGCTGTTTGTCTGTGACGGACCCTTGTCCAAAGCTGTCTCCATTCTGAATAAAGCTGTTGTGAGCAATGTGTGCTGGTGTTTGTTCCCCGCTTGCTCTGGCTAATGACTAACAGGATCCGTGAGTGATTGGACCGTCGCCTCCCTAGTTGTTGGGCACCACATTGAGTCAGGGCCTAACACTATCCTTCATCACACGTATTTAATTTTCAAACACGTTTGGTTTTTGTTCCTTATTGCCTTTCACAGTTGGGAGGAGGTCCCTATAAATGACCATTCTAATGCTTTATCCTCTTGAAAATCTTCGTTAAAATTACTTTTCCGTGATACCTACCAAAAAAAGTTAACAACAGGAAGGCCACTGGTGAGTCAAGAACACTGCCATTACCTTAACCAGTGTTATTTGCTTGTGGTCTGAATATCCATTTATCACTTGCAGTCTCTGCTGGCTAGAATCTTTTTGTCTGCATGTACTCTACTTCTCACCAAGCTAAGTGAGTGGGAAAAAAAAGGGAGATAAACTTCATTGTCAACAAGAGCAAGGTAACGCACTTAGGGAACACCCCCCCTCAATTATACATACACAGCTTCTGAATTAGCTGTTATGATTCAGGGAATCCTGAGACCTTGGAGTCCCTGTAGATAGTTCTTTTAAATATCTGCTCAATGTGCAGCAGCAACCAAAAAGCCAATAAAATATTGGGCATCATCATGAATGGAATTGAAAACAAAATCTACAACATCATCATACCCTGTACAATGGCATTCTACAAAACTAAATTGAATCCACATCTTGAATACTGTGTGCAGTTCTGGTCTTTACATCTCAAAAAGAATATAGTAAAATTATAAAAGGTACAAGGGAGGCCAACCAAAATGATCAGAGGCCTGGAGCAGTTGCCATGTCACAAGAGAGTAAAAAGGCAAGGACTCTTCAGTTTGAAAAGGAGAAGGCTAAAGAGGGAAATGTGATAAAGGTCTATAAAATCAAGGGGTACCTATACATGGGGAGCAAAGCTGCTCCAATGCACTGTAAATACAGTGCATTGGAGCAGGTTCAATTAATTGAGTCTGCTGGTATAGTAAAACCCCCAGTTTTTCTTTATTAAGAATATGCATTCCCTCCCCTTCTCCAACCATTTCTGACTTTTTCTACCTCTCTTTATTCCCTATAGATAAGGATAGGTGAGCTCAAACTTTGGATAAGATTTAACATTTTTATTTTGGTAGCAAGTTTTTGGTTTTGGATATCCACTGTTTTATACTGTATAATTACTAGGTTTGTATTGATTTTTACTGTTGTATATTGTATTATTATCATTTTTGTATTGATTTTTATTGTTTCATATGGATATTGAATGGTTTAGGCCTGTGTTTGTAAGTGAACCAAAGTTGTGTCAAGTTTCCATTTTATATGTCAAACCTCCATCTTGTGTCCTCTACCTGGGCATCCCATGTTGCAACTGTATGAGTCATGTACCCCTCCCATGTAAATTAGTTCCTGGATGAATGAGAATGATTGGGAATGTTTGAAATACAATGGTAGCAGGCCTCTACTGAATGGCCTGTAAGGACTGGGCTATCAGCTCACATTGATTCATCCAGGAACCATGGACCTCACCCAAGAACAGAAATAAGAACCCAACATTTGAAAGACAAAAGGCCCTACAGAACCAGCAACTCTACCATTATACCCCACTATTACAGACACCCGAAACTGCACATCCCTGCATGAAGCACACATGCTCAGTACACGAGGGGCTGACCCTTGCCTGGGCATGCCTCCTGTCACTAGGGTCACACAAGGTCTGCCCCTATAAAAAGGGGCAGTGAAGACAGATCCAGTGGGAACACCATTTCCATCTGGACCAGACCAGCTCCACATCACCTATTCACCCCAGAGGCCCTGCCGGTGACCCTGCTCTGGACAACACCAAGATGAAGGAGACCCCGACTGGCCATGGAGGATCAACTTCAGGTAGATATTACGTTCATACCTCCTCCTACAATTTGGACTCTCTCTCTCTCTGTCTCTCTCTCTCCTGGACTTCAGTGGACTTCAGCCCCTGCACCAAGCCTCTCTAACCCCTGCTGCCATTGTATGTGTGTGTGTACGGGAGCGTGCGTGCGCGCGCCAGGAAACCTATAAGACATTGTGTCACCATCTCCCGTGTTCAATAAAACCACTGTCATTTGCAACCCTGAGTTGGGTCATGTTTTACTGAATCCCAGTCCCTTCCCTTTCTTAAATTCCAGCCTCATTCTCTCTCTCTCTCTCAGCTCCAGCCACCCCCTCTGCTAGTTTCCTGATCTCCTTCCAATTCCATCTCCCCTTTTCTGCCAGTTCTCAGCCTCTCCTTGCTTTCATGCTGTCCTTGCTGCCTTGTGCCATCTACTGCCTTTTCCCTGTGACTTTCTGCTGCCTTCTTCTGCTTTCCCGCTGCCCTGCTGCCTTTCAGCCTCTCCTGCTGCTTTTCCTGTGATTTTCTGCTGTCTGTCTCTCTGTTTTCAGGCTTCCCCCACACCTTCAGTACTCCTCACCCCCACCGCCCCCCCCCCCACAAAGCTTCCCAGCTCGTTGTGGCTGTCCTGTAGTTTTCTCCAGCAACTGGAGCCTTTCTCCACCTCCCAGCACCACTTCCTACAACTTCTCTAGCTGCCCTGGAGCCATCCTCTGGCTCCCCACACCCAGAGCCTCTCTTTAACACCCACACTTTGCCTTAGTCCCATTTTCCCTTTCCCTACCTACCTTTTCAGCTCCCCTGTAGCTCTGGCTTCATTCCCAGCCTCTGTGCTGGCATCCTTCCCCCGTTCTGCATGCTTTGGGCATTGTCTTTTAATCAATTAAGATCAATTAAACTAAAGTTACCTCTGAGCCTCAGTTCTTCATCCCAGGCCCCTCTAGTCTACTGGTTCTAATTCCGGTCCTGGTGACTTTCACTCCCAGCAACTTTCACTCCCTACACTTCTACTTTCTTACCTTAACCTTTCCCCAGGTATCCCAAGTACACCAAGCACATACATACATACATACGTACATACATACACATCACAACACCCAACTTAGGAACTCACCTGTATGTATGTGTAGGTGGGCAGTATGTGTTTGAATTAGTGAATACACACATATATATACATATATAGATGCCATTGTGTGTGTGTGGTATATGAATTAATAATCCACATATATGTATTGGATGTGCAGATGTTGGTAACTGGTAACGGATTCTGTCTAAATTTGGTGTGTGTAGCGTGTATGGACTTAAACTGACAACAGGTATGCATGAACCTAGACTGGTTATTTTGAACATGTGTGTATCTCAGTTGCTAGTGTGAGTGTGTATGCCTAGTAGGGGTGTATGAACCTAGTGAGTGTATGTGCGCTTAATTGATTTTTATGTGTGCATGTGCAATTGTACACCACGCCCTCCTGTCTAACAGAACAATATTGAGATCCTGAGCGTTGGCCTGACCCCTTAGGGCAACAGTGGAGTGTGGTAATTACCATGCTTCAGCAGACTCCAATGTCTCATGTATCAGCATCCCCATGTTGGGGGGGGATGCTTGTCAAATGTCCTTTAGTTAAAGTGCCCCTGCCACCATTTTTAAGTGGGGGAACCAATACCTGACACGGTCTGGGTGCTTTAATTAGAGCAGCTCTCAGAGCACATGTATAAACACCCATGAAGGCTAGGATCTAAGTGAATAGGAAACAGTTGTTCACCAAGTCCCAGAACACAAAAACAAGGAGGTACCCACTGAAATTAGTAGATGACAGGTTTAAAATAACAAGAAAAAGTATTTTTTTATTCTACATGTAGTTAACTAGTGGGATTCATTGCTGCAGGAGGTGGTGGAAGTAGATAGCACAACCAGGTTCAAAAAAGGACTGAATAAATTATTGGATAATTGATATATTAGCTAATAGATATATTAATAGTTATTGAACAGAATGGTTGGAGATGGCTCTTCTGGGCTCTCTAAGCCAATAATGGTAGATACTAGCAAGGATAGGGTGTAGATTACTCTACAGCAGAGGTTTCCAAACTTTTTCTAATTGCATTACCCTTCCTGATTTGCCAGCTGCCCACATACTCCTACCAGCATATATTTTATATTTTAAGCCCTAAAATGCCAATTATTATGATGAAAATTAAATCCACCATTACACAATTTCTTCTGCATACCCCCCAGAGATGTCTTGTGTACCCCCCAGGGGTATGTGTACAACACTTAGGGAACCCCTGCTTTAGAAACATCTGGTTTGATGCTTTCCCTGCATAACATTCACTCCTGTCAGTATAGCACTCAATAGCATCATGCATGTATCAAATTTATGCCGAATTAATTACTGCATAGTAACTCACATGTAGACACTTTACTGTACAGTAATGACTTTAGTCCCAAGTCAGCTGACATACAAAGTTAATGTGCTTTAATGCCTGCATGTGTAGATGCTGGCCTGTCCCAGTAAAGTTACTGCTCAGTAACTTACTATGCAATAAATTTAAGACAGTGTAAATGCATGTGTAGACATGCCCTTTATGTTCTTAGAGTGAGGTCCTTGTCCGGGGCTCAAATGCACTATGGTAATGTAAATTCAAGGTATGAGTCTTAAGAACAGTGGTAAACAGAATGCTGGGAATAAACCCCATGTATGACTGTTCACTTGTGTTGCTTTTTTAAATTTATTTTATAAACAGGGGGCGCATCTACATGAAACTCTTTACTTAAGATTAGAGCTAATTAGTGTGGAGTAAGCATCATAGAGTACATGTACAGACACTCACTGCACAGTAATTGGCTGTAATCATATTTACAGGTAGCAAATTTACTCACAAGTAGCAAATTTCCTTTTGATTACTTACTGCACAGTAGTGCACAGGTAGATGCCTGACCAGGAGCAAATTTGTTCCCAGTCAGCTGGGGGTAGGAGATTGCTCCATGCCCCTGGGAGCTGGCTACTGCCAGGATGGGCTTCACCACTGGAACTTGAGTGGGGACAATGTCTCCTTGCCCTTGCAGCAGGGGGCACCAAGACCATACTTCACGATCACAATTGTGGGGCTCAGCTATCTTTATCTTTTTCTTCCAGTCTGAGCTTTGCAGTTTGAAGCCAAGAAGGGAAGATCCTTATCTCCCAGCCTGAGCTCCATGGGCATGTGACCTGGCTTGGGAGATCTTTTATTATGTAATAAGCAGCAAATATATTCCCATGTCCCTGCACATTTAGATGCCTGCCCAAGGTGGGTTTACTTTAGAGTAAATTACTCTACAGTAAAGCCAGCATGGAACATTTGCACATGTAGACAAACCCAGTAGATACTACTATTATGTCAACAATCTTGCAGATAAAACAAATATCTGCAAAATGTTATTTTCCTTTGGAAAATGTGTTTCTTACAGAGGAAAAAAGGGAAACTTTTGCCCAGGTTTTCTCTCCACCCTCTCATTTTTCAATGCACAGCAACAGTAAATGAAAGCTGAAAGAAGCAAGAAAGTATCATAGCTTTGATTTATGGATCATCCTTGCTTTTTGGAATCATAGTATATGTAACAAGTGTAAGAGAGCCTCAGGCTCCCAGAAAGATATTTAATGTTCAAAGTCTTAGTAAGCATGGGACTTCAAATGCTTTTTCAGGGAAGTAGACATGACATGTGTATGACTCATATTATTTAGAGCAAGGCATTTTATTAAAACTAAGATTATCCCCCAAGAGTTGGTTTTTTTTTTTTCTTTTATGGTTTTAGTGTGCTATGTTGTTTTAAATGATACTTACACAAGAACTTGGGAACAGTTCAACAGTTCTTGTGCTACCAAGTAGACAAAGAAAGACCTCTGTAAGGTCAATCTTGGCTGGGTTTTTTGTTTTTCTTTTTAGGTGACAGAGAATATGGTAGAGAACTTTTCAAATCTTGAGTAAGCTAGGGGAAAAATAGCAAATGTGGGAAAAATCTGTGAGATTCACATTCCCGTTCTTAGTGTGCAATGTAGTATTTCCTCTAAGTTATCATCACAATAATTAACATTTTATAGATTGAAAGTCTTCTCAATTTTTGTCCTAGAAATTATGAAAATCTAATTAAAAATGACCCTCAGCTTGCAAAGCAAGAATATCAGATCAACAAGAGTGTGGACTTGAGAGATATTATGACAGAGATAAGCTCAGTGTTTGTAAATCCAATAGAGTGTCTTCAGGCATTTTCTAAAGTCAGAATGCATTTATGATGTCACTGATTGATGTCCCTCTCATATTTTGTCTGTACAAATGCACATTCAATCAGTTGTGTATCACACAGGTTGTTTGTGGGCATCTCCAGTTTTACAAACTCTCTCATAGCTTTGAAATCATTCTGTCTTGTGTTCTTATGATTGATATCCTCTTCTGTTTTTATGAGGTTTTCTCAAATGTACACAGTGATTGCACACTAGGCAAAGAAAAACACTTTCAGTATGTAGATAATTCCCATGGTATATGGATGGGAAACTCTAAATGCTTTGCTTCAAAACTTGGCAACTTAGGGTACCTACAAGTATTACATTTCTGCTGGTAGAATTGCAATTCCCCCAGTAGAAACCCTAAGTATAAAAGCTTTCACACAGTTTCTGGTGAACCAAAAATGGCATGCACAGTTGAAAAATCTACCTCTTCCAGTGAGGTAGAAGTAGCCTTCATTAGGGTTTCGACCAGAATCCTTCTTGGGATTTGAAGAAAGTATTGCCTCTTTTTCTATAATATTTGCCTGAGAAAACAGCCTCAAAAAACTGCAAGGTTACACTACTGGTTTTTACAACCACAGTTTCTAATCATACATATGCATAACATAACTGTACATGAAATGGTGGCAATTCCCAAGATGGGAGTCAGTATTTTTCTTGCTTTATATGACTCTATATCTTCAGGTTCCAAGTGATTCAGACACCAGCTTGCTAAATTTCAGACATTCCTGTTATAGTTTTGTATTAGGGAAAAAATATGTCAGCTGGCAACTAGGACTGTGTGAAGCTTCGGGTGCTGATTCAATTCAGAGGAGACTCGGGCCAATTTGGTGGCCAAATCTCTGAATTCAAGTCAAATCAGGAAACCAATTAAAAGGTCTGAATCAATTTGAAGCTCAGACAGCAGGGGCAGGGTGGGGACTGGAGGAGGGGGGAAGGGAACTTGGGGGGACCCCTCCCAGGCTCCATCCCCTGCCTGCCCTCCCAGCCCTCCTGAGCACCCCCTGGCCCCCACCCACTCTTCCCCCCCCCCCCATGGCTGCCCTACCTGGCCCCAGCTCATGGTTTTTAAACAAAAAAAAAAAAGACAGCCCTCACCAAACAGCTGCTACCTGGTGGGGGGGCAATCCCTGCTGCACCCCACTGCCCCACACTGCATGGGGGGGGTTCTGCCATGAGCTCAGATCCCCTGTCCACTCTCCCAGTCCCCACCCCCCATGGCTGCCCTGCGTGGCCCCAGAGTCTCAGCTCTTAAAAAAAAAAAATACTAGCAACTTCACACAGGCCTACTAGCAACAATCCACACTTAATTGACAATGGTCATTAATTTGACAATGCTAAATAGGGATGTGCCTGATTTTGCAAACATTTTTGGTAGGCATTTTATTATTTTAACATTTTTCTCTACTAAAATATTGGACTAGGGATAGTGATATTTTCTAAATCTGTGGGCACATCCACACATGTACTTTGCTTTGCTGTCAACTAATTCACTGCACAGTAAAGCATCACCATCTACACATGAGGGGTGATCAAAAAGTTCTAAGACTTAGCCTTTCTTTTAAAGAATAGTGTACAAACAACATTTTTATGAGCTGTCCCCCTCAAAGTACTCTCCCCCAGATGATATGCATTTGTCCCAATATTCCTGCCACTTTCAGAAGCAGTGCTGGAAGTCTTCAACTGTGAGTTTTTTGAGTTCCACTTTCACATTCTTATGAAAGGTTGGAATGTCATCAAATCTCCTTCCTTTCAGCTTCATTTTGATTTTTGGGAACAGAAAAAAATCACATGGGGCAAGGTCAAGTGAGTATGGAGGGTGTGGTATGACAGGAATGTTTTTTTTCCATCAAAAATTCTTGAATGGAGACAGCAGTGTGTGAAGGAGCATGCTCCACTCCATGCATGTATGGAGTGGAGCATTAGTTTCTCATGAGTGGGGGTTTCGAGTGATCTGGATGGGGCACAGGCAAGGGTGTGCCTGCGGTACTGTTGCCAATTTGTACTTGACAGGTTGATGAACACCTTAGAGAAGGCAGAAGATTGGAGTGTATTGTAATAACCAAAAAGATATTTTGTGAAGTTTGGTGTAAAGATTAACTATATTTGTCACTGCACATTTTAAAAGAGGTTGGGCATTCCACACATTAGAGCAGGGGTGGGCAAAATGGTGGATCCAGCCAAAAGCCAGACTCCATCTCCCAGCAGCCACTGCCTACATGGGTGGGGCTGGTTTTCATGGAGACTCTAGCAGCAGCCACACTGTGATCGTGCAGGGCTGGGGCTTCAATGGAGCAAAGACATCCTGGCCCCTTACAATTTCTGGACCATCACAGTTCCAAAACCACTCTTACTACTACCATACTAAAAAAACAACAGGTAGAACAATGCTGCATTTCCATTAAAAACAAAATGGAAAATATTCAGTTGATTCATTTATTAAAATGTATGCATCTCCTTACCTAAAAAAAGGTTCTGTGTTTGATCACATCAGCCGTAAAAGATATAACACTTAGATACTTTGTGTACATGCACATGTTCACTATACCTAAGGGTGTGTGTAGATGAAATGGGGGCCCTAAATTCAAGCGGTGGGTTTTTAAGCCTACCACTTCAATTTAGGGTGAAGTAACCCCCCCATGTCATACACACACTTGTCATATCACCACAGGATATGGATGTGGGGTCCAGCCTCCTGAGGACATCCACTTGTTCTGCTGGTGCCAGAGTGGGCATCAGTCAGCAGACTTGGGTCAGGCTCCTGCCCATTATCTTTCCTGCCACATCTTTGATGATTTCTAATTGAGTCTGGGAGGGTGGTGGTTTTCCCCGACTCAAAGCTGGATGACGCTTGTTCAGGTGGACGGTGTAAGCAGACAAAAAAAAAAAATAAAGGAAATGGGAAAAATTAAGAAAAACAACCTCCAAGTCCTGACAGCGTCACCTCTGTTTCCTTCTTTGTTCTCTTACTGAGCCTCTCACTCATGACTACAGTGACTGAGCATTTTCTTCCTGCTCCTCTGTTAATTGCTGACATGCTTGCTTAATCTCACACCCACCACAGCCAATTAACACAGAGCCGAGGGTTTCTGCTCTCACATTCCCTCTCTTTTTTTTTCTTTTGAGCTTCTCTGATCTCTGAAGACCTAAAGTGTCTTTTGCCCTGTTCCTGGGGACTTCAGTCCTGGAGCAGATGGATGGTTCTTTCTGCTGCCACCTCTGCTCTCTCTCTCTCCTCTATGTCCTTCTCCCATCTCATTGCTGCCTGTTGCCGGAAATAGCTCTTGGCCCCAAAATTGTACCAATTCAGTGCACCTGACAAGTTGATAAAGCTTCATGACAGCGAATCAGGAGATCCCTCCAGAGCACAGCAGAGCTGTGATGGTTGCACAGGTCCTTTCGTTTGGGACTCCCCGTGATCTGGATCCTCCTGACCTTCCCACAACACCCCACACTTACCTGCCTCTCCAGTGGTGGGGAGGGAAGGGTGAGCTGCTGGTAGGTGGACCAGCCCCTGGGCTGCAGGGTGGGGCTGGTGCTTCCCTCCATGGCAGCAGCACCCCTCTCACATGGCACCTGCCCTCAGGTACCTGGCTCAGGTGGTCCAAGGGGGGCATCACAGCCATGGAGGGAAGCACCAGGCCCCCACACAGCTCTGGCAGGCATGCAGGCTCTCTAGGGGGAGGGAAATCATGCTCGCCACTTTTCTTGGGTGGAGTTTGCCTTCCAGAGCTGCTGCCAGGCTGCCTGAAGGGCTTCCTGTAGAGCCACAGAGCTGCATGGAACCCGATACTTTGCTACACAGCTGCAGGGGCAGCAAACCTAAACTCCTTGGAGGAGTTTTAGTTTGCTGTGCCCCAAGTCATTTAAGGACATTATGCCACTGAATTTCCTACAGCAGCTGGAATTAATGCACAATAGGCCACCAAGGTGTACAAACACTGACACCATTAGAGCAGTGCAAAAGCTTTTATCCTGCCTTAAAATCTCACGCACACCCCCCCCTCATTTTGTCTATACACGGCCTAGTGTATCATCATGTGGCTTAAAGTAAGATTGTAGATTGGGTGTATGCTTGCCAGTGCTGACAGCTACACTAGGAATCCAATCCAAGTAAGATGGGGTGGGGGAAGGGCAGTCAGGGTCAGTGGTCTGTGGCAGGAAGGATTGGCAACATTGTGGAGAGAGGCTGGTGGATCCATGGGCTGGGGATTGTCCTTCTGAGATGGAGGGATTGAAGGCCTAAAAATAGCCTGGTTAGGTTGAGGGAGTAAGAAAAGTACAGCCCTGGGGCTGGAATGACCAGTTGGGCTTTCCTAGCCCTGGGGCTGTGCTCTGAATATGTACAGAAATTTGGTAGATAGGTCTAAACCATTCCTGATCTAACTTAGTTCACTTCCCCAGATGAACTAAATTAGATTGGGAAATCCATCTTTTGCCCAGTCTAGCCTCCCCAAACTTCTGTGCAGATCAGTACCAAGATGGATGGACCTAACCCTAGTTTGGTTGATCAAAGTGTAACATCTGCACATACCCCTGATCCCAGGAAGGCAAATATCATTTGATCTGTCATGCAGATCTATAATGGTGAGATTTACATGCCTCTGAAAACACTGGAGTTAGTCACTAGGAAATATTAAGTCTAGGGATACACTCTTATCTGGTGCTCAGCTCAGGCATTTCCATTAATTCTGATCCTGAACGCCTAGTACCACTGCTGAGTTAGGTGTTTATCTCATTAGTATCTAGCTTTGCATAATGATCTAGTGCTTACACCACTTCCCCAGGAATTAGAAAACTTACATTCTAAGTCCTTCTCAGCCTGAGAGAATTAAAACTGCAACTGCCATTTCCTTAGCCACTAGTTGACTAATTAGACTTACTGGGAAGATCTATCTCCACCATACTTGTTGGAGCCGGGCCATTGTGCTTCTTAGAATACAAAAGATTCACACTTCTGAATGGGAGGAGACCTGGGTTCCGGTCCCTGGGTTATTTCTATTTATATTAGATTCTCCAATATAAATCATATAGTCTTGAGACCAGGGACCCAAACCCACAGACTCCTCTATTGCACATCTAAATCACTAGGCCAGGAGTAGCCAGTATCTGTGCCACTTGTAGCACATGAAGCTGCTGTGTGTGGCCCTGGGCACCTTCATTCCAATGCTCCAGTGTGCAAATTTTATCACGTATACCTCTGGGGGGGGGGTGGAGATCATTTAAGGAGGAGGGTGATACTTAACTTGTGGCACACGAGCCAAAAAATTTGGCTACTACAGCACTAGGGGAAGAGATATGCTCCCTGTTGTTGGTTCTTCCTTTGTTCCTATGATTCATTCATTCTTGTATATGAATAATTCAATAGCCCTAATTAGCATAATCTCTAATTTCATGTTTAGGTACCTCTCCTCAGAAATATGGGTTTCACCTCAGGCTGAAGAAGACCAAGAACCTAGGCCTCCTAGATGAGTGCTCATCCCACTAGGTTAGTATGCAAAAGGCATGCATCTGTGTCATGGCTACCATCACAATACTTGAGCTGAACTGGTAAAGTCAATGAATGCCATAAATAGCTCCTGGTGGTGCTATTTATATTTCCCCTGGATCTGTCATGCAACAAAAATTACATCAGTGGTACCCCAAGATAATCTAAAGCCATACTGGGATTCTGAAAGGACATCTTTGGCAAGAGGGAGAAGGCAGTTCAGAAGGATGAGAGTAAGAATTTTCCAGGCAATGGAGAGGGAGGGCAATGCCTTGGTCATTCCCACACACTGATTTGTCCCCTTTCTTGAAGATGGTCACAACGTTGGCGTTCTTTAAGTCAGGTGGAACTTCCTCATTAACCCGTATTTTGATGAAAAGCTCATGGAATTTTTACGCTAGCCCTGTTCCACCAGCTTTGGAGACCTCTGCAGGGATGCCATCTTGGCCTGGCACCGTATTGTTCTTGGTCTGAGTGATGGCACACCAGACTTCTTTGAAGGATGAGGGAATCAGCAAGAGGTTCTATTACTGGGTGCTGATGGATGGACTAACCCCAAGGCCTTTGAATCCATCAATTATGAAGCCTTATAGAAAGTGCTGGCTAGGTTTGGTTACCTACTGAAGTTCAGTGTACTCAGGCTACTTCATGATGGGATGACCATCACAGTCCTTTGCAACAGGTCAGAGACAGACCCATTTGCCACCCATACTGTTGTCAAGCAGGGCTGCAACATTGTGCCAACTCCTTTCTTCCATCTATTTTGCTTATATTTTGATTCTCATCCATGACTGCCTTCCTCCCAGAATCGAGGTTGAGTATCGAATGGGCAGTCAGCTTTTCAACCTGCGGCACCTTCCCAGCAAAATAAAAGTTACCAAGATTGACATCACTGACCTTCAGTATGCTGACAACTGTGTTATCCTTGTGCACACTGAGACTGATCTTCAGTCCACACTTGACCTTTTCTTAGGTGCCTATCACAGCCTGGGACTCTCCCTTAATATGGGGAAGACCAAGGTGCTTCTTCAGCCTGCCCCAGCACGAGCTTCCCCATTCCCCTCTTAAATTACAATTGGTAGAGAATCCATGGAAAACATTGAGCATTTCCCATCCCAGTCACTTCTGATGTAGAAATTGAACATAGGATCTGCTGTACCAGCGTATCTTTTGCTAACCATGATCTGCAGATGGAAACTAAGATCCTGGTCTACAATTTAATGGTTATCCGCTTGCTCTTCTATGGGTGTTGTCATGGAAAAACTTTGAGTATATGCTGCCAGCACAGAAGAGGTTAAACTGGCATGCGCAGTTTGAAGCTGTGAGTGGAAATTTCCAAGGCTCACCCAGTCCTTGCCCCCTGGGTGACCTGCGGAGCTGTCAATCATTGTTGACCTACTTTCCCCACAGACGCATGCTCAGATTGTGTCAGCTCCTGACTGAGAGCATGCTCAGTCAGAACCTGACATGAGGTAATCGGACTAGAAATTTCTCTGCGGAGAGCACGCTGACTACCAAATTGATATAAAAGTTCTGTGAGCCCCTCCCTCGGGGGGAGATCGCGTGGACTAGAGACAGAGGCTGCTGCTGCAGGGACTGTTCTCTGAGTCAGGCTTCAGGGCCTATCGATCTCCTCCTTCGGTGGCTTAGTTCTTCGTATTACTCATTGCATTGCGGTTTTTGACTACGATCATCTGGCTCCTGACTTACCTTTTGAACTGATTAACGGCTTACGATTTCGGATCACCCTCTGGACTTTGTTTAACCCGGTTCTGGATCATCGACCTCGGCTTTCTTCACCAACTACGACTCTGCTCATCCCTCCAACTGACGTCTCCGCTGCTTCATCTTCTGGCTCCTGACCTCGGCTTTCTCATTCGACCACCCGATTTGTCCATTGCTGTGGACTGGCGTCACGCGGTTCATCATCACCGTGTTACAGTTCGTTTTGTTATTTGTGATCCCCATTTATGAGCTGTTGACCAGCCCTGGGACTAGGTCTTTGGACTGAACCTCGTGGGCCAACAGACCCCTTTGTTGTTAATTGTTTGTTTGTGTTCAAAACTGTAACTGGAGACCTCTCTGCCTACGCCTGAAGCGTAAGTCAAATAAATTCACCTGTTCTTTCTCAATCCGCTCCGAGTCCCTATCTCCAGACTCTATGCCGCTAATCCCACCTGTCCGTATCTAATTGCCACCCCGGCCCACCGTGACCTTGGGGCCCGATCCTTCGGTTTTCCCCGACAGGTGTGAGACCTGAGTGACATCATCCTTGTATTGGCTGATGATGATGAGCTGAACTAAACCCTAATGATGCTAGTTAGGGATGAAGTCAGGAAGGCCAAAGTGCAATTGAAGTTGCAGCTAGCAAGGGACATGAAGAGTAACAAGAAGGGTTTCTACAAATATGTTAGCCACAAGAGGAAGGTCAGAGAAAGTATGAGTCCCTTACTGAGTGAGGGAGGCAGCGTAGTGACAGATGATGAGGAAAAGGCTGAAGAACTCAATGTCAGTTTTACCTTAGTCTTCACTGGCAAGACCAGCTCCCAGGCTACTGAACTGGACAGCACAGTTTGAGAAGAAGGTGAGTAGCCCTCAGTGATGAAATAACAGATTAGGGACTATTTAGAAAAGCTGGATGCATAGAAATCCATAGGGCCAGATGGGATGCACCCGAGGGTACTGAGGGAGTTGGCTGATGTGATTACAGAGCCACTGGGTGTTATCTTTGAAAATTTGGGGCAACTGGAGGAGGGTTCAGATGAGTGGAAAAGGGCAAATATAGTTTCCATCTGTAAGAAATGAAAGGAGGAGGATCCAGGGAACTACAGACCAGTCTGCTTCACCTCAATCCCTGAAAAAATCATAGACATGGTCCTCAAAGAATCCATTTCTAAGCACTTGGAGGAGGAGAAGGTGATTAAGAACAGTCAGCAGGGATTCACCAAGGGCAAATCATGCCTGACCAACCTAATTGCCTTCTATTATGAGATTACTGGCTCTGTGGATATGGACATAATATACCTTAACTTTAATAAGGGTTTTGATACCGTATCCCACAGCATTCTAGCAAGAAAGCTAAGAAAGTATGGTTTAGATGAACGGACTGGAAGGTGGTCAGAGAACTGCCTGGATTATTGGGCTCAACGGGGAGTAATCAATGATTCAGTATCTAGTTGGCAGCTGGTATCAAGTGGAGTGCCCCAGGGGTCGGTCTTGGGGCCAGTGTTGTTCAGTATCTTCATTAACAATGTGGAAGATGCAATGGATAGCACCCTCAGCAAGTTTGTAGATGACACCAAGCTGGGGGGTGTAGTAGATGCACTGGAGAGTAGAGCTAGGATTCAGAGACACCTATAAAAATTGGAGGATTGGGCCAAAAGAAATCTCATGAGGTTCAATAAGGACAAGTGCAAAGTCCTGCACTTAGGATGGAAGAATCCCATGCACCACTACAGCCTGGGGACGAACTGGCTAAGCAGCAGCTCTAGAAAAAAGGGCATTACAGTGCACAGTAAGACGGATGAGCCAGCAGTATGCCCTTGTTGCAAAGAAGGCTAACAGCATACTGGGGTGCATTAGTAGCAGCATTGCCAGAAGATTGAGGGAAGTAATTATTCCACTCTACTGTGCACTGGTGAGGCCACATCTAAAGTACTGTGTTCAGTTTTGGGTTCCTCACTATGGAAAGGATGTGGACAAGTTGAAGAGAGTCCAGTGGACAGCAACAAAAATGGCTCTAGGGCTGGGGCACATGACTTCTGAGGAGAGGCTGAAAGAACTGGGTTTATTTAGTCTGCAGAAGAGAAGACTAGAGGGGATTTGATAGCAACATTTAACTACCTGAAGGGTGGTTCCAAGGAGGATGTAGGTAGACTGTTCTCAGTGGTGATAGATGACAAAACAAGGAGCAATGGACTCAAGTTGCAGCAAGGGAGGTTTAGGTTGGATATTGAAAAAACTCTCTCACTAGGAAGGTGGTGAAGACTGGGACAGTTTACCTGGAGAGGTGGCAGAATCTCCATCATTGGAGGTTTTTAAGGCCTAGCTCAACAAAGCCTTGAATGGAATTATCTAGTTGGGGCTGGTCCTGCTTTGAGCAGGGGGTTGGATTAGATGACCTCCTGAGGTCCCTTCCAGCCCTAATTTTCTATGAATGCTCAGAACATGCCTCAGAAATTGGGTCTCAGGGAATTAATCCACCTTCTCAGCACCAAAATATTGGAAAAACATAAGAGAGGATTTAGGTACCTAGAAGATCAAAGTGGTTTGTTTCTGAGCATGCTCAGAAAACAAAGTCTTTGTATCTAGGGAACTTTCCAGCAAGCACAGAGGTGTTGAATGAATCTGGACACCTCCTGAGTTGTGTGGCTTGTAAAGCAGAGCCAACCTGAATTTTTGTTTGGAACTCAGGCATCTATACACATGCTCCAAGATGGAGGGGTGGGGGAGCGCTTTAATTAGAGCAGCTCTGAAAGCATCTCTAAAGCAACCACAGCATCACGTGTATTCAACATCCCAGACTTCAACATGACAGCAGGGTGTTTTAACTAAGACTCGTTCAACGAGCTTTAATCAGAGCACCCCTGCTGACATTTTTAAATCTGGGGATGCTGAATACATGTGATGCAGAGGCTGCTGGAGCAGGCTAATTAGCCTGCTTCAACAGCCTAGCAACAGACTCAATTGAGTCTCCTCTGATGCATGCTAATTAGCACATATCAGAGCAGAGGTCCATCACATGTATAGGTACCCTTAAATACTTAAAATCTAAGTCATGTGAAGGTATTATATGACCAAAGCAGCTCAGGCCCTTCATGTTCCTGTCCCAAGATGAACAAATAAAGGAACTGAACCAAAGAAAGAATGATGATAGGTAATTTTGAATGTAGGCAAGCATGAAAGAGGTGCGTTTTCCTCTTACTCTGTGGTTATGGAAAGAGGGAAGTATAAAAACTCCTTAATTGAAAAAGTAGCCCTCTCTGTGCTATCCTAAATTTTAAATCACTCATCATAGCTCATCCTGTGACGGCTCTAGGCAAATAGCAATTAAAGCACTAAGAAGAGCAGTGAGGAAAAGACAGTAACACAGCATAAAAATGAAGCACCCTCCACTACAAATGACAGCTTCACTAGGACTTAAACATTTGTTCTTTAGATGAACTTATAAAGCACTGCCAAGGGAAAAGATTTGTCATCGTTGTTGTAATGACTTTAAAGGGATATTCAAAATGCTATTTGTATTTTATAATGCTAACAGCTTCTCTTAAGCATGAAGCTGTAAAGTACATGTATTTCTTGGAGAAGAGACATGAGCTCATCTTTGGTTAGCCAAAACAGAAATGGGGGGATTTAAATTAAATTTAAGAATCTTGATATTTATCCATTTGCGTGCTTCAGAAGGTCCTTGAATGCTTTTTCAGGTAACTAACTGACAGACTTTGGTTTCAGAGGGCTCATTTGAGATTATTTGCATTGCACATTTATAGACTTCTTAAATTATCCATTATATATTAAATAGGATTCATCAGTTCTTACTTGAAATTGTTGTCCACACTTTTGCATTTACTCATTTTTTTCCACAGTGACAAGTATACTCACTTTGTTGGTTATTCTATTCACTTCAAGATTTCCTGAGCAATGAGTATCCAGGTCTTCCTTTGGCTTTTGCCTGAGTTGAATGGAAAATATTAAAAACATGAAATAGTTCAAAACCAGATATTGTCAGGGGGAAAAAAAGCTGCTTTCTGACTGTTCCCTTTCTTCTGACTCATTGAAAATAGGAGTGCTATTTAAACTTTCTGCAAGTGTCCTCCATATTTTAGAAGAGGTTCAATCAGGGCTTTTGACTGCTCTATACTTTCATGAATGGTATTTTTTTAATTCATCCTGCTTGTGTGTTCTTCATTAAATCACTCAGACCTAGACACCCACTGCATAGAATTCAGTAGCTTGAATTCTAAAGCTTCTTGTAAAAGCCTCTTAAAGGTACAGCTCTCTGCAGAAGGCAGCAGATCAGGAGCAACTACCTGGGTTGGCTCAAGGTAGTTACTGATTTAAGAATGAGGAAAGAAAATACTTGTATGTGCTTCCTTCACTATCGTGCTTAAACCATGAGTAGACATATTTTATCACCAAGTTTACTGTGTTATGTTTTGCTATGTAGACATTAAATAAGCAAAAACAACAACAAAAAATTATAAAACACATGTAAGAGACAGATGCTAAAAATAGAAGAACCTTTGATGTCAATAAACCTATTTATAAACAAACCAAGATAGATAAATTTTAAGACCGATAATAAATCAAATAAGGCATCCTATAATATAGTCCACCTCTCAATGTTGCTTGGGCATGGATGGATCCTTAGAGGAAGCAAATTCCACAGGAAAAGAAAGACTTCACATGTTAATGGGTCCCTGAAAATGTTATTGGTAGAAACTTACAGAAAGAGCCTACTCAATGATTTTCACTGTCATACTAGTAGAAGACCTTTTCTCATACATGGTAACTGTGTCCTACACCTACACTTTTGGGACTGGAAGTTAATGAAAAGATTTAGGCAAAGATATTGTTTATTCACAGCAGCTTTCCCCACTTACACAGTAGACAATTCCATACAGGAACTTTCAGCTTGCTTCAAAAGATTTCCTAAAGACAGATATTTATCCATCTGGTAGTGATAGAGAAGCAGATGACCACTGCAAGGTGCTCAATGGACACAGCCTTTTGGCCACCTGAAGACAAACTTGCTGCAAGCCACAAATTCAGGACTGCAAAAACTCAAAAGTTGTGACACCATTTGTTAAAAGATTTTGCATTGTTCTAGTCACCTTCAATAAACATGATACTACCCATTCTCTTATGTTATGTAGGTTACTAATTAGATATTATAAGACTTTCCTGGTATTTCCTATTTTGGATCAGGCCATGAAACCAGATCTACAGAAGAACTTAAGCATCCCAAATTTCTGCCGATCATGTTTCCTATGAGCCAAAATTTCTGTTAGTAAGCGTGCTCAGAAGTGCAACCATTATAGCAGGGCAAAACAACTAGGTGGCTATTTCACAACTAAGCCCCTCAGGGATCCACAAATTAAGTGTCTCTTCACCCATCTCCTCTGAGGGGGCCTGATACAGTATTCATGCTTTGAGGACACCCAATACATGCTTACAGCACTGAGTTCAGCACAAAATATGGCAACCACAAACACCCTCATTTGAAAACAAAGCAGGTGAGGGTGGAAGTGCCCATCATTTATATAATTGCCTAGTCATTACAGTACCTTCCCAAAAACTGGAGACTTAATTGAAATAAAATGCCTGCACCTGTGGAGTTTCAAATCCACATCTCTCACCTGTGAAGAGAGTTCCCTAATTATTGGGCTAGGCTAGCAGAAAGCACATTACATCTGTCCTGTTGAAGTCATGTAAGAGTAAATTGTGAATATGTGTAGTCCAGTGATTAGGATACTCTCATGAATGCATGGCTGGGATGTGATATTCTAGGTTCCAGTCCCAGATCCCAAAACCATTTATACATGGTTACACTAACCAACTACTAGGTAAAATGTATAGGTATCTGATTCTGATAACCAACAACTACCTGGTTTGGCACAGGAAACAAAGAAAGATATACTTTGCCAATTGTACAATGATGCAATAAGTTATAGGCCACAGATAATCACTTTTTTCCCTGAAGCATGTGCTTTAATTGATCATGTCATTAGCTTGCTGTAGCAAGGTCCTTATGTATGTTATTTATGGTAATGCAACTATCACTAAAATCCAGACACTGTGGGCCTGAATTCCTTGTGCCTTATGTTTCTGTAAATGGGGGGGGGGGGCAGGGTGGAGAAACTAACTGTATGGAAGTCAATGGAGTTCTTCTCCATTAAGTTCTATCACTGTATGATGCACATGAATAAGCAGAGGTTCAGGCCCTACATCTGTCAAATACTGTTACAGTTATGCAGTCAGCTATTGTTATCAAGAGAGATCTATCCATGGAGAAAGGATGCAAATGTATCCTCTGCACTGTGTACTATATGTTTTACCATAATCTCTAATAGGCAGAGAGTGTCAAAAGGCATTAAAGTGTTGCCATGTCACTAGGGAACCCCAGCTTCATCCCTTTCTTGTTTCCACAGTTCCTATCCATCTAGCTGGGTTAGTGGCATATAAATAATGCCACTGGAGCATTGCTCTTAAATTGGGATGAATGCAGTTTTTCAACCAGATTAGTCCAATGTTGTGTGAAGAACTGCTATAGAACACCCCTCTCTCATGCTGAGACGGTATCTACTCAAGAAGAGGAAAAACTGCAAAAAGATATGAGATGTGAAAAATCTATTTTGAGAATGACACAAGACTCTTTTACAGGCAAATACATTATGTATATTGTCCTGGATTCACCCCAAAAACTGAGTTGTGTTTGAAGTTCACAGTGTGGCATGCATGGATAGGTCTCTCAAATTAGATTTTTTCCTGTGGTGCTTGGTCTCTATTTGTAGCTAGTATTAAGCTGTGTTCCATTTTATCATTTTTATATCTGCATGTATTATAATATTTGATATAAAATGCAGTTCTGTAGTGCTATGATGGAACTGGAAGATAATCGAGTAAGGTACCTTAACACACACCCAAGGGATATCCAATTGGTATACCTCTTGGGCCAAACAGAAAAGTGAGCATGTGTGGCTGAAAAACACCAGCTGCTATCACTGCAAATGGTCTATCAGGTGGGGTAGTTAGCTATTCTCACCCCCAAGAGGAACTCAAGTATAGACCAGATAGGGTGAAGATGGGTGTTCATGAAACAGTAGCAGTTCCCATTCACAGAATTCATGGGAATTCCCATTCCTTTCCCATGTTTGCTCCTTGTACGGATTGAAATAATAGCTAAGTAAATTGGCACAAAGCTTTTGTCTAAAACAGGTGAGTGAAACAAGGGTGGAAGCACTTCTTAAAGTCACCAGGTAAAGAGGGGAAGCTCATCTGCATCATAGCCTCTCTCTCTATAAAGTACAGGGAGATGGGAAAGGTTTAAAAGGATGTTCCTTAGAACACAGATGGATTCAGCAAATCCCTAGGGAAAAAGAGACATATTCTGGCCAGAGCTTCTGAGCTGATAAAGAGACTAGAAGCTCTTGAACTTGGGGAATCCATCGAGGACTCAGCACGAACAATCTGAAGAAGACTGAGGTGGAAGGATGCTAGCCAAGAGAAGCCATCTGCAGGGAAATTGCTGGCCACAAGGGTTACTTTGGAGCTGTTTCTGGTTACAGAAACAGGGTGAGAACTTGTATTTTTCCCCTTTTATGTTTTCTCTTATCTGTCTCTCACAACTACAGCTGCTTTAGTTTGTATGTTTTATTCATTTATAATTACTTCTATTTCCTGTTCTGCCTTGCTGATTGTCTGAGCCAAACATGATCCCAAAGCAGTTGGTGCTTCCGGTATTCCTCTTCTTCAGAAGAAGAATCTGTTTTCTTTCTTTTAAGCCCAGACTGTCATGAGGGAAACTATGGTTGGCTAGAGATGAGACATCACTCTAGGAGAAAGTTCTGGTTTATCCCCTACGACATGTAACAGAACATAAGGGAGAAACTTCAGCCCCAGGCTCACCCCAACATCTTATCAGCCCAAGATTTTGTCACATATATACATGTAAACAATTGTGTACATATTTGTATTTTTGATTTGCCTCTCTTTTTTGTGATGATGTGAATTCTTGTTGGTACCAATAAGAATTATAACAATTTACTCTACACTTCACTGGGATAATGGGTGGAACTGAGAAGGGGGCATGCCAGTAGTTTACCATTAGGGGTAGCTGAGGAAATAACTGTTCCCACAGCCTCATTACAGAAACTGAGGCTTTGTCTTTACTAAGAAAAAGACTTCGCTAGGGGTAAAAAAAAAAACATTTACTTCACTTAAGTATGTAATTCCAGGTAAAATCCTAGTGCAGACATGGCAACCTGAATTTCAGAAGTGATTTAGCATTCAAGCCCCTAGTCTCCATCAGAGGTGTAGTTCATCAGGATACTTCCTCTCCTTGCTCTCCATGTACTTTCTCTGGCTTTAGCAGTGAGCAGATCGCAGGAGCATCAGCTGAAATTCTGAGAGACGCTCGTAGGGAATGTCACTTATTTTTCTTGTTGCAGACACCTGTGTTGCACACCCCAAAACCCTTCTGTTTTCAGCACCACAGGTATACGGTTACACCTTCCCAAACTTACAGCATATTCCAGCCTCCATGGCTCCACAGGTCTACTTGACCCAGAGTACCCTTCTCTCATTGATGCACATGCTGCTGCTGCTGCTGCTTGCCACTGGGACTGGAGGCAGAAAGTGCAAAGGAAGCAGGAGACTGTGGCACCTCCACCCCTTAGGCAAGTCCTGAGGCTTGTGGTTTGATTGATAACCTATCCTTATGCTGCAGTTCTCCATAATTTATCAGCTTAAGTTAAAGACTATGTCAAACTACAAGCTCCTTGTCTTCTCTAGGATTTCACCTGGAGTGAGATAATCCGAGTTAAAAGTACATGTATTTTTCCAAGTAAAAACAAGACATGTATGCTAAGATATCAGTAATACCTTACCTTCAAGGCTATAAAACTTTAACTCCATGAAGAAAGGCAAAGGAAGAAAGCTGCCTCTTTGGGACACTGTAGCAGTGCCTAGAGTGAGATTTCTGCCAAAGAGGGTTCTGTGTGCCATTTCTAATCATCCCTGCAATAGAAAACAAACCATAGGTATTTCCCCCCCTAAAAAAAAACATAATGTGGTTCTGTATCACTAATTTCTGCTCAAATCAGCAACTAAAGCCCCCAAAATAACACTCAGAAGAGATGAAACATTAGTTTTACCTACAGAATAGATTTCCAAGGAGAGGAGAGAAGTTGAGAACTAGAATTCCTGTCAGACTGAGAAAAACCAAGTAACTGAATTATTGGCAGAAATCATAAGGGGCCAGATGGAATTAGAGCAGAACCTAAATCAAGATCTGGAAGATTTTCAGAAGCAATTAAAATAGAATCTGGAAGTTTCTCGGGTTAGGCCTATACTATTAAATTTCACTTCTTCTTGGGGACTCTACATCAGTATAACTATAGTAGCAGAGTCTATGTGGCACAGACAAGAGTTTAAATGGCCTAAAGCAAGATCTGGAAAATTCTTGGGGGAAAAAAAAAGATCTAATGCAGAAACCAAGTCTCGTCATCTAGAAATTAAATCTTTGCTGGATCAGCAAGACTGAGTGTCCAGACAGATGTTGAAACTATAGAATGCCTCATCCAAGCTGGCAAAGAAGATCAAAGTTGGCCAACTAACTGCTGTAAATCAAAAGTTATTCTGAAAAATAACAGAAAGCTCTGGCAATTTTTTAACTTGCTAATAAGTGATATATATTTTCTTTTCAAATATAATTTGGCCAACATAGAAGGGCACTTTTCTTGCACAAAAGTAAAGATTTATTAATCTCTGAATGGTTTAAGTAATGAATATCACATAAAGAATACAAATTAACAAGCTATCACTGAATTACCTTCTTGATATGTAGGTTAATGTAGGTCAGAAAATTAGGTAGTCTGACAATTCTTAAATGATTGTGGTTCAAATTTTCAAGTTACTAGTATAATCCAGGTACACCCAAGGGTGTGCCCTGTCTTCAATCAGATGGGGTGGGCAGGTGGGAGGGGATGCTGTGGGAGGGATGCCGGGATTTATGGTGGATCCCTCTTTCCTCTATAGAGTTAGCCCAGGCCAAAGTGCTTAACTATATACAATTTATTGAGTTGCAAAACATGTATATTTAAAACTCGTTAAAATATATAAAAATATATAAATATAAAAGTTCATCAACATGAGAAAGTCTGCCCTAGGGAGGCATTCTGATAAGAACCCATACTCCAGACCCAGAAGAAGAGTGGATCCAGGGACAGTCAACCAAGTAAGTCTATACCACAAGTGGGTTAACCAATAAAGTCACCTTTAAAGAACCCATTATACAAAATTAACATATCCAACTGTATATAACACATTCATGACCATAACCAAACCAACAATAACAATACATACAAAATACAAAGCGTAACTGTACAAGATTCAAGTGCGCCTTATCTGCGTTCCAGTCAGCTTGGTCCCTCAAGTGAGCCAGGGTCTTTGTCTCCTATGCAACCTTGGGTGTCCCACAAAACCCTTCTCAGTGTGTGTTTGGGGTACCTTCCCTTTTACCCTGTGGAGCAGGTGGGGGGCCTTCTCCCCACCCACTCCTCTCAGGGTTCCTTGCCCAGGAGGACCTACCCTGCAAGACCTGAGTCCCCTGTAACTCACACTCCATCTACTGGATCTGTCACTCTGGCCTCAAGGTCCCCCACACAATCTCAGGCCTCCTGGAGTCATCAGCCTTGAGCTGGGGCCCTTCTCCTCAGGCCCTGTGCCCTGCTCGGGGCACCCAGGGAGCTCCTATGGGAACCGAGCCCTTGCTGGCTCAGGTTCCCCTGCCTTATACTATGGGGTCTTTCCCCTTCCCAGACCCTGATCTGGGCACCAGGGCTCTTTTAGTTTGTTGGCTGAGCCACACTGAGGGGCTTCAGCTACCCAGCCTTAAGCCAGGGGCTAACTTGAGCAGCCTCAACCTGTTCTCAAGGTCAGCTCTCTGTGCGCCCATCTGAGCACCATGTGGGACCTGAGCAGGCTCGAGCTGCTCTCCATGCACTGATCCACACACCATCCCACCTGTCCACTTGTTGGGTTTGGAGGCTCAAGCCGCCTCGAGGGGCTCCCAGAGCCTGGAGCACCATGTGCTGATCTGCACACTGTCAAGGCTCAGGCAAGGTCCCACTGAAGGTCTTCCCTCTCTCCACTCTGTCCCTCACTGCATCTGCCTCATGTGGCTAATGCCACTCTTTTTATTCTCTCAGGGGGCTCCATCCCCTGAAATTCAGTGGACCTGTAGTTTGCAGGTCCCAGTTAGATCTGGGCGCTCCTCACGCCCTCCCTTTGGGAAAGGGGTGGCACCAGCTACTCTCAGCTCTTCCCTGATTGGTAAATGGGCTCCACCAATCAGAATTAAGAATTCTCAAACCCAGGATGCAGTGGGGGCTCCAGTAGGTAAGTTTGCCCCACTAGTCACCTTAGGAATCTAAGTCCTTTCTTCAAATAGGAACACCAGTTGTTTAGATACTTTTTAAAATGTTCTTCTATACTTAGATGTGTGCATGAGAAAAGAATGGCTGTTTAAGAGAATCAGTAACCTCCAGAGCAGGGGTTGGCAACCCATGGCCTGCAGATCCAAGGTGCTCTGTGGCATTACAGCAGTGGGGCTTTGTCTGCACTGTGATTAGACAGCAGAGAGAAGCAGCAGTAGCAAGCAGTGCAACAGTGGTGGGATGACCACCTTGGAAACAGACTGCTTTTGGAGCTATGCTCTGTTGCTCCAAAATGTTACCGACCTTGCTATGAGTGTACTAACAGCAAATTCAGTCAGAAGAAAGAAGACCTTCAAACTCTTCCAGTTCCTCTTCCTCTTCCTCTCAACCCCCACCAGCTTTTTGAGGTTCTAGCCAGCAGAAACTTCAGCAAAACCTCTCTGACAACACACCACCAGTCCTCAGACAATAGAGAGGAGTGCCTAACATCAATAAAACAATCCGTTTGATTCCCCCAGCACATACACAACACTCCTGGCTGTACTTATAGTGATAAGCAAGAAGTTATGTGTATTGTTGTGCAGACTCATTCCTCCAGATAAAACCTCTTTTGCTCCATAACTTTTTCAAGACATAAAACAAACAATAAAACCCAATGAAATGTGTTCAGACCAGGCTATAGGAAACCAAATAACAGAGGATCATCATCATCACTATCATGAGAAAGAAAAGACATGACTAGACTAGACTTGTTTTTTCTTAGTTCTATAGAGGGAAAAATAGCTTGACCTAGGATGTTCTGAGGGCTGTCACACTGAAACAACATCCTAATTGCCCAAAGCCTGAGATTAAGCAAACCATAATCAGCATTTTGTCATCTGAGAGGTAAAGAAAACCACCACCCCCACAGTAACAGCTACGGCATATTAAAGGTTTTCAGGTGTAAATATTGAGATTCCAAGCAGAAAGACAGTTACAGAGGCAAATATACTGGGTCTGATTTCCTTTTAGATGACTCATCTTACTTTCTATTAGCAAGAGAAGACTGAAACATACTACATGTCACACAAGGCAACCTGTTGCACATACTTCAAGTAGATAAATGAAACTATTAAGCTTTCCAATCAAAATTCTTCACATTTTTAATGAAACAAAATAGAATAACCTAACATGACAGAAATATTAGATATGAAAATGCTATGTGGTCCCATTGCCTTTATATAAAAATTGCACATCACACCAAAACAGAAGCAAACAAAAGAAACCCCCAAAGGATAGGACATAGTTGCTATTCTTACCATGCTGATTCAAGAGCAGTAGATATTTTTATTCACAAAACCATAACTCTCCAATAATCAATTAATATATTTTGGCAGAGTATCAAGCATAATGTAAACATGTACAAATCTTGCAACTCCTAAACACATAAATCAGCAAGTTGTTGCTTGTGGAAGTAGAAGTCTGGTCCACTGGTCTAGTATTCCTATTGACTTCATAGTTTCATAGTTAGTAGGGTTGGAAGGGTTGGAAGCAGATCATCAAGTCCGACCCCCTGCCATGGCAGGAAAGAGTAGTGGGGTCAAACGACCCCAGCAAGGTGATTGTCTAGCCTTGTCTTAAAGACCCCCAGGATAGGAGCCAGCACCACTTCACTTGGAAGTTGGTTCCAGATCCTTGCTGCCCTGATAGTGAAGTCGTGCCTCTTGATGTCTAATCTGAACTTACCCTCTGCCGGCTTGCGACCGCTATTTCTAGTCACTCCTGGTAGTGCTTGGGGGAACAGGGACTCCCCCAGTGCCTGCTGGTCCCCTCTGACTAGTTTGCAACAGGCCACCAGATCCCCCCTCAGCCTTCTCTTATGGAGGATGAACAGGTTCAGGTCCCATAGCCTGGCCTTGTAGGGCCTGCCCTCCTGCCCCCGATCATGCAAGTGGCCCTTCTCTGTTGTCCACATCCCTCTTGAAGTGCGGTGCCCAGAACTGGATGTAGTACTCCAGCTGTGGCTTGACCAGTGCCTCGTAGAGGGGGACTATCACCTCCTTGGACCTGCTTGAGATGCATCTGTGAATGCATGACACGGTGTGGTTGGCCTTCCTGCCTGCATCCCCACACTGCCAGCCCATATTCGTCTTGGCATCAATGATGACTCCAAGGTCCTTTTCTGCCTCCGCACTGCCGGGAAGGGGGTTCCCCAGCCTGCAGGTATGGTGCTGGTTCTTCCTCCCCAGGTGCATCACCTTGCACTTGTCAGTGTTGAATCCCATCCTATTCTCATCTGCCCACCCCTGTAACCTGTCTAGGTCCGATTGCAGCCTATTCCTCCCTTCTAGCATGCCCACATCCCCCCACATCTTAGTGTCATCAGCAAATTTGAATAGGGTGCTTTTTACCCCTTCATCCAAGTCACTGATGAAGATGTTGAACAGCGCGGGCCCAAGGACTGAACCCTGTGGAATCCCACTGCCCACATCCCTCCAGGTCAAAAATGACCCATACACTACCACTCTCTGGGTGCAGCCCTCCAGCCAGTTGGTGACCCAATTGACTGTGTAAGTGTCGACACCACAGTCCCCCAGTTTTTTAATGAGAATGGGGTGAGAGACAGTGTCGAAGGCCTTTCGAAAGTCCAGGAAGACTATGTCCACCGCTACCCCTGCATCTAAGGATTTGGTGACCTGGTCGTAGAAGGCCATCAGGTTGGTTTGACAGGACCTGCCTCTATTGAACCCGTGTTGGTTGCCCCTAAGCATAATCTCCCCTGCTGGCCCCTCGTAGACATGTGCCAGAATAATTCTGTCAAAAAGCTTACCCAGGATTGAGGTAAGACTAACTGACCTATAGTTCCCCGGGTCCTCCTTCCCCGCTTTTTTGAAGATGGGAACCACACTGGCCCTCTTCCAGGCCTCTGGCATCACACCAGAGCACCACGAGTGCTCATAAAGCCGTGCCAGGGGTCCCGCAATGACCTCAGCTAATTCCCTCAGCACTCTGGGGTGGAGATCATCCAGACCAGCTGATTTAAATATATCCAGTCCCTCCAGAAGTTCCCTGACTAGATCCTCCCTGACCGTTGGCCTAGGTGCGCCTCCCCTGGGGCCTGAGGGGGACACAGTGGGCATGCTGATCTGGTCCCTGCTCAGGAAAATGGAGGCAAAGAAATCATTAAATAGTTTAGCTTTGTTGTCTGGTGTGATGACCAAATTTCCTGCAGGGGCCCCACATTACCTGGTACCTTCTTTTTGCCCCCTACATATTTTAAAAAGGACTTCTTGTTGTCCTTGATCTGGGAAGCTAGTCTCAGTTCTATCTCTGCCTTGGCTTTCCTGACTGCCCCCCTGCATTCCCAAACTACCACAGTATAGTCCTCTCTGGTGGTGGCCCCTCCCTTCCATTGGGTGTTTGCCTCCCTTTTAGCTAGATGACATTCCAGGATGCTTTTGGTGAGCCATGGGAGTTTTTGAGCCCTCCTGCTCCCTTTGATCCATGTTGGGATTACCTCCCTTTGGGCTTGGAGGATCATTTCCTTAAGGAGCAGCCACCCTTCTTGGACACCTGGTTCCCCTCCCCTCTGGGATCTCAGTGCTTCCCCAACTATTCTCCTTAGCTCATTGAAGTCCACCCTCCTGAAATCTAGGGCTGCTGCCTTGCTGCAGGCTTTTGCCACCTTGCGCTGGATGATGAATTCCAGCAGGCGATGATCACTGTCGTCCAGGTGGTCGAGCACCCTCAGCCCCCTCACCAGGTTGTCACCCATGGCCAGCACCAGGTCCAACAAGGCATCTCCCCTGGTGGAGCTGTGCACCTCCTGGGTTAGATGGAGGTCCTGCATTTTGGCTAGGAACCTACGTGAGCGGTCAGACCTGGCTGATTGCTCTTCCCAGCAGATGTCTGGAAAGTTCAGGTCTTACCCTCCTGCTAGCTGACACCAACCCAGACATAGTGTCTTCAAATACCTTCAAGTCTAGCTCTAAAATCTAAACAAATTCACAGGAAAAAATCATCTCCAGAACAGGACTTTTAGGAAATATTTATGTACCACAAAAAGCAAAAAAAAAAAAAAAAGATTATGAGCTATTAACTCACTTAATTTGTGGTTTGCATTTCTAAAATAGTATTTCAACTTTGTGTGGGTTGAGGGGGGAGCAGCACAAATCATTGTCAGTAAACTTGCTGTCTCACTGGGCGCATCTACATGAGATGCTTCATCGCCATAGCAGCAAGCTACAGTGAAGTAGCTCATTTTTATGGCAACGTAGCATCAGCAGGCACAAACCGTGATGCTGCCACTGCTGCACGGTAGCAACGAGCTACTGCTCAGCAGCTTGTTGCTACCATGCAGTAGGGCTGGGAACAACCCATGTGGCATCAAGACTGCACAGTAACTGGGACTTGCTTTAGCAAATACTAAATGACTGTGCAGTAAGGCAATATGTAGACACACCCAATGTCTCCCAAATTTATTTTGTAGATGATTTAGCTATAGAAGGACTGTAGACTTAGGATTAACACCATCATTTTATTTTTATATTCTCAGAGTTAATAAAAGTTCATTAAAAAACTCAGGCTTTTTTTAAAACCTACAGTAACCAATTTTAATTGGAGGATGAAATACATACTGAATAAAAATAAAACTTTGTTGTTTTTTAAAGTGTTGTCTAAAATTCCACAGGCAGTTCATCATCAGGCTTATTTGGATGTGGGTTTTTAATTCTGTCTTCAGCTTTCTGACAGGTAGATCATCCCCAGGTACTTAGAAAATAATGCCTTGAAAAACTTTTAACACAGTGAAAGAACTAGACCTGACAGGCACCTGATGACACAGCAGAGCCAGAAGCAGAAAGCTTAACTATTTCTCTTTTTTACACCAGGGATAGACTTCTCTCTCATCTTTTAAAACACACCAACTGGCAATTCAAGAACATAAAATCCCTCATTGCTTCCACGTCACTTCAAGCAGCCTCATCTCATACACTATATAGCAGTAGTTTAAAAGCTGACAGACAGGAAAAGCTGAGTATTGAAATATTCTAGAGAGATGAAAATAAAATATTGATTGCAAGATATTTGTAATTGTGAGATACAGTGGTCATGCTTATGTTGGTGTTTATGTAAGTATTGAAGATTAAAGAAAACTCTGGTTTAAATAAGACAAAATATTTTTACAAACTGGGCACTTCTACATGAGACATTTACTGTGCAGTTGACCAATTAACTATGCAGTAAACAACTCAGCATCTACACATGTATCCCTATTAGGATGCACAAAACAAATAAACTCTGCTTCAGGGTAGGACTTGTAAGTATAAGTCCCACCCTGCTGTGGAGTTTTTTTGTGCCCAGCAGCACACATGTAGATGCCGACCTGGCTGCCTGGGGTACAAGGGTATTTCAGTGAAGGAGGCTGCCAGCTAGCCTCATACCACAGCCAGCCCCTCTGCAGCACATTGAGCCCAGTTGGAGCATCCCACAGCTGGCAGGCTGATCCTCCAGGGTCCCCTGCTAGTCTGGGTTGCTGGAACACATGTACAATCCAGGTAATGTTTTCCTGCTGCTGAATGAAGACAGTGCATTGTATGGGAATGTAAGTTTTCCTTGTGCATTGGAATTAGTATGTGAAAATATGTGACAGAAAGAAAGACAAAAATGGATTTTGAAATTTCATGCTGGGGTTCACTTTGATGCTCTTAACAGCAGAAGTAAAAATTAAAGTTTTTATTATAAAACAATTTATCAATTAATTGTGTTTCTGTGTTCTGCTGTTTTCCGTACCAAGAACTGCTCCAATTAACTCTGAATTCAATAAGCTATCTGAATAAGGTACTGCAAAAAAACTGCAACAACAACAAAACAAATTTAAACCCCAACCCCCCGCACCCACACATGCACACACTAAACATGCATATTTTAGCCACACTTCAAATTATGTAAGAGGCAAGAATTCTTTATGGATTATATTTTTTACTAAACCAACTGCATATTTTGGATAAAGTTAGATAACCTTTTGAATGCAAGGTATTATTCATCAAGTCTTCACCAGGAACCTCATAAAGAATATCTTGTATTCTAAAATTTGTCTAACTAGTCTAACAATGCAATGCAGTTTTTTCTAATAAAAGGTGTTACCCATAAACATCCTTGCCTCTCATAATTCCTGAACCATCCTGGCTATCAGTTAGACACTAGCACCATATATAAATAAGGGAGCCAGCTTATGTCAATCCTTTACATGCTATCAGGAATTTCTTTTTGACTTGACTAAGCAGAACTAAAATAGCTGCTCATTTCTATGCAGACTGTTACATATAAACTTTGATATTTGCATCAAGAAGTCCTGAAATGCTGATTTTTCCCAAAGCTTTCAGTCTCTTCTGTAGCAGCCAAAGTCTGATCCCCTTGTAGCAGTTTGTGTTTTATGACATTAAATCCATTTATTTTCCTTCCTTCTTTCTCCATACCTTTAATTCATCTTCAAGTTTCTTTTTTTTCTGATAATCCAGATGTGAGTTTTAACAAACAGGGTTTTCAGGTCATCATAAGCTACAGAAATGTGCTTTCTAAAAGCAACTGTTGGGAAGTTGTGAAGAAACTGAATGAGGAATGATTTCCTGAGAGGCATGCTAAATCAGGTGAGTTAGAGAATGCAGGTAGCAAGATGGAGGATAAAAAGGAAGGGCAAAAACACTGAACAGTAAGGATGTAAATTGAAGGCAAGAAGCCTAGGGGAAGACCACAAAGAAGATGGAACGATGAAATGCACAAAGTAGTTATTAGAGGTGATTCCTGTAGGGAAATTACAGGCAAAGGATAGCTAAAATATAGGTAGAGATGCTGAAACCAGTGATCAAGGATGATAGTGATGAACTTGTGTAGTATTTCAACATCAGTCTCATAAGAATTGGTGTAGCTCTTCTAATATGTGTGGCTTTTCCTTATACAGAACTACAGGGGCATTTCAAGCCACTGTCCTACTGCTTCATCACAAATAGTATGGAAATTTTTCATGCTGTGTTAATTATGTATAGCTTGGCCTGAATGATTAATCATAATGAGCATCACCTCAAAATGCAAATTAAAAAGTTTGAGTTTTCACCTTTAGGAAACTTCAGCTTTAACTAAAACTCCTTTCTCTCAATATTCTCATCATGTAGTCTTTTCATTAGTGTTTTATTCTTTTCCTCTACTTTCAAATCCTGCACATTACCAAAGAATACCAAACAACTTTTGGGGGGGGGGGGGAGGAGGGGGAGGGACAAAAAAAATGAAGTTGTTATCTGTCAATGACACAACACAAGTATTCATGTCCAGTACTCACAGAACAGTGAAGGACAAAGAACCTTTACTAAAAACTTTCTACTTCAACTTTGCAATGTGAGGAAGGACCTTGAGGAATGACCTAACCCTTTCTGAGTTATAGAAGCCTCTTCTAAGGGTGACAAGAAGAATTGTCTAGCCTGTTCTGTCTCACAGTGGAAGTTAGCAGAAAGGAAGCCAATTACTGCCTTGGTAGATTTTGTGGATCACAAATCTCTTCAACTTTTCTTGTTTTAAAAACAAAAATAGACCTTATCTTGCAGGTTCTTTACCTCTCATTACAAGTATAACTATGCATTATTTTAATATCAAAATATTTTGGCTAGGGACAGAATTTACATATAAACCAGTTTAAGTGATCAGAAACTGGCTTAACCAGTAACAGAATAGAAGTTCAGTGCACACTAACTAGTTTCAAAATGGCTGAAACTGGTTTAAGATAAACCTGGATGAATGTAGTATCAGACTTAAGTGATTTAGGTCAAACTGGTTTACAAAACTTCTGTCCCAGACCCCTAACTGTTGTATCACAGCCTCCAGCATCTCAGCCTTTTGCAGCCCTGGGCTGGGCTGTCTTCTCCAGAGAGGAGGGCTGGCCCTGCCCTTCTTCTCCCTAGCTGGAGCAGTGAGGGCTGGCTCACTGCCTGCCCCCCTCTCCCACCAAGGCAAACCTCTGCTGGGGTCTGGGTCCAGGGAGGGGCGTTAAAATTCCCTGCCCCTCAAGTACAGAGCTGCCCTGCCCTGCTTACTTAGTGCTGGCTGCAACTATGGACTACAAATCCCAGAGGCACCTGAAAGCAGAAAGAGGAAGTAATGAGCAACCCTGCAGAGTCCTGTGACTGTGATTGTGGACTAAAAATCCCAGAGACCTCGGAAGCAGCATGAAGAGAAAGAGAGCACATAGCCAAGCACTAGCTCCCTCTGGCTTCTAGCTTTAGCCACTGCAGTTATGTGGATGCATTTCCTGAATCAAAAGTGCATGTCTCTTCATTTGCTTATTGATATAATCTTTGCAGCTTAGACTAACCTGCAAAGACTGCATCAATTCTGCCTCAGGTTTTTTGACTGTCTGTACTCAGATTTAATGTGATAATGTTAGCTGAGCTATGTAAGAACAGTACATTATTATTATTTATTTATAGCCCTCATATTTTCCCTTTATTTCTTTGTTTCTACAAATCAATTAACCTGGCTTCCTACTTCCAACTCCTACTTATGAATACTTAGTGAGACATATCATTTTATCACATACTCATCATACTGTTGATGGCCATACATTTAAGTGGTTAGTTTTTACACTGTAAAACTTGCATTTTGACAGCAGCACATTCTCATCTGTGATGATTGTATAGTCTAATTTATTTCTTCCTATTATAGTGCAGGAAATGAAGTTAATTAATAAAGGCAACAAAATATAGTTACTTTGGAATATAAACTATTTTAATAACAAACTGACCTAAAAAGTAGTGTAATTTTTGTCTTTATTTTGTCCAACAGTCAAAAATACTATCACTTTTATAGATTACTCCTACAACTTTCCCACACTTTTCTTAAGGTATAAACATTTTGTATTTCAAAAGTCTACCAATCTTAATTTTAGGATTGTGTCCAGAGCAGCTGCAAAGCTACCATTTAGAACTCCTATCATGAGGCAAACCACCTTTCTGGGGGAGTCTTAATAAGTTCCTCAATCCCTACCTCACCCCTCAGTAGCTGACATTAACCTTTCCTTTACTGTTGATAATTCAATATATGCATCCAAAAATAAGCAAGGCCTGTGAATTCTGAGGGTCTCAAAAGTCCAGTTTTACAAGTTGCAAAATAGTGAAAAATATCAGTAGTTACCCAATATAAATAATCCCCTACCATTATGTACCAAAAACATTTTCTTTCTAGTTGAGGGAGATCTCTTCCCTAAACACTGGGTATATCAAAGAATACAACATTGATTGAGGAAAATCTCTGAAGTCTCACAAGCAGCCATGCAAGCATCAATCAGTGCTACATCTTTTGTGAAGGGCAACCTTTGCCTGTTCTGAAGACTACTAGTCAATTAAGGACAAAAATATTGTCAAAGTTAAGGAAGATTTTGTTTGTTGCTGACTGTTTCAGATGTATCCTTTGACACCATTGAGTTATCTGCAAGAACTATTGCTTCAGCGATAGCATAGACAATTATAGCTACCAATACTGACACAGAAGACAGAACAATTAAGCTAAACAACTGCTCCTGTCAGCAAGTTCATAGGAGGTAAACATTTTTGAGAGCTTCTGTCCAACAGTAGAGAAGCAGTATCTCCATCTAATGAAATCACTCATAGTCCCTAGCTCCCAACTATCAAATGTACCTGAGAAAAAGAAAAGGATTTTTTCTCCTGTAAAGTAGCATTTGAAAAAAATGGACAAATGGATAACAGAAGTTATGAGCACATACACTCTCAAGGTCATTTAAACATTAGTCAGCAAGTCTGTATCTTTTTCACCATATTATCCAGTCTAGCAGAAAAGCTATCCTGTACTAGTTGGGTGATGGTGCAGAACAATGTGATAGCCTATCACATGGTCCTTAACACCACAGGAAATGTTACAGTGGCTGAACACTTTAGAGATATCTGTTCAGTACGTTAAAGAAATAAGAAAAGTTGAAGTAAAAGATGCTAGGGTCTTAGGGCATTTATACATATACCTTTTCATCCCACATCCAGCGCGCCAGAGCAGACTCGATTAATCATGCAGAAAATGGCAGCAGTACACATTTGAATTAAAGCACCTCAAAGGTGGTTTAGTTCAAAAGCATCCCACCACCACTTTCTCAGTGCTGATGAGCATTTCACCACTTATACAACTACATATATTGTAGCACTGCAGCACCAGGCATAAGATGTGTACAGATGCCCTTAGGGCCCAGTTAGATGGTAAATTTAGGTGACTTCTGCAGCTCTTAACCACTGGATTGGCTGCATGTTAACACCCTTAAGTGGTTTAAAGCACTTAGTCATTTTAAAATTATGCCACTCCAGGGCATAATCTGTCTAATTTTCTCCTGTTCAATTAAGATGTGGCCACTCTTCCATCCAAACTGAAGTCTTCTAGCACCCTAGGACCTGAATCAGGGTTACTGGGAACACTAAAGTGCAGCACAAGACATCAGGTAGAATAAGTGACATGGTTCCAGAGCACCCAGTGGCCCCAGTGCCTTCTGCCACCACCCAGACTGGCTCACTGCTCCTGCGAGCAGTGGAGCAGAGGGAGGCCAAACTCTGGAGAAAAAAAGGATAAGGTACCTCAGAGATCTAGCAGTGAGCTGGTCAGGTGGTGGTGGGCAGCACTGTGGCTGCCAAGTGCTCCAGGGCTGTGCCCAGCAAGAGCAGTGAGCCAGTCCTGCCTGTCTATTTATTGGCATTGTAGACATTTATTGGCATGCATACATAAGCCAAACACTGGCTGTTTCATGGCTTTGAAATTTTAACTATAATTAAGGGGGCATATGCCTTGCAGGGCCAGCAATATGATTTCAGTAATGTGCTTACTGTGAATGGGTTACAAGATGTCCTGCTTATTATTTAAATCTAAAAAGGAGTTCTTTAAAACTGCAACAGTTGTTATTTCTCCAGTCACCAAACATCAGTGTTCCTGTTAGCCTCTTTCAGAGGGAGATGTCTTAGGGCAGGTTGTGCTTTTTTGAGTGAAGGCCTGATGAACTCTAAAAATCTTTGCACCTATGAATGGTTGAATGCCCCCCCAATGACTGTGCGGACATTAAGGGCATTTTTACACATGCTCCAGGGGTAGGGACGGTGGTGCTTAATTAGAGCAGTTCCAAGAGCTGGTTTAATTAAAGTGCCACCACATCTCCTGTATTAACATCCCCACACTTAAAAATTGGGCTCTTAAAATAAAGACTGTTTTACTGTTTGATGAACTTTTGTTCAAGTGTTCCTACTGCCATTTTTAAGCACAGAGATGCTGATTTGCAAGATGCAGGAGGCTGCTGGAGTGCAGTAATTGCGACTCTCCAGCAGACTTGATTAATAGGGTCTGGAATTCCAGCATGTCAAAGCAGCCTCCATGCTCATGTACAGGGGCTGTAAGAGGAAGAGTACACAGGAAACCCCCGCTATCCACAGGTTCGGCATTCACAATTTCAAAATTCACAAATGCTAAACCCACATTTTAAATACACTTTATACAATTACAGGAGCTCCATCCTTGCTGCCACTGGGCTCTTGATGCCAGGCTCCCACCACCGCTGGGCTCTCGCCACCACTGCTGGGCTCCCACTGCCACTGCACTCCCACTGCTGCAGCCGGGCTCCCACTGCTGCCATGCTCCTGCTGCCACTGCCGGGTTCCCACTGCCACTGCTGGAGCCATGCCCCTCCTCCCCCAGCCACCGGGGGCACTGTATTCATGAATACAGGCTGTGTTCATGAATGCAATGCCTTATTTGTGGATTTCACCATTCCTGGGGATCACAGGAATGTATCCCCCACAAATGGCAAGGGTTGCCTGTATAAGCAAGGCCTATCCAAAATAATCTGTCCTCTGCCTCTCTTCCATTATAGTTGTCAGAATTCAGAGGTCTAGGGTGTGTTGTTTTGTAGATAGCATCCCTAACCATTATGTTTAATACCCACTGATGGACCTATCTTGCCTGAATTTGTCCTATCCTCTTTTGAATTTCGTTACATTATAAACCTCTACAACAACAGTTCCCAATCAATTCCCCAAGTTCATTACATGCTGCATGAAAAAATTTCCTTCTCTTCATTTTACACCTACTCTCACTATGATTTTGTTGTATATTCCCTGGTTCTACTTGTGAGAGAGAGTAAGTTGAATATCCTTATTTACCTTTTCCATGCCAATCATGATTTTCATAGATTTCATAGACATCAGGGCTGGAAGGAACTTTGGAAAATCATCAAGTCCAGCCCCCAACCCGAACTGCAGGAAGTCAGCTGGGGTCATAGGATCCCAGCAAGATAAGCATCCAACTTACTTTTGAAGGTGTTCAATGTAAGTACTTGAACCACCTCCGATGGCAGGCTGTTCCAGACCTAGAGGTTCGGACAGTAAAGAAATTCTTCCATATGTCCAGCCTGAAACAGTCTTGCAGTAGTTTATAACCTTTCAACCTTGTCATCCCTTGGGTGAACAAATGTTCCCCCAGATACTGGTGGTCACCTCTGATAAACTTATAGGTGGCCATCAGATCACCCCAAGCCTGCGCTTTTCTAGGCTGAAAAGTCCTATGGCTCTCAGCCTCTCATGGTTTGACCCCAGTACTCTTTCCTGCCATAGCAAAGAGTCGGATTCAGTGATCTGCTCCGGTCCCTTCTGAACCTAGAAACTATGAAACTATGATGCCAGTCACATAGGTAGAGGGAGCAAGTTTTCCCCCTCCCTCAGGAATGCATCCAGCTCAGTTTACCTAAAGAGACAGAGTAAGGTGTGTACCCTCTGCAGGGCCCATCTTAACCAAATTGTCACAGAACAAAGTTTTTGGCTGGGGAATTCACTCCGTGGTAGGACCCAGAGGGTGGTGGTTGATGGGAGCAAATCACCTTGGTGTGCCATGACCAGTGGGGTCTCCCAAGGCTCTGTCCTTGAGTCTATACTATTTAACATCTTCATTAACGATGTGGACATTGGTATCAGAAGCAGACTGGCCAAGTTCACTGACAACACCAAACTCTGGTGTTAAGAATCCACACCTGAGGACAGGAGGGTGATCCAGGCTGACCTTGACAGGCTCAGGAAATCAGCAGATGAGAACCTGATGGTTTTTAACACTTAAAAATGCAAGGTTCTCCACCTTGGGAAGAAAAACCTGTGGCATACTTATAGGCTTGGCAGTGCTACGCTGGTTTGCACTACAGATGAAAGGGAGTTGGGGGGTCATGAATGACCACAAGATGAACATGACCACATTGAACATGATCCATGTGATGATGCAGCTAGTAAAGTTAGCAAAATGTTGGCTTTCATCCATAGATGCTTCTCAAGCAAATCCCAGGATGTCATTCTTCCACTGTACTTGGCCTTGACGAGGCTGCAGCTGGAGTTCTGCATCCAGTTTTGGGTTGCACAATTCAAAAAGGATGTGGAGAAGCTTGAGAGGGTGCAGAAGAGAGCCACGTGCATGATCGGAAGTCAGGAAAACAGACTTTATGATGAGAGGCTGAGAGACTCTTCAGCCTGGAAAAATACAGGCTCAGGGATGATCTAGTGGCCACCTATAAGTTTATCAGGGGTGCTTATCAGGATCTGGGGGAACATCTGTTCACCAGAGTGCCCCAAGGGATGACAAGGTTGAGTGGTCACAAATTCCTCCATGTCCTTTTAAGGCTGGACATAGGGAAGAACTTCTTTACTGTCCAAGCCCCCAAGGTTTGGAATACATTGCCACCGGAGGTGGTTCAAACATCTACTTTGAACACCTTTAAGAGACATCTGGATGTTTATGTTGCTGGGATCCTATGATCCCTGCTGACTTCCTGCCCCTGGGGCAGGGGCCTGGACTCAATGATCTTCCAAGGTCCCCTCCATCCCTAATGTCTATGAAATTTATGCCACGTGCATCCCACCGCCGGGTGGCAGCAGGCAAGTGGTGTCAGGCATATGGTATTGCACTGCTCCTGGGGCAGCTGCAGCAGGGATGAGACACCTAAGCTTTGATTGTCCTACAACCTGGCCCATCTGAGGCCCCATTCTCTCCACCCCTGCCCCTGCCTGTACCTCATTCCTCCCTGAATGTGGGGACCTTGATCTTTCCCCCCCAAACCCCATCCCTTTCAGAGTAGACTGGTACTTGCCTGCCATGCTGCTAGTGATCTACAAGCTGGGCTGCAATCCTGGATGCATGCGTGCCCCTCTCCAGCCCTACTGCAACCACCTGGAGCCTGTGGCTGGGGTGCCTTACAGTCCTGCTGCCCTGAGTTTGGGCGGGGGGGATGAGCCCCTTTAGCCCTAGCTTTCTGCCACCTGTATTTGCTGTTACACTGTGTTTGCCTACCCCCTAAAAATTTGTCATTAGCTTGAGATGGCACCTCTGTTTTCCCCCCAGTAAGGAACTCCCAATATATTTATGTTTCAGGGAGTTTTAAAAGTTAAAATGTAATGTTTATGGCATTATCCACTGTCTGCCACTGTCAGATACAGGTTACTGGGCAAGATAGACCTATGTCAGGGATGAGCAAAATGAGCATCCTGGCTCCTGTGTAGTCTCCAGGAGCATGTGGGCTTGACAGCAAGATACCATGACAGTGCAGGCTGCAGAACCTGGGCTCGGCCCAAGCCCATCCCACCTCTGCACTATCATGGCCTCAGGCTCCCAGGGTCTCAATGGCCAGGGGCCATGCAGGTAGGGCACACAGCCAGGTGGGGAGATGCTTCAGGGCTGGGACTGGGATCTTGTGGCTGTGACAGCACAGGGAGGAGTCAGCATTGTGGAAGAAATCAAACTTCGTGTTGTGGTTGAATCAGAACTGACAGAGCCAGCTTTTCTTTATTTAAGGCTATACTGTGATCACAGGGAGAATTCCATACAGCAAGGGGAATCACCCACTTGTCTGTTTCAGAGGATTTCTCAGACTCTCTAAGGTTACAAGTGTATTTATACTTAAGACAAAGAAAGATATAAAAAATACACCTTGGAGAAACAAAACAATAGTAAATTACACAGAAACTTAGAAAGTTACTTAAACAAACTATCTATGCATAGGGCAAGATATCAAGATAACCTAAGGCATGCAGGGATGTGGATTCCTTATCTCAGAACATTTGAATTAAGCAGTATCAGCACTTCTGGTCTTTGTCTGTTTTTCTAGTCAAGTGAGCCAATTACTTCTACAGCATAGAATCATGATCTGCATGCCCCTGGTGCAGAAGCCATGCTCCAAAAACCATCCATACCCCCCTGCACAGATTCTGTAGGGAGAGGGAGGGAATGGATTGTGGCTCTGCCCCGGCTCCACCCCATGCTGTCACTACCACAAGATCCCAGAACGAGCCACAGCCCTAGAGCAGCTCCCTGCCTTGCCATGTGCCCAACCCACATGGCCCCTTGATGATGCCCATGGAGATTCTGAGAGTGCAGGGTCATGAGCAGCATGAGGCAAAGCTGGGCCAGGGCAGATCCTCAGTTCTACATCCCTGCACTGTCATAGCCCCATGTTCATATGCCTGTGCACTCCTGGGTTCTCCATGGAAACTGGCTGGAAGCTGGGACTGCTGAGAAATGGAGTCTGCCATGGGCTAGCCTTGCCCACCCCTGACTATGTTCTAATCAGTGAATGGTAGTTCTTATGACCTCATGTACTTTCTCTCATTTATCCTCCCACTCTTTGCAGGCACATCTCGAGCCCAGTTCTCTTGCTCAGTGATGGGGAGAGGTAAACAAAACTGGGACACAGATGTCATGGTCACAGAGATGTATGAAATACAAGGAGATACAGGAGGTGCTGGAGGAGAAGTAAAAGAGACTGTTGGGGAGATAGCTGGAACAGCAGAATGAAAACAATGGGGATTATGCTCTTCCAGAGCTTTCAAATTATGCTAGACACCACAAGTTCCTGAACAAAAATTAGTAATTCTTGCAAGGATGGGCTATCTTTCAAGCTATGAGAAACCTGCTAACTGTTCAGGAACTGGGAGCATGTGTTATTTCTTGGCAATTGACAATTCCAGAAATGGCAGAAAACAATGTACGCAAACTCATCCTAATGCATCCCTCCACAACATACTAGACAGTGGCAGGGGGAAGAATAACAAGAGGAGATCAATAGAGAATGGGTGACAATACTGCTAAGATTACTTGTAGTTTTTATTTTCTGTTGAACTTCAGTTTCACACCTTCTCCCTTAGCTTTGCATCTTCTGTTACATTTGGAAAAGGAAACTTGCTAACTCTTAACTAGTCTGATTGCATTGGTCTTTTGTTTCCCCCGGAGCTATTTGTTAGTTTAATAAACTTCTATTTTTATAAGTGGCACTGGTTGTTGTCAAGTCCCTTGCAAGGTTCTATATAGCCATATTTATGCAAAAAGGTTTATTAAGATACCAAAGAACACAAATCAATTTGAAAATTAAATTACATGGTACCCCTTGAGTCAAAATTTACAAGTACAGAAATTTACACTCAAATTGATAACAGGCAAAAAATAGTATGCATGTAGAAATCAAAATAAGAGCCTTCAGCCATTAAATTAATCAGGTACACTATCCTCCCTAAAAATTAACATTGTCCCCTCCCTCCCAGACATTCTGTGCTATTTCAAAACTAAATAACACACAAAGTAATTTTAAAAAATGAATACAGCAGGACCTATAATCAGGCATAATCAAGAACGCAAGACATGTATTTGCAATCAATTACTCGTTAACATCACCCTGCATGGCCAGGATCTGAGAGCATATGGTATTCCTAATTTCCCTTACCTTCCTTGAACTTGAAAAGTGCTCCTGTGTGCACTTTATGATTATACAAGCTGGTACAGCAAACAATCAGGTTTCTGGGTCTAATATCTGGGGAATACTTGAAGTTAGCCTCGTACAGTTTTTTCCCCAGTACTTATGATCAGGGTAGGCTTCATAAAACATGCCAAGAAAGGAAATAAATTAACCTTGGGTATTGTAATTGACTGTGTTGATCTCTGGCCAATCTCTTGCCCTTCTCTGATTGACTAGCCATTTTGGAAGTGTATAGAAGTGGCTAACCAAGGTGCTGACTGCTCTCACTTGCTATGACTTTGGTGTTAAAACTTTGTTAAGGGAGGGAGTTCTTACACCCTGCTTTCTCTCCTGTCAGCCACACAGGCATTGTCAGCTGGGGCTCTGCCTCCCCTCCACCCTATCTAGCTCCAACCCAATGTCTGTATCTCTTCTGGAACATGTAAGCAAAATAGGTGTGGTCAAAGTCCTTAAGAAATAATACAATTATCAACACAATATACCTGTTGCCTGCAAATGCTGAGTGGTAGCACTCCTCAATAATTAAGTCCAGTAGCCCAGACATGAGCTTGGCTATTCAAAACAGTCACGAAAGGGAATTAGATCATGTACTGAATAGTGCTTTTTGCTCCCTTACTAACAGTTTTGCAATCCTCCTTTTTCCTTCTCTCTTACACAGCTCTCCGTGTTCTAGGTCTGGTTGTCTGGCTCCAGCAATGTTGGTTCTCTGGGTAAGTGTTCTGGCTCCTCCAAGCCAGCATCAGTCAGAAGACCTTTCTGTGAGGTCTCCCACCTATCACCCATCAGGGCAAGCCTTCACTGTTCATGGCTCTTCACAGTGCAGGGAACTTACTTTTAGTTCCTCAGCTGTTTCACTCCAGGCTATTTTTATGCCAGTGCACCCATTTCACTTGCTCAATCAGTGCCAGCACACACTCATAAAGTGCTCCCATGCCAATGCCATTTGTTCCTTTTTCCAGTCTCACTGACAAGGATGCTGACTGACACTTTGATGGCTCTGGCACTCTAGGTAAGTTTCTACTAGCAGCAGGAGCTTCCTCCCTGCCACAAGTATCAATATCCCACCAATAACAACATCCTGGGTTCTTTTACACATCACCCTATGGCAAAGTAGCACATCACTACATCTCAATATGGAGTGCTACAGCAACATAGTAATCACTTTTGTCTACACGTGATCACCAGTTATGTTACCATAGTGGGATGCTCCCTAGGTATAGTATGTTGCTACGGTGACAGAGGTGAAATTTACCCTGCATGCACAGTGCAGTAAGTGCCCATACTGTGCTGTGCTTTGGTACTTCCAAAAGGAAATACTAAAGCACAGTACCATAGCAATGTCCATACAGTGATGTGTAGATGTGCCCCATAAATCAGAAAACCAGTTTCTTCCAAGAATGTAAGTGCCAGATGTTTCAGTACACTCCTGCTCTATTCCTTGCCAAATCATCCCAATATAGTGATCATTAACGTGAGCCTATAATCCAATATCTGTATCACAAAGTGGGATCCCTAAGGATGTCCATGGTGCCCCCAATGACTCTGCAGACATGCCAGCTCCACCCTGAGGATGCCTGCCTGTCTTTCCTGCCACATTCTGCTGGTAAAATAAATTGGGAGGCTGCCCACAGGCCTTCATATGGTTCTGGTCTGCTGTACCTCACCAGAACTCACCGGTCCTTGAGCCCTTTACTGTACCTCTCTTCAGTACTGTGCCACACAGAGCACCTCCAGCCGTATGGCCTGATTGCATGGGTCCAAACCTCCCCTTTATCATGCCCTATGCCTTGCAAGTGTTATGTGCATATGGTTCCCTCTGTTGGGGTCTCATCCTACTTAGCCTCTGCCTCTTTTATGTAGGTAGGCCTTCTAGCCTAGACACACTGTGTCAGGTCCAGCTTTGAGACACTAGCACCAATCAATTTCCCTCATCCCTGTGTTCTTAGGCCCCTGTAGCTGCACCCCTCTGGTGCTGGGTTCTATGCAATTGTAGCCTCCCTCTTGATGCTAATGAGGTCTCCACCTCCCCTTAAGGCCTCATCCCAAATCACCAGCTCAAACAATACCACAAATATAAGCCCCTGGGCTGTAACATAACCATAACCAAAAGAGACCATGCTCTGCCCCTTTAAGAAGGCAAACATCTCCCCTTGTATAGCATGCCTCCAAGCCCTGGGTACCTTCATAGTTAGTAGGGTCAGAAGGGACCTGTGCAGATCATCAAGTATGACCCCCTGCCAAATCAGGAAAGAGTACTGGGGTCAAACGACCCCAGCAAGGTGTTCATCTAGCCTCCTATTAAAGACCCCCAGGGTAGGATCCAGCACCACTTCTCTTGGAAGTTGGTTCCAAATTCTAGCTGCCCTGACTGTGAAGTAGCACATCCTGATATCTAGCCTAAATCTACCTTCTGCCAGCTTGTGACCGTTATTTCTAGTCACTCCTGGTAGTGCATGGGGGAACAGGGACTTTCCCAGGGCCTGTTGGTCCCCTCTGACTAGTTTTTAACAGGTCACTAGATCCCCCCTCAGCCTTCTCTTGTGGAGGTTGAATAGGTTCAGGTCCCGTAGCCTCTCCTTGTAGGGCCTCTCCCCTTATGGGCTCCTGGAGCCTTACTGCACTTGTAAGTATCAAAGCCAGCAGAAGAATGTCTCAGGTAGCTCTCTTTTGCAGGATCTCCTTCTCCTGGAAGCAGCCAGAGAAAGCAAACCCTGCCAGCACCAGCCCTGGGCTTATATATACTCAGGGCCCTGCCTCCTTCTGGTCAGCTGACAGCCTGCAGCTGCCAACTAATTAGCTCATTAGCAGGATGTTCATCCTAGCCTGCAGGGTTCCTCTGGCTAAGCTGCCTCTGCCCTTAAAGGAGCAGGCATGCCTTAATGCCTTACTACAATGTGCATAATCAGGGAGTATTACTCCTTGAGATTTATATATTCATTCTTTTTAGAAGGCAAAATATGGGCTATTCATTCTTTCATCCTAATGCAATTTGCATCATTTTTTGAAAGCCAGTTCTTAAAATATCTAAAATCACTGTAACAGAGATGTATCATAAACCTGCACCCCCAATAACCCAGTAGTTGACTTTCCCTCACCGAACTGAGTATCCATTTTCCAGATGGACAACTTTCTGAAAGCCTATTTTTTAGCAAAATGTCTGTTCCCACTGCTGGTCATCCCAGGTTTGCAAGGTGATAGGATCCCAATATGCTAATTTTTTGGCTCCAAAAGTGCTGATCTATACACAGGTGGTAGGTAGTAACTGAAGAATTCACTGTGTTTGCTTAATCTAACCTGAATGCATTGTCTTGTCCTGTGAGATCAGCACACTTCTATATTTCAGGAATGGCATCAAGTGTCCCATAAAGCAATTTTTCCATATAATAGTTTTTCCACTAACAGGACTACTTGGTAAACTGGAATGAGCAAGCAACTAGCTCAAAGTTTATTAAAGATCCAGGTATAGTAAACTAAAATATTTTCTACCTTTGTTCTGAAGAAAAGTATGTTTTTCAACCATGCAGTGGAAGCCAAAGACTTCATCCTTGGTGGTGCTAAGGATGTGCCTTCAGAAATCTGTAGTGAAAAAAGTTAATTTAGAGACACTCCCCTACTTAGAAGAGAAAAGAAGTTGGCAATTAGGAGATGGTCACTCATTTAGGCTGGTTAGTTAGAGACAGGCAAAGGGCCTGCAGAAGTTGCCTACTACTCCACAATAAAGTAATTTTTTTTAATTCTTTTCATTCATTGCATTTATTGAACCTGGTGTTTACTATGAAATCCTAGTGCTAGACATTTTTACTAAGTGTGACAATGTGGACACAAATGCAACAGGGGTGTCATGGAAAAAACTTTGAGAATATGCTGCCAGCACAGAAGAGGTTAAGCTGACATGCGCGGTTTGAAGCTGTGAGTGGAAATTTCCAAGGCTCACCCAGTCCTTGCCCCCTGGGTGACCTGCGGAGCTGTCAATCATTGTTGACCTACTTTCCCCACAGACGCATTCTCAGACTGTGTCAGCTCCTGACTGAGAGCATGCTCAATCAGAACCTGACATGAGGTAATCGGACTAGAAATTTCTCTGCGGAGAGCACGTTGATTGGCTACCAAATTGATATAAAAGTTCTGTGAGCCCCTCCCTCGGGGGGAGATCATGTGGACTAGAGACAGAGGCTGCTGCTGCAGGGACTGTTCTCTGAGTCAGGCTTCAGGGCCTATTGATCTCTTCCTTCGACTCTATTGATACTTGCTTTTGTACTCACCTGGCTTCTGACTTACCTTTGAACGAACTAACGGCTTACGATTTTGGATCACCCTATGGACTTTGTTTAACCTGGCTCCGGACCATCGACCTTGGCTTCCTTTTTCGACTACGACCGGCTCAATCCCTCTAACCTGACATCTTCGCGGCTTCATCTTCTGGCTACCGACCTCGGCTTTTCGTATTCGACCACCCGATTTGTCCATTGCTGTGGACTGGCGTCACGCGACTCGTTACCTACGCGTTACAGTTCGTTTTATGTTATATGCATTAATGAGCTGTTGACTAGCCCTGGGACTAGGTCTTCGGACTGAACCTCGTGGGCCAACAGACCCCTTTGTTGTCTGTGTGTTATTACTGTAACCGAAGAAAGCAACTGTGTGCCTCCGCTTCAAAGCGTGAGTAAAATAAACCATCTTTGTTAAACCACTACGCCTGGGTACTTCTCAGACTCCAAAGCCGCTAATCCCACCTGTCCGTGCCAATAGCCACCACCCGGCCAATCCACCGTGACCGCGACCCCGAGCTTGGCTTGTCAGCTCTGCCGGGTTCATCGCGACAAGGGGCAGGCTCACACTGGCAGAAGCTAGGAAGTTGCATGTACTTACAAAAGTAGATGTCACCAAAACGGTTCTTCCTGAAGGAACAGTTGGTGGAAGGATTATTCAATTAAAAAAGCTGAAAACACTAGTAATGTTGGCCATTGTAAACCAAAACGTGTCTGCACTGTGCTGAGAAATATTTAAATATGATTGAATATGTTTGTGCAATAAACATTTGTTAAATGCTATGATGAAATATGATGACCTTCCTCAATAGGCAATGTAGACAGCACCTTCATGACAAAGAACATGGTATTATTCAGGATAGTGTTTCATGACATTCCAAAGTGGATTTTGACCTTTTTGGGGGGGGTGGTAACTTAGAAAATGTTTGTTATTCAGTCATTTTGGACCTAAATGGTTAAATATTTTATACTATAGTATATAATTTTTTTATTGAATATATGTATTAACCTTCAGACATCCACTGTTATTTATTTGATGGCTTGGCTTGTTAATATGTCACTGGGAAATATGCTTACAATGAATAGCTATTAAGTCTCCCCAGTTGGATTTTGTCAACCTAACTGCCTTTCCAGAATGCCTGCTTCTTTACCTACTCCCAAGAAAGAGGAGTGGAGTGGAGTCAGCGGTGTTTGCTAATTTCATCTCTTCACTAGAGCCAAATAACTTTACCTGTGTGTGAAAAATGCCTTGTGGAAATTTATGTTACTGCAAAAGGTTACAAAAGTTGCCACCCAAGTCATCTTAGGGAACCAACTTCAAGCTAAATGCTGGCTCTTATATCGTGTCGATGACAAGAGGAGAACTTGCCTGAAACTCTTACAAAATGTACTGAAAGGAAAACAACATAGGAAAGAATAGGAGGAGCCCTGTGCTATAGCATTTCTGTAAATGCTTTTCCCCTATCCCTTATTCTGAGAAAGAATTCAAAGCTTTAATTGATTTCCCCCAAATGGAAATGGAATGGAATGGAAACCCAGAAGAGCACACAATTCACCAGCAGACTCTCTATATGCCTGAAGCAGGGTGTTTGTGCCTGAAAGCTTGCAAAGAATACTTTTTCCAACTATTTAGTTGATCTAATAAAAGATCTCATATCTACCCCAAGAACCTGCCCATGTCCTTACCAACATGCCTACAAGGAACAACCCTTAAGCACTGAAGGCAGTATGATCAAGAAGACTAGACTTTATGAATCTGAAAGAGAGATGTTGAGGTAATTCTAATGATTCTGTACTAATGAAACAACATCTTTGCCTAGTTTGTGTTTTTATACATACTATATGATATAGCAAATAAATGCAATTCCAATAAAGTTACATTTGCTTTTGTTTCCATTTTAAAAACTGACAATATAGCTCTAGGCCCCTAGCATATTAGTAATGCTGTTGATTTCTTTTTACCTGGAGAAATATAAGTGTTGTGCTATATGTGATGGTGCACCATACCATCTGCACCCCATTTATCCTAGATCTCCCTCCCATACACCCATCCACAGATTTCCAACTCTGTCCAGATGACTCCCATGTGTGGGGGAAAGAGGGGAGGGGAGGGGAGGGCTGGTTTTATTCTCTGCATGCTTCAACAAGAATTTTACCAGTAAACAATATCAGAATTTTGGTTTTTATTTTTTTTGCATGGTATTGAAATTTGCTTACCTGTAGGATACTATGATTTCATGTATAACTCAGCGTAATGGAAAGCAACAGACAATACTTCTGTCATCATATCTGCTACACACAGTACTTACTTAGATGGAATAACCTACCCTGAATACTTCAAGTAAGCAAGCAGGTCTTGGAAGTAATACATTACTTTGCTCTTCCAATGAACTGTGTACCTATTTCCCCAACTTCCCAAGTGGTGTACAGTTCTACATTCCTAAGGCATGAAACATGATATAGTTTTCAAGAAACAAATATATGAAAAATAAGCTATATTATCACTTTATAAACTCATGCAACATGATTTTCAATTAGATTTTACTCATGAATTGACTGTCAAAAGATGTAAAGCTCTTTCATTGGCTCCGGGTTTTTGTGATCTTCTGAATTCTCAGTATGCACTGAGAAATAAGAAATAAAACAGTCTTTCTATTAGTAAATTGTTTTTTTCCTCAGGCTTTTCTCTTACAAAATGGAATCTATTTAACCTTATTTTGCATGAAAAAGCAATTTTGTAGCTGCAAGCCAATATATCTCTTGTCTCAATTCTGCTCTAATAACAAAAGCTTCAATATTATGCTCCTAATGTTATATACAACCTTGTAATTGCCCTATATCTTTGGAATCAATGTACTCACTTTCAGGTTAATGTAGTATACCCATTTACTGCTTTGATTATAAACTGTAAGATAATGGATGCTAATATTCCTGTAAGCAGCTGAAAATAGCTCTCAGATATGCTGACATATAGAATTCTTTGAAAAGCAGTCCAAAAGTCTTGATCTGTTTCTACAAAAAAATTATTGAAATTTTGATGCTGAATCTAAGCTCGTCCATTTTTCCACATTTTTTCTTTAGATTAGTTTCTTTTCTATTTCCTCATTGCTTTTTAGAATGGCACTTTCTGTAAATTCTAATCAGAGAAAATTTATTTGCTCTTCAAACCTATTTTTCATTTAAATCTATTTTAAAAACGGTTTTTCCCTCTTTCATTCTGATTCAGTTGTAATCACATTTATTTTTGTAACAGAAAAAGGGTACCAAATACAGGAAGCTTCGGTAATATAATTGATATATACTTCATTACAATGGGAAAACACTGGACTAGCACCTAAAAGACCCCAATTCTCCACAAAGCACCAGGAATACAGAAATGTAAAGCAATATAGCATCAAAAGAGACTTCATGTCAGATACCATGGTTCATATGTTCACAAATGTATTGAGATCCATCTTAAAACTACTTAGGTTTTTTTACCTAATTATTTTTACAGGAAGGTTGTTCTAGAACCTCACTCCTTGGCTGACTAGAAGCCTTCTTCTCATTCCATCTTAAATGTATTCATGAAAATATATCAAATTTGGCATTTACCATGATTGCCCTTTACCCTAAATAGCTCTTCTTCATCTCTGCCCATGTTTACTTAGATAGCAACTGTATCCTCTCTGTCTTCATTGTCCTTGTTTAAGAAATCACTGATTTGCTGCCCTTGACCATGCTGTGCCACTTTTTTGTGCCTTGGTTTTCACATATTTAAAGTGAGCAGAGTTAGGCATGAAAGGATTCCTGATAACTTCACTCTGCTCCACAAGTGCAAAAGTTTCCCATTTCCTTTTCAAGTGATCCATTTCATTGACATAATCAGGTTAAACAAAAGTAATTATCTTAATTCATTAATCTTAGGCTGTATCCTAAGGTCTGAGAACTTCTTTCCCAGACCTCAGGAAGGGCATTGTGTGCCCAAAAGTTAGTTTAACATCCAACATCTCTTCCAATTGCAAAGTTGGTCTAGTAAAAGATAGTATTAGATGAATTATGCTTCATACAAATTGTTATGTTTTAAGTTGTTTTTTGATGGAAACAATTTCAGCATCTTTTCAGTTTGTTTTTGTCATGAACATCTGTCAGGAACTGTTGTTAGCAGGAACGTCTTAAGAAGGGTCATGTGTTTGTGTGAATATAAATTTTTGTTAGCAAAATCCATTGAAGAACATATCCATTCTTCCATTAAAGAACAAATCAGCTTAGCAAAAGCACCAGGTATCAGTATGAAATACTGTAAAGCATACTTAATGATTCTTAACCTGAAGACAGCACATGCACTTCTAAAAAGCTCAGGTCCCAGGCCCAACACTTACACATGGTTTAAAAAAAATGAACAATGATTAGTAAACACTTAGTTATTTGCTCCCAGTCAACCTAGGCAGCAGAAGGACCACTGCTGCTGCCTGACTAAGCCCCAATCTAGTGGGGAGCTATGCCAACTGCAGCTGTCTCCCCACCAGATGGGGACTGGGTCCTGACCTGATCTCCCCACATGGCTGGTGAAGCCAGGACTGCTGCACCCCAGCCATGGGGAGACTGGGTCGGGACCTAATCCAGGAGAGCTGTCCCTGCTTAGGTGGGGACACTGCCTGCCAGCCATGTGGAGTAGGGCTGTGCAAAGTTTTGGTCCCTGATTCGATTCAGTGGAGATTTGGCCCAATTTGATGGCCAAATCTCCAAATCTGAAATGAATCAGAGGACCCTTTAATCTCTCCAAATCAAACCGGAACCATCCAAATCTTTTCAGAAAGGTTCGGAGATTCAGACATAGAAACAGCTTTAAATGTTTTTTCTACATACCTCTAGGTAGCAGGGGCTTGTGAGTGCTGTGATGCTGGGGCACATGGAGTGTCCCACAGAATGACTGGGGGGATCCCCAGTGCACTCGGCAGCAGACCCAGAAGTGGACCAGAAGCACTTCCAATCCACTTCTGGGTCTGCTGGGTAGCCCTCCTGTACCCCCCCACCTTGGTAACTGGTACCTCCTGGGTCTTGGGGGGCATCCAGGGTCCCCATGCAGCTGATCACCGAGCCAAGGAGGTATGGGGTGGTCCCCCAGCACGCTCTCTGGCAGATCCCGAAGTGCACCAGAAGTACTTCTGGTCCAGTTCTTGGTTCACTGCTGAGCATGTAGAGGGCCCCCCACACTCCTGTGGGGTGCTCCATGCACCTCACCATTGCAACGTTCACAAGCCATGCTGGTACCTCAGGTATATAGAAAAAACATTTAAATCTGTGTCTATGTCCAAATCACTGATTCTCTGAATCAGCATCAAATCTTCAGATTCAGATTCAGGCAAATTGAGTCAGGGACAGTGATCCAAATCAGCTAATCGAATCTCTGTCCCTGACTTGGGCTGAATCTAAGTCCGAATCCTACAGGGCCCACTTTACACACCCCTAATATGAAGACTGCCAAGCACGGTTGACTCTCTGAGCTACATGGGGATTGGGACCGGCCCCTGAGCCCCTGCCAGTCCCAGGGCTGGCACCTAGGGGAGCCTGGAACTCTCCCTGGCTGCTGTAGGGGCTCAGAGAAGCCCTGGACTGGGCTACCCCTGTGATGTGCAGTTTGTCCCTGACAGGGGCATGGGCCCCATAACACTTTAATGAGCTGGAATTTTCTGTGAAGAAAATTCAGGATCATTAACTGAACATATAGACATGCCTGCAGATACATAATTACTTGATGGGACTGTGACACAGGGAAATTTATTCAGAAGTTCACTGTCAATGTAACCTGTTTGTCATGTTGTGGGCAGCTCACACCTTAAGACTTCGGCTCTTTCTGAACCTGCTAGGTTCATTTTTAACTCTGGCAAATTCTAATTCAGTCTCCAGTGCATCAGCTATGTTAGCAGCATCACACAAATGACCAATAAATCCTGCTTTTGATGTAACCCATATATATGTAGTGTATGCAACCTAATTATATGGAAGGTCATCCTGTCAAAGTAATAAATAACATAAGGCAGGTTGTAATTTATTTAATCTCAGCAGATGGTATACCAATGGGAATTCAACAGCAGCAACAACAACAAAATCTAAGGTTTGTTTCAAGCCAGGATGTCATTTTGGGGTCTATTATGGTCAATGCACACCCATTTCTATAACCAGGACTACAAAATTAAGTGCTTCCCTCAAACTCACAAGCCCAAATAATCAAGCACACATTTACAGCTGCCTCAACTGGAAGTTACATCTGGTGAGAGCCTAGAGCAAACTGCAAACTCCAGAGCCATAGTAAAAAACCTTGAACACTGCTATTATACCCCACATGAAGAAAAATAGAATGAGATGACCAAGCTAATATTTTATAAGGTCTTTTTCCAACAAATGAATTCTTTGCAGAAGTCATTTCAGTTTTGGCATTAAAGATGTTGGAGACAGTAATAAGAAGAGAAATTGAAGAGAGGTTAAAATTGTCTAAGAGAGAGAAATAGGAGAAGAGCCCTATATATGATCCTAAAGAACATCAAGTCCTCTTAGAAAGAGAACCTAGGAAATGAGAGGTTTCACAAGTAAATAGATGGCTTGGATTTCCATCTCGCATCCTAAAAGCTTTACTTTTGAGTGACTTCCAGCATATTCTATGAAAACATTATGGGCTGATTTTATTTTCTTATTCAAATTCACCCTTTTTCATTTTTCTTATTTTTAAAATTTGTTTGTTTATTGAATCTTGGTTTCTCCTATTGTAGTTACAAACAAACAAAAATAGAGAAAAATAATAAAATGTTTTTACTTTGCTTTATGATTTGATAAAACACATATACTTTAATAATATAGCTGGAAGGTCCCATCTGCCGGCCTGACCCCATGACTGTTTCATGCCTGGGGCTCGGGTCAGGGAGATCATGGAAAGGGTCCCGGCCTACATCCGACCTGCAGAGCGGTACCCCATGGTTGTTGTCCACGTGGGTATGAACGATGCAGCCAGGGGCAACCCTGACCGCATTATTAAGGATTTCGAGGCTCTGGGAGACAAGCTGAAGGAGACGGGGCACAGGTAGTATTTTCCTCTCTTCTTCCGGTGAGTAGGCGGGGATGGCGACACGAGGCCTGCATTGGCAAGGTCAACCGATGCTTACACAGCTGGTGCTGCCAGGCAGGCCTTGGGTTCCTTGATAATGACCCATGCTTTCGGGCAGGGGACTTGCTAGGATGGGATGGGCTTCATCTCTCTCCTAAAGGCAAGCATGTCCTTTCTTACAGGTTGGCTGATGTCATACGGCGAGCTTTAAAACTAGCCTGATCGTGGGAGGGGGCCACAGGAAGACGAGGAGACACCATCTGAGCAAGTCAGGCGATAAAGGCAAGGAGTGCTAAGGTAAGGAATGGGGGTCCAGACAGTCTCCCTAATCAGGGGGTGGCAAGGCCTTAAATGCCTATATACCAATGCTCGCAGTATGGGGAACAAATAGGAGGAGCTCGCCCTCAGAATAGCTAGTTCAAATCCAGTTGTCATAGGGCTAAGACTGGTCAGTTATTATTAGGGGCTATAGGCTTTACAGGCGGGATAGAGAAGGAAGGAAAGGTGGGAGTGTGGCACTCTATGTCAAGGAGCACTACACATCCTCTGCCAGCAGAATTGGGTCAGAGGAAGGGCAGGCTGAAGTGCTCTGGGTCAAGATTCAAGGGGGCCATAGGGAGAGCGATTTGATGGTGAGGGTCTACTACAGACCCCCCAACCAAGGGGAGGAGCTGGACCGAGAATTTTTGGGCCAGCTTGCAGATGCACTTAAGGCAAGGGATGTAGTTGTCATGGGTGATTTTAAATACCCAGACATCTGATGGGAGGAATAGTCAGCCAGGACAGACAGTTCCAGGAGGTTCCTGACTGAGATACAAGACCCTCACTTAATTCAGGAGGTGCACAGTCCCACCAGAGCAAATGCCCTGTTGGACCTGGTCCTGGCCACAGGCGATGACCTGGTAAGAGGCTTCCAGGTTCTTGACCACCTGGGCGATACCGATCATCATTTGCTGGAATTCACCATCCAGTGTAGGGTGTCAAGGGCTTGCAGCAAGATGGTAGCCCTAGACTTTAGGAGGGCCAACTTCAAGAAGTTGAGGAGACTAGTGGGAGAGGCGCTAGGGTCCTTGAGGGCAGGGGAGCTCAGTGTCCAGGATGAATTGTCGTTCCTTAAGGAGATGATACTCAGGGCCCAAGGGGTGTCCATTCCAACAAGAAGCAAGGGGCGCAAGAGTGCCCGAAAGCCCCCCTGGATCACCAAGGGCATCTAGGAATGCCTGCTTGCCAAAAAGGCAGCGTACATCCGGTGAAAGGGAGGTGCTCTCTCCAAAGAGGAGTATACCTCCTCTGCTCATGCCTGTAGGGGGGCTGTCAGGAAAGCTAAGGCGGACAAAGAGCTAGGACTAGCGTCCAAGTTCAAGGATAATAAAAAGTCCTTTTTCAAATATATAGGGAGGATGAAGAAGGCACCGGGTAATGTGGGTCCCCTGCAAAGTATGCTGGGCAATCTGGTGGTTGCGCCAGAGGAGAAAGTGGAACTCTTTAACCAATTCTTCACCCCCATTTTCTTGTGCAGGGACTGCGACTTCCCCACTGTGATGCAAGATGGACTCGAGGGGAACACTTCCAGACCTCAGCTTGGGGAGGACCAGGGTTAGAGAGCTTCTGGAGGGGCTGGACGTGTTCAAGTCAGCGGGTCCAGATGCTCTCCACCCCAGGGTGTTGAGGGAGCTAGCTGGGGTTATTGCAGGCCCCTTGGTACGGCTTTACGAGTGCTCATGGTGCTCAGGCCAGGTAGTAGATGATTGGAAGATAGCTAACATGGTCCCCATCTTCAAAAAAGGGAAGAGAGAGGACCCGGGCAACTATAGGCCCATCAGTCTTACCTCAATCCTAGGGAAACTCTTTGAGAAGATCCTCAAGGAGCACATCTGTGATGGGCCAGCTTCAGGGATGATGCTCAAGGGCAACCAGCACAGTTTCATTAGGGGCAGGTCATGTCAGACCAACCTGATTGCCTTTTATGATCAGGTCACAAAGACAATGGATGCAGGTGTCGCCGTGGACGTAGTCTTTCTAGACTTCAGCAAGACCTTTGACACCGTCTCCCACCCCATCCTCATTAAAAAACTAGGTGACTGTGGCATTGATGCCTACACAGTCAGATGGATTGCACATTGGCTCAAGGGTCATACTCAGAGGGTGGTGCTGGATGGGTCATATTCAACCTGGGGGGAAGTGGGCAGCGTAGTCCCCCCAGGGCTCGGTCCTTGGGCCTGCGCTGTTCAATTTCTTCATCAGTGATTTGGACGACGGGGTGAAAAGCAACCTGTTTAAATTCGCTGATGATACCAAAATTTGGGGTGAGGTGAGCATGCTAGTAGGGATGGAATGATTGCAGCAAGATCTGTATAAGTTACAGGAGTGGGCTAACGTAAACAGGATGCGTTTCAATACTGACAAGTGCAGGGTGCTGCACTTAGGCAGTAGAAACCAGCAGCACACTTACAGAATGGGAAACTCCCTTCTTGAGAGCACGGAGGCAGAAAGGGATCTTGGAGTTATTACTGACTCCAAGATGAACATGGGCCGACAATGCAAGGTCACGGTTGGCAGGGCTAACCGGACCTTGTCGTGCATCTGCAGGTACGTCTCAGGCAGGGCCAAGGAGGTGATCCTCCCCGCTATGCGATGCTGGTTAGGCCACAGCTGGAGTACTGTGTCCAGTTCTGTGCACCCAACTTCAGGAGAGATGTGGACAACATTGAGAGGGTCCAGAGGAGGGCCACCCGCATGATCCGGAGACAACAGGGCAGACCCTACAATGAAAGACTGCAGGATCTAAACCTGTTCAGCCTTCACAAGAGAAGGCTGAGGGGGAACCTGGTGACTGTCTATAAACTCCCTAGGGGGGACCAGAAGGGTTTGGGGGAGACACTGTTTCCCCTAGCACCCCCTGGCATAACAAGGAATAGTGGACACAAATTATTGAAGAGTAGGTTTAGATTAGACATCCACAAGAACTACTTCACAGTTAGAGCGTCTAGGAGCTGGAACCAACTTCCAAGGGAAGTGGTGCTGGCTCCTACCCTGGGGGTCTTTAAGAAGAGGCTTGACGCCTACCTGGCTGGACTCATTTGAGTCCAGTTTTAATCCCGCCCAGGTGGGGGGGTCAGACTCGAAGATCTACAAGGTCCCTTCTGACCCTACTTCTATGATAGCTGCAAAGTTTTGATATTACTGTTTTTTTCTTTTTAATATAAACTGGGAAGAGCTGCCATCCTTTACTGCAAAAGTCTTCGATGTCTTTGGTGTAACATACACTAAAGTAAAATCTACTCTCCCTTGGACGTTTGGTTGCATCTTGTCAGTGTTCAAAGCTGAAGTTTTGTGCTGCTTTGCAGGGGACATTGGTGATATGCAGGGGGTGCAGGCAGGTGCACATGCACCTCCTGAGCATGGTGGTGCACTGCCTATGAAAAGGCAGCATCTGCAGGCAGTTGCCCCTGGCCACACATCCCACACTGCCAACACCGCCAGCCGTGTCTGTGGTGGCCAATACTGCCGGCGGTGTCTGCGGGTGATTGCTGACCCCTGGTCACCACTTGCCACCCTCCTCCTCCACTGCCAACAGTGCCAGCAACGTCTTCAGGAGTTCCTCACTTACCACCACTGTGCTCCCGCTGCTGCCCTGCTCCCCCAGCCACCGGAGATAGCCATCATTCATTGCAGGGGAGTTGATGCTTTTCATTACTTCTAGTAAATACAGGAGTTGATGATGAAAGCAAAACAGAATTGTAGGTCACCATGGAAAGTCTAGCCCACTCTAGTGATAAAATGTAATATTGTTGTAAAATGGGTATTTATAACATTGCAATATAGTATACTTTTTAGATTTTAATAACTTTTATATATGATCTTTAGATAATATCAGATTAACTGTTTTGGATTACTTATTAAGAAACACCGTCAGGCACAATTTAAAAAAATATGATAGGAAAATAGCTTTTGCCCAAAATAGTAGACACAAACTTTTAAGAAAAATATGTCCTCTTTTGACCTGAAATCTGTATTTCACACCTCCAGACTCTTTAACAAAGAATTGTAACTTCTATTTTGCTGTAATCGATATAATTTTACTGTTGTGATGTTATAAAGATACATTAGAATATTAGCTATTGTGATTTTATTTTGTATTGTAATCATGAATTATGGGGCCCTAACATTTAACAGGCCTGTTTTCCCAGTGAGTAAGCAACCTCTCCCCTCTTAGTGGAGAGGAAAAGAATCTACCCTCTGGGTTTTCAAACTGAAGTGATATATAGCTATTGCATTATCAATGGGATAAAAACTAAGCTAGCAATTTATCTCTCTTTCTTTACTCTTCCTGTCTTTATAGGAAAACCTCTCTCTGTTTTTAACCAAAAAATTCTCATCCCATTTGTTTTTAAAGTAATTGTTTTTAAAAGTATTTTGATATCTGCATTCATTTACCTTTAACAAACCCACATGTAATCAGGAAGTGCTTTAGATAGTGCAACCTCCATGTTTCCAGATAAAGGTAAAAACTTTTGTTTATCCTTAAATACTCAATACAGCATGCACCCTTTAGTTGTATTTATTTGCAAATATATTTTACCTCAATGCAAAACCCTATGTAATAAATTCTCAAGTCATCACTACAAGAAAAATGAAATCTTTTACGTACAATGCAGAATGAAGTGACCTTGTGATAAGTGTGTATAGTATCATAGTTTCATAGTTATTATCAGAAGAGACCTATTAGATCATCGAGTCCGACCCCCTACCCTAGGCAGGAAGAGCACTGGGGTCAGGTGACACCAGCCAGGTGTCTGTCCAATCTCCTTGTGAATATTTCCAAGGAAGGGGACAACACCAGTAGGTGTTTCAGAAGCCGGATCACTACAGAATGTTCTATAGGAAGATTTAACCTGGCAATACCTCAGCAATTTTTTTGCTGAAATACAAGTACTATTTCTCTCAAGATTTTTGAGAAGACTCAATACCTTCTTTGAGGACTAGTTCAGTCATCTAAAAGGCGAATGACTTTATGTTGAAAAATTGTGTGAACTCATTTGAAACAGAAGTTCAGCTCTTATTAAAACCTGGTGACACTAAATGAACTAAATAAAAGAAAGATGTAAGACATGATTTAGGTATTCTGAGAATCTTCCATCAAAAAGACAAAAGTAATATGATTAACAGGAGAGACTCTGGAGTGGCTGTGGCACCCTATAGGGCCATCCTAATCCTGCCCACACTCCCAGTCCTCTATATAACCTTCCTCCTTGCCCTTTATCTTACCTGTCATGCCTTGATGTTCCTTTGCTATTGGTTGGGAGGCTGGCCCTGAGTCCTGGAGTGCTCTCAGTGTCCTCTACCAACTTAACTGACCCATTTGGGTCCTTGACTCTTGAATTCCACATGATTTTGTTCTTTGCATGCATCTCTCTACCCTGGCAGATCCACCAATGCCCCGCTGGCACTGTAAGCCAGTGATCACCAGATCACTGGCCTTTATTCAAGCCTTGGGACTCTTAATCATGATTTTCTGCCACCCCCATGCCTCAGAGATGTTATTTGGTCATCACTCACCTCCCTGTATAGGCTTCACCCTTTTTAGCCTTAGCCTACAGATTACTCTGACTGTTGACTAGTAGCCTAGAACCACTGACCCTGACCTGGCCTTTCAGTTTCAGCTTCTCATCAGCCCCTGGCTACCCCTTTTGCCCCTTCTTTGCTCGGGCTCTGTTTGATCTTCAGGTCATCCCCGTTGCCTCCTCTGGGCTCAGGCTCTAGCCTACTCAGCTTCAGGTTGCCTATGCCTTGCAACCCTGCCCCAGTAGAGCTCAAAACTTAGCATGTCCATCAAGCACCCATGTGGCCACCTTTTTTACCCCTAAGCCACATCCAGTCTGCAACTGCTTTAAACTCAATGTCTCCCACTCTGGGTCACCATACCACTGCCAAACCACCTCCCCACACTCTGGCTCTCTCAGCCTTAGGAGTTCCTGCCATGCCTTGCAACTCAAACTTCACATCAGCCAAAGTTGACAGGATCTCCTCTTCCAGCAGAGTTCAGGGTTCACTGCAACCCCCTGAATTGGGCACCTAGGCGTATATCCCCTGGGCTCCACCCCTTCTGGTCAGATGTTCTCCTGGCCAGCTGTAGGTCTGTCTCTTCACCTTAACAGACAGCTTGCTGTGCCTAAGCTGTAGTTGCTCCCTTGCTGCCTTCCATCCTGCAGCTCACCCTATTCAACTGCTCGAGGCTCTTTCTTCTGCAGTCTCTCTCCGAGAAACAGGAGCTCCTGACCCCCTATTACAATGGCCATGAAGCTGAAGATTTGCAGTGTACTGTCTTTGTCTTAGCAAACTGCATATTCACAACATGAAGATGCTACCAGTACCCTCTCATTAGGGTTGAACCACTGAAATTGTGTGACGGTAGGTATTTGAATTGGCATTAGAGCGACCATTATTATTTTGGATGCTATTCTTTGTTTTCTCTTATTTCTTGTTTTTCTAATTTAGCCCATGAAATTAGTTATTTGGAGGGCAGAATTACTTGTGCTCAATACCTTGAAACAACATTCTTGAACATAAATGGCCGGAGAGTTTATCTAATAGAGGTAAGTCAGGCCACAAGACATCAAGGCAGCATTTGTGAATAGAAAAAAAAATAAAAAATAAAAAATAAAAATCAATGATCAGGCAAAAGCATGTGGTTTTTCATTATTCCCCTTCCCTCCTGCTTTCCCCAAATGCCAATAACTTTTTCTGTCTAACTCTAATTATTTCTGTTCCTTTGTAAGACTGTATCCATTCCATACCCTGGTGCACTAACTTGATCCTCAATAGCAAATTCTTCCTAATTTCAGTCTCAATAAGAGCAATGTTAGACTTTGTTCCATTGGAAGGGCTTGCCTCTGTAGATGTGATTGTAGACTCAGGGCCTTTTTATATTTCTTACATTATATATATATCCTGCCCCACCAATTAGGCTCAACAGGATCTCCCAAACACTCCAAATCTTGAGAATTCCAGCTTCTCACTCCCATGAACTATGCAACGAGGGAGGGATCAAGTCAGCTGCAGGGCAACTGAGAGAAGCTGAGGAGGGTCATGCTCCCGTCCCCCCACCAGCTCCTACTTGGCCCGGTCCCCCCAGGTAGCCATGCGACCGGAGCCTCATGAAAACGACATGCAAACAGTCGTGCTTCTGCTCTATTTATATAGGTGGCCAGAGGTCGAAAATGTCTGCTGCAATCAAGCACCTGCTGGCTGCTTGACTGTACTCTTAAAGCAGCAGGCACCAACGGTGCCCTGCCACATGCTGATTGTCCAAATCAGAATCAAAGCTTCAGATTCAGATTTGTCTGAATGACCATGATCCAAATTAGCACATCAAATCAGTGTCCCCCAAACTGAGCCAAATCTGAATCGAATACTGCCCACTTCACACACCCCTAACACACACACACACAAAACTTCTTCCTACTTCCTCTATCCCCTGTCTATCTATTTCCCTGCTTCAACGCAAAAGGGAGATTGTGCAGTCCTGCCAATGTCCCTTCCATGCCCTCTCCCAGAAGAACTGTGGTCATCTAGTAAAATGTATGTAATCTTTGGAAATGTAGTAATTTAATGTTCATGTTGCTAAAAGCTGCACAATATCATTTCCATTTTTTGGTTTAATCTTTCTCTTAAGAGCTGAATTCCAGGTCTTTTTCATTACCCCCTTTTCTAAAAGTCAACAATTAAATACCAACTCTTCTACAGCTGATACTACTCTAACAAATAAGTCAGAGTGCTTAAATTATAGAAGAAAAACTGTTTATAGAGAAATATTTAAGTTTTTTACTTCCATGGAAAAGCTTTTCCTCACTTCCAATTTTATCCCTTTTTTAATGTCATCCATTCTCCAGATTAAAACATATTAGCAGAAGATATCATATGCATTCAGGATGCTACTACAATAGATGTTTATTTTGGATGCAGGCAATTTGCTAACATGAATCCTCCTTATAAAGGAAAGGAAAGTCTTTATAATATTATACATAACATGTATGCATGTAAATATTAGAAATATAATTTGAAAACTTAGTTCTATTACCCAATGGTTTTTCTGTATTAACTCAGGATAGATTTTCTAAGTGGAATGAAACCACTCCACATTATCAAAAAGTTTGTGTTCTTCTCATTTGCAATTCATCCTCCCTGTCTCTATTCAAAAGCAGGCACCACTGAATTGCTGTACAAGTAAAACTGTTGTAATTAATATCCAAATGCCAGCTTTTCTCTCACCCTCTCAGGCATAACATATTTTGTACTAAAATAAAAAAGTCATTTATATCTTACTGGCAGAAGCAAACATTTTGCATAAAAAGAAGCAGTTCTAAATTAAAATAATTTTCTAATACTGCTATTTCAAGTAAACTACAAAGGTATTGTTATGAGAGACTTTAAAAGCTTGGTGAATTTTAGGTCAGAATAATTTAAAGGGCTGTAGGATCTTGAAGGCAGCTGTGACTGAGTGCATTATTCAGGGAAGACAAACTCAAAGTAATTACACAGAACACTGAGTTAAAAAGAATAGAATTCTATTTTTCAAGTTCATGTGCAGTTAAATGCTAAAACTTAGTTGGCTGGGTGGATCTTTGGGAATTAATTCTGCAAAGAGTCCTTATGCAAGTCATGCCTTTCCACTTGCTAACAACACAGAATTTGTCCTGTGCTTCAGACGCTTAGTCTTTACTACCACATGGGGAAAAGACCAACCTAAGAGTCGCAGGCCTTTACATTGTTTGCATAATACATTTGAATTTAGGAGAGAGAAATACAGTTTTGTGGGGTACAAACCACCATTTTTGTTCTGGTTTTGTAAGGTGCCTGGAATAATGGGGAACCGCTTCAAAGGCTACTATAATACACGCAAGAAAAAAAATGTTGTTTGTTTTGACTAGGCTGGACAGCATCCTTCTGTCAAATAAGGCAGTTCTCATTCAGTATTTATGCAGAACTCACCTACTGATGTGAATATAGTACTGCCAACCTCAAGCAATCAAAAATAGGATGTTTGGCCACAAAAAAAATCATAAAATGGCCTGAAAGCATGGTATATAAAATAAGGTATTGGTAGCTCTTTTTATTTCCTTTCATGTTTTCAAGGGGAGGGCTAGAAAGGGATCTGGCCAATACCCAGCTTGTAGCCTGGGCAGTTTTCTGTGCAACAGGAGATGCAACTTCAAATCCCTCTGTGTGTGGAGAGAGGGGCCTAGAACTTAGATCATCTGTCTGTAGACAAGAGATCTAAATCACTAGGCTGTTGGGCCCAGACCCTTCGGTCCTTCTTATCCTTTTTTTTAATTTGGGTAGGGATATGTCTAGGATGATTCTGCTTCACCACAAGCAGAAATTAATGCCAAACTGGGTGCCTCTACACATGCCATAAATTCAAAGCAACAAACTTTGTTTGAATGTGTGCCTGGGACCACAGTATGTTGAGCCAAGTTGGAGCAGCCCCAGCTGGCAGACGGCCTGGGGGGTCAGCCTCCCAGCCCAGGACTGCTCCGATCCAGCTCATTGTTCTGTGCAGGGGCTGGCTGGGGCATTAGAGTGCTCCAGTGTGGGGCTAGCTAGCAGGCAGCCCCACACTGAAGCATCCTCATGACTCAGCCCGCCCTGTAAGTGTCTACACGTGAATTGCTATGCACTAAAACACTCCACCTCAGGCTAGTGCTTGTATTTACCAATACCAGCCTGTGGCAGAGTCTATTAATTTACTGTAGGCTAATAGGGTGGCGTGCATAGATGCTGAGACATTTACTGTGGAGCTAATTAGGCAACTTATCTTCAGAAAACTCACAATTTTCTCTTCTGCTATTGGGTTAAGCAGTGGTTTATAGTACTAATTCATAAAAATTATTGTTAATATATGTTTTTAAATTACATTCTGTTACTGATCACATTTCTATGGCATCTAGGCAGTGGGGACGGGGCACTGCTAATGGAAAACTGGATTTTCAATTCATAAAACTTTTCATGAGAAATTTCTGTAGGCCATAGAAAATTGTCACTTTAATTGAACAATCAGACTACTGAAAGCCCAGAATTGTTTTTAGTTTTCAAAAAACAAACTCTCCAGGAAAACTGCTTTTGAATTTGAATTTGAATCTGAAATGCTGCTTCAGAAGACTTCACTTGTCTCCTCTGATTCCTGTCCTCCTCATTGGAATGGGCTTCCCAGATACAATGTGCTTCTTGAAATAGTACACTGCAATATACAGCATAAGGCACCTAATTATAAATCCAATATGGCTCTGAGGTAGCATTCCTGAATCAAAATTTTGCTTTGGAATCATCTTTTCACTGAAAAATTCATATTTTTTGCAAGAAAAAAATATTTTATGACCAGTTCTACTCTAATTAATTCCATCTATACAAAGCCCCTAGGTATTACTGACCCACAAGAAGTGCAAATTTTCCACAGCTGTTCTTTATTTTCCTAATGGTTGCCTGGTAAAAGCACAAGAGACCTATATTTTTTTTATTCAAGTAAATGCAATTAATGTTAAACAAACAAACTAGCAAACTGCTTCTGCCTCTCCCCATACATTTCCTACACATTTTTATACATTCTAGAAAAATAAAAGAGGCCATATATCCAAATTATTTTCTTTTGCAGGTCACTTCTAAAGCAGGTTTTGCTACTGCTGAATTAGAAGAGTAAATGGTCTAAGATACATGGAGGGGAAAAAAAATCAATTCACAGCTAAAATATATGCTTTCATTTTCTGTGTCCATAAGGAAACAGAATTATTTCAGAACAAAGTAGCTTTACCAAAAAACATCCTGAGAAGCAGGAGCTGGAGCTAAATTAACACATTGGGGAACAGATTTCCCATTGAGATCTGGCTCCAGTGGGAAAAAATAGTCATTATGTTGGCATATCCAGTTATTTCATGATAAAATGGAACCAAAATGTTATGAGGTTGCTTTAGTAGCTCTATACTATCCCTCTCCCAGCCCTGGAAAAGAAGTAAAAACAAAGTTCTCCAAGTTTAATTTCTTTGGTAGTAGTGTAACTGAATGGGGATGACTAAGGATGTGTTCATATGTTGAAATAATCTGGAAGAATTGCCCTGGGTTTACTCCCTGATAAGAAAACTTACGCAGAGAATCCTGAATGGATATTTGAATGCTGAGTTTGCAGTGATCATGCTGCACAGCCATGGGACCCATGTGCACACATCTCAGCATGCTCTGCCCTCAGTGGGCCCATCTACAGGAGATGCTTAGCAGCAAATTAGTATAGTTTATGGTGAAGGAAGCACATGGGTCTACACATGCACATGCTTACCTCACAGTAAATCTCGTTATCCCAAGTAAATGTGTTACCTGCAAATGCAAGTAGCAAATTTACTTTGCATTAATTGTACATTGTACTCACCTAGATGCCTGGCTTGGAGCCAAATCTGCTCTTGGTCAGCCATCCATGAGGGTGTGAGAGATAATTCCCTGCACCTGAGAGCTGCCTACTGCCGAGGCAGGCTCTGCCACAGGAGCCCAGGTGGGGACTATGTTGCCCTGCCCCAGCAGCAGTGAGCTCCAAGCCCCCTGCTCCCAGGTTACAATCACAGAGCAGGGGCTGGGAGATAAGGGTCTCCCAGCAGGAGCTCTGCAGCTGTGGAGCCAACACTGGGAACTCCCTGAAGGTTGGGGCTGGGAAGCTTGTTCCCCACCCAGGTTCACCAATGCAGAGCTTGTGGGGGGACAGACTGGGGAACTTGTTCCCCACCCAGCTCTGCAAGTGTGAAGCTTGGAGGGGAAACAAGCTGGAGAGCTTGTTCCTTGCCCAGATCTACCAGTGTAGAGCTGAGGGGGTCAACAGGCTGGATAGCTTGCTCCCCACAGCCTGGGAGCTTTTTCCTCACCCAGCTCCAAAAACGTGGAGCTGGAGAGGGAACAAGCTCCCCAGCACCCACTCTGCAATCGCAATTGCCATCACAAAGCAGGGAGCTCTCTGCATGGGGACAGTCCCACACCCAGCCTCCAGCTGGCTGCATGGGGAAACACAAGCAGCCTGGAGATGGCTGGGTACTTCCCCATGCAGCTCAGCACTGGCTGAGACCTGACTCAGTCAGGGGCAGGTCCCAGCGCCAGGCCCTAATTGGATGATTGAGCCACAGGGTTTAGAAAGAGCTGCAGGGGTGGGGCAGTTCCCAGCACCCCACCCCAATCTGCCAGAGCTGCTAGCTGCCCCACCACAGGATTGGGGAATGGGCTGAGACCTGCCCCTCCCCTGCAGCTCTTTCCAAGCACCATGCCCCTGATTGGGAAGCCAGGGCCAGGACCTCCCAGCTGCCAGGGCAGGGGGACATTGTCCCCACCCCAGCAGTAGGCAACCCCTAGGCCAGTAGATAATTGTCTCCTTGCCCAGTGCTCCCTGCCAGAATCTGGGCTAGCACCCAAGAGGAGTCTGGAGTGCCCATTGGTGGCTGCAGGGAGCTGGGGCAAATCTCCCTAATCACCACATATTTAGACACCTAATCAAAAACTCTTACTGTGCAGTAGTTTATTGCACAGTAAATCTAGGCTGGAGGAAATGCATGTGTAGATGTGCCCAGTCTGCATGGAGACAGAATAGCAAAGGTGCACAGGGCATGCCTGATTGGCTGGCCCTGACTACCCAGGATCTGTCTGTGTATCCCTGCAGCATAAAATGGGCATTGTGAATGGGGTGGGGGTTCTTTTCCCTGCTTGGCTGGAGCAGTAGAGTCCAGTGAGTGGCACAATGTCTCCCTGTGGGGGAGAGAGGGGAAGACAGGAGCAAACCATCCTGGGATGCTGAAGGACTTTACAGGGGCTTCTCTCAGAAAAGAATCTGTACAGACATACACTTTCCCAGAAGAAATTCTCCTGGGATCAACTTAACCCTGGTTGCTTCCAGGTTATTTTTATTCCAGAAAGCCATTTTTAATCTGGGAGAAAAATCCTGAGCACCTAAACATTCATGATGTCTCCCAGGAAGGCAGCAACTCTCTCAAGAGAAAACAAAATGTCTGCACGTGGCCTATGGCAAGAGCCTCAGGTGTTGCATTTGGGGGACCAAGGGCACAAAAATAGTCACCTCCACAGTAGCAACTACCCATACCACATCAACACTATGGCAGCTGGCATTGTCCTATGCATCATAGCTCCCCTGGGCACAAAGCTGCCCCATTATGACTCTGCTTCTTGGAATTATGAATAGTTTAAAGTAAGTTATAGTGGTATTTCTTCTATGCAGGTCCCAAGATGTTATCATAAAAATCACAAAAACATAGAAAATTAGGGTTGGAAGTGACCCCAGGATGACAGGGTCCCACCTACTCAAAGCAGAACCATCCCCAGCTATGTCATCCCAGCCTATGCTTTGTCTATCCAGGTCTTAACAACCTCAAGGATGAAAAGTCCACCTCCTTTCTAGGTAATCTGGTCCAGTGCTACTACCCTCCTAGTGAAAAAGCCTTTCCTAATATCTAACCTAAACTTCCCTTGCTGCAACTTGAGACCATTGCTCCTTGTTCTGCCATCTACCACCACTGAAAAGTCTAGCTCCACCCCCTTGTAACCTCCTTCAGATAGTTGAAGTCTGAAATTAAATCCCCCTCAGTCTTCTCTTCTCCAGACTAAATAAACCCATTTCCTCAGCTTCTCCTCAGAAGGCATGAGCCCCAGTCCCCTAACCATTTTCATTGCCCTCCACTGGACTCTCCAATTTGTCCACATCCTTTCTGTAGTGGGCGGCCCAAAACAGGATGCAATACTCCAGATGTAGCCTTATCAGTTTCAATAGAGGGGAATAATTACTTCCCTTGATCTGCTGGTAATGCTCCTACTAATGTAGCCCAGTATACTGTTAGCTTATTTTGCAACAAGGGCACACTGTTGACTCATATCCAGCTTGTTGTCCACTGTAACCTCCAGGTCTTTTTCTGCAGACTTTTTGCTTAGTCAGTCAGTCCCCATCCTGTACCTGTGTGACAGGGGGCACACACAGGACCAGGTCTCAACCTCACTCTGCCCACCTGTCTATATGGGGCAGTCTGCCCAGTCTCACTTGTCATGACTTTGTTGGCATAATAAACTGGTGGTAAAGGTTGGAAGCTGCCCATTATATGCTCTGATACCAGGGAGCGCTATACATGGCTCTGTACCTCCCCTACATGGTGGCCCATGCTTTGCAGATGGCATCTAGAAGTTTATTAAATTCTGGCTTAAAGCCAAACCAAACTTAGTCCTCTGTCAGGCCTCTTGCACACATGCACTCATACTGCCCCTCTCTCACTGGGACCTCTTGCACTTTGCCTTCTCTCACCAGGCCTCTTGCTCACTAAACAATACTTTGCCCCTTTCACTCTGCCCTGCTCCCTTTAGTGACCCTGTGAGCCATCAGGTTTATCTGAATCACCCCTTGGCTGGTGACTTGCAACCTTTTGGGCCACTCCTGCGACTCTCATCTGGGTAGCGGCCCCATAGCTCCTGCCCTTACCTCCAAGGTTTTCCAAGCAGCAGCTCAGCCAGGTGGTGTTGCTCCCTTGGCTATAAGGAGAACACTGCTGTCTCTACCAGGTTTGCCTTTGTTTGAAAATGGCTGCCTTAATCAGGCACCTGCCAGCTGCCTGTTCCAGCCCTTAAAGTGGCAGGCACCAAAGGTGGACTGCCATACTGTGCACTGGATTGTTCCATTGTAAGTTCAGGACTTTTTACTTTTTTCTTATTGAACCTCATGAGATTTATTTCAGTCCAGTCCTCCAATTTGTCTAGATCTCTCTGAATCCTAGACTTACCCTCCAGCATATCTACTACTCCCCACAGCTTCGTGTCATCTGCAGACTTGTAGAGGGTGCACTCTATGCCATCTTCCAGGTTGTTGATGAAGATATTGAAGAAAATTGGCTCCAGGACTGACCCCTGGGGCTCTCCACTTAATACCAGCTGCTAACTAGAAACTGAGCCATTACATGTTGATCCTGACAATCCAGCCATTTTTCTATGCACCACAAAGTCCTTTCATCCAACCTATAGTTCCTTAGCTTGCTTGCAAGAATGTTGTGGGAGCCTGTTTCAAAAGCCTTGCTAAGGTTAAGGTACATCACATTCACTGGTCTCCCTTCATCCACAGAACTAGTCACCTCAACAAAGAAGGCAATCAGGTTGTTCAGGCATGACTTGCCCTTGGTGAATCCATGCTGACTGTCCCTAATTACCTTCTACTCCAAATGCTTAGAAATGGATTCTTTGAGGATTTGTTCCATGATTTTTCTGGGGACTGAGGCGAGGTTGACTGATCTGTAGTTCTCCAGATCCTCCTTCTTCCCTTTCTTATAGATGGGAAGAATTTGCCCTTTTCTAATCATCCAGGATCTTTTACAATCACCACTTTTCAAAGGTAATGGTTAGTGACTCTTCAATAACATTAGCCAACTCCCTCAGTACCCTTCAGTGCATTATGTCTGACCTTGTGGACTTGTACACACCCAGCTTTTCTAAATAGTCCCTAACTTGTTTAATCACTTTCATGTTTCATTAGTTTTGGCTGCTCACCTTCTCCCGAAACTGCTGCCAGGTATAGTAGTCTGGGAGATGACCTTGCCTGTGAAGACTGAGGTGAAAAATGCATTGAGTACTTCACCCTTTTCCTCATCACCTGTCACAAGGTTGCCTCCCCCATTCAGTAAGGGACTCACACTTTCCCTGATTTTCCTCTTGTTGTTGCCATACTTGTAGAAACCCATCTTATTACCCTTCATATACTTTGCTAGCTGTAACTCCAGTTGCACTTTGACCTTCTTGATTTCATCCCTGCATGCTCAAGCAATACTCTTATATTCTCCCCTAGTCATTTGTCTGCTGTACTTCTTGTATCTTCCTCAGCCTCAACACCATCTTTGCCAGCCTTCTACCTTTTGTATCCCAAACTGAGCCAAATTATACCATTCAGCCTCAGGACTAAATTCTGCTCCAATTTGTATGCCATGCACTCTGTTATACTTATGAAAAACTAGGTGTAAAATGCTATTCTGATTTAGCAACACTTTCTATACAGTAAATTATTTTTGTAAATGACTACAAGAGTCTCACAGCTGTGAAGAATTAGGCCCAGGTCAGCATATTAGTAAATATTATGCTGTCCACAGTTGCAGCCAACTTCTAATGAAATATAAAGCAGGTTACCCATGCTCAAAAGAGGTTTTTTTCCTTTGCTTACTGCCCTGAAGCTAGGTGTTTCCATTTTCAGTCACAATATTTAGAAACCACATTGCTGTGCAGTTTTGTTAGCAAGAAGGAATAGCATTAACTGACTGGTCAGTTTTAGATATTCTAAATGGACTCCATTTTCAAAGTGTAGTCATTTCTGTTTTTATATTTCCCTACATCATTCTAAATGTGCTATCAACCTTTGGTTCCTGGGGTTGATACAAAAAAAAACCCACCTAAGACTTTTGTAGAAGAGAAGGGGTCATCACCAGGGATGACTATTCTGCAGTCGCTCGAGGATGTAGGGGGGCAGTCAGGAAGGTCAAGGCAGAGATGGAATTAGGATTAGCTTCTCAGATTAAGGACAATAAGAAGTCCTTTTTTAAATACATAGGAGGCAAAAAGAAGGTCCCAGGTAACGTGGGGTCCTTGCAGGACGCATTGGGAAATTTGATCGTCACACCAGATGACAAAGCTAACATGTTTAATAATTTCTTTGCCTCTGTCTTCCTAAGTAGGGACCAGAACAGCCACCTCCCTGCTGGGCCCCCCTCGGGCCCCAGGGGAGGCACACCTCGGTGAAAGGTTAGCGAGGAAGTAGTTAGGGAGCTTCTGGAGGGACTGGATGTATTCAAGTCAGCTGGCCTAGATGATCTCCACCCTAGAGTTCTTAAGGAATTGGCTGAGGTCATTGCAGGACCCCTGGCACGGCTTTACCAGCACTCGTGGTGCTCTGGTGTGGTGCTGGAGGACTGGAAGAGGGCCAACGTTGTTCCCATCTTCAAAAAAGGGAAGAAGGAGGACCCAGGAAACTATAGGCCAGTTAGTCTTACCTCGATCCTAGGCAAGCTGTTTGAGAAAATTGTGCTGGCACACATCCATGAGGGGCCAGCAGGGGACTGCATGCTTAGGGGCAACCAACACGGGTTCATCAGTGGCAGGTCCTGTCAGACCAACCTGGTGGTCTTCTATGATCAGATTACCAGATCATTAGATGCAGGGGTAGCAGTGGACATAGTCTTCCTGGACTTCCGGAAGGCTTTCAACACTGCCTTTCATCCTGTTCTCATTAAGAAACTGGGGGACTGTGGTGTCGACACCCACACAGTCAATTGGGTCGCCAATTGGCTGGAGGGCTGCACCCAGAGGGTGGTAGTGGATGGGTCCTTCTCAACCTGGAAGGACGTGGGCAGTGGGGTTCCGCAGGGTTTGGTCCTCGGGCCCGCACTGTTCAACATCTTCATCAGCGATTTGGATAAGGGGGTAAAAAGCACCCTGCTCAAATTTGCTGATGACACTAAGATGTGGGGGGATGTGGGCACACTAGAAGTAAGCATCAGGCTACAATCAGACCTAGACAGGTTACAAGGGTGGGCAGATGTGAATAGGATGGAATTCAACACAGACAAGTGCAAGGTGATGCACCTGGGGAGGGACAACCGGCACTATACCTACTGGTTGGGAAACTCCCCTCTTGGCAGCACGGAGGCAGAAAAGGATCTTGGAGTCATCATTGACTCCAAGATGAATATGGGCTGTCAGTGTGGGGAGGCAGTCAGGAAGGCCAACCGCACCTCGTCATGCATCCACAGATGCTTCTCAAGCAGGTCCAAAGAGGTGATCCACCCCCTCTATGCAGCACTGGTCAGGCCGCAGTTGGAGTACTGCGTCCAGTTCTGGGCGCCGCACTTCAAGAGGGATGTGGACATCATGGAGAGGGTCCAGAGGAGGGCCACTCATATGATCAGGGGACAACAGGGCAGGCCCTAGGAGGAATGGCTTCGGGACCTGAACCTGTCCAGCCTCCAAAAGAGAAGGCTGAGGGTGGATCTAGTGGCCTGTTATAAACTAGTCAGGGGGGATCAGCAGGCATTGGGGGAGTCACTATTCCCCCGTGCACTGCCAGGAGTGACCAAGAATAATGGTCACAAGCTGGCAGCGGGCAGGTTTAGGTTAGATATCAGGAAGTGCTACTTCACGGTCAGGGTGGCTAGGATCTGGAACCAACTTCCAAGGGAAGTGGTGCTGGCTCCTACCCTGGGGTTTTTTAAGAGGAGGTTGGATGAACACCTTGTGGGGTCATTTGACCCCAGTAATCTTTCCTGCCATGGCAGGGGGTCAGACTAGATGATCTACTCAGGTCCCTTCCAGCCCTAGAAACTATGAAACCATGAAACTATGAAACTTCTGACTACAAAATTGTTCATGGGAACATGCAATCTACAGAGATGCTTACTGTCCTCTTTGTTCACAGTCTATCACCTCTGCTACCTTACCTACATTCTTTAGCTCACTAAAATCAACTCAGTAACTCCAGCTCTGATTCAAGAAGAGACTTAAGCACATGTTTAAATCAGATGCCTCAGGAGAGTGCTTAAATTCTTGGATAGGACTTAATCACATGTTGAAAGTGCTATTCTAAAGAGGAATGCAGCTCTAAATTCTCCATCATCATAACTCAGAGAAGATTTGTTTGCACGTGTCTAACATAAATCAGCAGGATCTAGAAGTCTTCATTAAAATGTCAATGATATGAAAATCTATGCATTTTGGTGGTTAACTTTTGCATGCTGCTATTTAATATTTTATACCTTTAATTAGCATAAGGACAGCTATTTACAAACATGATGGATTATTAATGCTGTATTTGCATCATAGCTGTTTTCACTCTGAAGCAATTGAAAATCACAAAGGTATTAGTTGTAGATTTAGAGCCTGTGTTAATAAACAACTGTCCATTTACCTTGGTTTGCCATAGGAGTGAAATTGACATCTTACAAGAAGCATACTTCTAAAACATACAAATTTGTATTGGTTACCAAAAGATATGACTTTTTAAGAAATGTGATACTACTTAACATAAGAAAAACAACATCTGACTTTGGTTTCTGGCACTATGAATACTGAACAAGAGTCTGTTGTTTAAATAAACTTCAGATGCTCAAAATGAAATGAAAGAAAGGAGAAATCTTTATGGATTACCCTGATAAGCAGTATTCCACTGCAGAACACTATGTATTTATAGATAGGAACATACAATTCATACAATTCCAACATAACAGTTATACCCTGTGGAAGGGAGATTATATTACTGCTAAGACTTTTATAGCTCTGTTTAGACACTGGAAACCCTTGTATATCCACTTCTATAGGTATGTAGAAGGAAGGGATAGAGAAGAAGACTGTCCCAGCCCCTGCCATGCTCCCATGGAAACAGCCCTACAGGCGGGGGAATTCGCCCAGGGGTGTTCAGGGAAACAGAGCTGCTAGAAATTCTGGGAGTGCAGGAACCTGTACTCTACAGCAGCAGTTCTCAACCTTTTGCACCTTATGTCCCACTGACCATTTTGTCAAAAAACCCTGGTTCCACCATAATAAAAGCAAAACCCCACAAAATTTCACTGTTCAAGATATCTATTGATTCATCTAGTTGAAGTGGAAACAACTGATTTTTTTCAGTCGAGGCAATGAGTTGAAGTCCCACCTGCACAACCTTCAAGTCCCACCAGTGGGACACATCCCACTGGTTGAGAAACACTGCTCTGGAGAACCAGGTCTGATTGGCCTGTGGGAAGCAACGGGCCATTTAAAGGGTGAATGCTGAGGGAAACATGGCATTTAGCATTCCCAGAAGAAAGACACCAAAGCCTGCAGGAGAAGAGAAAGACCCACAGGAGGGAAGACATGAGAAGAGAAACACTTCCCTAGACACTGGACCCTTGGGAGCTGTGAGGAACAGGATAACCCTGAGTGAGGATCATCCTCCCAGACAGATAAGTAAACCTGGATGGTGGGAGACTGACGAGGAGGGTCATCCCCATAGAAACCCAAATTAGGATCCTGGGGAGAGAAAACCCTATAAGCTAGGACCAGCATAACCCAGCTGAGTGGAGGCAGATAAGGAGAGATAAAGAAAGCAAGCCAGCTACAGGGAGGAGAGAGAAAAGCAAGAGGGAAACTGAAACAACCAACCCAAGGGAAAAGGTTAACCTGCACTGCTGGTGAGAGGAACCAAGCACACGCATGGAGGATAGGGCAGAGCATGCCTGGGAGAAGGTAGAAGGACTCAAGATAGAACCAACTCCTGGGAGCAGAAGACAGAGAGAGAAAGACCCAGACAAATTCCACCCAAGACCCACGGAGCACAATGACCATCATGAAAGGGACAGGGTAAAGGAGAGATTGGAGCCCTGCAGAAGATCTGTGAGGAGACTAGATGGACTGCCAAGCCAGAACATCCAACCTCCTGAACATATTTACCATCAAGGTGTGGCAGGAGAGTGTGGGGGATATATGAAGTGCAGTCCCAGTAACTCAACATGGCTCTGAAGCGAGAAACTATGGCTCACTCGCAAAGACTCTTTCAACTTTTAGGCATGTGTAAAGAAAACAGGGGCCCTAAACTGAAGCAGTTTTAAAAAACACTGCTTCAATTTAAGGCTGATTAAAACCCTGTGTCATACACACACCCCACTGACTTACCTGCCTCTTTGGCAGGGAAGGAAGGGCAGGGTGCCAGCAGGCAGAGCAGTCCATAGGGTGTGGGGTTGGGACTGGTGTTTCCCTCTGCAGCAGGGGTGTCCCCCCCATGGGACCTGCCACAGGCAACCCGCATAGGTGGTTCTGGGGGGCACCACAGCTACAGAGGGAAGCACTGGGCCCCTGTGCAGCTCAGGCAGGCAGGCTCCGGGGGGGTGGGGGGAAGATTAGCCTCACTGCTTTTCTTGGGCACAGCCTGCTTTCCTGGGATGCTGCCAGGCTGCCTGCAGGGCTTCCTCCTAGTTCTCTTGCCCAGTGTTTCACTCCATGGCTTTAGGGGTAGCAAACTAAAACTCTTCAAAGGAGTTTTAGTTTTCTGTACCCCAAGTCATTTAAGGCACATTACACAGCTGAATTTCCTACAGCAGCTGGAATTAATGCACAATACACCACTGACTCATGCAAATGCCAACACTATTAAAGCGGTGCAAAAGCATTTAGCCTGCTTTCAAGTGTCGTGCACACAAGCCTCTCATTTCCTCTACACATGGCCTTTGATAAGGTAGGATGGAGTACACTTTGCTACTTTCGTTTTCCAATGTGTTAAGTTGATTGATTTCACGGGGATTAAGCATCATACCGGTGGGTGGTTTGTAGATTCCAACTCTGATGAATAGACAGCCTCTGATGTTTCTGAACAGATACTGGAGATTTTTATATCCTAAATCTGAAGAGATATTATGAATGTTCTCCCATTACTTGGTTCCTGTGGCACAGTCACAATCCTTGCAATTATTAAAAGTCCGCTTTCTGCTGTACTGTTATCTCTAGTAAACAAGCACATAGTGCTTTCCTTTAGTTGTTCTGTCCTTCTGTTTCCTTGCAATCGCTCGTTAGGACTACCAATTCCCCAGTGCCCTACTTGCTTTGAAGTGTTACCTACTATATCTCTGATTTAGAGTTTATTTACTAATACAATGTTCATTTTCCTGTAAAATGGCAATTTGAAAGCTTTGTGACTTCCAGACAAGAAGCTTTGTTAAATTTTTTTTTAAATTACTCCTCCTAAAACATCTGTGAAAAGAAAGTCAAATATTTAGAAACTCTTAATTAATGACTACTAATTTTCATTAATTTGCAGTTAATTTGCATGCTAGCTAACATTAAGCTCGATTTTAACACAGTCTTTGTGCATTGTAATATTATGTTATAGTGAAGCATTATGAATATTACAGTATTACATGGACTATAATTCAAAGAATGTTATGACCTTCTTAATGACAATTTCTTCACACCTCCTTGCATATGAAGAGTTCTCTCATATATCTTTATTTGTCTGAAATATATGGACAAGTCTTCAAAGAAAGTAGCTTGTCTTTCTACATGCTTTGCAATTTGCTATTTATACATACAATTACTACTTTTCATATAAAACTATATTCTGCTATGCATTTTAACAGAACTCTTCACTGAAACCAGAATATATCCCATGGACTGTACCCCTTAGAGTTTCTAACAATTTCTATTGCACCTGTATCTGAGTTAGTCCTTGTTACTAGTACTCATCCTGATGCAGAAGTTATGAAAGATATAGGACTATTTAATTAGTTAATTATCTCTGTTGATTAGTCTGAACTCTTTCAGATCTTTTTATGATCAAATTCCCTTAGCCAATGCCTTATAAGATTCATTATTCTAGAAAGACAGAGCTATATATTCAAGTCATTGCTCTTGTCATGGTCGCTGATGTAGTCAAGCGATGATGACTTTGAAGACTGGGAGCAAGACTCTAAACTGACAACAAAAGATCATGTTGCTAGCAGCTGGCTCACCTTTACAGGCAAGACAAAGAGAAATACAAGGCTTGTTTTAAAGTAGTCTCTTGAGAATGGTTATTCTTGGGGCTTTCTTTGCAGAAGAGTACACCACAAACTTAGTTCACTGCAAATGTAGTTCTACCTTAAACACTCCAAACATTCTTATCATCCCAAAATGAAAGGAAAATGGGAGCAATCTAACTGGACATCTAAGTGAATCAACAAACATGTCATGACCCTTGGCAAAATAAGAGTCAGCTAAAAATGCCCTCTATACTAGCTTACATAATCAAATAAAAACAACACTATATTTTATTGGAAATATGGTTTTCATGCAATAAAAAACAAACTGAAACAAAAAACTGTGGATAAAAAATATTAATACAAATGATACCAAGACACTGCCTTCTCAAAGACCACAAAAAAGACAGCACTTGTACCCTCATCCAAATATTTAATAAAAATGAATAAAATAATAAGACCACCAATAGCTGTAATCAACATGACTTCATTTTTCCTCTTTGGTAAGGTAAATTGTAGGATAAAACAAAAAAAAGAATGATTTAGCAAACTTCAGTTCATAAAAAATTTGTCCCCTTCCCCCCACTGCAAAAAAAAAAATCTGTCAACCTATCACATGCAGAATCACTAAGTAAAGTTATTTACAATATATCATTGAAATTTAATCACCTGAAGTGCACTAGATGTGATATGCCTTGACTTTAGCAAGGCTTTTGATATGGTCGCTCACAACATTTTCACAAGCAAGCTAAGGGAGTATGGTTTGGATAAATGGACTGTAAGGTAGAAAGAAAATTAGTTGGATTGTCAGGTTCAGAGGGTAATAATTAAGCTGTGCAAAGCTTCAGATTGTGATTCAGATCTGGAGATGATTTGGACAATTTGGAGGCCAAATCTACAAATCCAAATAAAATCACTAGAAGCTTTAGGCTTTCCAAATTGATTTGGAGCTTCCAAATTGATTCAGAAAAGATTTGGTGATTTAGAGATTCAGCCATAGGGTATAATGGAGAATCAATGAAATATCTCTAACTGCACTGTTTTTTCTGCTGATTCAGATAAAACTGGCAGGGCTGGTAGCCACTGCTGAGGGCATGAAGTCTGCCAAGTTTCAAGGTGATAGGTGCAGATGTTTCTGGGAAACTGCACCTCAAGCTGCTGACAAGCAAAATTCATGTCACTCGTGTGTGTTAAGCCACAGTCGGGTGAAACCTGCAAGGGTGGTAGCTCTTGCTCAGACCACAAAGCCTGCCAAGCTAAGCCTGAAAAACCTTCTGTCAGGCTGAGGAAGTACTTGCAGTTGGTGTGTCTCCTGGTCCTGGATGGAAGGAGTTAGTAAAGAAGCCACAGGCTGGCCTGGCACACAATGCAGGAAAGAAAGCCAGTCAGTGAAAATGGAAATGGAGGCATCATGGGGTGAGGCACGGGCTGGGGTGGGGAAGGGGGATGTAGCAGGGCAGGTAAAAGTGCAGAGGTACCTGCAGAGTCAGACGTCCAAGTTTTGCCTGCCTGTGACCAGAGGTGCAGGGCCCCAGAACCCAGACTCCCCCTGCAGTTTTCACCCCCCTGTATCTTAACATACACACAGTGTCACCTATGTCATGAGTTTTGCTTGTCAGCAGTTTGAGGTGCAGTTTCCCAGAAACCCCTGCACCTATCACTTTGAAACGTCATGCCCTCAGCAGTGGCTACCACTCTTGCAAGTTTTATCTGAATCAGCCAAAAAACAAGAAAGTTATAGATATTTCATTGATTTCCTGTTATACCCTGTGGCCAAATCTCCAAATCGCTGAATCTTTTCTGAGTCGATTAAGCTGAATCAAATCAGAAAAGTGATTCAGATCTCTAAATCAAATTGGACAAATCTGAATCAGTCAAATCTGAATCCAAATTAAATAGTTGCCTATCCGCACAGACCTAGTAATAATCAATGGTTTGATGTCTATTGGGTAGCTGGTACAAAGTAGAGTGTCTCAAGGGTAGATACTGTGCCCATTTTTTTCAATATCTTCAACAACAACCTCAAAGATGGGATGGAGTGGTACCCTCACCAAATCTGCAGATGACACCAAGCTGGGAGGAGTAGTAGATGCACTGGAAAGCAGCGATAGGATTCAGAGAGACCTTGACAAATCAGAGGATTGAACTAAAAGAAACCTCATGAGGTACAATAAGGACAAGTGAAAAGTTCTTCACTTAGGATCTCTCTATTCATTGCTGGTGAAGCCATATCTGGAGTACTGTGTCCAGTTTTGCCCCCCCCCCACCCATGCACACTATAGAAAGTATGTAGACAAATTGGAGAGAGTCCAATAGAGGGCAACAAAAATGGTTAGGGGACTGGGACAGAAAACTTTTAAGGAGAGGCTGAAAGCACTGGCTTTACTTAGTCTGGAAAAGAGAAGACTGAGATAGGATTTAATTGCATCTTTCAACTACCTGAGGAGGATGGAACAAGACTCTTCTCAATGGTGGCAGGTGACAGAACAATGGAGCAATGGTCTGAAGTTGCAGCAAAGGGAATTTAGACTAGATATTAGAAAACAAACTCTCATTAAGAGGTTAGTAAAGCACTGCAAACTCTCATTAAGAGGTTACTCAGAGAGGTTGTAGAATCTCCATCCTTGGAGGTTTTTAAGACCTGGTTTGACAAAGCTTGGCTGGGATGATATAATTGGGGATGATCTTGCTTTAAGCAGGGGGTTGGATGAGATATGCTCCTGAGGTCACTTCTAACCATAATTTTTTATGATTCTATACATCATTGCAGAGCCACTGGCGGGAATATTTGAACGCTCGTGGCGCACGGGTCAAGTCCCGGAGGACTGGAAAAGGGCCAATGTGGTTCCCATTTTCAAGAAGGGGAGGAAGGAGGACCCGGGCAACTATAGGCCAGTTAGTCTCACCTCCATCCTTGGCAAAGTCTTTGAAAAAATTATCAAGGCTCACATTTGTGAGAGCCCGGCAGGACAAATTATGCTGAGGGGAAACCAGCATGGGTTCGTGGCAGGCACATCGTGCCTGACCAATCTAGTATCTTTTTATGACCAGGTCACAAAACGCCTCGACGCAGGAGGAGGGGTGGATGTCGTATACTTGGACTTCAGGAAGGCCTTTGATACGGTATCCCACCCCATACTGGTGAACAAGTTAAGGGGCTGTGACTTGGATGACTGCACAGTCCGGTGGGTGGAGAATTGGCTGGAGGGTCGCACCCAGAGAGTCGTGGTGGATGGGTCGGTTTCGACCTGGAAGGGTGTGGGCAGTGGGGTCCCGCAGGGCTCGGTCCTTGGACCGATACTCTTTAATGTCTTCATCAGCGACTTGGACGAGGGAGTGAAATGTACTCTGTCCAAGTTTGCAGATGACACTAAGCTATGGGGCGAAGTGGACACGCTGGAGGGCAGGGAGCAGCTGCAAGCAGACCTGGACAGGTTAGACAAGTGGGCAGAAAACAACAGAATGCAGTTCAACAAGGAGAAATGCCAAGTGCTGCATCTAGGGAGGAAAAATGTCCAGCACACCTACAGCCTAGGAAATGACCTGCTGGGTGGCACGGAAGTGGAAAGGGATCTTGGAGTCCTAGTGGACTCCAAGATGAACATGAGTCGGCAGTGTGATGAAACCATCAGAAAAGCCAATGGCACTTTATCGTGCATCAGCAGATGCATGACAAATAGGTCCAAGGAGGTGATACTTCCCCTCTATCGGGCGCTGGTCAGACCGCAGCTGGAGTACTGCGTGCAATTCTGGGCGCCGCACTTCACGAAGGATGCGGATAACCTGGAGAGGGTCCAGAGAAGGGCCACTCGTATGGTTAAGGGCCTGCAGGCCAAGCCCTACGAGGAGAGACTAGAGAAACTGGACCTTTTCAGCCTCCGCAAGAGAAGGTTGAGAGGTGACCTGGTGGCTGCCTATAAGTTCATCAGGGGGGCACAGAAGGGAATTGGTGAGTATTTATTCATCAAGGCCCCCCCAGGGGTTACAAGAAATAATGGCCACAAGCTAGAAGAGAGCAGATTTAGATTGGATATTAAGAGGAACTTCTTCACAGTTCGAGTGGCCAAGGTCTGGAACGGGCTCCCAAGGGAGGTGGTGCTCTCCCCTACCCTGGGGGTATTCAAGAGAAGGTTGGATGTGTATCTAGCTGGGGTAATGTAGGCCCAGCACTCTTTCCTGCTTATGCAGGGGGTCGGACTCGATGATCTATTGAGGTCCCTTCCGACCCTAGCATCTATGAATCTATGAATCTATGAATGAATCTTTGCGGGGGTGGGGGGGGAAATCCATCTGATCAAATGTAAAATATTGTGTTTTGTCAAGATCTTTGTAACATTCCTGGGAAACTTTTACAACTGTGTAATATTTCCTTTCAATTTCATCATTCAACATTACAACTAACTGCGCTTTATGGTTAACTCAGCAGTAGTATCTCAACACATGATGCCCCCATACTTAGTTCACTCCAGATTTGACACTGCATTTATTCTCTTCCTGTATGGATAAATAGTAGGCCCCATGTGACCAGGCATTAAGTGTGAGCTGTTGCTGTTCAGGTTAATGGGGCCTATATTTATGAGACTACACTCTTCTATTCTTTTAGCATATCTATTTTAATCTACAGCATTAATTCTTTGTTACTTCCCTTATTATGAGTGCATTTTGCAACTGCAGAGTTTTTGTCCAAGACTAGGGATTGCCAAAAGAACCATGGGTATAAATCCATTTATTTTAATGATCTGATTTGAACACCCATATTCAATTATCAACATTAAAATAAAGGTTCAAACAGAACTGCCTTTTCTGAGGGCCTTGTTACACATTGCACTTTGAGCAGCTCAAATGTTGATTGGTGTTACTGCTAGTTTGAGTTTGGAGCAGTCACATCTTAAAGCTAAAACCTTCTCTGACTGCTGCCCACTACAGGGCTGGTGAGCTAGGACAGACTTCTATTCCTGCTGTAGACTGGGGTGTGTGCGAGAGAAGTTGTTTGAGGGGAGGGGCAGGAACATGAAGCTGGGATGTAGAGGGTTAATGGACTGGCAGTGGGTAGTGAAACAGGAAGTGGACAGAAAATGGGGGTGAGGGAAGGGTAGTGAAATAAAGCACGTCAGCCACTGAAGGATAAAATAGCAAGCAAAAGCAAAATAATTTTAAAAGAAGTAAAGTGGAAGTAAATAAAAGAAGGTCTCATGTTTTAATATTTTGGGATTTGGGATTGGGCTGGGAGGTCCTGGCCATGCTTCCTGAGGTGGCTGGGAGGTGGGGGCACTGAGGGAAGACACTTTTGGGGGAGCTACTATTCCTGTCCCAGGAAGGAAACCCCAGTTCATGGGGACCTGATCTGACCCCCAACCCTGTTACCCTGTTCTCCCTTACCTCCCCTGGACCCCACTCCTGGATCCATCAGTGCCATGCAACCTGGGTTGGTGGCATGTGCTTTGCAGGGTGTTTGCATAGGGTTGCATCCCTGGGGTTGGGAAGGTTACACCCCAGGGGATGGGAGGGGGAGCTGACTTGGTGCCAGAACCACCCCCCAGGCAGTAGAGCTCAGGGGGTGGAAAGTTTGTCCTCACAGAGCAAATAGATGGGAGAGGAGACACTGCATCCTGGGATGCTGGAGGACTAATGTGGGCAGCTCATTTGTGGGGAGTGGACATACATTAATGGAACACAAACTGGGTAACATGGATCAGACATAAAGCTGCCCTGGAGTGATGTAACTTTAAGCCACCTAAAGTCTGCTTAAAACTAGTTTCAAGTGTTAATGTGTGGACCATCTAAGGGTTAAGAGCTCTAGGAGCTGCCTAAAATTAATGTGTGGCAATGCCCTCTAAGAATGTACTTGGTCCTGACATTTTTAAAGCTTGCCACTCCCACAACAGATGCATCAAGATGACACCAGGTGGGAATACAGTTTCTAGAAAACATCATGATCCCTTGTGTTTCACAAGGTGACATAGGGCATAGCCACACATGCAGGCACATGTGCTTGCAGCAGCTCAAATAGAAGCGGTACAAATTTGAACCAGGTCTTTTGCCTCAGCACACATGCCCAGACATGCACTTTGGTGTGGTGCAAGTTGTGCCATTTGGGGCAAAATAACCCTGCCTGGCTCCTCCCAGATCTGCAGCCCAGGGGAGCGAGAGCCTGGGGCCAGCATCTGTGCTGTCCCCAGCGGTATAAAAAGCTGCCATTCCTGGCCCCATCAGTACAAAAATCTGCCCTGGCAAATAGCTCAGGGCTAGTCACACTCAGGATCTTCTGCAGCCCAGGCAATTGGTACCTGGGGACACTACCCCTTGTGCCAGCTGGACTGCTGAAACAGCCCTGATATTTCATCGCACCCTCTACCCACTGCAGCAATCTGTCAGTGGAGTCTGCTGCCTGGCTGTGACCTGCTGCACACCTGCCAGACCCAGATGGGGACTGCACAGCCAGTAGAGTCATCTGTCCCTCTGGGCCAGCTGTCAGTGGGCTGTGGTCATGGACCTAGCCTTTGTATAGCACTACTGCCATGTGTGTCCCTGCCCAGCCATCTGGGCAGCTATCACCCAGAAAATGGTTCCCACTGTGGTGGCCTGCTTTGAACTGTCAGCTGCCTCCAGCTGGGTCTTGGGTGCTCTGAGCAAGCTCTTCTGCCTGGGTCCTTGCCACTTGTCTCCCTAGCAGGAATTCTGGTGTTCCCTATTTGAAAACTAAAAAATCCCTGATAAAAAATCCCAAATTCACTCTGTATAATACTCCAATAATCCATGTTCCTCCACAATTAAAACAAAAAAACACTATATATAGAGAGAGTGAGAGACATAGAGACAGCGATAAGGTGGGCAATGTTTTATTGATATATCTACAGTGTTAAAGCAATTTGGAAGCCTACCAGTGTCTTTCATCCTAATAAAATGATCTCTAAATACCTATATGTTTTGCTGTTTGCCTTTGGTTTTCTTACCATAGAGCAGTTAGAGCTTCCCCTGACCCCTTCACTAACCAGGTTGTGGGAACAGCTGCCCCTGCAGCCACAGCTCCTGCCAGCAGGTCTAATCCTGCCTGGCAGCTGGGTATCCAGGGTGTGTGCTGGGGAGAGGTGGGGGGCTGTGGGGTGCATGGGTAGGTGTGGGTGGATTTTGGGGGGGGAACTTTGTGGGGGACTGTGGTGGGTCTTGCTTAGGAGGGGTGGGTCCCCTGCCCCCCCACAGGGTTCAGCCCCTCTTCAGAGCTCATGGACTGCCCCCACAGGGGCCACAGCCCCCCAGTAGGGTTTAAAGTTGTCCCAACTAGGGCCACATGTCCCCTGCAGAGGCTACCCCCCACATGCCCCACCTCCACTTGCTCCCCCAACATCCCGGATTGCTGTCCTGCCTGGACCCATCCCCTGCTGGCTCCTGCAGCCTCCCGCTAGCACCCCACCCCCTTGAACTGAGCAGTTCTGGGCCCTGGGTGACAACCACAGTAGACCCAGCTGCCCAACAGCACAAGGAGCCATGTGGCACCCTGCAGGCCCAGGTTGCACTCATGTGATGGGACAGTGGCAGTGCAGATGCCAGGTGGCTGGAGCCAATCCCTGCTTCCACCCACTGCTTGCTGTGTGTGTGGGCTCTACCATGAGGCCCCAGTGGCCCCAACAGCAGCTGCTACTACTGGTGAGTGTGGGGCTTTTTTATTTAATTTAATTTTTTTATTGCCATGATACTAGGACCAGGTGGGGCAGCGAGGGTGGGAGCTCGAGGGGCAGACAGGGGATGGGGCTTGTGGGGGTTTCCCTATGTTCCCTTCCCCCCTCCTTCAGCCCCCCAACCCTCCTACTTATCAGCCAGGAGGTCCCAGTGCCCCAGGCAGCTGCTGCTACTGCTGGTGAGTGAGAGGCTTTTATTTTTTTTTTAATTGCCAGGATGCTGAGGTCAAGCAGGGCAGTAATCACAGGGCTCAGGGTGCAAGCAGGGGATGAGGCCAGGTGGGGCACAGAACTTGGGTCCAGCTTGGGTACTTACTGGCACAGAACTTGGGTCCAGCTCCCGAGCAGGCAGTGTGCTTCAGCACCAGGGTGAGGGCCAGCCATAGAGACACTCTGGCTGCCTACCCAAGGGTCTCTGTGGAGGACCAAGATGCTTTTTTTGCCCAGGGTATTTTTTGACTCCTGGATATCCAGGGGTCTAATTTTCCCCAGAGCTGAAAATTTGCAACATGGTGAATGTTTTTATGTTCCTGCATGTGTCACTTGCAGCATCTCAAAGGGCTTTGAAACATTCCAAGTGGCATGTTCATGCTTGCCTGGACATGCCCAACAAGTGCAAAAAAAGAGTCTGTAGGACTTTGCTTAGGTTTAGGTGGATTAGCTGCAGCACAGGCAGCCAGAGGTAAGTAAACAGGTGGGGGAGGGCAGGGATGGTGGAATTAGATGGTCCATGGGAGATGGGTCCACAGGTAGGGGCTGCCTTCTCAGAAGCTAGTGAGGGAGGGGAGAAATAGCTCCGGTGTCAAGTGGGAAGGGTAAAGGGCTATGGCAAGTGGTTGGCTGGGCTTTCCCAGTCCCAGAGCTGTGCTGTGAATGTTTACAAGCTTTCAACAGATCTCATTAACCCTTGCTAGATTAACCCTTTATTGATCTAAAGTTAGTTCATCTCTGAGGTTCTGAAGTTCACCTTCAGATCAGACACACTGTGTTTAGGGTGACCTAAATCCTGTGAATGCTTGCATTGCACACCAGGCATACCATTGGTTAGGGCAATCTAAATAGCCAGCATGCAAGCATTCACAGGGCTTAAGAGAGGGTGATCTAAATGTAATGCTTGTACATATCCATAGATGCTGAAGTTAGTAGTTAAGCAGCTGCTTTCTCCTGCAGGATCCATGGCTTCAGACAAGAGGGCAAACATTATGCATGTGGATGAGTTCTCTAAGTATCCAGCTTTATACACATCATACTTAATTGAGGGGATGGATTTCTATAAAAAGCAATCAAGCAAATAATTGGCCACTGCTGTTTCAGCTGGAATTTCAGAACTGCATTGACAAAAAAACAAAAACAAAAACCCCCCCTGTTCCTCTCATAAATTTGCATAAATAACTGGTGCCTTGAAAATTTTTTAAAAGGGAAAATCTGAGGATGTGGAAATGTTTATGAAAGAAGAGGGAAAGGACTCTCAAAAAAAATGTTACTGATTTTGTACACTCCTCTTTCAAACCAGAGAAGTATTATAACACTCAGACAAACTAGAAATTGAAAGTTGCTCTTTCCTTCCTCAGCCTGTACTCACATCTGTAGCAGGGCTTGCCATACAGACAGATAAAAGCCTTCTTGGGACTGCTATTCACCTTCCCACACAGGTACAGGAGCTGAGCGCTTAGACTATAGTAGCAAGCTACACAGGGGGTGCATCTACACATGCATTAATGTGCCCTTTCTAATATTCATTAAACTTAGTACCTCCAATGTGAAGTACTAAATGTGAATTAGATAGTGCTAATGCATAGTAGCACATTTACAAGTTTTTTAGTGGCTCTTAATGTGCAGCAGATTATTTTACTGTGAACTAGCATAATGTCACGATTTTTTATGTGATGCTTTAATGCACAATAAAATAGTCTACTGTAGATGCACCCAGGAGGAAGCAACCTGTGACATGAATAGACTGTGGCTCTATATTCACTAGATTGGAGGGGAGGGGGAACCAGATATTACAGAGTTAAGTCACTCTAAATGCCAGTCTAGGCAGACTTTTGGGGAGGTTAAATCAGGCAAAAAAAAATTGGCAGGCATGATTTAAATTACTTCATTTGAGAAGGTCAAAAAACTTAAACTTGAAATGGGTTATCCCATGTAGTGAATGTTTCCTAGCCCAGCTGCTTACCCCAGCCCTGGGGTTGTGCTGTTCCTACCCACTGACCCTGACCAGGCTATTTTTAGCCCACTAATTCCCACACACCTGGACATCCCCCCCCCACCTCTGAGAACCACACCCTTGGAGACCCGCCAGCCCCTGCTGATCCTATCAACCCCTCCCCAAGATGCACCAGCCCCTTCTGAAGACCCACTAACTCCTTACAATCCTGACGCTTCTTCCCCACCCTGAGTTATTTACACCAGGTTCCCAGTGTAGCAGCAGTGAATGTTTGCACAGCTTAAAGTAAATTGTGTGATCAAGTACCAGGTGTGGTGAACATCTGTACCCCACTTTTGCATGGATTAACATAGGAAACAATGACCAGATTGGTCACGAGGAGGGGGATTTATAACCGGACAGGTGGGTGATAACGGTGAGCAGGAGTCAGATGATTTAAACACAGCGTATTGGTTACACAGAAAGTTTATTTTACTTACACTACTGATGTGATACAGCGTAGGCAGAGGAGTTGATTTATTCAGTTACAGCATGCAGATATCATGTTACCCAGCATTTACAGGGTGGGTAATAGACTTGATTCCGAGTGATTCACATAAGCTGTTGCAGTCTGCAGATTACCGAGAGCTCTTGATAAGAAAGATAATGACAAAGATAGAGAGATAGACGGGCCGGCAAGATGGGGATATGCCAGAAAGATACATAGGCAGAGAGATAATATTTGTGCATGATCTGTTCTTCTTGAGTGTATACACAGTTCTCTGCTTTGGGCGGAAGTTCTTTCAAAGTTATACTTGGCAAAGGTGACCAATTACTATACGCCAGGCATGAATAATTAATGAGTTGACACTTATGCTCTCTTTGTTTGCTCAAGTTTCAAAAAAAGGTGAGGTGTTATTTTTACTTGGGTGATACTGGTCCTTTTTAGTCACAGGATGGCGCTTGTAGTATATTACTTTAATTTTACAACTTCATTAAAGTAGTTTCATTTTTATCTGGTCACCATGGGTACAGATATCTCTTGTGCTAAGTTGTCAAGGTCAGTTTCTTTCTCTTGTATGGGAGCTCAAGTAATTTGAAATGAGGCACAGACAGGGTTGTGTATATGCAGTACTGTTACAAACTAAAAAATAATAGTGTGAGACTACAATTACAGAGTTTTTTGTGTTAGCCTCTGACCTTTTGCCATCTGACCTTTTGCCATCGGCATCTGAAATCAAAGACTTTGATCTTTGACGTGCACTGCCTCATATACAGGGTCTCTGGTAACAACTGAGCCTGTTCTGTCCATGTACATGTATTTATATCTAGATATCATATAGATTCCTATATATTTAGATCTGAAAAATGGGAAGGCATTTATTGAAATTTACAACTGATGAGAATTGGTAATTCTTAGATTCACTTTCAAAGGATTATTGTATCCTTGAGTATCTGATCAGGTTATCACTCTTACTGAAAGAAAATCCCTCAGCTAAAACATTATTAATTCCCACAAGCAGTTCTTAAATATTTTTTTTAGAAATAAATGCATTAATTATGATGCCACCTTCACACTCATAATCTTTTAGGAACTAAAAATGAACACAAACCAAAATCTCCAAGTTAGTCTGAATGGCAGTGTGTTGTCATCCTAGTAACAGTTGGGGCCAGGACCAGTAGTCACTGGCTAAGTATAGAGGTTCAAAAAAGCCTGAGGCAGATTTGCAGTAACTTTTCAAGTTTTTTATAAGCACCTTAGATTAGTTTGGGAGCAAACAAAACTTACATTTACCTATGGGGACATGGAGGTCAAGGTCAGCAGTTGGGGGGGTGCTCCATCAGGCTGGCAGAAAATGCCAAGCTGAGCCAAATAGACAGCCACCCTGATTGGCCAGTGTAGCCCCAGCCCCACCCCCAGCAGCTGTTGGCTGTCAGTGGCAGCTGGGGCAAGGGGAGGAACAGAGCATTCTGGCACAAAGACCTCCCACACTATGCTGGCTTAGATCTAGTGGGGCCAGATCAGGGGCCAGGACTACATGGCTATCTACTGCACCTAGAACTGGGAAGAGCAAGGGGAGCAGAGACCCTCACCACATGCCCTCCCCCAGATTGCTGATTTGGGTCTGGAGAGTGCCGGACTGGGACCACACAACAGAGGGCTCCATTCCCTCTCCCTACCCTTAGTTCCCAGTGCCACAGACAGCATAGCTCCTGGCTGCATCTGTCAGAAGGGTTGGGGGGGCTAGCAGAAATGGGGAAACACAGACCCCAACCATACAGTCCAGCCTTGAGCCAGCACAGCTGGGGTGTCATTTCTTACTTGGCCCCCAATCCTGGTTGGGTGGACAGCCCCAGGAGTTGTAGCTCAGAGCCATGCAGCTGTCAGGTGGGTCCAGCAAGGGATGGAGAATGGATCTCCCTGCCACATGAGCCCCCACTCTGCATCTCTGTTGGCTTGGGTCCAGGTCCAGGGCTGGGACCAGGGTCAGGAGGTTCTTTTTCCACACCTGACCTTCCTGACAGCTGCAACCAGGAGTTATGCCTCAGAGTCACAAGCTTTCTGGAGCACCAGAAACTGGGAGCAGGGTGAAAGGAACAGAGCACCCTACCATGCAGGCCCTCCCACCTTGCTGGCTCTGAGCTTGGGGGGGCAGCCAGGTCTACACAGCAGGGGGCTCCACTCCCCTTTCCCCACCCCCAGTTCCCAGGACCATGGACACCATGCAGCTCTTAGCTGTGACTCCTGGCTGCACCTATCAGGAGGATTGGGCATGGGGGACAGGTGGGAAAATGGAGCTCCCTACCATATGGGCCCCCCTCATGCACTGGCTCAGGGCTGGGGCAGCACGGCCCAGGGGCTCCACCTCCCTCCTGCCCTTTGTTTCATCCACCACTGGGGCAAGCAGGCAGGAGACTGAGGCTTTTCTGTCTCCTGTCTGTGACAGCCTGGGTGTAGGCCTGGACTGATGCTCACCCAGAGCAGAAGAGCACTGGCTGAGGCTAGTACACAGTCCTGAGAGGGGTGCAAGGACAACAAACCAAGGTAATTCAGAGGTCAACAAACTAAGGTAATTCACTTTGGGATCTAGGACAGAAATTTGATATACTGCTGTAATCTAAACCAGTTAAGTCTCATACTACATCCATTCAAGTCTATCTTAGACTGATTTCTATGATTTTGAAACCAGTCTGTGTGTTGAATTTTTGTTCTGTTACAAGTTTCCAGTAATTTGCACAGGTTTGTGTGCAATGTCTGTAGCTATAAAGTCTCTTATTCTATCTAAGAGTGAAGGATGGAGTGAAAATGGAGGAAGTTTCACATGGAAGAGGATGTGTATGTTAGGAATCGACTGGTGAGTTATGAGATGAAGAAAACTAACCTCTAAATTATTTTTGTACCCTCCTTAAAATTGCCTATAAATCTTGGACTCTGTTTTCTATTGTTTATGAACACTGACAGGCATTTTTTAGAATAAATCCAGCTTTTATTAAGCATGGAAAACAATCTTTTCCTTTTATTTCTCATTGGTCCTAGTATCCATAAACGACTCCCTAATGATGATATAGATCCTGCTGTCTCAGCACAGGTAATATAATTAGGTTAAGCTGTATACTTTGGGGCAAAATGTCTTGTAGCTCATTCTCACTAATGTGAAGACGATGTTTTTGACACCTTGTCACAAGATTACTAAAAGATAAATTGTGTAGTGATAAAACTCAGCACTCAAAGTCTCAGTGCAGTTTCTTCCTCTTTTATATACTGTAGCCATCACATCAGTATTAAATTTCACTTAACATAAGCACCTCCTAAAGTACTGCAACATATTAATAATGTGGGCAAAAATCTACCTCCTAACAGATTAATGATTATCATTTCACTGGCAAAATAAAAGAGAAAGAAATAGACATATGCATTAATATTACCTTATTAAGTCAATACTTTAATTCTTAATGAGGTCATTTAAAACTAAATACTAAGATCCATTGGCTCTGAAATATTAAAAAAAACACTTACCTATTGGCATAGCCCAGTTCTACAGGCCTGATTCTGTTCAGCTGAATATGATTTGATTCAGCTTCTTTCACTCTGCCCATCAAGGTTTCTGAATGTGTTCCCAAAAAATGAAATTACACAGGCATACTAATAGCTATTCAACGATGTGGGTTCCATTCATTCCTCCCATCTCCATTGGTAGAATGGAGTATTTTTATCAATAACAATTTTACTTGTGCAGGGGTTACAGTCTCTAAACATCTGTCTTTGGACCTGGGTAGTGCAATAAGTAAAGAATTAAAGTGAACAAGTAGCAGCATGATAAACCAATCAAGCCAAGGATATGGCAAAAGGAAAGTAGCACATGGGAGCAAGATAAGAAAAATAGAAACCCAACATCACGAAGGGGATTTTTTGATACACACATTTTAAGCATGAGAGAGATGCCTTCAGATATTATCTCACATTTACTAATGGGGAAATAGCTATTTCTATAAACAAACAAAAAAATCTATCCTGGAACAAATGACAAATTTTCATTCATTTGACTCAATTTTCACATATAAATGTCAGACTTTGGCAGGTAAAATGCCAGCATTTTGCTAGAAAAAGTATTTCTTATGAAGAAGATTAGTCTCCACTAGCTCAAATTATTTTTCTAAAGGTCAGAAAGACAAATTCAGAAGTTAGCTAAGTCCAGACTAAGTTTTTGTAACTGATGCTTTTCTTTGTCCCAACCTTTCTTTTGCCCAAGTGCTTTATTTAGGCCCCTGATACACATTACAAATAGTACACAATTAACTGGTTAATCATGCAATAAATTTAGACTAGCCACACATGCAAAGTAATTATCACAGGAAAAGATGATTCTCCAGCTATAAAAAGAGACAACCGTCTATAAAGTGAGCGCTTGAAAATGTGTAACAACTCTAGAGCTGTTTTCTATCCAGCTTTAATTTGAATGTAAGGCAGGGCCCATAGACATTTGACATCACTACCTAACATCTAATTTTCCCTGGCCCTTTAAAAAACAAAACTCCTCTGAATCCAATCCAATGAATCAGAGTGTAAAACAGATTAATTGGTTTAATACATACTCAGAGATGAAGGAGTGCCCAAGTAAGAAACAGGGGTCCAAAACAGTCTCCCAAATCAGGGGAGTGGCACATGCAGCTAGGCAGGGCATTAAATGCCTATATACCAACGCTCATAGTATGGGGAATAAGCAGGAGGAACTTGCCCTCAGAATAGCCAGTTCAGACCCAGACATAATAAGGTTAACAGAAACTTGGTGGGATTCATCCCATGACTGGGCAGTTAGCATTAGGGGCTATAGGCTTTACAGGTGAGATAGAGAAGGAAGGAAAGGCAGGGGTATGGCGCTCCATGTCAAGGAGCAATACATATCTTCTGCCAGCAGAATGGGGTCAGAGGAGGGGCAAGCTGAAGTGCTCTGGGTCAAAATACAAGGGGTCTGTGGGGAGAGGGATTTAACAGTGGGGGTTTACTACAGACCCCCCAAACAAGAGGAGGAGCTGGATCGGGAATTTTTGGGCCAGCTTGCAGAGGCACTTAAGGCAAGGGATGTAGTTGTCATGGGTGACTTCAATTACCTGGACATCGGCTGGGAGGAACAGTCAGCCAGGTTGGACCATTCCAAGAGGTTCCTGGCCAAGATACAGGACTTCCACTTAATTCAGGAGGTGCACAGCCCCACCAGAGGAAATGCCCTGTTGCACCTGGTCCTGGCCACAGGCGATGACCTGGTAAGGGACCTCCAGGTCCTTAACCACCTAGGTGATAGTGATCATCGCTTGCTGGAATTCACCATCCAGCGCAGGGTGTCAAGGGCCAGCAGCAAGGCGATAGCCCTACACTTCAAGAGGGCCAACTTCAATGAGTTGAGATTAGTGGGAGAGGCACTGGGGTTCTCAAGGGCAGGGGAACTCAGTGCCTAAGATGAGTGGTCATTCCTTAAGGAGACGATACTCAGGGCCCAAGGGGTGACCATCCCAACAAAAAGCAAGGGGGGCAGGGAGCCCAAAAGCCCCCCTGGCTCACCAAGGGCATCTGGAAATGCCTGTTTGCCAAAAAGGCGATGTACAGACAGTGGAAGGGGGGTGCTATCTCCAAAGAGGAGTATACCTCCTCTGCTTGGGCCTGTAGGGGGGCTGTCAGGAAAGCTAAGGCAGACATAGAGCTAGGACTTGCATCCAAAATCAAAGATAATAAAAAGTCCTTTTTCAAATATATAGGGAGGACGAAGAAAGCACCGGGAAATGTGGGGCCCCTGCAAGATCATCTGGGCAATCTAGTGGTTGCGCCAGAGGAGAAAGCAGACCTCTTTAACCAATTCTTCACCTCTGTTTTCTTGTGCAGGGACCGGGACTTCCCCGCTGTGATGGAAGACGGACTTGAGGGGAACGCCTCCATACCTCAGGTTGGGGAGGACTGGGTTAGAGAGCTACTGGAGGGGCTGGACGTGTTCAAATCAGCAGGTCCAGACACTCTCCACCCCAGGGTGTTGAGGGAGCTAACAAGGGTTATCGCAGGGCCCTTGGCACGGCTTTATGAGCACTCATGGTGCTCGGGCCAGGTGCCGGATGATTGGAAGGTAGCCAATGTGGTCCCCATCTTTAAAAAACAGAGGAGGGAGGACCCAGGCAACTATAGGCCTATCAGTCTTACCTCAATCCTAGGGAAACTCTTTGAGAAGATCATCATGGAGCACATCTGCAATGGGCTGGCTTCAGGGATGATGCTCAAGGGCAACCAGCAGGGTTTCATTAGGGGCAGATCATGTCAGACCAACCTGATTGCCTTTTATGATCAGGTCACAAAAGCACTGGATGCAGGTGTTGCCATGGATGTAGTCTTTCTGGACTTCAGCAAGGCCTTTGACACTGTCTCCCACCCTATCCTCATTAAAAAATTGGGTGACTGTGGCATTGATGCCTACACAGTCAGATGGATTGCAGATTGGCTGAAGCGTAGCACTCAGAGGGTGGTGGTGGATGGGTCATATTCAACCTGGGAAGAAATGGGCTGAGGAGTCCCCCAGGGCTAAGTCCTTGGGTCTGCGCTGTTCAGTCTCTTTATCAGTGATTTGGAAGAGAGGGTGAAAAGCTACCTGTTTATACCAAAATTTGGGGTGAGGTGAGCATGGTAGTAGGGAGGGAAACACTTCAGCACTTGGGCAGTAGTAACCAGCAGCACACTTATAAGATGTGAAACTCCCTTCTTGAGAGCACAGAGGCAGAAAGGGATCTTGGAGTCATTATTGACTCCAAGATGAACAAGATGAAGGCTGAGGGGGGACCTGGTGACAGTCTATAAACTCACTAGGGGGGACCAGAAGGGTTTGGGAGAGACCTTGTTTCCCCTAGTGCCCCCTGGCATAACAAGGAATAATGGCCACAAGTTGTTGGAGAGTAGGTTTAGATTAGACATCCGTAAGAACTACTTCACAGTCAGGGCGGCTAGGATCTGGAACCAACTTCCAAGGGAAGTGGTGCTGGCTCCTACCCTGGGGGTCTTTAAGAGGAGGCTTGATGCCTACCTAGCTAGGATCATTTGAGCCCAGTTTTTTCTCCTGCCCTGGCAGAGGGTCGGACTTGAAGATCTATAAGGTCCCTTCTGACCCTACTTCTATGATTCTGTGAAGGAGAAAGGAATTTGGCAAATAAAGCTATTATGAGAAAGATGTAAAAAGATTTAAACATCCCCACAAGCATTTAGAACACACATTGAGATGTTTTCTCTTCTCCATCTGTACTTCAATCATAAATAGAAACAGTGGCTGAGACCCTGGCCTCAATGGCTTCAGTGGCAACAATCTCATGCATGATGAAAGAAGTGTGATGAAAGAAGGGTCATGGGCCTTTTCAATGCAATTTACTGAAGCCTATAATTTTAAAAGTTGGTTTGATTAAGCTGAACATGTAAAAGATTCCCATGTCTGTTTATAAAGAGTCGCAAAGGTGAAGAATCTTCTGTGAATCACGATTATGCAATCAAGTTATCAGCCTCTTTCCTAAAGAGCTCAAAAGGAAAAAAGGAAAAAAAAACTTTTCATTTTCCATTAGGAATGCATGCCCATATACGTATACGTGTGTGTGTGCATGTGCTCATGTTAAGGCTGACAAACAATTTAAAAAATTATTCGCAATTAATTACAGGATCTTTAAAAAGTTGCAATTAATTGCAATTTTAATCACACAGTTAAATAATAGTCAGCACCCCCCGCCCCAACAACCAGAGCCCATGCACCTCCCTTCCACCACCAACAGTGCACAGTCCCAGCCCTGACCCTGGTCCACCCCAAGCCCGCTCCACACACACCCCAGCCACAGCCGACCAGCCATAACCCATGTGAACAGCCCTGCCCCTGGCCCACCCCACGCCTGCTCCAGATACATCTGCCCATGCTGATCAGTGGCAGCAGCCAGGCAGAAACTACTGTTCATTGCAGAGGAAAAGTGGCCTCTCCCCCTCACTGCTGCTGGGCCCTTCTTGCTGCAGCCCCCTGCAGCCCAAACCTGGGCTGTCCTGCAGCTCCTCTGCACTGCCAGTGCTGCCCCGCTGGATGCCCTGGAGGCAACAGTGATGGCAGTGAAAAGGAGCTGTAGGACAACCCAGAAGCAGGCTCTGGGTCACTGCAGCAAGAAGGGTCAAGCAGTGGTGAGGGTGAGGGTGAGGGTTTCTCCCATGCCAAGTAGTAGCTTTTGCCCAGCCACTGTCACTGCTCAGTATGGATGGGTGAGTCTGGAGCAGGTGCAGGGCAGGCCCGGGTAGGGGCTGTGCGTGTGGGTTCTGGCTGTTCTGGAGCTGGTCTGCTCCACTTGTCAAAATGATGTGTGCTATTAAGGCAATTAAAAAATTAATGCATTAATGTGTTTTTGTGTTAATCACATAAATTAACTGTGATTAACTGACAGTCTCTCTCAGACAGACAGACATTACAGAGCTAGAATTCTATTATGCTTATTATTTTTTAACATGTATCCTAGTGAGTCTAAAAAATATTTTATTATTTTCTCCAACATAGAAAACTCTAGTCACATTTGGCTTTAGGTTTCCATTTTCTGGATAATACAATTCCAGAACTGCCATCTTGGCTATAAAAATTAACCCTTATCACTCCATACAGTGTTTTTATTGCTGTCTCAAAGATATTTCCAAACTCCTTCATTTCTTGTAAGATATTGCTCACACCTAGGCATGTTAGTCTTATAAGCCTTTTATCAAACAACAGAACTCTTTCTGACTGAGGAGTAAGATCCTTATTTACATAATGAACTACTGTTTCACCTCCAGGTTATAGAAATTAATAAAAAGTTGGTTCATTCTCTCTAATAGAAAGATGTAAAATCCTTGACCTATATACACCCATCCTGAAAATAAGTTTAAAAGAGAAACCTAACTTTTCAAACCTAAATAATGTTTCATTCTGAGTTACAAGCAAAAACCAGTATCTGTTATTATTTTATCATGCATTAGCTTTTGATTTCTTTTGATAATCCATGGCAAAAAAATGGACCAATCTAGCTTCCTGCTTTGGAAAGTGAGCATGAGCAATTGCTAGTTTGTCCTCAAAATTTGTATATTTTAAACACTATTGGAAAAATACTTTCCACCTATAATACTTGGTTTGGAAAAGTTCCTAAGAATCTGGATTATCAGAATTCAATATACCTTATAATTTTTCATTCCTGTATTTCAGATTTTATCAGGAATTCACAATATTATTCCTGCTTACTACCTGAGTAATGGACTTAACTCTGAAGACTTGTGGCTGAAGACTGAAAAATGTACTTAGTATGAATATTCAGTAATATTCACGTAAGGCTTTCAGCAAGAATTACTTTTAGTAAACTAATGGGTTTTTTTTCTTTTTTTTACAGAAAATGTTAAAAGAAAACAAAATTAGAAAAATGAAATCAATTTATATTTTTAATATGAGCAAATAATATTTGCTCAAGTCTAATTGTTAAAGCTTTAGAACACCAGTATTTTACATGCTCCCTACACATAAGGGTCTTGTGGGTGACACTTTCAAAGGCACTTGAGTAACTGAGAACTTAGGACTTCTAAGTCACTTAGGACACTTATACACATGCCCAGCACTTGCTCTGATGCATTCAAATTAGAACAAGTTACAATCAAATCTGCTGTAGCATTTTAATTAGAATGCTCCAACACCCTCAATGTCACATTTATTCACTGCTCCTACATTTCAAAATGGCAACAGGGGCACCTTAACTAAAGCGCATCAAACCATTGAAATAATGTGGAAGTTCCAAAGGGTTAATCTATGATACAAGCCATGCCCAACATAAGATGGAGTTTGGAAAATATTTTACCTTTATTGTAGCAATTTCCTAAATCTTAACACTCTTTGTAGTCAATTCTTGCTCTGGTAATGCTCCCATTTGTTTAGCTGAGAACAAGCCTTGAATAAGAGGGCGTTAAAAAATAAAAAGTAGGGGCTAAAGGATTTGTCTCATTAATTCTTCTTAGCATATTTCTCTGTTTTTATATAGAGAAGCTAGTTAACAATGATCTATGGGCAAAATTTTAAAGATTTCCTATAAGCAAAGGAAGACAAATGTATTTTACGAGATGGTTTCTACACCATCTGCTACAATACTTTACATTAAATGATAGTAGGAATGAGTTCAAGAGAAACTATATAAACAGATGGCCCTGGCATAAAATGGTGACATGTCATTTAAGCATTTTTTTTCATTACATATTACTGGTTTAGAACAAGGGTAAAGCCCAGAATACCACTAAAATGGCAAAACTATTTGGAACTCGTAACTTTTACCAAATGGAATGTCTCAAAGCTACATAGTATTTTAGCTCTTTATTAATCTGTGTGACTTATATGAATAGAAATGTAATCTTCTCTTTGAATTTAGTCGAGTGGCATCTTACGCATATTTAACTTATGCGAATTCAGCTATAAGTGCTGGGCTGCTGGGGCTGCCCACCAATTGCCAACTGGGGCATGGTGCGTAGTGCAGCACCACGTGGTACTGCCTGCATGCGCCGGCATGGCTGGGAGGTGGCAGCTTGCTCATGCTCAACAGGCTGCCCTGGTGGGACGATGCAGCGGAGAACAAGAGGGGCAAGGAGTGCAGTGGGAAGGGTGATTTCAGCTATACACAATTTTCGCCTTGCGTGCTGACTTCAGCGCATAACCCCCGCATAAGATACGACTCCACTGTACTCTACTTGACCTTTGCTCCATTCATTTTGGCTCAAACATACTCTCTGTCTCCTGTTGCCTGTTGATAACATATGAAGGGCTTTCATTCTCATCATGCAGCTGGACATGCACTTGACCAAACAAACAGAACAGAGGAGTGGTATTTTGAAATTATTCACATGCCATGGGCCAATAATTGTCTTTCATTTTAGTTCTGGTTCACCTTTCCCACTGGAAACCTGTTTTGATTTTTCACTGTCAAAACATCTATAGAACTCATTTGGTCCCAGAATGGTTTAAAAGGACAAAAAACAATCTTCTCCCCTCAGCCATTAAAGGGGTGGCCTGTGGAATTCTCTTCATGAGCTTCCACCTCACAGGTCTTATCAATACAGAGAGAATAGCTGACAGGTGTGATCATAGCTACAACATGTTTCTGGAAGTTTAAAGCAGACTGATTGCAACATAAAGACTATTTGACATTTATCCAATGACTTTAAAGAAAGCATATAAATAATTTAAGATTTTGTGAACAGGGTCATATAATAGAACAAAATGGAAGTAATGATGGGAAAATGGGACTTTATCTGTAAGTTTGTGACAAAGGTGTAGAATACACACTAGGGGAAAGTGAATCAGCAAGTATATCCATTTTTAATCATCATTTGGCTGAGCAATAAACATAATACTTCAAATATTTACTCCAGCACGTTACATATGATTGGTAGGTACTAAGCTAAATTACAAAGCTGGAAGGCCTCCTTGGGTTGAAGACTGTGATTTATTTATGCTTCTCCCAAGCTCCTCCCCATTGCTCCCAATCACAGTGCTGTAAGGGAGGGACATAGAAACAATACATAAGGCTGTGTGTGAACTCATCTGTGTGCCTTTTGTGAGATCTCTGTCTCTGTTGCAGGAGCAGCATCTGAAGGATTCCGGCTTGGTAATAGGTAGTCCCTTGCCAACAAATTCTATCCAATCTTTTTCTGTTTACCCTTGCCTACAATCCCTAGTTATCCATTCCTTTCAGCTTATTCTTCCCCCAAAATCCTCTTATTTGTTCTTGCTAGCCTGTCTTCCTCCCCCGACACAAAAAGAAATCTGGATTTTCCCTGACAGTCACTGTGCAGGAAAGCACAATATATACTACATGTATTACATACAGACACACACATTTTGCAGCACACTTTGGTGAAACATCATGAAACATCTGGCAGGTGCCAGATCTGCTGGAAGAGGGAGAGGGGGTGGAGGGAGAGCTTCAAGCCCCCCACCCCACCCCAAACATAGACACAACCTCTTTCCTGGCAGTGAGGAGTCTTCTGCTGCTAGTGACAACAAAGAGGTAGGAACTGTGTCTGCACCTGCAGCACCACCAGTAACCACAGTCAGCAGCAGCATGACCATTCTAATTTCAGTTTCCAGCATAAGCCTGCCAATGCCAGAGGAGGAGCTGGATCTGGAAGCAGGGGCACTCAGTGTCATAGCCAAGGAAATTCTGGGGAAGGAGGGGAAACTGAGTTTGTGCTCCACACTCCTCAAAGTTCCCCTAGAAGCAGGTCTCCTTCTCCAGAAGGCACCTTGGAGGAGGTTGTGGGAACAAGTGGCTCAGCTCTTCCTACCTGCTGAGGAGGGGGAGGGGGATAAGGCAAGATTCCCCAGTGTGACAGGACTATCACTATCGGAGTCTTTCCAGGAGTGGCTCCGCCCTCCTGTAATGGGCCAACCACCTGCTTACTCGCCTGCCACACCTTGATCTTATTTGATTAATGGATTGTTGTAATCAGCGGGAGGCTGCCTATTTTATGCGCCCTGGTGACAAAGGGTGCTATCTGCAGCTCCTTTTCTCCCCTACACCGCAGCCCAAGCCTCGCAGATGGTACTGCCAGGATCTTGACCTGGGCCTTGCTGTAATTCAGTCCTCTCCTTTACCTCATTGGGGCTCCTTACTGCACCCCTGTCTTTGCTCGGGGCTCCTCGCTGCCCCCTTCACTCTGGGGCTGGGGCCAATGCACCCCCAAGATGCTGCACCCTCTCTGGCGCCAGGACCCCCATGCTACTGTGGGGTCCCTATGAGGCCTCCTCCAACCCCTAATAGCCTCACCCAGTCCTCCGGTAAAACAGTAAACACAAAGCACAAAGACCCTGGGCTATGATGTAAAACTAAACCATCCGGTCAAACAACATTTGATCCCTACTGGGAAAAAAGCTTCAGCCCATTGCAGCAAACCAGTGGATGCTCATGCAGTCAATCCTTGCCCTGCTCTCTGTTCTGGCCAAGCTCCCCCTCCTTGGCTGCCAGAGGGGAACTGCAACCCTGGCCTCCTGCCTGGACTTAAGAAGGACTGAGCCCTGCCCCTTCTTGTCAGCAGGTTTCACTGGTTGCCCCAGCAACCAGCACCCGTGCTTCCCTGGTGACTGGCAGCTGTACCTCCCCCTTCTCACTGCTAGGGGTCTCTCTTGAGCCATCTCTGCTCAGGTGCAGGGCACCTAAGTGCTCTGCGACACCCAGCCTCAAGCCATAACCTGATGGGTTGTGTAGTATGGGATCATTTTGAGTTGGCATATGATCCCATGTATGCTACCTGTCAGCACTGCCAAAAGCAAGTCAGCCAGAACAAGGATGCGAAACACTTCACCACCATGGCAATGCTGCTGCATCTCAGGAGGCAGCACCTCCTTGCCCTTCTTCTTCCTCAGACTAGCACCAGTGGGAGCATGCCCAAAAAGGAGTTCCCCTCTCACTCCAAAGCCCCTGTCCCCAAGAAGCAGAGGCAGGCCACCCTGGACCAGTGGGGGAAAGGTGGGGACAAAGGGGGTGCATTCCCAAGATGAGTGAGGTCATTCAGAGCACTGGGGAGATTCTTGCTCTGGATGGCCAGCCCTTCTCCTTTGTTGAGTGTCAAGGGTTCAGCTGGCTCATAGCACTCATGGCCCCATCCTACCAAGTCCACGCATGCACCACCTTTAGCAGGACGGTGGTGCCCTCCCTGTGAGGCATGCAGAGAGTACTTGAGGGAGGAGCTGTGGAAGGCAGGGCCACAGGTAGCCTTGCACTTAACCTTTGACGCATAGAGTAGCCAGGGTGGAGATCATGCCTACCTCTCCCTCACAGGGCACTTGTGCAATCAGTCAGGGAATTGGTTGGCTCTCCTTCAAGAAGAGATGATGGATGAGTTCCACATGGCAAGAGAAATCATGGTGGCCATGAACTGCATGGTTCAGGGCTATCTCTTTGGGCAGGCCAAGCTCACCCACAGGTTCATTGTCACTGACAATAGGGTCAATATGGTCAAGGCAGCGTGTGATGCCAACTTTGTTGGCATCTGCTGTGTGGCACAGAAGTTCCACCTCATGATCAGGTATGCCTTGGAGGGGCACAGGGCTCCTGGTGACAACACCATCACTACCATGACTAAGCTCATTTCAAAATGAAAGAAGGTGGCACCCTACTTCCACTGGAGCATCAAGGGGGCAAGATGCTGCAGGACAAACAGGCAGAGCTGAGCATCCTGCAGCATAAAATCACACAGGATGTGGAGACTCGGTGGAACTCCACATACCTGATGGTCGAAAGGCTGGTTGAGCAACAGAAGGCCATCCATGAGATGGTCTTGCTTGAGGAGATAGGGATCAGCGGCCCCCTTAACAGACCTGAGTGAGATACCATCTCCCAAAACTTGGTGGTCCTCAAGCCATTCCTCGAGGCCACTGACAGACTCAGCACTAGCGATGCCCTCTTTAGCCAGGTGATTTCCAAAGTGAAGGAGCTTGAGAATCAAATGGAGAAGGTCCAGGGGAACAATGTTCCTGACTGCAGCAAGTCACTTTCACAAGAGGTGCAGGCACTGGTGAGGCAGCTGAAGGAGTTCATCAAAACAGCTCAATCCATTGCGATACAGTACAGTTCATGTGCTCACAGCCATGTGCAACCTGAGGGTGAAGGGGAGCATCTGCATCAGCAAAACCCTTGATAACTGGGCAGAGGTGCTGCTGAACAGAGTCAGGGAGGCAGATGGGCAGAGGCAGGGGGATGTGGAAGAGGGAAATCCACTGTCCCATGCCAGCACTCCAAGCACCAGTCAATCTCCTCCACCATAGCTTCTCCTAATGTGGGCCAAGGACATGGCTTCAATGTTGGGTTCCAGAAGCACTAGACACCACCATCCAGCAGGTAGCATGGAGGCCTCAGTGGCTACCTATCTCATCGAGGACATGGAGCCTCTGCAATGTGACCCCTTAACCTATAGGGCAACCCACATCCAGATGTGGCAGCATCTGGCCACAGTTGTCCAGGAACACCTGTCCTGTCCACCAACCAGTGTTCCAAGTAAGAGGCTGTTCAGCATTGTTGGGAATGTTGTGACACCCCACACATCTCCTTTGGATCCTGGTTTGGTGGAGCAGCTGGTTTTTCACAAAGTGAACCTCCTGCTGCTGGGTTTCCCCAAGTTCCACATGCAGATGGAGTGAGTGTCACCCTCTCACTCCACACCTATTTCCTTTGTTTAGTTGGTTTCACAACCATTAATGCCCCACTCTCAGAGCTGGAGGCAGCAGTTTAGTTTATCACCAGTCAGCAGAGGAAGAAGATCTCCCTGTTAAAGCTCCCATGCCAAGACAAACTTGGAGGTATGGACAGGGGCTATGGGGAAGGAGGAGTCCCCAGGTCCTGGGCATGACCTAAAACTGTAACTTGCTAGGGTAAGGACCCCTGGTGGGACTGATAGTGGCATGGCAGCTCCAGGAAATGCCAGAACTGTGAACCTCCTTGGTGGAAGGCGGGTAGAATTTTCCTGATAACCTCCAGCCACTGCACGCACAGTCCTGGCTGGGGAAAGCCCAGACCTTTAAGATCTTTGAGAGGCCTGAGGCTTACTCATTGCAATGGAGTGGTGACAGTGGGAACAGGCAGGCAGCTCAGACCTGAGGTACTCTCGACTGGTCCATGCTGGGGCCAGGACCTAAAGGAGGGTCAAAGGAGCCCACAGAGAGGAATACCCAGAGCAAGAGTTTCAGGATTCCAAAGGTCCCAGAGAGGGGACCACAGCAGGAGTGGGTGGAGGATGCAATCTGTGAGGCATGGGCCATAGCGTAGGGGAAGTACAGACCTGCAGAATAGATGTCACCCCCAGACATCAGGGACCTAAATGGGAAGCCTCCTACCCAGGTAACACCTGAATCAGTTTTCCATCAAGGTGTGGCAGGAGAAAGAGGGGTTGGCAGTTGGCCCAAAATAGGTGGGCAGGCCGAGATCTAACTGGCACAGGGAAGGCCCCCTGTTACAGGCTACTATCCCTATTGTATTCATCCTGCTGTGCCTTAACACACACAAGGCAGACAAGGTTCTTTGGGTCAAGCTGATAGATGAACTGAATAGTTGGAGAAATATATCTTGGCAAGCTTTCGGGTTTAAAAACACTTTATCTGGCTGAGGAAGTGTCTGCAGTTGGTGTGTGCTCTTCCTGCATGGAATGAATAGTAAAGCAGCCAGAGTCTGGTACACATGCAAGAAAGCCAGTCAGTGAAAATGTAAATTGAGGCATCGGGGGTGAGAGAGAGGCTGGGAGGGAGCGGGAAAGCGGGATATATCAGGTAAAAGTGGAGAGGTACCTGAGGAGTCAGGTAGGTTACAGTGTGTCATAAATCCAATGTCTATATTGAGTCCATGAGTTTTTGTATCGAGGTGGTTGATGAAATGAAGTTCATAGGCTTATCTGTGAAAAGTGTTTTGTAAATTCACTTTGAGAATCAGAACTGAGAGACTGGAGAGAGAGTGGTTTTCTTGTGAGAAATGTGCCCCCAGTGGTAATTGGGTGATCTTGTCTTTAATAGATTTCTGGTGTGCAGTTATTGTTTGGTCTCTCCTACGTATTTTCCATCAGGACATTTGATTCACTGGATGAGATATATAATGTTTCTAGAGGTGCAACTGTAAGATGCAGGAATGCTGATGGTTCTGTTGTGGGGGTGTAGTAATTGTGGGGGTACTGGAAATAATGTTGGCAGGTTTTTCATTTCTTAACATGGCATGGTCTAGATCCATATGGTGTGTTTTTGGGTCTAGGGACTTGGCTTCCGGTGATGAGTTTAGCGAGGTTCGATGTTTGTTTAAATTTACAAAACACTTTTTACAGACAAGACCATGAACTTCATCACTGCATCAACCTCCTCAATACAAAAACTCATGGACTCAATATAACCATTGGATTTATGACACACTACAACCTGCCTGACATCTGACTCCGAAGATACATCTCCAGTATTACCTGCTACATCCCTCTTCCCCCCTCCCTCCCAGCCTCTCTCTCACCACCTGACACCTCCATTTCCATTTTCACTGACTGGCTTTCTTGCTTGCATTGCATGCCAGCCTCTGGCTTCTTTACTATTCCTTCCATCCAGGAACAGCACACTCATGAACTGCAGGTGCTTCCTCAGCCTGATGAAGGGTTTTTCAAACAAAAACCTTGCCAAGATATAATTTCTCCAAGTATTCAGTTCTTCTAATAAAAGATATCACATCTACTCAAAGAACCTTGCTTGCCTGTTCCTTAGATCACCTAAATCCAGTTAACACACACAAGTTTTGCTTTCAACAGTTTGAGGTGCACTTTCACAGAAGCCGCTGAAATTTGGCAGGTTTCGTGCCCTCAGAAGGGGCTACCATACATGCAAAAGAAAAAGTTACCAACTTATAGGTATTTTAGTGATTCCCTGATTCAGCAGCCGAATCTCCAAATCTGATTCCACCGAATCAAATCGGGACAGTGACTCAAATTACTGTCCCACTGAATCTGGATCAAATACTTGCCACTTCACACTGGCCTATCAGCTATATTTTAGGAATATGGGTCACTTTCACCAATTAGCGACAGTGAAACTGTGAAACAGCTAAAGCAGTTTGACTTTTTATCTGCATGGCTGGTGAGGTGGCAAGACTCAGGTAAAGGAATCTTGGATGCTTGTTCCACATCTCAAAGAATCAGCTCTTCTGAGATATGGACTAAGTGAGATGGAGAATATGGTATGAAGGGGTAATTTTCTACAACACAGTTCACATAACAACATCTGTATATTCATATTCTTTTATAGATTGTTTCACAGAATCATAGAAATGTAGGGCTGGAAGGAATCTCATGAGGTCATTTAATCCAAGCTCTGGCTCCTGGCAGGATCATCCCTGAGAAAGAGAGCGGGAGAGAGTGAGAGAGAAGTTAAATAACTTGCTTTGAGTAGGAATACAACTACTGTACTAAACACAAATATAATAAATTCCTCTACAATGCTATTTAGTGATGCATGCATGCAGGAGTAGTCAGTTAGCATGTTACTTAAAATTGCCAATAGCTCAAATTAAGAGCAAGACCTTAAAAAGGGAGATAGGGCAAAATGCCATGTTTATTTGTTACATGAAGCAGATGCATAAGCTTGGACACACCAGTCTTACAAACAGACCTACATAAGCATACATACAAACAGACATAGACAGACATACAGACAAAACCACTCCAGTAAGGTGTTATCGTTACCAGCAGATGTTACTCAATATTAGCACTGGATGGCTGGGTCCAGGCTTATTGAGTTTATGAGCAGGGGTATACAGACATGCATGCCTGTGCTCCATGAATGGAGTGGGTTGCAGAGACTGGATTCCCCATTTTAGCTTGTCTGCATCTCACTTTTATAGGGATTAAAAGTCTTTGTTTAGCATTGCGGTTTGTCCATGCTCAGTCTTTAATTGGAGGTTGTTTCTTCTTGTTATCTCAACCTGAGGTCATTCCAGTAAAGTTGGTTGTCTCCGCTGAGGTCATTCCAGTAAGGTTAGTTATCTCCACTGAAGCATTGTGTCCTCGATCTTGAAGCACTGTGTAAATTCAAATGGCAGGATATGCAAAATTCCTTCTTTGCACCTGATCACAGGCGAGTTTTCAGTCATCCATTAATTAGCTTAATTAGTTTACTGTCTGGCAACTTATACATTGGCGCCTTGTTGCTTACACAGTCAATTACATCTTCTTCTGTTTTAATGCGCAAATTGTTACGATTCTTTCACCATTCACCCTCTCACACAGACACTCACATACACAGGGCATACGAAGTTCATCTACTCATGTCAAGCAAGCGCAAAATGGAGTTTTAGTTGTTCATAAAAATCACAGAGGTTTATCAATTCAATACTATTATCATTTAGGCATAATAACTAATATGCAAAAATTCATTCTTCAGGTATAGCTACAGAACAGCAATAGTCCATGCAGAGCCAAGAAGGTACTTACTTGATCAAGACCAGTGGAGTCCTAAAATCCTCATTCATAACAGAATATCTCTGGATAGTTTAAGCTAAGATTTTATCCTACTTTGATTGTTAATCAAAGTAGACAAGTTGTTTGGTCCTCAGCATTTGTACTTTTTCAAAGTGAGCATGAGAATTCAACCCACATAGAAGAAGATCAGTGCACAACTCTGGCAAAAATAAGGCAGGATCAGAAAGACTGATACATTATGTGACAAGTCCACAGGTTGACTGTTTGATATATGGTCAGAAAATTAATTACAGGATAGTGTGAAAGTGGTACTGCTTCTAAAATTAACTGAAAGAAAAGAAACTGGCACTAGCAAGGGAATGGAATAAATTAGCAGCTTTACATATTTTAAAATCAGAAAGACCATTCTGATTATCTTAGTCTGACTTTCTGCATAAGACAAGGAATATATGCTACTTCATCCAGTAGTTCTTACACTGAGTCCAGTAACCTGTGTTTGAGTTTTGAGTTACAGAATTTGAATTTGAAGTTTTCGGATATGGGAATCTACCACGTATCTTCAATTCCCTAATATTATTTTACAAATCACATATATACACTCTTATTAAAATCCAAAGATTTTTTTTCAGTCTATAAAGAGTAAATACATGAGCATTTCTTAGGTAAAGAAAAAGATGATTTGATACAGCAGAATCTCTGCAATTCAAGATCATTTAGGCTGAGAAATGAAGGATTCAACTAGATAAATATATCAAACAGAAAAAGAAATAATGGAAACACGACAATTTATTTTATAAAGTTAAATTGCCTTCCTTCCTTGAATAGTTATACAATAAAAAAATTGGCTCATTTGAGCTAATCTTCTGTACAAGGACGACTCGTTATTTGATAATATAAGGAGGCCAGGAACTAAAGCAAGCCATAAAACATGAAAGAAGCATCTTCAAGGATCCTTCCAGTAGAAGTAGAATAATAAACAAAAGAGAGAGAAGCAATAAAATATACGAATATAAAAGCCTACAGGATTGTCATCCATCTAACTAAAAGTTTCTGATGCATAGAAATGTTAAAGGGAGGCTGATGATCTGAAAGAACTAATTTAATAGATAAAATAGACACAATTTAAAATGTAAAACACTGAGATGCTACGAGATACACATTATCAGTGAAGTATATTAATAAGCTATCAGTGGAAATAAGGAAAATACCTTTGTCAATGTCTGTCAGGCCACAGAATTACTATCACTGTCAATCTTATTTTTGTTTTTAAAAATTACCTTATTTTCAAGATGCAAAATTGTTCATTCAATCTGTTACTCAAGCACTTGACTGCTCTCAATATTCAGATGCAGGGAGAAAAACACCCACAGTATTCTTCAATGTATTTTAATGGAACGTTAATATGGCAAGAGTACATTTAAAAATATAAAAACAAGACAGAACCCTCCTTGTTATTTTTGTAAAATGTGGTACAGTAATGTCTACATCAAATTCACACCCTTCTCTTTTCTCTGTATGGGATATTGAAGACCATCAAGGGGAAACAAATGTCAACATCTTTTAAGCTTTAAATATTAATGATTTTCTCTTTCCTTGCCTACGATTTCAAGACAGATGAAACTCATCTAGACAGAATGTTTCAAAGGCTGAATTGAGGAGCCATTAACAGTGGTACAGACACTTAAAATCCTGCTGTCTACAAGGGAAACGCCACCTCAGGGAAGAAGAAATAAGAAGCAATTAAGATGGAGAATGGGTCAGTGACAAAAAGAAGAAAGATAATCTGAGCCCCAGAGGCAGACAGAGATGACAGAAAATGGGAAAACGGCATTTTAAAATTTCTGGTAATAGTTTTACAAAGTTCCTAAATACCACCTGCTTCTTTATTTTTAAAACAATGTTGTTCTCTTTACCTCCAAATTCATAGTCACCTGCAAGTACTTTGATGAAAATTAATAGTATGTTCAGAAAATGGGTAATTTTAAATCCATATGGAACAAGCCAATTAATAAAATGCTGTTTTTTTCACTGAATATTAAATTTATTTAAACTTAAAATGTTGGACCATATTCTTATAGAGAATAAGGGAAGTAAATTCTGTGCCACAGTTTGAGATAATTCTTCACACACACTACTGTTTTAATATATATCCACGTTTTTAAGGAGGCACATGCATGTTCAGTACTGTGAGTGACAATGTGTCCATAGTGAATGGTCAAAACAAGGAAAATATTGGAAATATTCAGATATTTGAAACACAGACTGAAAGACTTAATTAAACATTAAGACGGCCCCTTTGAAAATGCCAATTCTTAGTTTTTACTTGTTTTTTTTTACTACAGAAAAATAACAAAGTAATTCTGTTGTAAAGAACTCAGAAAGACCACAAGTCAAATTATTTTAATACTGTAAGTTTCCCATTAAAAGTGCTGAGTTCATCTTGTGAATCATGTTTGCACACCTAAGAGTGCTAACATTGTGTGGCACCCCACAGTACCCATCAGTGAATTTCAAAATACACCAGGTATGCCATGGCTGAAAATCACTGGTCTAAGCCTTTTTTGAAAGGAACTAGTAGCAACAGAGAGTATGTGTAGAGCACACTCCAAGGCTGTGCTCTAAATGTGTGAAAATGCTTGACAAATCAGGCCTGCCATTTTGGCCTGATTTAAACCCCCCAGATGTCTGAAAAAATCAGTAGTTAGGTTGATCTAAATGTAATGTAAAAATTCCTGATGGTAGTGGAGAAATGAATCTCCTTATCTTTGTCTGTAGTGACCAATGCATATACAATTGGCAGCCTACTCTCCATCTTATTTTGTTGGAGTCTTCTGGGATCATATTTGGAGGAAAGGAAGAGATGAAAGGGTTCTTAATAGGCTACAAAAAATAGAAGACATGTATTTTTGACTGTATTTTAGGTGTCAAAAAAGCATTATAAATTATGATCATTATATTACTATTGTTTGCACCGGCCCAATTTCACACTTCACAAAAACAGTGCCATTTAAATAAGCTACCTTTGATTGATTATATCAATTTATGGGAATAAATTAAATAACAAAAAAATTATCTTCTCTTAAACCACAAGCCATGGTATATTCGCAATTCAAATAAAATATGAAGCAACATAAAAATAACAACAACAAACCCAAAAAACACACAAGCAAGTCTCAAGCCCTACTGAATGACAATTTCTGACATTTCTGACTTGGCCAAGCCTGTGATATCTAAAATTAAGGAATAGAAAGGGAGCAAGTGATGGGCAGGTGGTGATGGCCAAGGGGAGTAGCATCTGGCACCTTGATGGGTTAGGGGAAAGCACAAGAAGCCAGGGAGATAAAGGCGGTGTGAGCCTATGAGCTATGAGTTATTCATGTGGCCTGTGAGATACCAGTTGGACAGCCCTGATACAACTTCAAGCAACCTGAGGGTCCAAGGAATATGGGCTCTCCTGTGACTTGAATGCTGGCCTGTTTTTCCCTTGATATATCTCTTGACACTAATGGGAATAACGTGTCTACCATCAAGGAAGAATAGACAGTATTGTGTGGAAATGTTAAACAATCTAAATCTTCTCTCCAGAAAAAAATTAATTAATTTTCCTATTAGATCATATGTCCTAACACTGAAAGCAAATACTTAAAATGAGCTTAAAAGAGAGATCTTCCTTTAAAGATTCTGGAAGTGCTGCAGTTTATATTAACAAATTGTCTTAGTTTAGCATAAAGAAACAATTTATCAGGAATAGTGGTTTTATCAATGGATATAAATTTAACGACACACAGCTAAAACAGACAAACTGTCATGCCAGTCTTAATCACTTTATTAGAGACACCCCCTTCCATAACAGTTTGATGGTATGATTTCCAGTGGCAATGGCAAAATAATTCATTTTTTTACCATTTACAGAGGTGTTTAAAAGGAAGATAAAATGACAGTTCCATACAGTGAACTTTTCAATATTTTCAAAAGAAGATTTTACCCAAACTAGGCAGGATCTACAAGTTATTTGTTTTCTCTTTAATGATTATATCTATATCTATATCGAGAGAGAGAGAGAGATCAAGAAACTATTAGTCACAAAGTATCTGTAATGATGTTTGCCTTGCAGACACATTATCAACTACAGATCTGCAGTCTATTCTGAAATCAAATCTACTTTCTTTTATACTTCTTTAATAAAAATGGCAATATCAAATATCCAATGCATCTATATATGCCAATGGGATTAGAAAAAGAAACAAATAAAAATATGCTTCAGCCTTCTCAATTTGGTTTACCCTTATTTCTAAAATAACTCACTTTAATTTTCTTAAAACTCTTTTATTCAATATTTAATTTGCATGCAAATTAAAATGTTTCACAACCCAATACATTTGGGTCTTCATTTCTATAATTTCCCTTTCCCATCTTTTCTTTCATGTCTATGAAGTTTCTCTTTCTAATGAGATTATTTTAACAATGTTATAAAGCAGTTTGTTTTAATTTGCTTCTTTTGTAAATAATAATGTAGTTTCTTTTTTAAATAAGTATCTATCATTATGTTGTAAAGAATCCAGCTCCTTCTCTTTGCTGTTCAACAGACAACAATGAAGTAGCATGGTTCTACAAATTGACTAAACAAAGCTTAGAAAGTTTTGGAACTACTGTTCTAAACGAATGTAGCCTGAATGGCTGGCAGCTATTTTTCTTTATCCATTAGGTCAGCAGTGGCCATATTTTTCACCAGCCTTCAACCTTGCACTTAATGAACTTTCAGCCAAAAAAAAAAATAGCTACTTAATAGGGCTGTGTGAAGCTTCGGTAGCTGATTCGATTTGGAGGAGTTTTGGCTCAATTTGGGAACTAAATCTCCAAATCCGAATTGAATCAGGAAACCAAGTAAAAGCTCCAAATCAAATTTGAAGCACCCACATCAATTTGGAAAAGATTTGGCCCATTTGGAGATTTGGCCATAAACTAAACAGACTGTCTCCAGCTGGTAAATCTGTTGGGGCTGGAGGAGAAAGGGAAGGATTGGGACTGGGAAAAGCTGCCCAGCTGGGGCAGGGAGCACATTACTCAGGGAGCAGGGCAGCGGGGCACAGGATGCAGGCATGGCTTGCTCCAGGTGGAAGGGGGCAAGCGGCAGCAGGGCATAGCCCCTGCTCCCAGTGCTGTCACACCCATATCCTGCATCTCCCGTGTCAGCTGGCAGGCAGCAGCAAGGCAGAGCCCCTGGTCCCAGTGCTGATACAGGCACAGCAGCACTGGGAGTGGGGGCTGCTTCCCAGAGTGAGCTGCACCTGCATCATGTCCCCCACCCTGTGCCAGCTGGGCAAATGGCAGTAGGACATAGGCTCCATGGCTTCCCCTACCAGGACAGAGGTAGGCACAGCTGGAGGAACCACAGGAGAAGCCCCAATGGCTGCCCCATCTGGCCCCAGCCTCCTGGCACTTTAAAAAAGCCAAATAGTTACCAGCTCCAGTAACAGCAATTGGGAGCCTCTGGGCACTTGTGGCAGAGCCCCCCCATGCAGTGCAGAATAGTTGGGATTCCCTTCCCCTGCTTGCCACCTGTCTCATGGCACTTGTGCAACGCAGCTCAGGATGGTGCTGCATGCTGCCTGGGAGCTGGTGAGGGTGGCTGCACTCAATCCCAGCAGCTCCAGCTCCCAGACAACATGCAGTGCCGTGCTGAGCCACTCTGCACCCGTGCCATGGGGCAGCTGCCACACAAATGCCAGGTTGGGGGGCCATCCCTGCTGCCCCCCACTGCCCTGTGGTGTACAGGGGTCCTCTGCCACAAATGCCTAGAGGTCCCAGTTGCCACTGTCAGAGCCAGTGAGTGCAGGGCTTTATTTTATTTATTTTTTTTTTTTTAATTTCCAGGATGCTGGGGCCAGGCAGAGCAGCCACTGGGGGCAGGGCTGGGGGAGAGGGGAAGATGAGGGAGAAGGGGCTGCACAGGGAAACTCCACCACGTGGCCCCAGAGATGTGGGAGAACCTGCAGCTGCCCAGCTGTGCCTGACTCTCCCTGGCTGATCCGAATCACCAAATCAACACCAACTCTTCCAAAGCTGATTCAGCAAATTGATTCAGGACAGTGATCTGAATCTCCATATTGAATCACTGTCCCCCAAATCAGCTGAATCTGAAACAAATACTTCCCTATTTGCACAGGCCTACTTAGCTGAAATCCTTCCTTCTCTCCATTGTCTGAGAGCAGAACATGAACACATCTAAAATAGCAAGGATATAATGTAAACTAGAACAGTAATTCAAGTTTATTTGGAGTTTTTGATTATATCTTTTTTGCTTGGAAAATGGAATTCAACCATTTCTCAGTCCAGGATGTAATGTTCAAAGAAGGCTGGACAAATAGCCAGAAGAATCTGCTTTGCCTAGCTGGATGCATGTTCCTTTCCACCCACCCTCCCCCTGCCCAGTGAAGAAAATTAAATTACTTTGTTCTGTTATCTTCTGAAATTAAAATACATTCCAAGATATTGACATTTTTCATATTTTTTCCAGCTGTTCAGCCAGATCTAATAAAAATACTGGTCAGGTATTTTTATCAAAAACCCCAAGAAGAAGGCCTATGCAGAATAGTAAATTGTTCACTTGAAATTAAGATCTTCAAGTACAAGAACTCAAGTAAGCAAGAACAGTTGAATTTCCTACTGGTAAAGCATTGCAAAAGGAATTCCTACCCTTCTGAGAGAATGCATCAACAAATAATATGATAGAAGCGTGATGTGGAATAGGAAAGAAAATTAGAGTAACTTGAAAGATCAATGTAGTGTGACTTGAGGGAGAATGCACTGCATTCAAAAGCTGATCTAAGTTCATCCCAACCATTTAACCCATGCAATAACAGATATCATCCATAAAAAATCCTTGCTTCCTACATATTTCTTGGTCCATTATGGCTGCCAAATCACTCCAACACTCAAGTAACTTGAACATTTTCAAATTAAACATAATTCTCATTATTACTGAAATCTTCAATAATTAAAGTTTCCTAGTTTCTTTTTCAATTTCTAGATAAGAGAGAAATCAGATGTGATTAACATAAGAAAAATTGCTCTTAGATTTTTTAATGACGACTGACTATGATGGAGGAACCATAATTTGAGGTGTACAGATGGAAAGCTGTGAAGTGTGAAGATTCTAACAGTTTTCTGACATTACTAGAAGAGCAAAGTGTAATTATAAAATCCACTACTTACTCACTACTTTTACATCCAATTTCCCAATATTAAGAAATGCCTTTTGATACAACTTACTCCTAAGTCTTAGCTCATCCACATATAAAATGCCTCCCATGAGAATGCCCTTAACCATCTTCTTGCATTGGGTTTCTGAGCCACTAAAATGAGATTTTTTTTTTCTGGCACAGTGATCCACCTTCAACAAGGAATGTGAGACAATCCAAACCAAAGTAGCTTATAGTCTGGCACCTGGGAAGTAGGAAATGCAAGTTTGTATCTCCTAAAATTGAGGAGGAAATTAATCCCATGTCTCTTCTTTCCCTGGCAATGTTTGAATCATTATTGCATTTTTTTAAAAAGATAGGCATCAACAACACATGATGAGCCCTTTGAAGAGTATTAGGTACATATCCTCAGAACTTTGGATCTCAAGTAGATAGATGAGCCTTCCTGATGTCTTGAGTGAAGCACCTAAATATCAATGACATTTAGAGATTTGCTTTTGAGAAATGGCTTGGAAGTAAAGTAGATTATTGCATTAAAATAATGGTCCAGGAGAATGGCAATAGTTAGTTGGTTTCTAAAAGGCTGTTTGTGATAAAGTTTCCTTCAAGACCTACTGTGTCTGAAGCCAGCACACACATAGGCTGGGAAATTGAAGGCATGTAACACACTGTTCCAGAACATGAACTATGTACCCAACTAGAGATAAGGGACTCTGCAGCATTGGCGCCAGGTCACATTGCCCATCTCAAGCCTTGGGATTTCCTGTTTTCATGAACAGACCAAATTAGGAGGCCCAGTAAATAACCAGACTAATGTATGTATGTGATGGATTTTTGGGAAACAAAGGAACATGCTGACAGAGCAGAACGTGAACATATGATGGCCGCAAGGAAACCAATCTACAGTGCCTGAAAATGCAAAGTCAGAGTGGGGAGAAAAATGCAAAAAGGAGGAATTTCAGAGCATCAAAGGGTCTCTAAGAGCAGGCCCCAAGATGACCATGGACAGAGGGAACAAGACCAGCCCTTCTCACTCACCCCACTGTGAGGGGTGGGCCTCAGCCTTCAACCTCCATGCTGCTGACATCTGACATTCAAGAAAGAACCTCAGGGTGAAGCTCAAGTACTGGCCAGTTGTACCTTCCATCTGTGATGGCCCTAGAACTGCTAGATGTAGAATCAGGGAGCAGGGGGTGTTATTTTATTTGCCTTGCCTGCATTATTCCTATCTGTTATCACTTTAATAAAATTAACCTCTTATCGAATGGAGAGGTCATGATCGATCTGAGGGTTTGGGTCCACTTGGAACATGGTATCTGGGTCATAAATCTAGTGACAAAATCCATATCAGTAAAGCATATCCCAGGTCCTCAGCTTATCTATAGAAAAAGGTTGTAACCAGCTTTCCCCCCTAATATTACTTTATCTGCAAAATGTTCATTTCTTTTCCTATTTTTAATTCATTTACATATTTTTTATGGATTCTTTCCCCCTTTAGAAAACAGCAGTCACATAGCAGGTCTCTCACAAAAGCCATTAAATTTTCTTGGATATATAATGGATATTGGTCAGAAGTTATAAACCATCTCTTAATGCTAAATATGCCTATTACATTAGTCATTAAGGTTGCTGAACTTTGCAACTTTCTCCACTGAAACACAGTTTCAAATTATTATGAAATTCTCATTGTCTCTTCAGCTGTAACCTTGAAGACATGACCCTCACATACTCCACACAAACTACAGAGGCTGATTCAAAGAGTTGCCCATGTTGGAAACATACAGACACATTTACTATCAAGGGTACATGCACATATTCACCATACCCAATTTAAGATTGTATGGCTCATTTTAATGTGTGCACATGTTCACCGATGCCAGGGCCCCTGCCAAGAATCTAATTTAAGTAAATCAAGGAGGGGAGATGAAGAGACAGAAGGGTGAGATCGGGGGCAGGTACATCTCAGGGGTTCAGGGACAGCTGATAGGTCAGTGAGGGAAAGGGGTCATCTGACAGGTGCAGGCAATGGCGTCGCATTGGGTGTGCACCCCCTGACAGTGCTGGTGCACCCCCTGACAGTGCTGGTGCACCCCCTGGCAGCAGCATTCCTTGCTGAGGTGGTGGGCAGAGGCAGCAGGCAAGAGTGCCAGTACCTCCCCAAGAGTGCCGACCAGGGAGTTGGGGCACCAGGAGAAGCTATCACTGCAGTCCCCCTGCAACTGATCATGCCAACTAGACTGGTGTGATTGGCTGTGGGGAACTCCCCACCCCAGTCGCTGACTGGCTGCTGGGGGGGCAAGTTCACCCCTGACTCAAGAGGCACGAGTTGCCTGTGGGTATGGGGGTAGGAAAAGTACAGCCCTGAGACAGGGGAGAGTGGATGGGTTTTCCCATCCCTTAAGTTACACTCTGAACTTGTGCAGATATTCAGTGGGCTGGGATAACCTGTTTCCAATCTAATGTAGTTAATCTCAAGTGAACTAAACTCAATTTGGCCAGCCTTTTTGGCCCAATCTAACCTCTCCAACCTTCTGAAAAAATCAGCACTTATATCAACCTAACTAGAGTTAGCTCAATCTAAGTGTAACATCGGCATGTAGCCTTATGTACTAATACTTTAGACTATTGTGAATGCTGAAATGGAACAAGTTTACCAACTCTTAATAGGTCTTGTGGAGTGAGGGAAAAATTGCTTATGTGAGCTTTTCCTTTGTGAAGGTACCATTCTATCAAAATAGGGTTGTGGAGAGAATGAACAGGGAAGTAATGCAGTGACTTACAAGAAAAAGTATTGAAGAAGCATGGCAATATTGGCTTCAAAGATATAATTTCTAGTATCTACAGAAAACTTTAAAACTTTTTTTTGTCAATACTAGACAAGGGCTATGAAACAGCAAGCTTGCTAAGTGGGTATTTTGCGTCATTTTTTCATCAGTGCCATGGGACACCCCTGCCCACTGTGGGTCAGGGAGGCCCGGATGAGGGAGGTTTCTGACCCTTCATCAAAGCTGACCTCGTGAAGTCAGCCACCCCTCACAGTCTACATCCAAGGGTACTCAAGGGGCTGGCAAGCATCATAGCTCAGCCCCTGGCATGAACCTTTGAGAACACCTCGTGCTCTGGTGAAGTGCCTGAAGATTCAAAGAAGGCCAATGTATGCCAATCTTCAAGAAATGGAGGAAACTAGATCCAGCAAACTACAGGCCCATCAGCCTGACCTCTGTCCTGGGGAAGGTCTTGGAAAAGATTATCAAAGAGGCCATTCTTAACAGACTAGCTGATGGCAATATCCTGAGGGATACCCAGCATGGGTAGGTCTTGCTTGACCAATCTCATTTCCTTTTACAACCAGGTGACTGATCACCTGGACAAGGGGGAAGAGATTGATGTTGTATATCTTGACTTTAAAAAAACCTTCAATCTGGTATCCCATGATCACCTCTTAGCAAAACTGGCTAACTCTGGCCTCAACCTCACAATGATCCACTGGCTGGGGAATTGGCTCCACGGTAGGACCCAGAGGGTGGTGGTTGATGGAAGCCAGTCATCTTGGTGCATGGTCCCTCAAGGCTCTATCCTAGGGCCTATACTGTTTAACAACTTCATCAATGATGTGGACATTGGTGTCAGAAGGAGACTGGCCAAGTTTGCCGATGACACCAAACTCTGGGGTAAAGCATTCACATCTGAGGACAGGAGTGTGATCCAGGCAGATCTTGACAGGCTCATGAAATGGGCAGATGAGAACCTGACGGTGTTCAACACTGAAAAATACAAGGTTTTCCACCTTGGGAGGAAAAAACTGCAGCATTCTTATAGGCTTGGCAGTGTTACACTGGCTAGCACTATGGAAACAGAGACTTGGGGATCATCATTGACCACAAGATGAACATGAGCCTCCAATGCGATGCTGCGGCTAGTAAAGTGAGCAAAACGCTGGCTTGCATCCATAGATGCTTCTCAAGTAAATCCTGAGATGTCATTCTCCCCTTGTACTCATCCTTGGTGAAGCCACAGCTGGAGTAATGCATTCAGTTTTGGGCTCCACAATTCAAAAAGGAAGTGGAGAAGCTTGAGAGGGTGCAGAGGAAAGCCACATGCATGATCAGAGGTCAATAAACAGACCTTATGATGACAGGCTGAGAGCCATGGGACTCTTCAGCCTAGAAAAGTGCAGGCTCAGAGGTGATCTGGTGGCCACCTATAAGTTTATCAGGGGTGACCACCAGGATCTGGGGGAATGTCTATTCACCAAATTGCCCCAAGAGATGACAAGACTGAACGGTCACAAACTCGGCCGTGACTGATTCAGGCTGGACCTAAGGAAGCTTTACTGTCCAAGCCCCTAAGGTTTGGAATAGGCTACCACCAGAGGCAGCTGAAGCACCCACTCTGAACACCTTCAAGACACATTTGGATGCTTATCTTGCTGGGATCCTATGATCCCTGCTGACTTCCTGCCCCTGTGGCAGGGGGCTGGACTTGATGATCCTCCAGGGTCCCTTGCAGCCCAAATGTCTATGAAATATATGAACTCTATGAAGGGCTATGCTCAGAGTATCTTGATTCCTGCAGAAGTGGCTAAATCACCAGGATGATGCCTGTGTTCTCACAAAGGAAAACTTAGAGAGGAGTCTGAAGGGGCTCCCAAATGAAAGAAATAAACCTTGAAAGAAAAGCTAGATGTGTATGTGGTCCGTTTAACTTTAGTTAACTTTAGTTCCTTTGAAGTAATTGTTTCAAGTAATCATTAAGCTCCCAATAAGTTATGTTTGTTTTTATGAAACTGTGTGTCTATTAATTGCCACTGCCATTGAAATGGAACTACCAGAATCTAAGCCTAAATTAGACTGGTTGTAGGACTACCAAATCTATAAATAGCTTGAGAGCTGGAGATCCCACAGCAAGACCTGGATGTCAGTAACTGCTAAGGATGACAAAACAAGTCTAAAGCAAGTTTTCTAATGGTATTTAGGTTCCTGAGTTGCACTATTTTCAATCTAATACTTAATACTAAGCAAGGGGTTTCTGTTATGAGCTTGAATTCATAATCTTCCCAACATCTTTCTCCACCCAGCACATGGAGAAGGCGGACAGGGTCCTCCCTTCATGGGTGACTGGTGCCTCCTGAGTCTGGGAGGCCACCAGATCACTGATGCAGGGGTCCCCCCCCCCAGTGGCTGATCACTGAACCCAGAACCACCACCAGCAAAACCATAAGTGCACTTCCATTGGCACTTCCAGTTTCGCAACTGGTGCTTCTAGGGGGTGCATGTGCACCCCCTACACATCACCGATGCCTCCCTTCAAGTACTGATTATATTCTGACTTTGAGATCACATGATTCATTTATCCCTTAATTCATCAGCAACTAGCCTCCTTTTCTATTCCTTTCTTTCACCAGAGCCATCACAAACCTCCTATATTGCAGGAAGAAAAACACCTCCTCATTCAACCATCTTCTTATCTAGTTACTGCTTCCTGACTCTGTACTTTTGTCCCTTTCGTGTTACTCATCCGTTATTTGATTTGTAGTAGTTCTTTCCCAGGCACTCAACTATCATTTCTATTGTAAAAAGACAGCTATTCTTATATTCCTCCTCCTCTCCAATATCCTGTTTAAAATCTGGATTTCCTTAGCAACATTCTAGACAATATGCTTACCTTTTTGGTCATCTTTTTCTAGCATACTCTTCTTTTGCTTTCACTATTTATTGATCTTTTATAAAGTAAACTCTTACATGACCTATTCCTTTCTTCTAATAAAAAAAAATCATATTCAGCTTAATAGAAGTGCAGCTTTAAATAGTGTGGGTCATCCTTACCCTCTACAATAGGGTGGGTTACTTGAACACATTCTTTTTTGGTTGTATCATGCTTCTATAGTCAATCACTTTTTAATTCTTATGAAGATGTAACACTTTTCTGTGTAGTGCAGTTTCACATACTGTTCTGCTAATAAGAGTTACACTGTATGTGAGTAGGCTATGTACCCCAGATTACAACGTATTGGCCAAATTCAGGGGTGAAGTATAAGTTTTGTATTAGATGCCACTAAGCTCTGGACTAGATCTGCAAAAGGATTAAAACACCTGAATGCAGCCTAAATCTACATTCTGAAAGTTAAATCCTCATAGGCTACTCAGTTGTTACATAATCCTTTACATGTTTAAAGCTCCTAGAAAGATAATTTTCTGCTAGTAAAGTGCCCTATATGTCTAAATGTCTGTCCTTGGTTGTATTAAGAACTACCTAAGTGTCGACAGTGCAGACCACCTAGGTGTCTCATTGATCTGGTGTTCTTCTCCGCCTTCTCTGCTTATTCCGTCCACTGTCAAATGTCTCCTGAAATTGCACTTCTTACCACATATTCACCTGATACAGAAGGATGGAGTGAGAATACTTAATACTAGTGATACATTTATCACTAAAATTTACCCTGCATACTGCAAGCCAGATACTCCCTACACTTGCCCTGATACAAAACCAGGTCCATTGGGCCAGATCTTTCCTGTTATTACTAAACTGTAATCCAGAACAGTGCCAGTATTTTCAATGGCATGATTCCAGATACGTTATCAAAACTGATGTATTTGGCATTAAGTAGTCATTGGTTAAAATGTATAAACAGGCTTGGGAACAGGGGCCAAAGCCAGACTTCTCTCCCTGAGCTATGCCAACTTCCCTAGGCCACACTTGCTTTCTTCTTGCCCCTTGACTATTTACCTCTAGTAACCAGTGGCTGCCAAATAAGTGAAAATACCCTGCTGAGGGGAATGGAGGGCTACAAGACTTCTGGATGACAATTTATAATCTAACTCTGGAGTCACCTAAGTGCTACCCATTGAAACTAAAGAAAAAGAGCCCATGTAATTCTGCAGAGCAAGTTAAAAGTGCTTCCAAATATATCAAATTCCTCATTGAATAAAGAGTCTACACAAGCTGAAGCAGAATCCCTTTCTCTGACTACATGAATTAGCTTAGAAGAAACAGACTAAGTCAGAGATGTCTTATGAGTGAAACAGTATTTGGTCCTTCATATCTTCAGGCACAGCAAAGCCTGGGGAAGCCCTAAAGAATATGAAAGCAGATAGCTCAAAACCTGAATGGAGGTGGAAGAGTGAAGATTGTGGCAGATTATAAGATGGGTGTTATAACAACTTGAACCTGCAGCTGCTTAATTCAGCTGGAGTATTCGTATTTGTTAAACTCAAGAACTCTGTGACTGGGAAAAGTAAAGGTATAGTCTTTATGACTTACAAGTGTTCTTTGAAAGAAATAGAAAATGCAGCTGATCATCCTCAGTGCATTGTGTTTTAATAGGTTATTGTATTCTAATTAGAGATAAGCCTGAGAAATGGAAAATTTGGTCCACAGTCAAAAGTGTTTTTTCTCTTCTCTCGTAACAGTTAAACATGGCTTAGATTTGGGGTTTCAATTTATCTGAAGCCCCACATTTATTCAATTTTGGAGATAAGGCCATCAGGCAATTTGAGTCCAGATAACAGCACATTCCACCTCCCCAAATTTGAATGTTCTGAGGCTTCCTAGTTCTTTTCAAGCCATCTCAAAATTTGGTATAATAAATGAAACAGAAATTGAAGTAGCAGTAGAACCAGATGTGGTAACTTCATTTTAAAGGAACCGTGAATAAAAAAAATATGTCTAAAAAGTTGCCCCAAAATGTTAGTCTGTTATGCAAATGACCCAAAAGCTTGTGCTGTCTTATTTTCTTTCCTGGACTTGTCTCAGTTACTTCCAGGATTGTCCTAATCATTTGGTCCTGCAAACCAGATCCCAACTGCTGGGTTTCTACAGGGCAGAACATGGGCCTCCCATGTCCAATGATAGGCAAAAACTTGTCAGTATAGTTGCTGGAGTATCCTGGGGTGAATGCCATTGCCACTTTCCCCTCTTTTGCCCTGCTGCCAAATTTTAGTCACCCATGCAAACAGTAGACCCCAACTTTAGCAATAGGCATGGGATTGATGAGGTAAGAAGCAGAGATATTCACCCCCTGGATGCTGGAGTCATGCAGCAGTGCCAGAAGACACACTAACACTCCCTATGGGATACACGTTTACTACTTGTGGGCTGCATGAAGCCTGTAGCCCACCAGTGAAACAGTCATGACTTAAGACATTGTGACCTGTATAGGGGTGGGAACAGAAAGAAAAAAAAATCAAACATACTGATCTTTATTTGTATAGTAGAGAATTCAAATCTTGCATACACAATACTAAAAATTTGATCCCAACCTTAAATATCAAATGTTGTCTAATTTCTATAGGGTTTTAGAGTTTGCAGGCATTCTGAAAGATCCTTTCCTACAACTCAAAAGTCTAATATATTTCATGTAGTCATAATTCACCTTAACTACAGAGTATAATGCCAGTCTCCATTTGTGCAATGCAAGCAATATAACAAATATAACTTATCTCCATACCAGTTAAATTCATAAACTGGTTAAGTGCATAGGAATTTTTGGTTTCATCATCTACTTTGTAATTTAACTGTACTCCTTTAAATACATAATTGATTAAATTGACTAAATGCCATCAATGTTAAAGCTTGTAAAGGGGCCTAGTCATTTGAAGGTCCTGTCAATTTCAAAGCTGCTATTAGAGGAATAAGGTTCCCTAAAAAGCAAAGTAACAAGCCTCAATGCTCTGCTTAAAGCTGAGGCAGGCTGTTTCTTGCCATTAATGAACATTGTTTACATTGAGTCTAGATAATTGAATAGCCTAGGGTCTGAAAAAACTCTATGCACTTAAATAGATTATGCTGTGTTCATTGCGTGCAAGCTATTGTAAGACTTTTTTTATACGATGTACAGTACACCTACCAGTGACTAGTTATTTTCTTGTAAACTAAAAGTGTACATTCTAAAATGTATTTCATTATGTAAACTGACATATAGGCCTAGGCCACATACAGCAGTTGGGGGGGAGAGTTGCTACAGAATAGTAAAAAACAAGATTTCTCTGTGTATTGATAATTCCAGGCCCATTACTACATTTGTATGGAAACCTTTAAGAGTGTTATGTATAAGCTGTCTTGTTTGCCTGGGGATTGCAGAAGGGAACAGCAGAACTATAAGTAATGAACTGCTCTCTGAATAAACACACTTTATCATTCTATAAGGTTAACTCCTTGGTGTTTTGAGAACAACATATGGTACCAGGAGTGGGAAATGAAGAAAAAAAATGGAGCATCTCAGAATTCCAGGGGAGTTAAAGCTGTCTATGAAGGCAGCAGAAAACTGGAAGAAATGTAAGCAGAGCTTCACTATATATATGATGGCCAGTGGAGCTACAGAGAAGAAAGATTCACAACAGGTAGCTATTTTTTTTTTCAGTATAGCAGACCCAGAAACTCTGTCTCTTTATAGTAGCCTACAACTGTCAAAAGCAGAAAAGAAAAGCAATGGCACAGTAATAACAAAGTTTGAGGAATATTGTATACCCAAACAAAATGAAACCTTTGAACTGTATAATTTCCACATGAGGCAATAGAAAAAAATGTGAGACAACAGAGGAATTTGTCAAAGACCTCACTCATACTGCTGACCCAGACATGCAACTTTGGAGATCTAAAAGAGTCCATGACCAGAGTCTGAATAGTATTAGCTTATAAGGGATCCAAGCCTCAGGAAAAGACTGCTAGAAGATCCTGAGCTTAATTTGGAAAAGGCAGTTCAAATGTGCTAAGCATCTGAGATTATAAATTCCAGGCTGCAGACGCTGGAGGAAAAAAAGCAGAACAAGCTGAACTAGACCACATTACAAGGCTGCAAAAACCTAAGGCAACAAACAAACAATACAGAAAGAAGGACCTCACTAAGAAGCAAGTAAGCAGAGGTCAAAGAGAATTGCTTGAAGAAACAAAGGTCAGCCACAGATGCTGTGGGGGTTACCACAAACCCATGCAATGCCCTGCATCTTGTAAGCACTGAAACACATGCAAAAAGATTCAATCATTTGCAAGAGAGTTTGCAGAAAAGGAAAAGAATGCAATACACAAGAAACAGCAGGTGCATGCTCTATGCAACAAGGAAAAGGAAGAAGTCCTCAGTGGCATACCGCAAGAAGAAGTTCCTTCGTCTGAGGACTGAACAATCACCCTGAACATAAAAGGACTGATGATAACTTTTAAATTAGACACAGGGGCACAGGTCAATGTAATACTAGAATACATTATCAAAAAAATGAAAACTAAATTTGTGTACTATATGAGAATAAGAAAGTGAAACTTAGAGCGTATAATGGAAACATGATTGTAACTAAGTTTGTCTGTGCACTGTGTGTTAGACACAATTTCATAGATTTCATAGATGTTAGGGCTGGAACGGACCATCAAGTCCAGCCCCCTGACGCAAGGGAAGGAAGTCAGCTGGGGTCAAAGGATCCCAGCAAGATAAGCATCCAAATGTTCTTGAATGAGTCCAGAATAGGTGCCTGCACCACCTCTGGAGGGAATCTATTCCAGGTCTTGCGGGCTCGGACAGTAAAAAAATGTTTACTTATGTCCAGCCTAAAATGGTCTTGGAGGAGTTTATGACTGTTGGTCCTTGCTTTTCCTTGGGGTGCTCTGGTGAACAGACATTCTCTCAGATCCTGATGTACACTCCTTATATACTTATACCAGGTCCTCCCTAAACTTTTGCTTTTCCAGGATGAAGAATCTCATGGCTTTCAACCTCTCTTCATAAGGCCTCTCTCTTGCCCTCTGATCATGTGCATGGCTCTCCTCTGGACTCTCTCAAGGTTCTTGACATCCTTCTTGAATTGCAGAGCCCAAAATCGGATGCAGTGCTCCAGCTGAAGCCTCACCAAGGCTGAGTACAGTGGGAGGATGACATCCTGAGATTTACTTGAGAAGCATCTATGGATGCAAGCCAGGGTACTGTTTGCTTTGCCGGCTGCAACATCGGATTTGTGCATTTATACACATATACATATTATACACACACTTTTTTCCAATAACATGCTGGAGATCCACCACTTCAGACCAGGCTCAATTAATTGAGTCTGCTCTGCATGGAATCTGAGGCGAACTTCACTGTGCCGTGTGCAGTTATATAAGTAGCAAAATGCACATCAGCATGCAGAAAATAGCGGCAGTGTGCTTTTGAACCAAAGCACCTCCAAAGTATTTTAGTTCAAAAGCATGCTGCTGCCATTTTCTCAGCACTGATTCACATTTTGCCACTTATACAAATGCACACATTGCAGCACCAGACATTATTCAAAGTGTCCAGTACTGTGACATATGCATATGTAAAAATGCCCAAGGGTAATATAGTAAAAATTCAGTTTGTAACAGTCCCAGGAAAGCTAGTGCCAATTCTTGGGTTGCAAATATGTAAAACTCTATATTTGATTAAAAGAATGAATGCCATCGAGGGACTAGAAAGCAAGAAGGTAGAAGAAGAGTTTTATGATGCGTTTCAAGGCATAGCAGAACTGTCAACTGAGTACAAGATAGAATTAAGAGAACCAAATGCTCCTACCCTACATGCTCCAAGAAATGTTCCCCTTGTACTAAGGAAGAAACTGAAAGAGGAATTAGATTAGTTAAGATGGACATAGTAGAAAAAGTAGGGCAACCAACTGCTTGGGTCTACATTCACTGGTCATAATAGAGAAAAAAAGATGGATCCTTGCTATTGTGCCTGGATCCTGAGCAAATGAAAAGGTACATCAAAAGGGAGCATTTTTGCATTCTCACCAGGGAAGAGGCTTTTAGCAACATGACAGAACCTAAATATTTCTCCACTTTGGATGCCTTTTCTGGGTTTTGTCAAGTTCCCCTAGAAAAGAATAGCATTAGATTATGTATCTTCAATATGTCCCTAAGAAGGTACTTCTTTTGTTGGGGTCCTTTTGGACTGTGTTCTGCATCTGAAGTATTTCACAGAAAGATGCTACAAATTTTTGAAGGTCTTGATGGAACTATGGTTTATGTTGATGTATTAGTTTGTGGAAATACTATGGAAGAATGTGACTTGAGACTAAGAAAGGGACTAGAAAGCTCTCAGATCACATTTGAAACTGAACAAAAAATGCAAATTCAGGGTCAAAGAAATAACATATTTGGAAGAAAGCTTTCTGAGAAAGGAATGTAAATCTATCCTTCAAGTGTTAAAGCCATTACAAACATGCTATCTCCTACAGATAAGGAAAGAGTGCTGGGAATGATCAGTTTTGTAGGGAAATATCTACCTGACTTATCAGAGCAGACCAAATACCTTAAATAAATCCTACAAGAGAATGCTCAGTGGATATTGGAACATGAAAATGAAGCTGAATTTAAAAACTTGAAGGAAAAAATAATGAAAGCTCTGGTACTAAAACACTATGGCCCCAAAACACCCATTACATTATCAACAGATGCTTCTAAATAAGATATCAAAGCAGCTTTGCTTCAAAAATGTGGGCATACCTGGAGATCAGTAGCATATGCATCTAGGACAGTCTCTAAGTCAGAGTGGCTATATGCATAAATTGATAAAGAAAGTTTAGCTCTGGTATATGCCTGTAAGAAATTTCATACATTCATCTATGGGAAGCATGCAATAGCTGAAACTGATCATATACCTTTGGTAACTATAGCAAAGAAAGGGTTATCAGACATGTCACCCAGATTACAGAAATTTTCTTTCAACTGGGCCTGGGCAGCTGCGTGGAGCCGGGCCGGGTCAAGCCCCTGCCCAGGCCCCTACTTGGCCCAGCCCCCCAGGGAGAGAGAAGAGAAGGAGTGGGGTACTCACTAGTCCCCCTCCTGTAGGGCAGGGCCCCCCAAATCCTGGGCAAGGCCTCCCTGGCCTGAGAAACCAGCTTTCCCCAATGGCAGGCCCACAGCACATGCGCGCAGTTTAAAAGGGCCTGCCAAACAGGGAAAAAAAGCTCAGTTAGGCTCCAGAGCGGTAAGAGATGTGCGGGTGAAGCCCGCTGTGCCCCCGCTCCCCCAAAACCCCCCAGACACCCCCTCAGCAGCCGCAGAGCCCCCTGCCAACCCCCAGCACAGCCGGAGGTAAGCGGGCTTGTGGTGGGAAGGGGTTAACTCCTCGCTCCCTGGGAGGAGGCGGCTGCATGAAGCTGGGCCAGGTCAAGCCCCCGCCAAGGCCCCTACTTGGCCCAGCCCCCCAGGGAGCCACGCGACCGGAGCCACGGGAACAGGCTGCGTAAACAGGTGTTTGAGTTAGCATGGAGTTCGCACAGGAGAGGGCGTGGGAGGGCACGAGACCCTGCCTGCGAACCCCCCAGAGTAGTCAGTCCCAGCCGTAGCCAGCCTACCAGAGGCATGACATGGATGGGCACGCGCTACACCCCGAGGGTCCCCTTGGGCTCTGCAGCCCCCCCAAAGGGCAACCCAGATGGAGCCCATGGTTCCTGGGTCCATGCACACGGAGCCCCTGGCTCTTGGCTGTGGGGGGGGGGCTGCCTGTCCCTTTTTCAGGGTCTGGGGCCCGGGAGCATGCCCACCTCCCCTTGAGGGGTCTACTCCCTACTGGGGTCTCTGGTGCACCAGCTGGAGGAGCTCCAGGCCACAGTCCAGAGACTGCATGCCATCAGGGACTGTGAGCAGAAGATAGACTCCTACTGCCAGGCTCTTCTCCCCCGGGAGCCACAGGTAGAGCACCATCTCCCTCCAGGACTAAGGAGGACTCTGGGACCTCCTGCTCTGCCCAGTCAGGGGCATGGACCAAGGTGGTCAAGGGCCCTAAGGCCCGCCACACCAAGGCCCCCCCCTCACTGGACCTTAGCAACAGGTTCGCACCTCTTGCAGCCCCAGCAGAGCCTGCTCAGTTGCCAGCTCCCACAGGCAACCCAGGCTCAACCACAGCTACTGCCCCCGCTATCCCCAAGACAAAGCGAAAGGTGTTTGTTATGGGAGACTCCATCCTGTGGGGGACTGAGGGGGCAATCTGCCGCCCCGACCCCTTAGCCCAGGAAGTCTGCTGCTTCCCAGGGGCCCGCATCCGAGACATTGCGGAGAGGATCCCACAGCTCCTCCGGCCCACAGACCACTACCCCATGCTCCTTATTCACGTGGGCACCAATGACACAGCTCAGAGCACCCCCAGCCAGGTCATGAGGCGCTACAGGGATTTGGGAGCGGGGCTTAGGGGTCTGGGAGCTCAGGAGGTGTTTTCGTAGATCCTCCCAGTCTCGGGCTATGGGCTGAGGAGGGAGAGGAGGATCCACACAGTGAACCAAAGACTGCGGAGCTGGTGTCATCAGGAAGGCTTTGGCTTCCATGACCACAGCCCACTCTTTGGCGAGAGAGGCAGTGAGCTGCTGGGAAGAGATGGCCTCCACCTCTCCCCCCTGGGGAGGAGGCTCTTCTCAGCCAGGCTGGCTGACCTGCTTCACCGGGCTTTAAACTAAGCCCGCTGGGGGATGGGGGCAATACTGCCACTGCTGGCTCGCTGAGCAACCCTTGCAAAGCCAGCAGACCAAGGCACTTAAGGGAGCCCACCCGTGTCCTAGCCCTGGCACAATCTGTGGGCAAGGCAAGAGCCGCCAAGGGGACACTTGCCTGCCTGTACACTAATGCCAGGAGCCTGGGCAACAAGCAGGAAGAGCTCATCCTCCTGCTCAGTGCAAAGAATTATGACGTCATTGGGATAACAGAGACCTGGTGGGACCCCACCCATGACTGGACCACGGGTATAGAGGGCTATACCCTGTACAGAAGGGATCGTGTTGACAAAAGGGGCGGGGGTGTAGCTCTCTATGTGAAGGAAAGCAAGCTGATGTTGGTGACCAGCATAGACAGTTAGAGACCCTCTGGGTAAAAATTCGGGGGGAATACAGCACAGGGGACACAACGGTGGGAGTCTACTACAGACCTCCCACTCAAAGTCCTGAGCTTGACCAGGAGTACGCCCGGGAACTGACTGAGGCCGCCTGCTCCAGGACCTTGGTTGTCATGGGTGACTTCAATTACCCGGACATCTCATGGGAAGATCACTCAGCTAAAGCCGAGCGGTCGCAAAGCTTTCTCTAATGCGTGGATGACCTCTACCTGACTCAAGAAGTCTATGGGCCAATGAGAGGCAAAGCGCTGCTTCACCTGGTACTGGCTACGGGGGACGACCTAATCGGCAACCTAGTGATTGATGGGAAGCTGGGTTACAGCGACCACGAGCTGATCACCTTCACCATCCACCGTAAAGCTGGCAAGTCAGTCAGCAACACAGAAGTCCTTGACTTCAGAAAAGCCGACTTTGACAAGCTCAGGAGGCTTGTCGGTCAGGCCCTCAGGGACCATGACCCCAGGGAGATGGGAGTTCAAGAAGAGTGGTTGCTTCTTAAGGAAGCGATCGTCAATGCACAAGCTGAATCTATTCCAACACGGAGGAAAGGCAGCAAGAAGGCACAGCAGCCCTCCTGGCTCTCCAGGGACCTAGCAGACCTCCTGTGGCTAAAAAGGAAAGCCTACAAAGGATGGAGGACAGGATTCACCTCCAAGGAGGATTATTCTGCACTGGTCCGGTCCTGCAGGGAGCAAACCAGGAAAGCCAAGGCTGCAACTGAACTCCAACTAACTTCAAGCATCAAGGACAACAAAAAGTCCTTTTTCAGATATGTGGAGAGCTGGAGGAAAAGCAAGGGCAACGTTGGACCCCTGCTAAACCAGATGGGGCAACTGACAACTGACACCCAGGAAAAAGCCAACCTATTAAATAGGTACTTTGCGTCGGTCTTTCAACAGTCCCATGGGACGCCCATGCCTGCTTTGGGACAGGGAGATCCGGGTGATGGGGATCCCCTACCCTCCATAAATGCTGATCTCGTGAAAGAATATTTTGAGAAGCTGGATACCTTCAAGTCAGCCGGCCCTGACAATCTGCACCCCAGGGTACTCAAGGAGCTGGCGAGCGTCATAGCCCAGCCCCTGGCACGGATCTTTGAAAACTCCTGGTGCTCTGGTGTAGTGCCCGAAGACTGGAAGAAGGCCAATGTGGTGCCGATCTTCAAGAAAGGGAGGAGAGTGGATCCGGCTAACTACAGGCCCATTAGCCTGACTTCTATCCTGGGGAAGATCTTAGAAAAGTTTATTAAGGAGGCCATCCTTGATGGACTGGCCCAGGCTAACATCCTAAGGGATAATCAGCACGGGTTTGTTGCAGGTAGGTCTTGTTTGACCAAGCTCATTTCCTTCTATGACCAGGTGACCTATCACCTGGACCAGGGAGAAGAGATTGATGTCATATATCTTGACTTCAAAAAAGCTTTTGATCTGGTATCCCAGGATCACCTCTTGGCCAAACTAGCCAGTTGTAGCCTTGGCTCCACCACGATCCGCTGGCTGGGAAATTGGCTCCATGGTCGGACCCAGAGGGTTGTAATTGATGGCAGTCACTCATCGTGGTGCCCTGTGACCAGTGGGGTCCCTCAAAGCTCTGTCCTTGGACCCATCCTGTTCAACATCTTCATTAATGATGTGGACATTGGAGTCAGGAGTGGACTGGCCAAGTTCGCCGATGACACCAAACTTTGGGGCAAAGCATCCACGCCAGAAGATAGGCAGGTGATCCAGGCTGACCTGGACAAGCTCAGCAAATGGGCAGACGAGAACCTGATGGTGTTTAACACTGAAAAATGCAAGGTTCTCCACCTTGGGAGGAAAAACCTGCAGCATCCTTATAGGCTCAGCAGTGCTACGTTGGATAGCACTACAGAAGAAAGAGACTTGGGGGTCATCATTGACCACAAGATGAACATGAGCCTCCAATGTGATGCTGCGGCTAGTAAAGCGCCCAAAACGCTGGCTTGCATCCATAGGTGTTTCTCGAGCAAATCCCGGGACGTCATTCTCCCCTTGTACTCGGCCTTGGTGAGGCCGCAGCTGGAGTACTGAGTCCAGTTTTGGGCTCCACAATTCAAAAAGGATGTGGAGAAGCTTGAGAGTCCAGAGGAGAGCCATGCACATGATCAGAGGTCAGGAAAACAGATCTTACGATGACAGGCTGAGAGCCATGGGACTCTTTAGCCTGGAAAAGCGCAGGCTCAGGGGTGATCTGATGACCACCTATAAGTTTATCAGGCGTGACCACCAGGATCTGGGGGAACGTTTGTTCACCAGAGCGCCCCAAGGGATGACGAGGTCGAACAGTCACAAACTCCTGCAAGACCCTTTTAGGCTGGACATAAGGAAGAATTTCTTTACTGTCCGAGCCCCCAAGGGCTGGAACAGTCTACCAGCGGAGGTGGTTCAAGCACCCACATTGAACACCTTCAAGAGTAAATTGGATGCTTATCTTGCTGGGATCCTATGACCCCAGCTGACTTCCTGCCCTTTGGGCAGGGGGCTGGACTCGATGATCTCCCGAGGTCCCTTCCAGCCCTGATGTCTATGAAAATCTTCAGATATATGATCTTGATTTACAGTACACGCCAGGAAAACATCTACTTATGGTAGACCCAATTCTTAAAGATATCTTCCCATCCTAGCCTTCAAACAAACACTGAACCTCACTAACCTCATCACCAGAAGCAAACTTGCTATGGTCCAAAACACATGAATGGATTAAGACCATGCCATGACAAGAAATGTAAAACCTGCAAACATATCTCCACCACCTCCACAATTACTACACCCCACAACAGAACCATCAGTATTCCTGGACCTTACAGCTGCACCTCCAGAAATGTAATATTTTATCCAGTGAACCAAATGCCCTGATGGAAAATACATGAAAGAGACCAAACAATTGTGCACCAGAATATGCAGGCGGGAAATCTATTAAAGACAAGAATATCCAATTACCTGTGGGGGCACATTTCTCACAAGAAAACCACTCTCCAATTTCCCAGTTCTAATCCTGAAAGGGAATTTACAAAATACTATCACAGATGAGTCTATGAACTTCACTTCATCAACCTCGTGGATACAAAAAATCATGGACTAAATATAGACATTGGATTTATGACGTATTATAACTTGCCTACTATCTGACTGTTCAGGCACCTCTTCACTATTTACCACCTACATTCATTCTTCTCCCTCCACCTCAGCTGTCTCTCACTCACTGTCTCCTCAGTTTACATCTTCACTGCCTTTCTTGCAGCCTTTGGCTTCTTTACCATTCATTCTATCTAGGAAGAGCACACACCAGCTGCAGATGCTTCCTCAGCCTGAAAGTGTATTTAAACCCAAAAGCTTACTAAGAAGAAATTTTCCAACTATTTGAGTTGGTCTAATGAAAGATATCGGATTTACCCAAAGAACCTTGTCTACTTATTGCGGACACATTGTCCAGAGCATATGACAAACAGAAAATGACAGAATTCCAAACTAAGGCATGATACAAGTTAATCTAATTAAAAGAGTCATTCCCATCACAGATAAAATGTGGGCACTAATTGCAGAAAGGTACTGCATTTGTTGTGATTGGCCTGGAAAACTTATACCTAGCCCTTACTCTCCATTCAAGGAAGAGCTGTCTGTACTGGATGGCATTTTGTTCAAAGGCTCATGACTTCTTGTTACAGCAGTGCTAAAGAAAGACACTTTAAACAGAATATATAAGGGGCATCTAGGCATTGAAAAATGCAAAAGGAGAGCAAGGGGTGCTCTATAGTGGCCCAGCATAAATTATTATATAGAAGATGCTGTAAAGGCTTGTACAACATGCCTAAAGTACATATGAGTGCAAAGAAAAGGGCCCATGATGGTCATGGAGGAGTGCATGTTATCAGGCGGTCATTGACTTACTCATGCATGCAGGAAAAAATATCTATTGGCACTGAATTATTATTCTCACTATCCTGAAACTGCATTGGTTGAAAGCACAATAGCAAACCATGTCATAACTCACATCAAATAGATTTTTGATGGACATGGGGTTCTATAAATTGTGAGAACAGACAACAGACCTCAGTTCAACTGTTTTGAGTTTAAAGGATTTTGGATTACTCCCAGCAGTAACGCTGTTTAATGGGAAAATCAAAACCAGACTGCCAAAGTCTTGTGGATGATGCTTATCAGAAGGGAAAGCAAGATGTGAAAACATTTAAAAATTCAACAAACTCACGCAACAATGGTACTATGACAAGAGTTCCAGGGAGTTACTCCAATTGCACAACAAAGATATGGTGCTTATTTCAGATGGACAAATGTGGAAACAAAAAGTACTAGTTTCCTATCAAATAACTCCCAGATCCTATAAAGTAGTCACACCAGAAGGGAAGGTGTTAAGAAGGAACAGATGACAATTACAGCACGTAGAGGGGAGAAAAGAGGCAGCATTACAGGATTCACTAAAGGAATGAGAACTATCATCAAAGCAACAAGAAACAACAGAGATTAAAAATGACACAGAAGTAGAAACATCTGAATAAGGAAACCAAACAAGAACGGAATCAATAAGGACTGAAAATGCAGAGAAAATGAAAACATCATTTAGAGCTAAAAAGCCAACACAAAGACTAATAGAGACGTGGTAAAATGTGCTTTAATGATGAGTTGAACTAAACTGCCAAATGGGAATATGCTACATATAAAGGGGGAAGATATGTAGATACCTTTAAGAGTGTTATGTATAAGTTGTTACATTTGCCTGGGGTTTGATGGAGGGAACAGCAGAACTGTAGGCAAGGTACTGCTCTCTGAATAAACAAGCTTTACTGTTCTGTAACCTTAATTCCTTGGTCTTTTGAGAACTCCACACATTATCCCCTTTGAGGTGCCAGTTCACACCTTCTAAACCTAACAGTGTAATCAATGTTTATGAATCAGAAACAAGTACTATGCGTGTCTTCATATTTAAATATATATATATAAATAATTTAAAATCTATTATATGATCTATTCAGATGAGAAATATAGTTGCCATGTATTTTTAAATATGCCTCATATTTTTAACTTGAGAATATCTTAACTTTTTTTGTTGGTCTGTGATTAACTGTTTTAAAAGTCTCTGTATGTCAGTGGTCACAGCCTTTTCAACTCATAACATTTGTACTTATGATTTCATACATATATATTTGAACCACGAACCTGACCTATGAAAAAGACGAGGGTTGAAAATCCATTTCAACTGTATTCAATAGCAAAGCTTCCAATGGCTATCACACTCACCAGGATTTCACCCCAGGATTTTACCACTTTTTTTTTTACTCTGAAAAAGAGACCTTGAACATTCGTAAGGCACAGTCTCTCTCCTCTGTTTGACTTTTGCATTTCACTATTCAGGCTTCTGTACTAATTTCACCTTGGGAGCAGAAAAAAGAATATTTTATTGTTCAAAATTTCCTAGCTATACAAGTGTTTCAAAAGGAGAAAAGAACTTCTGACTAAAGAACATAACTAAATAGAAATCATATAGAGCTCTTCTTGGGCAAACTCACTACAGGAGTTGAAGTGCTTCAAACTCTCTAAAGCTACCTTTCATTTATATAACAGTTTTCATCCCTGAGGAAACTGAAGTGCTTTAAAAGCTCCCTCCACAAACCCTTTCTGCTACAAAAATACTTTAAGTCATCATAGAGATATGGGTATATATATATAAAACACTGAGGAGTCCAACTTCTCACCAATAAAATGAAAGTGTATGTACAGAACTCTGTGGTCAGTTTACTTAGCAATGCAATACAATCAATTAGAAAAGAAAATAAATTTATAATTTAAACTAACTTTAGACAGAAGACAATAAATTATCTAGAATGAAATCTGTTCAGGACACCAAGACTTATCTTCTGACAATTTTTAAAATTACTGTTTGATTAAGAACCACAGTATCTAAAATCTATTTCACACAAAATCTCTTAACATTATCAAAACTATATCCCCCTAACACCAAAATGAGTTTTTGTCTGAAGGCTATCCTAGTGCAGTAAAATACCACTCTGTTTCCTCCATTTTGATATCGTATAACATAAAATTATTAGGGCTGACAAATGATTTAAAAATGTAATTATAATTAATCGTGAGATTTAAAAAATAGTTGCAATTAATCACAATATTAATTGCACAGTTAAACAATACTCAGCACCCTCCTGCGCAACCCAAAAGCCTGAAGCCCATGTACCCTGCTGCTCCTCCCCACCACCACTAATAGGTCACAGCCCTAGCCCCAGACTGCCCTGAACCCACTCCAGACATGCCCAACCAGAGTGGACCAGCCAGAACCCGTGCAAACAGCCCCAACCTTGGCCTGCCTCATGCCTGCTCCAGACTCACCTGCCCATGTTGAGCAGTGGCAGTGGCCAGGCAGAAGCTGCTTCTCGGCACAGAGGAAAAGCAGCCCATTGCTGCTGGACCCTTCTTGCTGCAGTCCATGCCTGGACTGCCCCGTGAATCCTCTACACTGCCATTGATGCCCCATTGGGTGGCCCAAAGGAAGTGGTAATGCCAGTGGAGAGGAGGCAAGGGCTCTGGGTGGCTACAGCAAGAAGGGACCGGCAGCAGTGAGGCAGAGGCGCCACTTTTCCCCTGTGCCGAGTAGCAGCTTCTGCCCAGCTGGCAGAGCCACATCTTGGATGGTGGGGGTGGGGCAATCAGGGTGACTTCCCTGGGCCCTGCATTTTGGGGAGCCCCATGGACAGTGTTGTACAGGCCCTGCTGGCCACCACACACTGCTGGCTCTGTGCTCTGGCCGCTCGCCACCTCCTTCCCCCCACCCTCCCCACACAGCCTGATACGCCCCAGAACCCACACACCCCTGGGTCAACTCTGCCAGCTGGTACCTCTGCTTAGCATGGGCAGGTAAGTCTGGAGCAGTTGTGGGGCAGGATTGGGGCTGTGCACATGGGTTCCAGCTGATCCAGAGCTGGTCTGCCCCACTGGTCAAAATGATGTCCATGATTAACACAATTCAAAAAATTAGTACATTAATTTGTTTTTGTGTCAATCACCTAAGTTAAATGTGTAACTATTTTATAGAATGGGTGTCTCAAATCAGCTTGTTTTCCTTTTCAAATAAATATTTTCCAATTACACTCCCATAACAAATCATACCAAAAATTTGATGACATCTAGAGATGTTAGTTAAAATATCATCTGAGTATAACTTTGAGAAGGGAAGAGAAACACTGAATAAATTTGATCCAATGGTTCATTACATCCATTTTTCCAACAAAACTGTTAATAATATTTACTACATATATAAAATATTGTACTACAGATATACATAGTGCTATACCTTTAATACTGTCAAAAGCTGTCGAAAAAAATAATGAACTATTGACCAAAATGTAATGAACTATTGACCAAAATCATTTCATATTTATGTTCCCTTCCCAAAATTATATTCAGATGATTTTACATTCTTCTACTTCTATTTAACATATATACTTACATAGCATAATATTTCATATTCTAAGATATGTCTGGCAGTAGAACAATTTCTCTAAATATTTTCATTGAGTTTTTCTCCGCACTTAATATTATAATTTGTTTCTATGGCCCCTGCTACACATTACATACATTATGCAATTAACTGGTTAATCACACAATACATTTAGACTGTCTGTATGTGCAAAGTAAGACCAGACACAAGCGCAAAGTAAATTATCACACAAAGTACTTATCACACAATTAACTTGTTAATTGTAGTCTAGGTACAAATTAATTATCACATAATAAAAATAACTATCCAGCTATAAAGTTAGTGCTTGAAAATGTGTAACAATTCTATAGCTTGTTTCTGGCCAGCTTTAATTTCAATGTGCAGCAGGGTACAGTTATTTGAATAAGTATTTTCTAGAATGTAATGGTTTTATTTTTTGCTTATAATGCTTCAATTTAAACAAATTAGCAGTTCCTGTGTTTCATTTTAAAACATAGTTGTACATTAGATGTCTGAATAAGAGAACTGCCCTAGGAAGGACATTTAATATACTAAAATAGCAAAATGTCATTGTCTCACTAAGCAAACATATGGCAATGATGAGGTTCAACAGTAGTACAACAAATGCCAGGGGAATTTTCAGTATGAGATTTGACAGCATGTGGTTATGCAGTAAGGAAAGTAATTGTGACACTTGGTCTGCATCATTTAGAATCCTTTTCTCAACAGAAGAAACAGCAGGACTGTATTTGATTAAAACATTTGTTAGAAGAAATTATAAAATCAAAGATAAAGAGATATGTGCAATAAAAGAAAATAGTTTAATTAGATACATGAAAGACAAGGATATTTGTAGGTGATATATTTTATTGGAACAACTGCGTGATTGGGATAGACTTAGACAAGGTTTTAAATGCAGTGCATTCTTCTTCAGTTGGTCCAAATAAAAATATCATCTATAAGAATCCTTGCCTCTCACATATTTCCTGGATCATCATGGTCACCACATCACTCCAACCTTAGATATAAAAAGAATACCTATAGAAAAATATAGAATACCTGAAATAGACATTCTAGGGAGAATAAATAAGTAAGATTTTGTATCTCCACATGCAGTGTGTGTTGTAGGGGTCTCTCAGACCCCAGCATCTCAGTCCTCTGCTGTTCATCTCCCACTTCAAGGGGATGAGCTGGAAGCTGAGGCTTTATGTACTACCTCAGAAGACTGGATAAAATTGAAACAGAGAAAGACTACTATGCATGCTGGGAATATCCACCTCAAACAAAAGAAAAGATTGGGTCATGAAGCACTTCACTTCCAATACCATAGGGAAATGTCACAGATAAGGCAAACACAGGGCTCATACAGACATTCAGTTTCTCTTACGAAAGTTACTACTCTCCCAGGAGAAATCACAAGTGTACAGATTTTTTTCCATAGGGTAAATATGGCGACTCCAGGGCAAAAATAACCTGGGAAGACCAGGGTTAAATCACTCCCAGGCGAGTTTCTCTTGGGAGAAAGAATGTCGGCATATACTATGGTTTCTTTCAGAAGAGAACATGGTCCTCCAGTTTCTCCCCCTTCTTCTCTCCCTTCCCACCCTGGCAGATTGTGTCACTTGCTAGACTGCTGCTCCAAAACACTTCCTGGTCACAATCTGCACACTGTGCTTCAGAAAAACACAAGCTGACCATGGGCAGTCTGGATCAGCCAGTCAGGGTTGTACTGATGTGATCTGCTACCAGGCAGACTAAGAAAGCCAGCAGAGCATGCTGAGATATGTGCACAACAACCCCTCCCCATCACTGTCCAGCTGCATAGTGCAAACTCTTCACCCTTCAGGGCCTCAGCATATTAATGCCTGTAAATGAGACTCTCAATAAGTTTTTCTACCAGGATAACAAATCTGGAAGAATTCTCCCAGGTTATTTGAATGTTTGTATGCAGCCCCACTTATGATAATAAATGCCAATTTTCAATAGTATTACAAGTTATATTACATAAGTAATCCAGCTGAAGTTTATAAAAAAATCCTATGAAAAAGATCTCTTTTGAATACAGCTCATTTTCAAACAAAAAATAAAGAGGAAAAAAACCTTTTTTGTATATAAAATTTCTGATCAGCCTTATTAAATTGCTCAATGTATAATAAAATTAAAACACAAAATCACTGCCAAACAAAAAATCAATACAGGCACTGAAGAAATAATATGTGGTAGATTGCAGGCCACAATGAATTGAATGATTAAAAGTTTGATAAGCAAGGTACTTAGGTCTAGTTTACACTGGTAAAGATTTCCCAGTATAAGTATAGTTAAGAAAAGCAAGCCTTCTTGAAATTGTGTAGCTTTTAACAACAAATGTGTATTTTCCATGGTATAATTTATAATGGTTCCCTGAATCAAATGAACAATACTTGCAAAAGCACATTTTAATAGAACTTCCTGTACCCTCGAGACATTTGCTGATATAAACATTGCAATGAAGTGAACAAAAAAGCCTACCTATGGCGGCGAGATGCCCCCACAGGCTCCCAAGGCGAGAGGGCAGTCCCCATGGACCCCAAACCCCACAAACAGCCACCCCATGGGGGAAACTTATCTCCACGGCTGCAGCTGGAGCCAGAGCAGGAACCACGGCCACGGCTGCATGAGCCAGAATTACACCGGTGATTTAATCAGCTGTTCCCCAGGCAGGGAAAAGCTGAGCCCGTAGCAGCAGCTGTTCCAGCTGCCACGGGAAGATTTAAAAGCCCCACCAGAACCCAAGGGGGTAGGAAAAGCAAGGGTGCATGCTGGTGTAGAGCATGCCAGACATGCTGAGGCTCCTGCAGCAGATAGGAACGGTGCAGCCAGCTTGATGCCAGAAGGCAGAGCAGGGAAGGTGTTTGAGGCCCCTGTATGTTATGTGTGTATAATATAGAATATGACAATAGCTCTATTCCCAGACAAAGGACTTCAGACAATATTCCAACCCAACAATTAATATGATATATAAGTTGTTTTAGTTCTGGTAGAACCGGTTAGGAATTTGCCTTTAAACAGAAAATGCTGATTTACCAAAAGCTATGTTATTCGCAGGAAAGGGTCAGTTTTGATGCACTTTTCATTTACAGAAATGGAAAAATTGAACTTCTTAAAATATTTTAATTTTTGTATAAAATCATTGTAGATAAATTTCAAATAGTCATTTAAAGTAAAAAATGTAAAAAAAAAACAAACAAAACAAATATCAAGACCAAAACAAAACCCAGATCTGGAAAATTTTGGATTTTGTTTAACGAAATTTTGACTTTGTTCCAATTCATACAAGAAACATTCAATATTTTGCTTATACGTATCTGCTAGTACAATAAAAAATAATTTGCTGAGAAGATGTACTGTTTAATATAACAAACTTTTACATGAATAATTCTACCTTGATAGACAAGGAAAGTACATTCTTCCACTGGTCAAAATTTGGCCACACTCTAAAAGCTTAAGCAGTGCACAAATCTTGATCTGAGACCCTGAACTGATGCCAACAACCACCTCAATATGAATTAAGAGGGATTCAGAGTTTTGATATTGTTGTCTTACTAGTAGCCTTGATCTAATGAGTAGATCAGGTATTTGACTTCAGTTACTTTAGACAAGAAAACTGGTAAAGAAAACTAGTAAAGAAAACCCCTGCATACAAAAAAATTGATGTATCCTGAAAACTCTTTAATAACACTTATATTAAAAGGTTGAATACTTTGGTCTCTCTTGATCTGAGGCAGGGACATTATCTTCTAATCTTGAAAATTCAACTGTGTTAACAACTGACCTACAGCAGGCTCATGAAATTGAGTCTTAAAGGTCTGTTCCCTCACTGTAAGTGTCACAGAAATTATTTTTTCTTCAAAAGTCACTAAATCCCTCTATCAATTGCCTGACAAGTACTAAACATTTAAATCAGCTTCTGAATGTCAACAAGGTTATAATGGAAAGGCTTCAGATCTTGTTTTGACTTGTTTCATAGGAGCTGTCAGCCATCCTTTCTGAATACACAAGCAAGTGGGGTAGGTACTGGAGCTTTGCATTTTCAGAAAATTAGAAACGTGAAGTACAAAAGGGCTAAGCCTAAATATTAAAATATTTATTAAAATTACAAAACCTGACAGGTGAATTCTTTACCAAATAGGATTTAAATGCTAACAAACAATGTTCTGGGTGCAGAAAAATGTCCTTCAACAAAGTAAACTTTTCCTTTTTATGATTCAGCAAAGATCTTCCAAGCAATTTTTCAGTTATAAACAAAAGTGCAAAGAAGAGCAATGGAACCAGGGTATTCATATTTAATATTTCAAATCTCTAAACTTTAAAAATGTGTCAGAAAGAATGATACTTAATTCACTGCAGCCCTAGGACAGAACTACCTTCACCTTTTATGCCACATAGTTACTCTAGTTTTAGGATTCCATTTACTCAGCAGATATATATAAAAATAGAAATAATGACACCACCTGCATCACTGAAGAAAAGCAAAGGAATCCAAATTAAAATTATTGCATTAAAATATGAAATAGATATCCATTCAAAAAGTCTACTTATGCATTATGTATAGTCACTGTTCCTTTCCTTGTCCTCTTCCTCTTCAGTGCTGCTCATTGTTTTGAGACCAGGAGATCACTGTGTTTCACAGAAACAAGCAACACCCCCCCACCCCCCACCACACACACACACACACACACACACACACACACACACACACACACCTCCCAAATAATCACTACCAATATGCAGCCTATTTATAATGCACCATTCTCTGTGGGGTAGATAAAGTCCATCAAGATTCAAATCAAAAAGACAGTTTTCTCAGGCTTCCTCTTGTCCTCCAATGATGTGCCATGATACCTGTCAACTGATGTACATATAAAATGGGCAAGGACAACAGAACTGCCTTAGCCAAGAGAAACATTCCATCAACCGACTCTCCTGTGCAACATAAAAACATCTTACCAAGGAATAAGAAAACTCAACATCCTGCTTGCCATCAGGCACCTTTGAGGTAAACAGACTGCTCCCAATTTTTATTTGAACCCGATTTGCATAAAATGAGCTTTTCCACCCAAAGGAACATATAACAGCCTTCAATTATCCTGTGCCATATGAAGTTTCAATCTACCTGGGAGAAACCTTTGCATTCCTCCCTGAGGAAGGGTGCATGAACCTGAAAGCTTGCAAAAAAAAAAAAAAAGGAAAAGAAAAGAAAGAAAAAGAAAAGCCACTATTTAGTTGGTTTCATAAAAAATATTGTCTCTACCAAGAGTTCTGACTGTTGGTGAGTCGAATATGTCCAAGTGCACTGGCAGCATAGGATTATCATGGAATCTAGCTAGGAAATTTACTGTAGCATTTCTACAGTGGAGATGAGGGGAAGCAATGTTACTGAAGACTGGTAATCATGGGAGTGGAATGTGGTACGCTGCACTCCAGCAAAGTCATATGCAACACAGTAACTGTTCTCTATTTTGATATTGTACACTTATAAAAATTATTCTATAATTCTGGGCCCATCAGCTTTACTTCAATATTTGGGAAATTACTAGTGCAAATTATAACATAGTCAATTTGTAAATATCTGCAGATAGAAGCGGTGATTACTAATAGCTGGCACAGATTTGTTAAAACAAATCAGGCCAACCCAACTTGCGCCACTTCTTTGACTCATTTGGGTAAGTAAGGGAAATATGGTCTGCATAACTTGCTGCATTTTAGCAAGGCTTTTAACACAGTCCCATGTGACATTCTCAAAAGTGATCTACAGAAGTGTAGGCTAGATTGAATTACTATTAGTTGGGTACATAAATGGTTGAATAATCACAACCGATTTAATGAACAGACGTCAGATTGGTGAGAAGTCTCAGGTGGCACAGAACAGTCTGGGTTCTGGTTCCAATGATGTTTAAAGTCTTTTTTATTATTATAAACTTGGGTACAAGGGTATACTTATTAAATTTGCAGAAGACACACAAATGGTTAGGGCTGCAGACACAGGAGAGCAAGACTAAAATCCAAGGAGACTGATAAATTGGAAAACTGACCTCTAAACCACAACATGAAATTTAGCAGACAAATGAAAAGTGCTGCACATAAGGGTACAATACACAAATATAGAACGAGGACAACAGACTTGACACTAATAGCACTAAGAAGGATATGGGGGTTAAGATAGAAGATGAATTCCACGAGTCATAAATACACTGAGCAAAGGCAATTTTGAGTTGCATTACCAAGTAACACTATTCTATTTGGTGTTAGTTAGGCTTCAGCTAGATCACTCTGTGCAATATTGGGTAACACATTTTAAGAAGGATGTAGAAAAACAAGAAAGGCTCAAAGGATGGCTCAAAGGATAGGTGACAGACATGATAAAAGAGTAGGAATGCAAGCCTCTAAGGACATAGGTATGTATATTTTGGGGGAAAGATTAAAGGAATACAATACAGCAGTTTTAACTGCTTTACTATATTGCTAATATCTTAAGACTCATTTTTTTCCCTAGGATTCCTGTGCTATTCACTAAATTTTCCTTTTCCCGTTCTTTTTATATTGTGGTCTGACTCTGGTCCTTAGAATGTGCCACTTCCAGTACCTCCTCTTTTCAAACACTAAGTAGCCCCTCTATATTTGTCATATCCCTTTTCACAGGTTTTTTCTCCTCAATATTTAGACATGATCTCTATGGTCCAGACAAGCCTGCACATGCCTTTTGCCACATCTCAAAGCAGTTTGAGGCATGGCATGAGATCATGCTGGGAACAAAAAAATGTTGCCCATATATTTGCAGTGGGCGCTCAAAATTTGATACCTGGATATTCAAGTATCAAAATAAAGCATAGGTGAGAAAAGCAGGGCAGGGCATAATCCTGGACTATACCCTGAGGCAACTGGAGGCTCATGTCCTCCAAAGAGATGCTCTGGTAGCAAGCCAGAGTGTCTCTACAGCTGCCCTTTGCCCCAGTGCTGAAGCACGCTGCCTGCCCATGCAGGGCAAACAGCAGTGCAGGCTGCAGGGCCCTGGACCTGGGCTTCGTTACAGGTAAGTAGGGGGAGGGAGGGACTGTATGGGTCAGGGGGACCATAGGAAGGGCAGCTTGGGAGGGGTGGGTCCTTCTTCCACCCCCCACAGGGCTTATATGCCCCCCTGCACGGGCCCCGCCCCCTCTCATGGCATGCAGCTCACCAGAAGCAGCAGTGGCAATTGGGGCATTTGAGGCTTCATGGCACAGCCCCCCCATGAGGCACAAAGCAGCACAGCTTGGCTCCGGCCATCTGGTAGCCAGCGCTGCCTCTGCCAAATGGCATGGGTGAGGCCCAGCTTGGTGCCACACCACATGGGACCATGCACCTTTGGGCAGCTCTGGGCCACTCAGGCTGTTACCCAGGGCCCTACACCTCTCATGGGGAAAACCTATCACATCAATGTGGGTCCTGCATTTACAGAACCCACCTGGCCCAACAGCATGCGGGGCCGTGCACACAGGACCTGACTTGCCACGACACACAATTCCCACGAGCAGCACAGGTGCTGGGTACAGGCTCTAGCTCCCCCTGGCTGCAGATCTGGAAGGACCTAGGCAGCGTTATTTTGCCCCAAGTGGCACAACTTGCCCCACACCAGAGTGTATGTCCAGGCATGTGCACCGAGGCAAAAATCCCTGGGTCAAATTTGTGCCGCTACTATTTAAGGTGATGTAAGTGCACATGCCTGCATGTGTACATGCACCCTATGAGATTCCTGCACTATTTTGTTCCATACTCAAACATAAATTACATCCTAAAAGGCTATCAAGGTTACCAAGGCAGGCACTTGAAAATTAAGGTATGTCAGAATTAAGGTTAGCGTGCTACTCTAGCTCTGGCACCTTATGCTTACACATCATGCATGTTCTAATTACACAGTTACACTCTTAGATAAGATTCCTACCTAAGCCCTTTTTTAATGACACTTATAAAGAAAGTGTCACCCACAGGCAAGAGAACAAGCATGGAACAAATTGTCTGAAAAATTATAGGAATTAGTACCATTAGCATTTAGAAAAAATGGTTGTAATAGAAGATGGTAGGAAACCTTAACAGAGGGGGCATTACCATTGCCCTTAAAATATGTCTGTAGTCCAGACTAGGATTAATGGAGAAAGTATTATGGTTTATGTTTTTCCAGTACCAATCATGTTGACTGCATTCAGTTAATTAACAGCAAATGGGGAGAGCTTAGTTACACAGAAGGGAAGCAGTTTTGCCTTTTCTAAGACTCCTGTGATGTTAATAGAGTATTTGCCTCAGAGCTCAATAAGGAAACCTGTGGATTGATCACACCTGAATAAGGGAAAGAAAATTTTCTTTTATAAAAGAAAGTAGAAAAAAAACCACTGACAGTTCTGTAGGAAACATGGAGGCAGCTGACTTACAGTAAGAGAAAATTGCCCTCTTTCCCTCCCACTATGATTACATAGTAGGACCAGAATGAGCAATTTTCCCTTTCCTTTCTCTATGATTATATAGCAGAAGTAGCATCTCAACTTCCTGCTTTGCCTGCTTTGATTATATAGTAGGAACACAACAACTCTAGAAGTCATTGTTGTTTGGCCTGATTTTGTTAATCTGAAGTTACTAAACTATTTTAACATCACTTTTGTTCAGCTTGCAATAGTGACTAATTAATATTTTATTTAAAGTTTACCACTGAGATAACACTTCCTTTAAGATATCACAAAGAAGCTATATGCAGGATATACTTCATGAGGGCAAGAGTATTCATACTTGTTATTTGAACATCCATCTGAGGTGCTAGTTGTATTTATTATTCAGCTATCTGAAAAGGGGAAAAGACTGTCCTTTAAAAAAGAATATTGAATCCTAACTTATAAATTGTAGTGTAAGTGTTTCAGTTATTTGTTTCAGCATAAGGCATGTTTCCCATTCTGTTTACCTGACTGACCTGTCTACTCAGTTATTTGCTCTTACTCAGAGAACATAAGAAAGAAATTGTCTGTATAACGGTTTGATCCAAAGACCAATGAAGCCAGAAGAAAGACTCCCTTACTTCAGTGGAATTTGGATTCACCCTCAATTTTAATGGCTGTTTTTTCCAACTATTGAAAATCTACTCTTGCAGTGAAACAACCGGTTCTTACTGAGATCAATATTAATTCATTAAGTCTTGGCTCTAGATTTTTTTTTCCAGATCATAATTAGACTACCACTCTGATCTGTATTTACTTTCAATAAGCTTCAAGTTAAAGTCATGCTGGTCCTTTTAATTTATAAAATGCTGATAGTGGCTTTAGCCCCCTGTGACTTACTGCCATAATTGAGATCAGTAGAAGCACCTGAGCTCAGTTAGTTTAAATGAGAAAAAAGTGTCGGCAATGTATTTTCTGTGATAGGCCCTTAGTTTTTAGAACCCACTTCCCACATTATCTGCTGAAACTTGTTAAAAATTCCAAGCATGCTGCAAAACTATCTTCTCTCAGGCTGTTACAGAAGTGAGGGGTTAACACAGGGGTCAGCAACCCCGGCATGCGTGCCATTAGTGGCACGTAGAGACATTTTTTCCGGCATGGGGGGAGGCATGCAAGAAAATTGTTGTTTTTTTGTTTTGTTTTTTTAAGTTGCTACAAGTCCCAGTGCTACAGCAGGCCCTGGGACAAAGCCAGGGGAACAATTTCCAAGAGAAGTGGTGCAGGCTTCTACCCTGGGGGTGTTTAAGAGGAGGTTAGATGAACAACTTGCTGGGGTCGTTTGACCCCAGTACTCTTTCCTGCCATGGCAGGGGGTCGGACTAGATGATCTGCTCAGGTCCTTTTCGACCCTAGAAACTATGAAACACAGGCAGGGACACAGTCTGTGTTCTACTGCCCCCATCCCTTGCTCCCGGGTTGTGCACTCCAATCTGGCTGGCCCCTGGAGGGAGTTGTGGGTGAACAGGGCTGGGGCCGGGGCAGGCACTGCTGGGTCCCCCCACTGTGGCTCAAGTCTGAAGAGCCTCGAGGCAGCCCCTGCTCCCTGCCTGACCCCAGCTCTCCTCCAGCTACAGCCTTCTCAAAGACCTGAGCAATGCCCACAGTGACTCCCCAGGTGCCTGCTGCTCCCTGCTCCTCTCTCCCTCTTCTCATCACAACATGCTTACCAAGAAAAAAGACAAATACAGTTCCTGAAGTTTTATTTATTGTCAACAGGTTTTGAATTTTTAGAAAGCCTGGTATTTACAGTAAAAGAGAAAAGAAAAAGAAAAAAAAGCAACATTTATGATGAGTAACTGTATTAAATATGCAGTGCATCCTCCCATGTGCCCTCACCCCAGTTTTGTTTTTGTGGCATGCCAGCACTCCGGCACCTTACAAGGTAGACATTGTGGGGGTTTTGGCACTCCAGCCAAAAATGTTGCCCACCCCTGGGTTAACATTAAAATTCCAGATCTGCATGTAGATGACAAAATCAGGTCTCTGTGCATTCTTTGTAAATGAATAAGATTGAATCAAGTCCCATTTCCTGGAACACTGCAAGAATCAAAAAGCAGGATAACGCTTCTTTACTCATTACTTCATTAACTTAACAATCAGCAACTGGCCCAAAAGCCGTTTTAACTTTTTCATAGAGCCTTACAAACAATCCATCTGCGGCTGTCCTTCATGCTTACTTGTTAGCTTCTCCATTTCTAGAGACTTCTTGCTGCTGGTATGCTCTCAGACGTGCCTTCTTCTGGTAACAAAATATTCCCCTCCCCCAAACACTTCCATTTGCGTGGGTCTATCTGGGTGGTAAAATATGCCTACATATAGGCTGCTAATTTTTTCAACCATTTGGTTCTGTAAAAAAACATGGAACCAAATGAATGGCAGCTGCTCCATCCACCAATCTCAATTAGACCTGATCCAGAAATTATTAAGTGTATTAAAAAAAAAAACAAGTCATTTGAGACAACCCCCCAGGGTACCTTGCACTTTATGAACAGGAATAAAAAGTCAGTGTGTGACTTAAAAAAACAAAATCCAGAAATTTCACATGTGTATCAGTTCCTGCAGCTTAATGATGTTTGTCAAATTAACAAAGCAGTCAAAAAAACATGTCATCAGAACTTATATAAAGCATTACCCCCTTATGAATAATTATGTCCTATTTCATATGAGAAGGCTTGCACTATCATTCTGCATTAGTAATTACAGAGCTATCTACCTAATAGATACTACAATCTTCTGTCTAGTGTAGTAGTGAACCTTCCACTTCCAGTTGCATACATCATTCTGACTGAGATAATCCTAAACATTTTTCATGTGTGCTTCTAAAGCAAAAGTTCCCCCTAGAAAATAATTGCTAACAATATGTTAAATCCATTAAATAACAGTTTATGCTAATATGCACCTCCTTATTCAGTAGTTCCTATAGCATTGTCTCAATATTAGCCAGTTGATCACATATTTTCACCATTAAAACTGCAGTTATGGTAAGCAAATCCTCAGCAATTAAAGACTGATAATCAGGGCCTCAGAAAGCTATGTTATATTTCCAGGGACTTGCACATGCATACAAATACACGCATGTGCTCACATTCATACACCCCCCTGTGGAAAGATTTTAAGATGACTTGTTATTGCATAAAGGAAGAAAATAAAGATGGCTATAATGACTTGGCTCCCTCTACTTGTAGATTAAAGTACTCTACAAAATAGTTTCTGAAGTTATGAACAATGTACATTTGATTAGGTATTACTTAGCATGCTATAAAAAAGAGGAGACAAGTATAATTTGTATTAAATCCCTGTTGAATGTTCATCATAACTTAGTCTTTTTACCTTTTTCTTCAAAATTTTCAATGCTGCTATAATTCTCTAATGAGATAAGTGAATTTCATTGCATTTCTAATTTTAAAAGTGTGTTTAAATTAGATAAAAGAATGATGGAGAAAGCACTGAGTAAGCCAGATAGAAAATGAACATATCCTTTTTTCAAGCTTGGAACTTCTACTGATGTCAAGGGAAAACAGAATACAGTTTGTTTCTTTATAGCTAGAAGGTATTACCGTGCCTATATTACACTAATATGCAGTCATACTAGTATTAGATAAGGGAAGGCTTGATTTGTAGGTGATAAAGATGTTTGTTGCAATGTTTCCTTAATATGAAATGTTTTGTCTGACATGTAAATATAAAGGATAAACACTTCTTCTGCCATTACCATACTAGTGCATATTCCTATAAGATTTTGTTTGCACTTAACTATATTTGAATAGAAATAGACAAGAACCTTGTAAAGACATTAAATATCTTTTGGGAGAGTTTCTGCTCTCCCAGTAGAAGTCACAAGTGTACAGATGTTCAGGCTTTTTCTCCTGAAATAAAAATGGCCACTCCAGGAGAAAAATAACCTGAGAACAACCAGAGTTAAATATTTACCAGGAGATTTTCTTCTTGGAGAGCAAATCTCTGTTCATACTGTGGCTTTTCTCAGAAGAGATCATATTCCTTTAGCACCCTCCCCCCTCCCCCCCCCCCCCCCCACACACACAGACACACACACAGAAACAGTGTGTCATTTTGTGGACTGCTGCTCCAGCAGGGAGCAAAACATGTCCCATTCACAATTTTTTATTTTTTTGAAAATTAACATGGAATTGGAATAGAAGTATCTTAAGTCCTTACCAGTCACTCCTGAACAAGTGTCTAAGGCTGAAAACAGAAAATTTAATTTGAGGCTGTACTTATTGTTCTAAGTGTTGACTCTGATCAAAACAGAAGCAGCAGAGTCCTTTATATATGTAGACCTTCCAAGCTGCAGTGTGGCTTCTCTGCCAGTATGTGGCCAGGAAAAGCACAGAGCCCCATAATCCATCCTGAAATAACCACAGTTAAATTCAACAAGCCTCAGCTAACCTCTAGGTGCACCGAGGTGTTGTGTATGGGGGGAGGGGGGGGAAAAAAGGGGACATACTGCACAGGAATCTGAAACAGGACAATGGACCTAAATATCTGTAGGATCCAGGAACAAAAGGTTTTATCTGGAAACAAATACACTATCCATTTACAGCATATCTAAACTAAAGGTAGATATTAGTCCAGGTACTATATGAGATTTGGCTCCTGCTTTGGGAAGATACCAAAGACGATACTATAGTAGGCTTTCCAGGTGGCCTTGCTAAGAGATTTTACCTAGAGGAGTCATGAAAGAAAATTTTCTTATCAGCTTAGGTAAATTTTAATACTATACTGATTGCTGCATGGAATGTCAGTTGCATTGCACAATTTGGAGTACACTAATGGTAGTTTTCATTCCCCTTAACTAGCAGATACCAAAAATCCCAAGATCTCTCTACATTAAAGGCCATTGGTAAAAAACGTTTAATACACATCAGTTCTTTTAAAGTAGTCTTACTTCCCAGGCTGAATTCAATTTCTCTACATATTAGGTACATGTTCACATGCAATTAATGCAACATGATACACTCCAGAGTACTTTGAGTGGAGTGAACTGCTCCCAGGCACAGCATCTATATGTATGCCCAGGACAGCAGCGCTTTGAGCCAGCTCAGACCTGGCCTGGACTGGTAGCAGGCTTTGGGGTCATCCCCAGGCTTTGGGTGATAGCGCTGGGTGGTGGAGGGGCTGATTGGGGTGTCAAACATGTAAAGCTGTGTGGCTAGACAACAGCCAGGAGTCTGGCCCTGGCCCAGTCACCATCTACGCTGTGTTTCAGCACAGTTTATTACTCCACCATAAGACAGTATGTCCCCAACAGTGCTATCCTATGGCAGAGTTAGTTAGTTCACTGCATTTTAATACTGGTGCATATGTAGACTAGACAGTGATGATTTACTATGGAGTTAGGGAACTTTGCAGATAAGCACACATATAGATGCACCCATTAAGTCATCAGCTGTGACATAACCAGAATGTCATCTAATTCTGTCAGTCTTAGAATACATACAATATTGCTGATATCCTGTTGGTGATATCCACATAGGAGTAATTTATACTTCAAATAAAGTGGTACATCATGTTGATGTTAAATGGGAAGTGGAGTAAATGATTTTGCTGTGCTAGATACCAACAGAAGGCCTTTGCAACTTACACTCTCTCTATCTTTTTTTCTCATGAATGGCTCCAGATGATGGAGTATTGATCCTGTAGCTAAGGGAATCTAGATAGATCGGAGAATTTTTAACTGGTGGCACAGAGGGGGCAAAACAGATGCACTAGCCCTTTTTGCACTATAATCCCTATACAAAATTTTCACTACCTGGGTGTAGAATAAAGAACACTGGGCACATCTACAAGAGACAATGCACAGTAGGATAATGGACTGCGCATTACAACAACACAGCAAAAACCATGCTATTACGTTAATATGCAGTAGTATTAATCTACTTAATATTAACCATCACAAAAAAGCACGTAATCATGTTAATGTGCACTAGGACAGCCTACTTCACATTTATTTAATACTTCTAGAGTACTAAATCTAATACACAGTAGACACTTGAATTAATGAATGTGTAGACATGCCCACTGTGCATGTTATGGCTTTATGAACCATTAAAAAGGCACAGGTAATACAACTCATCCCTTAAATTCCAAAACAGACAAATGAACCTTGTGCCAATTTTGATCCTACTCTGCCTTGCTTATGTTTATATTACTTTGTTCTGATTTAATTTCATGTTCTAATGCTGCCACATACAAGCATAAAACAGGTCTTATTTTCTGTGCTACCTTTGTAACTCCATAGATTCCTCTCCTTCCAACCTCTAAATGAAATGTCTTCATTTTCTCAACAAAATAATTATGAAAATATGTATTAGAAAGGCTATACAAGCTGCAGTCAGTTGCGATAGTGATGGCCAAGGAGCTCCAGAGAATTTGATTTAAGAAAAGATTTATAATAGGTATATTCCAATGGCAATAGATATTTCCACCCTTCCCACTTCCTTCTCCCCCTTCCCACCACAAATTCCTGAGGAAAATGGTGCTTAACATAAAACTTCTTGTTTTTTCTGGCAACACTTGGAATTCAAGTATCAGAGCAATGGACAGCAGTTGGAAAAGCAAGCAAAATTTATTAGACTGAATTTTCATTATAAGACAGATGCCAGGCTTGAGGCTAGAGGTTCTCCCACTACAACAGTTGCTGGCTGGCCAGGCAGGGGCTGAAGCCACCATGTGGTCTGTGGTCTGTGTCTCAGACTGGAACAGAACCAGAGCCATGACTGAGGGTAAGCAGCAGAAGATAAAAGAGGAAGCAGGCAGTGATAGGGAGACAGGAGAGAAGAGGTGGAAGGGGGAGGGTGAAAGCAGCTATAGCTCCAACTCCAGCCCTTAGCCTAGGTCAAGTTTAGATCCAGAGCCACAGCAACCGTATGCCCCCCTACCTTGCACGTAAATTCAAGAGAAGGCACTTCCCCTTTGACCCCTCACCATGCTGAATAAGAAAAAAAAACCCCAATCTTGGATCCAAGTAAATGTGGTGTGCTTTGGGATACATATTTTAACCAATTTTAGTACATTTTGTTCATTAAATGTGTGAAAGTAGAAGTCTTAACAACATTAGACCAGGAAGCAAAGTCTATCTATACTATTGAAAAGTCTATCTATATGGTGCCATAGTCAATGAAACATGTGTCAGGCTTTCTCAGAGATGTTTAGTGGAGTGCTTGGTTACACAGCTTGTACACAAAACAAAAAAACCCAAAACACCCCCGCCAACCCAAACAAAACAACCAAAGACACCTTGTACAATAACCATAAAATAAGGGACTAAACAAAATAACAAATCTTTCAAATATGTATATTCTGTTAGCTTTCAAGGAGTAGATTTCAGCCCTTAAATTAAACCATTGCCGGAGCCTTCTTGAAATTTTGTGCAATTCACTGGTTGCTCACATGACAAAACTAATTAGTTTCTAAATCTAACTGAACAGGACAATAATATGGAAATGGAAAACACAAAGATTGAAATCAATCCCACTCCTTGTGGAGAGAATCGTTATCCACACAGTCAGTAAAATACATTATTTAGTTTATTAAGCCACTAAATTTTCTTCAAAGCTAATTGACTTTTAGAGTTGATGTACTGAAGCTAAAGAAGATACAACCCTGGAAAAGCATATCTTTTCACTAACAGAAAGCCAGTAGTGTTTCCAGAGAGCCAAATATTTTTCTGAATGTAACTATATATATATATAGAGAGAGAGAGAGAGAGACACACACACACACACACACATATACATACACACACGCAAAAGAACATTTTTTCCTTTAATACTTGCATGTCACCTACAACCAAATAACTATTTGCCAAATAGAGATATAACATATGTGAATGAACAATAAAATGGAACACAAAACACTTAAAATCTTATTACGTAACATGAATATATAGGAACTTTTTAAACTTAAGATCAAAACTATCTGTCCAGCTCACTATTCTCACAGTGGCAGATAGCACATGTAAGGGGGAGAATATATATGCAGAGCTTATCCAGACTGATCTGTCCTCTGCCCCTATTTCTTTACAGCGGCCATGTATACACGAGACACTGAGTGCACAATAGCTTGTTACTACTATGTAGTAGCGTCATGTGGCACGAAGTGTGATGTGATGCCACTGTGCAGCAGTAACAAGCTACTGCCCAGTCTACATCACCTAAAAGCCATTCAGTGATGGTACTGCACTGTAACTCCAGTTGCTACACAGTCATTTAGTACTTGTGTATAGAAGTACTAAATTATTTGCAGCAATAACTGCGCAGTCAGCATCTCATGTAAACTCAGCCAGCGTGCAGCAGTCAGAGGCCTAAGTCCTAATATGTAGGTTGCATAATAAACTATAATGTTTACCCACTGCATGATTTTGTCTAATCCTCTTTTGAAACTTGTTAAATTATCAGCCTCCTCTTTGGCAAGGTAGCAAACTGCTAGCTTGAGTATGAACATCACCCAGCTTTTAACTCTATACAAAAATCAATTTAAGGTTAAATTCACAATCACAAGAGAGATTTGAACTATGGAATTCCTAGGAGACCAGGAATCATTTAGCACTGAGATGTCTCTGGCATTCACAATAATCCTGCCTACCTACCAACCCACCTTTGTAGGCACCTAATGTATTCTGAAGCTCAAGTTTCTACTAGTAAAGTCTACTAACTGCTTACATTTCTGTCTCTGGGAATTTGTACAACTTGCCTAAATCCTACTAATGCTGAGCAGCTCCTGTATACATCCTGACACTATTGACAAAATAGACATTCTCCTGCCTGTCTCATCTGTGAGGCCATATAGCCGTAACAATAATATATCTAACAAAAGTTGGCAGCAGAAGGAAGGCTCCACACACTTTTATCCCAACACACTCACCTAGCATATGGGAGACCTGAGTTTTCATTCCTTTTCTGTCTGATGGGACCTAACCCACATCTCTGGATTGAGTGCTCTCACCTCCCAGATATATACGATTCAGATGAGAGTGTTGAAAGTGGTGTACTTAGTATACAATAATAAAATATTCATTTGATCAGAGATAGACAAATTATTGTACAGCCCTCTGGTTAAAGCTCCGCCTGGAAAGGGGAGACCCTGAATCCTACTTCCTGCTCCAGTGACCATTTTAAGCAAAATAAGAGGTGAAATGTTTTCAAGGAGAGAAACAGAGTAGTTCCGAAACTCTGACAGAGTACGCACCGCCAATTTGAAACAATACAACCTTAAGTACCACCAGCAATTTTGTCATATAAAGTAATTATAATAAAGCTGTTAATGCGTACCACAGACAGATTGTCTGTGTACCACTGGTAGTATACGTACCACAGATTGGGAACGGCTGGAGTATGCCTTCTTAGAATATGCATGAGTTGATATTTAGGTCATGTTCCTGGCAGATGAGAGTCAAAGGTTCTTGTCCCTCCAGCACAGGAGAGCTTTAAATTTGGATCTTCCATGTGCCACGTAAGTGCCCTAACCATTAGGATATTCAACAAAAGAGTTAAAGGGGCACCTTTTCCTCCTGCCTTTTAATGGGAGACAAGGGAGAACAGGAAAGAAGTCTGATCCAACTCCAAGAGAGAGTTCCCAGTTCTCAATCCCAAGCAGAGGCAAGTGCCTCCCTCTTGTCCATAGTTGTTTACTAAAACACTTTTGAGAGGCAGAGTTTACTTCCTCCCCATGACTTGCCTACAGCCAACAGTTCTGATTATCAGTTTCTATAGGTCTCAATTCTATAGGTTTCTATAGGTGCCTAACTCTCACCACACTTGAGATTGTGAATTCTACTAGTAGGGAATCCAATATTAAAATGAGTTTTTAGCACCCGAGTTTTCCCTGTAAAGCCAGCCCTGAAAGCCCTTCAAAATTTTTTCAGGCAATCTCTGTCTAGAATCAATAGGAGTTCAATCTGCACAAGCACCTGATAGAAAAAAAAATTAGGAATTTAGAGTATACGCTACCTGAACAACAAAATATTGCAAAATGACTATGGAACAGACAATTTAAAACACAATCAATTCAAGGCTCCCAATAATAGAGAAAGAATTCTTTTCTCTTTAATTTAAAAAGGGAAGTTTAGAAGTCATTTAAACGTTTCTTAGAGTTTCAGGGGAAAATAACTTTTATGCAGTGTTTCTGAATCTGTTGAGTTCAGGGTTTGGTTTCTGTTTTGGGTGAAGTTATAAATTAAGACATGCATTCAGGTCAGATAGTACAATACAGTTTTGCACTATTTTTACTATTGCTTCTTGCACACAAATTTTCTTCAATTGAACTAACATGTGGCTCAAACTGTTGAGCAGAGCAACCTACTGTTCTTGATGTACTCAAACTGAAAAAATGATGACAAAAAATTGTACCTAACTATTTAACCCACCCCCCAAACTCTTAGTGAAAGGGCTGTTTTAGTTTTTAAAGTAATATTTTCTCCTTTGGGTACATGATCGATGAATTCTACTTATGCAATTACAGGTCAGCTAGTGTAAGTCAAACACAGATCAGATTATCTGTTCAGTGAGTTTAGAAACTAAAAACAACATATTTGGGCTCAAAATTTTAAGCAGTCTATACTTAAGCAGATTTAAGTTATTATCTGACCATTTAAAAACAGCATTTTCATTCCAGTGCTCTCCAAGGACAAGCTCCTATTGGAAACAGATTCTATAAATGGCTAACCTGACTGACAGGAGGCACATCTACATGTGCACTTTAATGCACATTAGCCTATTTTAATGTGTATTAAAGAATCACAAAAAAGTGCACTTTTGCTAATGTGCATTAAAATAGGCTAATGTGCCCTTTTCTAGTACCACACAATAGAAGTACTAAATTTAATGCATGTTACCAAAAGCACATTAATAAACATGTAGATGCACCCAACACCTCTGAAGAGCCAGTAGGGTGATAATTTTCATATCCACAAAATAACAACAGAATTACTATTGCATGGCCTGTGGACTGAAAGAGATTTCACAATTTTTATGTACAGTGCATTTAGAGAGGAAGGGGGCAAGGACGAGTTAGGGAAGGTATGGCCCCAGGCAGTTATAAATTCAGTATCCCATCACTGTAACAAACTGCACAAGTAACCCCACCAGAGCTGGTTCAGCATGTCCCCTGAGCAGCCTCTGAAGCAAGGTTTCAGAGCAGCTCTGTTTACAAAACCAAGATGCTTCCCCTTGGTGGCACACTCCAGCAAGTAGAAATACAAACTGTTCTCCTTTGGGGTTAATCTTTCAGCACAACACACTGGTAGAACAGCATAAGTTACACACCCTTCCCACTGGAGAGGATTCAGGCACAAAAAATGAAAGCAAAAATAAGTATATAGACTTACAGTGATACTCTAGTGTAGGCAAACCAGAAGGTACAGGAATGCATTGCTAAATCATGCCTGTTCCTTGTATACCTATTCTAGCATAAAGGATAGTATTAATAAACTCAGGCCACGTACAGACCTCAAAAAGCTGGGGGAGGAATCAATCTAAGTTATGTGGTTGTCTCTGACTGATCTAGTTTAGATCAGGAGCAAGCAGTACACATGTTTATCCCTGCTGGCAAGCACTGGCGATGCATAGGGGGTACACAGGGGTACACATACACCCCCCTGAGAGTACTGGTGACCCTCTGATGGCCACGGTCACTGGTTAGGCAAGGGGCAGAGGGGGTGGGGGGGGCGGGGAGGAGCACTGGTGCTCCACCGCGAGCACCAGCTGGGCAGCATGGGACCAGGTGAAGCGGCCGTGTTTCCAGGTGGTGCATGAGTGCCAGCCGGGGAGTGGGGCTGCTAGCAAAAACAGCCTCAACCATTTCTGGAAGCAATGTGACCACTTTTTGGTGAGTAAGATCAGCCCCCACCCCCCCGACCTGGTCAGTGCGATTGGCCATGTGCAATTGGCTGTGGGGACCCCCTCCCCCTGGCCGCTGACTGGTCACTGGGGGGGCACCAACCCCCCCTCCCAACTTAAAAGGCACCAGTCACCCATGCTGGCAGGGAGGGTCAAGGGAAGGGACTTCAGGTGGGAAACACTCCTGCACACATCTCAGCATGTCTTATGGGCTCCCTATGCTGCCAGAACTGGTCCACAGAACTGCCTACAAGGTCTTGGCATCTGTAGGCGAATAAGGATTCAATTGCAATGAGGTGGATGGATGGAATGATGGGTGTATGTAGGAGCAGGTCCCAGCATGTGGCACCAGCTGGGTGTGACCCATGCTCCAGAGTGACTAGAGCACCAATAGCCAGGCCACCCCACAACCCTTTCCAGGGGATTCCAGCAAACACCCTGTGATTCTGGTGACACCCCACACCATGCCCTGGAAATTTCTAGTGACCTCTACCTGCAACACCAAAGTGGCTGGCCACGCTTCACCTGCTCCTGAAGTTTCCAGGAGTGTTTGCCTGCTTGCCCTAGCTTGGATGCTCAGTGCCCTCCCACTCCTAGCCATAGTACTGCAGGAACCTGCAGCTATAGGCCACAAAACCCTTCTGTCACCTCCACTGGCTAAACCACAGAGGTCACAAGGTCACCTCTGTGCAGACCCAGTCCCAATGTTCTGCCCCCCACACCACAACCCACCAGAAAAAGCTGCCCTCATTGGCTCCTACTTGGGAGGGGGCACTTCTATGCTGGTGCCCATGTCACAGAGTGCCTGGGTCTTGACTTTTAGTTGTAGGTACAGGTGCTAGGGTCAGGGTCCATGGTGGTGTGGGGGAATGGGGGTCCCTGGCTGGGTGTGCATGCCCATGGTTTCGGTGTCATGGGGCTATACCCAAGTACATGGGTTCTCCTGGGCTCAGTGTTGGGTTCTGCATGTATGTCATGGGATGCTTTTAAACAGGGTGTTAAGGATGCAAGTGCATGGCCCAGGGAAATGGGTGCCCAGGTCCCAGGGTTCATGTGAGGGACACAGAGCCTCACTTCCCACTGCTACCTGTCTTCAGCTGACAGGTGGCTGGAATGAAGGCTAGGGAAAAGGGCTGTGCTTGCTCAGTGCTAGGACAGCCTAGGGGCCAGGCCTACTGGATGCTTAGTCACAGCAGTGGAGCATGGGCTAAATGCCAGCACATCACCCTGGAACAGAGATATCTGGGGTGGGAGGATGGACAAAGCAGGTTGGGATACCAGAGGACAGTGATCCAACTTGAATCTATAAGAGAACTGCACACAAATTCAATACATTGGTCTAACCTGAATCAATCTCAAGGGAGTATACCTTGGATGAAGTCTATTCCAAGTTGCTTGTGCCATTTTTAAACTGGTCTATGTGCACCAAATTTGTGTACTGTTATGGGTTTAGATCAATCTACATTTGCTTAGACCCATCTGAGTGTAATGTCTATATGTGGCATCAGGCATGGATCCTGATCAAGGTTTCAAGGCCTTAACCTAGGAAAATTTCTGAATGTGACCACTAGACGGAGTACAGTGACAAGAGCTATCAAAGAACCTAAGAAAAGTGCATTGTTTTCAAATCCCAATGCCAAAATGTACTTGTTTTAGCCTGGCTACAGTAAGATAAAAATGAATTAATGAATGAAAATATAGTGAAGATTATAGTCTAGGCCATCATTGTTTTTCATACTGGGATGTACATATCTGAACTGAGAAATTGAGAAATTATGACTGCCATTCATTTCTTTATGAGTAATTGGAACTCTTTTCTGTGGCGATATGGGGTAAAGACAAAATTGAGAACCTCTGCTTTAGATGTTCTGACACAAACAAAGACAGCAACCATCAAGAAAGAGGCACACATATATAAGGGAGCAAATCCTTACTGAAGACATTAAAAAGGAAAGGACAAGGATGAGGAGGTTGATGAGGGATTTTATAAATGAAAGTGGCAGCTGATTGGTGCATACAATCAGGGTGGATATTACAGGCTTTAGAAGCAACAGGGAAGAAAATGTAGAGATACTCAAAGGAAAAGGGGTAATAAGGAGGATTCATAGAGGTATTAAACATTATGCAACACTTCAGTGTGTAAAGATTTTTGAAGGTTTCTGGAATATGCTTGTGAGAAGAGATGTGATGCTTAAGACTCATTTACTGGGTGATATAGAATGGGCAAAATTCAAGCCTGAATCAGTTGGTATGTTTCCAGTTATTTTGATCCACAGATTCCCATCTCTTATGTTTTTTCTACAAGAATGTAAGGATTAAATAGGCAAGCACACACAGTGGATTATTATTTGAATCAGGCTTCTCACTAAGTCATTATCATTTGTTGACTCTTCACTGACTTATGCAAAATACATCCATGGGCTCAAATTAAGCCTCAGTGAACAGATGCTGGCATCACAAACTATGCCTCTTAAATTACTGTCATTCTTGCCTGTCTCAGTGAACTTTCTTTGGTCCCTTACAGGTGGTCTCTTTTGACGGTTTTAATAAGCTTATTAACAATACTATTTGGAAGAGCTCACAACACCATTTCTTGTAACACTCTACATTCTGTGGACACAGAACTTCATTTCCCAAGGCTGTCGTTCTAGTACCTTTCAAAAGCCCTGCATTCATTTTAATGAAAAACAGTGAGAGTTATTGTTTGAAATGAAAAAAGATGGAGTGAAGGGGGAGGGAGAAAGAAAGAAATCTATATGCCAATAGGTAAAATAATTTCACATCACACGGTGTGTTTGAGACAGGCTAAAGACTACTTTTCACAACACTATATATAGCATATAGCAAGTCACAAGCAGCCAAATAACTGAGAGAGGAACGTAGGTAAGTGCCAAAGAAGTGTACAGCATACACAATATAAGAAGAGGAGAACCACAGATGGAAAAAAAAAAAAAAAACCTCTGAAGTTTGACAAAAGGATATTCCCTTTCAGAATTTTTTATTATTGGGAGGCCTTTTAATCATCTAAGAGGTTGTTATTGCTCTTTGCTCTCCTGAGATCCTTGAACATGAGCCTGAAGTAATGCTGCAGATTCAAAATGTCTTAGAAGAAGCCCTCCAGTTTCCATTCAAAAAGCCCATAAACATACAGCCATTCATCACTTGGACTTGGGAGAACTAAATATTTGAAAGCTGCTGAAGGCCATGTGCCAAGCCAGTCAATCTCCAGTATTCAAATAGATGCTGGGATGAGAAGTAACAGTTTTTCCTGCCTTAGGGTAATTCAGTAAGACCATGTTCAGCATAAGCTCCATCCACTTCATCATTTCATTCATCACTTTATTGAATGAACATTAAACAGCAAGTGGAAGGAGAAAATAGATGTAATTGTAGGTGGTGCATTAGCTGGCTATACATATATACACACACAGTGCCCTAAACCAGCTAATGTACCACCTACAGTTACATCTATTTTCTCCTTCCACTAGCTGTTTAATGTGCCCTAAACCAGCTGATGCACCATATATATATGATATCACATTCTTGTAACTAAAATATAAAAACCAGTGGCCTGATTTTCAAAGTTGCTAATTGCCCAAAGTTCACAGTGGCTTCTCTGGCGGCTATGTGTACTGGCTGCACTTAATAATCAGGCCATTTTCATGTACAGGTGTGTCCTATTTCTTCTGCTCTAAAAAAGCGTACTTTAGTTAGTACCCAAGTATTTCTGTAGCAATAGGCATGATCAGAGAAAGGTCTAGCACATGATACATTGTGATGTTCCTGGCCAGTAGGGGATCATTTCTGGATCTTCCTGCATGTCTGTGTCTCTTTAAGCACTGTTATCCTTCACTCTACCTTGAAGAAGTCTGGAGGCTGCTAATACTTACTAGTGCTGGAGTCAGTTTTGCCTTTGGCAGCTTCCGAGGCTGCAGGGAATAATGGTAGAAGGACAATTAAATAAAAAACAGCAAACTATTTTTTCATTTGTGCACCAAAAAATTCAGTGGCACAGCATATAAAAGCTCACTTTCCATTTTCATTCCCATTTTGTTATATAATATTTATAAGATTCCAGTTCCAGCACTGATCTTTAAAATGAGTAATTTTGGGCACATCTATACTTGCTGATTTAAGGCATTCTAGCCCAATTTAAGTCACATTAAGGGCACACATCTACATGTGCATGCCCCTAGTGAGCCTTAAAAATGGCGACTTTAGGCTACTCAAATGGTTAAAGCACATTAATGCACATGTAGCCATGTCAAGGCACATTAATACTGTGTATGGACTGACTTGGAACTAACTTTACTCCCACGTCAGTCCGCACACATGGAGTTAACGCACTTTAACGTGTGGACATGTAGATGAGAGCAAAAGCACCTTAATGTGCATTAAGCTAATACACATTAAATTTAGGCATGCCAAAATGCACGTGTAGACACAGCCTTTGTGTCCAAAATTTGACAGGTTAATTTGAAGTGAACAAAAATAAATAAATATTTTTTTAAAAATCCACACTTTATCTAAAAACCTACAAACTGGAAAACATTCTACAGTTCCATTTGGATTTTAAATACCATAACTTGCTGTATCACAAGTCTTTTTCTTTCTAACTTTGACTGTCTTCATCATAACCATACTGATTATACTGAATAATACTTAACCAGCACTTTTCTTATCCAAGGGCATTGCTAAAGTTCATTAATCAAACTTAATTTTAAGATGGAAACATAACAGTTTCCTTCATCTGTACAGTTTTGTTCTTGTGGCCTTAGTAACATAAAATACTACATTTATTTTCCAGCCATCATTTAAGTGAAGCAAATTTTAATGGTCGGTTTAACAGTTTACTATGAAATAATGGTCTCAGAAGCTTTCTGAGATCTTCACCAAGTTTTGCCTCAGATATCCAAGGAATTGTTATCTCATTTGAGCCTACCCTTTTCTTCCGTTGTTTGTTCTTTCATGGATCATGCATCAGGGTCAGTGAATTTTGATTCCCAGATTGTTGTACACAACTGGAAGGTTATCATTAGCAGAGAATAACAGCACTGACTTTATAGGCTCCATAATGAAACTTTGCTTAGCTTCTTTAAAATCCTTCCATTAAGGCCTGCAATGCTTTCTCATAAGCTTAGTTCATTTCTGCGTTTAGGCCCTGCCAGCAAGTCATTCAGTCTTGTACATCTCAAAATGAAAGATAAACCATTGTACTTGAGTTTCTCATGATATTCTACCTCCTATTTAAAATTCAATAGCTCTTCCTTACTAAGCATATTGTTATGAATGTTAATATCCACTGGCAAAAGGGCTATACATTTCTCCGCCTTGCAGAATGCATTCACTGGCAGTATCTAAATTATAAGAAGTGGACTGCATTTGATTTTTAGCATTTGTCAATGTTTCTCCATACAAAAATGCATTTTATCAGCAGTTTAACTTGAGGAGCAGTGCCCTCTGAGTGCAGAGTCAGAGCTACTACTTTTAAATCAGTTCAATGGAGTCACTGTTCTCTAAATTACATTCTCTCCTTCTCTCATATAGATAATCCATTATTGTAAGAGACAGAAAAGATGTCTATTCCAAAGAAAGTTATGAACTGTCTTACCTCACCAGTAATTGTTCAGGCATGTTTCAGTTTCCCCTTAGCCCACTGCTCTCCAGGGGATTTTAGAACCAGACAATTTAAAGGACTAAGGTACATACAGATGTCACATTTGTCGGGCGGTGGGGGGCTTTCCCCCAGGACAAAGTGAGATCATTCAGCTGTCCATATCTGTTGTCCCAGGGCAAAGCCTAAAAAGATTCACAGGATAAAAAGTGCAAGCAGTTTGTCTTGGGACATTAAAACCATTTATCTGAATGGTTGTCCCAGGATTGTATCATTGAATCAATGGCAGAAAAGTGGCGGTGCATTCAGCCACTAAACTCTGACTGGAAGGGTGATGTACATTCATGTCAATGCTAAGACTTTTCTGTTCTGGAACGAACACAGGCACAATTTATCCCAGGAAAAAGTAACACCTGCCCCAGTCACAGAAATAACTGTAAGTAATAAACCAGGTTTGTTACAGAATGGTAGGCTGGACTGAATAGGTTTCCTTGCCTTTATAAAGATATTTTGCCAGCTATAGACATGAAGTGGTCAGTCTGCTTGACAAATGGACTGAATAGGCTTAGAAGGAAATGCAAAAAACTTATTTCTGACTTAAGATAGGTGGAAAATTATTTACTCAAATCTAAGTTTGGGGTCAGTTTAAGACATGTCCCTCCAATAATTAAAGTCTACACATGGAAAATCATAACAAATTTATACTTTTCCATGTATAGAATCTAATTATTGGAGGGTCACCATCCTTTCCACCACTGCAGGGGGGCAGGCAGTGGTGGTGGTGTGGGGAGGTCAAATAGGTTGTGACTGCCCCCCCACCTCTGCCCCCTGCCTGCTCCCACAGCCTTGGGTCCCCCTCCCCCCTAGCCTTTGCTTTCCCCCTTTGTCTCTGACCCTATGCTTCCTACTTTCTTGCTCCCCCCCACTCCGCTTCCCCCCCACCCCCCCGCAAGCATCTGCTCTGCACCGGCAGGCTCCCTCCTCATTGTAGCCTGGGATATTTAGCACAGCCCCAGCCCAGTCCTTGTAGCGGTTATGTAGGTTATGTGCCACGGCTGTGGCCAGGCTGGGACTGTGCTCGGTGCCCAGTGCTGCAGTGTGCGTGGAGTCTGACAGCACAGAGCAAAGGTAAGGGTGGGAGGGAGAGGGGCAGGAAGGGGAGCCTTCTTGCTGGGGGAAGGGAGATAGGAGGAAGAGGCTGCAGGAGGGAGATAGCAGGGTGCAGAGGTGGCAGGAAGAGGTAGAGAAGCAGGTGACAGCTGTGGCTGTGGCCCTGAGCCTGAGCCACAGCAGTCACCTGCCTGCCCCCCACCGCACATGTACACAGTTCTAAAATGGGGGGATTTTTCCCCTGCCCCTTGTTCAATGAGGGAAAAAAACCTCATCTTAGAATCAAGTAAATATCGTAGGTACTTGCTTTCCCCTCTCTCTCAAACATAGAAACAAAACATTTTTCACTGTTAATTTTATTCCTGCATGTGGAGAAAATCCATCCTCCATCTTTATGGGATTTCAGCCACAGAAACAGAAAGGGGGAAAAAATCCAGTAAGGCTGAAAACAGTCCCTCCTTGGACACTTCCTAACCACCAGGCTAGAGAGCATTTTGGAACTGAGTGTACATGCACACTTTCATGATATCCACCTTATGAATAAACAACTTACTTCAAGATTCATGATCAAATCCCTGTTGCACAGATGTCTGCTAGTGCCAGGAGAAACTCTAGGAACCAGACCAAAGTAAGTCATGGTGGAGAAGGGGTGGGCAGGGGGGAAAGTGTTGTCTGGCCAGGAGCAGAGGAGTTCAGGGGGCTAAAAATATCCCAGTTATGGTAGAGGGGGTTGGAAGTGCGCAGCTCTGGAGCTAGGGCAAGAAGCTGGTCAGGGCTGTGCTCCAAACATGTGCAGGCATTCAGTAGATCAGGCTAACCAGTTCCTGATCTAACTTTGTTCTCCTTCTTAGGAGAATTAAGTTAGATCAAACTTGTCATTTCTTGCCCTGTCTAACCTCCCCAAATATCTTTACAGATCAGCACTTAGATGAATCTAACTTGGGTTAAGTTATTTTAAGTGTAATGTATGCATGTACCCTGAGGTACTATCAATGGTTCCTGTTTGTATGCTTTGCACAAACCCTTAAATATTCACTGAAACAAGGACTTCTAAGGTAGTTGTCCAAACCACTAGGCTACAAGGAATAGGAAATGAAAAGATGTCAATAGGAAAGACTGGATGGCACCTTACCCTAGAATACCCCATAGCTTACTCTTTAGTACATTCCCCTTAAAAGTTAGAGGAAGTTTTAATCTCATCAGGCAGAAGAAAAAAAATGAACTGGAGCTCTCTCATCCCTCATCTGTACTCTGTCCCAGGATCTATTGAGCAACAGTGCCAGTAACAGAATAAAATTACGGCCTTGGAAGTTCTCCAAGATCTTGATCCAGTTTTGTCTCAGGTCTCCAAGACACTGTCATCTCATTTGAACCCAACCTTTGCTCACTTTCTGCATTCTCTTACTTAGAGATTCCATATGACAGTGTTAGCATTTTGATTCTTCAGAAGAAGGATTATTGTTTCAAGCCACTCATGAGTGCTTCCAGTTTACTGAGCCTTTTTAATCATTTCCTTTGCAACACACATTTTGTTTGGGGTCAAATGGAACTCATTTTGAAAAGAGGGGAAAAAATCAGTGTTGCTTTGAGGGTTTTGCCTGCCAAAGCAAAACAGTATTAGTTGTTGCAGCACTGCAAGAAGGAACAGAGGAAGAGAGCACTTGTAAGGAATTCTTATCTTTGATGGGGAAAAGATCAAGGGACTGTATGCCACTCACACTGGAAAAATGATGGAAATTCTACAAAGCATACATTTTTATAATTTGTCCTTTAAATAATAAGGAATGATCATTTGCCCCTTGTAACGTTGCTTATGCAATGACTGACATCTTGGACGTGCCTGGAGATAGAACTGTAGAATCCTGGACTTAAAACCATGAGTGCCCATACTTCAAATTCAAGGAATAAGGCCCAAAACCTCAAAAAGTGTTGGAAATGAGGTGCATATATATATCTTTGTGGATCTGTTGTGCCTTGTTCCTTACAGCTTTAAAAGCTGTGGATCAGACTTACAGGGGAAATGTAAAGTACTGAACAACTGTACTATAAGAAGTTGCTCTATGAGAAGTGTAAAACAGAGGTAAGAACAAAAGAATCTAAATTACAACTGCCAATTATGGGCCAAGGAATGACTGGCTGGTGTCTTAACTCTACTTACACTGGAGGGATGCATATATTATCAGGGTATTTTTGTTAAAGCCTGCATAGGTGCTGTCTATGCAGTTCCTTAAATAAAGGGATTTCAGTCCCCAAGGATGTCAGTCAGATGCTTCCCTCATGGACTGATTTTATACACACTCAAGAGTGTAAGAGACATTTTATTTAGTGTAGTCTAAATTAACAGGTAGATTTAATTGAGTCTTATAATATTAAATCCAGATAGAGATTATAGGTTATAATACATTATATACATTACCCAAAAGCTTGCAAAGAACAATTCTTCCAATTATTTAGTTGGTTTAATAAAAGATATCATATTTATCCGAAGAACCTTGTCTGCCTATAATACATGACATACATTGAGGAAAAATAAATTGGAAGAGTAACAGAATATCTGCTCTAAAGAGTTCTGTAGTCTAATGGGATAACTTCATCATGCTGAGCGCTGTCCAAATTACCGTACTCCGGGCATCTCAAACATTTATTCAACTTTGTTAAGAAGAGTAAATGAAACTAGTGACCTTTCCGGATACTTGGCTGACACTGGTAGAAAACAAACCCTCCAGTCTTAGGATAGCTTTTCTTTATTCCTTTCTTTTCTTTATGATAATTAAACTCATTTTTTAAAAATAGTTTTCCAGCCTCTCTCAACCAATTAAGTATTGTTTTAAAAAGTGTACATGCCTAAGGACAGACAATACTAACAAGCAATTGTCACACATAGGGCACCCCATCTGCAGATAGTTATATATCCATTAGATCTGTTGGGTGGGTGTCAATATACTACAGAAGTCTGTGTAGTTTGCCATCTGTACATGAAGCATAAATTGCTACTCTTTCATTCAGCTACAGCCTTTGATTAATTCTTGCTGAGATGATCTTTTGAGAAGTTCTGCCCCTCAGGTACAGCTACTGTAATAATACGGATCAATTTGCTCTAAATTCAAACTTTGAATTTGACTTTTAGCTTTAGATATATTGCCTCTTGGCAAATCATGCTGCTGTTTCTTGAATTTAAAAAAGAAAATGCTACTACAGGAAAGAGCAGCTCTATTTTCAGTTAAGACTATGATAAAAAATAACCCTCCTTGTTGCAAATATGCTACATACAAATAGGTTTCAATTATACAGTTTAATTTTATTAATGGTTTCCGTACATTTATTTCACTTGCTGTGTTACTCAAAATACTCACTGTCACTAGTGCTTCTCTCTCATGAAACTAGTCACTAAGTCCTATGGCATTGTTTCTACTTCCTGACTCAAATACATATAGTGAACTCTGAAGATAATTGTGCAATATATCATATAGGAATATTTCTGTTTCTCTATTCTTTCCGGTTTATTCATGACACTTTCTGCAGACAAAAATGCGTTTGAATTAGGATAGCCAAATGAGTTTGTGGTTTTTTTCAATGGCCATTTGTGAATATTTTAGAGTATTCCTCCAGTACTGGTTTCTACTTGAAGTCCATCTCATTAGAAAGATGTAATACCTCTAGTCTCTTCCTACTGTAGTTCTGTTCGATATGACCTATGAACCTGTCATTTGTAAAAATGGATTTTTTTAGGAAACAATGGTCATTAACATATGAAATTTGGCTCTGTTACCCTGCATATAGAGACATTTAAAAGGGAAAATTTGAGAACAAGTGTTGCCATACTAGGAAACACAAGAGTCACATACTTTTGATAACATGTTTGAGGGGTTCATGCAGGATGCTGCTGAGCATCCTGTCCACTGAATTCAATGATAATTGAGAGCACTCTGGACCTTAATTCAGGACCTAATGATTTCATTGTGCAAGACAGAGGTCTTCTAGAGAATCCATATAATTAATATACCAAACCTACTAAAATTCAGACCAGGCCAGAAGTCTGATACCACCTAGATTAAAACACAGTTTGGGCCTGCTTGTGTAGCTGTTAACAAACTATGATTTGCATGGGGGTTTAAAAAGTTCTTGCATTTGTTGTCCTTGTGAATATGATCAGATGAATATCCTGCTGTCATTAAAATCAACACCAGTTTTGCCCTTGATCATGCAGGAAACATAATTATATCCCTTATTTCCAAATGATGCCAAGTCTTTGAGTATGGGCCTGTTCAAAAATTTGCTATACTTGTAATACAACTAAATCTCCCTGCTGAGGGAATATTTTTTCTATCATTTGCTTACAATTCCCTTCAGTTCCCAAAACAGAACAAAGGATAAGGCACATATTTAACAGAGCATCCAGAATCCACTAGGGCTATGAAGCTTGTTTCCCTTGTTTTGGCTGTATAGGCACCTGTCCCCCAGGGCAGCTGTGGTAACCTCTGGTGCCCATACTGATCCAGCTCCGCTCTTCACCTACCATGCCTTGATGTAAACTTTTTCTTATTTTGGGAGGCTAGTCTCCAAAGTCCTAGAGTAAGTCTAATAGTTCTGCACTTGCCTAACTTCACTCACCTTGTTGGACTATCCCTGATTCTGCTTGTGCCACCAAACTCTGAGTTTAGTAAGTCAAAACCACTGGCCTCTGAATTACTGGTTCTAATCATGACCTGAAGCTTCCCTCATGGCCTCACAGGTCTTCCTCCTACTCCATTCATTGGTCCCTATATCCACCCCCCTTTCCCCAGGTCCCTGACCCTTGCAGAGCTTAAATCACCGAGTGCCTCAAAGGCATCTACTGTGGCCTCCAATTCACCACCTTCCCCCCCACACCTGTAGCCACCCCCGAGCCTCCAGTTTAAATAAACACAAAACACAAAACAAACTAGTCTGTAATCCAAACCTTAAACCTCACCTTGGGTCTTTACAAAGGCTGTGCGAAATGTCAGCATTTCAATGGAACATTGTCCGTTTCAAATTTTGTTTCGATTCAAAACCCCTGTTCCGTTCCGTCGAAATGGTTTCGCCATTTCAACGCCGTTTCAACGTTTCACCCATACGCTATAACGGGGAAACTTAAACAGCCTATAACTTTGTCATTTCTGGCCTGATTTAGGTGAAACTTGTCATATTGGTAGCCCCTTCTGAGGGCATGAAGTCTGTCAGGTTTCAAGGAGATAGGTGCAGGGGGGTTCACGGAAACTGCACCCCAAAGTCATGAAAGCAAAACTCATGTCACATGTATTCGTTAAGCCACAACGGGGTCAAAATTACAGGCATAATAGCCCCTGCTAAGGCCACAAAGCCTGCCAATTTCAATGAGATAGGCACAGGGATTTGGGGAAAATTGTACATCATCCTGCAGACAAGCAAAACTCATTGCATGGGTGACACTGTGTGTGTTAAGGTGCACCAGGGTGAAAGTTGCAGGCCTGCTACCCCTGCTGCAGCCATGAAGCCTGCCAGCCATTAAGGAGACAGGTGCAGGAAGGTTCCTGGGCCCTGCACCCCTAGCTGCTGACAGGCAAAAGTCGTGACATAGGTGCTTGCACCTATTATATATATATATATATACACACACACTAACTACAGACACTAGTATATGGTTATATGCAAAGAGGATACATGAATATCTATATCATTATCCTCATGCATAGAGACAGAGAGAGAGAGAGAGTAACAGGATCACTATGTTAATGATGATGTATATTATAGACATGCACTATATGCATATCGGTATACACACACATCCTTTTTGGATACATCTCTGTACAGTTTCAGGGTATTTAAAGTAAGTACACAATGAATAACACCGTCAGGTCAATCCCTGTTCTCAATATTACATTATTTTACAGCAAAGATCCCATAATCTCTCCTAGAACTGAACTGATGTCCTGCAGTGCTTCCTGAACCACAGCCTGCTATAGGGGAGAAGGAGGCCTCACAGGGGCACACTGCCATGTTATGCAGAGGCCCCAGCACCAGGAAGGGCACACCTGAACACACACAGTGTCACTCACCCATGTCATGAGTTTTGCCTGTCAGCAGCTAGGGGTGCAGGGCCCCAGAACCCAGAAGCCCTGCACTGAGCTCCTTGACAGATGGCAGGCTTCGTAGCCACAGCAGGGGCTAGCAGGCCTGCAGCTGTCACCCTGCTGCACCTTAACACACATAGTGTCACCCCTGCCACGAGTTTTGCTTGTCTGCAGCTTAAGGTGCAGTTTCCCAAGTAGTTTTCTGTAGCTTTGTGGCTCCTAACTTTATGGTCCTTCAGCTGCTTACTTTCTGGCAGCTAGTTCTGCTTCAGCTGCCTACTGACTGCAGCCCTGTTATGCTGCTCCCTTAAAGTAGCAGGGGCTAGAAGATCCCAGTTACAGGACCCTAACCCACATGAAACTAATTACAGCTTCAGGGCCTAGCCAGGCAGGCTTGGAATAAATATTTATATACAAGTTATGGTCTTGCTTCCCCATAGTTTTACTACTTATGATGGGATCTCTGGGCTTATCTGCATGTGGACAAGTAAGCTAGGAAGATAATATACAGTGCACTAACTTCTCAGAGCTAACTCCCCAAGTATGCACTTACGACATGCCTACACTGTCAAAAGACTGAAGAAGGGAGAGGCCCAGCTAAGCCCAGCTTGCCTATTCTGCACATCCCAAGATAATGTAATACAGCATGGTTAGTGGCACCCATTCAGCACCACTCTGATGTATACATTTCAGGGTGCAGCATGCTGCACTTCACTGCAGTGCTCCTGCCACTATTCAGAGGTTGTGCACATCTCTATACATAATAAAAAGTACAAAAGAAGCTTACTCAACTTCACTGCAGAGACAAGTCCACAAAGCATTCGGAGGGCAGATTTTGATCCTTATTTTATTATTTCAGTTGGGGGAAAAAAATCTTGGCTAAAATTACTTATTTTTGATAAAATGGCTTCTATTACAGTCATTTATAAAAGAATATGGGCTCTTTTTTATCAGACAATTACCAGAATACTCCTAAAGATAAATATGTATCATAATTAATATATAAATATTGATATTATTCATGGCTCACCAATTTTACCTTTATCTCCTACCATCAGTTGAACTACTGCTGGTCAGACATACACTGTTCTGTGTGTGCAGCTGATACCTAAATATACATTTTTCACTATTTTGGGCCTAATTGTGTCCTAGGGCAGGGGAGCGGGGGTGGAGAAATCTTACCTTTTTTTGGACAAAAAATCAAGTATTTGGGAAATAGCTAAAGGAAATTCAATGAACTGACAAAAATAATTTAGACTCTAGCCTGAATCTCAGCTAGGATAGGTGCCAAGAACTTCAGCAAGTCATTTGCCAGGAAAATCCAACTCTGGTGGACAAGACTTCATAAGTTTCTTTGGCAAAGCTCACATATTTCGCACTATCCATTAGCCACAGTGTGAATGGTTGAAGGTACCAATATTTCATCTCATAATGAGGCCAGTTGAGAAGAATAAAAACACTGAATATTTTGACTATAAATATATTCAGCAACACTTGCCTATGGGACTGCTATTTAAAGGGCACTTCAGAGTGATCAGAACAGAAAAAAACACACATGCTCTCTCTTAAACACAGAATGGATTTTTCTGTGGTCATTTCTCTTTCTATGGGGAACATGAACCACTACCCTATTACTCTTGTTCTAAGTGCTGGAAATCTCAGTGAAAGTTACATTGGTGTAAAACTAAAAAAATGCAATAATGAATCTGATTCAAACAAATAAAAGTCACTCTGCAAACTCAAGGCCATCCTTTGTTTTTTGCATTCGTATACTTCAAGATTTGTTTCAAAAGGTGAATTTCATAACATTTGGAGTTTTCATTCTAGCAAAAGTGTTTTGCTAGAATGAAAATAAATGAATATAAAACTATTTTTGCAACCTCAGAAGATGGTCTGAAAAGCAGCGTGGAGTGTGAATTTTAAATTCTGACTTTTCTTGAAGAGTTGCTGACTGACTTACAATCACCCTTTCAATTCTTCAGTATTCAAAAATTCCACAAGAGCAGCAAAGGGCAAAAAAGAAGTATTGTTTTTAGTATTTACAAGTGTAGGCAGGAACATCAAGATGACTTGAGGGTTTCTGTCTTCCTGTCTTTCTTGCTCCTCCTCCTCTTGCTCTCCTCTAGAGCCACCTAGAAAGGTGAGGGAGGAACTTTGTACTTTAATTTCCTTGTCTACCTTGTACTTTGCAGAGTCCAGACCATCACTTTCATTTGACCACATGCAATTACATACAGTACAAAAAACCTACTAAACAACAGAAACATAAGAAATTCTAAACCATTATATATCAGGGCCCTCTTGCTCTAGGCCATTCAGAATGTGAACCCGAAGGCCTTGGTTAGAGTTTCAAAACTGCAGAGGGAGAGGTCCTTTCCCTGTTTCTGCCCAAGTACCCTACCAGTTATGACCTATCCCATATAGCAAAACTTGACAGATTTTAACAAATAAGATAACACAACACAGCAGGGGACCAAACAATTCATTTAAATATGGTCTTCTCCCTTCAGAAAAGCATTCAGACATAAATACCTTTCAAAAAAGAATTTCAAGCTCACTTAGAAACATTATAATACAGCTCAAATGAATAAGTCGATAACTGCCTCTTCCTTTATACAAAAACATCTCAATTCTGGTATGAATTATTTATTTTAGTATAAGTCCGCTAAAAATTGGAATTGCTTTAGTATAACCGACATCACAATCTGGCAATACAAGGTGAATAGAGGTTCCGTCTGATACCAGATCCTTTCATGATTGCCAAGGACTTCATGTGTTTGTCAGTACTGCAAAGATGCAATTTATCTACACTATTTATGGGTATAGAGAAGCAGAACATTTGTAGGGATATCAAAGGATTCTGGTACAAGCTCTTAAAATGCAGCTTTTACACCTGCCTGATTCTGTAGCAACACAAGTGCAATTAAATCACTCCAACTTAAACTCTGTTTCTTTCAGGAACAAAGTAAGGCAATTTAGGTTACTTGAACCACTACATATCATGAAGATGCAACAGTTACGTTATAACAGGAGATGCATACTCCCAAACAGCAGCTCTCCTTTAAAAGGTGAAGCCCTTTTAAAGCAGCTAAAATATGTTTGTCTGTTACTATACCTAGGACCCCTCTCCATCGATAAGGATCCATCTAGTAATTCAGAACTGAATGCTGAATATTATAATACAGAAGTAAATTCACAGTATGACACCTTTCCTTGTGGATTTGAGGCAGGCAATTGACATTGTTTGAAACATACCATTATTGTTTAAGTGATCCTGCTGATGCTTCTGACTTGGTTATCCCTACATGTTCATAATATGTTTGGGGCGGGGGAGGAACAGCTGTTTTGGGAACTGCCAATTTCCCATTTAGTATCTTTGAGTCAGCCAGTATATTAAAGCCTGTTCTTTTTCCAGTACTTTTTAGAGCTCAGTTTTGTGGGATTTGTTAGTGTTATTATTGTTGTTGTTATTGTTAAAATCCCAAGTAAGATTGTAGAAATACAACAAGCTCAGGAATTTATTACATTTCTCTCTGGAGAGGCCTGAAGGGATTTTTGGTGTCTTTGATCTATTAATGAAAACAATAGATGTTTCACTATCATTGAAATATGATAACTACATACTGCAACTCAGAGGAAGCATTTCAAAAGGGAAAATGTCAGCAGTATGAAACTTTGAAGCCTATGAGGTGAAGCCTGGAAGCATAGCTTCAACTCAGATTCAGATTTTCCTATCAGAGTACTGTGATATGATCAACTAACAAACAGTGTATACAGCGACTGTCTCCCCTCAGTTCCTGGTAATGGAGATTAAGTATCTTAATGCATGTTCACTGTATTCGGTAGGGCTGTACGAGAGAACACAGTTTAGTTTAGACTTCTGTTTCACTGTTTTGACAGGACAGTGTTTCATTTTGAGTTTCATTTAGTTTCAAAGCACTTTGCCATTTTGTTTTGCCAAAACTGTTGTTTCACTGTTTCAACACTGTTCTGAGGTTTCGCCCATAGGCTATAATGGGGGGGGGAAATCACAAAACTGCCTATAACTTTGTCATTTCTTGACTGATTCACATGAAAATAGCAGATTAGGTAGCACCTGCTGAAGCCACAACGCCTGTCATTTTTCAAGGAGATAGGTGCAGGAGTTTCTGGAAAACTCCATCTCAAACTCTTGAAAGTAAAACTCACGTCACTTGTAAGTATGAAGGCACAGAGAGGCAAAAACAGAAGGCATGGTAGCTCCTGCTGAGGCCATGAAGCCTTCCAGGTTTCAAGGAGACAGGTGCAGGGTTTCTGGGAAACTGCATCTCAAGCTGCTGACAAGCAAAACTCGTGAGGTGTGTGTGTACGCGTGCACGTGTTAAGGCGCACCCTCACTGGTGTTGGGGCCTCTACACAACACAGTAGTATTCCCAATGAGGTCTCCTCCTCCCCTACAGCCTCAGCCGGTCCATCACTGTAAATAACAACATAGGCAGCCCCTAGGGCCTGAGTGCTGCCTGCCTGATGGTGGTGTCTGGTGCCTCTGGAAACCATTCCCATGGCCCAAATTAGCAGCACCTGTAGGGGAGGAAGAGACTGGCTGGTGGATAGTGTACTGGAATGGAACAGTGGATCCCCCTCTTCCATGTCCCCCCACTCCACTGTTCTGCCTCCCTGACTGTCTTCACCAGCACCTCCATCCACTGATCCAGGATTTGGCTGCTGTATATGCTCCCCTTCACCCTTGGGTCACACATGGCAGACAGCATGTGGACTGTACTGGACTGCAAATGATCAAGCCATTTCCTGATGCCCTCTTTCAGCCACCTCACCAGTGCCTGCACAGCTGGTGACAGCGGCTTGCCCCAGCCAGGAACATTGATCCCCTGGAACTTTTCTGTTTGGTTCTGAAGTTCCTTTACTACGGGGATCACCTGGCTAAGGAGGGCATCGCCAGTGCTGAGGGTCTCAGTGGCCTTGAGGGAGGGTTTGAGGACCACCAAAATCTGAGACATGATATCCCTCACTCAGCTCTGTTAGAGGGGATGCTGATCCCAATCTCCCCAAGCTGGCCATCTCATGGATGGCCTTCTGTTGCTCCACTAGCCTCTTAAGCATCAGGTATGTGGTGTTCCACCAAGTCTCCACATACTGCATGATTTTGTACTACGAGATGTTCAGCTCTGCCCGTTTGTCCCGCAGCATCTTATCACCTTTGATGCTCCAGTGGAAGTAGACTGCCACCTTCCTGCATTTGGAAATGAGCTTGCTGTGGTGCTGGCACCATCACAGTCAGCCCTGTCCCCCTCCAAGACATCCCTGACAATGAGTTGCAACTTGTGTGCCACACAGCGGATGGCAAAGTTGGCATCACGGACCGCCTTGACCATACTGGCCCCATTGTTGGTGACCATGAACCCACGGGTGAGTTCGCCCTACCCAGCAAGCCACCCCTGCACTGAGCAGTTCTGGTCCCCATGATCTCTATCGCTGTGTAGGACTCATCCATCACCTCGGCTTGAAAGAGAGTACACTGACAGCCAGACTGGTCACACTAGTGCTCTATGAGGGAAAGGTATGCATGATCTCCACCCTGGTTGCTCCAGATGTTGGAGATAAAGTGTAAGGCCACCTGTGGACCTGCCTTGCACAGCTCTTCCCTCAAGTACTCCCTCCATGCCTCATTCAGGCAAGGCACCACTGTCCTGCTGAAAGTGGTATGTTCAGGCACTTGGTAGGATAGGGCCAAAAGCACCATGAGCCACTTCAACCCTGGCTGCTCAACTAAGGAGAAGGGCTGGCCATCCACAGCAAGCCTCTCCCCACTGCTCTGGGTGATCTTGTTTGCCTTTACAACACACTCCCCTTTCTGTCTGCCTTTCCCCTAGTGTTCCAAGATGGCCTGCCTCTGTTTGGGGGGAATGGGGGCTTTGGAATGAGAGGGGGACTTTCCTTTGGGCATGCTCCTGCTGGTGCTGGGCTGAGGAGGAGCAAGGGAAGGGGGTGGTGCCTGCAGAGATGCATCAGCATCCCTGTGGTGCTCATGTGTTTTGTTCTCTCACCCCAGCTATTTTTGGCTCAACAGTGCAGGCAGTTAGCATATATGGGATCATCTGCCAGCTCAAAATGATCCCAAACCACACTACCCGCTCGCTTCTGGGGTGCAGATGAAGATGCTGCCTTTTCCCCTTCCTGAGCAGGCAGAGGCACATCAACAGCAGGAGCGGACTCAGCTGACCCACTTGCCTCCGCACCATCTACCTTAACCTCTTCCAAAGTGCCTTCTGGGGAAGGAGACCTGGCTCTAGGGGAAATTCGAGGGGTGTGGAACACAATGTCAGATGATTCTCCCTCCTTCCCCAGATTTTCCCTTGCTATGGCACTCAGATCCAGCTCCAGCTCTATCTCTGGCACTGGAAGGCTCAGCATGGGAAGTGAAGTGGGGGTTGAGGAGACTGTCATGCTGGTGCTGCTGCTTGTTGCTGTGGTAGTAGTGGGCGGTGGGAAGGTTATGGCTGGATGCAGACTCAGGCACAGGCAGTGGCACTGGCACTGCTCCCTCTCCTTGCTGCCTGTAGAACTAATGGAAGCCTCATGCCTGCTTGTTGTAGCACAGAGGCTACATCTCAGTTGGGAGGGGCTGGACTTAGAGCTCTCCCTCTACCCCCTCTCTCGCTCTTCCCTGAAGGCTTGCCAGCTGCCTTTCCAGCACACTTCATGGTATGTTTTATAGTGTCTTGTCTTTGCCCTGGTGTGCTGGAAAATCTGCATATTCTTCTGTAATGTTATCCAATTTATGTAATATATGTAGATAACTATGTAATGTATGCATGTAATAAATAAAATAAAAATATATAAATGTATGTATGTGTTCCTGTAAAAATTCTATATTATAATACGCAATATATGCTATGCTTTTCTGCACAGTGAATGGAATGCATACTATAAGAGAAAGCACAGATTTGAAAAGAATTGTCCCTTTTACGCATCTTCCCAGGCTAAAAGAGCCAGCCAGATAGGGAAGGCAGCGCTGCAAGATGCTCAGAAAAAATCCCAGCAATCCCTAAAGCCATTTATGGGAAAGACTACAGGCCTTGTTACATGTTAATTTTGGGTGGCTCCTGGATCTCTTAACCCCTGGATTGTCACACATTAACACCTTTAAGTGGCTTAAAACATTTGTTATGCCACTCCAGGGCAGGATTCCTTCTTGATCTGCATAACCCAGCTCCTGTTCCACATAACCCAGCCACTCCACACAGATGTACTGCTCAAACTGATGGTGCGACTACATGCTAGAATTAAGCTAATCAACATTTGTGCAGCTCACAGTGTAACATGTAACAAGGCCCTCATTGGTGTCAATTCGGGATTCCATTTTTGGCTGTTCAAGTTGGTCTTTTTCCAGTAGGAACTGAATACCTATGAAAAACCTCTTTGAATAGGAAATGCATCTCTTCAAATATACAGAAGGGACTGGATATCTGTGTGAGAGTGTCACTAAACACATTATCAATATTTAAAAATGAAAATCACTAATATCTACTCTATCTTCTTTGCTTGGGTCACTTATTTTTTTAATGCATGTATGTAAAGTTGATTCTTTTATATGGTACAATTGCACATTTAAGGTATTTCTGTCTTATTAAATCACTTGGCTTTCCAGATACGTCACTGTACTTCTGTTTATTTTGTGATAGCTATATAGATAGTAGTACTGAGCTCACTGCTTATCAGAATACATTGTGAGGTACAAAATCATTTCTGATGTGTTTTAGATCCTGCAAACCAAGCCTAACAATTTATTCTATTCTGTCCTTGAAGTTAGGAAATATTGAACAAAAATGCAAAAAAAAAACTGAGAAAAATTCATTCTGAGTATTTAAGGGCTCCAAGGCATTGTTGTAGTGAGAAACCTGGCACAGAGGAGCCCACACAAATAGACGGTTTCTAATTGCTCTTGAAGAATGCAAGCTGTAGCAAATGTGCACTGAACCACGGTTCAACTATACTACGGTTTGTTAATATCTTTCCTGGATAATAGTATGCAATGTTCCATAATCTTAAACTGAAGCAGTTGTTGATTAATATTATTGGGGGAATGCTTTTTTCATCTATTTAAAAAAAAAAAAACATCTCTTGACACGGTATAATACTGCAGCATAATATCTCTTGGATAAGAAGATCTTGTAGTAAATTACAACTCAACATCTATTGATCTCAAATAATATTTTATGTCCAAACAGAGAAATGTATTACAGGATCACATCTGTAGTTTACACATTTTGCTATTCTCATTTTTTTTTTTAAACCCTAGTTTTAAAGCTGGACTCATTGAAATGAGACTTAAATTTTGCAGCACCAACTTATATTTTACCATAAGAAGGAGGCCAAAGGCTTGATGCATTTTCCTGTACCAGGCCTGTGCTTTGCAAAGGAAAGAAGTGATGAACATGTGGCTTCCTGGGTCTTCAAATCTAGTTCCCTGATACTGTAGGCAACCATGTTATATACAATTAATGAACCAGAAGGAGCAATTTCTACCCGATGGGAGATGGGTTATTTTTCTCCCAGAATAGCCATTTTTGTTCCAGAAGAAATTATGGAACACTTTTATGCTCATGAGCACTGCACTAATTAAAAGTGCCTGGAGCATCACACGTATCAGCACCCTCACTCTGAAAAATGGCAGCAGGGTGCTTTGAACTAAAACTCAAATGAGCTTTAAAGCACCCTGCCACCACTTTTCAGTGTGGGGATGCTGAAACGTGATGCTGAAAGCTGCTGGAGTGCATTTATTTTCATGCTCCAGCACACTCAATTAATCTAGTCTGCTCCAATGCACTGGAATTACAGCATGTCAGAGCAGACTCCCTGCACATGTATAGGAGCATCTGGTTTCTAGCAGAAGAGTTTCTAGCTTCAAATCTTCTGGTAAGAATGTGATGCCTGTATGTGGCCCTAGAGGCTAAACTTCAGAGATGCATGTGCTCCAAAAAATGATTTAGCAGCTGCTGGGCTACTGTAAAGTTGTGTCAGTTATAAGGAACATATAATTCCTGATAGCGATAGAGAATAAGGACATCTTGGAATTGCACTGCAACAGAGGGCTTCAGTATTTTGTGCTGCGAGTTTGTACAAATTATAGCATCTTTAAAACAGCCCAAGTAGCTTAAGTGGATCATACTGTAGTACAAAATAGAGCTGGCTGACAAGACCTCCATAGTCACCGACTGATGTGAAAGTAAAAGATAGATTTTCCTAGAGGGTTACAGTTTTGAAATTCAGTTAATTCATTGGTCTCAAAGAGACTGAGCAAATTCACCTTTATGAAAATTGCAAAACCTATCTATTCATTTGGAAAACTGTAAATGAGAGCAAAGCAAATATGTAATTACTTGAACTGAATTTGGGTTGTGCCATGGACTGCATACTTTAACTTGATACTTCAGAGGTTTAATTGTAATACCTGTGTACATGGTATATGGGCACAAGATCTTGGTGGTGATAAACTGTTAAGTTCTAGGAAATACGCACGCCATTCATCGGCAAGTATGATTCTTCAGGAACCCAGCAAATAAAAAAAAAATGCATGAAGGAATTGATTTCATTTTTTTTGTTAATGATATTCATAGCAAAGTAAAATAGTATAGTAAGCTAGCAAATGTGTACTGAAAATGTGTGCGCTCTTTTTGACAGGAGCAGAATACATAAAGCATCACAAAAATGATGCAAGAGATAAGAAAACATGGTATTTCCATCCTGAATCAGGACAAAACATCAAAATCTCAGATTTTCAAGAACAAAGACTCTTTAAAAAGAAATCTATCCAGTCAAAACTTGTTTCACTTTTTAATTTTTTAAAAATTCTAGTAAACATAGAAGAAATGTATTTCACTCCAAAGTATCAGAACAGGATATTTTGACAAATGTCAGAAGATTTTTCCAAAGATTCAAGATGGGCATTAATTAAAACTGACCATGTTTCATTAACATTTCAGTTCAGTGTTTTTTCTTGGTAAAATATACTTTCAAGTCACACAAAATAAAGAGGGAATTCTAAATAACCATGACTGTTCTAATTATAAAGCATATGGAGTTTTCAGTTTTTATATTTTCTTTTTTAAAAAACAAAAGCTGTAGATAATTGAGAACAATAAGAGGTTATATTACTTGAAAAAGGAGCCTCTTGGGCTTACACAGCTTTAGTTCTTAAGAATGACTGAAATAGTGAATCTTATTCATATGTATGAATGCATACATGCATATGAATGAATGAATGAATATACCAATTCAATTCATTGCAGCCAACTTATTCTGTGGGAATATGTTGATTAGAATAAAGTTTTCTATAGATCATAGAAAGGTCTCTAGTGGAAACCTTCCTGGTTTTCACCAGCTTGCCTCAGTCCCCCAGCACTTTACTGTTTCTAAAACAAAATATTGCAGAATTTCAGCTTCCTTCCAAAAACAAAATAATCTTGAGATTTCACGTTTGGTTTTCATCAGCAATTTTAAAAGTATTCTAAAACCCCAATATTGCAATGGCAGTAAACAAGAAGCACTGATATTTATTTTCCCAACCAGCTTTAATGTAGAACAGGTAGGAAATTATTTCAGCTGGAGGGCTGCTTAAAGGAGTTTTGGTGAGCTGTCAAGGGCCGCAAGGGTAGCCACACTCTTTGACAGGTGCCCTGTCCCTGGTCACCATCCTGAAACCAGAAGTCCTGCACTTAACCCCTGACATTTCCCACCCAAATTCCTTCCCCTGACCCCGAGAAGTACTACTTTTGGGAAGGGGGTTTGCCATCTTAGAACTAGATATAAAAATTATGTACTAAAACTCAAACATTTACAACAGAAGTAGGCAAGGTTTTTTGGCTGAAATGTCAAAAAAACCCACAATGACTACCTTGGAAGGTGCCCAAGTGTCAGTGTGCCAGAAAAACCAAAGTGAGGGCAGGGGGTTTATGGCAGGTTGCCCTGCTCATGACCCTTGCCCCCCACCCAAAGCCCCTGCCCCCCAGCCCAGGCTCTGTGGCTGTTAGCAGCTACCCAGAACCTGGGTCAGTGGCAAACATCTGCTGCCTCTGCCCTGGCTCTGGCCCCAGCTGCGTCCCAGACCTGGCCCTGGGCTCCAGGGAAGCAGCACATACCAGCAATGCTCCCTGCTGTGCTACCCTTGCCACTTCTGCAAAGCAGCATTGGAACCTGGCATGGCAGGCTACAGCAGGGGTGCAAAAAGCTGCCTGCTCCCGTCTCCCCACTGCCCTGCCACACTTCCCCTCTGTGCATAGGAGCAGCATGGGCAGCAGCACAGGGTTGTGCCCCTAGCTGCTGCATCTGCCTGCAAGGGAAGTGTGGCAGGGCAGCAGGGACCAGGCAGCTGTCTGCATCCCCCACTGTGCCCTGCCACACTGGGTTCCAATGCTGCTTTACAGAAGCAGCAAGGGCAGCACAGCAGGGAGCATCGCTGGTATGTGCTGCCTCCCTGGAGCAGAGAGGCAGCAGATGTTTCCAGCTGGCCCAGGTTCTGGGTAGCTGCTGATAGCCACAGAGCCCGGACTGCTTCCAGCAGGGCTTCCATCTGAGCAGCCCAGGCTCCATGGCTATCAACAGCTGCCCAGAGCTGGGGCCAGCTGCAGCCGGGAGACTACAAAGAACTGCTGCCCTCCCACCCTAGCCGTGGGCCTGGGCAGGCAGCAGGTGCCATGACTGCTCCCACTGGGGCTAAGAACAGGGCCAGGGAGGCAACAGCTGTTTGTAGCCTCCTGGCTATAGCCAGCCCCAGCTCTGGGTAGCTGCTGATAGCCATGGAACCTGGGCTGTTCCCAGCAGGGCTTGCAGCATCCCAGCTGTCTGCTAGGAGCAGCCAGGGCCCCTGGCTGGCAGCAGCTACCCAGAGCTGGGGCCGGCTGCAGCCAGGAGACTGCAAACAGCTGCTGCCTCCCTGGCCCCAACATGTGCCAAGGAAAATGCCATGCTCGGCACATGTGCCAGGGTCGCCGACCCCTGATCTACAATAACATATTTTAATTTTATTACAAAAAATATTGTTGTCCCAATTTGTATCTGTTTGTGTTGAGTACATAGAAATGACTGCATAATAAATCAAAATGAAATCTTACTCTTGTACTCATGGGGAACAGGTGGAGGGGGGCATGAGTGGGCAGGTATGGGGTTTGTGTGCAGCTGTGGGTGTATGTATGTGGGGGGGTGGGAGAGGGCATGCGTGTGGAGGGTGTGGTTATATGTGAGAGTGTGTGTGGGGGAGGATGGCTGGGGGCATGCATTAACAATGCGTAGGGGGTGCACATGGGTGCATCTGCACCCCAAGATGGACAGTGCATCCACTGTAGTTGCTGCTTGCCACCCTCCCCCACCACTGACACTGCTAGTGGTCCTCAATTGCTGCTGGTCACTGCCAGTGCTGCTGGTGGCATCTGTGAATGGTCACCGCCCGCCCCCTGCCACCGCCATAGCCTGCTGCAGGAGCCCACCATTCACCCCCACCATGCTCCCACCACTAACAGCACCACCACCACCTACTGAAGCTTGCTGTATCCCTCCAGCCTCCAGGGGCACACAGTATTCATGGGACAAGTCGATGCATGTGTATGGTGGAGTGTGTGTGTGTGGGGGGGCTACCTACAAACATGCCCCCCCCTCTCATGCACAACCCCTGCAGCTACTTGCAGCAGCAGGCAGAGCCCCTTCCCCCCCTCACCCCGGTGGCAAGCAGTCCCAGCGAGCCCCAGGACTGTATGTGGCCAGGCTGCAAATGCCATCGCATGGGGCTTGCATGCCCAAGCCCCATGCGATGAAGCTGGTGGAGCAGCTCATGGGGCTCAGCCAGGATGGCAGGGAGGGGGCAGAGCCAGTCCAGATCCATAGCACAGAGATCCCCACAGTTCCCCAGGCCACCATCTCCATTGCACGGGGCTCCCCCCAGGAGGTACGCGGCTCAGGCAGAGAACCTGGGAACTGTATGCAAGCCCTGCACAATGGAGCCAGGTAGACCCCATGCCCCCAGCAGCTTAGACTCTGCACTCCTGCCACCTTATTCTGGGTCCCTATCAGCCCTGCCCCAGCGCCAGGGCACAGTCATGGGCCCTGTGCTCTTGTCCAGCTGCCACTTTGCTCCCACTTGCCACTGGCACCACTCCTCCACACCTGCCCACGGTCACCATCTCCATTCCCACCACCTAGCCCCACTGCCACCACTTTCCCCACCACTGTTGCCACCTTTCCCTACCTTCTTGCCTACTCACTGGTCTCCCGTCCCCTCGGCCCACTTACCACCACCACCACTCCGCCCTGCTGCCCACCACGATCAGTACCACCACTTCCCCCACTCCCGTACCTGTGGGGCTGGGGTCAAGGCCTCCCCACTGGTGAGGGTGGGAGTGTGGTGTGTGCTGCCCCAACAAGAGTGAGTGGGACTTGGCCTCATGTGAGTACAGCAGACGCAGCCCGCAGCCAGAGCAGATGCAATAAACTGATAGGCACCCTGCCACAGCCTGGATAAACAAAAACAAGAAAAACCACCTGGTGGACTGGATCCAGCCGATGGGCTGTATTTTGCTCACCCCCAATCTAGAAGGTCACTGTGATACATAGGAACTTGCATGGCATACAGTAGTGCTAAGAGTTAATAAGCATGGGCCCATTTACTAAAGTATTTAAACACCCAAAGTCACTGACTGGCCTGTAGTGAGATTAAGAACATATGGCTAGGCAAAATTAAAGTAGCTAATGAATGCCTTTGTAAATGCACCCCCATATTAGTCATCATAGTTTTCCTTGATTCTCTCTCATTCTAAAACACAGGTATGCTTAGTAATCTAAGCAGGGTGGGAGGAGGAATTATATAAGCTAACCATAACCATGTCCACTATCCATAACATCTTTTTAAGCCTAAAAAGGAACGATCCCCTTTCCTCTGCACTAGCCATAAAGTGCATTTTCACTGCATTCTTCACAGTTCAATTAAATTAGCTCTGAATGCACAGCATGGTCCCACTGAGCTAGAATATATTTTACAAGGACAAAGAGAAAGACTATAGGAAATATTCTGCATGCAGAGAGAGCACGTTTTAATAGATTATAACTTGGTTGACTGAGGGAAAGACACCAGATCAGTCAGGGATTCTACAACCTTAACTACTGTTGCTATCTATATCAGACATATCTTCATACTCGAGGTTAAGTTTATCTTTAGAAATGAAAATATTTTAATAATGGAAGCGGTCTAATAGAAGCTGTCTTATAAAAAATAAAGAGTTAACTACTCCAGAAGTAACATACATTAAAATGTATGGGTCCTTTCATAGTATTTATATTCCCCACATGGACTTAATAACCAGGATATATTCAAACTTATTGAACATCACTACTGAAATGGGTCATCGTCTAAGATGCACTGCCTGAGAACGCCTCATTTTCATGATGGATCATACCAGTATATCAGTATATGAATATTTCAATGATGTACAAAAATGGAGAACAGGGTTCTGATGATGTATTAATAAGCATCTATTCTAATGTTCTTTATTGTGATTCATTTACCTCATACTATCCTTCCAAGATCCATTTTGGAGATTCAGCAAGCTGTAACGTTTAATCCACTCAGCAAATGTAGTTTATATTCCTATTTTTTTCCATCTATGGAGTATAGCCAGTCTCTTCAGATTAGAGCTTTGCTCATAATTGATTTTTCATTTTACTGGCCAAACTAGGGAGAAAGAGGGAGAGGTTTGTTTTAGGTCAATGCAAGAAACAAGGGTTTTTTTGAACAACTGATACTATGAAAATCCCCCCAGAACTGTTATGGGTAAAAGCATTTCAAAATGCAAATATCAACATAAAATATTGCAGTTATTTTCAGCTGGTGACAAGAAGCCAACTGATGACCAATTTTTATTTTTGATTTCATAGACATTAGGGCTGGAAGGGACCTTGGGAGATCATCGAGTCCAGCCCCCTGCCCAAAGGGCAGGAAGTCAGCTGGGGTCATAGGATCCCAGCAAGATAAGCATCCAATTTACTCTTGAAGGTGTTCAATGTAGGTGCTTGAACCACCTCCGCTGGCAGACTGTTCCAGACCTTGGGGGCTCGGACAGTAAAGAAATTCTTCCTTATGTCCAGCCTGAAACAGCCTTGCAGGAGTTTGTGACCGTTCAACCTCGTCATCCCTTGGGGCGCTCTGGTGAACAGACGTTCCCCCAGATCCTGGTGGTCACCCCTGATAAACTTATAGGTGGCCATCAGATCACCCCTGAGCCTGCGCTTTTCCAGGCTAAAGAGTCCCGTGGCTCTCAGCCTGTCATCGTAAGATCTGTTTTTCCTGACCTCTGATCATGCGCGTGGCTCTCCTCTGGACTCTCTCAAGCTTCTCCACATCCTTTTTGAATTGTGGAGCCCAAAACTGGACGCAGTACTCCAGCTGTGGCCTCACCAAGGCTGAGTACAAGGGGAGAATGACGTCCTGATTCACTGAATCATTGCAGGGAAGGAACAGTAGGCCTGTGTCAAAGTATTTTCTAAACTAACTAGAAACTGAATAGTCACAAGGGGAAGGGTTTATGGACAAATACATATTGCAGGAAAGTAGCAGTACCAGAAGAGCCCTTACCACTCTAGTAGTCAGTGCTCCTCTGTTGGAGAAGGCTTTGTAATGGTGGTAAGCAGGTAGATGTGGATGCCTTTCAGTACTGTGAAGGCAAATTCCATGTGGACAGAGACAATGGAAGTAGTACTCTCCGATACAAAATATGGAAACTGAATCAAGGAATGCCGAGGAACCCTGGGCTCTATTATTCCCTCCCCACACAATCCAGCTGACTCTGCAGTCAGGGAACACCTCAGCAAAATAGCTGCATCTGCATATCACAAAAAGTGTAGGCAATTGACCTTCGCTCTTCAATGGAAAGTAGGAGTAGGCTGGTAACACAGGGTAGGTATGTGATTTCAAATGACAAGTGATCTGTGGAGAAAGAGAAGTGTTCTTGAAGTGGCATGCCGAGACTACAACTGATCTCCCAAGGCAGAATCCAGTCCCATGGGACAGCTACCCATAAAACTTTTTGGGGGTTGTTTTTTTTAAATAATTCTTGAAGGTGTTATTGTTTAGTAATCAACCAATATTATTATTTGTTAGTAAAGTTAGTTCTTTCTCTGCTCCTTTTTTAGAGGACTTTTCCTTGATGGAAGGCTTGTCCACCCCCGTCCCCATGACCCTGAGGTCTAGGCCAGCTGCAGTTTTTAAACTCCTAGCTGAGTCACCCAAGCTGAAAAAGTTCCAAAGAGTAGGAACCTGATAAAATCCCACACAGTTCACTGAGTTGTGATTCAGCAAGAAGTCAACCACCTACCTACCTTAACACATTTTAATAGCATAAGCACTGCAAAGCAACCCTTCTTGTAAGCATCAAGAAAAAACAGGTATAGAAAAACTGTGTCTGAGAGCACATAAAGTGTTCATTTGGACTGGTGGAAGTTAAAAGTTTAGTTCAAGTGACTGAAAAGAGTTTCTAGGTCTCACAAACATTCACTCAACTGGCTGCCTGCTCTACAGACAGACTGCAAGGCAAAGGGCATCCACCCAAGGAGCCTCAGAATACACATCCCAGCATGCTTTACAGGTTCTGCAGTTCACCTGGAGACAAGTGACAGCAAGTCATGGCTGACCAGCTGGTGGCCTTCAAACACCTGTCTGGACCATCCCAGCCATTGATGCACCCTTTACTTTCCAGAACTGAGTGGCCAACTTTTCTGTTGAGTAAAGTAACCTCGGGGGGGGGGGGGGGGGGGGGGGGGGGCAGGAAATCAGGTGAGATCATTGTACTGAATGTTTTTCCTCGCTCTGAATATAAAAACTGTTAAGATAATATGTGCTGTACTAATAAAGTTAAACTTTGATTTTAGAACACCAAGTTATCTGCATTCATATTTCACATTCCATTTAAGGGTCAGTAGTGCTAAGGGATCATTAAAGCACAGCCTGGGAAACAGTGGTACTAATAGTATGGATATGCATGTGCAGATGTGCATGTGTACTGCACATTAATTTTGGTTACTGTGCAATAAGTGTACCCACCAGCTTCCAAAAAAGGATCTCTGGAAATAGCAGCAAGCATAGAACCTTCAACTAGGGGTTGCTACTACTAATAGAGCAACGGAAATAAGGGTCCACTACCAAGAAAACACCATGAGGCTGCAATCAACTATTTTATAATAGCACAGCTGCACAATCCCGCCCCCCACACACACACACACGAGTGAGCTACATAGAAGTCAACAGGACTAATTGCATGAGTGCATCTCACCAGTAAAAGACTATGACCGAAACCTTGGAGAAGCAATAAAATTATACTACAAGAGAAGCCAGAGTCAATGAAAAGAAAAATAAATACCAGGGGATATTTTTTACATTTAACTTGATTTTTAAGAGTTTGTAGTTATATGCTTTCATATTCTGAAGTCAGAGATATTTTGATTGTAATATCTAGTTGACCTTGTATAACTTCAGTATGTACTACAGCTGGCACATAGATGATGTGAGATCATGAATGGAGAAGTCTTCCATGACATGATGTTTTTACCTGGTCCACATCATGGAAAAGATCTTGATGGTGCTCAAACAACATGGGGGGGGGGGAGAAACAAAAGAAAAAAACAAAACAAAACACTTGGCAGTGACAAGGCAGGATGTCTCCATTCACTGACAACTTAAAAAGGAGGTGCTAAATTACAGAAGTCAAATGAAAGTCAACATCCAAAGCACCTGTGATGGTTGAGAACTGCTTTGATAAAAACTGGTAATGTGAGATAATCTGTAGCAAGCCAAGCACAAATTACATTTGGGACCACATTTCAAAACAGCAATTTGAATATAAAAGCAGAACAAACCAAAAAAAGAATCTCAAAGTAACCTGGAAAATGTTCTATAAAAAAGCAGGGGGACATATTTTGTTTGCATCCTTGACTTAGATCATTCATGACTACACACTTTCCCCAGTTTCTGCCGTATATAGTGCAGCAATTTGCTCTACAGTATTCAGAATTTGCCACCTATTAGATTTCACTTGTACTTGAACGCTTCTGTGCTTAACTTGGACTATTTTCTTTCTTCAGGAAATATCTACGATAGCTAAAATACAAAGTAGCATTAGTATGGTGATTCTTCCTTTTTGTTAAGTTATGATAAACATATTGGGAGAATAGGGTGACTAAGTTCAGTAGAAATCCTGATGAGGGTGGAGAAGAGAAATAATAATCAGACGATTCAGTTCTATAGATTCTTACTACTCAAGCAGTCAGTCCCATTCATTTCAGTAAAGCGAGTTACAGAATAAAATGCTATTCAGGGAATATAGTTCTACTGTCATTTAGTGCTAACTTGTGTTACACATTACACTGAGTCGCACAAATGTTGATCAGCTTAGTGCCATCTTCCAGTCACACCCTCAGTTTGAGTGTCACTTTTGCTGGCAGTGGCCACACCTTAATGGAACAGGAACCGGGTTATGTGGATCAAGGGAGAATTCTGCCCTGGAATGGCATAACCATAAGCCGCATAACAAGTGTTTTAAGCCATGTAAAGGTGTTAATGTGCAGATAATCCATAGGTAAAGAGCTCCAGAAAATCCCTAAATTAACATATAAATAGGCCCCAAGATTCCTTTATAAGGCCATGCAAATATATAGAGATAGAGGAATTATTGGGACCAGATTATGTGACTGATTTTTGATAGCCACATGTGACCCCGAAGTGTTTCAAAGAATGCTACTAAAACACTAAAATTAGGTGGGATAAAAGTAAACCCACATTTTGGGACATGAGTAAAGATATATATTGCCCAGAAGCAGACTGACAAGAAAGTTTTCTCCAATAAAGATTTAAGAGGTTTTATAATTTTAGTAGGACGTGTCAGAATACCAAAAATAACTTTAAAAAAAGTTTGGTTTGCATTTTTGTTCAATTATATGGTTTTGTTTTGCTTTTGAAAACAACCCCCCCCCCCAAAAAAAAAAACAAAAAACAAAAAACCAAGGTACAAAATAAGGCTAATTTACTGTTTTGGGTGAAAGTCATTATTTGTTGAAAATGGGGGAACTCCCCCTCCCCCAAAAAGTAGTATTCTGTACAATCTAGTTTTCAGCAGAAAAATTTCAATCAGTTCAATTCTGAGCACTACTCCTGGCTGAGATTCAGGACCAGCCAATGTAGGTTGTTTCTTAATGTTTCTTGTTTCACTGCCCTTACCCATCTCTGAGCGACTGAACACAACTGTAAATCCTTTCTGGCTCAGCAAGTGTGATATGCAATATCCTAAAAGGAACTATTGTTATATCAGCTACTCTTACTTGTGCTCTTTTCTGTGTTATATATATTGTTCAAATACCAATTTTTAAAGCATTTTCTTACTTGGTATGCTAGGAGTGCCTGCCCTTTTTTGCTGAAGATGTCTGGAGGGAGGGGAGAAAAGACTGCGCTATAAAAACCACTTGGAGAATGAAAGGGAGAGGTAGCAAAAAGGAAAGCATATTACTAGTTTGACTGCTCCCTTGCTGCCATTATGCATCCCATCCTGCTGATTCCGTAACGTTCTTATTAGATTAGGCCTAGCTATCGCAGAGTTAAAGCCAAGATACTTAAAAAGTCTACTACATTTAGCAGAATTAGGGGAGGGGGGGGGAAAAAGAGGGAAGCACACCCAGAGGGTCATGGTCAAAGAAAAGGCAAAAAGAACAAATTGCTATTATTGATAGAAAGCACCTGTACATGCTGATCTGCCACCTTGTAGTTCACAGGAAGAAGGGGTCTACATGGTAGTAGAGAGTGACAGCTTAATAGCCCAGAGGTCAAATGAATTCAGAAAAATAACCTAGTTTTACCTTTAATCACATGAAGAGATAAGTGATAGAGAATGAAAGTCAATGCTGAGGATTAAGTCATTTAGGAAGCTGAAAGAAAAGAGGGAGCTAATCTAAAGAGAGACTTTACAAGGTACTAATATTTTCCCATGTTATGCCAAGAAAAAAAAAAATATGCATCTCCATCAACCTGACTAATTTCCAATTAAGGTTGATTACCTCCCACCAATAGAGAAAGAACAGATATAAAGTCTGAGATTCTGAAATGTATTGCCCAAAACCCTTAATCCCAAATTAAAATGCCAAACTGCAATTAATCCCTTGATCAGCTCCCCCAGGGGTAGAGACACTTGGCAAGAAAACAGCTGTAAGGCTGTACACACATGTTCAACTAATCTTGGAGATTCTCCCAGGTTTGTTCACCTGGTACAAACATTTATTCGGAGACACCTAAAACAGACATGCAAGTGCTGAGACTCTGAAGAACACAGAGCTTGCAGTACAGATGCTGCACATCCAGGGGACCCTGTACATGCATCTCAGCATGTGCTGCAGGCTCCCAAGTCTGCCTGGTGACAGATGGCAGTACTGCACAGGGCAGATGCGATTAGCTGAACCAGAATCATCAGTCTCCCTGCAGCACAACATGGGATGGTTTTCTGCTGTGGAGCAACAGAGTCCAGCAAGTCTCCCAGCTAGAAGAGAATTTAGGAGGCAGAGGGTGGAAATAGGGCAAAGCACCCAGAGATGCCGGACAACTGTGCTGTCAAACAACCCCAGCAAAGTGATTGTCAAGCCTTGTCTTAAAGACCCCCAGGGTAGGAGACAGCACCACTTTTCTTGGAAGTTGGTTCCAGAACCTAGCCGCCCTGGCAGTGAAGTAGCGCCTCCTGATGTCTAATCAGAATTTACCCTCTGCCAGTTTCTAGTCACTCCTAGCAGTGTTTGGAGGAACAGGGACTCCCCCAGTGCCTGCTGCTCCCTTCCGACTAGTTTATAAATGGCCACTGGATTTCCCCCTCAACTTTCTCTTATGGAGGCTGAACAGGTTCAGGTCCCGCAGCTTCTCCTCGTAGGGCCTGCCCTGCTGCCCCCTGATCATGCAAGAGACCCTCCTCTGGACCCTTTCCATGTTGTCCACATCCCTCTTGAAGAACGGCACCCAGAACTGGATGCAGTAGTCCAGCTGTGGCCCGACCAGTGCCGCATAGAGGGGGGAGGATCACCTCCTTGGACCTGCTTGAGATGCATCTGTGGATGCATGACAAGGTGCGGTTGGCCTTCCTGACTGCATCCTCACACTGCTGGCCCATGTTCATCTTGGCATCAATGACGACTCCAAGATCCTTTTCTGCCTCTGCATTGATGAGAAAGGAGTTCCCCAGCCTGTAGGTATGCTGCTGGTTCTTCCTCCCCAGGTGCATCACCTTGCACTTGTCAGTTTTGAAACCCATCCTATTCTCGTCCACCCACCCCTGTAACCTGTTTAGGTCCAGTTGTAGCCTATTCCTCCTTTCTAACATGCCCACATCCCCCCACATCTTAGTGTCATCAGCAAATTTAAGCAGGGTGCTTTTTACCCCCTCATCCAAGTCACTGATGAAGATGTTGAACAGTGCAGGCCCAAGGACCGAGCCCTGGGGGACCCCACTGCCCACATCCCTCCAGGTCAAAAGTCACCCATCCACCACCACTCTGGGTGCAGCCCCCAGCCAGTTGGCAATGCATTTGACTGTGTAGGTGTCAACACCACAGTCCCCCTGTTTTTTAATTAGAACTGGGTGAGAGACAGTGTTGAAGTCTTTCTGGACTTTCAGAAGCCCTATGTCACTGCTACCCCTGCATCTAAGGATCGGGTGACCTGGTCGTAGAAGGCCACCAGATTGGTCTGACAGGACCCACCTCTAATGAACCCATGTTGGTTGCCCCTAAGCATAATCTCCCCTGCTGGCCCCTCACAGATGTGTGCTAGAATAATTCTCTCAAAAAGCTTACCCAGGATCGAGGTAAGACTAACTAGCCTATAGTTCCCGGGGTCCTCCTTCCTCTCTTTTTTGAAGATGGGAATCACATTGGCCCTCTTCCAGGCCTTTGGCACCGCAAGTGCTCGTAAAGCCATGCCGGGGTCCCACAATGACCTCAGCTAATTCCCTCAGCACTCTGGGGTGGAGATCATCTGGACCAGCTGATTTATATACATCTAGTCAGGGAACTTCTGGAGGGACTGGATCCTCCCTGACCCTTGGCCTAGAAGCGCCTCCCCTGGGGTCTGAGGGGGACCCGGTGGGGGTGCTGATTTGGTCCCTGCTCAGGAAAATGGAGGCAAAGAAGTCATTAAATAGGTTAGCTTTGCTGTCTGGTGTGATGACCAAATTTCCTAGCATGTCTTGCAGGGACCCCACGTTACCCAGTACCTTTTTTGCCCCCCTATGCATTTAAAAAAGAACTTCTTGTTGTCCTTGATCCAGGAAGCTAGTCCCAGTTCCATCGCCTCCCTGACTGTCCCCCTGTATCCCTGAGCAACCACAGTATAATTGTCCGTGGTGATGGCCTCTCCCTTCCATTAGGTGTACTCCCTTTTATCTAGAAAACATTCCCAGATGCTTTTGCTGACCCATAGGTGCATTTGTGCCCTCCTGCTCTCTTGGATCCATGTTGGGATTACCTCCTTCTGGGCTTGGGGGATCGTCTCCTTAAGGAGCAACTACTCTTCTTGGACACCTGGCTCCCCTCCCCTCTGGAACCTCAGTGCTTCCCCAACTATTCTCCTTAGCTCATTGAAGTCCACCCTCCTGAAATCTAGGGCTGCTACCTTGCTGCAGGCCTTTGTCACCTTGTGCTGGATAGTGAATCCCAGCAGGCAATGATTACTGTCACCTAGGTGGTCACGCACCCTCGGCCCCCTCTCCAGGTCATCACCCATGGCCAGCACCAGGTCCAACAAGGCATCTCTCCTGGTGGGGCTGTGCACCTCCTGAGTTAGATGGAGGTCCTGCATTTTGGCTAGGGACCTATGTGAGCTGTCAGACCTGGCTGACTGCTCTTCCCAGCAGATGTCTGGAAAGTTCAGGTCACCCATGATGACCACATCTTTTTACCCAACTACCTCCATGAGCCGACTTAAGAATTCCTGGTCTAGCTCTTCCCCTTGGTTGGGTGGTCTGTAGTAGACCCCCACCGTTAAGTCTCTTTCCCCTTGACTGCCTTGTTTTCCAACCCAGAGCACTTCCATGTGCCCCTCCTCTGACTCTCTGCTACCTGATGAGGATGTGTATTCCTCCTTGATGTAGAGCACCACACCCCTGCCTTTCCTCCCTGTCCTGTCCCTCCTGTACAGCCTATAGCCCTTGATATTCACCACTAAGTCATGCATTGGGTCCTACCACATTTCAGTGAGCCCCACTATGTCTGGGTTGGTGTCAGCTAGCAGGAGGGTAAGTTCCTTCTGCTTGTTTCCCATACTATGAGCGTTTGTGTAGAGGCATTTGAGGCCTCCTGTGGATGTGTGCACTGGCCCCCTAATCTCGGCATTGCCCTGGCCCCTGTTGCTTACCTGTGTATATGTTCCACTTCTCGGTCTAGGCTGGTCTGTACTTGCGAGTGCTGCTTGGTTTAGCAATCCAAGGCTTCCTCCTCCCTCATCTTCCCCTTCCCCTGACAAGCCTAGTTTAAAGCCTGCCAAAGGAGATCTGCCAACCTAGAAGAGAACACATGCTTGCCTTTAGGGGAAAGATGAGAGACCTGCTTGGGTGGGATGGGCTCCATCTCATCATGATGTGTGGGTCATTGTCAAGGAAACCAAAGCCCACCTCAAGACAGCATTCCTGAAGCCACCAGTTGGTCTCTGTGATGCACGTCTTATGCCATCTACCATGTCCGCTCACTGGTAGAACAGAAGAGAATACCACCTGAATAACTCCTTCAGCACACCCCCCAGAGCATGATAGTCTGCCATCAGGTGATCAGGGTTTCTCTTGGCCGCATCATTAGTACCCATATGGATTAGGACCATGGGGTAGTAATCAGTGGGGTGGATCATCCCCATCACATCATGAATTTTTACTCCAGGTAGGCAGTAGACCTCACGTGTCGAGGTGTCCTGGCAACAGATGGGGCCCTCTGTACCTCTCAGCATAGAGTTGCCCATGACAATCACTCGACGCTTTCTCCTCTGGAACTGCTTAGCTCCTTCAACTTGTTCAGAGTGTGGAGTTGCCTTCTCTCCCTCCTTCTGCTCCAGTGTTGCCAGGGCCTCGTACCTGTTCTCCAGCCGGACTGGAGGAACTGGTAGTGCTGTGTTACGAGCAGCCCGGGTTCTGGAGGTGACCGTCTGCCACTCTGCAGTGGAGGGCACTTCCTGAGGTGCTTCTTCCCTGGGTGAGTGGCCCTGCAGGGAAAGGAAATAGTCATCAATTTCATCCTCTGCCTCCCTGATTCCCTTCAGCCTGCTAACCTCCTCCTGGAGTTCCCTCACATGCGCCTCCAGGGCTCTAAGGTGGGCACCTGCAGGATAGGTGTGGGGGTCCCCAATCCCTGCCCCCCTGGGCCTTGCTGGGCAACTCCCACAGGCTGGGGGGGTGGGGGGATGCCAGCTCCCCCATGGGCTTTGTCTGGGTGGAGGCCTCAGACAAGCCCCGGGTAGGCTGCTCCCCCTGGACAGGAGCCCTGGCAGCACTCCACATCAACACCATCATAGGAATTGCTACTTGTTTTTAGCTTAGTACAGTGCCTTCACCCTGGCCTAGTAGGAGTCTCCCTCCTGGCCCTTCCTGCTCACCCGCTGGCGCAAACACCAATGCAAATGCCAGCGTGCTCTTACAGAAAGTGCCCGTTTGTGCATTCTGTTCGTGCAGCACAGCTCAGAAGCATGGCTTCCTACCAGCTCAGCTAAGAGGGATCCGGCGGGCTTCCCCTCCAGATCTGGTTCAGCTGCATCCAATCCCTCTGCCCACTTACCTTAGGGGGGAAATCAGCTGCTGCTGCCCCAGCTGCTGCTGCACCCACCTCTGCCTTGGGTCTGGTAAGGAGGCACATGCGTGTGTGGGACACACGTGTGCCTGAATCCCTCCCCTCCCCACTGCTCCTGGCTCCCAAGTACCAGGGACTACATCAAACCACGGCTTTTAAAGGTCGTGGTTTGAATTTCCCACTGCTGCCCCAGTGAGCCAATCAGGCACTCTGGTCTTTCCAGAACTGCCTGCTGGCAGTCCATGCTCCCCCGCCTGGGGGGGGGGGGATCTGGTGCCTCCAGAGCCTGCTCCCTGACGGGTAACCCCAGGGGTGCTCCCTAGGTTGGGGTGGGGGGGGAAAAAAAGTCCCCGCTAGCCCTCCCCCTGTTTGCACACTCTGTTCGCATGGCACGGCTTGGGAGCTCAGCTCCCTACCAGCTCAGCTAAGAGGGATCTAGGGGCCTTCCCCTCCAGATCCGGCTCAGCTGCGTCCGGTCCCTCTGCCCAGTTACCTGGGGGGGGGGGGGGGGGGGGGGGAAAATCAGCTGCTGCTGCCCCCGCTGCTGTAATTTAAACCCTGGTTGTTCCCAAGTTAATTTTTCTCCTTAAGTAGCCATTTTTACTCTGGCAGAAAATCTTGAATATCTGTACATTCAATATTGAATATTGTTTTTTTTCCTGGGACAGCAGAGACTTCCAGGAGAAAGTGAATGTCTATATATGGCCTAAAATCAGAACATCTTTCTTAGGGTGCCTTGTGCCCTGCAATGCTACCTCGTCTCCACAGTAATTTCATTCTGGTTTGTTCCCTATACTAAGACTTCTGAGGAAGTAGCCTTTTGTTTTTATCTTAGCGCCAGTGAGAGAAATTCTCCTGTGGCTCAGTTTAGGAGATGCAAAATCTGTTTATACAATTCTTAACATTTTACCTAGTGTAAAGAAACTAGACTAATAACAAGTTTCTCACTCCAGGTCTCCCAGAGTGAGAAAGAATATGCACAGAATGCCTCAACTCTACAAAAAGCTGCACCTTAGGTGATTCACTAAATGGTAGTTGCCTCTCCAGCAGGCAGTCAGGGAATTGCGTACAATATGCACAGAAAACAGTAAAGGAGTATTTGCTTTCCACTACTTATACCCCATGAGGAATTGCCAGTGACTGTTAGACAAGTTCAGAGATTAAGACAAGAGAAAAGAACTAAGAAGTCAAAGTTTCCAATTTAGATATGGAAGATCCTTTAAGTTCTGTGTATTGTTCAGAAGTGACTCAGAGCCAGGGAGTCTGTTTCATTCTGTGTCTGAGTTCTTACTGATCAACATAACTTAGAACAGGTTTCTTCACAGCCAACAATTGATTCCAAGTGACTCTTGCTAATGCCTCCTAAAACAGTATGGTTCCCTACAATTCAGTCCATCCAACTCTGGATATTTACTAGAATTTTTTTCCATTTAAATCACATTTACAGAGTGATTAATTAGAATCCACTACTAACTAATACATAGTTGCCTAATTATTTGTATCATCACGAAGTAATTCAGCCTGAATATTCTTTTTCATAGGCTCCCTCTACACATTATTTTTATATTGGGATTAACATGTTAAAAATCACAGCATAGATAGGAAGGGTGATACATATGCATTGAATTTAAGGCATCATAAAAAAGGTGGAATGAGCCATAAAGATGTTCCAAATATAATTTAGAACATTTTTATAGTGCCTTAAATTTAACATGTGGCTGGTGACCAAGAATCAGCTGATTGTTGGCCCAGCTAAAGGATGGGAGCAGGAGAAGCTTGAAGGGCTTGCCCTGCCAGGTACTTTAAACCTATGTGCTGAACAGCCATAGCTGGTGGTTCCTGGGGACCACATCAGGATCTGAAACCAATTACCAGCTCAGTGGGACTTCCCTGGGGCTGGTCCAGGCACTCATGCAGTCCCTGGACACAACCAATACTCAGCTGATTGCTGGCCCAGTGGGGACCACACCTGGGTCAGTTACAGACCCCAGTGTACTCCCCTGGCCAAGATGATAATCAGCTTATTGTCAGGCACCCGACTTTCTCTCACTGGTACAGGGGGGAACTAGGGATCATTATCCTAGGCTTCCCTTACACTGGCAAGTATGCTGTGATTGAGATCCGATCCTCAATCCCAAAAAAAATCACATGCCTTACCATGTATGTGTTATGGCAAGAGGTGCGATGTATGTTTGTCATAGCAGGAGGTTTGGGGATTGGAGATCAGATCCCATTGTGCCTTTAGATGAACCTTTGCCAGAAGCCCTAGTTTCATTATTTTCCCTTGTACGAGGCTAAGTGATTCTCTTAGATTACTGTGTGCACCTCTCAGATGTGGGCTCCCAGTATGTCTGTTTTCACTTGGGTAGCCCCTTCCCTCAAAAAAAGAAGGAATAGATTGGAAGGAAACTAATTCTGAGGTTCTCACTGCAGTACATTTTCCAGGTCCATCCGTCAGGAGAGCAGGATTTGCCTACCTGCAAAACTAGTAGCACATTCTGTTCCCAGTATCCAGGGATCTTGTATGCATGTGTGTGTGGGGGGGGGGGGGGGGCGGGGGCAGGAAAGGTGTCAACCAGAAACAATGGGTCATTTTCTCAGAGAACTCTTTTGTCTATATTAACTACAGTGCCCTCTGATACTTCTAGAGGAGGTAAACAAAGATCTTTACAGAATACTGTAAGTCAATACATTTCTATTCCTCAACAATCCTTGTGGTTTTTCCTCCAAATTCTCTCCCATTTTTTCAGTCTTCTGGTAATGAAATAGAGACCTGAATGCATCATTTTTCCATGCTGGTGCAGCCCTGTTATGCCAAATAGGAGTACTACTTTCTAGCTAAATAGAATCATGTCCCTATAAACCAAAATTGAAGGTCCCTCCCTCTCTCCCCTGTCCACTGCCATATGGCATTTCAAGATCACATATAATAGACAGAAAATAACCACTGCTAAAAAACAAAAACACAAAAAAACCCACAGATTTATGATCTTATGAGACTCAAGCCTGTAGGAAGTTATTTATAACTAACTAGTCTACCAACTGAGTTACACTGTCAATACAGTTAATACCTAGTTTTTAATAGCAGAAGTGTTTCAGTGTGGCTGCAGAGAAAGACCTCTTATGAGTTTGAGTTCTCAACTGTTACTCTAATGGAAGCAGATTCAAGCAGACACATAGTAACACATACTACAGAACCGTGTTTTTGCTCAAAGTCCATAGCAAAGTTATCATGTACTTCCAAGAATATAAAATGAGTGGGTACATCTACATGTGCAATTAATGTTGTTGGTGTCACTGGGCATAACCCTAGGTAACTCAGAGGGATGGAAGACCACGAGTGTCGATGAAGCCCCTCTGCTCTAGGCCCAGGCAAGCCAGGGCCCCCCCCCGGAACTTTTTGTAACCTTTAATCTCCCTAAAACTTATCTGTGGAATGCAAGGACACCACTCAGAGAGAGAGAAGGGAGGAGGGAAAGGGGGTGGGGGGATGAGGGTGGGAGCCAGCTAATGGAAGAATACTGCTGGAAGTGACCAGGGTATAAATATACACTGTTGCAGGGCTAGGGGCGCGGGATGTGAGACAATACAGTCTCCCTGCACCTTTTACTTGAGCTCAAATAAACTCTGTCTACTTCTCACTCCAGTGTGTTTATTGGCGCGATGGACACCGGGCAACAAACCCAATTGTTGCCTCCCTCAGGCACCTTGTGCTGGCAACAATGTGACACAATCGACTCCGGGGCAGTTTGAACAGAAGTCAACTGCTGTCAGGTGCAGCATCTACATGTGCAGCTGGGACAGTAGCAATTTAAGCTGGGGCAGAGTAGGCTCCTGGCTGGCTGGACTGACCGTTCACAATTTATGGCCCTGGTCTCCATCTACACACATGTTTTGGTGCAGTTAAAGTACTTTGCCATAAGATAATACTGTTTCACTAAACCAATTAGTTTAGTTTAATGTACCCCAATACTGCCACACATGTAGACAGTAGGGCTGTCCGAGGCTTCTTTCCCCAATTACATTTGGCAGACAGTCAGCCTAATTTGTCAGCCAAATCTCCAAATCCAAATCAGAGACTACTTTAATCTCTCTGAATCAAATAGATTCAGAGATTTTGACATAGAGACAGCTTTAAATGTTTTTTCTACATACCTCTAAGTAGCAGGGGCTCATGAGTGCTGCAATGCTGGGGCCCATGCAGTGTTCCACAGAAGCACAGGAGACTCCCCAGTGTGCTCAGCAGCAGAACCAGAAGTGGACCAGAAGCACTTCCTCCACCAGGAGCACGCATGGGGGCCCCTGCACCTCCCCCAGCTCAGTGACTGGTGCCTCCTGGATCTAGGGAGGCACCTAGGGTACCCTTGCGACCGATTACAGGTTCAGGAGGGGCCCCTAGCATGCTCCCCCAGAAGAGGAGCAGAAGTACTTCTAGTCCACTTCCAGGTTTGCTGCTGAGCAACATGGAGGGACACCCCCCCCCGCGCCCCAGAATCACAGCATTCACAAGCCATGCCTGCTACCTCAAGGTAGGTAGGGGGAAACAACCCCCCCACCAACAACAACTTTTAAAGCTGTGCCTGTGTCCGAATCACTGATTCTCCAAGTCAGCTTTGAATCTTCAGATTCAGATTTGGCAGAATTGAACTTGGGACAGTGATCCGAATCGACGAATTGAATCACTGTCCCCAAATTTGGGTCGAATCCAAATTGAATAGGGCCCACTTTGCACACCTCTTGTTGACAGTGACTTTTTACTGCAAAGCTAATTAGTTTACTCCACAGTAAAGTGCACATGTAAATGTGCCCAGTAAGTAATAAATAGAATGAATGTGCCATTTTTCCTGCTCATCTTAAGATTTTTGTCTAGTTATTCACATACTTACTCCCTTCCTGACACTTTTCTTTAATTTCTGAAGATTAGATGGAAAGCATTTAAAACCAATGAAAATACTCCCTGGAAAGCTGTCATACAAAATGAAAATTTCTCAATTTTCTTTAACAAAGATAGAAAATTGCAATATTATGTGAAATCTATAGAGCAGGATTATAATTACTTTCGGAAGGATCTACAATACCTTGCTCAGTATGCATTCCTATTCACTCTTCAGCACTGCAGTCAATTCGTATTCAATCACAGGCCTGGAAATTTAAAAACATGCATACTAACATAGGTTTCAGGGGCAGCAGAAATTGAAATATCATAATTAGTAGTACCCAAATTGTTAACTTCCTTTTATAATGTTAGTTTTGCTTTCGGTCTAGGGAAAAATCTCTGTAAATTGTTTTTATCTATGGTTTTTCACAAATATGAAACATCTTGGATGAGTTTCTCTCTACTCAGTCCCAAGTTCACCCTTCAAGGAGATGAAACTTTCTGTTTGTAATTTGTTTCTTGTATTTCTGGCAGCAAGATGGAAAGTAATTGCTGGGTGCTGCTACACGTCACCCTACAACAATGTAGCAATCACATGGATCTACACATGATTAGCATCTATGTCTCTGTATCATTGCGCTCCCTGGTATAGCATGCCATTATGGTGACCTGGCAGCAAAGTCTAATGGTGCACCATGTGTATGGTGCAGTAACCACCCACACTATGCCATGCTTTAGTACTTCCAAAAGGAAGTACTAGAGCACGATGCCATAGCAACATCACCCTACAGCAATGTATAGACACTCCCATTGTCCATTAAAGTCTACCATAAAGGATGATTTTACAATATGCCCCCATCCTGAAATCCAAGTTAAAAAAAAAAAGTGTTAGCATTATACTGATAATCTAATCTACATCACCTAGAGGCATTAGGGTCTGGATTCAGATTTAACTGAGCTAGTTTGAGCTTCACTGAACAGGTTTAGGATTATTTAAACAAAAAATAAAATAGAGAGGAGTGCTTGACAGGTTTGAATTGGAAGGCTACTTTGGACATATTGTATATAGACTAAGTCAAGGTTTATATTAAACAGAAACTTTACTTTTAGGACTTCCTTTCTTGTACAATTCCTTTTAAATGTTGATGTTCCATGTTGAGTTTTCTATAGCCCATTTTTCCATAGCCCACATAATTTCTAGTTCAGAAGGACCACCGTGATCATCTACCCTGATGTAATAGTGTGTAAATCATCAGTCAGCATGGGTAGATCCAGGATTTTGAGAAGGAGAGCATCAGACCAGGGACTGGAGCTGCAGGGGTGACTGCACATCCACTCCAGCCTCCCCTTCCTACCAAGACAGGCAGATCCCCTATAGGAGCAGCAGCAGGAGCCTTTTTTAGGTTCATCAATCAGGTAAGAACCTTCTCTGCCTTCCCCTCCATGTACAGTGGCAGGTCTCTTCTCCTTCCCTGCCATTCTCAGTGCTGCTGCTGTCCCAACTGTCTGTAGCTAGGCTACATGTTGATCCAGGCTCAACTAGAGACAGCAGTGATAGTGGTGGTGGCATCAGGTGGGGTCTTTTCCCCTGCACTTGCTCCCAGACTGGCAGAGAACAACTAGGTGGTCCAGGCCAGGAGGAACCCCCTTGCTTTTAATACTGTTCATAGCTAAGCCTGGCTCCCCTCAAAGTCCAGCTGGAGTGGGCAGGAGTGACTCTGGAGCCTCCCTCCGACCCCTCGGGCAGTCAGGGAGAGCAGCAATGGTGGGCAGGGGTAGGAAGGGGAGAAGTGCTTCTGAGCAAGGAGGAAAGGAAATAGTATTTTTACCCCATGTGGGGACCAAAAAAAGTTCTTAGCTGCTGCTCCCATGGACTGAAGAGAGGGGGTGTCCATGCCACCGTACCTCCTCTGTCCCCAACACTCAGCGTTTCCTAGAGAAATATATAATCAGGGGATGATAATTTCTATCAGCTAAGTGTTACTGAAGCTTCACAATAGCAAATACTCTCTTAAATGTTATAGAATCCATTTACTTTAACAATTACTAGTTAAACATCATGTATATGGACTTTGCCAAATGATCTGCTGAAGTGGGCATTAATTGTAGATTTGTTTTTAAATCCATTGCTAAGAAAATCTAAACTTTAAAAATGGGCAGGTCAAATTGGTCCATAAGTATAGACAGACAGAAGTAAAAAAACTAGGCATTTGGGGGGGGGGGGCAGGGAGAATCTGTTTGGTAGATAGTCTCAAAGCACACCTAACTGACACCCCCAGGTACAAAGCTCAGCGTTACAACCTTTCCATTCCATTTTGAACATTTACATCAGTGTCTCCCAAACATTTTTAAGCTCAAGGCAACCCTCAGAAACTGCCAGCTCCTGGTTTTCACTGGTTTTTTTGTTACAGAAGAACAATAAAGTTACTCTTTTGTTCCTGCAAAGAACTCAGACACATGGCATATCAGAATGTTTTTAACACTATGGAGTCCTGTTTGAAATCTCTGCATTTATCTTGTGAATCATATTTGCACATTTAACAGTACCAAACATTTGTGGCACCCTGGCTGGGGAGGGGAAAGACACTGATCTTACATAGCTATAAGTTCTATACTTCAAGCTCCTTCACCAGCCTAAGAAAAAACAATGCTGTCTCCAAAATTGCCATTCCCTCAGTATACAGCTTATTCATTCAAACACACTAATTTGCAAAGTAACACAAAACAAGTGCTGTAGCCAAAACAGGCTGCTTACCTCTCTTTGCTTCAGAGCCTGCCATAGAAGCAAACCTCTGTACTACAGTTTCTTTACCTGGTGCTTTCAAAATCATTTATAGGAAACACCTGATCTGTTCTCATCTGTGTTTGATGATTAAATAGAACTGACAGATTGGGCCCTTAAAGCAGGAGGCTTTTCTGATATATTGTCCAAGGATTATCTTTGGGATTCAATATTATTGCCAACTCATCTGAAACTTCCCCACCCCTTTGATTGCAAGTGCTTATGAATTTTTATTTAGTAATACAATTTTTGTTTCAAGTTTCCTTCTGTTGCAGGAAAATATAAAATGCATAAAAAGTCAACATGAGGATTTCTTTTTTCACTTTTTGAACTTTCACCTTTCCCCCTCCATAGTTTCCTCAACCATTTTTCTCTGTTTTTTGAATCCCCTGTTTTTATGCTATTTTTAAGGTTGAAATGGGACATCTCCATAACCAGAATTCATTTAAGCATTTACCTTGTTTAGTTCAATACTGGCAGGTTTCATACACATGATTCTTAGTGAAAGACTGGGGTATTATGTGACTAACATCAAAACAGACCAAGAATAGTTGTAACTTCACCTATCCAAAGGGAAAAGAAAATAAATTGCGTGGTGTGAATGCTATCTAATTTTGAAATATGAAGCTAACAGGTACAATATTGAAAGGGACTTTAATTAAATATGTTGGGAACTACATAGTGAAGAGGATTGACATGGGTATTCTGCAGATCAAGAAACATGAATTCAAGCCTTGCCCCTTAATCATGTCAAAGACTGCTTCTAGTCAACCCAGCTATACATGAGTCCCTGGCCCTTTGGACTGGTGAGTCATAGAGAACCAGGCATGATGCTACCTCCATCATTTCCTTGTGTGCTGCAGAATTGGGTTTGTCTTAAACAACCTAGCTTGATGTGTATCTAGTCTCAGGTGAACCTTTGACCTTAATGCAGTGAAGACCAAATTATTTTATACTTCCTTATAAACCAAGGTCTTTTACTCTAAATACTTCAATGACAATGCATATTTTGGAATTATTTTCTGGGTCATTGTCCTGTATTTAGGCTAGCGCTATAGATTAGGCCATGGTACATATTTTTTTCATTTCTTTTGCTATAATCTTAGAGAAATATATAGGAAATGTCATTTAATGCATTTAACTGCATTATGACATATAAGTACATTAATATCACAATGTGTTCCATGATTCATAACAAAAGAATAACAATTTAAAAAACAAAAACAAATGTGTTTTTTTTGGAAACAGCAGAGATGAACATCTTTTCTTTGAAACATTTCCAAAATAGCTCTATTACAGCAGTAAGAGCACTTAGTAGCAGTAACTGGAGGCTCAGATTTGCAATATCTCTTCTGTATGCCATCCTGCCTTCCCCTTAGGAGAAGAATTAAAAGTAGTTATGGGAATAGCATAGGGAGAAAAAAATATATAATCAACATTTTTCCAAGAAGTTCTGTACTAGTAAAGTGGAACATTTTATTTTATAGTCTGGTCACATAGGGCAATTACAATCTGGCACCACTGATATTCAGTGAGTTGAAAGCCCCAAAAAAGCAACTATAGTAATTCTAAAGTATTTTGTTTAGTGTGCTGCTGACAGAGGAAGGAGATGAAATATTGTAATTGTATGTGCTTTTCATGCCAAGAGAAGCATCACATTGACAGCCTTGGACACTGAATTCCAGTGCATAACTATAGAACTGATAGTATTAGTAATACTTGTGCAAATTTCCAAGCTGATCTTGTTCAATTTTGAACCAAAAGAAAGGGATGTTTCACTTTACATTCTAGTCTTATCTGTTTTAGAATGAGGCTAAAACCACCAAATCATAAATCACTAAACTATTGTGAACTAAAGTGATAATGCAAGCAGATGAACTGACATTGAACTAGCAAACTAGAGGTAGGACTTGAGTGGCCATGACCTGAACACAGGTTACTTACACTCTATCATCATTAATTCTTATTTGTATTGCAATCTTATTAAAAGCAAAAATCGGAGATCAGAGCTATGCAATGGTGACATAGCATAGACTAGCCTCTACCTCAGAGAACTCTACATCCTGACAAAATACGTTTTGTGGATGACAAGAAATCTAGCCATGAGAAGAGACTGCAGAAATATAACAGATAGAGCAAATTATTGTTAAAGGTCACCAGCTCACTTGCTACCACTAACTGATAATGTTTTATATACATTAAGGAAGTGTTGAAGCTAAAGAAGCAATTTAAATGGAGGATAAAATCATTCCTTTATAGGGTTTTATGTAGGATTTTCCCCATGCATAAACGACAGTCTTGAAAACACATCTTAAGGGTGTATTTGTAATGGGGGATGCAGGATAGCAAAACATGCCGGTTAATTGAGTGGCCCAGGCTGCCGGTTCTCCCTCTACCCCTCCCACCACCTCACCACCCCTCCCGCCACATTGCCACCCCTGTAGGCCCTGCAGGACAGGGAGGCAGGCCCCGCACCGCCTGTTATGCCCACAGGCCATGGGGGTTCACCAGCACAGGCTGCTGTGCCCTGGGGGCTCAGAGAAACCAGAAGTGCCGTGGTGGGCACTTACGGTTTCATTTTATCTTACAAGCCAGCCTGCAGGTTAATTGAGCATGCTGGCTTGTAAGATGCTGGTTAACAGAACTTTTACTGTATTTGTATATATAGATTTAACCACATTGTAGCAACAAAGTGATAGAAAAAAAAATCAAAGCACTAAGACAAAGGCTAGGTATAGAAGTTATACTAGCTTTGTGCCTATCCAGGGAGGGGGGCTGCAGGGGAAGTCTTGGGTCTCTCCCCTGGCAGCTGCTTAGACAAGAAGGAAAGACTGTGGGGGATGGAGTCCAGGCTCTGTGTTCCTGCAGCAGCCCAGGCTGGAGAGTGCTATAGCAAACGTATGTTCAGTTGGCTCCCACTATAACTTACTGAACTTGAATAAAGCATGATAAGTTAGGGCACTTCTGCAAGAAGCTTTTTGCTCCCTCCTAGCAGGCCTGTGTAGAACCATGTTTAAAACTCAGTTTTAACTTCACTAGCAGTTGCATAAATACGTACGTTTGGTCACCTCAAGAAAAAACCTTACTGAATTTTTTGGCAAATTGAAAAGTAAAAAAAAAAAAGTTTTGGACCCTATGAGATATTTCATTTCACCTGAAAAACACTATTAAAAAAAAAAAAAAGGTTAAGCATTAAAAAAAATATAAGAATAACATTGAAATGAATTTTGAAATTTGGTATTTTGAATATTTGGGATTTTTAACTATTGTGTATATGTGTACACACACACATACATCTATATGTGCACATGTGTGTTGGGGGTATAGATATATGTGTATATGTAGCTTATATATGTGTGCATGTGTGTGCATGTGCATGTATTTATATATATTAATTTATGTTTGTTTTAGTGAACTGTTCAAGTTTCTTGAACAGTTCACTAAAAGTATTCACAGAAACAAAAATGAATTTGTGAAATGTTTTGGTATCACCCAATCTGCATTTTTCACAAAGTATATTTAATCAAGAAATGGTCTTTTCTATTAAATAGATAATAGAAAGATATATATTACAAATCCCACTTCTTTATTTTCATATCAGTTTAAGAAGCCCCAACTGCTCAAAACAGGAATAATGTATTTCTCTAGGATGTCTCTTTGTTTAGTGGTCCCTTGAACACACTCATGTTTTGAGATTAATTTCTTGAAAATCATGCAGTAAATCGATATGGAAAAAAGAGAATAGTATCATAAAACTTTTATTTTCCAGGGAAACATTTTTTGAGGTCTGCCAACTACTTTTCCTGCAAAACATAGAAATTATTAGTCATCTTCAATTATGACACGTTTTAAAAACAATATCCCATTGTATCATAGAAAATCATGGAAAATTAGGGATGGAAGGGTCCTCAGGAGGTCATCTAGTCCAACCCCCTGCTCAAAGCAGGACCATCCCCAGCGAGATCATCCCAGCCAAAGTTTTGTCTATCAAGGTCTTTAAAACCTCCAAGGATGGAGCTTCCACCACCTCTCTGGGTAACCTGTTCCTATGTTCTACTATCCTCCTAATGAGAAAATTCTTCCTAATATCTAACCTAAACTTCCCTTGTTGTAACTTCAGACATTTGCTCCTTGTTCTGTCATCTGCCATCACTGAAAACAGTCTAGCTTCATCCTCTTGAACCACCCCTTTAGGTAGTTGAAGGCTGCTACTATACCCCCTCTCCATCTTCTCTTCTCTAAACTAAAAGGACATTTTTACACATGTAAGCACCCCAGCACTGGGCACTTTGGAAAGCACCTGGTGCTGCATTGCTTGCAGTTGCATATGCAGTGAAATGCACATCAGAGCTGAGAAAATGGTGCCAGTATGCTGTTGAACTGAAATGCATAGAACGTTCTTTAGTTCAAAAGCGCACTGCCACCATTTTCTGCGTGCTGACGAGCATTTCACCACTTTTAGAACTGCACACAGTGCAGCACAATTAATTGAGTATGCTCAAAAGTGGTGGATCTCTGGCGCATTGTCGGATGACAAGATTTGTGTATAAATGCCAAATAACCCCAGTTCCCTCAGCCTCTCCTCATAAGTTATGTTCCCCAGCCCCCTCACCATTTTTGTTGCCATCCACTGGACTCTCCAATTTGTTCGCATTCTTTCTGTAGTCGGGGGCCCAAAACTGAACACACTACTCCAGATATGGCCTCGCTAGTGCTGAATAGAGGGGAATAATCACTTCTCTTGACCTACTGGCAACACTCCTACCAATGGAGCCCAAGATGCCATTAGCCTTCTTGACAATAAGGACACCTCCTAGCTTATATTCTGTTTATTGTCCTCTGTTACCCCCAGGTCCTTTTCTGCAAAGCTAATGCCCAGCCAGTCAGCCCCTGGCCTGTACTGGTATATGGGGTTGTTTTTTCCTAAGTCCAAAACTTTGTGCTTGTTCTTGTTGAATCTCATGAGATTCTTTTTGGCCCAATCCTCCAATTTGTCTAAGTCACTTTGAATCCTAGCCCTACTCTCCAGCATATCTACTACTCCCCATAGCTTGGTGTCATCTGCAAACTTGCTGAGAGTGTACTTTAAGCCATCTTCCAGATACTTGATGAAAACGTGGAACAAAACTGGTGCCAGTATTGACCCTTGGGGCACTCCACTTGATACTGGCTGCCAGCTAGACATCGGTCCATTGATTACTATTCTCTAACTCCAGTGCTCCAGCCAGTTTTCTATCTATCTTACAGACCCTCTATCAGTGCAGTATAGGGTAGGCCATGGTGCCCGGCAGCCCTGTGCACTGTGAGACTGTTGTGGAGGAGCAGACCCACAAAGCTCATACAGTCAGCAGAAGTTACCTGATTCTCACCTGCCACATCTTGTTGTTGGACTTGTTTGGGAAGTGACCTACTTCTGCTGTGTACAATCTCAGGTGAATCAGGTTCAGTTCTTCTTTGGGGATCCAACCTCCCCTGCACCCCATCCTAGGGACACCCACCTGCATCTGTTGCTCCAGGTCTCTCAAGGGGAGCTCCTCGTCTGTTCATTACTCTGCAGAACTGTGTCCACCTCGATTCTGGTTTACCGGGCTGTGACTGAGCCAGTACTTTGGTTGCTTAGTCACAGCTTGCATCATGGAGAAGAAACAAAGGACAACTCAACTTCGAAGGAAACTCAGGTAAGTCATGCCCTGGAGCAGCTGTTGCCACCAACTACATCCCTGGGCCTCGAGCCCCAAGCACCTCTGGAGTGTTGGGCTAATCATGGGCCAGTGGCCTCACAAAGGAAAATAAAGAGGCAAAGAAAAGAACTAGGTGATCCTTCCCAGCTCCCTTCACTCCAGCTGTGCTATTATTCCTCCTGGAACATTTCAACATCCAGGAATCAAAACTTCCATGGTATCTGCTCCTTCCCCCAGCATGGTGGGTTCACCTGCCCATTCCCCACAGTCAACTCCAGCTGGCCCTTTAAAGCCAGATCCCCTGCCACCATGTCCCAGCTGGCATCAGCTTCTTTCTTTCCCCCTTTATCAGGTCGACAGTCCTGTTTCCTGGGCTTGTCATTAAAAAGAAACAAAAAAAGGAAGGTAACCTTGCTCAATAGAGCAGTGCAGTGCCGGCTCTCCTAATTGCTCCTTCCCTTGGCACATCTCCTGGCTGGTGTCACCTGCTGTCTCCACCCCTGTAGCCTTTGTCATGCCAGGGTTCAGTAGCATAGCCCCTCTGGACTCTTGAGGACCATCTCCACCAGCTCTCCAGGATCTGAGGCTTATACTCCAGTGTCCCAGTGTTCCCAGTTCTCCTCCTTTGTCCATGTTTGTCTCACTCCCTCCCTGGCCTTGGTAGTGGTCCAGAAATACCCACGCTGCCGCAAATAGGGCTGATCCTGATTGAGCAGCTGCTGACAAAACATCTCATCTGTTGTTCTTTCTTAGATGTTAGGTGAGTCCCTCCCTGCTATCATGTCAGGAGAGTTTTCCTTCACACTTTTACACCTCCCACCCCTGCCCCCACCCGCAACCCCACCCACCACTCTCCCCAGCCTGACTTAATTAGACCAGGCCTGAAGTAAGCTGTATGATCATAGACTGAGTCCTGTGAATGTGTATACGCACCCCAAGTGTAATTCCCTCATTATGAATCCACCTGCTGCCTCCTGTCTAATGTATAGATTATAAATTATTTGGGGAAGAGGTTTTTGTGGTCTGTGAGGGCCTAACAAAGCATGATTCTGGTCCATTACTAGAACTAAAGTACTACAAATAATAAATGCCACTACTAATAGTGGTGATCTACTTTAATAATGACCAAAGAAAACATGATTTCTCCAGTATAGCCAAGCTTTTTCCAAGGTTGTATAGAGGTTTTTTTTCTTTGTTTTGTTCTGTTCTGTTTTGCTTTGTTTTGTTTTGTTTTGTTTTCTTTAGGAATCTATTAATGTTTCATTGTCTATGGGTCCACTATCCCATAGTTGTTTTTTGGCTTGTTTTTTTTCAGGGGGGGAGGTGCAGGGTTTCTCCCAACTGACCCTCATGATCATTTTGTTGCCAGTTATCAAGGAATGTGGGTTATATTTACATATAGAATTATTTAGCAAGCAGGTGAGCACACACTCAAATATTGTGGTAAAAACTAAGCATATGTTTAAATAATTTGCTGAATGAGAATTAACAACTGAGTTATATCTTTCCTAGACATTCCCCCATTTTTCCCCACATTCCCCACTTATTACTGTTTACACTGTTATTCAGTAGACATACTTGCACTTTTCATAACTAAAATATTGTGTAGGCAGGTGGGAAAATATTGAGAAGAATTATTTTCAAACATTTGCTCATTTTTTTCCAAGATGCACTCCAAATTTGCTTCTGTAATCTGTATTCCTTTTCTATGAGTGGCCTAACTCTCAGAAGTTTTCCAGCAAGAAGTAATCTAGAAAAAATAGCTGTTTTAGGCAAATGTTGCAGAAACAAGTTTCCAATATTTTTGCGAGGATCTGCACTGAAAACCCGATTCTGTGAAGTAAACTCAGGAACAGACTGCAGGCTATTTACTGTATTTTCCATTAGGTAATAAGAACATCCCAAGTGACCTACTTTTCCAATGAAACAGTTCACATTTTGCACTGTGAATATTCAACACTTGCAGTTAATTTGTTAGCCATCAATCACCATCAATTAAGTTTGCAAAAAAACACAGACATCATATAATTTTGAACATGAACAAAATATTTAGAGAACTTGTTCTGTATGGACAATTCTCAAGAGATAAGTTACAAGGAATGCATATTTTGCTGAAAAAATTATCCAAGTGTTAGTTGTGCCATTTTGTATACCACTAAGAGTTTTACAGACTTGCCCAAGGTCAGTGGCTATGTCAACACTAGAACTTCTCTCCTGACTTCAGACTTTGTACTTTATCTCCTGAGCCAACTGCAGACAGAGAGAGCAACAAAAGAAATTGGTTGCATAGTATTTACTGTATTTCTATTATCAGTGTGGCTAAAAACCTATTCACCTGCTAAAATTCAAGGCCCCAAAGTTCTTATGGGCTAGGGACAGAAGTTATGCATAAACCGGTTTAAGTGATCAGAAACTAATTTAAACCTGTAACAGAACAGAAGTTCAGTGCAATTAAACCATTTTAAAAATGGCTGAAACCAGCTTAAGATTAATGTGATTAAATGTAGTATCAGACTGAACTGATTGGTAAAACCAGTTTTTGGACCTTTTGTCCAAGACCCCTTCCCAGTTTAAGTTAACTCAAAATCCCCCAGAATCTCAAGATGCTTTGCAGCCCTGGGCTCTGCCATCTGCTCCAGCAGACTAGGGTTGGCCCTGCCCCTCTGCTCCCTAGCCAAAGCACTATCACTGCTACAGCTGGCTGAGAGTGGGGTGGAGGTGGGAAACCTGGCTCTGAATCTCAGTCAGGGTCTACCTGGTTGGAGCAGAGCAGCCTCTCACAGTCTTTTCCTCTGCTCCATGTTTGAGCAGAAGGGTTGGGGACATAGCCAGATACCATCCAGGTTAGCAGGCTGAGCTGGAAGAAATGGAGAGGGGTTTAAACCCCCTCCCCCACCTGCAAGGGATCCCCTTCCAGGCAGGAGTGAAGCAGATCCTGCCTGGCTTTTCTACTACTCCCCACTGAACTGAAGGGGGAGTGGACATGGCCAGATGCAAGCCAGGCCAGCACAATGAGGTGGGGGGGAGCGGGTTTAAGCTCTCCCCCACACCTGCACAGGACTGCAGCCAGGGTCTGCCTGGCAGAGGCGAAGCAGCTCCTACCTGGCTTTTCCCATGCTCCCAGCTTGAGTGCAAGGGCAGGAGGTGTGACAACATGCTGGCCCACCCAGCATGCTAAGGCAGACAGGGGTGAGTGGGTTTAAACTTTCCTCTGCCTCAATCTGCTGGCCTGGCCAGCACCTGGTCATGCCCCCCACCCCTCCAATCAGGCAGGGAGCAAGGAAAATGCTAGGCAGGAGCTGCTCTTCCCCTGCCAGGCAAACCCCAGCTGGGGTCCCATGCAGGTTGGGGGTTTAAACCCTACTCCCTGGTTCTGGACCCCAGCTGGGGTTTGCCCTGAAGATCAAACCTCTGCCATACTTCTGCCACCCCTTACTCCCTACTCAAGGGTAGAAGAAGACAAACATTCCTGGGGTTTTCTCTCTCATTCAAGCAGACAATGGGGAGCATGGCCATACCCCAGCCTAGGATTGGCATGCTGAGGCAGGAAGGGGTTTTAAATCCCCCTCTCTGAGGCCTGGGCATGCTGCCTCTGCTCAGCCAGGAAGAGGGGGAAATCCCTGAAGGGCTCTCTCCTCCCTTCCCTTTGGTAGTGGCTGGGAGGCATAGTCTAGTGCACCCCAGCTTCTGGCCTGAGCCACCGCAGGCGTGTGGCTAGATTTCCACAATCAGAAGTGAATGTGTGTTCTCTTGCTTCTCAGTTCAATCTATGCAGTTTAGACTAACCTGAAAAGATAGAATCAATTCAGTCTCTGAGTTTTTGACTATCTGTACTTAGTGCTAAATAGCCACCCTCTCTTCAATGCACACACATTGAAGTTTTTGGTTTTCTGACTACCACTTTCTAGTTGCAAAAGACATTTTTACTTGAAGTGATTTACTAGCAGGAAGTCTTGAAGGTAATTAAAGAAACAGAAAAGAAAAATCATAACTGGATGAGATTATAAAGATATATTTTTATATAAAAATGAAAAAGATTATGACAGCTGAGAATGACAGTGAGATTGACACAATGGGAGCAAAAATAACTGAGAATAAGAAAGGCACTGTCTTTTTATGGAGAAAAATCTGATAAAATAAATTAAAACAAGCTTTGGGTGTAGCTAATATTGGCTTTGAGTCACATATGGGAACATCTTAAAAGTCTGCTCAAGGAAATCTGAAGTCCCACATAGGAAAGAACTGAGACTGGAAGCAAATAGATTAAACTAAGCACTTGAAATCAGAATGACTGTGGCATTGTTAGGAAATAAAAGTATGAAAGAAAAGATACCATCAATAGTAACTGCAGTTTAAAAAGACATGCGGAGAGTATGCCTTCATACCATTACAGGGTCCTATGTTTAAATAAGACTCCTACCATCAACAAGCAAGTACAGCAGTTCATTCTTTGCCAAGTTATAAATAACTAATAAAGCCAACTGAATAAGATGCGATCTAATCTCAACCATGGACTACTCTCAATTTAATAGAATTTATGATTTCTATTGACATTGGATTGCAGAATTAATGCCAAGCATATGTCCTGGGCTGGCTCTAATTCAAGTGAAAATAAGAAGTTGAATGTGTTACCATCCATGGTGAGAAAAATAAACTGTGTCAGAGTTTATAATCAATCTAAAAAATAGAGAAATTCGAGTACAAAATAATAAGAAAAAGAAAATCCCAAGGCTATTTTTGTATGGGGGGGAGGGAGAGAAAGAAAGAAAGAGAGACTGCCTCCTTAAATTAAGTAGTAGCATTCAGTGAAAGCACTAGGGCATGACTGAGGCTCCAGATGTTCAGGTTTTTCATATATTACAATAATTTCCCTTTAGCCAGGGCAAAGGACTGTGGAATTTCTTAGATGATCGCTACTCAAGTCTAACAGGCAAAACTCTGGCCCTATTGAAGTCTATAGGATTTTTGCTATTAATTTCAATAGTGTCAGGATTTCTCCCCAAGATGTTTGACTGGCTAGTAAAGTTTCCTTAATGTACTAGTGCCTAATAAAAGATATATTTGTAGAGCTTAGCAAAACACCTTAACTCAATACCATTTTCATAATATTACAAGGCGTCCCAATTAGCAATAGTACCAGTTAACTTTAAAATATTTCTCTCATGTAAGAAGAAAATATCTCTCCCCTCCTAATACTCTATTGATTCTCTTTGTTTCTGTAGTACAGAGATATAATTCCTGTTCCAGTTCCATTTTTCCCTTCAAAAGGAAGCACCATGTATTTACTTACCTTATCCCAATATTCTGCCATTCTCCCAGTAAGTTCTTTTCCTTTAAGAAGCTAGCTGGACTGCTGCTTTGTGGGTGGGAGAATACACAGTACATATTTAGTGCTGATTAAACTGTTTTGTTTCAAGTTTTGAATTTTTTATGAAAACAGATTTTATGTTAAAGCTGGAATTTCTATGACAAATTTAATTTTTTTAATAATTTAAAGCAAAAATAAACATAAATTTATTAGAATGTACAGTAATTTCCTAGATTATATGTAAAGTCTAAAGATACAATGAACTAGGCAAAAATAGTCAAGAGACAGTCTTTCATTAGTCCTGGAGTTATTATAGTTAAATGTACATGTCTCACTCAGATTCACAAAACTCAGCTTTTCCCTGGTCTCCTTCCCTGCACAGGGAAAAGCAGCCACTCACCCGTCCCATGGCTGGCACTCCCTGCTGCAGCTGCTCACAGCCCATGCAGGGCTGTCCGGAGCAGGCACAGGCAGCCCCAGGCAGGCTGCGAGTGGCTGCAGTGTGGGGCACCAGCCCCACGGTACAGGTGGAGGGCAGCACACAGCCTCAACCCCCTGCTTGCCAGCAGGGAAGAAGCTGGTACTGAGAGTAGGGAAAAGTGGCCCCTCACCTGCCTCATGGCAGGGAGCCAGTGGGAACATGGGGCCCACACCAGTGTCCCAGGGCCAGTGCTGGTGGGGCCCAGAGCAGGGTGGAAGGAGCGCAGGGTCCCAGCTGGCAGGGGCTCTATGGAGCCTGCTGCTGGTGCAGCCCAGCCCAGCTCCACAGACCCCTGCCAGCCTGCACCCTGCTTTGGGGCCCACAGATGCTGGCCCTGGGACATTAGTCCCAAGACATTGGGATGTTGGTCCCAAGATGGTGACCAAGAGGTGGGGCACCTGTGAAGGGGTGGGGCACCTGTCAAGGGGCAGGGCTACCCATGCAGCCCTCAACAGCCTGCCAAAACTGGGTAAGTGGCCCTCTAGTCAAAATAATTGCCCGTCCCTGCAAAAGAGTCTGTCCTGGGTCCAGTGTTGTTCAACTATTTGCAGATGACATGAAACTGGGAAGAACTGTGAACATGTTGGAGGACAGGAATGGAATTAAAAAAGATCTCAATACATTGATTTAATAGATTTCATAGACATTAGGGCTCAAAGGGACCTCGCAAAATTATTAGGTCCATCCCTCTGCCCAAGGGGCAGAAAGTCAGCTGGGTTCACATCACCTCATCAAGATAAGCATCCAAGCATTTTTAAAGGTATCTAAAGTTCTTGTACCACTTCTGAGGGGGAGTCTATTCCAGACTCTGGAGGCTCAGACAGTAAAGATTTTTTTCTTAAGTCCAGTCTAAAATGGTCTTCCAGCAGTCTGTGATTGTTAGACCTTGACTTCCCTAGTGCTACCCTGATGAACAGATGTTCTCACAGTTCCTGATGCACATTCCTTATATACTTACAGGCTGCCACCAAGTGACCCCTGAGCCTTCGCTACTTCAGGCTAAAGAGTCCCATGCTTCTCAGCCTTTCCTCATAAGGCCTGTTTTCTTGAACTCTAATCATGCACATGGCTCTCCTCTGGACTCTCTCAAGCTTCTCTACATCCTTTCTAAAGTGTAGAGCCCAGAATTGGATGCAATACTCCAGCTGCAGCCTCACCAAGGTTGAGTAAAGCAGGAAGATTACTTCTTGGGACTTGTTTGAGATGCATTGGTAGATGCAAGCCAGAGTTTTATTTGCTTTGCTGGCTATGGCATCACATTGGTAACTCATGTTCATCTTGTTGTCGATCAAGACCCCCAAGTCTCTTTCAATCGTGGTGCTATTAAGTGTAGCACTGCTAAGCCTATAAGTACAATGTGGGTTCTTTCTCCCGAGGTGGAGCACCTTGCATTTCTCCTTGTTGAATGTCATCAGGTTTTGAACCGCCCACCTTGTGAGCCTGTCCAAGTCAGACTGAACTGTCAGCCTATCCTCTAAAGTGACCACACTTCCCCATAATTTGGTGTTATCTGTGAACTTAGCCAGTCTGCTTCTGGCACCCAACTCCAGATCATTTATGAATATATTAAAAAGTATGGATCCAAGTAGTGAGCCCTGTGGGACACCATTGGTCACCATTCACCATGTTGACTTGGTTCCATCAACTGTCACTCTCTGGGTCCAACCATGGAGCCAGTTCCCCATTGGATCATAAGATTGTTGAGGCTGCAGTTCCTCAATTTTACTATGAGGATATCATGGGAGACTAAGTCAAAGGCTTTTTTGAAATCTAAATGTATGACATAAACCTCTTCTCCTTCATCCAGGTGATATATCACCTGGTCATAAAAGAAAATTAAGTTGGTCAGGCAAGACTTACCTGTGATGAAGCCATGTTGGCTCTCTCTCAGAATGTTGCCTTTCATTAGCCTGTTGTTAGTAGTTTCTTTGATGATTTTTTCCATGATCTTTCCAGGGATTGATGTCAAACTGATTGTCCTGTAGTTCCCTGTATTTTCCTTCCTTCCTTTCTTGAAGATAGACAACATATTGGCCCTCTTTTGATCTTCAGGAACCTCTCCCAAGTGCCATGAGTTCTCAAATATCCTTTCTATTGCTTGTGCTATGATGTTAGCCAACTCTTTTAGTAGTCTTGGGTGCATCCCATCTGGGCCAGCTTACTTGTGGAAGTCCAGACTCTCAAGCTGTTCCCTGACAACATCTTCACCAATTATAGCCATATGATTGCCCTTACTCTGGTAGTCCTGCATCCTGTTAGGCAGGGTGATCCCCTTGGGCTGAAGGAAAACTGACACAAAGTAATCATTGAGGAGATTAGTGTTTTTCTGTGTGTCAGTTGTCAGCTGCCCCATTTGGTTCAGCAAGGGTCCAATGTTGCCTTTGTTTTTTTCTGACTTCCACAACTCTGAAGAAAGATTTTTTTATTGTCCTTGATTCCCGTAGCCAGTTTGAGTTCAATTTCAGCCTTGGCTTTTCTGGTCCACTCTCTACAGGTGCTGCATAATCCTCCTTAGTGGTAGTTCCTAGCTTCCATCCTTTATAAACTTCTCTTTTCAGATTCAGGAGGTCAATGACTTCCCTATTGAGCCAAGGGAGGTCTCCCAGCCCTTTTGCTACCTTTCCTATGGGCCAGAATGGACTTCCCTTGTGCTTTTAGGATCACTTCCTTAAGAAGCATCATGTACTCCCCTCTCTGTCAGATCATGGTCTCTCAGAGCCTAAACAGCCAACCTCCTGAGCTTGTGAAAGTCAGCTTTCCTAAAGTTGAGGTTTTCTGCATTGCTGACTGATTTTCCAGCTTTGTGATAGATAGAGCAACTGGTCAACTCGTTGTCACTGTCACCAAGCTTCCCTTCAATCCTCAGGTCTCTGACTAGATCATCCCCTTTGGTCAGTACCAGATCCAGCAGTGCCTTACCTCTTGTCAGACTTCTTGAGTCAAATAGAGCTTGTCAATGCAAGTGAGAAAGCATTGTTACCAACCAGATTCAGCTGAATGCTCTTCCCATGAGATGTCAGGGTGGTTGAAGTCTCTAATGATGACCGTACACCGAGAGTGTGTAGCCTCTGGCCAGTTCCCTAGTAAATTCATGGCCAAGCTCTTCCTCCTGGTTAGGAGGTCTATAATAGACTCCTGCAGTTACATCCCCTTCACCACTTTCTCCCCGTATTCTAACCCAGAGGGTCTCAAGTCACCCTCCTTGGGTGCCAATCCATGCTTGTAGGGAAGTGTACTGATCCTTCATATAGAGAGCTACACCCCTGCCCTTCCTTGCAACATGATCCCTCCTGTACAAGATATATCCATCAATACATGTGGCAGTCATAGGTGAAGTCCCACCAGGTCCCTGTTATCCATATGACATTGTATTCATTTTTGCTTAGCAGAAGGGCCAGTTCCTCCTATTTGTTCCCCATGCTCTTGGCATTTGTGTACAGGCAGCTAAGCCTGCCATCAGAAGCACTGGGCTTCCCTGTCCTCTTAGAAAAGTCCCTTCCTTGGGCTGGAGTAGGAGTGAATTCATTTGTGTTACCTGACCTGCTGAGTCTGTGGTTGTCATTTCCAGGGCTTGTATTAGTGATTGTCTGTCCATCCCCTGGCGATCTTAGTTCAAAGCCCTGTCAAGCACATCAGCAATTTTGGGCAAGAATAATGGAAAGCTGGACTGGAGCTAACAAGATAAAATGCAATGCTGACAAATGCAAGGTGCTATACCTTAGAAGGAATAATCAAAGATACAAATACAAAAGGGATGACATCTGGTTGGATGGCAGCACTACAGAGAAGGATCTGGGAGTCTTAGGAGATCACAACAGCAATGGGATCCAAGTTTTGAGAAGACCTGTGGGAAACAAGTCCTCTCTGAAAGTCTTCTTCTCAATTTTCAATTGTGGTAATTTCTAGAAAGAGGCATAATCTAGTCTAATAAACATTTAAAACCAGGAATGAATTTCACCCCATGGTCAGATTGGTATGTGCTGTGGGCATGTAACAGACCTTGTAGCAGCTGGACACTGACAGCCATTGTCCTCCTGCTTTACCTGTTACAGGGTATAATGCTTTTGGTGCCTTTGGGCAATAAGCCTTGTAGTTGTGAATCTGTTGTTGACAAGCGTATTCTCAACTCCATCTCACAACACCCCATCAGAGATGATCTTGGAATCCCCCCAGGTCATGATGAAGCTAGGAAACCCATCAAGCAGATAAAGAATGATAAGGCACCTGGAGCTGATGAAATTGCTAATGAAATTTTCAAGCAGGGGCAAGAAGAGCTCGCATTACAACCTCCATGCACTCACCTTAAGGCTATGGAATGATGATGGAATCCCAGATGACCTCAGGGACTCCATGACTGACAATCTTCAGGAAAGGTGACAAGTCTGGTCATTACAGAGGGATTGCGTTACTATCCACCACAGAGAAGGTCATTGCAAAAACCCTAGTGAACATTATCCTTCCACTTGCTGAATAGTTGCTTCCAAAATATCAGTGTGGGTTTAGGGCATCAAGAGGTGCAACTGACATAATCTTCACTGCTTGCCAGCTGCAGAAAAGATGTCAGGAACAATATAAATCTCTCTACATGGCCTTCTTTAACCCAATGAAAGCCTTTGACTCTGTCAACTGAGAAATGCTGTGGAGTATGGCTTCTGAAGTATGGATGCCCACTGATCACCATTTTTTGCCTGCTCCATAATGGTATATGAGCATTGGTTCTCAATAATGGATCTATCACAGATCCCTCTGAGGTTAAGATAAGTTAAGCAAGGCTGTGTTATCAGTCCAGCACTCTTCAATATTCATTACTGTGATCTGACCACCAACACACTTCCAGTCAGAGTGGAGCTAAACTATAAAATGGACAGTAAGTTGTTTAATTCCCACTGACTTTGAACCAAAACCAAGACTACCCTGATGTCAATCACCAAGCTCCCATATGCTGATGATGCTGTAAGTGTGTACTCACTCAGAAGCAGACCTTCAGGCAAATGTCAACATCTTTACAAGGCATGAAAGAAAATGGGACTGATGTTTAACATTCAGAAGATGAAGGTCCTCCATCAACAAGCTCTTAATGAGCAGTCCCCAGCTCTGGTAATTCAAATTCGTGGTTAGACCCTAAACAATGTTGAGGATTTCTGTACGTCAGAAGCCATCTCTCACAGAAGGCTGACACTGATGCAGAAATCCAGCACTACCTCAAAGGTGCAAGTACAGCCTTTGGACACCTGAGGAAATGTGTATTTGAAGATCACAACATCAGCTCCAAAACCAAGGTCATGGTTTATCAAGCTGTCGTGATCCACACCTTACTGTTCAGAGCTGAGTCAAGGACAATATGCAGGGGACATCTTAAGCCACTAGAGGAGTACTATCAACAGTGACTGCAGAAGATCCTTCAAAAACAGTGGCAAGACAGACAGACCAACATTAGAGTTCTCTTGCAAGAAAATACCATAAGCATCAAGGTGATGATCACCCAAGATCAATTTAGCTGAGCCAGCCACATCATCCAGATGTCTGACTCCAGACTCCTGAAGCAAGATTTTTTCTCCCAGCTCAGTTAAGGCATATGCTCAAGAGGAGGGCAGGGAAAGCACTCCAAGGATGTCTGTAACATGTCAGGGTCCCAAGGGTGGCCACAATGCCCCCTGGGGACTCCATGACTGTGTCCCACTCATCCCCTAGGGCACTTTCCCATCTTGCCTGTCATGCCTTGATGGAATAATGATAAATAGAGAGGCTGCCCACAGACCTTAGCGCTGGTTCCACTGAACTCCTGCTAGGGTCCAGCAACCTACTGGTCCTCACTGATCCCCTAGGCCCTTGGCTGGGCCTCTATAGTCCCAGGCTCTTGGCTAGGCCTCTAATCAACTGCTCCTGGCCAGGTACCCAAAGCCTTAAGGGCTAAGCGTGTGGCTCCAAACCATCCTTTTTACCATACCCCATGCCTTGTGGGTGTTACAAGGATGTTGTTGCCTTTGTTGGCACTTCAGTCCCCTCAGCCTCTGCCCCTTCAATCTAGCTAGGCCTTCTAAACCTGGTCCCACTAAATCAGATTTGGATCTGAGGCATTAGCTCTCATTTGTCCTTTCCATCACCAGGCCCCTGGACCCTGTCTGCCAGGCCCCAGGCTCCCATGTGGCTGCACCTTCTCTGGCACCAAGTCCCTGGCCTCTGTGTGTCTGTGCCCCTCTCTGGTAGCCAATACTCAGCACAGCATAAACACAAGCCCCTGGGCCATAACATAAATAACACTGGAAATTGCCCCCTGCGCCTTTAACAGTGTAGACCTTTGCTCATTATTATAGTGTCCTGGGCTTCACTGTTCCTGCAGGTAGCAAAGCAGGCAGCAAACATTCCTGAGTGGCTCTCTTGGACAGGAGCTCTTTCCCCTATGGCTGCCAGAGAGAAAACCCCCAAGCCTACCCCTACCTCAGCCTTGGGCTTATCAACTTCCAGGGCCCTGCCTATATCCGGTCAGCAGACTGCTGGCAGATGACTGCTAATTACTCCATTAACCTGTTATCCCAGTGACCTGCAGCTGTGGTGCCCTGCCTGGCCTGCAGTGTTCCTTGGGTACACTGCTGCTTCCCTTAAAGTAACAGAGAGCCCCAGGGTCTTTGTTTCAATGTTTTCAAGGCCAACTTGAAAAAAAATGCAACATTGACATCAGCCAATGGGAGACTATTGCCCAGCAGCACCACAAATAAAGGAAGAATATGCTGGAAGGATCTCAGAACTCTGAGACCTTACAATGATAACAGGAGATGGAAAAGCAGGAGCACAGCATGTTGCAGAAAGAATCAAGAACTCAGAGCCACTCACCTCACACAGAAACACATACCTGCAAAAAAAGCTGCAACAGAATCTGTTGATACTGGATAAGCCTCATCAGCTATCTTCAGACCCATGGATAAAATAGTCATGGAAGACAATCATCCTCAACTGCAAAAGACTGATGATGATGAGTTGTGCAATGGGATTGTGTAGTTTTAAAAACAGGTTAGACTAGGACATGTATGGGACAGTTTGGATAGGGATGATCCTGCCTTCAGTGAGGGTTTGGACTAGGTGACCTCCAGAGGTCCCATCCAGCCCTACTTATCTATGATTCTGTGATTTTTCAAAGTAGAGTGTAAGTTTTTTTGTTTTCGTACACAGTTTGTGGTATTCAACTTGTCTTAAACAACTAATGATTTGACCTTTAACATTTGTGTGTTGCCAGCTCTCTAATATGAAGTGAGAAATGTGGTTCCTTTAACTGTAAAAACATGATTATATATACATATTGCATTCAGGTCAGTTGTATTTTTATAGATGGACTTGGCTTTTTATATTGTGTCATTAGAAGCAACAAAAAAAAGCCAGGGCATCTCTTGATCCTCCCAAACATTTAGCAACAAAGAGAATGGGCCAGATTCATCCTGATATAAGTACAGGAAACCCTTGCTATTCACAGGTTTGGCATTCATGGTTTCAAATATTTGTGAATGTCAAACCCACATTTTAAATACACTTTATACACTTACAGGAACTCCTCCGGAGCTCTGTGCTTACTGCTGCTGGACTGCCACTGCCACGGCTAGGCTCCCACCACTGCACTTCTGCCATTGCCACTGGAGCTGTGCCCGCCCCCCCCCCCAGCCACCGGGGGCACTGCATTCATGAATACAGACTATGTGAATGGTGAAGGCTGCCTGTACATGAAACTTCCTTCAGCTGATATCTTTTGCTTTCATTACATTAGAAATAACAACAACAAAAAAAGAACTAGTAGAACAATAGACCTGCCATTCTGTTCCAAAACAACTTTTTCAATAGAAAACAGTAGAGGCCATCTCAAACAATTCAGCTAGAATCTTAAATCTTGAATAGGGAGTGTTTAAATTGGAAACTACATCCATTTATGCTGAATACAAGAGCTGAGTTCAAATATCCAAAATATCCCGCATCTGCAAATAAAAAAGAAAATTATTACAATTATATATGAGGCTTAATCGGTATGTCTGTCCATTTATACAGTTTATGCTTTATTTTCTTATATTTACTGTTATTACTTAATTTCTCCCAGTGACTAATTAGTATATGTGGTTGAACCTTATAATTTACTGAAGTAAATATTTATTTGATGCTATAATATTTTTCAGCAAAATGAACAGGAGTAGAGTACCTCATAAAAGACTGGTATAGTGCTTTGAGATCCACACATCAGCAGTGACACAGGAAACCAACCACCCAAAAAATGGGTAGTCCAAAGTTTATTTCTAATGGCTGATAAAAGAAAAATGTGGAGTTAAATATCTATTAAATCTAAAAAAAAAATATAATAATTCCTCCAAATATAATGTTTAAGGAAAAAATGTTGATGTTGAGGAAAGAGCGTTCTTCAATTAAAAAATAAATTGCTGTGGAAAAAAACTAATTTACTAATTTCAAATTCTTGGCATTAAATAGACTGGTGGGAAATAAAACTTTCTTCCAAAGGGAAAAAAATCCATTGTTATTTTCTTGGAAGCAACAAGAGGAATGGAAGATAGCTTTTACTAAATTATTAGTTTTGGGTCTTATCCAAAGTCCACTGAGTCAAAGACAGCCATTGACTCCCATGAGCTTTTAAATCCTGCCCTACAGCAGCCACAGAAATGTAACAATCTGGGAAGCTCAGGACAAGCTGGTAATGTGACTGTAGATTGCAGATGGCCAAGCAGTTAATTTATACAGATTGTGCCAGAGATATTGCTACTATCCATATTTTAATTTCAGGTTCTTGTTTTCTCCATAAAAAAATTGTTCCACTGCACTCAACATTCTATACAACTCTACCACATCTGCTAAAACATTGTAATCAAAAGCAATACTGTGAACCCTGGATAATTCAGCAGCCCAAAGGGAACACAGATAAAGTAATAATTATCCAGAGGTGACCAATTATCAGGAGTTGATAATGAGGACGGCAGGGGGCATACCCAAGGGAATCAGAACAATGGCACATTAAACCAGGCAAATTATCCCAAAGGCAAATTGCCAGAGATTACTCTATATTAAAATGAACAGCCTGCAGTTTCACACTATAAAATGGAGACAATTTTAATCTTATAAACTCTGCCTCTGAAAACAGAGGCATGTAATTGGAAATTAAAGAAGCATTTCCATAAATTTATTTAGCAGATGGTTCAGTTAGTTCTAAGTATTAGCTCTTTACTATAAAAAAGTAGTGTTATAGAATTATATATCAATAGCATTTGTTACAACTTGCTTCCCTGTGTTCTGAGTATATAAAACATATATTACTGCCTTACTGTGGGACGAATGTTGTGCTCTAGATAGACCATCCCTAAATCACAGCAAGATCTTCGAAGAGCATGTGAGCTTTACAAACATGTTGTCACATGCTTCTCACAATACTTTTTTCCAGACTCTTCCCACTTAGACTTACTTACATAGGTGGATTGTCAAGACATTGGGTATTGATTGGTAATACAGGAAGGGAGTATAGATTGCTGTCTTCGATATGTTAACAGAAGCTAATGGATTATGAAAATTATGTTGTTTCTTCAAACAATATTGATAGGATTTCAATCACAATCTACTGAACTATTTATAGCGTATCTAAAGATTCCTCTCTGGATAAAATATATAACTGAAACCCTTTACAAACACTTTATTTTGACACTTTTGTCATTCTGGGCCTGGATCTTGAACAAAAACACTTTAAAATAATGAGCCAGATGATCAATTCATGTACATCAGCACTGTATGGCTGGTTTGATATAATTTTTAATGTATGTTTTCTGACCCTTTTTAGTTGTGAAGGATGTTAGGTAGTCTCTCAGAATTGAGGCTACCAAGAGGAAGTAATGAGTGGTCATGGTTGGGGACTCCCACCGAAGAGTACAGAGGCATTCATCTGGTGGCATAACCTGCTGGCTCAGGTGATGTGCTGCCTGCCAGAATCCCATATCCAAGACATTATGGAAAGGTTGCCAAGACTCAGCTGGCCCTCTGACCACTATTCCATGCTGCCCATCCATGTGACCACTAATGATACTGCCAGGGGTGACCTCAAGTAGATAAAAAGTGACTACATGGCTCTGGGCACAAGGATGAAGGGGATGGAGGCCCAGGTGGTGTTATCAATCCTTCCAATTTATGAACGAGTCCCAGCTCAGAGCAGGTACACTCTGGAGATCAGCACATGGTTGTTTAGATGGTATCACTAGCAGCGCTTTAGCTTCTTCAATCATAGGGTGGTATTTCAAGAAGATGGATTGCTAGGAAGAGCTATGGGATACCTGATGAAGTCATGGAAAGTGTCTTAACATACAGGCTTGTTAACTTAGTAAAGAAGCTTTTAAACTAGGTTCACCAGAGGATAGGGACAAAAGCCCAGAAGTAATTAAAAAGCCTGGGGACATGGATAGTAACTTAGTAAGGAAAAGTAATAGCATAAGCCTTAGCAATTTTTTCAGGGAAAAGACAGGGCAGCCAGATACCTGGAATGTTTATAGTTTATATACTATGGCAGGAAGCAGAGGAACAAACAGGAAAAAAATGGATGTCCTAGTACAATCAAAGAAATATGATATAATTGGGATTATGGAGTTGGGATGCAAAAATTCACACAAGTGGAGTACAGCCTGTGGCAGGAAGCCACCTTTGTTTCTCCCCAAAATCTCTGTGCTGTGACAATTTGATTAGGATGGGCCCAACAGAGAAGACACACCCTTACCCTATCTCTTTAGGTAACCTGAGCTGGCTACATTCCTGAGGGAGGGGGAAACCTGCTCCCTCTGCCTATGTGACTGGTATCAGCTACCTGGGTGAGGGCCTTCTACCTGGTGGGCTAGAGTCTGCCCAGCAACTAGTGATGTATTACAAACTGGTTGGCCGACAGCCAACTGGAGCTGGCCTCCACTGGACCAGGTGAATGAGGTCACAGGGGCTATATAAGTTAAGACTGCCCAGGAGGAGGGGGCAGCAGCTATGCGGGGGACTCAGACTTAGAAAGGAGTTTACCATCTGAAACTGGCTCTCTCCCCCATAACTCATGGGCGAGGAACAGCCTGCCTCCAGAGGGGATCTCCAACAGCCTCTGGATGATGCTTGTGAGTAAGCTACTCAAAATCTGGTTAGGTATCTAGCTGGCAGTAGCTCAGATGCATGATCAAAAGGCTACCTCAGCCAGACTGTTTTGCTCTGTGGGATGTCTATGATATTGCTCGATCTTATACCCTATTTTCACCTTACCCCTGTAATCAAAGAAGTTCTCCTTTGAGACCAGTGTAGAAGACTTATTGAGGGGTGGGTCTAAATTATGCCTAAGAGGCCCCTAAGAGGGACTTTCCTTTTTGGCCCCCGACTTGGGGAAGTGCCCCAAGTGCCTGTACTGGGTCGAGTACCCATAGGACTATTAGACCTGTGTTTCCCCAAGGACACAGGGTTGAGAGAGTCCCTTCTCAGGGTGGTGGCAGCTTATGTTACCCCCAGGTTAGCAAGTGTGCTCCAGGAAGGGGGTCAGCCAGACGCAAGGCACCTCGAGGGAGGCACTCGGAATCTGGAAGGTGGTTGGACACAGTGAGGTGGGTAGCTTAACACAGGAGCACCCGCTACTGGCCCGCCACACAGCCATGGATAAATATAGCTTGTTCAAGGAAGATAGAAAGCAGGAAAAAGAAGAGACTTGACTATATATAGGTATAGATAGATATGTAGATATATCTATATAGATATATCTCTCTCTCTATATATAGCTATATATATGGTAGAGCCTCCTTTATATCGATCAATAGATAGATTAGGGGTGCACCGATAAAAGATTTTCTTGGCTGACAGCCATATCAGCTGATACCGATCTGGTAGCCAATTTACAGAAATGCAGCCTAGCAGCTTGGAGAGCAGTGTCCAGCCAGTAAATCGGGGGGGATGGGAGGGGAGAGATCAAGGCCCCCAAGTTGAGGGAGGGAGTGGGGTAGGAGCAGATGCTGCCCAGCCAAGGCAATGAATGAGTGGGGTGGGGCAACAGGTGGCTTGTCTAGGGGACAGAGGAGGGTAGGGAAGGGGGAAGGCTCCCTGCTGCAGCACACACCACAAGGGGAAGCATGATGGTCATGTGCCCCCCCTGGATTTCTGCATGGGATGAGGCCAGGCTACCCACTGTAGGCTCAAGACCAGTGGGTAGGCTGAGCCAGGTCTGCACTCGGGGTGGGGTAGGATGGGCAGCGGTACTGGGAAGGGTGGCTAGGAGGAATTTTGGGGTGGCCGTAGCCCACCCCATAGCCTCCCCTGCCAGTACCACTGCCACCCACCCCCAGCTCAGCCCCCCCACAGGGAAGAACCCAGCATAGACCTGGCCCTGATATATAAATATGTAGTAGAGCCTCTTCCGCTTTCCCCCTTCCTATCCTCCTTGAACAAGGTATATCCACCTATGGCTGTACTCCAGTTTTGTGAATTATTGCATCCCAGCTCTATAATTCCAATTACATAATTCTTTGATTGTTCTAGGACATCAATTTTTCCTATTTGTTCCCCATGCTTTCTGCCATAGTATAAAAATATCTCTATATAGAAAGAGAGTCAATGTACACATGTTCTGAGGTGTAATACAAAGTGGGAAGTAGGCCTCTTGAAAGTCTCTACATAAAGGTCACAGGAGAGAGCAGTGGGGGATGTAATGGTGGGTGTCTGCTACAGGCCACCAAACCAGGAGGAGGAAGTGGGTGAGGCCTTCTTTAAGCAACTGATAGAAGCTTCCAAATTGCAGAAGCTTGTTCTCATGGGGAACTTTAATTATCAGGACACCTGCTGGAAAAGAAACACAACAGCACACATACAGCCCAACGAATTTTTGGACTGTGTTGGGGATAAATTTTTGGTATACATGGAAGACAGACCAACAAGACAGGATGTTCTTCTTAACTTTCTACTCATAAACAGCGAGAAATTGTTTAAGAATGTAAAGGTGAAGGTCAACCTACCCAGTAGGGGACTGCAGGGGTCAGGGAGCAATCTGTTCCCAGTCCTAGCACTGGTCAGATCCCTGGTTCCCCCCAGAAGTTGGGAGACAATCAGCACCAGCAATGGAAAGCTCTGTATCTCCTGTCCTGGCTTTTTGCATGGAGCTGGATGTCCTGGTGAGCAAGCGGAAGCTGGGAATCTATGCCCCAGAGCAGCCAGCTCCACACTGCACAGAACCGGCTGCTTCAGGGGACAGGCAAGAGATGGATTCCCTGCCCCCTGCCTTGCCCTGCCCTCCCAAAAGCAGCAGTCTCCATGCCAAAGAAGGCAGCTGCTGGTGAGCCCCCTGCCCCAACTAAGCAGGACGTTTGACCACGGCTGCCACACACCCCAGACAGCTCCCAGCAACCCTCTGCTGGCCTGGTGGGGAACTTGTTGGCAGCTGTACGTCTGGATGAGCACAAAGCCAGGAGAGCTTTGCTGGCTACAGGGGCAGCTTTCTTCCAGTCTGATGCATGTCAGGTCCCCTCGCAAAGCTCTCCTGGCCCTACACCCACCGGGACCACCCCATGTGCCTTGCCAGACCCCAAGCTAGCACTCCCCCTGCTGCTGCAGGGGGGCAGAGCAGAATGAGGGCAGCCCTGTACAGGGCTACTTCCATTGGGAGAAAATCTGCTCTCAAGACGGACCATTCTGCCCAGTAGGCTAACAGCACAATATTTTTACTGCACAGTAAGCCTACTTCAAATTAATAGCAAATGTAGATGTGTGCAGTGTGTCTCACAATATTCTCATTAACAAGCTAAGGAAATTCAGACTAGATGAAAGTACTATAAGGTGGATCTACAACTGGCTGGATCATTTTGCCCAATGGGCATGTCTATATGAGACGTTAACCATGGAGTAGCCTAATAACATTACATAGTACTGTGCCGGGCAAAACCCATAGTAATATGCTACTGCACAGTAGTATTAAGCTGCTGCACAGTTAGTGTCTGTAAAAACCTGTGTACCCATACTATTGTGCAGTGGTACCAGTTACTGCACATTGATTTAGTATTTGATGCAGCAGACACACCCAATGAGTAGTCCTCAATGGCTCAATGTTTAGTTGTGAGGATACATCAAGCAGAGTTCTACAAGGGTATCTCCTGGGTCCGGTAATGTTCAACATCTTCATTAATGATTTGAATGATGGAATTTAGTGTACACTCCCCAAATTTTCTGACTACTTCAATTTGGGTGGAGTTGCACTCACCCCAAGGGGCAAGATTATGATTTAGAATGACATGGATAGATTGGAAAGATGGTCTGCAATCAGTCAGAAAAGATTCAACAAGGGCAAGTGAAAAGTTCTGCACTTGTAATATAATAATGGCATGCACAAATACAAACTGGGGAATAACTGACTAGGCAGCAGTAATGCAGAGAAGGATCTGGGAATTACAGTGGACCATAAACTGAGTATGAGCCAACAATGTACTTTTGTTGTAAAATAGGCCAACAGTATAAAAGGACTGTAACTTGGAAATTAAGGGAAGTGTTTCTTCCACTCTACTCAGCACTGGGGAGGCTTCACCTGGAGTACTGTGTTAGTTCTTGAGCCTAATACTTCAAGATAGATATGGAAAGAGTCCAGTGCAGAGCAACAAAATTATTAGGGGCCCAGGAAGCAAGATTTGTGAGGAAAGTCTAAAAGAATTAGGGTTCTTGAATCTGGAGGAAAGAAGACTGAGTGGGGATTTGATAACAGTCTTCAAATGCCTGCAGGGTAATTATTGAGAGGATGGAGATGGGCTTTTCCCTGTAGCCATAGGGGGCAGGACTAGGAGTGAAGGCTTCAAGCTGAAGCAGAGGAAATTTAGGTTAGATATTAGCAGGAATTTCTGACTGTGAGGGTGGCCAAGCTTTGGAATGGGCTACCTAGAGAAGCCAAGGAACGTCCATCTTTGAAAATTTTCAAGTGTAGGTTGGGCAAACACTTAGCTGGGATAATTTAGTCAGGTGTGATCCTGCCTTGACTAGCAAGCTGGGCTAGATGACCTCTTGAGATCTCTTCTAATCAACCTCATAGGAAAGCCTTACTTTCCTATGATTCTATATGGAACTTAGATTATTTGAAAAAGGGAAGAACTGCAGTCTGTTCCACAGGTCTCGAATTAAGGATTTATGTCAGCATTATATTACTGACTGACTTTAATAATCAAGCCATACCATTCTATTGGCCTTCACAATTTTAAGTTCTGTAATATTTTGTGTGCAATGTGAAATACAATGTTTTTGTTTGGTTTCCATTGGAATGAAAGGAAAACTGTGTGTTTACAGATGTGCTTCTGGAGGCAGGGACTAATCAGTTTGAAAAATTAGACTTCAGTAATTTATAACCATGCATGCTGAACAAGACAGCTGAATGTTTGAAATAGTTATTCCTAGTGGGTTTGGTAAAAATCTTAACATTTACTCTCCTAACGACATGCAGTGTATTCTTAGGCTGAGAAAGACGATTTACTGCAGTTCCACCCCTCTGGGTGCATCTACACATGCATATTAATGGGATGCAATAAACTCACATTTGTTGCTCCTGGGCACCACTTCTACACATGAACCTAGGACTGTAGCACATCTGGCTGGGTCAGAGTAGCCCCAGCTGGCAGGGGACCAGGACAGGGGAAAAGTCAGCCTGTCAGCCTGGGGTTGTTCTGACCCTGCTCAATATGCTGTGGAGGGGCTGGCTATGGCACAAGAGTGCTCTAGTGTGGGGCTAACTTACAGGCACCCCTTACACTGAAGCCTCCTCGTGCCCCAGCCAGCCACATCAGCATCTACACATACACTGCTATGGAGTAAAAAACTCCACAGCAGGTTAGCACTTGTACTTACAAGTGCTAACCTGCTGTGGAGTTTATTAGTTTACTCCAACCTAATACTCTGAAGGTATAGATGCCAACACATTCACTGCGGAGCTAATGAGTCTACTCCACAGTAAACATCTTGTGTAGATGCACCCACTGTTGTGTGGCAAATGAGGTTTTCCTCTCAAAACACTAAGCCCACATCAAAACCAACAGTTAAAGATTTGGCACGATTCCAGAAGTACTTAGAAAACATATTGCAGCCCTTCAGTTATATCAATTTAGTGTTGAAAGCAGAAAAAGAAATAAATAACTGTATATATATAATTCTTGGAAACTGTTAACCAAAATGTTTAATGGACACTGTTTAATTGCTACCTGGAGCACTGATATAGGTCAGTGTTTTTAAAATGTCAGTTATAGATCCTGGTAGATATAACCTTTTGAGATTTGCTGATTTGAAACTGTAGAGAAAGGGAATTACAGAGCCTGTAACTAGTCCAAGGCAACACTATACATGCTGATACAGTTGGCAATAGTATGACATATAGAAAACATTATAAGACAAGAATGAAGAAAAGTGGACTTTGTCAGAAGCAAACGGTTTTAACATTAAGACTAAATACCTGTAATTCAAGAGCCCTATTCTGATCCTTACTTACTCTAGCAGGACTGACTATGGGGAATGTGGCCCTCTGATTGCAACACCTTTAGTTTTGAATGTTGCTGATTGGTTAGAGAAATATTTAGAAAATTCACCCTTAAGATATAAGTGAAACTCTCTGAAGAAAAAGTAAAAAAATCACTTTCTCCTTCCTTCCATGTCTTTCATGATTTTTTATAAATGAAGTGAAGGTTCTGAAAGGATGAGAAGCTCCCCCCATTTATCCACTCAGTTGTTTTTGGGCTATTCTGATTCCATTTTCACTGAGACACTGAATCACCATGAGAAAGGCTGGTCTTAGAGCCTTTGCAGCTAGATTGAAGGCAGAGGCTCTAGATCGCTTATAAGAAAGACTTCTCTGAAAACATTTCCTTTTCTAAAATATTTGGATACATAATTGTTTTCAAGATCACATGTAAATCTAGACAAGGGTAGCACTACATCTTATAATTAGTGTTTTGTACATGCTATTTATCTTGAAATAATTGTCTTTGGCTTCCTGTTGCCTTTCAAACATTCATGTTCTGCATGTTCTTGCTGAAACCTTCTATGCTACAAGATTGACTTCCATTAAGGTGTCAATTTCAGTTTTTTATTACTTAACATTTCTCTATATTTAAACGCTCATTCTCCATGTAGGATTAAGGCTGGTATTTCTGCTGGCTGTGTAAAGTAATGAATATGTAAAGCAAATACATAGCCAAATATGGCTGCCGTATTCTAACCAAAACACATTACATTTAATGGGACAGAATAAAGTATGAGACTGCTCCCGGTTTTGGTCTTGCTGATGTAACTTACCAGAGAAACTCATAACTAGCAATCAGAGTACTACTCAGAGCAATCCGAGTAGTTTAGCAGTACAAAAGTAGGCTCTAGTGTCATCTATTTACCACAGAATATTTTCTGTGCTTGTTGGAAGAAATTAATCATAAGCCTGAATGAGTTCAAGGGCTTATCTCTGTCACAGATAATATATTTAATTTATGATTAGAAATTAAGCATGTTGTTCAATAAGTAAAATAAAGGAAATAAGCTTTTGTTTAATCACATCAAATTATTATGGAATCAAATCAGCTCATACAACATACAATTTCTGGAGTTAATGATGAAGCAAGTTTAGACCCAAACCTCCTCTTTACTACTCTGAATTGATCTGAATATCCTACCCACAGACAACTGTCATGGCACTGCAGGCTACCTTAAGGAAATAGCTTAGAGGATATTGTTGCTGGAGGAGATATTGTCATTAGATATTGTTGTGCTGAATTATTTTAGCTGCCCACAAAACAAGAAATTATTTTTTATTAAATAATATTACTGTTCTTGTCCTGGCTTCATGTAGGCCATGAGATAAGAGAAAGTCTAATCTGATACCCCACAAGGTTAGTTGGAACAAGGTCTATCTTGCTATATAAACATACCTTTATTTAAGAAAATCAGGTTGACAAGATAGTAGTTTTGAAACCAGATGAGCTATGAGTCAAGTTGGAAAGGAAAACCCATTTGGGGTCTGAAGGTGGTAGAATATGTGCTACATTCATTTTGTATATGACATTTCTTGAATTGACTTGGCTATTGATTCAGATACAAGATACTAGAACTCATTAATTTTCTCAGGATAGAGTTTGACTCATTTTGATAACTTATCCATATTTGTTACACTGCTTACAAGATGACTTTGAAATGTAACCTGAATGGATATTGCTGTCTCAATATCTAAAGCTAATATCCTTCTTTTCTTCTTTTGAAAAATGACATCAACCCTTGTATTTTAAAGGTGATTTTAAAATGTTCAATTTTGTCCTACAGTTATTACATTGCCTTTCAAACCCCCTTTTTCCCTTGTTCCCTCTCTTTAAAAAATGGATACCCTTGTTTGCTCATATCTGCTTAATGTTAAGGTTATGTTTTACAGTGCCTTGATGAATAAATATTGCTTTATGAATAAAACTATTGCTACTGATACTATAATACTAACAGAGGATCAGTTTCATTCACAATGAGGAAATGGAATATCTGGGGTTGATGGTGTGACAGTGAAGTGCATAATCAAGAACAGGAAACTATTTTTATAAGGTAATTCTCTCAGAAAAAAACCCTACGTTCTCCCAGAGGTTCTGAACAATTTTAGCTTAAGTAAGGTAACGGATTAGCCACATTCAAGAGATCATGAGCAGCAATTCATTTCACTGGAAAATGCATGTGTTAAGCCAAGAATAGGGCAAAGGATTGTAGGAAGTCAGTACCAGATGAGAGATTTAGGACTCTTGTGAGTCTTAGAACCTTACAGGATCCAATTGTGACTAGACAATTTAAGAAACTTAGACTTGATTTCACTCTCACTTATTCCAGTGTAAATGAGAAACAACTCCAATGTTGCCAGTACAATTAAACTAGTATAAAATAGTACAAGAAACTTGTCCATATATATACATGCTCAGCTAATTGTCAAATATGAACCTCCCCCCCACCCCCACACCAGATGGACCTTCACTCTGAGAGTATTCTTCAGCAATGGACAACCCCTCTCCATGCAAAGAGGACCCCCACGATGAGACTCTATATGGACTGAGACACTTTCTTCAAACCACTTCTTCCACCATTGTGGACCATTGTAACGGCTTTGTGTGCATCTATCTTCTTTCTCTCTCAGTGTCACGAACCCCCTCCCTCCCCTTCCCCTTTCCCCCCACCCCCGGGCTTAGTTGACTAACATTGCATCTCCCATAACCTAGTTGTGTTCCCCTCCTCACTCCCATCCCTCTAATGTTAGTCTCTCGCTCAGGCAATATGTATTTCCCTACCCTCTTTGTCATCTTTTTTGGATTCACAATCCTAAACATCTACTAATAAAAGTCAATCTGTTCTTAAGATACAGACCTCGCAGAGTGCTGTGTACTGACAGGGGGCACGTCCACACATGTAGGCATGTACACTTGTAGCAGCTCAAGTAGGAGCGGCACAAATTTGTGCTAGAGATTTTTGCCTCAGTGCACGGGCCCAGACATGCATTTTGGCATGTGGCAAGTTGTGCCACTTACGGCAAAATGACCCTGCCCAGCTCCTCCCAGATCTGCAGCCAGGGGGAGCTAGAGCCTGGGGCCTGTGCTGGCCCTGTGCTGGCCCCAGAAGTATAAAAACCTGCTCTGGGCAGTATAAAAATCCTCCCTGTGCTGACCCCAGCAGTATAAAAAGCTGCCCTGGCAAGCAGCTCAGGGCTACTTACTCCCAGGAGTGTCTGGGGCTCATGTGCTGCACCCAGACACATCATGACACCCTCGGGTCCCACCCAGACACCAAGTGGCGGGACCTGCTCAGTGAGGGCATGGCTGGGGCACCCCAGTGGCTGCGTCTGTATGCCACCCTCATCCCATGAGCCACTAGAGACCTCAGCTGGTGGCTTTTCCATGAAGCCATCACCACAGGCATGTATGTGGCGAGCTTCACAGACCTCACAGTCTCCTGCCCCTTCTGCAAGCAGAGGGACACCCTGGCACACATGATGCTTGAGTGCACCAGGCTGCAGTCCCTCCACCTCTACCTCCAGAACCTCTTCCTAAGGTTCTGATTGAATTTTACCCCCCCACCTTTTTGTTTTTGTTCATTCCATCCGTGGCCCCACCAAGTCCTGGGACTTCCTGGGCAGCCTCCTCCTGGCCCTGGCCAAGTGGGTCCTGTACTTGACCAGGAATGAGGCTCTGGCTGGGAAGGGGGAAGGTTCCTGGAGATTGTAGAGCCACTTTCCTTTCACTTGTTCAAGCACATTTAGAGGCAGAGCACCAGCGGGCAACATCCACTGGCTCCTTGGATGCCTTTGAGGACCATGGGTACAGCCTGGGGGCCTCTGCTCGGTGTTCCCCCCTGGAGAACTTATTTTCACATTTTGACCCTTTTACCTCCATGTCACTTCTATCCTGTTTTTGCTTTTGTTGTCCCAAGAAATTAGTTGCATCTTTCACCCTTTAGCCCCACAAAGGGGCTATTAGTTAGCTGGGTGGGCCTTAAGGCCCACATAATATGGAAGATACAAATACACAGGAGCTTCTGGGGCTAGCCAAACCAGCCCTAACTGAGAGTTCCCTGCACCTTCTACCCACCTCAGCAGTCTAGCAGTGGGGGCTGCTGCCTGGCTATGACCTGCTGTCACCTGCAACAGCATGTGGCTCCAAGCCTGTATACCTGCCAGACCTGGATGAGGACTGCACAGCTGCAGCAGAGGCATCAGGCATGGCTAGTGAGCTCAGACTGGTGGGGCAGTGGAGGGTCCCACGGGAGTGGAGGGCAGGTGTTGCAGCTGGCTGGGCAATCCAGCTGGTAGCAAGGAGGTTGCAATCCCCCACCCCCCCCCCGAACTCCCAGCCGGCTGCAAACTGCCCCCCCTCCACTGCTGGCCAGCTGCAACCCCTGCCCCCCCCACACACACACACAGGCAGACAAGGTTCTTTTCATGAATCTGATATCTTTTATTAGACCAACTTAAATAGTTGGAAAACAATTATTAAGCAAGCTTTCAGGTTCAAAAACCCTTCATCGGGCTAAGGAAGTTTCAGCAGTTGGTGTGTGCTCTTCCTGGATGGAATGAAAAGTAAAGAAGCCAGAGGCTGGGCTGGTATGCATACAAGACAGGTAGTCAGTAAAAATGTAGACTGTGGAGTCAAAGGGTGAGAGACAGGCGGGGGGGGGCGGGGAAGAGAGAGAAAGGGGATGAATGGTGGAGAGTCAGATGTTAGACAGGTTATAATGTGTCATAATTTCTATGTCTATATTTAATCCATGATTTTTAGTATCCAGGAGGTTGAAGAAGTAGAGTTCATAGGCTCGTCTCTGGGAAGTTTTTTGTAAGTTTCCTTTGAGCATCAGGACTGAGAGATTGGAGAGAGAGTAGTTTTCTTGTGAGAAATGTGCCCCCACAGATAATTGGGTATTCCTGTCTTTGATAGATTTCTGGTGTGCATTCATTCTGGTGCACAGTTCAACCTTTTTATGAGCCACCTGGAAAAAGACTTCCTCAAGAACTGCACCATTAAATCCTTGTTATACTTAAGATATATCGATAACATCTTCATCATTTGGACTAAAAACCTGCAATCTCTGATTGAGTTCCATCAGAACTCAGATACCACTGAATTTGCACTGAAGAGAACACCCGGGATTGCCACCTCACCAATCTTAAAAAGGCTTTCACCCAACAAGGACACTCCTCCAGAGAGATAGATCACAAGTTTGAAAGAGCCAACTGGATACCACGTGAAGAACTGCTGCAGTGCAGAAACCCCCCCCCCACAAATCGCACACTGCTGGTTATGACATATCACCCCTCCCTCAAACCTATATGGAAAATTCTCAAATAAGTACAACCCACACTAGATAGATACCCTACTCTTAAAAAGATCTTCCCAGAGCCACCCATCCTAGCCTTTAAGCAAGCACCAAACATCGTTAACCTCATCACAAGAAGAAAACTTCCTCAAGGCCAGAACACACCAAAAGGATCCAGACCACGCCATGACAAGAAATGCAAAACCTGCCAACACATCTCCACCACCCCTACATTTACTACACCCCACAACAGAGCCATCAGCATTCATGGATCTTACAGCTGCACCTCCAGAAATGTAATATCTCCTCCAATGCACCAAATGCCGTGATGGAAAATACATAGGAGAGACCAAACAACAACTCACAGTCTAGTCACCAGTCTAGGAAATTCAGAAAGAACCTAAAAGAACAGAGTACAAGGGCCTTTCTAGAATATCATTCTAGTGGTAGATAATTATTTGCTTTCAGTTATTTCATGTGGAGTCCAGCAAATACGAAATACCCATCATGTGGAGGCATCCAGGGAAAAAGACAATAAACTAAATTAATCCTGACTTAATTGTTCACCCAGATCTTCCAGTGACACCATAGGAATTTTTAATTCCTATTAGAGCTGAGTTTGCTGAGTATCCTCCAAGGCAAAAGGTGGGGAATCCACAGAATATGCATTTTTTTCAGGTGGCTTATGTTCAACAGTCAGATATTCCATTCCACATGAATAAACCAAATACACTAATGCTTTTGTTCAAAGACAAAATTCAAAATAATTGCTGCAGGAAATTGTTGAGATCAACAGTTTAACAGGAATAATAATAATATAATTAGATGTTTATGTGGATATCAAGAGCACCTAGAGTTTGTGGAGTAAACACACTAAAATAATAAATTAAGAAGAGCATTTTTTGAGTTATAAACTCAGCTTTCAGGGTTTAAGCCAATCTCAAACTCAGGGAGTTGAGAAAATGTGTTCTAGAGAAAGTTTTTCTTTCTCTTAATTTGAGCAGGTTTCTTGCACCTTGTTCAAAAGCAGGTGGCACTAGTCATTACTAAAGATAGGACAATAGATGAGATGGACAACTTAATCTGATCCAGCAAGAGTTCCTACTTTTCTGTATAAAAAAAGTTCTGTCAAGATTCTGAATGTCAGTACCTTTATTCCATCACGAAAATAATATTTCAAATGCTGCAGCAGCAAACAGCTGCTGCCTATCCTATGTAATAACTTCTTCCATCAAATCCCTCATCTTTCAAGCATTTTCCGAGAATCCTATTTCTTGCTGAAGCTCTGATGTGGAAAGGATCCTTAAGCTCAGAGATGTTTTTCTACTTCTTCAGTGTAGTAGTGCCTGGTGATTATAAATCATCAGCACTGAAACTTTGCAGGAAAGCTCACAAATAAAAACACAACTTTTGATGACATCAAACTATAAAATATTAGTTTCCTTGATAACTAGAGTTGTATTTTTATATCTAGCTCAATCCAAAACTTTTTACACCTTAAAAAAAGGGGAGAACAGTTCCTACTCTATCTACCATATTTCATAGTGTAGAAGTCTAAATATTGACCCTTACATTTCCACCTCAACTTATACACCATACCTAGGGCCTGGCTCAGCCATCACACAGCTTCCAGTTAGGACTGCAGCTGCCACTGCTGCAGCTGCCATGGTACTCAGCTTCCTTTATGTCCAGCAGCTCCTCGTCTCCCTGCTACAGCACTTGGGACATCAGGTAGGGAAGCAGTGGGAATGAAGGAGCACAGAGGGTGAGGCTGAGGCTGGCGGGAATGTGAAGCCTGTGCTCAGGGTGGATGGTAGGAGCATGGAGCTTAGATGGGCAGGATGTGGGTGTCGGGGAGGGTGTGGGTGTGTGGGCTGTAAGGACTCCCCACACACTTCCCCCATGGTGCAAAGCCACCAGCAGGTGGTAGGAGCTTGTGGCTAATGCAGGCAATGCCGCCTCGTGGTGCATGGTTCTGTTGGCACTCACACATCACTGGGGGATGCTGCGCACACTGGAGCTGACTGCCTCCCCTGCCCCCTGCACGCATATGGTGATGATGAGTGCAGCATGTCCAGCCTATCTCTATCATGCTGCTCAGAGGGGCCGGGGCTGGGTTCAGTGCTTGTCTGGCATGGCCCAGGCAGCCCCAGCCCTAGTCCCTGTAAGCTGTGCTGCCTGAGCTATGCCAGCAGAGTGCTGAGTTCAGCCTGATCTGCTGCAAGTGGTGTTGCAGAGTGCTGAGCCTGGTGTTGCTTACAGGGGATGGGGACTGGGATGGGGTTGAGCTTTGCACTCAGCTGGCACAGCCCGCATGGTGTCACTCAGGGGATGGGGCTGTGCCAACCAAGTGCTGAGCCCTGCACTGACTTATACACCATGCCTATCCTACTCCTAACTTTTCACACTGGAAAACAGGCTGACATATACACTATGAAATATGGTACTTACACTGGCCTAATGGTATCTGACCACATCCAAGAATACAAATATAGTCCTTATTGTGTTTGATTTAGTTTGTATATCATGGTACACAACTCTAGTCAGCATCCCTCTTTTTTTTTTTTTTGATACATATCATATCTTTCTGTGGTTAATGTGTTTTCCCTTTGCAGTCAAAAGCCCTCCAGACTCTTCATTATGTGAGTTTATGAATCCCAGGGACAGAGTCATGGTTTAGTGTATATTAAACAAACATATTCTGAAGTGGAATTACAATTTCAATATTAGATTTGGGTGAAAATTCAATTTACTTGGGCTTTGCTCTCATTGACAGCCATATATATTAAAGTTGCTTGCTCTATGTGATCATATTTCAACTAAGACTTAAGTGATTGCTTAACTTGATGCAAATAAACCAGACATTTTCCAGGGCTGACAATCTGGCATTTATTAAAAACCTGAATTTCATTTAAAGGAGTCCAGTGATAGATTGATTAATAATACAGTTAAATCTTAGTAAGTCATTTTTTACAAATGGTCTTATACACACACACACACACACACTTAATCATTTCATTTAATCCTTACTTTAGTGAAGTGAAAATTTCAGGCTATATTTTGCACTAAGTTTAATGTTAATTGTATTTTGGTCCTAGTACTTTGCAAAGGATTTTACTCATTTCATGACCAAATGGAATTAAAAGGAATACCAGAAAGTTATATGAAATAATACACAATGTTCTTTTTGTGTAAAAGCAAAGGAATACATCTGTGTAAACAGAAGAAAAAAGAAAACTTCAGGCTTATGGCTGTTTGTCTTACCCAATCTACTTACTGATGTTCTTTTCTTTGAAGATAATCAAGACTATTTTTAGTTTTGCTCTTATTTTTAAAAAGTTTGGTTCATCTCTACTATGCAAACACCAATTGTACAAATGTAATTAAGCAACCAACCCTGTGGTCAATTAGTCTTCGAGGAGAATAAGTTTTTCAGGGTGTTACCTACTTCAGTAACTTTGGCTGCCACAGTCTCAGTTCCCAAAACTGTATTGTGAAATGAGTAGTCAGGAATCCCCTAAATGAGTCAGGTTCCACAGTAAAGATTTAAAATCCATTACTCAAGTTTCCATACTACTGAATGGAATACAATTTGTGGAGGGATATGTTTCCCATTATAGTTTTCCCTTTTTAATCTGTTATAGTAACGTAAGTGTAATTCCAAGGGAAGATGTACAAGGTGTAAGATGGAAATATCACACTCTTTTAACCAACAGATTTTAAAAACTTAAATCACTTTGGTTACTTTAAGTTTATACACATGCAGTTATAATGGGAATTTAGGCAGACCCCAATTAAATTTTAGTTTGATGTTTGGTGGTAGTACTGTAGTTTACGATATATCTTGTAAGAACTGAGAAGGGATCCAGTTTCAAAGTATTTTGATGTCCCTTCTCATGTTTTACCTTATGGCTAGGTACAGACAGTCAAAAAGCACAAGGCTGAATTAATTCAATCTTCACAGGTTAGTCTTAGTTATGTAGATTAAATTAATAAGGAAGTGAACAGACATTCACTTTTGATTCCAGAAATGCAGCCACATGCCTGCAGTGGCCCAATTGAGAAGCTGGTGAGGGGCTAGAGGTTGGGCCAAGGCTAGCCCACCCACCCTGTAAGGTGGGGCTTACTACAGAGGTGCAAAGTATCCTGGGATTCTGGGAGACTGTGAATTAACTTGAATCAGGACAGGATCTGGTACAGAAGTTCCAAAAACCAATTTAACTTAAATCAGTTGAGCCTGATACAGTACTACATCCATCCAGATTTATCTTAAGCCAGCTTCAGCCATTTTGAAAGTGATTTATGTGCAGTAAACGCCTGTTGTGTTATAGAGTTGAGCAAGTTTCTGATTACTTATACTGGCTTATGTGTAATTTTTGTCCCTAGCCTATTAAACCATTTATGTAAAAAATTTTCCAATATTGGCCATTCTTTTCTTCTACCATTGCATTTGTTGTTCATCCCTTTGTTCTCAGGCTGAGACCCAGACACTTACCTCATGCACCAATAAGATCAAACTTAAATGAAACCACCAACACAATTTTATAAATAGGAACAAACTAAAAATATGGATCTAGAATTTGGCATTTGAAATCAATGTCTGTTCATTTCAAATGTTGATTTCAAATGCCTGAAACAAAATGTCTGTTGTCCAGTGGTTTGTTGTTTTGGTTGTTTTTAATGAATCAAAATTTTTTTCTGTGAGCATTCCCAAGCTTTGTGATATTTGAAATTTATATTCAGAACTTAATTTTATAGCTTTAATGCATCTCTGCACATTTTATATGGGCCACTTACTGAAAAGCCTGTGTCAGATAATGATCAGAATCAGTCTTAGGCTAGGTACAGATGTTGAAAAACCCCAGAGCAGAATCAATTCAACCTACATAGGTTTCTGTAAGTGGTTTAAGTTAGATAAGTAGTAAACAGAACATGTGTCCGCTTTTTGGTGGGCGAGCATGCAAGTTGCCTGCAATGGCCAAGGCCAGCAGGTTTGGGGTGCTCCAGTGCCCTGCTGGCTCACCGGGCTGCTGGAGACTGCCAAGCCCAACTGAGCACCCAGACCACCCATTTGGCTGCTGAGCATGGGCAAGCATGCCCTCTCTCCTCTGCCACATCATCTGCCAGCCACAGGCATCTGTCAGCCACTGGCAGGCTGTAGGATAGGGGAAGGGAGGCATGTGTCCCCCACATGAGCCCTAAGACCAGAACACCCACATCCCTGAGCTGTGCCCCCCTCACCCCATCATGAAGCACCCCACAGTGTACACAGAGGCCTGACACAGAGCTCAGGAGAACCCCTATGAGTGGGATCAGCCCTATGAAGCCCGACTCAGCTGTTGGGCATGCATGACCAGGATTTCTACTGCTGCTGCATCATCTGTCAGCCACAGGAATCAGTCAGCTACAATCAGGCAATGGTAGGAAGCCTGCTCACACCTACAGAGCAGGCCAGCTGGGGTCTGTGGGGCTGTGCCTGTAGACCCCAGAGGCTGGCCTGTGTGGTGTAATTGCATCATAAAATCCTATGTGCATGCATTCATGACTAGAGGGTCTGAAGATTCCAGAAAGGCTGAACTTCTACACTCAGTGATGTCATGACCCAGATACATGCATTAATTTGCCTTGAGCAAGTGCAGTCCACTACAGTTATGCAACTGCGGTGGCAGGAAAATTAAGTTAATGAAGTGTGAGGTGATAATAGTTTTGAGTGGTCCAGCAGTGATGAACAAGTGACTGACAGAGTGATTCAACTGACAATTGGTTGAAAGACATGATTGACAGGTGGCATGATGTAACTAGTATCAAACCTGTGCAAGTCCTTACCTCCGTGCAAGTGAGATTTGATGCAACCAGGAGTGTCTGTATTGTGAGTGTGGGTGAGACTGCAATCTCACGTGATTAGGATCTGGAGTGTGACTGAGAGTTTGGGGAAAGACTCGGTGGTGTGAGTCCTTGAGAAGGTGATCAGTGCTTGACTTGTAGTGGAGGTGCCTGTGTGAGTGAGGGACCTAATCCCCAGTGAATTATTTACCTGTGGAACGACTCCTGCCAACATGCCTAGAACACCTGCTGTTCCTTGGGAGGGTAATGGATCACCCACCCTTGGCTTTGAGGTGTTTAGTACCTGTTTGGGAACAGCAGAGAGTATGGTAGAGGCTAGAGGATCAGTCTCATATTCCACACTAGGCCTCAGTGCTATCTAGTGGTAGTATGGTGGTGTTGTTCGATCCTTCTTTGTAAATACTGTATATACTGGTTTGTTTTGTGATTCTGGTTTGCTATTGTTGCTGTTATTGGTGTTGGTTTGTGAATTTCTTATACACTCTTCCGTTTAACCTTTATTCTGGTGTCTTGTGGTTATTGATTCATTGCCATCTGGGTGGGGCCAAGCTGTAGGCAAATACCTGAAGCAGAGATCCATTTTGGCCTGCTAAAATAAAATCTAACTGACAGGTTAAGAGGTCTAATGGCCCTCTGTGCTTGTTTAATATAGAGACCCTGCTGGCTCCTGTCATGACCACTTACAGGGTTCTCCTGGGATCCATGTCAGGTTTTTGTCTACACTGTGCTATGCTGCATGGTAGTGTAGGGGCACAGCCTGGGGACATGGATGCCCAGGTTCTAGGGCTCATGCAGAGGACAAATATCTCCCTTTCCCACCCTCCCAAACCTGCCTTCAGCTGACAAATGGACAGAAGGAGGAAGCAGGGCTGTGCAAAGGCTCTGTGCTGACTCAGCTCTGAGAGAGGTTTGGGCAGGGCACTCAGCCAGAGCAGGCAAGTGCAGGCTGAGTGCTAGTGCACCTCCCTGTAATGAGAGGTTGTGGAGGGCTGCAAGGGAGGCAGGGATGCAGTGGACAGCAACGTAACTTGAATCAATAGGGGATCTGGTACAGAAGTTTGATTTGCTGGTCTAACTTAAATTGATTAAGTATGAGTGCACATCAATCCAGGTCTGTATTAGACCAGGTTCTGCCACTTTTAAACCAGTCTATGTGCACTGAACTTCTGTTCTGTTACAGGCATAGATTGATTTCTAATCATTTATGTAACAGAGAGCCTACCAGGGCAGATCTCCACACAGCCCACCCACCTGTTCTTGGGCTAACCGCCTGATTTCTCACCCGCCATGCCTTGATCTTAATTGATTCATAAGGTTGTTAATTAAGAAGGAGGCTACCCATTTTCTGCCCCGCTGCTAGGGGGCACTATCTGCAGCTCCATTCTTCTCCTACACCGCAGTCCAAGCCTCACAGATGACCTCATGATGTTTTCATACACGTCAGTCCCACACGATGGGGCCCAGAATCCTACTATAGGACCCCACCTGGGTCCCTCCCTTCAGACAGACTCTGCTGCCATCATACCGGGCCATATCTCCCTGCCACCAGTTCCCCTTTGGGTGTGGTCCCTTCACTGGGACCTTCAGCTCACACTAGCCCCGACCCACCACAGGGTCCCCAGTCCCTGACTCTTGGGTGTCCCTCTCAGTGGGCCTCCTTGCCCTTCTGACACTCCTGGCCCCTGCCTGGGCCAGTCAGGGGAAGCTCTGACAGGCCTTGAGGTATGACCCAAACTCTTTTCCCAGGGTCGCCCTCTCTGGGTCCTCCTTCACAGGTGTGGGGAGCTGGGGTACCCCACAGCGTGACTGGTGCCTCAAGGTCTCTCACTCCCCTCCTAGGCAGCAGGTTGTGGTGCTACCACCAGTGTTATCTTTGACCCACACTCTGCCATCCAATGGTGGAGGACTTATCGGGGTCAGGACTCAGCTCTTGCTCTCTCTGGCTGAGCCCCCATTCTTCCCTCCACTGGGCTCCACATTGCCCTCTCACACTGGGGCTTCTCACCACTGCCCCTTCTCACAATGGGGCTTCTCACCACTGCCTGCTTTGTTCTAATGCTTCCCCCTCACCACTGGGGCTTCAGATATTATATTCCACCCAAACTCTGTTTCCCCACATTGGAGGACTTACTGGGGTCAGGACTCAGCTCTCTCACTCTCTGGCTGAGCCCCCATTCTCCCTTCACTGGGCTCCACAGTGCTGCCTCTCTCTCAACTAGGACAGTCTCACTGTTCATCATGCCCCTTTCACTTGGGGTCTCAGGGCTTCTCTCCTCAGGGGAGCACAGGTGGCCATAGCTGCGCCTGGCCCCAACTCTCCTCCTCGGGGTCTCAAACCCCTGCAGGGCTCAGGCTGCCTCAGCCACACCTGGACTCTCCTCCTCAGGGCTTGCACTCCCACAACTACCTCTGATGTATGTGACCCACCTGAAGGTGAGGGCTAGGGGTTAAGGTGCCCTGACCTGCCTTTCATTGGGGTGATCACTGGCCTGGCATTTCCTGGGGGCTCCCGTGCTACTGGGAGACCCACCAGGCTACCCACTTCTGGCAGGGTGTAGTTTTAGGTCATACCCAGGACCAGGAACCTCCTACCATCCCCTACAGCTCCTCCTTTACCTCCAAATAAAACTCAACAGCCTGCTGACCAGGCAATGTTGTTGCCTGACCTCCAGCAGCTAAACTGCCTTGTTTATATAGACATCCTTGAACCTAAAATGGCTGCCCTCATTAGGCACCTGGAGGCTGCCAGCTCCGGGGCCTTAAAGTGGCAGGCACACACAGTGTCCTGCCACAATTTATACCAGTAAAAGTGTAATATCTGTACCTGGCCTTAGAATCATTGTGTTGGAAGGAACCCCAAGAATCATTTAATCTAAATTCCTGCACAGATGCAGAATTTACGATTCTCAACCATCCAAGAGAGATGCATGTCCAGCCTCTTCCTGAAAACATCCATCTAGACAGTTTAGTTACTACTTTTACAGTTAGGAAGTTTCTCCTCAGATTTAATCTAAATCGGAATTGCTATTACCTGAACTGAATTAAATTAGTGACTTTGAGGGGAAAGGCTTCATAACTCTATAGTAGCATTTAGATCAATCATTGCATTTATCTTGGGAAACTATTTGTATATGCTTATGAGGCTGAAATGTGCAAAAAAAGAGAGAGCAGAGTACTGAACTCCTGCCAATGACTTGTTAAGCAGAGGAATCTGCCTCTTACTGTTTCCTATACAAGTTTATTAGACAAGAAGAGAATGTTTTGGGAGTGAGGGAGAGATAATGAGCACTAGGTGGAAGAATAGAGACCGGAGACATAGCGTGGAGACAAATGAGCATTAATACCAGCAATCAGAGTTACTTGTTCCTTTACTTCCCAACAAAAGTATTTTTCAAGCTTCCAACTCTGCTGTAGGGATTTTTAGAGCTTCCAAACCGCCTCATGAAGAACCAATACTGTAGACCCTGAATGCTTCAGTTAAAATATGGCCAGCATCCACAGCTACCTACTGAGGAGAATGGAGCCAAGCCCCTGTTGGAAGTACAGTTTTCAGGTTTCTGACTCCATGAAAGGGCTAGCCCACAGCTGCACATCCTCAAAGCCTTGGGTTCAGGATAGTCTACATGGCTGGCCCTTCCCCAGAGCTGCAGAGGCTGGAAGTGTAGGCTCCCTAGGAGCCTGCTAAAAGCCAACAGGGAATTAAGTTCTACCTAGCTCATGAGGGTTGTGAAAATAAACTCATTAATGTCCAAAACACTTGGATATGATAGTGATGAAACCCTAAAAATGAATTTCCTGGGGAAATTAATAATTCTCTCTCCAGAGCAGGGTTTAATTGATTGCAATAAAAAGGCACAGAGCCGGGCACTGAATGAGAGGGAAAAACAAGTACCATGAATTAACAATGTTCATCCTGAATGAAGCCGGGGCACCATGAAAAAAAAATATATGATCATGATACTGTAAAGATTATGTCATCATCAAATTAAGATTGCATAGACGACCTTAATTCTGCATTTTCTAACTTTTGCTTTATCACTGTCACTCAACATTATAACCTTAGTAATGCTGTTTTAACACAGGTTTGTGTCTGCTTGATATGTATAGGTTTATATGCATGATGCATCTATAGACATGAACTTAGATTTAAGGGATGATGAGGTGATGTTCCAACAGAGAATGCTAAAAATCTTATTTAAATCATTGAATGCAACTTTAAAGGAAACTGATGGTAAATTATTGTAAATGAAAACAGTTAAAGAAATCTCACAATCAAATTAGCAAGTGAAGTGAAATTGCTAAAGAAAACAGGTGTGACTAATAGGCCTGTGGGAAGTGGCTAGTATTTGCTTTAGATTTGGATTTGGCTGATTTGGGGGACAGTGATTTGATTCAGGGATTCGAATCGCTTTCCCAAATTGATTCGGCTGAATCTGATTCAGAGATTCATCTGCCAGTGAATTGGCCAAATCTCCGAATCAGCCCCAGCCCCTCCCACTCTCCCAGCCCCACCCAGTCCATCTCCTGGCTCTTAAAAAAAAAAGACCCAACTCACCAGCTCCTGCCAAGTGGGGGGGGGGGGATCCTCACTGCCCCATGCTGCTTGGGGGCTCTGCCACAAGCCCCCAGAAGCCCTGAGGCTGCTGCAGCAGCTGATGAGTGAGGGATTTATTTTTATTTTTTTTTAAAATGCTGGGAGCTGGGGTGGTCAGAGCAGCCATGTGGGGGCTGGGAGAGTGGGTGGAGATCAGGGGGCACTCAGGGGGGCTGGGAGAACAGGTAGGAGATGAGGGCTGGAAGAGGCCCCCCCTCTCCCCTCCTCCAGTGCCCCCCACTCCCCTACTTACCAGCATGGAGTCTGGGTCCAGTTTCCTGCAGCAGCCAGTGGGGACTGCCTGAATAGCTGAAGCTCTATGAATCTTTTCTGAATCAATTCAGAGAGCTTCAAATCAATTTGGACCTTTTATTTGGTCCCCTGATTTGATTCAGTTTCAGAGATTCGGCCACCAAATCAGGCTGAATCTCCTCTGAATTGAATCAGCATCTGAAGCTTCACACAGTCATAGTGTCTAGTAGAACTAGTCAGAAGTAAACTAAAGGCTTCTTTCTTATGAGGAAAAGACGTGTTAGGAGAAATTGAAAATAGACAGAATGATGACTAGTAGTACAAAGCTTTGGATGCTGATTCAATTTGGAGGAGATTCAACCTGATTTGATAGCTGAATATCCATATCCAAATCAAATCAAAGGACCAATAGAAAGATTCAAATTGATTTGAAGCTCTCTGAATCTTCAAAAAAGGTTTGGAGAGCTTTGGTGATTTGGACACTCCCTGCCCCCTGCAGCAGGGAGCTGGAGCCAGACTCCATGCCAGTAAGTAGGGAGTGGGGGAGGGGGAACAAGGGGATGAAGGAAGGGACCATGGGGAGACCCTTGCCTGCTCCCCCAGCCCCCCCAACCCCTGCCCATTCCCTCAGCCTCCCCCCCATGGCTCTTGCCTGCCCCAGCTCCTCGTGCTTTAAAAGAAAGCTCCAACTCACTGCGTGCTGCCTAGCAGGGGTGCAATCCCCACTGCCCCATGCTGCATGGCTCCCCCCCACTCCCCTACCCCTGCAACACCATTCCACCCACCCCAACTCTGGCCCTTTAAGAAAAAAACCCCCCCAAACCCCGGGACTCCCCAGATACTGCACCAGCCTCGGGGCTTTGGGGAGCTCATGGAAGAGCCCTCCATGTGGTGCGGGGCAGTGGGGGACAGCATGGATCACCTCCCACTTGACAGGAACTAGTGAGTCTAGGGGTTTTTCCAGGTTTGGGTTTGGTTTTTTTCTTAAAGGGCCAGAGCTGGGACAGGTCGGGCAGCCATGGGGAGGGCTCATGCAGTGTGGGGCAGTGGGAGGTAGCGGGGATCTCCCCCCAACCAGCAGCACCCAGTGAGTTGGCGCTTTTTTTTTTCCAAAGTGCCTGGAGCTGGGGCAGGTGGGGTAGCCATTGCTGGGGCTGGGAGTGTGGGCAAGGCATGGGCCTGGGTGATTAGGACATTTGGAGATTTGGCAGCAGCCAAATCTCCAAATCGCATTCAGTCAAATCGATTTGGGACAGTGATTCGAATCACAGAGTCAAATCACTGTCCCCCGAATCAGCCAAATTCAAATCTGAAGTGAATACTAGCTGCTTCACACAGGCCTACTGACTAGCTGACCTGTTGCTATCTATAAAAGAAAAACATAAATAAACTTCCTAATCAAATATTTGCTTCATTTGGCAAAATAGGAGAATAAGGATAAAAATTACTCCAATAGAGAACAATTTAATTACCCTTAAAAATAGGCCTCCTGGAGAATAATTGTAAAAACAACAAATGGAGAAATCTGTAATGGAAAAAAGGATCCCTGGGGAAAATAGCTTTCTACATAAAGAATAAATTAAGATAAAAAGACAGGAATATATTAAATGGAACCCAAGATGGACAGAATTTCTGCAGTTTTGGAAGAATTATTCATATATATAGTTAGGGACACACAAGAGATTTAATTTTACATCTGTCCTATATGTACATTTTTATGGCAATTTACATTGCCATGCAAAAATCCCAAAAAGTTCCTGCTAAAATACTACCAGGGTTTCAACTGCACCCCATATCCCAGTTATTACACTCTGTAATCTTCTGCTTCATGGGGAAAGAAGAAAGAACAGACTCTGTTACCGTTTGACTGGTCTTTCTCTCATTCCCTGACAAATATGAGTAGAAATCAGCAGGCTATAACATCAATAAGCTAAATGACATCATCATGAAAAGAACATGACCTATATTCTGCTAAAAAGTGGGTTTTGAGTGAATGGACAATCTGGTTCAAATTATTTGGAAGCGGGTAAAAAGGCATTGCATTTTGCTGGAACAGATGAACAGGATAAAGCAAAGCAAAAACTATTCAGAGCAAAAGAGCTATAAATTATGAGTCCAAGATTTTGTCTTCTGTCTCAGTCTGAGACACAACATCCTACCTGAGAGACCCTAATCTCCTTCTCTGGGACATGCGAGTATGAACAAATCTTACCCCATTCTAGTCCATCCACAGCTCTGCTGCTAAAGTCTCTCTCTCTCTAATCTGTCATTTCAACCATTCCTATTTTGTAGGCATCTCACTCTCCTTTCCACTGAACATCAAGTTCAAACTCCTTGTCATCCTGAGGGTGCTCTACCACCAGGACACTAATAAATCCTCCACAGTCTTACAGAAATAGTGGACCCTATCCATATTGTTACTTCTGATACCATAGCAAAGTAAGCCGTGAGTCTCACTTTAATAGATGCTGTTGCCCCCTTTACAAAATGGCCAGTTCCCCTTCTTTATTTCATATATACACAAAGAGTGTTTATTTAGAGTGTACAAAAGGAAAGCTTATCCATGTTAAAATAGAAACTTTTTGTTCTTTTTTAAAAACTCTCCATTCGAGGGAGAACATAAAAACTTTTATCTCTTTCATTCCTTATTAAACAAAATAGAGTAGGTATATGAGAAACATAAGCCCTAATACTTTTCAGCTAATAAAATTTCAAACCCACTAGGATTCACTCTCTCATAAAATCAATATACTTTAATCAAACTCAGTGCTGAAACTAGAGAGCAACATACTAAATTCAATATATCAGTCAGTTCAACCTAACACATACAGAAACCTATCAGTCTCACAAGTTTACATACTTTGGATCTACTGGTACTCATAGGTCATAGTCTGTTATTAGCACAGTTGTCCACACTGTTTAAAAATGACATATCAAAGCTAAAGTTGAGCCTTCAGTTTTAATCATTGAATGAGGATTTTCTTCTTCCTTATCAGCCAGAACATCTAAAAGTGCACTAAATAAAAGTGTTCATGTCTTGAATAGATCTTTATTTCATGCTCTATTTGTGAACTGTTTTCAAACAATGGGTTTAGCTTCTAAGCAACAGTTTTTCTGGAAGAATTTATGTGACATTTTCCTGAGAGAACATGCAATTATTAGAATGTCTTCCACTGATGTATTGTTTCTTTCTGCATCTACCACATCTGGATATACAGAGATACATAAGCTTTGCCAGCCCAAGTAATAGCAAGCCTAAACAACTATTTAAATCCCAACATAAATAAATCCATAGGCCCTTTACTTCTATCTCAACCTGTAATGTAAAACATTAGATGGCTTTACATCATTATTGATTGAGATTCTAAAGTCACTTGACAGCCTGTTTGGAAAAGCGAGTCTCTATCCTGAGGGAAGTTCTGATATTTTAACTCCTGTTTTCATCCTGAATCAGGATGATAAATGAAAATATTGGGGGCGGGCGGGTGGGTGGCTTCAAAACAAGAAGTTCTGAAAATGTACTGTTCTTATTTGGAATACTGCGGCATTTAGAATTTTCTCACGGAAAAAAATCAGTAAGCTTCATTAAAATAATCCATTAAAAAAATACTTTTCCTAAATTCTGTGTGGAGGTCTTATGAGGTGCTTCCAAGAACTGTAGCTACTGGTTTGATTTTTTTTTTTTTTTTTTTTTGGATCCCCTGCCTCTCAACTTGTTAATTTCTCTAAGGAATATCTTTTGTAATACACTATGTACTTCATGCTGAATGTAGAAAATATTTTTTTACTTGTAAATGTACCAGAATATTAAAATATATATATATATTTAGGGTCAACCTCTATGTGGGTCCTAAATGGAGCTTGAAGTGGAGCTCAGATAAGAAAAAGATACATATCCTGATATAAGAATGCCCACAGAGAGCTTTTATGCAGTTGTTTCATTTAATAAATACTTCATAATATTTACTTCAGTCAATTTCCAAGTGCAAACAAGTCCATGATTTGTAGTACCTATAGCCAGTTGTGCTTTTTTGGTACCGATGCTTAAACTTTCTTGTTCAGTTTGGTACCATACAGATCCTTCTATTTTCTATATAGTTCCACTTAGGGAATGTATAAACTGGGAGCCACACTTTAAAGGAAGAAGTCTCACAATCTGACTTGTATTAAGGGAGACAGCTCTCATTCTCACCAACAGTATAATCAGTGGTGTAAGGTAATATGTGGATATTATCATGGATATTATGTTTTATATAATCCAACCCGAATATTGTGGCTAAAAGAATTAGCTGCATTTATAAAGTTGGTCAGTGTAGTTTGGGTCAGATCCCATTAGACATTGTATTAGGTGTATAAATGGTACTTAGATGTTACAGAAAACCTGTTCCACCTTGCTTCACACCTGAAAACAATTTGTGTCTAGTTTCATAATATGCTTTCATTTTAGCTTTAAGACTAAATAAAAAAAAGAGTGGGAAGAATGACGACCCATGGATAGACTCACAGAGAAGTAAGAGGTCATCTAATACAACTCTGCCTGAAGCAGCAGCATCCCTATCTAAGCCATCATCTACAAATCCATTATTTAAACTCTTCATAAAACTACCATAGAACATCTTATTCATTAATGGTTTTTCAAAACTCAGGAAGAGTAGAGTCAGATCACACTTAGATGCATGCTTAAGTACAACTTAGAGATCAAATAAGTAAGATACCATCTGGTCCTTCATGTTTTGATATTGAATGTGTGATGAGCTAAAGCAAAAATCATCCTCTGAAATGATCGAAGTGTAAAGGCATTTCAGAGCAATCTCTGTACAATGTTCAGTACATTATGCTTTACCACTGTTGTACACTGTTCAGTACAATATGCTGTAGGCAAACACAATGGTTTGAAGTCATTATACCTACCAATGTCAACCATTCACTAAAACACCAGTGTTGATGGGACAGTACCTATAATGCTAATTCAGTCCAGATTACTAGACCCAGATTTTGGAGGTACTCCACTCCAGAAATTTTGGGCTAAGTAGATAACTGTGGGTGTTTTAGAATTAGTGTTCTGTCAGATTCAGAGACACAATCCCAAAGCAAATTAAATTATTACTAATGAAAAGGAAACTTTTACTGTGTTTGTGTAACTGAAAGGTATTATGATTACCTTTGGTGATGAGTCTGCAAGGTAAATTTACGCATCTCATTGGGTGCGTCCACATATGAGGCGCATCCATGCATGCAAGCACATGTGCTTGCAGCAGCTCAAATAGAAGCAGAGCAAATTTGAGCTGGGGCTTTTTGCCTCAGTGCATGTGCCTGGACATGCACTTTGGTGTGGGGCAAATTGTGCCACCTGGGGCAAAATAACCCTGCCTGGCTTCTCCCAGATCTGCAGCCAGGGGAGGCTAGAGCCTGGGGCCAGCACCTGTGCTGGCCCCAGCAGTGTAAAAAGCTGCTCTTTGCTGGACCCAGCAGTATAAAAACTTGACCTGTGCTGGCCCCAGCAATATAAAACCTGTCTTAGCAAGCAGCTCAGGGCTACTCCTCCTCAGGAGATTCTGGGGCCTGGCCAATTGGTATCTGGGGGCACTAGCCCTTTGTGTCAGCTGGACTGCTGCAGCAGCATCCCAAATACATTTTTTAAAATACCCCAAAATCCATGTTCTTCCACAATTAGAACAAAAGGCCACTATACATTATATAGAGAGAGATAGCTATATATAGATATAAGGAGAGAGAGAGAAATCAGTTGAGCAATGCTTTATTGATATATTTACAATGTTATAAGCAATTTGGAAGCCTACCAGTGTCTCTATCATAATAATAAAATAAATCCTAAATCTCTGTGTGTTGATGTGTGCTTTGGTTTTCATCTCACATGATGGGTGTGTGATGCAGGGATGTGGGGTTTGAAGGATGGGGTGGAAAGAGGTGTGGCAGAAGCTGGGTGGGTGTGGGGGGATGTGGGGGATGCAGATCGGTGTGTGGCTAAGTGTAGGGCAATTGCGGGGGGGGTCTGTGGGTATGGGGGAAACTTGTAGGAGGGCTGCTCAGGAGGGGTGTGTCCCCTGGCCCCCACAGGGTGCAGGGCCCTGACATAGCACATGGACTGCCCCCCCCCACTCTACCTGAAGGACCCCAGACCCCCCTGTGGGATCCCAGGCTCCCTTCAGGGCCACAGGGCCAGGCCCACAACTTACCCCTGCAGCAGCAGCTGGAGTGGGGTTCTCAGAGCCTGCTGGTGCCACACCCCCTATGGCCTGGTGTGGCCCCGAGCAGTTGAGAGCCGACACTGCCTGTGCCACTCATTGTGAATCAATGCCACTCACAGGTGTCACTCAGGAGCCAGCGCCACTCAGGGACAGCATGTCAGACTAAGCCAGCCCCTGCCAGCCCTGGGGCAGCTTGCACTACCAGACTGGGCCAGTTCCAAGGCAGCAGGACCTGGTGCGGCACATAGGGACAGTGCATCAAGCTGTGCTGGGCCCTGCCAGCACTGGGACCACTTGCAACACCAGGACCAGCCGGTTCCATAGCGGCAGGACCCAGCTTGGTATGACACATGGTCCCTGTGTGCCGTGCTGGGTCCTGCCATCATGGAACCAGCCCAGCCTGGCAGCACAAGCTGCCCCAATGATGGCAGGACCCAGTTTGGCTCAATGCACAGTCATTATGTATTGCACCAGGTCCTGCCTCCAATGGCAGCACTGCTTGCCCCATGGTGCCTGCAAAGAAAAGGCATGCAGCGGGATCTGGCTCGGTGTAGCTTGCTAGCCCAGCTTTGCACCAGAGTGGGACGCATGGCTACGGGAGGCATGGCTCCAGTGCAAATGCACACTAGCTGCATGGCTTGGGCCGAATTGAGCCGGGTCAGACTGGCAAGGCGTATTTTCCATGAGACTTAGGTGCACCTGATCCTCATGGGAAATGTGCCCTGCCAGTCCAATCCAGGGCAGGTTGTGCAGCTAGCATGAGTTTGCACAAGAGCTGCACCTCCCAGAGCCATGCATCCCATTCCAGTGCAAAGCCTGGCTAGCGAGCCATGGGAGGATGGGCTGGGTTGGGTCCTGCCACACATTGCCAGCTCCTCCGCAGCTGCCATGCACCACTGGCTCCCCACTCCAGCTGCTCCCCACTCCCGCTCCGCCCACTCACCACTCCCCAGCTCCATACACCCCTGGGGATGGCTCTGGGGCTGCCACATGCCTGCCCCCCATACCTGGCAGCTGCAGTGCCAACAGCAGCAGGCAAGCAGAGCTGTGTGGGGCTATGGCTCTACTACAGACACAGTGGGAAGTAAAGCAGCACTGTGTGACCTGGGCTTCATACATGCTGAATGGATCCAGCCTGGCATGTCCAAGGCTGTGCACTGGTGGGCCAGGCCAGGTCTGTTCAGCATGTTCAGCATGTATGGAGCCCAGGACTCACAGCACCACATCACTGCCCACTGTGCCTGCAGCAGAGCCACAGCCATGCTACCTGCTGCCACCAGGGCCACAGGGGCCAGGTGGGAGGGTAGGCATGTGGCAGCACCCACTTGAGCTCCTCCATGTACCCACCCACTGTGACTTCCCCCCCCTGCTGCTTCCAACACCCCCGAAATCCCACTCCACTCCCCATAGCCCCTGACAAGCCCCTCCACTCCCAACACCCCCCCCCGGCATCCAACTCTTCACACCCAATGACACCTATAAACCCCACTACCCCAGATCCCTAACTTACCTTTGACAGTGCCAGGGACAAAAGGAGCACCACAGAGATGCTCTGAACTAAAGCCAAAGTGTCTCTGCTGGAGGACCAACTCCTGAGTTGCTTCCTGGCATGGTCGGGGACCATGCCTTGTCCCACTGTTCTGTGGTGCAGTTGTTTTTGACCCCTAGATATCCAGGGGTCTAAATTTTCCACTGCAAATATGCAGTGCAGTGAACATTTTTTTGTTCCCACAAATGCATCTTGCAACATCTCAAAGGGGTTTGAGATGATGCAAGACACATGGAGCATGCTCGTCTGGACACACCCATCAAGTGCAGCAAAAGCCATGGTCCTGCAAATGGAATTTAGTTAACAGTCAATTGATGCACAAGAAGAAACACACTGCAGCTTCTTGTTCCAAATACATAAAAGTTACTTGGGGCTAAGAGAAGTTAAAAGACAGGGGTAGCAGGGAACGGGAGGTTAGACCACTAAAGTCAGCAGATATTACTCTTAATACACCAGTAGCACTGAGTCTGTTGAATAATAAGGTGCTACTTTTTCAAGGCACTTTCTTGAGTAGAACTATATTTAAAGTGACTTGTCTAAGATCGCACAGGTAACCTGTGACTGAGCTGAGAATACATCAGATTTCCCGGTACTGTGCTTTAATCACAAGAACATCTTTCTTCCCCTGGAATGTCTCCCAAATGTGTAACTCTCTAATAGTTAGGCAATGTAATTCAGTCAGTAAGGTTCACAGTTACAATCCACACTGGAAAAGAATATCTAACAGTTAATCAACTCTTTCATTTCTTCAACTGACTTCTGAAATATGGCCATGAAATGGATATAATTGCAGAATTAGTTAACAGTGTTTGGGAGTGAGGGGGAGAGGTAAAATTAAAAGTTTCTGGTGAGACTTTGTGTACCAAAGAAGAGATAAGGCACTTCTGAGAATGAGGGCTGCAGGCAGCACACTTGATGTGGAGCTTTCTGCGAGAGCATCTAGATGTAATGCTACATCACTGTAGTAACATGCTATGGCAACATAGCATCCATGAGTAAAAACCGTGATGCCACCACTATATTGCTGTAGCAACATGCTCCCTCAGTATAATGTGTTGCTACAGTGATATAGCAGCTAAAAATAAACATGTGCCACCAGTTCCTTCCAAAAGGAAATATTAAATGATGGCACAGTAACAACAGTGCCATAGGGGCACATGTAGACACATCCTACATGTCCTAGATGGCTTCCACACAAGCTAAAAGGGTTGAGGAAAAGCCTTCCATCCATATATAACTCCAGTGACCATAAAACTCTAAGCAGGTGGCCCAGTAAAGGAAGGGTCAGCCCATAGTCTGAAGAACAATTTGACCAGAAGTACTTCAGCTCACTACCATTCCTCAGATTGAAGGAATATATTTTTGCCCCTTCTAGTACCACACAGGATAGCAGAACACAGCCCATTTACTGAGGGGTTTTTTGCTAGCTTCCAGAATTTTACACCACATTGAAAAAAATAAGCAGCATGGCATAAAGGATTCTATTCAGTCCTTCTGCATCACTCCCACTTTGTAAATCAGAATGGTAATATTTTGCACCCACATTGTACACTCTTTGTAAAGATATTATGGATACATATAGAGGTTCACTGTACCTGGTCTATGTTCACATGGCTTGTGAATGTAGACCCAAAATGGTGTATACAGTCATTTGCTGGCGCCAGAAGCTACACAGAGAGAGAATCCAATGTACGTAACTTGGGGTAGGGAAAAAGGAAGGCAGGACTGGGGATAACTAGTGGATTCACTGGGGAGGTGGGGCATTGGTAGGACTGGGGGAAGGGGTTGGAGGGATTGGGAAGCTGTTGGGTCTGTTGGGAGAGTTGGGGGTCCGTGGGAGAGGGGGTTGTTCTTCTGGGGTGAAGGGCTTTGGAGGTAAAAATAACCCAGTCAGGGTCAGTATCAATATGTAGCAAAACCCCCAGTTTTTCTTTTTTAATACATATGTATATGATAGATATGCATTCCCTTCCCTTCCCCAATTATTTCTGGCTTTTCTTTCTCTCCCTCTCTGTTCCCTATAGACAAGCGTAAGTGAGCTCAGACTTAGAATAAGCTTTAACACTTTTATTTTGGTAGCAAGTTTTTGGTTTTGGATATCCACTGTTTTATATTGTTATATTATTAGGTTTGTATTGTTTCTTACTGTTGTATATTGTATTATTATCATTTTTGTATTGATTTTTATTGTTTCATATGGATACTGTATGGTTTAGGCCTGTGTTTGTAAGTGAATGAAAGTCATGTCAAGTTTCCATTTTGTATGTCAAGTCTCCATCTTGTGTCCTCTGCCTGGGCATCCCCTGTGTTGCAGCTGTATGATTCATGTACCCCTCCCATGTAAATTGGTTCCTGGATAAATAACAGTGTTTGGGAATGATTGAAATACAATGGTAGCAGGCCTCTAATGAATGGCCTGTAACAACTGGGCCATCACCATCATCACATTGATTCATCCAGGAATCATGGACCCCACCCAGGAACAGAGACAAGAACCCAGCATTTGAAAGACAAAAGACTCTGCAGAACCAGCAACTCTACCATTATACCCCACCATTACAAACACCCGAAACTGCACATCTCTTCATGGAGCACACATGCTCAGTATGCCAGGGGCTGACCCGTGCCTGGACATGCCTCCTGTCACTAGAGTCACACAAGGTCTGCCCCTATAAAAAGGGGCAGTGAAGACAGACCCAGTGGGATGCCCTCTCCATCTGAACCAGCACCATGCCACACCACCTATCCACCCAGAGGCCCTGCTGGCGACCCCCCTCTGGACAACACCTACTGGACAAGGACCCCTTTCCAGCCAGGATAGGTAACTATCATGCCCCAACCCCTCTTCAACCAAGGACTTGGACTCTATTTCTCTTCCCTACCTGGACTCCAGCCCTTCCACTGAGTCTCTTTCTCCTGCTGCCAGTGTGTGTGTGTGTGTGTGTGTGTGTGTGTGTGTGTGTGAGAACCAATAACTTCATGGGGCTGTGTAGTGTGTTGTCTGTGTAATAAAACTGTTATTTGGACCCCTCAGTTGGGTTTTGCTTTACTATGGTTTGGCCCAGCTCCAATCTCTGCTCCTCACCCCTCTAACTTCTGTCTCATTTCTCCCTCTCCTGCTTCTGGCTTGCTGCTACCTCCAACACCTATCCTGAGCTCCTCTCTGCCTCCAAACCCCCTGTTTCTTTGCCACTGTCTTAGCCCCACTGTCTTTTCCTTTTCCCCTGAGCAACCAGGTTTCTGCCTCAGATTCTTTCCTGGCTGTCTCCTCCTTGCCACCACTTATTTGTCCCCCATTCCTCCAATAGCTCAGCTGTCTGCCTCAGTTTTTAGCCCCAATCCACCTTAAGTAAACCCAAGCCTCAGTTACTCATCCAGCTTCTTTGTAGCCCACTGGTTCTAATCCTGATTCTGGCAACTTTTACTCCCTAAACTTTAACTCCCTCTCTCTTACCTGAACCTTCCCCCAAGTATCCCAGGTACCCCAAGCACACACATATACACTGTGCCATCCAAGTTAGGAAATTACCTGCGTGTATGTGTAGGTGGGTTGTGTGTGCATGTGTGTGTGTGTGTATATATATATATATGGCATTGTGTGCATGATATATGAATTAGTGATCTGGGTCTAACTTTCAAGGTGTATAGTGTATGTGCTTGAATTGGTGATAGGTATAGTTTCATAGTTTGTAGGATTTGAAGGAACCTGAGCAGATCATCAAGCCTGACCCCCTGCCATGGCAGGAAAGAGTACTGGGGTCAAACGACCCCAGCAAGATATACATCTAGCCTCCTCTTAAAGACCCCCAGGGTAGGAGCCAGCACCACTTCTCTTGGAAGTAGTTTCCAGATCCTAGCCGCCCTGACCATGAAGTAGTGCCTCCTGATATCTAGCCTAAATCTACCCTCTGCCAGTTTGTGACCGTTATTCCTGGTCACTCCTGGTAATACTTGGGGGAACAGAGACTTCCCCAGTGCCTGCTGGTCCCCCCTGACTAGTTTGTAACAGGCCACTAGATCCCCCCTCACCCTTCTCTTGTGGAGGCTGAACAGGTTCAGGTCCCATAGCCTCTCCTCGTAGGCTCTGCCCTGCAGCCCCCTGATCATGCGAGTGGCCCTCCTCTGGACCCTCTCCATGTTGTCTGCATCCCTCTTGAAGTGTAGCACCCAAAACTGGATGCAGTACTCCAGCTGTGGCCTGACCAGTGCTGCATAGAGAGGGAGTATCACCTACTTGGACCTGCTTGAGATGCATCTGTGGATGCATGACAAGGTGTGGTTGGCCTTCCTGACTGCATCCCCACACACATGTTCATCTTAGAGTCAATGATGTGTGCCTAGGCTGGTTTGCATATGTATGTGCCTGAGCTGGTAGTGTGTGTGTGTGTATGCACCTGATTTGTCTATTTGTATATGTGCAATTGTGTCACACCTTCCTAACAGTGCAATATTGAGATGAGAGTTGGCCTGACCCCACAGGGCTACAGCTATAGGAAGAACATAGCCCTGAAGTGGGGCCTGTGACTTGACTTTTCTAACCCCTAGGGCTGTTCTTTGAATATATACAGGCATTCAATAGATCAGGCTAACCTGTTCCAGATATAAGTTAGTTCACCACCTCAAGTGAACTAACTTAGATTGGGCCCACCATTTTTTGCCTTATTTAACAACTCTGAATGCCTGCTTAGACAGACAGGCATTTAGATAAACCTAACCTTAGCTAGGTAGATCTAAATATAACAGCTGTACATACTCTACATACATACAAGGGGCAAACCCATGGAGATTCAATTTTCTAGTCCTTAGTGGATTAAGTTGAACCAGCTGTCTTTCATTCAGTTTCCAATTTTGTTCATGTACTGAGTAGATAGGAAACAGCCCTGTCTGCAAGGGCTGAGAAAGAATCAGAACTGTGTAACATCATTATGATGCAGAGAGTATAGTTTTGGTTGTCTGTTCACCTCCTGTGGTGGTTTCACCAGGTGTTGTGAAGGAGCAAGGATACAACTGAACAGTGTAGGACTCCATGGAATGAAAACCTTTAATATTGAAGAGCAGCTAGGCATCATTAAATGGCCTCAAGAATTTATCAACCCAATCAAACTCCACCAGGTCTTATAATAAGGGTTTGAATTACACTTTGACTCTCAGGTGGGTCTACAAAAAAAATTGGGCTGCCCATCATGGTGCTATAATCAAATCGGAGGACCCCTCTCCCCCCCCCTTTATGATTTTCAAATCTTACAGGGGGGCTCTTGTCTCTTATGAGGAGGCTCAGCTCCCCCGAGGTCCACCATAATTCAAACCCTTCTTACAATCAAATCATTAAAATCTTATGAACAGGGTGGAGAAAAGCAAGTTAATATATCAGAAGAAGGTAGGTACTCAGAGGTAGGATAACTTTTGTCCAGCAGCAAGTCCAAAATTTCTCCCAACTATGCAGTTATGACCGTACAGATCTGCATCAGCTATGAGTTGACTCCTATATTCAGAAAGGCTCTTTAAAGTATTAGTTGCATTGGAGAAACAGTAACATTTCTTCCAGATCTAGCGCCAGTCTGAAGACAATGCCATTAGTTGGAATAGAATAGCACAGAGTACACAGTAACTACAAACTCCCCAAACAAGCTTCTTTTACAGCATGATTCAGGTGGGAGACACTTTTATAACATACCTCAGAAATGAACAATATTGAAATGTTATCTTATTTGTCATTATTATACTATTTAAGGAAAAACAGCTAATCCTCCAGAAAAGCATACTTTGTTAGGCCATTATTTTTGCATTAACTATTCTGATGAACACAAAGAGAGAATTAGAAACACTGAAGATCTAAAATCATTAGATTTTAGGGCAAATTAAACATTTGCATAAATTCCACTTGGCTCCATATAAGCAACTGTCTATTGACGCCAGCCTCTAGGGGATGAGTGGATGCAGATAAATTGCTTCACTATGTGAAATCATCAGGAGGAGCATCTTGAAATGGCTAAGTATGTCTTGAAAAAAGGCTGATACAACATTAATGAGGCTGCATAACTGTACACTTCAGGGTTGAGGGATTTACAAATGCAGAATATGTGCATTGCCCGTAGTCCTTCATTAGCAAACTAGTAAAATCAGAGACAATTCTAGAGAGAAAGTGAAGCCAAAACTTTATGAAACCCTTATGCTTGGGAGTGGTGTAAACAGATCATTTAATAGGTAAAAGTTCATCTCTAAGTCTCTTGCTAACAAAAGTTTCCATGCTCTGCAGCAAAATGCAGTGAATTACATGCAGAGCTCCAAGAACTCATTCAAGATTTTAGCACACACAGTACTCATTATTGCTCTCATTTCTTTCTAATGAACACATTCAGATGGCTTCTGGCATGAGAGTCTTGTACATTATTTTTCAATCTTATTAGCTCAGAGACCATTATTATTTATTTTCTTTCATCTTTTGAGGCTGTTTAAAATAGTACTCCCTACTAAAACTGCATTAAAGAAATTACCTAAACACTCAAAACAAGAAGTGGCAAAAGTTAGGGTTGCTCATTCAAATTTCACAGCAACAATTTCCACAGAAACTAGAAATAAGAGTGAAGTATACAGTCTTCCTTCTTCCACCACACCAGTGATTCAGCTGAAGTTATTCCGTGGCAAAAGAGACCTGCCATTCATTCACAAGACCTGTAGGGATGTACCTTAGCAGCTGGCCTAAAGAAGCCCCAAAATCTGCACCTTCATACATTAACCTTTAGACAATCATGCCTTCTGATTGTATGCCATAAATCCTTACCTGGACTTTGCTCTGTCCCCACGCACCACTCATGATCCCTCTCCTTCCTCATGCCAACATTTCTGTTCTCCCCCTTCATTGACCTGCTCCCACCTTTCTCTTGACCTTTAACTGTTTTCTCTGTATACACATTACAGTGACCTGGAAAAATTCTCCCAGGTTTGTTTTCCTGGTAGAAAACTTACTTGGAGGCCCTGGAACAGGCATTCAAATGCTGAGCCTCTGAAGAGCAGAGACCTTGCAGTACTGATGCTGCACAGTCAAGATTATCCCTGTACACACATCTTGGCATGCTCTGCCCTCAGTCTCTCTGTAGACAGATGGCAGTAGTGCACAGGGCAGGCCTGATTGACTTACCCAGACTGCTCAAGGTGAGTCAGTATCTCCCTACAACATAATATGGAGGTTGTGAAGGGGGTGTATTCTGCTCCCTGCTCAGCTGCAACAGGAGAGTCTAACCTGAGTGACACACAGTCTCCTGGGGAAGAAGAAAAGTACCCTGGGATGCTGGAGGACTGTTCTGTGGCTTATCTCAGAAAGAAAGATATCCAGACATTCATTCTCCCAAAAGAAACGTTTCCAGGAGTGATTTAACCCCAGTTGTTCCAGTGTTATTTTTCTTCCATAGCGGCCATTTTTGCTTTGGAAAATCATCTGTACACTTGTGGTTTCTACTGGGAGAGCAGCAACTAATAGAGTCTAAATTAATATATGCATGCTAATTAGCACACTCCAGCAGCCTTGACATCATGTGTATCCAGTGTCTCTGCCCTTCAAAATGGCAGCCAGGGAGCTTTAACTAAAGCTTGTCAAATGATCTTTAAAGTGCCCCCACTGCCATTTTAATGCATAGGATGCTAAATACACCAGACACTGCAGGTGCTTTAATTAGAATGGCTCCTGAGAGCCACTGTAGTTAAAGCACCTCCCCCCCACCCTGAAGCATATGTAAAGATGTCCTGAATATCTATACATGGCTTGTATTGCATCACTCTTGTTCTCTGCTTCCCTGTCCCACTTAATCCACTTTCACATTAACTTTCCCACCAGTCCCCAAAAAACCAAGTAATCCAATTCATCTTTGTTTGTTTGCTGTTTGGCCATCTATTAAATTAGGCTCTGTATTTGGGCTCTGGATTATCCTAAATCCTACTACACTATAAATAGTCATAATACAGATGCATTATAATAGTCTTCTATGAAGTGATCACCTACTATTTATTAAACAATAAGATATTATTTCATTTTATATTCTTACCATCTCATCATGCAGCAGCTTACAAACTCCTTTTTAATTCTGTGCATCCAATACAGACTATAAACATCAACAGAATAAGTATTACCTTCAATGTCAAAGCCTACTGCATTCATGATGTATTGCAATCTCATCTTCTAAACATTTTTGGCAATTCCCACCATTTTACACAAGATGAGTATTTGTCCACTTCAAGTAGATGAACTGTTCTTTCTTTTAACCTTTTTCACCTGCCTCCTTGTGGAAAAAAGAGCTACACAATTTAAAAGCAAGCATAGAAATAACATTTTTAACTAAGTGAAATTTTACCAGTGCATGGTCCCAACAGAGGAAGCATGCTTCCTCTCCCTGTTTTGAAGACAACTGCACCTAGGTCCACAACCTGAAAGAGCCACCAACGTGGTGCTGCAGCCAGCAAAGCAAATAAAATGCTGGCTTGCATCCACCAACGCATCTCAAGCACGACTCAAGAAATCATCACCCTGCTTTACTTGACCTTTGTGAGACAGCAGCTGGAGGACTGCATCCAATTCTGAGCTCTACACTTTAAAAGGATGTGGTGCAGCTTGAGAGATTCCAAAGGAGAGCCACTCACATGATTAGGGATCAAGAGAACAGGCTTTATGAGGAGAGCCATGGGACTCTTCAGCCTAGAGAAGTGAAGGCTCAGGAGTGACTTGGTGACAGCCTGTAAGTATATAAGGGGTGTGCACCAGGAACTGGGAGAACATCTATTCACCAGGACACCACAAGGGAAGACAAGGTCTAATGATCATAAACTGCTGGAAGACCATTTTAGATTGGACATAAGGAAAAACTTCTTTACTGTCCAAGTCTCCAGAGTCTGGAATAGACTCCCCCCAGAAGTGGTACAAGCACCTACTCTAGATAAATGCTTGGATGTTTATCTTGCTGGGGCAATCTGACCTCAGCTGATTTCCTGCTCCTTGAGCAGGGGGCTGGGCCCGATGATCTTGTGAGGTCCCTTCCATGTCTAATGTCTATGAAATCTATGATGTTCTCAAATTCTATACCTTGTTGTTAGGGCACTGGCCTGGGAGACTCCAGTTTAAATCTCTACTCTTCATTTTTTTTCATCCCAGATTAATTCAAATCAAGCAAAGCAGGCCTTCAGTTTCTCACACCCTAGGTCAATACCTAACCAATAGGTAATACAGTGAGTGTTTTTCTTTCTGTAAGCAAAAAGCCATCTTACACGAAAAAGTCTGGGTTTGATCTGAAAACTGACATCTCAACACAAATCTGATTTATGAAAACATTAAACAGCTGTTTGTTTTTATTTTTGTTTTCCCCCAATGTAAAATAAAAGCAGATTTTGAAAACTCAAAGACTGCTGTGCAATGAAATTGTCATATTCCAGACAGTTTTATTATGGAGTACTTTTATTATGATCCCTAGCAGGCTCTTGGGCAAAGGTTGGGAAAGAAGTTTTGGAAAATTCCAAAACCCTGTGGCTGAGCCAGAGTGAAAGGAGAGCTATGTAATGCTGGAGGCTGTTGAGAGAGATTTATAAAATAGAGGCTTAATTCAAAACCACTGAAATCAAGGAAAAGTTGTATGGAGAGATTTATAGCTATATGTTGGTGGCAATTCATGAGGAGAGGCCCTCAGAAGGATGTTGCGTTCACCCTTCGTGGGCAAAGACAACCACATCCAGTGGAAAGGAAGAAGAGAGAAAAGAAGTGGGGGAAAAAAGGGAAGGAGAAAAGGAGGAAAAAGGGAAAGGGAAGAAGACAACAAAGGGTGGTGGAGGCTAGATCATGTGAGTATGTAGGTGACTTATAAGTCTGATCTTTGCTTTGAACAATCTGCTGTAGCAGGGACAAGAGAGCGATGAGGAATGGATACAGGAGGTGTTTGTTTTCCTGGCCATGTGTTTCTTCATTGCTTCTGCCGTGCATTGCTGTTCAAAGGCCAATGCTCTCTTCTGTATTTGGGACATTCAGGATGGATGGCTGCAAGCGATTTGTTCCCGCAACTCCGGGTCAATGCCAAAACTCTTTAGGGTACAAGGATCTTAGGTACTATCTCAGAAGGATAATGCTTTGCAAAAGTGTCTAATTACATTGGGTGAATAGTCTGCATTCTAAAGGTATTTTTAAAAGCATTAGTAACAGCAAGAAATGAAGGAATAGATCATGAGATGTCTGGAGACAGAAGCATTCCAATTCTGCTTGATTATACAGGAACAGTTCTGAGCAATGCTCTCAAAGTTTCAAATTTAATGTCTTTAGAACACCTTCTCACTTTAACACCAAACCCCCCAAATATACCATTGGATTCTACACATATTTAAAGCTGTTATGCCATGGTGCTAAATTTTAAGGACAAAATTAAACCAATTTCCCAAAAGCATATAGATTTTTAAATTAGAATTTTAGTCTCAATTGACACCAGTATTGTAAATGCATTTGCTTGGTTTTGAATATCTGAACTATATCAGTGTCTTAGAAAAGTAGGTATTCCTGGCCTCAGAGCTAGATTCAAGTCCTATGCAGCAGTAATACTTTAGTTCCTGTTTCTTTTGATTCCACTCTTCAATAAGAATCTCAAATTTCAAGCTCTCTCTGAGGTTGTTAGCAATAACCTTCTCTTTTACTAAAGATTTTTCTCCTTGAGTATCACTTAAATTCCCTGACATTGGAATGATGTGCAAGAAATAAGGATTATCAGACAACCAGCAAGAAAGTCCTATATAAAAGTAGTTTTAAAATGTAGGAAATGTAGTCCTTTAATCAGTTTAATTTAATCTCTCCCCTGTGGCCAATTCATGAACAAAAAATAATTAAAAACTTATCTTCTTTTTTATAAGTGGTGGGGAAAAGTCTTAATCCTCTAATTCTTCATTAAGAGTTAGTGTGGCCAACAGAATTAAAAAGGGAAAAACAGATCATTGAAATTCAAAATTATGGTTTAAGATGGTAAATGCTATTCTTTTACATTATGTTCACTACACCGAACAGTAGCCAAATGGTACAACAGGTAGCACAACATTGTAAAAGGGTAATGAAAGCCACTTTTAGCATCAGGTACTGAAAAATGGCCCTGCCTAAAGCACCTTCCATCTGTGAATTTCAGCTATGACTTCTGTCAATATACTTATCCTACAAATGATGAATTTTAAGACATTTTCATTTTGAACTGACTTTATAAAAAAGTACATGTAGGGTTAAATTTCTTTAAGTATTATTAAAAATAAAGGATGGCACAAGATCAAAATCATTTGAAAGTTTCACTTTTAGTTTCCCTAGGAGCTGCTTGACAGAGTTTAAAAATAAACTTGTAAAAATAGGCTGTCCTCTTTTTTTTTCTATTTGGTCAACCCAGCAGTTGAAAACTTAACATATTAAAGGTCAAAATGGTCTCCCATTGGAGCCTGCCCATTCTCTCACAGAGAAGCAAGACAAATGAGTTTTGCAGTATGCCCTGAAAGTCAATACACATGGACCAGTTTGAAGAAATGATTTTGGAGCACAGTGGGCAGGCACAGGCACAGTAATGTGTCTTCTTTTTGAGGTTATCCAACTGAAATGTTACTTTCAGCTCTCCACCACAAAATAAGCGATTATTTGGACAAGGAAATTGTTCTAAAACTGCTCTGTTCTGAATGATAAAAATACTCATTCACTGTCCCTCACCTGCTCTCCATTTACATCTCAACTATTTCTGAGCATCCCCTGAGGCATGACAGGTTGTCTTAGCTATCAACAGCTTCACTTCTGGAAGGAAAATAACATATCAGAATATAATTAAATTAGGAGTACAGGTATTTGCTGACTGTATGGCTTTCTTCATTGCCTGTTCATATTCATCTGCATCCATTTTTTTGTTTCTGCTTCCTTTCTTTCACCCTATATATTGTCTCTGTTAAGGAACATCTTTCATTAATTTGTTTTCCTCTTCTTGTCTTCTTTAATAGTTAATGGTCTTCCTCAATCTTTAATAGTTTTTGCCTCAAAACTGCTTTATTCCTTTTCTCCATTAGTAACTTTGGATTATAGAGGTACAAAAGAACACTTTGGCTTATTTCCTGAAGGCTTGTTGATCTCTCTCACACATCATGGTCTCTCATCATGTTCTGGACCTTTTCCAGCTCTCCATGATAGCTTGAACTGTTCCATGATTTGCAAAAAAACCAAACCCTAATGAATCCAGATACAAGTGATGCATTTGATTTTTAGTAATATTTTACCATTTGGGATAAAGGCATCTGGAAAGGCTTGGAGCTTCTACAGTGCACACTACTGGAAGCCCAACAAAAAATTGTTCTGACACAACGGAAGAACAAGAGAGAATGACAAAAAACTAATATGGCTGCACAAGGAGCTTCTAAGATGCCTCAAATGAAAAAAAAGAAAAAACATACAGGTCCTGGAAAAATGGACAACTGCAAGAACCTGCATGGAGAAAATCAGGAAGGCAAAGATAAAGAATGAGCTGCACCTTGCAAAAGAGATTAAAGACCATGAGGAGAGGTTCTATAAGCATATTGGCCAGAAAAGAAAGACCAAGGACGCTGTAGGCCCACTGTTAACTAGCTGGGGGAGAGGAAGAGGGGAGGGCCTCTTAACAAAAGATGCAAAAAAGAAGGTGGAGTTACTCAACAGCTACTTTACCTTAGTCTTCCCAAAAATATTAATACACCCATTATTTGCTAATAGATGGACATAAGCTAAAGAATGAGATAAGAAAAGAGGAAGTCAGAGAGCTTTTGACAGGTCTGAATAAATTCCAGTCAAAAGAGCCTGATGAATTTCATCCCAGAGTACTAAAAGAACTGGCAGAAAAGACCTTTGATCCCTTGGCAATAATATTCATAAAGTCATAGGAGACAGGGGAACTGGACAAAAGGGAGACCGTGCCCTTCTTTAAACAAGGCAAAAAAGTAATCTAGAGAACTACACACTTTCTAGACTAATCTCAGTACCCAAAGTTACTAGACCATATCCTCAGGGAGTTCATCTGTAAGCATTTGGAGAAGGAAAAGCTGATCACAAGCAGCAAATATTGATTTATTAAGAACAAATTGTGCCAAACAAACTTGATCTCCTTCTTTGACAAAGTAACTACTTAGGTAGATTAAGGTTTTTTAGAGGTCCCATATGACCTTTTCATAAATAAATTTGAGAAATGCAGACTGGACAAAACTACTATTAGGTGGATAGACAATTGGCTTAACAGGCACAAGCACAGGTTAATTATAAATGGATCCATGCCGGAGTGGAAGGAAGTTTTGGGTTGAGTGTTAAAGGGGTCTGTTCCGGACCCCAGTACTGTTCAATGGTTTTATTAATGGTTTTGATGCTGTCATAGAAAGCTTCTTTAGCAAATTTGAAAATATGAAAGCGGGAAGGATTATAAACATATTGGATGATAAGAGTGCAATCCAGAAGGATACTGACAGATTGGAAAGCTGGGATGAAGCTAATAGGGTGAAGTTCAATGCTGACAAATACAAGGCACTATGCCTCTGTAAGAATAAACAAAAATGCAAATACAAAATGGGTGACACCTGGCTGGATGGCAGGACCATGGAAAAGGGTCTGGGAGTCTTGATAGATCACAGACTCAATATGAGTCTTCAGTGTGATAAAGTAATACAAAAGTTAAATACAGTTTTGTGATGCATCTGTAGAAGCATTACATGCAAGGCATGGGAGGTGATAGTGCCTCTCTACTTGGCGCTGCTTAGACCTCATTTGGAGTAATGTATTCAGTTTTGGGCTCCATATTTTTAAAAGGTGTAGAGAACTTAGAGAGGGTCCAGAGGTGGGCAACAAAGATGTTCAAGGGTTTGGAAGGCAAGTCATACAAGGAAAAGTTGAAGGAGCTAATTATACTTAGCTTGCAGAAAAGGCACTTAAGAGGAAACATGATAACAGTCTTCAAACACATGAAGGGCTTCCATAAAGAAGAGAGAAAAAACCTTTTCTTTCTTGTTGCAAAGAGTAGGATGTGGACCAATGACTTAAAGTTTCAGCAAAGAAGATTTAGATTGGATATCTTCACCGCTAAAACAGTGAGGCAGTGGAATAGACTGCTTAGGGAATTTGTGGACTCTACATCATTGGAAGTATTCAGAAAAAGGCTGGATAGCCCCTGGTCAGGGATGATATGGGTATTTCCTATGCTTCTGGGATTTACTGGTTGCCATATGGGGCTGGAAGGGAATTCCCACCCCCATCCCACTGCTATGTGATATGTTTTTTCTTAAGCCTTCCTCAGAGGTAGTGAGTGTTGGCTGCAGTCAAAACTGGGAATCCTGATGGGACTTAAACTTGTAGATTCCTGACTAGAGGTTCTTGCCCTTTGTTCAGGGTCAAAATACTTATCATATTTGGGGTCAGGAAGGAATTTTACTCCATGATCAGATTAGTATGGCTTGTGGATGTTGGTACTGGATTTATGACCCAGATACCTTGTTCTGAGTGGACCCAGACCCTCAGACTGGCCACTACCTCTCCGTTCAATAATAGGCAAATGTTACTGATGCACAGTGATAGCAGATAAAAATAATGCAAACAATTTTGTATCTACCAGTCCTAGAGCTGTCATCAGAGTCAAGATACATCTGGGCAATACACAAGCTTCACTCTCAGATTCTTTCATGAATGTCAGATGTCAGCACCCCGGAGGTTGAAGGCCAAAGCCCTGTCCCTTCTCCACCCCAGTGGGGTGGGTAAGATGAGTGGTAGTGTGCCCTCTGTCCATAGTGGCCTCAGGTTTCCAGTCAGGGACCCTTTGCTACTTTGACATCAGTCCATTTGTAACCTTTCTACCACTCCGATGACTCTTCACCACCAGGCATCACTGATTGGTTTCCTTGTAGTCATCATGCTGTCCATGTTCTGTCCTGTCAGCATATTCCTTTGTTTCACAAGTCCATCACATGCATACATTTTAATTTAGGATTTTACTGGCCTTCTCTTAATTTGGTCTGTTCACCAGAGCCAGAAATCCCAAGGGCTGTGCAGTTTGGCATTGTGACCTGCAGAGTCCCTTATCTCTGTTTGGGTACACTGTTCATATTATGGAATAGTTTGGTACCCATCTTCAATTTCCCAGCTTACATGTCTGCTGGCTTCAGACACTGTGGGCCTTGAAGGAAACTTTGTCACAAACAGGCTTTTAGAAATCAATTAACCCTTGCTGTTGCCCTGGACCATTATTCTAATACAACATCTACTTTACCCACAAGCCAATTCCCCAAAAGAAAACCTATAAATATCATTTTCTAACTATCAGTGGGGGATTTTGCCTTTTTCTATAGTGGGGACGGAGAGAGAGGGTGTCCCTCTTCCTGGTATCTCAAGCATATTTTAACAACCTTTGCAGCAGCAGGACATAGGTAGCACATGTACCCCTGCTATACCCATGGCAGGTTAGGTTGTTATGTCTGGTTTTGCCAATAAGCTAGACAGTGAATATGCATAGGATGTTTTGGATAGGGATGATCCTGACTCAGGCAGGAGGTTGGACTAGATGACCTATGGAGGTCTCTTCCCACCCTACTTCTCGATGATTAAAGCCTTTGATGTACAATCTGTTTTGTAACCTAGGTGGGACTCAAATGGGAGCCACAATTACTGTCCAAACTATAATCTTGCCTTGTCTCTCAGCATCTCCCATGCACGCTAGCTGTTAGTTCAAGCTTAACATGGCTATAACAGAGCTTTTAATCTTCTGCAAAGTGTTCTTTCCCTCCACCTCTTTTGTCCTTCACTATGATTAGCACTGACAGCTTGCCTTTCATATAGATCAACAATTACATCATTTTTTACTTGGACCGTTTGGTAGGTTCTGATATTCAGGCTATTTAAAGCTTGCTTATTCTCCCTGCATAACATACCTAAGAAAAAACCTTTCCTCCCTTATTTCTTTGCAAAGCTAAATCACTCATCTAGACGCATATCATTTTTCATCTTGATTACTGCAACATCTTTTCCTCTGGCTTTGACAAATTCAGCTTTGGTCTGCTCATATTCATTCAGACTACTACTGTAGGCCTCACCGGGACACTGATAAATATATACTGCTCACATAAAGACTTTGCTAAAACAATGACCACCTTGTCTGTCAGATCACAAGTGTATTAGGGCCATGCCTTGCACACAATAAATCTGGCCAAGCCTTTTCCACTAAACCAAGCTGTGTTGTCTTTAAGACAAGATTGGTGTTGGGATCTCCTGGATATAACTTTTACCAGCACTGCAGTTCCTGGGACTTTAACACTGACAACACATCAATAACACTCAGCAAGGACAGAAACAATGACAACTACTAGATTTTGACTGGTCTCATTTCATTTCAAGGCTGTTTCAAAGCCTTTTGTTTTGTTTTGATTTTGCTGTTTTGAGCTTGAAATTTCATAGATTTCATAGACGTTAGGGCTGGAAGGGACCTTGGGAGATCATCGAGTCCAGCCCCCTGCCCAAAGGGCAGGAAGTCAGCTGGGGTCATAGGATCCCAGCAAGATAAGCATCCAATTTACTCTTGAAGGTGTTCAATGTAGGTGCTTGAACCACCTCCGCTGGAAGACTGTTCCAGACCTTGGGGGCTTGGACAGTAAAGAAATTCTTCCTTATGTCCAGCCTGAAACGGTCTTGCAGGAGTTTGTGACTGTTCGACCTCATCATCCCTTGGGGTGCTCTAGTGAACAAACGTTCCCCCAGATCCTGATGGTCACCCCTGATAAACTTATAGGTGGCCATCAGATCACCCCTGAGCCTGCGCTTTTCCAGGCTAAAGAGTCCCATGGCTCTCAGCCTGTCATCGTAAGATCTGTTTTCCTGACCTCTGATCATGTGCGTGGCTCTCCTCTGGACTCTCTCAAGCTTCTCCACATCCTTTTTGAATTGTGGAGCCCAAAACTGGACGCAGTACTCCAGCTGCGGCTTCACCAAGGCCAAGTACAAGGGGAGAATGACGTCCCAGGATTTGCTCGAGAAGCATCTATGGATGCAAGCCAGCGTTTTGGTTGCTTTACTAGCCGCAGCATCGCATTGCAGGCTCATGTTCATCTTGTGGTCAATGATGACCCCCAAGTCTCTTTCTTCTGTAGTGCTATCCAACGTAGCACTGCTGAGCCTATAAGGATGCTGCGGGTTTTTCCTCCCAACATTTTTCGGTGTTAAACACCATCAGGTTCTCATCTGCCCATTTCCTGAGCTTGTCCAGGTCAGCATGGATCACCTGCCTATCTTCTGGCGTGGATGCTTTGCCCCAAAGTTTGGTGTCATCGGCGAACTTGGCCAGTCCACTCCTGACTCCAATGTCCACATCATTAATGAAGATGTTGAACACTATGGGGCCAAGGACAGAGCCTTGAGGGACCCCACTGGTCACAGGGCACCATGATGAGTGACTGCCATCAATTACAACCCTCTGGGTCTGACAACGGAGCCAGTTTCCCAGCCAGCGGATCGTGGTGGAGCCAAGGCCACAACTGGCCAGTTTGGCCAAGAGGTGATCATGGGATACCAGATCAAAAGCTTTTTTGAAGTCAAGATATATGACATCAATCTCTTCTCCCTTGTCCAGGTGATAGGTCACCTGGTCATAGAAGGAAATGAGCTTGGTCAAACAAGACCTACCCGAAACAAACCCATGCTGGCTATCCCTTAGGATGTTAGCCTGGGCCAGTCCCTCAAGGATGGCCTCCTTAATAAACTTTTCTAAGATCTTCCCCAGGACAGAAGTCAGGTTAATGGGCCTGTAGTTAGCTGGATCCACTCTCCTCCCTTTCTTGAAGATCGGCACCACGTTGGCCTTCTTCCAGTCTTCGGGCACTACACCAGAGCGCCAGGAGTTTTCAAAGATCTGTGCCAGGGGCTGGGCTATGACGCTCGCCAGCTCCTTGAGTACCCTGGGGTGCAGGTTGTCAGGGCCGGCTGACTTGAAGGTATCCAGCTTCTCAAGGTGTTCCTTCACGAGGTCAGCATTTATGGAGGGTAAGGGATCCCCATCACCCGGATCTCCCTGTCCCATAGCAGGCATGGGCGTCCCATGGGACTGTTGAAAGACTGGCACAAAGTACCTATTTAATAGGCTGGCTTTTTCCTGGGCGTCAGTTGTCAGTTGCCCCATCTGGTTTAGCAGGGGTCCAACATTGCCCTTGCTTTTCCTCCGGCTCCCCACATATCTGAAAAAGGATTTTTTGTTGTCCTTGATGCTTGAAGCTAGTTGGAGTTCAGTTGCAGCCTTGGCTTTCCTGGTTTGCTCCCTGCAGGACCGGACCAGCGCAGAATAATCCTCCTTGGAGGTGAATCCCATCCTCCATCCTTTGTAGGCTATCCTTTTTAGCTGCTGGAGAGCCAGGAGGGCTGCTGTGCCTTCTTGCTGCCTTTTCTCCGTGTTGGAATAGATTCAGCTTGTGCATTGAGGATTGCTTCCTTGAGAAGCAACCACTCTTCTTGAACTCCCATCTCCCTGGGGTCATGGTCCCTGAGGGCCTGACCGACAAGCCTCTTGAGCTTGTCAAAGTTGGCTTTTCTGAAGTCAAGGACTTCTGTGTTGCTGACTGACTTGCCAACTTTACGGTGGATGGTGAAGGTGATCAGGTCGTGGTCACTGTCACCCAGCTTCCCATCGATCACTAGGTCGCCAATTAGGTCGTCCCCCGTAGCCAGTACCAGGTCGAGTCAAAATAGCATCAAAATGAAACAGCCGGCAAAGCTTCACACAGCCCTACTGTCTGACATGCTGATCAACAAGGTTAGAATTTCATCCAGTAACTTCACTGGGGTTGTGTCCATTATGTAAGATAATGTCCCAGACTTTGAAAACCAGAGGCAAACTTTTTTTTTCTTGTACTTGAGTATAAGGCAGTGGGGGGTAGACAGCTGCTGCAGATGTACACCCTGGCATCTGCCTTCCCCCCTGCTGTCTGCCCCACTGCTTACCTCAATTCAAGCATGGAAGAGCAAGTAGCATGGAGGGCATGGGGCACAGGCACCTGGGGGACAGGCAGCAAGGCGGGCAAGTGGTGATGGGGACAGGTGGCAAGCTGTGGAGCAACAAGAAGCAGGAGACAAGCTGCTTGATCCCCCTACTGCCTCTCCTGCCTTACCTCATTTACTGCCTTCCATCCCACCACCTCCAAACTGCCTACCCACCTACTGCCTCCCCAACAGCTTGCCCCCCACCACTCCTTTCCCCACTGCAGTGCTGGGAAGAGGTATGAATTTAAGACAACTCTCCAATAATTAGATTCTATACACAGAAAATCATAACAAATGTATACATTTTCCATGTATAGAATCTAATTACTGGGAGGTCATTTTAAAATTAAAGCAATCTTGGATTCAGGTAAATGCGGTAATAAAATGTAATGGTGCATAAATCACTTAACAAAATATTAGGAATCATTGTTTACATACATATAAAAATAAATAGGTAAAATATATAACAGTAATAATATAATTAACATTTTTATAAATAAAATAAATGCAACAGAATAAACCATATGCAGCTGTTTATGTTAATAAACATGAGTCTCTAATCTAGGATTCCATTTTTCAGCTCTTTTTCAGTAACTTCCACATCAAATGTGTTCAGTCTACACTGCAAGAACCTTCGTTTTTAACTGTCAGAACTACAAACTCATCTTGGGCTCTGAAAGACAAGCAACCTACTTCCTTTCTGGGTGTCACATCATCGGCCATAAAAATGATCAGGCAGTTGAGATCAGTCAACTTCTCTGTCAGTGGCTCATAAGCCACTATAGAATCCAACTCACTCTTTCATAGCTTCATGGGCTTGTAGGGTGACACAGATTAAAAGCAATACAAACATATCTCTGCCAGTAAAACAGATGTCTCTCAGGGAGTGATTTGTCTATGAAGAAGGTTACAGTTTCTGAACACAACTCACATTCACTCCTTTTAAATCTCCTGTTGCTTGGAATGGGAACCTAAGGTTCAGAGTCTGGGTCCAATTCAGCTACACATATAAATGTGGATTTAAAACAAACAAACAAAAAACCCACTGATGATTTAATTTCTCCTACAGAAGTCAGTGACATCTTAATGAAATATTTTCACGCAAAGGTTCCTAGTTGACCTGAACCATCTAAACTCTCTTGAATGAGTAGAATTGGGCTAAACATCTTACAAGTAGAGGCTCCATTTTAGAACTCCTTGACATACACTATGCAGAAAATGAGACAAATGCTCCCTTAAACTAGGGGGCCCTCTATACATACAGGTAAGGTTTCAGTGGGATCTAACGCAAAGACCACAAAATTGCACCTCCTGCCATACCACACGTGCATTGTAGGAGGTGTGCTTGTGACATTGCATGTTAGATCTAATCATACCTTGTAGCTGGGGCAGGTGATCCTGGTCTCTTCCTGCACCAGCAAGAAGCAAGCTCCAGTGGCTGGGAGCCCCCTCAGCTGAAACTCCTGGGGGTGGAAGATCACAGCCACACTCTATGGCTCCTAGGACCCAGCTGGGTCTCAGCACAAGGAGGTATACCACCAGAACCCAGCATCAACCTTTCAGTTGCAGGTCTCCTAGCCTTGGCTGGACATGGTGCACCCCTGTGGCTGAGACCCTAGTCAGCTAACAAGATTCCCACAGAAGAGGCCATGCTACATGTGCAAATTCAAGCTGGATACCCACCATATAACCACATTGTCAAGGTCTAACTTTATAGCTGATTGGAACTTTTCATGGAGAGAGAGGTAATTTGCACATATAGCTGGCTTTAATTAATTAACCTGTTAATTGGGCAAAACCTGTAATGTGTAGAGGGGGCCTATATCAGCACTCCTCTTCCTCCTCTTTTTTTGAAAATGTACCTAGTTTCAGAAGTCCAGAGGTCAATAACAAAGCTATCACAGCGGGTATTCAAGCTATAGGAGTGACATTTATCCCATATATTGGAATGATTATGTTTAATTTCACAGTTTATACTTTCTAACAATTCTACAGTTAAATCTGAAATTTAGATAATGATCACACTGAAGGAATGAGCTTATCTGACTCAGAAGTTGTTCTTGGCACATATGGGTATATCTGCACAACTCAATGCTGAACAAGCAAGCTCAGGCATCTTTGCATAGCACTTGTACCTTGTAGTCATATCCTAATCATTGTGGAGATACCTGTAATATAGAAGATTCTGCTCATCTTTTTATAAAAAAAATTCTCATGCAGATCAGCTTACAGTAACAACACACCTGGACTTTTTTACAATTCCCTAGATGAGTTGCAAATCTATGAATCATCTTCCAGTGTGCACTCCATTTGTCCATCTTTAAAAAAATCCTCTCAGTATTACTGTAGATAATGGAATATATTTTTGTAGGACAGTAATCTCTCTCTATTTTTTCTGAAGGGCACTTTGTTATGTCAAATCTCTCTGCTCAAGTCATTCTTCAAAAATGCCCTTTCTTCTACATGAAAAACACCAGCAGTGAGGAAGAAGACACTTACCAACAGTGTGAAGCAGGCACTGAGGTTTCATCAAAAATGATGTATGTAGTAATGCTACTTTTATCTTTTACTATTGCAGCAGCCTTAAAGAAAGAATAAAGGACTTCATAAATGTCAGAATTCTACAGTAAACAGTCCTAGAAGTTGTAAAGTTGGAGCTAAATAAGAATGATCTTTATTATTGGCTCTGAGGCTCAAACTCAGATTATTGAGAAGACAATTCTGTTCATGTAGATTTACTGTTCACTGACCAAGTTGGGATCCAAAGCTGTTTCTAATACCATTCAGGGAGTAGCAAGGGAATATACACCTTAGAACATCACCTGTAAGCTACTCACTCTTTGTATTCAATTATGTTCAGTATATTTATGAAAGATAAGGGAAGTAGTGAGTGGTTTGCCCTTGGAGAAAACATCCTGGAAAAAATAAATGGCAAGCACTACAATTCTGATCCAGCTTCTAGACAGTTATTTCTATTAATAATAAAGTCTTGCACAGGTAGTTCCAAATAAATGTTTTCATCAAGCTCTCACAAGAGCATTCCTGCTATAATAATGAATGGAAACAAGTGAGAGTACACTGGGGGCAGCATTGTTGTTATATTTGCATTATATCTTGCCATTCTACTGATCATGGTTTAGACTGGCAGCATAAAGAGATGCATTAGGTTTGTAGCATTTGACTAGATGAATATGATTCTGAACTGTTAAGGGAGTTAGTGTGCTACTGGCAGTTATAAGCCTCTAAAGTACATAAGCCTGATATAAAGTACATGTATCCCCCCTTAGTCAATTCAGACTGAGTTATGTACTTGTGCAGTTAATAATAAAGTTCTAGCCAACCTGATGATTAAGTGCTTATTAAACATTAGATGGTGCCAGAAATTGTATTGAAACAAAAATGGAGCTGTTACTTCCCCCAAGTCCTATGAATACAGTTATTGTACAGAAAAAAATAGTAGTAACTTATGCAGTAGCTTCAGTGTAAAGCAAGTATCAACTTTGCACCTAAAAATGTTCTTAACCAAGCATTCATATGAACAAAATTTTGCACACTTGAATATTCATAAAAAGCCAGTCGAAAGTATTGCAAAAATATCAACTGGAAAGTTGATTGTTAATTCAAAAAAAACATGCACATGAAATTTTACATAGCTCTGCTGTTCAAAAAGCCCCTGTAGGTAATCTTTTTTTCCAACAAGTCCTGATATCTTCTCCCACTATACATAGCCATGTAGAACATCTTGTAGGCTACAACTAATAGGCTGAGTTCAACTGTTTCTTTATTTCATGAAGAACAGTCTCCCTATATTATCTGTCATGCTGATATCATTAAAAACTTGAATAGCAACATCTTAAACATTGAAAAGCTAGGGAAAGTGAAGCCAATTACATACTCCCCTTGAGATGTTATAATGAAAACTGCTTACTGGCATATATCACAGTATTTTGAATACCTCTAAGTAACCATTAGTGTAGCCCTAGCTCAAATGAATTCCCCTTTCACCAGGGGATTGGCGACAATGGCCAACATTCTCCTAGTATCCTACAGTTGTTCCTTTTCCTCTTTTGGAGAGTGATGATGACTCTTCCTGGAATTTGAATCAGGGCCTAGCTTAATTCACTGTAATGAGTAGCATGTGTAAAACTAATAAGTAGCATGTGAAACAGCAGATGGAATCAGGGTGTATTCTGCGGACCTGTGATGACTGTTAGTTTGAACTACAACTCCCAGAAACACCCAGAGGCTGCCAGGAGAGGAAGCAAGCAGGGTCATTTGTAGATGTGCTCAGCATTTTCTAAACCATGTTAACTGATTGGCATCACACAGTTTGAATCAAATTTCCATTTGAATTAAGGGTTAATAGATGATCATTGGCCACCATGGCAGGGGGCCCTGGCTATACAAAGTTTTTACACTTGACAGCCACCTCTGTACACTTGACAGCCCCTTACCAGTGGTTGAAAGTAAATAGAAGGTGATAATAAGCCTGGTTAAGTACTGCTATATTGTTGCAATTACCTAAAGTGCAGTTCCAGAAACTGTAATTGACCTGATACTTAGTCACTTAGGTTAGGGACAGACATTCAAAAAGCCTGAGCCTGAATTGATTCAATCTTTGCAGGTTAGCCTAAACTGCAGAGATTGAAGCAAATTGCAAAGTAGACGGACATCTATTTTCATTCCAGAAATGCAGGCACATGCCTGCAGTGACTCAGGCCAGAAGCCCAGGGGTGCTAGAACAGCCCTCCCTTCCCTTCCACGGGGTAGCTGAGCTGAGTGAGGGGGCATGGCAAGTCCCAGTATAATTGGGGAGTGGTTTAAACCCCCACATTGGCTTACAGGGTTCAGAGGGTGGGGAAAAAAGGAACCTGACCAGATTGGGGTCTGGCCAACCCCCGGGGTGGGGGAGAAGGAGAAGAGGGAGAGCCTCCACAGGCTGCCCACCATACCAGCTCCCTGACAGCCAGGAGCAATCCGAGCACACAGCTTCACTGCCCAGCCCTAGACTCTTTCACTTCCTCCTCCTCCCTCTCTCCCACTGCCCTGGTGTGAGGAGGAGAACTCTGTGCAGTGCTACCTGGCCCTAGATGGGGACTCTTTCCCCTCCTTCCCCCTGCCACTGCCACAGAATGGGGAGAGGGGGTCTGTGGAGTGCTGGAGGGGGACTCTTCCCCCTCCCCCTTCTCCTCTTCCACCCTGCCACTGCAGGGAGAGGAGATGAGCTCTGTGCAGCGCTGCTTAGCCCTGAAGGGGGACTCTTCCCCCTGCTCCTCCCTCCTACTGTGGGGCAGGAAGGGTGCTGTGCTCAGTGCTGGAGAGGGACTCTCCTCCTTCCATCCCCCTCACACCCCCACCACCACGGGGTGGGGAGGGGGGCTCTGTGCAGCACTGCCCAGCTCAGTCCAACCCAGCCTGGGTAATGGGAGCAACCACTGAGGAGGGCCCAGCCTCTACAGCCTGGGATGGCCCTGCTCAGCCCCAGCTGAGGCAGCTGCACAGCAGGGCCAGCCTGGGTCACAGGACAGGGCTTGCCTCAATGCCTGCATCTCAGTAACAGGCAACCTGAGGGTTACCTGGGCAGACTTGGAGGCACTATGGGGGTTCCTCTGCAGTGAGCCCCTATGCTGGGTGGGCTCTAGGCCCACCAGTGCCTCCAAGCTGACCTGGGTAGCCTGTTGCCTGGCCAGCCACCACCCATGCACACTGGGCCAGCCTGCTGTCATTGATAGGGCTTAGCTTCCTTGTCACTGAGCTGCAGCTGCTGAGGAGGGCCCTGACTGGTTGCACCATGTGGCTGCCTTGGCTGGGGCCAAGCAAGGCCAGCGGGTGCAACACCTCACCTCACCTCAGCACCTACAGCTCAGTGACAACCATGCCCCACACCCAGGCTGGGCTGGACCAGCCCAGCACTGGCAGGAGGGGGAAGGAGGAGGAGGAAGAGTTCCCCTCCCCACCCCACAGTATGCAGGGGAGGAATAGGGGGAAGAGTACCCCTCCAGGGTTGGACAGTGCCACACAGAGCCTCCCTCACCATCCCATGGTGGTGGGGTGGGCAGGGAGGAAGAGGGGAGAGAGCTCTCCTCCCCACCACACGGTAGCAGTGGGGGTGGTGAGGAGCTGCTCCAGTCTGACTGTGTGTGTGTGGAGGGGGGGGTTAACCCCATGCCTGGCCCCTTAGCCTTAATGGGGCCAAGTTGGGATGGCTGCAGTCCCTGCCAGTGGGACAAGGAAGGGAGGGGGGAATAAACCCCCTCCTGGGCACCTGAAAGAAGCTGCTGCCCCTCTCTACACCTTCACTGCTCCAGTGGCAAGGGTGGGGCATATGGCCCCATTCAGGTGAAGGGAGCACAGAGAGGGTTAGTTCTTCCCTCCATCCCTTCTGCCCCCAGGGACCACAGCTGGGGTCTGCCAGCCCTGGCCTGCTACTGCCACTGCTGCTTGCTCTTCTGCAGACAGGCATACCCTGGCTGTGGTGGCAGGGTGGGGAAGGAGGAAGAATCAACTCCCTCCCTGCCCACTTTGCCTTACTGGGGCTATGCCAGGATGTATCTGGCCATGCCCCCACCTCTGCTGAACCCTGCTTTCTGAAGCAAAGGGCACAGCCCAGCCTAGGGCTGCAGAGCATGCTGGGATGCTGGAGGACTCTGGTTTAACTTAAACCAGGAAGGGATCTGGGACAGAAGTTGAACACACTGCTTTGACCCAAATCAGTTAAGTCTGATACTACATTCAACTGGGTTTATCTTAAACCCATTTCAGCCATTTTGAAATTGCTTTATGTGCACTGAACTTATGTTCTGTTACAGGTTAAAGCCAGTTTCTGATCATTAAAACCAGTGTATGTGTAACTTCTGTCCCTAGCCTTAGTTGTTGGCACATTTGACTTTGTAAAGATGTTACTTTGTGCCTAATAGCCTTTCATGTGTTTCAAAAACCCAGCTGAGTTTTCCTTGCTGGACTGATATTTGCAATGCTTATTTGAGTTCCGATGTTGCTTTTTTCTTAAAAGCAATACCATATATACGTGTTAATTAAAAGTGTTAATTGCCTAATTCAGACTGCCCTAGTCTGCATTAACTTTAATCTGCACTCAATGAGGATTTGTTCATTCAGACAGGAGCCAATTTTAATTCGGACTACAAACATGCACATGTATATAGTGATGGCTATAGTCTGGATTAAAGCTAGAAAAACCTAATGTTTATAAATGGCCCAGGAGTCAGAATGAGAAGAAAGAGAATTTACAGCCTGCACACAGAATCCTGTCAGGCCTACATAGAAGGAGTGCATAGCGAAGCTTGGGATCTCATTGGTTTGGGCAGCCATGCCTACATGGATTGACGGAGTGGGACTCGGGCTTGGAGGCAGCTGTACACTGCTGCTATTTGAGTGCTTGGGGACTAAAGGTTTATTTGAGGACACCTCTGGAGGTGTTGAGGAGGGAGAATTAAGGTACAGAGTGTACGTTACCACAATTGTTGTAGTTCCTTTAACTTTTACCTTTCCTCCCTTTGGCCTGTTGGCTTGTGACGTTAATCCTATAAGATTTTCCTATATTAAAGTGGTAACTCCTCACTGTTTCATTTGCCACTTCCTGGGATTGTGGTATTGGCCCTGCATTCAACTACCAAGCAAATTACCCTCTCCTGCAGGAAGGAAGAAACACACTTTATTTTAAAACAAGTGCATATGTAGTCATGAAAGAGTATTACTATACACATATTTCTCTCACATGATAGTTTCCTTCCAAACACAGTCTGCCAGTACTAGGTCTGACTTGTATTTTTTTTTATTTCACTGTTCAGTAATAGAAAAAGTGTGTGAAAGCCTGGACCACTTGAGTGCAGGTCATTGTCTTGAAAAGTGTGAAAATGAATGCAGAGAAGTCTTGGAAGATGTCACATTGCTCACAAAGTTGGGTTGGTTCAGTTTCATCATGCTGTCATCCATTAATGGCCTGAAAAATCATGGAGATTGTGGAAAGAGTGTGCAACTGGTTGAAATAGGCACATATCTGAGAACACAGTCCACTTTCACATTGCAAACTGTCTCACCAGTCCTGAAAAGAACTAAGGTAACACTTATAGATGATGAAGGAATTTCTGTCAAAATAATTTTCTGACAGAAAAATTTCTATTAGGCAAAAATTGCATATAAAAGTATTAACTCTTCTGGAAAATTCTAAACTTTTATTGGGACAGCTGACGAGTAGTCCTCTGCTGTCCATTTGGAAGAGTCTTTGTCAATTTCATTTCCACTTTCAGAGAGAAAGCCAAAATGACAACTCCAGGTAAGCTGCTGAGGAGCTACCAAAGGACTAGGATGAAAGCAGGGTGGTGGAGAGCTCCAGATTCTCAGCCAAATTGCCTGGGGAGGCAGAAAGCCTGGGTTCTTAGACTCCAGCAATCTACCTGTTCAATTTCACTTCCTGTCTGTAGGAAGAAACTTTGTTGCAGGCAGTCATCAAGCTAAACACCCATTTTGCTTCTCCTTAACTGAAATATGTCTGGCAAGCCTTTCTTGTGAAACATGTCCCATTTTTAATATTTTGTCTTGATTTGTGATGACAAAAAATAAATCAAAATAACTTTTTCTTTCCCCTGGGAAGATATTTCTATTTTTCAGCCAATTGTAGCCTTAACTAACTTTAAATCAGGCCCTTGCTGAAGGACATAATTTATTGTTTAAACAGAAAAGTTATTAGTTAGACCAAAAACAATTCCTGAATAACATGGTCTCAGTCTCTGGAGATGTTCCCCTTGTCTCTCTCAGCCAAGGGAAGCTCAATACGCATTGTGCCTTAAACACCCAGTGGGATTATATGATAGCCTGATAGTCTGTTGAGGTACTTCTATTGAACACAAGTGAAGCTGTTCAGTGCCTCCCAAGAGATTCTTAGCCCCTAGGGGGTGGCCTTTCGTCAACACTACTGAAGTTGGCTGTTAATTAATGTATTTGAAGAGGTTTGTGCTTCCATTTAACTTAGTATCTCTGGAGAGTTCATAGGGCCATGTCTTCTCTGAAAATGCTGTATTTAAGTTTTCTTCCTATTTAACTATTCAACTCTCATTGGTTAAGGTCTAAGTAGCTCTTTTCTTTCTTTCTGCCAATAAAGCCAGGAAGAGACAAGTGTCTTCCAGCAGAAGACAAGTGGTAGGCAAATAATGGAAGATTTAAGACTGTAGCAGGGCACTAGGGTGCCTGCTACTGACATTAGGAATAAGGGCTGCTGAAGCTCCCTGAGACAGCACAGGTGTTGTTGCCAGGCTGGTCACATGACCAGAAGGGGGCAGGGCCAGGCCTTTATAAACAGCCCAGGCCAAAGCTTAGCGGCAGTTCCCTTCTGGCAGCCTAAGAGGCAGGAGCCCTGTTACAGAGCAGAGCAAGACAGAACTGCCTGAACATTTGAGCGCCTATGTGTGGAAACGAGATGGAGAGGCCTCTGTTACGAAGGCTTGAAGGAGAGCCAGGGTGGCGTGGAATGTTATGGCCAGTAGGCTTATTTTGAGTTAGAGCTGGTTGGCTGATAGCTTTGAGTTGCTGTTGGGCTGCTTGTATAAAACCAGAGGACTGGGTGAGGCTATAAGGGGATGGAGGAGGCCTCATTAGGACTTCCCCAGTGGAGTGGGGGCGGTTCCTAGGTGCCCTGGGAGGGCACAGCGATTGGTGCTGGAGCTGGTACTGCAGTGAGTGCTGGAGAGAGGTGCGACGTTGTGGGGTGTTGTGACCTTGGCCCCGTGGGGGGGGTATTCTGCCCAGCGCAGCGTAGGCCCCAGAGAAGGTGAGGAGCGTGGCATAGGCCCCAGAGAGGGCAGGCACACGGGAATAGGAAGCCCCAGGGTGAGCGCGCGGTACCCTACCGACACAAAGTCCTGGAGAAGGGCGAGCGCGCGATTAAAGTCCCGGAGAAGGGCGAGCGCGTGAGAACAAGCCTGGAGAGGGGCAGGCATATGGATAGGGGCCCAACGGAGATGAGGCACGTACAGATTAGAAGCTGGAGAGGGCTGAGCACACAGTTAGAAGCTGGAGAGGGCTGAGCGCGCGGGCAGGAGCCCAGACAGGACCGAGCGTGAGAATAAGAGCCTGGACAGGGCTGCGCATACATTTGACAGGCCCGGAGAGGGCGCGTATACAATAAGGGTGTGAGGGGCGCGTATATTGGAGAGGCCCTGGGAGAGGGGTGCTTATATTGGAAAGACCCCAGAGAGGGCGTTTACAGGAGAGAAGCCTGGAAAAGGGCAAGAGTGGGAACAGAAGCCTGGAAGGGGCGAGCATATTGGGCGTAAATACTGAGAGACCCCAGGAAGGGGCAAGCAGACAGACACGAGAACATCCGGCATATCTGCAAGGCTTGGGGCATGCTAAAGGGGAGGTTGGAGGCACGTGTAGCCCATAAGGCTGGGATGCATCAGGTCAGTACAGCCAGGATAGGGGACAGGATATACTTGAGCACCGTGTCCAAGGGGACAATAAGGCAGCTTCCCATTAGTAATATTCCAGCAAGACATGGTGGGCGAGAGAGAGGGTGCGTTTGAGACCCAACTTGGCATGGTAGGGGAGATCACAGCCACTCCTGAGCCCCACCCCATGACAAAGACAAATACAGGTAGTATGGATCAGCAAAAAGAAGAAAAAAAAATGGTTAAAATATCATGGTGAATAAAGGTGGTCAGAATTTATTTTTGTCAGAATGACTTTGAGGAAAAATTCAGTGTTCACAAAATTGATATTTTGAATTTTCTCACCAAATGAGTTTATCTTGTCAAAAACTTTTCTTCCGCATGGAAGGAGGGCAGAGTGGAAACTTTATATCTAATCACAGGTCAATGTAAGTCATTTTACTGAGCTGACTTAAAATATCCTTTCCCTCTTCCTCCCTCCCACTCCCACCAGTCAGTCAAATAAAACATTAAGCTATTCAATTGAATCAGTGCACTGGTTTACGGGAATTGAAGTTCAGGTCTCCATTATCTCTTACAGATTTCCTGAAAAACTGTATCTCCCACAATGCAATACACCTATCCCTCAAATGATCTGTATGATGCTTCACGGCAGTCACATGCCTATTGTTGCACCAGAAATGTAGGTTGCCCAGGGAGCTTGCCAAAAGTGGAGGTTGGGTGCATCACAAACCTCAACTGCAACTTGATGAGACAATGTGCCACAATAGGCAAATGAAGTTTAACATTGAGCTGACTCAAAATTGAGTGCTTAGGTTTGTTCACCATAACCAAAGTGAAAATAAAATGATTGAAGAAATGGAAATATATGTAGTTTTGACAAATATCGTTGAAATGAAATACTGACACTTCAAAGTCAAAATACCATATATTTTTTTCTGTGAAAATGTTTAAATTTCAACACTTTGCCCTGCTTTAGGAAGATAATTGTTGAAATGTAAAGGGAAGGAAGGAAGGAAGGAAGATTCCAAATGTAATTAAGCTCTAATTTTGAAGGGATATGACTGGCAGACTACAGAAAATGTAGGACCAGTTTTAGGGATAGTTACGACAGTTTCATGAAATTTATGATAGACACTAACAATACATGGGGAAGAAATTCAAGTATCATATTATACAGAAAAAGAAATAACAATCAGTAGCTTGGCCAGAAACCAACAAAATTTCATTCTACTTACAAAAATGTAAATAAAATGAAGTAAAAATATTGAACACACAGCATATGATCAGTATTTTTCAGAATCCAGAGAATTAACTGCAAAACCATTGGGATTGATAGGATTAGCATAATAGATGTAGCTTTGTCTCCCCAGTATGGCTTTCTATTAAGAAAGGGGAGAAAGGCTTGTATGGGATCCATTTCTATTCTTCCCTGAAGCTTCTTATGTCCTGTACTTAAATACATCTTCTGTGCGTTGTCTTACAGGGTCATTTAAATCCAGGTTCTCTTGTATACAAAGATTATACATCCTCATAACCTGTTACATAGCAACTGCATGAGCCTTACTGCCATGCATGTCACAGATGCAACAACTTGTTTGGCTACAAGCTGAGTGTGTGAGCTATACCTAAGAACTTTGCAAGAAAAGGCGGCAAAAAGTTTGCAGAAGGTACAATAGCTTTTCTAAACAGAGGGTATGCTGTGCACTATACATGCTTTTTACTGGAGCATTTGAACTGTGACCAGAGCCCCCACTGCAAACTATCAAGCCATAAAAAGGTGAGGAGGGAAAAGAAGCCAGAGGAGAGCAACACCAGCCTGGAGAGAGGGACAAAGACTTAGCCCTGCTCTTTCTCCTCCTCCAGCAGAGGGAATGGAGCTGAGGCTTTCTGGCGAACCAATAATCAAGATGGAGGAGAGCCTGAGTCATCCCAGGAGAAGCTGATTCCCCACCTGGGTCAGAGCTGTGCAATCAGGGACACGGGTACCCAGGGAAGGAGTGGAGAGGGGTTGGGAAGCTGGCTGGCAGCTGGAAGAAACTGCCTGGTCAGAGACCTGCAGAGGGAAGCCTTTGTTTGAACTGGAAAGGCTGGTACTGCAGGAACAGGGGGAATCCATTGTCTGCATGTGGAGGTGTTGGGAGAGAGAAATAGCCCTGAGAGGGAGTGGGCTATGAGAATCCCAAATCCACATGGGTGTGTGAGGGGACACTTAAACTCCAGTGTTAGCAGAAGGTGTATTTTTCAGAAGGAAACTAATGAAAAGAAGCCTATTACCTGCAGTGGCTGATCAGAGACTTTTTTTTTTTTCCTGAGTTACCAAGAAAGATCAAGGAGTCCACTTTCACCAGAGCAGCAGAAGCTTCACCTCTGCCATCTAGTGGTGGATTATAGTTAAAGCTATGTTGCAATTTATTGTTATGGGAAGGGGATTCAACCTGGGTTATGGGGGTGAAACCATTTTAAAGGGTTACAACCAGGTGAATGTAATTAGTGAGATTGTTTGATGCAAGTGGGGCCACCCAGCGTGTTGGAATTATTCACCTAACGTTGCAGTTGTATATTTTATTCAAATTGCTGGTTTTACTATTAACTATTGATTTATATATATTAGTTTGATTAATCATTTCTTTTTTGTATATAGGTGTACATAATAAATAAATTTTTGGGTGGTGAGGGTGAGGCACACACCCCTCCACAGGACAGCTCAATCAGCAGACCTGCCTGAGAGGGTTTCCAGGGCTACTGGCACCTGGAGGATCTGAAATCTGGCACATTACCTGGTCTAGTGTGCCAGCACACATAAGCAAAACACGGGGGAGCACAGGGAAGTGCATGCCTCCCCTCCCACCCCTCAAGAATGCCCACCACTGAAGCCACTGCCAGCTTCTGTGAGCAGTCACTCCTCCCCACTTGCTACCAACATGGCTGCCAGCAGCTGCAGACCGTTCCTGCTCATCATGCACCACTCATCCCTCTCATTACTTACACTGCTGTGGCTGCCTGTGGGTGGTTCTGCCCAGCCTGCCCTCACCGCTGACATCACTGCAGCTGCATGCAGGCGGTCCCTGCTCACCACCTCCTCCACCTGCATGTGGTTGCCATGGCCCCCCAGCCTCCGGAGGCACACATCATTCATGCCAGCACGGGTTACGTATGCAAGTAGAGGGATTCATTTCTTTCTTAAACACAGAAGTGGAGAGATCAGCTACCTAAATACATCCCTCTGTTTATGTCATTTAAAAAAATAAATATGAGGTACAACTCAGAGATGGAATCTTATTATCAAATCAAAATACAGGGATTAGGTGGGGGAGGCAAGGTATCCTACTTTCAGTCTTATACCTTCTTTTTCTTTTCTGACTTCCTTTAAAAAAAAACAAAAAACCTGTGCTCGGGGGGGAAAAAACTGTATTGGTCCAGTTTGAGTCTTACTGATACTCTTCATTTAGCAATCCAATCAGACTCTTGAGCCAGACGACCTGTGAATTCCTGATTGACTTTTTGACCCAATTGATTTTGTTAAAACCTATCTTTTGTCAATTTTTATTATACAGTCCTAATTCATATACTTGTACTTGTCATGGAGAAAGAAATGTCTGGAGTCTAGCCATCCAAGTGTTGTTTTTTAAGCCTGTGTGGGTTATTGTTAAGTGCTGCAGCTCTTTCATTGAATCAAACTGGAAGTCTTATGATTTTTCTTCCATTTAATGCACTGCAAAATACTGTGTTCTTATCTTTTATGCTTCACTGTAAATTTACTGATTGAGAGGAGTTAGATTAGAAGAAATAGATTCTGTAATTCTTTATCTAACCACTCACTGAATCTTCGATATCTGCTGATCAGAGCTAGCCAGAGAACAACAACATACAGTTTCACATTTTGGTTTTGTCCCATACTAGAATGAATTTGAAGCCTCTTGAAAGTTTCCATAAAACATAATTTTATGTTTAAATGTGAATTTTTTAATAGAAAACCTGATAGAAGACACCTGCAAAGAGACTCTCTCTCTCTCAGAAAGAAGAGTTCACCAGGAAACTGAGAAACCTTCACATCCAAAGTGATACATCTCTGTGACAGCCTGTGTTATAAATATATCCCAACCAGCTCTCCTGCTGACATTGCCAACAAAAGCAATGTGATGGTGATATATTTGCATGCATTTGCTTACATGCAAAGCTTTTTAAATGTATTTCTACCACCAGCATTTTCCACACAGAATAATATTAATTTGTCTTTAAATTTGTTATTAAAAATATGTGGCTTGCAAACATTTGGCTTATTACTACACAGCAGCAGTCAACAGTTGGAAAACAAAGAAATTGAACGGACATCATTATAAATCCCCAGTGACCTGAAGCCTCCTGAGTAACTTTGATCTTTGTCTAAAAGGAGGCTTTTATTTTAAGTTAAATTACTACTTTATAATGATTCGTGTCCAAGAGTCATCTTTCTAAAATGCAACATTGTATGGTTTGATTTTGTGGACATGTTTTAGAAGAGATTCTCTTCTGAGCATATGTTCAATATCTTTTCATTTGGTGTTTCTGAAGAAAGATTTGGATGAATAAGAAATAAAGATGAAATAGCTTCAACTAATGTCAGGTCAGTAAAATGATAGTGTATCATTTTAATTTACATAACTTTATATGATTAACTCTTGTTTGTATTGTTCCCCTGACACAAGTACATGTAGGATCTTCCCTACATGGAGGTCTTCCTTACAAATGGCAGAAGGTCTCAGTTGTTTGGAAAGCACTATTTAGGGCTATGCAAAGCTTCAGGTGGTGATTTGATTCGGTGGCCAAATCTGAATCAAATCAGGGGAGAAATTTAAAAGGTCCAAATCAATTCAAAGCTCTCCAGATATTTGGCAAAGACTCCCACCTGCTCCCCCAGCCATGCCATAGCTTCCCCCAGCTGCCCCAGCTCCTGGTATTTAAAAATAAATCCCGGTGCTCACCAGGTCCTGCTGGGTGGGGGGGTGACCCCCCACTGCCCCACACTGCATGGGGAGCTCTACACATGCCCCCTTGAGTCCCCCCCTGTTCTCCCCCCAACAGCTGCCCCATCTACCAGCGCTCTAGCCCTTTAAAAAAAAAGAAAAAAAAGCTGAGAAAAGCACCAGGACTCATTGCTCCTGGTGCAGCCTTGGGGCCTTAGGGGTTCGTGCACAGCCCCCCACATGATGTAGGGCAGTAGGGTTCACCCCAGCCAGCAGAAGCAGTGAGTCCTGGGGTTTCTTCAGGTTTTTTTCCTTAAAGTGCTGGAGCTGGGCCAGGGCCATGCAGAGCACCCATGAGGGGGCTGGAGGAGCAGTTCAGGGGCTTGTGCAGAGCCCCCCATTCAGTGCAGGGTAGCAGAGATTGATCCCACCTGGCAGCACCTGCTGAGCCAGGGTTCCCCCCCCGCCAAGTGCTGGGAGCTGGGACAGGCAGGGCAGCCATTGCTGGGCTGGGAGAAGGGCAACAGGTAGGCCTGGCTTGGCTGATTTGGAGATTCAGCTGCTGTCAAATCACCAAATCAGATTCAGCTGAATCAAATCAGGACAGTGATTCAAATCACTGAATTGAATCACTGTCCCCCCAAATTGGCCAAATCCAAAGTGAATACTAGTCACTTTGCACGGGCCTAGCACTGGTCCCTTTCCTAAGCCACCTGGGAGAATATTCATCTGGTACAAGGCTCACCACTAGTCTGGGATCCAGAGAAAGGAAGAATGTGAAGACTAGGTAATCTAAATGAAGGAAGGGAGGCAGGGGCAGGGGGCTGGTAATGTACATCATCTTGCCTCTAGAATTGTTGAGACTCAGCAGAGATGTTAATCAAGAAAAGTCCATGCTAATGAAATTTTCAAATAGCTCTCCTGTCATGTAGCTTGAAAATCAGGTGATAGAACCCAGATGGTAAGAAGATTCAGCATCCACTGTGAACTGCTATTGTCATTGTTAGAGTCACTACTGAACCTGGATGCTGACAACGTGGTCTTTTCCACAGGAAACAAAACACCACTGAGATAGCATGGGGAGATTACAAATATTCCCTCACCTCTACTTTAGGTTTTACTGCAAAAGGAGACAATCAAGGACCAAACATAGACCAAACTCTACACAGTTATTCAGATGTAAAATTGGAATAACTCCTTTGAGGTCAATAAAGTTACTCCAGGTTTACATTTATGTATTTGAGATTTTAATTCAATCCTATAATTTATAAAAGAGGGTCAAGTCTTTGCCACTATATAGATATGAACATTTGCCTACAAAGAATTCAAGATGTTACCTTTGCAATGTAATGTTATTCCTGGGAAACATTTCCGTCTGCCAGATTAGGAATAGCTATTTTGCTATATAACTATGTTGCTGAAATATACTGTAACAGAAGCAGAATTAGTGGAAGACTGAATGAAAAAGATTTTTGACAGGAAGGAAATATTTGGAATTTTTTCCTGAAAAAAAGATCAAATTTAGGATAAGTAAAATTTTTGTGGAATATTTTCTGTATCACCTAATCTGACTGACCATGGTTCTGCAATTATAAGTCATTTGAAATTCTTCATTCTTTCTCTGTCAAAACCTTTGAACCTTTAAACTGCACTAACATGGATTCTCATTGGCTAACTATGATGTGTAGAGATGCTCATCTTCCTAAAGATATGTCTACATTTATGTCATCAACATAATTACAGCATAACAAGGTATGCCCACGTAACCTCTAATCATCTATTGGAAATTTTATACTAAATTATACTATAAAAAGGATCCTGCCAGAATGCCTGCAACACAACATAATGAAAAGACTCTGTGATCCATGGAGAGGTGTCTGACATAGGCAAGATATTAACCAAAAAAGGAATTATTTGGACCATGCAGTAACCTTGCAGAGATATTCCCAGTGAACACCTTAACATCCAACCTGTTTTCATTATGTGAAATGTCTCACGAAAACCTAATTTGGGGTTAAACTAGTAAAATCCATTAAAAGCTAATCATCCAGGAAGAATATATAGAAATATTAGGACTATCTTGATACTGTCAAAGAGTGTAATTGCTGTAATTGGGAAAATACAGTTTTGCATTTATGTTTTATGTTTCATCAATAACAGTACCCATCAATTATATTATGCCTCAGTATTTGATGTCAACACTGTAATTATTTTTCCAATATAAAAAAGGGATTTGCAGTAATGTGTCCAAAGAACTCTTGCAAAAACTTAGAATGGAATCTAAAGTCCTAGAAACAACTTCATCAAATGATTTCCGTATATGCTTTATAAATTCACTTTAGTGCCATTCTTTAAAGAAGCTACTTATATTCTAAAATGTGGCACATGCTTAAGCTATTGAAGCCTTAATTCTTTTATCAGAGAGGTACAATAGTAGTAACAGGAGGAGGGGAAGAGAAACAGTCTTTTCAGAATCATTTTACTTTATTTGTACCCTTAGAAGTATGTAAATCATTTCTTATAATGTTATAACAAAACACCAAGCCTAATTCTCCACTGTCTTTTACCTAACTTATTCATTTACCCATGATAAGATATTGCAACTTGTAACTTAGAACATCAGCATTTTACAACTGTTCAATTTCCCAATATATATGACAACACCAAGGGCAAAACTATGAAGAATCAAGCACATGGTCATTTTTCTTCAAGGATTTGCAAAGTCGGGCTACAGGTTGACATATATGGAGAGCAGTGGTAGTTTTTTTTTCAATATAAAAATGTTAGTTTTGAAAAGTGACAATAAATGTTATCCTTTTTTCATTTACAATTTCAATTATACTTGCCCTTCTAAGTATTTTTCTACAAAGTCCTTTATACACATTAACCTTACAGCACTTTTGCTGATCACTTCATTAAGCACTCAATTTATTTGTGTGGGAGATGATAGTGGGGGTCAACAAAGAAGCTGATTTTATGGCATAAAAGAACAGCTTTATTAATGTGAAGTGAAGAAGAACCTCCTTTCTTACATAATATAGAGATCTCTACCATTAGCAAACTAGCTAACCCTTACTGAAGTGAACAACACATTACGGCCTATCTGCTTACTTCAGGTCCAGTTGGGTAATGGCTCGTATTCAGCTCCATTCCACCTCCAAACATTTTTTTTTTCCATGTGTCATTTCTCCTGCACCCCTTTCCATCAGTTAGGAGAAAGCAAATGAATCAGCAGAAGAAAGTAAAGGCTGCTACAAATAGATCAGAACAAGGCCTATTGATCTGTTATAGTTACAAATTATAATAAAGGAAAAAAATCTGGGTCTCTTTCCATTCTGGTAGGTATTTAATCAGATATGTTTGAAAGTTCCATGAATAGGAAAGTCTTCCTCTAGCAGCATGTGGTGCATGGGAAACAATGTCAACCCTATCTACTGGAGAGAGAGATCAAAGTTTTCCCTGCACAAGAATATGATTGTTTTCTTCATCTCTTTATTTTTTTATAAGTTACACTTGTCAGCTAAAAGAGAAATAATTGGGGTAGGAAGTAAAGCAATATAATTCATCCACACTGCAAGCAAGAAGGATCCAAGAACTTGGAATTAATAAGAAAGCAATCAGTGGCACAAAGAAGCTGCAGTTTCTCAGATAAAGTGTACAGGTTTTCTATTTAAATGTCCCTGGAGATTTCAGAACAGCAGAGACTCCCTATGCCTGAAGAAGGGTGATTGCACCCATACTGTGTAAAAATTCATTTAAAATTTATAAAGCATAAAAATGGCCTGGTACTATCAACATCGCAAAACTGCAAGCACACACACACATGCATTTAAAGGAAATTTTAAAAGACATAGAGATGTATAGGTTTTATATCAAGGATTAATGGTGTGATTATAAACATGCATATATTGTTCCTAGATTACATATTATTAATATTACTTTGACAGCTGGTCAAAACATTTTGGATTATGGAATTTTTCACTGAAAAAATGGGGACAATTTTGCTGCCAAATAATTTCTGGAAAAAGAATCGCCTTTTTGATCACTGATGATTTAAAGTGTAGAACTCCTTCCATATATTGAAGTACATCAGTGCTTGTAGATGTGAAGATGTTACCAGGTACACATAATGAAAATTTCCCTTTGTGTGATTTAATGACATCACACTTCACATGTACACAAGTTTTGGGTTTTTTTAATGAGTTTCCACCATCACAAATTAAACCACATCCCAATGTTGTATAGTTTGCAACACTGCAACTTGGAACATTGCGGCTCACCCCCCAACTGTGGGAGAGGTGGGCAGGTGATTTTTCCCCCACCACTTTTGCCTTCAGCAGGTGCCTATGGCCCCCAGGACACCTGGGGCCACCCAGGAACAGGCTGCCTGCCTCTTGGGGCAGTGTGAAGAGGTGGCAGGAAGACAGCTGAGTGGGCTGGTGGCTGGAGAAAGAAATGGTTATGCTGCATGGGGTGCTAGAAGCCTAGGCAGGGTGGGGGAAGAGTTGGAGCATGTACCTCTGAGCTGAGGCAGCACCCAGCTCAGTAGCATCTTGCCCAGCACCACCACTGCAGAGAGAAGGACCGGGCCCCCTGCAGCTCAGGGACTGCTTGGGCCACCACCAGCTCAACCCCCGGCTGCAGGAGGGGTGGGCAGGCTCTGCCAAAAAAAATAAAATAAAAAGCATCAGGCCCCTAGCCACTTCTGCCGTCAGCAGGCTCCTCAAGTTGCCAGGAAAATGACATGTATACAGTGACAGAAAACTAAAACCAACCATCTCAATTACAAACTCATCATTTCAATTTAGGAGGCATAAAATGCAAACCTTAAAAGGACTAAACCTCTATCATGTGTACAAGCACCCCATAACTGCAATGACGAAACAGAGAGCATGACTTTCAGGGCAGAACTGCAAAGACCTGCCATGGGAAAACAGTTTCTGAGTAAAGCTATTTTCTGCATTAATTTAGGATTCATGCAGGTGTTCCCAGGACCTGATCTATGATCACACAGCTTACTTTAAGCTGTATGTTTATGGATTTGGTCTCACTTGTGCAGAGGTTTGCCAATGCCAGGGACTGGGCTGAGAATGAGATCTAAGTTTCATAGACATTTCATAGACATTAGGGGTTGAAGGGACCTTGGAAGATAATCAAGTCCAGCCCCCTGCCCCAGGGGCAGGAAGTCAGATGGGGTCATAGAATCCCACAAGAAAAACATCCAAGTTTCTCTTGATGACGTTCAAAGTAGTTCCTTGAACCACCTCCAGCAGCAGGCTATTCCAAATCTTGGGGGCTCGGACAGGAAAGAAATTCTTCCTTATGTCCAGCCTGAAATGGTTTTGCAGGAGTTTATAACCATTCTACCTTGTCATCCCTTGGGGCGCTCTGGTGAACAAACTTCCCCCCAGATCCTGGTGAACATCCCTTATAAACTGATAGGTGGCCATCATAATCGCCCCTGAGCCTCTGCTTTTCCAGGTTGAACAGTCCCATAGCTCTCAGCCTGTCATCATAAGGTCTGTTTTCCTGACCTCTGCTCATGTGTGTGGCTCTTCTCTGGACTCTCTCAAGCTTCTCCAAATCCTTTTTGAATTGTGGAGCCCAAAACTGGACCCAGGACTCCAGTTGTGGCATCACCAAGGCCGAGTACGGGAGAATGATGTCCTGGGATTTGCTTGATAAGCATCTATGGATGCAAACCAGGGTTTTGCTCACTTTACTAGCTGCAGCATCACACTGAAGGCTCATGTTCATCTTGTGGTCAGTCCTGTCCCTCAAGTCCCTCTCATCCACAGTGCTAGTCAGCGTAGCATGGCCGAGCCTATAGACATGCTGCAGGTTTTTCCTCCCAAGGTGGAGAACTTTTCATTTTCCGCTGTTAAAAACCATCAGGTTCTCATCCACCCATTTCCTAAGCCTGTCAAGGTCATCCTGGATTACCCCCGTCCTCAGGTGTGAATTCTTTGCCCCAAAGTTTGGTATCATCAACAAAGTTGGCCAGTCCGCTTCCAACTCCAATGTCTACATCATTAATGAAGAGGTTAAACAATATAGGTCCATGGACAGAGCCTTGTGGGACCCCACTGATCATAGGGCACCATGACGATTGACTTCCATCAACCACCACCCTCTGGGTCTGACCATGGAGCCAGTTCCTTAGACAGCAGATCATGGTGGACCCACGGCCACAGTTGGCCAGTTTGGCCAAGAGGTGATCATGATATACCAGATCGAAGGCTTTTTTAAAGTCAAGATATAGGACATCAATCTTTTCCCCCTTGTCCAGGTGATAGGTCACCTGGTCATAAAAGGAAATGAGACTGGTCAAGCACGACCTACCAACAATAAACCCATGCTGGCTATCCCTCAGGGTGTTGCCATCACCCAGTCCATTAAGAATAGCCTCTTTGATAATCTTTTCTAAGACCTTCCCCGGGATAGAAGTCAGGCTGATGGGCCTATAGTTTGCTGGATCCACTTTCCTCCCTTTCTTGAAGATAGGGGAAGCTGAAAAGTCCACAAGGGTGTTGGTGGTCCATAGGAAGGAAAGTGGGTGGTAGACTAAATATAGTCTGGTCAGGTTTGGGGGCATGTAGAAATGCACAGCCCTGGGGCTGGGGCAAGCAGTTGGGCTTCTCCAGCACTTGGACTGCATGCCAAATGTGTATGGAGATGCGGTAGATTGAACTAACCTGTGCCTGATCTAAATTAGTCCACCCCATCAGGTGAACTAAGTTAGATTAGGCCAGCAATTTTTTGCTAGATCTAACCTCCCTGAACATATGTACACATCAGCACTTAGATCAACCTAACCCCAGTTACATATAATCTCACGTACCCTTACCCTGCAAACTGCGTGGCTCAGAGAATTTTTATTTTTATGTAGTGTGTTTGCACAGCAAGTGTCATATCACTGGGACTGCTAGGCAATGCAAGCAAAAAAAGACTAACAATGGCAATCCTTGAATTACGCAGACCCTCTATAATGGTTTCTTATTCTTCTCTGAACACCAGTATAGGCATACTGGACAGAGAAAGTCAGGTATAACTGAGGCTTACTTATGCCTAGGGAATTCCTAGATACCTGTCAGCAGATTTGGATGCTCTAATTTATTCTAAGGATCCAAACTATCACCTGGATAGCCCCAGGATTGGGAGAAGCCTAAAACAAGGCTTAAAACCAGCTTTGCCTCACATATCTCAATAAGAGACGCTCCAGAATCTGATGCTAATAACTTGTGAAGTTATTCAGGCCCCAGAATTACACTTATTGTCAATCTATGCTGTGGCATTGTGAGGTAGTGTTGTGCTCTGTGCCATGATACAGTCCCTATCAAGCATTTAGAAAAATAGCTTGATGGCAGGATAAAGGATTACAGCATGAGATAAATCTTTTACTTAAAAGAACAGCAAGGAAGATGCACAGGGATTAAAAACACAAATTTCTTTTATAAGAATATTACACTGCACTGAAAAGTGGCCCATAAATAATCAATAGCTTAGTTACAGTCTCTTTTTGAGAACTCAAGCAAGGAACACTATTAATTTTTTTGAAATTTCTTCCACCAATTCCCTCTTTGCTAGAATAGCTATTGCCTTTTAAATTTTTCTTGATATACTGTCTAGAAAATAGAAAGCCAAAGATATTGCTTAGGTTGCACCTCAGAACTGGGGAAATTAAAGCTTCTCAAGGGTCAAGTTCCTACCAGACTGCCAGCATTTGAAACAATCCAAACAAATTAAATAGAAAAAAATGATCATCTCATCTTCTACCAGCTCTGTGCCTCAATGGAGCATACTGAGCTTTAGGAAGATAAGAAAAAGAGAAGAGAGAAAGTTCTTTTAGGTACGTTAACTCAGAAATGTTTGCACACAGCATATATTAATGTTTATATTTCTAGATGTATCAAACTAAACCAAATGGTTCAAATTAAACAGATGCCTTCTGCCCAAGTTAATGATGCTCCAGAAATCCCAGTGCTTGCATTTCTTGACATTTTAATTGAAATAAGCAGCCTTAATATTACACTAACATAGCACTTTGAATGTAATTGAAAATACTACTAGACAGAGGAAGCTGCTACATAAAATAATGCCCACGATAATTGTGAAAACTAAACCAAGCAAAAGAAAGTGAAACAAAGATGATTGAAAAAGCAGGTGGCCCTATTCCACTCTATCACTTTTGTCCTTTAATCCTCTATTTTTCTTTGACAATTAAGCTCTTTGACATCCTGGAAAACCAGGGATCCTCCATTTATCCAGGCCACTGAAAACCAGGGATCCTCCCTGATGATTTCCACTTATCATCCTGGCCTTCTACACTTGACATCTGCTAAGGCACCTATTAAACTACTCTAATTTATACCCAGGGAGTAAGCAAGCACTCAGTGTTGTGCTTTGAGCCATTTTTGCACACCACCTGAACCTGAAATGTCCTTGATGTGCTTAAGGCTCCCAATCCAAGAGTATTATATGGCACATTTGAGGCTGCTTGTGGGGTTTTCAGGTTGACTGGATTTTCTTTATAGAAAAAGTCAGGTGTTCATCTAAATGATACCAATACATGTGAGATTAAATCCTTCTGTGTTCTCTCAAGTGGAACTGGTCTTCCAGGAGATAACCCTACTTACCCTAGCAATGTCCTTCCAGCAAGAATTTCCTAAATTTTCTTAGTCCCAAAAGAGCTATACAAGTTTCTTTTAAAAAGGCAGAAGGATGTTTCACTTTTGCTAGAAAAGCAATAATAAAAGGTTAGTGTTATTCAGAGATGGCAGCAGTAGGAAAAATGAAACATTTTAAGCATCATCACAGTCATGTGGCTCTTCTCCAGGCCAGAAGCCAATCCAATGTATCAGAATGCCATAATATGGAAGATAATCAGACTGTTAAACTGGATATGCCTGAAGAATATTTGGATAAACTGGATATGCCTGACTTGGTTTTACATTTCACAAATGCCTATTATTGGTAACCCATGGAGGGTTTAAATGGGACCTAGTAAATTAGCGCTCCCCAAAGACGTAACATTTTGTTTTAAATCCCCTGAAAAGCTGTAGGTTTGGGGCTATTGCAGTTTAAAATTTGGAATAATGTGCACTTAGTTGTTCATAGCCAAGCTAATTCCATCAAAGAGGTGCATATAAACTGGAAAATGAAAACAAACTATGTTAATATTGTCCTATCTTCAATACTGAATAACTAATTTTACTTTGAAGATTAAGTAATGACTTTTTGTTGCATGCTGCTTTTCAACCATATGTTTAAAAGTGGGGAGCTGTAAGTTACATGCTGTGATTAAATTAATACTTGTAACATATAGAGGGGGCCTAATATGAAGGCACAGGAGGGAAGGAGGCATAAGCTTTTATAGGCAACAGCCTATTTCATCAGATGTTATGAAAAATGTTTCTAATATGCAATACTGTTTAATAAATAAAGATTGAAACACTATGGATGGCTATTAATATCACTTAGTCCTATACCTCCAGGGCATAATTCACAGCAAGTTCCTTTTAGTATAAGATACTATTGATTATATTTATAATCCTTAAATATTTAAAATATGGGCAAGTGGAATGCAGTTTAAACTGTAGAGAGAATTTGCCTATTGAGTACATAACTGGTACATTAGCTAACTGAGTATTTAAAAATGTTTCTGAATATTGCATTCATCTTGTAAGTACTTACAATAAATAATAAAGTATTGTTACACTAGAAAATAAATATGAACCCAAGATTTGATGTTGTCTTTCATTCAATAGTTAAAATTACAGCAATTTTACTGAAGTCGAGTAGAAACTAAGTTTTGTGGAAAACCAGAATCAAGATGAGAATATTTTTGGCAATGGGAGTACTCTGTAATTTTCTTATATTAAGAGATGTCTACTTGAACATTTATTGGCTTCTGCCAGCCCTGAAAAAAATTTACCTTTTTCCTTTCAGAACGAACTGAACAGTTATTAAAGTGGAGACTTTTATGACTTCAAATTTGGGCAACTTTGTTGGATAAATATTATGATCAAACATTTATAAAACATTTTGTTCTGATTCCTTTATTTCTGTCTGAATTTAGTCAGGATAGAGTTTGAACCACGAGGTCCAAATCCAGATTTTATATATACCAGCATAAATCCAAAGGAGCTCCCTGGATTTTGCTAGACTAGAAAGACTTCCATAGACAAATCCTCCAGATCTGTCATTGTTTAACGACAGGTTGCTGTCAATCTCAGCCTGCCCACACTGTAAATGCTAAATCTCAAAAATGAGGCAAGATTTTTGCTGCAGAGAGTCCTGAACCCAAGCCAGCAAAGGATCCCCTGAGACAAAGAACCTCTAAGCACCTCTCAGTCACTCACCACATTGCTGTATTTGAGAGAGAGGCCAAGGCATGTCCCAAAATCACATTCTCAAGTATAACAGTGAAATCATGTACAAGCACCCTACATATTTAATAGAAGCATCCACTCCCTACATAGGATCTCTACAGGTGCATCCACATGAGTGTGCACGTGTGTCTTGCAGTGTCTCAAAGTCCTTTGAGATGCTGAAAGAGGCACATGAGGAAATTAGACCCCTGGATATCCAGAGACCAAAAAAAATCGCGGGGAAAAAAAGTGGGCCAGGGCAGGGTCCCAAATCATGCTCTAAGTCAACTGGAGGCTTGGTCCTCCACAGAGACACTCTGGTAGCCAGCCAGAGCATCTCTGTGGCTGGCCCTCTCCCTGGCACTGAAACACACTGCTTGCCCATGCAGGGCAGGCAGTGTCCCAGCCACAGGAAGCTGGACTCAGGCTCCTGCTAGTAAATAGGGGGAGGGGGCCTGGAGGAAGTAGGAGGAGGCCATAGGGGAACCCCCCTCTGGCCCCACCCTCTCCCCCAGCCGCCATGTTCACTGCCCCGCATGGTCACATCTCCTACCTGCTCCCCCAGCCCTCCCAATAGCTGCCATGCCCAGCCCCAGCCCCAGCCCCTGCCTTCCCCTGGAGCCCCCTATATCCCTGCCCCACCAGCCTCCCCAGTCACTGCCCTACCCAGCCCTTTCTGCCCCTGGAGTCCCCCAGTTACTGCCCCACCTGGCCTCAACCCCCATCTGCCCCCTAACCCCCCCAATAGCTTCCCCATCCAGTCTCATCCCCCACCTGCCCTTCAACCCCCTGCTTGATGGCTGCTGCACCCAGCCCAGCATCCCAGCAGTTTAAAAAAAAAAGCCCCACATTCATCGGCAGCAGCAGCTGCCATCAGGGTCACTGGGGCCTCATGGCAGAGTCCCCCTTTGCAGTGCAGGGCCCAGGTGACAACTGCAGCAGCCCCAGCTATCCAACGGTGCATGGAGCCACGCAGCACTCTGCCAACTCTGGCCACACCCATGCAACGTGGCAGCGGCAGTGTGGGTGCCAGGAAGCCAGGGCTGGGCCCCGCTGTCCCCTGCTGTGCTGTGCTGTATGTGCGTGGGGGAAGGCTCTGCCATGAAGCCCCATTGACCTGGCCAGCAGCTGCTGCTGGTGAGTATGAGGCTTTTTTTTGTGGGGGGGAAGCCATTGTGGGGGCTGAGGGTGCAAGCAGGGGATGCAGTCAGGTGCAGCACCCATTGGGAGGCCTGGAGAAGTGGGTGAGGGGTGGGGCCAGGTGGGGCAGCCATTGGAGGGGGCAGCAGGAGCCAGCAGGGAATAGGGCCAGGCAGAGCAGGAATCTGGGGTGCTGGGGTAGCAAGCATGTGTGGGGCCCATGCACAGTCCACACACACACAATCCCACAATCCACCCACACACCCCATGGCCCCCCATATCCCTCCACAGCCACCCACATCCCCCCATCCCCCTTTCCACCCCCCTGATGCAAACCCCACATCCCCCTAGCACACACCCTGCATGCACAGCTGCCAAACAGATTGAGACCTGCTGGCAGGAGCTGTGGCTACAGGGGCAGCTGTCCCCACATCCTGGTTAGTGAAGGGCTCAGGGGGAACTCTAACTTCTCTATGGTAAGGAAACCAAAGGCAAACAGTAAAACATATTGGTATTTAGAATTAATTTTATTATGATGATAGAGACACTGGTAGGCTTCCAAATTGCTTTAACACTGTAGATATATCAATAAAACATTGCCCAAATGATCACTGTCTCTCTGTCTCTCACTCTCTCTATATATTTATAGTGGTTTTTTGTTTTAATTGTGGAGGAACAAGGATTTTGGAGGATTTCACTGAGATTTCTTTTATCAGGTATTTTTCAGTTTTCAAATAGGGACCATCAGAATTGCTAGAGAGGCAAGTGGCAAAACCCTGCCTGATCAGAACTAGCACTTTGGACCCAACTGGAGGTGGCTGACCTCCTGGGCCATTGGGGCCAGGAGGACATGCTTTGACAGTTCAAAGCAAGCCACTACACCCAGAACATCTTCCAGGCAATAGCCGCCCAGATGGCCGGGCAGGGGGACACACATGGCAGTAGTGCCACACAACAACCAACCCTGCAGACACAGCCCACTGGCAGCTGGCTCAAAGGAACAGATGCCTCTACTGGCTGTGCAGTCCCCATCTGGGTCAGGGTTCAGGGAACTCTCAGGGTTGCTTCAGTAGTCCCGCCAGCCCAAGGCATAGTGTTTCCAGGTACCAATTGGCTGGGCCTCAGAAGCTCCTGAGAGCAAGTAGCCCTGAGCTACCTGACAGCTTTTTGTACTGATAGAGGCAAGACAGGGCACCTTTTTATACCACTGGGAACAGCCCCAGGCTCTAGCTCCCCCTGGCTGCAGATTCAGGAAGAGCCGGGCAGCGTTATTTTGCTCTAAGTGGCACAATTTGCCCCACACCAAAGTTCATGTTTGGGCACATGCAGTGAGGCAAAGCCCCAGCTGAAATTTCTACCTTTTCTATTTGAGCTGTTGTAAGTGCACATGCTTGTATGTGTGGGTGAGCCCTACATGTTTATTAAATTATCACAATATTTTAACAGGTAAGATTTCTGGATTTGGTTTTGTTTTTTACTTCTCTCTCCCATATCCACTTTTCTTAATTAAACCCCCCAAAAGTTATATCTATTGAATCTTGGAGATCCAACTGTATATAACTGCATATGTAAATTGCATTTTTGGCATGGAAGCACAGAAAGGACTTGATAATTCAGAACTACTGTCAGAGATTTTTTTAATAAATGATGCTCAAGTCTGTTTTATGTGCAAGCAAAATCCTGAGCCCTTGGTAAGTATACACAATGCTACATGAAATCAGGGATTCAGATTTTGATTACCTCACTCAGTTTTTACTTATTTCTTACTTAAGCAAACTTCCTAATTAAGTCATTAGAAAAATAGAATTTTAAAAGAAATTAAGTAGAGCGCCTCAGCATTTTTCAGAATCTTATACTGTCGTGTTTTTACTTACGTTTTAACTTAAGCTACTGTAGAGGACTGGGCACCAAGAGAAGTACTGGAATCATTTCTTAGTTATACTAGCTTAGTTCTCTCTGCTAGAAGATGTTACACATTCCAGTATTTAGGTTTTCCTTACATTTTTCTGTCACAGGTAAGACTGCCTTACACATTCATCTGAATCTGTCAGTCCTTTTCAGTTTTGATTCCCTACTTGTTTAATAATTCTTCAAATGGATTTGCATGGCACATTTTTTATGAGTGTCTGAATTACCCTTTTAGTGCATGTTTTAAAATGAGTGACAAAGAGTTTGTTCTGGTGCTTCTTGAAAAATAAAACTGATATTATTATACAGATACTTCACATGCACTTACTCAGAACTCCCTGAAGCTGCTGAAGTACAGATATTCCCTTATTAACAGGGCACAGAACCAGTCCCTCCTCCATTCTAATCAATTTCTCTAGCAAAGACTCTGGGCTCAATTTCTTCATAACAGTTCCTTCTTCTCTGTATGACTGTTATTGTAGACATGCTTTTGCCTACCTTATGACATCTTGGAAGCTATTTGGTAGCTTTTAATTCATCTCAGTTTAACCCGTGTTTACTGGCTGCCCCTACACAAGACATTTTACTATGCATTAGACTAATCTAATGCTCAGTAAGGCATCACCATCTACACATGCATGGCAATTAATGCATATTAAACTAGTCTAATGTGCTGTTTGCTAGTGCCAATGCATACAGGTACTAGAAAAACAGCATATTAACTAATGCACAGTATCACATGGGTAGATGACAGGGAGCAAATTGCAGCGGGGGAAAATACTGGCTGCCTGGCTAAGCCCCAAGCTCCAGGGGGAGGTGGGGGAGCTATCCCAGCTCTAGGGGCAGCTCGCTGCCAGCTGCAGAGAGAGTGGGGCTGGTGCTGGGGTGTGGGGGGGCAGGGGGAGCTGTCTTGGTTCCAGGGGCAGCTCCTAGCTATGTGGATCTTGGGATCACAGCCTAGCTCAGTGGCACTGGCTTTCCCCAAGCCCTGTGCCCCCTGTCACCTCAGGGCTGGCACCCAGGTGAAGCCTGGAGCTCCCCCTAGCTCCTAGAATGGGGCAGAGATGGGCAGGAAAAGCCCTGGATTAGGCTGCTCCCATCAAATACAATTTGCTCCCAATACAGGCACAGTTGTAGACATGAAGCTGGGAGTGCTTTAATAAGCCTGAAGTTTCTGTGCAGAAAATTCACTGTCATTAATTGCACTCTGTAGATGCACCCACTGGGTGCATCCACACATGCAAGCATGTGCATTTGCAGCAGCTCAAATAGAAGAGGTGCAAATTTGAGCCAGGGCTTCTTGCCTCAGCACATGTGCCCAGACATGCACTTTTGGTGTTGAGCAAATTGTGCCACTTGGAGCAAAATTACCCTGCCTGGCTCCTCCTGGATCTGCAGCCAGGGGGAGCTAGATCCTGGGGCCAGCACCTGTGCTATGCCCAGCAGTATAAAAAGCTGCCCTGTTCTGGCCCCATCCATACAAAAAGCTGTCCTGGCAAGGAGCTCAGGGCTACTCACTCTCTGGAGCTTCTGGGGCCCAGCCAAATGATACCAGGGAACACTACCCTTTGTGCTAGCTGGACTGCTGCAGCAGCATCCCAAACCCATTTTTTAAAATACCCCAAAATCCATGTTCTTCCACATTTAAAACAAAAAACCACTCTACACACACACACACACACACACATCTAGACAGAGATAGTGATAAGTTGGGTAATGATGATTTATTGGTATATTTACAATGTTAAAGCAATTTGGAAGCCTACCAGTGTCTCTATCATCATGAAAAAATAAATTCTAAATACCTATATGTTTTGATCTGTGCTTTTGGCTTTCTTCATACATGATGCATGTGTGATGGGGGGGATGTGGTGTTTGTAGAAAGGGGGTGATAAGGGGTGTGGAGGAAGATGGGTGGGTGGATGTGGAGGGAAGTGGGTTGGTCTGTGGGTAGGAAGGCAATTGCTGGGGGCACTGTGGGTGTGGGGGACCTTGTATGGGGGCTGCTCAGGAGGGGTGGGTTCCCTGGCCCCCACAGGGTGCAGGCCTCCCACACAGCACATGGAATGCTCCCCCACCCAGAGTTCAGCTCCCCCTTGGAGGGCCACAGCCCCTATCCCCACAGGGCCCCAGCCTTCCTGCCCAGGGTCCGTAACTAACTTTTAACAGCAGCAGTGGGGGGGACCATGCCCTGAGTTCAGCCTGGTTCTGCCAGCCCTGCGACTGCTTCTGTTGCCCAGCCAGGCTGGTCCTGTGGCAGCAGGACCTGGTATGTCACCCACTCCAGTGCAAGACTGGAATAGCAAGCCACACAGACTGAGCTAGGTCCTCACCCCCCCACAGGCACAGGGGGCAGAAGTGGGAGCCAGCCCTGAGGCCCAGCCCATGCTGACAGGAGCCAATGCAGCATATGGTTCCCACGTACCAAGCCAGGTCCTGCTGCAGCTGGGCCCTTCCTACAGCTGCAGAACCTGGCCCGGTGTGCGGCGACCACGCGGAGCTGAGCTGGGTCCTGCTGGCCCTGGGGCTTCTCATGCTGCCTGGCGGCCAGGCAGCACAAGCAGCCCCAAGGCTGGCAAGACCCAGCTCAGCTCCATGCAGTCTCTGCACACTGGGCCGGGCCAGGGAACACGAGCCACCTGGGGCCAGTGGGAAGCAGCTCAGCTCCACGCAGTCCCTGCATGCCAGGCTGGGCCAGGGAGCATGAGCTGCTCAGGGACCACGCAGCTCATGCTCAGGAACCGCATGCCACACTGACTCCTGTCAGGACGGGCCGGGCCCCAGGGCCAGCTCCCGCCTCTGCCCCCTGTGCCTGCAGGGAGGGGGTGAGGACCTGGCCCAGCCCCATGTGGCTTGCTAGTCTGGCTTTGCACTGGAGCGGGTCACAGGGCTCTGGGAGGCGTGGTTCCTGTGCATGCCCCCCAGAGCTGTACGACCCACTCCAATGCAAAACCAGACTAGAAAGCCTCAGGGATCTAGGCCAGGTCCTCCCCCCTCCTCCCCAGCAGCCCTAGGGACATTCCCCCCTGCTACTTTCCAATCCCCCCACATCCCCCTGCTATCCCTTACTCCCCTGACATCCACATTCCCCTCCCCCTCCCAACTTACCTTGGACAGCACTGGGGACAGTAGAAACACAAAAGAGATGCTCTGGTCAAGACCAGAGCATCTCTTTCGGAGGACTGGCTCTGGGCATGGTCTTGAACCATGCCTTGCTCTGCTCTATTGAGGAGCATTTTTTTTAGACCTCTAGATATCCAGGGGTCTAATTTTCTCCCTGTGCTGCACACTTGCAGCGCAGGGAACAATTTTTCATTCCTGCACATGCCTATTGACCCACCTCAAAGGGTTTTGAGGCGGGGCAACAGGCACATGCATGCTCGTCTAGACACACCTACTGTGTCCATATATGTCTCCATACCTGGGATGTTTTTAATATATTTATTTTAAGAAATACAGTCATGGTATGCTCCTCAAGATCTCACCTCACTGCTAGTTATACACTAGTCATTATAGCTACATCTCAGGGGGATGAACAAATGCCAGTAATATAGCTTGGGTTTTGTACATTTCCATTGCATTTTAATCCTAGCATATTTTTGTCCATAACAGGATCTAATTATTAGGATATAATTGGGTCAGTAATAATAGGAGCATCCTACTAAGAGAAAAATGATTCACACCCTTTTTTTTCCTCTAATTTAAAAAGCAAGGGAGCTTGCCAATTTAGTTTCCAACTTGGTTTCATTTTTGGCTGGAAATTATCTTTAAAAAAACAAAGATGGCTAAGATGTTTTAATTAGAGGGCCCACTAGGGACTCTGGGTCTACAAATATACTACTCAGTCTAATGCTCTTTAATTTTCTTTAAATGATCTTTCCCCCCCAAAAAAACAAAATTGAAAACAAAGAAATAATTGACTTACAACTGGAGTTGTAATTGTTCTCTTTATTCATTGGAAGACTGTCCTTAGACACGTCCCAGAATGATTAAATATTACAGGGCCTGGATTTTTGAGATGCCAGGTTCTTTCTTCTCCTTGCATGGTTAAATGTGCTAATCATCTACTCATCATCTAAGAACATGCATTTTATAACTGATCATATACTTACATATAGTTTTTAATATTGATCTAGGGTGAATATATTGAGGAAAGTATCTGGGGTAATATTGATATTGGGCTAATTATGTCATATAATTGTTTATCAATTTGGATAATTCATACAGAAAATGGAATGCTGAGCTTGAAGATCCTGAGATGCAGAAGATAATAAAGAATGAGTCCATTTGATGTTTTATGATACTCAATAATGGGAAAAGTAAATAATAAAATGGTCTGGAAAGCCTTTTAGGCTACAATGAAGGGGAAAATTATTAGCATTCATTTGCATAAAAACAAAACAATTTGATGGGAGTTAACAGCTTTGAAAGCTAAGCATACCAAAATAAATTTTAAAAGTAGCTGGTGTATAAAATTATAGAGGTAAGAGGCATATGAAATACTTTTACTGTGTAAGAAGACAGAGTTCCCATTGATACTTACAATGGATATTTTATGAGAGAGGGAGTAAAGCTAATAGGCTTCTAGCCTATAAACTGAAGGCCAAATGAAAATTTAGGATAAAGATCATAAAAGATAAAATGATCTTAACACATATTTTTCCTTTAGAAATTAGATGACTGTGGATGTGTCTACATATGCCTATTAATGTGCAGCAATAAACTCTGGGGCTTATTGGTCTGGACTTTCTTCCTGCCAGGCATCTACATGTATGCCTGGGATGACAGCACGATGAGCAGAGGTGGAATAGCCCTGGGTGACAGGGAGTCAGTCTGCCAATCAGGAGAAAGCTACAAGCAGGTCCCCCCACCAATAATTTATTGTTTAAACCTCTCTGATGTGCTTATATTTTTTAAAAGATACTCATATATTCCACCTGTTCACTGTACATTTCAGATGCATTTTCACTTAACTTTCAGTAGAAAAGTTTTATGCATCACTCCAGTGAAATTACTGAATATTTTGCACAATGTATTCAGAAAAGTTGCTCAGAACTGAACAGCAAAAGTGGGCTGTAAAAATATGGGGATGCCCTTTGAGGTGCATCTTTCATACAAAAGAGCACGTAACTGAAACACAAAAATATAACAGCATGCCCGTGCCACAGAAGTTTACTCTCATTAATTCTTAGTTTACACTTAAGCACTGTACAATAGCATGCACCCGATACAGCAGTCCCACTTCAGAAAGTCAATGTGCAAATACAATTATACAAGCAAACTTCTACTGCAATTTCTCTGTTGATGCTATACTAAAATTTTAATTGGGATGCTTAAATTTAGGACATAAATACATATTATGGCACTGACTTGAAAGTGCAGATTTCAAAAGACAACAACCAACAACAATTCCCATTTAAGTCATCTTTAAAAATAAGCCAATCCACTAGGTTTAGAGGCATATCATTAGGCACCTGATATGAGATTTTAACGGCCATTGTAGCCACTTTACATCTTTACAAGCCCTTATTCTGGCCAGTAAAGGATATTCTTTGTGTAGGAATTGAGTTAGACTACCATAAGATCATGGTGGAGAAAGCATATTTAGGATAGCTCTAAACATGACATGCTAGGAGAAAAAACTGCAGCACATCATGCTGCAGAGATTACGGCAGTACTCATCACTTGGGAAGCAGAGGGACAGTCTGTCTTAATTTGGACAACTTTTGCTGTCCAAATAAACCTAGGGACCACAAAGCAGCTTGGAAGCAGGAGAACATAAAAGTGAGTTCCAGATACAGCACAGAAATTAAACCCTGCAAACCTTTCAACATTTGAAATGTTCACATCTATGTCTGATACCCTATGAGGGGAATTTTCAATGTTACAAAAAGAATTAGGCATCCAGTTTATATTGCAAAAGGGAATCAGGCACCTGTCAAGCACTTGTGCACATTTGAAAAAAACCCTGTATACATTAGTGGCAAAGCAAAAATGTAGGGTAAGCAACCACCTGCCCTGGAAAGGAAATCTGGTACAAACTATTATTTATGTGCCAATCATATGTCTCTTTTTCCTTATTCCTACTACTATTTTTTTTTTTTTTTTTTTTTTTGCATTTTCAGCCTACTTTTATATTCCTAAAATAATAGCAAAGGAACTGTTTAAACTTTTGCATAAGAAGTAATTTTCTACAATGTGTCCATATTCCCCCTGGTTTAAACATTTCAACCCTGCATTTATACTTTTATTTCTCTTTAGTAGATTGGTTGATTAAGTGCCTCAATCCCTGACTTTCTTTCACTGAGCCCAACTGAAACAGTCATTTTTGAAACTAGACCTTTCAAAGAAATTGTGTTTAGTTTACTGCTTTTTTTTGGTGGGGGGGGAGGTAATACATTGATTAGTGCACTACCTAAATTCCAGCCATACCATTAGCCTGAAAAATCCTTTCTTGGTTTTCCCTTTATGTCTGTTCAAATAGTAATATCCCTGAAATAACAGTTCATTATAGGACAATGCAACACAAAAATGTTCAATAAGTCAACATAATGTTCACAGTTTTTATAAGAATTATCATCAGTTAGAGAGGACATTAAGCAATACTGTAATGAGGCTTAGGAGGCCTCTAATGGGTTCCCCAAATTAAGAGATTTCAGAAGCAAAACTAGACCTACAAGGAAAAATAAATGCCATTTAGTAAATGACACAAATCATAAGGAAACTCTGCATGTGTAAAGTCTCAAGGCTTTTCATCTTCTCCATAAGTCTCGTCAGTATGGAGGACTATGTGGTGTATGGGTTTAGGATGTCTACAAGTGCACTTTAATGCACAATAGCCTGTTCTACTGAGCATTAAAGACTCACATCAAAATAGTACTAATATACTAATAAGGAGTAGAATTAGTCTATTGCACACTAAGCATCACTTTAAAAGGCATTCACTTTTGCTACTGCTCATTAGGGCAGCTTAATGCAGCGTATAGTACCTTATATTAGAAGTTCAAATGGATTGATGCAGTAGCAAAAGAGCATTAATGAATGTGTAGATGTGCCCTTATGATGTTAAGCAGAGTTAGCCATGTTAACCTGAAGTCAGAAAAAAGGCACAGTAGATTAGTCAGAGATGTATAGTATGAGCCTTCCCATACTCAAAAGTTCATACTGTATATCTCAGACTTAGTTAGTCTACACGGTACAAATCTACCCTTCCTTTATAAAATTTATATTCTTAGCCATAGCTAAGAGTAAAAGTAGAAGGGTAAGAGTAAAAGTAGAATTTACAGTTCTTAAATATATTATATGTTTTCTTTCTAGTATGAACAAGTATTCAACAGAGCAACCTAACTGTACATTATAGCTTTGCACTACACAGTGAATGTTTCTAAACTGTAACAATCTTGTGCCAAACTACAATTCTCTTGTTAGAACATTTTTATCTCTGCATCAGTTCTCTCTCATCAGTTAATTATAACTGTGTATATATATCCTCTGACCTGGCATAAATTAAAGTCAAAACACTTGAGCATCAATTCTACCTTTTTGCATATAGTTTGACATCTGTGCATACATTAAATATGATATCAATGATCTGCATTTATGGAGTTTCTGATCTTTTGGATAATATCCTGGCTCCATTGAAATCAATGGCAAAAGTTCTGCTGAGATTTCCGTAGGATGGAAATGACACCCTGTATGCCTCCCATTATGAATTTAGTTCTCATCATAGCCTTAATAAAACCCTTTAAAAACACAAGGTACTTCTTAATTATGCAATTCCATTCATTTCTTCATTTGCATTAGGAAATTGGGGGAGGTTTACCTTTGCAAGGAGCTAGCAAGCTAATTTTTTGTTATATCAAAAATAACGCTCTTCTTCCTAACAAAATGCTTTAATACTTGTCCTCAGTCGTGCACAATGTTAAAGCCCTCATCCCCCACTGGGAATAGATCAATGGGAACTAAAGGTGAAACGGCTTTCAGATATTAAAGATAGAAACGTGTGTCAAGACTTTTTAGCAAATAATAATATTGCTATGAATTTTTCCTTATCAGTATAGTGCAAGTCACCCTGCTTCATTTGTGGTCAATCTATCTTAAATTTATTTTGGATTATTTTTGGGTTTTTTTAAATTGCTTCTTTTCTTTTGAACACTAATTCTTCACCCATTCAAAGTAATAGACAAAAGTTTAATCTATTATCTTTTTTCCTTTTCTTTAATGGATAATGTTTCTTGCAATTGGTCTCAAGCTCCAATAAACACATAGTATTATTAAAATCTTCTTCCAAATAGACCAAGGCTTTTTTTTTTTTTTTGGTAAAAATCAATATATAATCTCTGGAAATGAGCTAAATTAATCTCATTTGCCTAGTAAGTGAAAAAGGACAGAGCGCACACATAAGTCAGTATGTGTATGATACTAAATTTCAGATTTAACATTCTATTTTATGATCTTTAACTCTTCTGACAAGATCATTTGGTTATTTAAAACTTATTTGAAATTGCAAATTAGTCAAAAGTCACAAAACTTTGTTATAATAATCCAGTCTTTCAATATCAGCTTTTTATGCCATAATGATGTAGTTGTAATCATATATGGCATGAATGCTGATAAACAGAAGATTTTCTTTTTTATATTGCACATTACTGAAAACATGACACCAGCATTTATTGACATGGTAAAGAATTAACACCGGTTTGAAACAATCAAAATGCTAGTTTCTTAGCAAATCTAAATGGGCAAACCCTGAGTCCATTGTTGCTTTTTCTAAACTCTTTGACAATGCCTGAATTGGAGCCAGGGCAGAAGGAGCTTATAAAATTGATGAAATATTATTGTAAAAGATGGCCATGGTGTAATCCAGGGTTAGGTTTGTGCCCAACTGTGATTAGCTACATAAAATACAAAATATTCCACTGGTCAGGTTTTCCTTTCCTTTCTCTAACACTCTATGTGGTGCTATTTTGACTGTGCCATTCAGATCCATTTCATTGGAATCAGAGCTAAAATCATATATATGAGGAGAGTGAGAGACTCCATAAAATGAGTGATGGAATATTTCAAGTAGAGTAGTAGATATGTTAAAAGACTTGTAAATGGCAGTGTTTTACTCACCAGACTGGTGCCCTGAATCTTATAACTACCTTGTAAACTTAGACATGAGAAATTGCCTTATGCAAAGCTGTAGATCATCATGCACCAAAATTAAATATTCCTCAGATCATCTTCCTGTGCTGAAAATGGAGAATGCACTGGTTATATTATAACTCTAGGCAGGCTCTCAGGTTTGCTTACCATTATCCTTGTTGTGATGTATCACTTCACATGCCTACAGGGTCCTAGGCATTTTCTGAACACAGCTGGAAGTTCCAGCTCTGAAGACTGTATTTGGAATATATTGGTCTGGAAGCAAACAAGCTACTTTGTTAATGCTGCTTTCTTGTTTGTTTGTTTCTCATCTTGAATTCTGGAATATTGTGGTTATAGGGTAAATACTAATTTCTATACATAATAATTCTTCAATCTGCTACCAACCTACAGTTGACAGCCAAAGGAATCTTAGACCAACACCTAGAATAAGGCAGATAAGAAACTGCTCTCCCAGGTGGAAACTCTTGAGGGAAAAGGAATGGAAGAAGGCTAATCCTGAAATCTCTCTTTATTGGACATCTGTGGTTACTGCACAAGAAGTATAGAACGCATGATGAGATTAGGACCTTAATCTCCATAACTGCATGTGACTCATATGTTAGATGTAAAGTTTTCTGAGCTTCCAGAAGCTATTACATAAATTTCTAAGGGTACATGATAATTTTGGGTGGCTCCTAGAGCTCTTAACACTTGAATGGTCCACACATTAACACCTGATACTCATTATGTGGCTTAAAATTATGCCACTGAAGGACTGGATCATCTCTGGTCTATAGAACCTAGAGTGGTTACACTTTAGTGTTATATCTCCCTACCCTCCCCAGCACCCCAGATCTCCATGCATTGTTCCCCCTGCTTACTTGTGGCTACCTGCACTGTCTCTCCCAGGGGAGCAGGCAGGGAAGGGTTAACCTGCCTGCCTGTCCTCTGTCACTACCCCCACCACTGCTGTTCACTTGGCAGGCTCATGGAGAGGTGGGGAGCTTTGCTTGAGGAAGGGTGTCTGGAATAGGAAGGGGGGATTCCTACCTATCAATCCTCACAGCCTATATTGGCTTGAATTGTGAATGCTCCAAACACAAACAGGCACTAACACTGATAAACATTTGTGAGGCTCACAGCATAACATTGTTTTTGTCCGTCACTAAAGCCCATGTGGATCAGTAGAAGAACACTGGCAGGACCCATTTTAGAGCAGAAAAAAAAAGGTTACTTGTAAGAAATGCTATAGTTGTTGCACATTTCAAATAGGTCACAGAGATCACTGGGAAGAACTGTTTCAACTATTGCAGAGGCTCAACAAAAGAGAGAAATGGCCTTTAGGGCAAGGTTGCTAAGGTGGCAGACTCATTGACCAGGTGTTTTCATTTGTGTTCTTTCAGATCTGTTTATGGTTCAGTCACATAGTAAAGATGTTAGTCATAGTCTTGAGCATGCTATTTTTTACGTATTTCAGAAAAATGAAAATGAAAGAGATTGGAAATATAACTATTATATCGGGGGGGGTGGAATATTGTCAATTGACCTGGACAAACATAGAATTGCTTAAGAGTGACAGAGTTCAGTGTTTTAAGCTTTCTCAAAGTTCAGAATGTTTTGCTAGGCATTTGCAACAACAGGAGCTGTTTTTCAGTAGATAAGGATGATCTCTTACCACCAAACATCAACCAGTCTCTGGGATCACTAGAAAACTTGGGCATTTAACGTGGGTATTTTTCATTTGCGTTCAGTGCACGATACTTTCACTCTTGCATATAATGAGCCTATGTATCAAGGAAGAAAAATATTGGGGATGAACCTTTGGAAAACACAATGATAATAGTTCTATAAGAATCATAAGTGAAACATTACCTCATGGCAAGTCTATTGAATAAAGTTCTGATTCACAGGTATGACTGTCTAATAGATAATTTACCCTTCCCCCATCTGTAAGGTTTACTCACCATTTGGCATCAGCTTGTTGCATAGTCCCAAAGTCTTGAGGTACATTCAGGTATGCCTGTCTCTACCATCTTGAGAAAGGCTATATTGCTATTTAAAAAGGGTGTCTTAGATTTTCTCTCCTCCTTTATAGTTTTAGCAGAGACCTCTTTTGTTTCACTGCCTCTCCATCATCTTACACCAGAAGTCCTCTGCTTCTCCATCATTTTACGCCAAAGTTTCAGCCACCACTGCTTTTGCAGCAAGATTCTCATTTGAGTAACAATAATCTCCCACTCCAAAATAATTCCAACATTATAGGAACCCCCACAGAAACAAAAAAAAAAATGGCACATGACATTTGTACTCAACTATCTTGTCACCAGACACAAACACTTTATTCTTACAAAGTGTTCTCGCGCTTACTTCAGGTTCCTTACCCAACTGATCTTGAGCTTCTTCCAGTTTTGGTGGTTTCCAACCTGCCACTGGAATTCTGGGTAGAAGCTTCATGCAAATGTGCTTGTTCTCTGTGCCCTTCTGTCAATGCTTTATCTTCTGAAGCTTCAGTCAGCATGATGCAGGAGCTGCATTGTCACAGTGGCAGACTTGGATGATATCATGCCATATAGATGGACCTTTCTTGCTTCTTCCTAGCTCTTTAGGGGTAGCATTTTGCTATTCACCTACTGTAATGAAAAATACTACCCACGGTATACTGACTTGGCTATTCTAAGCATGGGAGCAACAAGGTAGGGGGGAATGGAAGAAGTGCTAGGGTAGCTTATCTTATTTTATGCTTTAAAGTTGCAGCTGTTGTGGGGAATTACAGTCTTGATTAAAGTTTTCTTTTATATTCAGCCATATTTAATCATTGCTTAAGTTCTCTATAGCCTCATTATTATCTGAATGTTTCATTTTGCTGATGTTTGCAATACCAGCTGGCCTTGCCTCTTGCAAGCAGCTTATGGCCTTATGTTTGCTCGCATGATGTTTCTTTCCTTTTCTATCACTGTGAGAAGTTTTTCTAACACAATACAATAATAATTTCATTACCAGCTCAAATTAACTAAACTTGGCGCTAACTGACCGAATCAGAGGGATTAAATGATTGAATACGTTAATGAAAGGTGGCAAGGGAAACCAATGGACAATGCCCAAAGTAAGACAGCAGAAAAAGACCAGATTAAGAGGTGCACTCATGATTGGTCTGTTGAACAAAAAATATGCTGACAGGATAAAACATGGACAGCACAGGGACCAGTCTGAAAGCAAAGAGTCATTAAGTAGTGAAGCTGAAGAAAAGCATAGAAAGTTGTGTGTCATCATCACCATCATAAATTCAGCCTTCATAGATTTCATAGACATTATGGCTGGAAGGAACCTAGGAAGATCATAAGGTCCAGCCCCCTTTCCAAGGGGCAGGAAGTCAGCTAGGGTCAAAGGATCTCAGCAAGACAGGCATCCAAATGTTTCTTGAAAGTGTCCAGAGTAGGTGCTTGCACCACCTCTGGAAGGAGTCTATTCTAGGCTCTGGGAACATGGATGGTGTCATGGTATGGGGTCCCCAGGGATGGCTGTGGTACCCCTAGGACTCCTTGACCATGCCAGTCCTGCCCAGCCAGCACCCTCTCTCTCACCCGCCATGTCTTGCTGTTAATTATAATATAGGGAGGCTGCCCTTGATTTTGTTGTCTGAACACTGTCCTGCTGGACCCCACTGAACCACATGGGTTCTTGGATCCCTTTTTGGATCCTACTCAAAAGGAATGCCTCACAGGACACCCTCAGCCTTATGGGATAGATGTGTGGCTTCAAAGCCACCCCTCTGCCATGCCCCAAGCCTCACAGATGGTATTGAGGGTGTCTCTCCTGGGCCTTGCTATAACTCAGCCCCTTGTCCTCACTGGGCTTTCCACAGCACTGTCCCTGTGCCCACACTGGCACTGGGCTCTGCTCACCCCCTTATTGCTGCATCCTTCTCTGGCACCCAGTGAGGCCTCCTCCTTTCCCAGTAGCCTCCATCCAATCTACCAGTCAAACAGCAACTGAAATCTGAGCCCCTGTGCTACAATATAATACAAGTGGTTCAGGGTGCGCTCTGTCCCTTTAAACTATCAAACTTCTTCCAGCACTAAATGCCTTATAAGCCATGGTCTCTGGTGACCACCTAGAGCCCCTCAATCCTACCTGGAGTAGAACAGGCAGCCAAACCTCTCTGGTAAGCTTCTTCTACCTTGCCAACCTTGGGGTTTATATTTGCTCATGGCCCTGACTCTTCCAGTCTGCTGACTGGGTGCAGGTGCAAGCTAACTGACTCGTTAGCCTCTTGCCATAGTAAACTGTACCTGTGGGCTTCTGTCCGTCTTTTAGGGCCCTCTCCCTAGGTAGTTTGTAGGAGCAGGCATCTTAGAAGCTTTTTCTCATGTCCAGCCAGAACTGTCTTCCAGAAGTTTGTGACCATTGGACTTTGTCTTCCCTTGAGGTTCCCTGGTGAACAGGTGTTCCCCCAGATCCTGATGCACAACCCTTATGTACTTACAGGTTGCCACCAAGTCACCTATGAGCCTATGCTTCTCCAGGCTAAAGAGACCCATGGCTCTCAGCCTCTGTTTATAAGGCCTGCGCTCTTTCCCTCTGATTATTATGCACGTGGCTCCTCTCTGGACTCTTTCAAAGATTCATAGACGCTAGGGCTAGAAGGGATCTCAGAAGATCATTGAGTCCAGCCCCCTGACCCAGGGGCAGGAAGTCAGCAGGGATCATAGGATCCCAGCAAGATAAACATCCAAATGTCTCTTGAAGGCATTCAAAGTAGCTGCTTGAACCACCTCCAGCAGCAGTCTATTCCAAACCTTGGGGGCTCGGACAGTAAAGAAGTTCTTCCTTATATCCAGCCTGAAACGGTCATGGAGGAGTTTGTGACCATTCAACCTTGTCATCCCTTGGATCACTCTGGTGAACAGATGTTCCCCCAAATCTTGGTGAGCACCCCAATAAACTTATAGGTGGCCACCAGATCACCCCTGAGCCTGCAATTTTCCAAGCTGAAGAGTCCCATGACTCTCAGCCTCTCATCACAAGGTCTATTTTTCAGACCTTTGATCATGTGCATGACTCTCCTCTGCACTCTCTCAAGCTTCTCCACATCCTTTTTGAATTGTGGAGCCCAAAACTGGACACAGTACTCCAGCTGCAGCCTCGCCAAAGCTGAATGCAATAGGAGAATGACGTCCTGGGATTATCTTGCTAAGCATCTATAGATGCAAGCCAGTGTTTTGCTCACTTTACTAGCTGCAGCATCGCACTGAAGACTCATGTTCATCTTGTGACCCCCAACTCTCTTTCAATTGTGGTGCTAGCAAGTGTAGCACTGCCAAGCCTATAAGTGTGATATGGGTTCCCCCCCTTCCCCACCCCCGAGGTCACAGAATCATAGAAGTCAGATCGGAAGGGACCTTGTAGATCTTCAAGTCCAACCCCCTGCCTGGGCAGGAGAAAAAACTGGGCTCAAATGTTCTACCTAAGTAGGCATCAAGCCTCCTCTTAAAGGCCCTCAGGGTAGGAGCCAGCATCACTTCCCTTGGAAGTTGGTTCTAGATCCCAGCCACCCTGACTGTGAAGTAGTTCTTACAGATGTCTAATCTAAACCTACTCTCCAACAATTTATGGCCGTTATTCCTTGTTATGCCAGGGGGTGTTAGGGAAAACAAGGCCTCTCTCAAACCCTTCCGGTCCCCGTCTAGTGAGTTTATAGATGGTTACCAGATCGCCCCTCAGCCTTCTCTTGTGAAGGCTGAACAGGTTCAGATCCCACAGTCTGTCATTTTTAGGGTCTGCCCTTTTGTCCCCGGATCATGTGTGTGGCCCTACTCTGGACCCTCTCAATGTTGTCCACATCCCTCCTGAAGTGGGGCACACAGAACTGGACACAGTACTCCAGCTGTGGCCTGACCAGTGTTGCATAGAGGGGGAGGATCACCTCCTTGGCCATCCTTGAGATGCACCTGTAGATGCACGACAAGGTCCGGTTAGCCCTGCCAACCGTGACCTCGCATGTTGGCCCATGTTCATCTTGGAGTCCATAATGACTCCAAGATCCGTTTCTGCCTCCGTGCTCTCAAGAAGGGAGTTTCCCATCTTATAAGTGTGCTGCTAGTTACTACTGCCCAAGTGCAGCACCCTCCACTTGTCAGTGTTGAAACACATCCTGTTTTTGTTAGCCCACCCCTGTAACCTATCCAGGTCTTGCTGCAGTCTTTCCCTCCCTAGTAGCATGCTCACCTCACTCCAAGTTTTGGTATCATCAGCAAATTTAAACAGGTTGCTTTTCAACCCATCATCCAAATCACTGATGAAGAAATTGAACAGCACGGGCCCAAGGACTGAGCCCTGGGGGACTCCACTGCACACTTCCCCCAGGTCGAATATGACTTGCCCACCACCACCCTCTGAGTACGACCCTGCAGCCAGTCTGCAATCCATCTAACTGTGTAGGCATCAATGCCACAGTCACCTAGTTTTTTAATGAGGATGAGGTGGGAGACGGTGTTAAAGGCCTTGCTGAAGTCCAGAAAGACTATGTCCATGGCAACACCTGCATCCAATGCTTTTGTGACCTGATCATAAAAGGCAATCAGGTTGGTCTGACATGACCTGCCCTTAATGAAACCATTCTGGTTGCCCTTGAGCATCATCCCTGAAGCCAGCCCATTGCAGATGTGCTCCTTGATGATCTTCTCAAAGAGTTTCCCTAGGATTGAGATAAAACTGACAGGCCTATACTTACCTGGGTCCTCTCTCCTCCCTTTTTTAAAGATGGGGGCCATGTTGGCTTTCTTCCAATCATCTGGCACCTGGTCCAAGCACCATGAGCACTTGTAAAGCCATGCCAAGGGCCCTACAATAACCCCTGCTAGCTCCCTCAACACCCTGGGGTGGAGAGCATCTGGACCCGCTGATTTGAACACGTCAAACCCCTCCAGAAGCTCTCTAATGCAGTCCTCCCCAACCTGAGGGAGGCACCTTGCATTCTTCTGAGTTGAATACCATCCAATTTTCATCAGCCCACCTTGGGAGCCTATCAAAGCTGACCTGGATCACCAGCTTATTCTCAAGCGTGGACACTCTTCCCCATAGTTTAGTGTCATCAGCAAACTTAGCCAATTCACTTCTGACACCAGAGTCCAGATAATTTGTAAAGACATTAAAGAGTACAGGCCTGAGAATGGAGTCTTCAGGGACACCACTGGTCACTACGTGCCATGATGATTCATTTCCATCAACTACCACTCTCTCCATGCGACCTCAGAGCCAGTTCCCTGGCCATTGGACTGTAGGGTAGTCAAGGCTGCAGTTTCCCAATTTCACCATGAGGACATCATGGGACATGAGGTCAAAGGCTTTTTTAAAGTCCAAAAATATGATATCCACCTCTTCCCCTTTGTCCAGGCGATGCATCACCTGTTCATAGAAGGAGATGAAATTGGTCAAGCAAGACCTACCCACAACAAATCCATGCTGGCTATCCCTCAGAATGTTTCCATTCATTAGCCTGTTGATAATGGTTTCTTTGATAATTTTTTTCCAAGATCTTTCCAGGGATTGAGGTCAAACTACTTGGTATGTAGTTTCCCGGATCTTCCTTCCTTCCTTTCTTGAAGACAGGCACCACATTAGCCCTCTTCCAATCTTCAGGTGCTTCACCCAAGCGCCATGACTTTTTGAAAATCCTTGCCAGTTGCCATGCTATGATGTCTGCCAGTTCCTTAGCACTCTTGAGTGTAGTCTATCCAGACCAGCTGATTTGTGGCTGTCCAGCCTCTCAAGGGGTTCCCTCACAAGATCTACACCAATAGTAGGTATATAGTCACCTTCACCCTGGTCATCCCACATTTTGTCAGGCAAGGTGGTCCCTTTGGCCGGTGAAAGACTGATGCAAAGTAATCATTAAGCAGATTGACTTTTTCCTGGGTGTCAGTTGTTAGCTGCCCCATTTTGTTTAGCAAGGTCTAATGTTGCTCATGGGTTTTTTTTCCAGGTTCCCATATATCTGAAGGACTTTTTGTTGTTCTTGATTCATGTGACCAGCTGAAGTTCAATTACAGCCTTGGCTTTCCTAGTTCACTCCCTACAGGTGCAGACCAGTGCAGAATACTCCTCCTTAGCAGTGTTTCCTGTCTTCCATTCTTTATAAGCCTTTCTTTTTAGATGCAGGCGGTTCATGAGCTCTCACTGAGCTTTTTTACCACCTTTCCCCCAGGTTGGGATGGACTTCCCTTGTGCTTCAAAGATCGCTTCCTTAAGAAATGATCACTCCTCATAAACTCCCCTCCCTGTCTGATCATGGCCTTTCAGAGCCTTGACAACAAAGCTCCTGAGCTTAAGAAAGTTGCCAGATTTGCGATAGATAGTGAAAGTAATCAATTTGTGGTCACTGTCTCCCAGTTTTCCTTCAATTCTTAGGTTGCTGACTACATCATCCCCTTTGGTTAATACCAGGTCCAGCAACCCCTGACCTCTTGTTGGCCCATAAACTTCAACACCTGTCTGGACAGCCCCAATGAAGCACCCTGTGCTTTCCAGAACAGCATGACTGCCTTTTTTGTTGAGCAAAGTAGCATCTGAGATTGGGTTAGATCATTAAACTCAGTGTTTTTCCCTCTGTATATAGAAACTGCTAATCAATTGTTATATTAATAAAGTTAAACTGATTTTAGGACACTGAGTTGTCTGTGTTTGTATTTTGTACTCCATTAAGGGTTAATTATGCTTTAACAATCCCTAAGCACTATCTGGTGGACTGGAATGCTAACAGAACGATGTGGGAGAGGTGTCACGCTCGTGCTGTTTTAAGTCAACTACCCTGGATAATCCTTGGCACACTGCGCAAGAAGAGCTTGTGTTTCCAGTAGAGATTCTAGGTTCATTCTGGAGGCAGTGTAGAAAAGCCCTGAGATCAGTCCAGCTCAATGTAATTCACCAGGTCCTAAGAAAATGAACCACACAGTTAATTTTCTGAACTGGAGGAGCTTCAGCTACTTTAAAAGTTAATACACCATACAAGGGTAATATTATAGATGGGTTGTGGAACCCTTTACTAGAGTTCTGCTGTTATTGATGGCCTATTTCCACATGTACTATTTTGAAAATATAGCCAAGATTTCTAACAGAAAATCAGACTGCTACATATTTGCCTGGATATTTTTTATGTATCAATGCTATAATACTGATGCTGATGGTCAAAGATGAATTCCTGTCAGCATTTATGTTTAACAGCAGTTGTTTTTTATTCACATTACCTCCACTGATGAGAAACCCCCTCTCATTCTTAGTAGGGAGTGTTCACATTTTGGGAATGCTCACTGCTGGCTATTCAAATAATAATAATACAGCTGTAAGTGAATCTTTGATATTGAGCACGCATCACTTCTGGATGTTCCTGATGTGATTCTGTAATATTAGGGAACGATCTCTGGTCTACATAACTGCTTTGGAAGGAGACAGGGGGTGCTTGTAGACATGCAGGGAGGCTATTCCAATGTGCTGTAATCATAGCGCATCGGAGCAGACTTGATTAATCAAGTTTCCTGGAGCGTGCTAATTAGCATGTTCCAGCAGCCTCCTCATCTCCTGTATCAGCATCCCTGCACTTCAAAAAGGAAGCAGGGGTGCTTTAACTAAAGCTCATTTGACAAACTTTAGTTAAAGCACCTCCCAATGCCATTTTGAAGCATGGGGAAACTGATACATGAGACACCGTAGGTGCTTTAATTAAATCACCTCTCAGAACTACTCTAATTAAAACACTCCACCACCACCTTCACAGCACATGTAAAAATGCCAAGCAGCCTTAAATTGTGGTACCTGTTCGCTGAAGAAAAACCAGTGTCATGCAGTTTATTTCCAGAGGTATTTAGAAAAATCCACTAAAGCACTATATGGGGACTTAGCTTAATTCTAGAGAAAAATTGTAAATAAAATTATTGCTATTCATTAACTTATCCAATTCCCTATATAGTTCACATACATTTATAGACTCAGTTATGTCTGATTAAGATTAATAAGGTTTATGTTCCTTACAGTTTGGCAATAGACATGCTATCTATTTAATTTTGGGTAGTATATTGAGAACTTTTGTGAAGGCATGTCCCACTGACTGAGCATGGCATGGCAAACACCTTATCAGCTGTTGTCACATAAGCCTTATGCCAGCTTCCCACTAGGTCAAGTATCTCTTCTGGCATGGAAACCTTAATTCAGTTATAATGTTTCTCACTCCTTTAGACCTTCTTTCATAGGTTTGTGACCCCTGCTGAAATCTCCCCTGTGGTATCTCTCAATATTTCTAATATGAATAGCCCAAAATAGGTTCCTGTTACCTGCACCAAGCAAGTATAAAACCCTAGTTCATTCTAATGTCCCATCTTATTCTCTGTTACTTTCTAGGGGTGACCGTAGATGTAGGGAACTCCTGATCTGTGGCACTGTAATTACAGCACAGTGGAGCAGACTCAATTAATTGAGTTTGTTGGTACATGCTAGTTATCACACTCCAGCAGTCTTGGCACCTTGTGTACTTAGCATCCTCATACTTCAAAATGGTGTCAGGGATGCTTTAACTAAAGCTTATTGAATGCTATGGGTGCTTCAATTAGAGCAGCAGCCAATAGGCACTCTAATTAAAGCACTCCTGACCCCATGTCCAAAGCACATGTAAAGATGCCCTAGGGACCTACTGGAGTGGAAGAGTAAGAGATAGGGGCTATCTTGCATCCTGCAACTACTGGTACCCCTTTCTAAGGCACTCTTCTCAGCTATCTTGCCTCCCAGTTCATGAAACATTCCTCAAAGGCCATGGTTTCTAAATCTTTTGCTTTTTTTTTTCTTGCTCTCTGAATTCTTACCAGTATGTCTGCATCATTCTTAAAGTACAGTGTCCCAAAATGGAGACAAGTTTTCAGTGGAGGCAAGTAGAGCAGAATAATTGTTCAATCATATCTTATATATAACACTTCTGTTAATATGTCCCCAAACAAGATTTGCCCTTTTGGAATAGCATCATAGTTATACGTATACACTTTCATGTGCAACAGTAATTCAGAGTTTATCACATCCATATAATCTTTGGCATTTTAATTATAAACATTCTTATTTTTAACACAAATCCCTGAGGTGTCTAGTTTAAACTAACTGTAGATTGTCAAGACAAAGGACTGTTATAAGTAATGGGATTTTTTTGCTTGCCTGTAACCTGACTTATTATCAGATACAAATTTCTGCCATAAGAACCGTAAAATGTTAATATTTATAATGTTTAAGTCTGACCCGCATGATTTCATGGGCTTTAAATCAAGTAGTTAATGATGGAACAGTGCACACCTTCAAGCCACAATTTTGCTTATGTCTTTACTTAGAAGATACCATCAAAAATTATATCCATTACATTTATAATTATTAATATTGAGTCAACATCTGAAGTGTTGCATAACCCACGGAGATAAATCAGCATTAAAAAGAAACACAAAGGCACATTAATTAATAATAAGCAAGTCTCATGGACAAGGCAATACTTCATACTATATAAGTGAAGATTAATATAGAAAAGAGGGGACCAGTTTTTTTTTTCCCCTCCTCTGTTCTTCACACAATCTGAAATAATATCATGGTGATTCTCAACCTGTTAGCACCACATTTCCATGTTGCAATAGGAAAAAAAATGGGTGTCCCTGTCCCATCTAGACATTTAAAAAGGAAGGTGCTCATTATTAGATCTGTGCAAAGTAGCACCATGCCACTTCAACTTTCGTTTTCACATTTCAACGGAACAGTGTTTGTTTCAAGTTTAGTTTCATTTCAGAAGCACTGTTCCATTTCGTTTCATCAAAACTGTTTTGCTGTTTTGACGCTGTTTCACCCATAGGTTGTAATGGAGAATCATAAAATGCAATAGGCAGATTGGGGGCTCGCCCACAGCTCCAGGAGGGCTGCAGGGGCTGTGCTGGACTCCTTCTGGGGGTGCAGGCCCCCAATCTGCCTGCCAGATGACAGACCAGCACTGGACTCAGCCCACACCCAGCGCCAGGAAGATGGATGCTGCCGCTGGCCCCAGGCGCCAGCACTCATCTCCTGTCATCTGGCAGGGAGAACAAGGGCCTGCACTCCTGAGAGGACTCCGGCACAGCCCCCTTTCCAGGGGTGCAGACAAGCCCCTGATCTACCTGCCAGATGGGAGGAGGTTGGTGCTCCCAGCTGGGACTGGCACGATGAAGATCAGTGCTACCACTGGCCCCAAGCAGCAGCACCTGCCTCCTATCATCCCACATTCAGATTGCAGACCCACCTGCACTCCTGGGAGGCCTGCAGGGGCTCTGCTGGACTTCTCCCAGGGGTGTGAGCCCCTAATGTGCCTGCTGGATGACAGGAGGCAGGTGCTGCTGCCTGGGGCCAGTGGCAGCGCCTGTCTTCCTGGCTCTCGGTGCAAGCTGTACCCGGCACCGGTCTGTCATCTGGCAGGCAGATTGGGGGCCCGCACCCCCAGGAGGAGTCTGGCACAGTCCCTGCAGTCCTCCCAAGGGTATGGGCAAGCCCATGATCTGCCTGCCAGATGAGAGGAGGCAGGTGCTACTGGCTGGGACTGGTGCTGGGAAGATCAGTGCTGCCACTAGCCCCAGGCAGCAGCACCCACCTCCTGTAATCCTGCGTGCAGATTGGGGCCCACCCACACCCCCAGAAGGACTGTGAGGGCTGTGCTAGACTGCTCCCCAGGGTGCAGGCCCCCGATCTGCCTGCCAGATGACAGGAGGTGGGTGCTCCCGGCTGGGACCAGCGCTGAAGCCAGTAAGCCTGGCTTCAAAACTTGAAACATTTCAGAACTTTCAAAGCATTTTGAGTTCCCTTGTTTCATTTCGAAGCTGTTTCAAATGCTTTTGCTTCACTTCGATTTCACTATTTCAAGCTCAGAACACATTGAAACAGCTTTAAAACAAAACACCAGGTAAAATTTCACACAACCCCACTCATCATCCCATAAAATCTGATTGTCACACATCTACAGGTATGACTTCGAAGTAAAAATTCAACATGAAGTTCTTTATAGCTGTGCATTGAACTCTCTTCTTGAGTTTAATGAAAGACACACAGCTTTCTGGCCAACAGAATGAATGTGCGATTGAAAGTGTACACTGTTCTACCATTAACAGCTTGATTAGAAGCCAGTCTGGTCAAATGGCAATACACAACAAGTATATAGACAAACACACACACACACATATGCATATGTACTTCCACTATATTTGTAGTGATAGACAACTATGGAAAATTCCCCTTTGATATTTCATCACAGAGAAAGTTATTTTAATGGCTGATGATTATTTTATGTGAAATTAGGAATGAAAGTATGGTAACTGAAAATTGTTGTGGCTGGTATTTGAAAGATGTTGACATTCTGTTGTCGCTTATCATTACTGTTAGAGTTAGGCAGTTACAACAAATGGCCTTATAGCAAATTTCAGAATTTTTCTGCACGGCTTTAGTTGCTATTATCTCATAGTAATCATTGTTTGTTTGCAAAATGATGCAAATGAGATGTTAACTTTTTTTTTATTTAATGTCTTACCTTTACTTAATTACCTTAAATATTTGCAACTCTTCTGTGACTCTGTTTGATCATAAAGTGGCATTTGCATTGATACTGCTTAAGGCTATCAAACATTTTTCAATGTCAGTAGCATGTTTGCTTCATAGCAATCTGTCACTTTAACTTATGTCTTGAAGATATCATAATTCAACACTTTCTCCATCTGCAGTGCATTTCTTTACAGGATGATTTTTGTTCACATGTATTCCTATAGTGTGTTCAATGGCATATTTTTTCGCTGAATACAAAGTACCAAAGTACATACACTGTTGAGATAGGAACCACAAGTTGTTTATCTTGAAACATAGTCTCCAAGAAAAGATGAAAAACTTTTCACATCTTCCTTTACATGTATGCCATCAGGTACGGACTGTTTCTACTCAGATTCTTAACCAGTTATCATGGCCTGTTGCCATGGTATCTAAACTATTTCCAATGATGAATTTGTGGAACCTACCAGAACCCATACAGAGTTTCTCTATTCCTCTTTTCAGGAGGATTGGCAAATGACAAGAGAAGGTGGGAGGGGGGAGGGGAAGGACCAGAAAAGTAGGGAAAAGCCTGAAGATTTTTTTTCCTCTAATGATTTGCTATGTGTTGTTATTTAAAATGGCTAAACTTAAGAAACAGTGCTTGGCACCTGTGACCAAAAAAATGATGAGATTTGAGGTATTTTTATTATCTGTGTGAATTAATTAGTTCTGGAGATATTTGATGTGTTGTTCTGAGGGGACCCAGTGGAGGAAAATAGACTTAATGTAATTGTAGCAACTCTTGTTGCTAAGGGGCCATTTGGATGATTAATTTTCTACTATTTGCTTGTTTCTTAGGATTGTAGCCTTTATATCTACATAGAGTGTATTGTAGTCCAGCTAAGAGGTAACAAAGGTGTATATTGTTGAGTCCAGATCATCATCTTCCAGGCTAGAAAGAAGCTTCCTGGCCCATTAGAAGTGAAAGAACACGTTTCTTGAAGGTGGTACTATAGGAAAGCTTAGTGCCGGGTAGGAGTTGGAAGAAATCCTAAACTGTGGATTGACTATTTTAGCTGTAAGCATGTTTCCAACTGGCATGGTTTCCACAATGGTTGCATACAGATGTTCATTTTCATCAAAAGCAACTGCTTCCAAAAAAAAATAAATAGCCTGGAAGCTAGACTATGCAGACGTTCCTCAAGCCCCGTGGCTGGAGAGCATCACAGGCAGTCCCTCCAGCCAGGAGGCATTAGGGGTGCAGACAGAAGTGCAGCTCCCCGCTGTACCTGAAAACACTCTGCAGGAAGCATCTGAGTTACAACGACCTCCTGGAACAAACAGAAGTTCACCGTTGGTCCCAGACAAGAGGGAAATCTAGCTGCTGGCTGCCAACCTGCAGCCGGTCTCCTCTAGCGAGGGCCCCTCCTCCCTGCAGGGTTGCAAAGTTTTCAGAATGGGAGGGAGGAAAGAGAGCAGGGGGAGCTTGTCCTAGGGGTTCCCCACCTGGCGCTGGAAAGCAGGGTGGGTGAATTGGAGCCCTCCTTCCCTTCCCCCCCCATGCAACAGGAGGTCAGATTTTTACCCGATTGCCCATTTTTGAAGCTTTCTGCAGCCATGCATTTGTGTTTGGTCATGGCTCTAGACTGCTTTCTACGGCCAGATCAAGTGAAAATTGTCACTTTTGTCTGTGCACTATGGTGCTGCTCCCTGGGCCATTACCACCTTTACGGGAGCCCATTTGTTGACAGACTGTGCCATCTCCTTCCTCAGAACAGTGACAGCTGTCAAGTGTCAGCTGGCAGATGTTGAAAAGTAAAAGCTGCCCAAGACAGCCATTGAAAGTTCCTGCCCAAGGAGAATTCACCCCCATCCTGCCAATCAGCTAATTGGCAGGAGAAGGAAATTCTTCCATGATGGGATTGCTCTCAGTTCTCCCCTACATGAAAATAGCCTTACTTCTTAAAGCCCTGCAGGTAAGCCTGAAGGAGTGCAGGGAGAGGCAAGGAGCACTCAGCTGCTGCAGCAAGGCTTTAGGAGTGTGGCAGGGGCACAGCAGTCTCCCTCACACTGTACTGCTCTTGATCCTTGCTGCTGTAGCACAGCAGCCTGCCTCATCCCATTGTGTTCTAGATCAGCTGGGCAACAAGAGGAAGCTGGATGGGCTGGAAGCCGGGCTGGGGAAAACCTCTGCACGCCCAGCTCCCCATGCTTCTGGCTTCCCCTTGCCCCCTTGCTAGCCAGCTGAGATTCATAGGTAGTGATTTAAAAACCAGGGGAGTTGGTACCCAGGCAAGTGGAGGCTTTTCCCAGCCCAGCGCCCAGATCCCATTTGCTGCACAGTCACCCAGTTGAGCAGTGGTGTGGAAATTTCAGTCAGCAACTGGGAGCAACAGTCCCTGCCCATGACAGTGACTGCTACTCCCCTCATCTCCCAGCCTACCCCAGTCTAAACAAGGCACAAGAACTTTCCATTAGCTCAACTCCTTGTCCCCAGGAGAAATTTAGCCAAGAGAAATTGTAAAGAAGATCAGTCACCCTGGAAAAACTCTCCTTGGAGAAATTTAACACTGCTTGTTGCCAGGTTATTTATTTCTTGGAGTACCCATTTTTGCTCTGGGAGAAAAAAAGCAATATCTGCACACATTTGGTTTCTATGGGGACAATGACAATTCTCCCAGTAGAAACTGAATGTCTGTATCTGACCTATGACTGAAATCTCTTATTTTCCATTAACAAAAGTGGGTACCTGATCATCTGGATCATACATGAAGCTAGCCATCTCATTCTCTTGTATGCCATTGGCAACAAAAAGTGGTATGCCTTACCCACACTAGCCTAAATCAGCCACTGGGCTCAGGTGGACCTTTGATCTTTAACCAATACTATCTCCCTCTGGCTACTTAGCTAGCTCTTCAGCTATTTTCACGTACTTATTAATTCACTTTATACAAAAAAACACAGTAGAATGGAACAGATCCATTGTGATAGTAGCTCTATTTTTTTTTACAGTAGTCAGTTGGTGACTAGCATGTAGAGCAAGGATGGTAACTTACTGATATTTTTTAAGATTTTTTTTCTTCTTATCTGTTTCTATCTGTGCAAATCCAAGCTAATTTTTTTAATGATATGTAACAAGCTGGTTATTTCCTACTCTGTAAATCAAAAAACAGTGTTTTGATTAGATTCTAGAACATGGTCTAGCCTTTCTTAGGTGATAACTAATACATGAAGGAATCAATGGTCAAGACAAAATCTTTACTCGGTTCATGCAAAATGTAAAAGCAATGAATTACATCATATCTGTTATTACAGGTGGCAGCATCAAGAAAAGTCTTTGTAAGGCAGGAGAGTCTTAAAAAGCATTTATCTTTAAATAGTATGTGAGGGCCTCCTGGAGAACATGGGGTCGCAGAGTTTTCTTATGAAACATATAAAAAGTAATATCCTCAATCTAAATCAAACTGCAGGCTAAAAAAAACACAGGCACAGAAACTATATATGTGCCTGCAACCAATATCAAAGCTGGGTCATAATATAACATGTCTTCAGTGGTGACACAACAAATTACAGTCATGCCTGTAGCAGTAACAGATGCCTACAAGAGAAGGAACAAGTATTCTTAATTGAGGTTCAAACAGTAAAAATCTGATTGTCAAGGTAACAGACAGCTGGAGCACCTGCCGAAACATGTGTGCAGCTAAAATTCAATTATGATCACTCTTACAAGCATTCCAAGCATTTCATATGTGTATTTTACCTCAAGCTGTACTTAATAATCAACAAATGTAAATTCAGTGTTAGATTATTGTTTTAAATCCGAATTCACTCTTCCAATGAAAAACCCTAAAATATAAAGAGGTGCACAACAGCCTGAACCAAAATAGAAAACAATAATGTTCTAGGAATGTAAAACTAATAGAAAGTATGCTACTTTTTTACTTTTAAAAAAGTAAAAAAAAGATGTGGGTTCTATATAACCTTTGCTCACCCACATCTTGCACATATTGGGCCTGGGTTTGCTCTTATATGTAAGATTTGAAAAACTTTGTATTCAGGAAGGTAGGATTGTGCATCCTGACTATTAAATTATCTGGCTAGTGCTAAATTATGTTTGCTCCTGCATGAGTCTAAATTAGAAGTCAGGAAGGCAAGGGCTGTCAGGGTTGTGGGACTGGTGGGCGGTCATATTGTCCCTGCACAGAACAATTTTGTTGTTTTTGCTCTGAGGACTGGCAAAGCAATTACTGCCAACAGCAGACAATCTGAAAGTGGATGTTTTGTTGAGGAAGAATTGTGGCTATAGACTCAAGGTAGGTACAAAATTACACTTAAATCACTCTAACCAAAGTCAGGGTGATTTCAATGCCCTGGTATTCAAGTGTCCACATTTAAGTCATTCTAAAAATGGCGCATCCAATTTAAATGGCACACCCTGAAAGGTGAACTAACTTTAAATTGGCCTTGGACCAATTAACCCCATCTAGCAAGGGTTAACCCAGCCTAGTGAATGCCTGCACATGTTCACAGTAGAGCTCCAGGACTGGGAAAGCCCAGCCACTCATCATAGCCTTGGGGCTGTGCTGTTTTAACCCCCTGATGAGGATAATCACCCACTACAACTACCCTCTCCCTAGGCAGGGCAGCCCCACCCATGGACCCACCAACCCGGATTAAGGACAATAAGAAGTCCTTCTTCAAATACATAGGGGGTAAAAAGAGGGTCCCGGGTAATGTGGGGCCCCTGCAGGACACGATGGGCAACTTAGTCGTCATGCCAGATGACAAAGCTAACATATTTAACAATTTCTTTGCCTCTGTCTTCCTAAGTAGGGACCAGTTCAGCCACCTCCCTGCTGGGCCCCCCTCGGGCCCCGGGAGAAACACGCCTGGGCCAGGGGTTAGCGAGGAGTTAGTTAGGGTACTTCTGGAGAGGCTGGACATGTTCAAGTCCGCTGGTCCGGACGATCTTCACCCTAGGGTTCTACAGGAACTGGCCGAGGTCACTGCGGGACCCCTGGCGCGGCTCTATGAGCACTCGTGGTGCTCTGGTGAGGTGCCGGAGGACTGGAAGAGGGCCAATGTGGTCCCTATCTTCAAAAAGGGAAAAAAAGAGGACCCGGGAAATTACAGGCCAGTTAGTCTTACCTCAATCCCGGGTAAGCTCTTTGAAAAAATTCTCCTGGCACACATCCAGGAGGGCCTTGCGGGGGAATGCATGCTCAGGGGCAACCAACATGGGTTCATCAGTGGCAGGTCTTGTCAGACCAACCTGGTGGCCTTTTATGATCAGGTCACCAAATCATTAGACGCAGGGGTTGCTGTGGATGTAGTCTTTCTGGACTTCCGGAAGGCTTTCGACACTGTCTCTCACCCTGTCCTCATCAAAAAGCTGGGAGACTGTGGTGTCGATGCCCACACAGTCAAATGGGTCGCCAACTGGTTGGAGGACCGCACCCAGAGGGTGGTAGTGGATGGGTCCTTCTCAACCTGGAAGGACGTGGGCAGTGGGGTTCCGCAGGGCTCGGTCCTCGGGCCCGCACTGTTCAACATCTTCATCAGTGACTTGGATGAGGGGGTAGAAAGCACCCTGTTCAAGTTTGCTGATGACACTAAGATGTGGGGGGATGTGGGTGCACTAGAAGGGTGCAATAGGCTACAAGCTGACCTTGACAGGTTGCAACGGTGGGCGGATGAGAATAGGATGGGGTTTAACACTGATAAGTGCAAGGTGTTGCACATGGGGAGGAAGAACCGGCATCACACTTACAGGTTGGGGAACTCCCCTCTTGCCAGCACGGAGACGGAAAAGGATCTTGGAGTCGTCATTGACTCCACGATGAACATGGGCCGGCAGTGTGGGGAGGCAGTCAAGAAGGCCAACCGTACCCTGTCATGCATCCACAGATGCATCTCGAGCAGGTCCAGGGAGGTGATCCTCCCCCTCTATGCGGCACTGGTCAGGCCACAGCTGGAGTACTGCGTCCAGTTCTGGGCGCCACACTTCAAGAGGGACGTGGACGATATGGAAAGAGTCCAGAGGAGGGCCACTCGTATGATCAGGGGTCAGCAGGGCAGGCCTTATGAGGAGAGGCTACGGGACCTGAACCTGTTTAGCCTCCACAAGAGAAGGTTAAGGGGGGACCTTGTGGCCTGCTACAAACTGGTCAGGGGGGATCAGCAGGTACTGGGGGAGTCCCTGTTCCCCCGTGCGCTCCCAGGAGTGACCAGGAATAACGGTCACAAGCTGGCGGAGGGTAAGTTTAGATTAGATATTAGGAGGCGCTACTTCACAGTCAGGGCGGCTAGGGCCTGGAACCGGCTTCCAGGGGAAGTGGTGCAGGCTCCTAGCCTGGGGATTTTTAAAAGGAAGTTAGATGAGCACCTTGCCGGGGTCATCTGACCCCGGTGCTCTTTCCTGCCAAGGCAGGGGGTCGGACTAGATGATCTACCTAGGTCCCTTCCGACTCTAGCTACTATGAAACTATGAAACTATGAAACCCTCCTCCAAAGACCTACCAGTCCCACCTCCCCTCCCCCAGATCCCCACCTCCAGACTACTTACCTCTGGCTGCCTGCACCTCCTCCCAACGAGCAACAAATGCTTCACACACAAGATCCCAACTCAGATCCCAGCTCAGGTCTAGGTCACTTTTTAGTAAGCCACCTAAATCTGAATCAGGACCTGTGAATAGGCTTTTGCACCCTCGCAGTTCCCAGATATAAGACAGTTCTAGTATGTCAATTCTGGAAGTTACCTAGAAAGGGCTATGCATTTTTAAAGTGTGTGGTTGCAAGGGATATCAATAAGCAGACTGTCCTTAGTACCTATACAGGAGGTGAGTTAGGAGATTTTGTGTGACCTATGAAGCCCAGCTGGGAGAAGCAAGCCTGCATCACCCGGCTACCCTCACATTTTTACTTTTCACATTATGACTAGATACAGACATTTAAAAAGCCCAAGGAGGAATTGATCCAAGTTACTCAGTTTTCTACGTAGCAAACATAACACATTTGCCTTTTGGTAGTGGGGGCAAATCTTAGACTGGGTTCCGCCATTTTTAAACCAGTCTATGTGTGCTGAACTTCTGTTCTGTTATGAGTATAGACCAGTTTCCAATCACTTATACTGGTAAAAAAAATAATTTCTGTACCTGGCCCAGGGGCCTACATGGCATGGGTGACAACTAGTTTTTAAGGTAAATTCATTTCCTAATAGCTAATATTCCAGTGTTCCCAAAATTCATTTAACAGTTAATCATCCCATCTCTCTAGTTCATTATTATGCCTGCATACTCCAAAGAACCAAATTATCGATCTATTGGATGAGATGTTGCTGATACTGCTTTTATTTAACCTGAAATATCAGCCAAAAGGAGATACAGCCCCTCTCTTAAAAGGAAGGAACCTAAAAATATTTTAGAAACACTTAAATTGAACCGAAATTGTACTGAGGCACCCCAGCAGGTGATATTTAATATACATTTAGATATTTAGTTTTAGGAATCTGAAAGTGGTTCATTTAAGTGTTATGCCTCTACTCCATAATCACTGGTTATGTCTAAAATTAGGCTCAGTTAATCCAGGAGTGATAATAATTGATATTCAATCAGGACATGGTTATTTTTGTATAACTCATCCACCTCTACAAGATTTATATAAGATTACTTATAATGATTGCTTTTCTGGCAAAAACAATCCCTAAAACTAAAATTGTTAATTGTTACTATCCATTTGCCCCAAATCTTTTTTTTTTTTGATGCGCTTATAAAGCCATATTGTGGTACTTCGTTACACGAGACTTTGCAATGCAAATATATTACTGGCTATTCAAATTGTACTTAATCTGTTAAGAGATCTGTATGAAGACATGAATAAATCTCAACATTTATTTAAACCCCCTCTGTTGTATATATTTTAGAAATGATTTAAGGAGAGATAATGTAAATACTTTAATCATTCATCTTTATTTGATTAATTTCCTTTAAAATTCCAGCTTAAAAAACATATTCAGATGTATTGGCCAAAATACTTACTTACATATTGCCTTCCATGTCTGGATAACATCTGAAATAAGCATACATAAATTATATTTTAGTTATGTGGCAGTTCTTGTTTTCATAGGTTTCTGTAAGAATTAAATAGTATTGAACAGGACTGTTACGTGAAATATTTGAAAATATTTTGCATGCTTTTTATGCCATTGTTTCAAAACTTATGTTGCTGTCCCCTGAAATTCTTTGAGGATGGAAATGAGCATAACTTGTCAGCAACTTTACAGAGAGGGATCTTGTAAAGGAGGTGAAAAAATACAAAAAACAAAAAACCTCCCAAAAATCTACCCAAAAAAAACCATGAGAGAAGGACTGGTTAATTTTAGAGCATGCTATAAATAAATATTTATTTACAGATCATTTTGCCCTGTGGTTCTGTTTGTGGTTTACAATTCTCTGAGTTTATTTCCTATTCAAAAAGACTTGTTTATAAGAAAATTATGACTTGAACTGATGACAAGATGTTCTGCTAACATTTATCTATCTACAAAGACATAACACCCACGATTTGGGATGCCTCCAATAACTTCTAGAACATTTAACTTATAGAAAATGAAATTACTTCATTTAATTTGCCTATAATAATTTCTTTTAGCTTGAGCTGATGCTGGCAGCCTCTGATAAAACAACAGATGGTAGAAATTTTTAGAATTAGACATTTCAGTCAGAGATGCGTATGAAGTTTCAGTTTCATATATAGACCTGTAGAAAACAAACTTTAAAGGAAGAAGCAGGGGAAGAAGTTTATTCCTGCAAATTGGAAGTGAAGGTGAGAGGGGTAAAAAGTCTTTTGAAATAAAATCCTGGTCCAAAACTAATGATGTAAAAGGAGTTTTATCCACTGCCTCCGGTAAGAATCGGATTGGGTCTGAAGCACTTACTGCTATTAACAAAACCAAATAAATAAACCTAACTGGAATTTGAGTTCATTCCTTTAGCTCTTGCAAAGCCAATAAATACTACTTGTATGAATAAGCACTAGACATGGACCAAACCCTTACACTGTATATGAAGGGATGATCCATTTTTTTAAAAAGTATTCCTAGGAGCAAAAAAAAAAAAAAAAAGCATTTAAGTACATTGGACCTGAACCAATGTATATCCTCAAACTCCATTTCTTAGAACAAAAGCATCACTCAGTTTTATTAGGTAGCCAGTTTTTACAGTGGACATTCTTTATGACCACTAATCTTTTATCTCATGAAAAATCACCAGATTATGATGCATCCTTTATTTAATTATTGGATGGACTATTTTTCCAAAAAAATCTGATGTTTTGGAATTTGTTTCTGTTCCGTATCAGAAGTAATGAGGCCTTTCAAAAAATATGAAAAGGGATGTAACACAGGAATAACAGGACTCCAGGATATCAGGAATAGCCTGATGGTTATACAATGAAAAAATATCTTTGTTATAGTTTTGAGCAGCAATTTTTCACCAGAGACAGACCATATTATTTATAGATGGGCCTGATCTATTAGCTCGCCTCCCTACCAGGGCAGTCCTGCCCCTATTTGTTAGCATTTGTGCCATCCAATTTTACACATGCAAAGCCAGTAATAGGTCCACAAACTAACAGCTCTCATATCAGGAGTTCCTCCTGATATTTACCCACATTTTTTTCATGTCATCCACCATGACATCTTTTGTTTTGTTCGATAATTCCTTTGCCTCCTTTGCTTTCATAGCCTCAAATATATGGACATACCGGTAATCACATATAGAACGTACATTTATATACTACTATTTATTTACCTAAGCCACATATATCAACACTTACTTATTTAATCCTTCTTCATAAATCAGTCTTTTCAACCCTGTAATAATTTTTCTGCTCTTTTCTAAGCTCTGTCCTCCTCATGCAGTGAAGTGGCTCAGCTTACACACAGTAGTCTAAGCGAAGGCTTGCCAGATATACATGGAGAAGAGCTTTCACCTTCTCTTGTTATGATGTGATCTCTCTGAAGTCAGCCCAAGATTGGACTGTAATGCAATATAGCAGCACAGAAGGTCAGCCTTTCCACTATTCCTAAATCTCTTTCAGCATTATTGCTTCCAGTTTGCTTCCAGCAGCTGGAGATAAATTGTACAACTATTCCAAAATGATTCGTTATGGGGCCAACACCAAAGCATGCAACATTTCAGAGTGAAAGGTATTTTCTGACTGTTATAAGCACGTGGGGTAAAACAAGGAGTTGGTATAGAAACTGTTTCACAACCTTGAGCTGACATAAAGGCAGTTTTATGAAGGATTCTCTCTGAGCAATTCTATCAGAAGGCCTCTGGCAGTTAGTAAATCACAACAAAGGTTTATAACAGTGTAAGTGACCACAATTCCTCCTCTCTCTGAAGGGGCTAGACAAGTAGGGGTTGTGGACGGGGATGGCTGAGGATGTATTTATCTATACAGCATGGCTTCACTAAGCAGAATTCTTAAGCTAGAAAAACCTACCATCGCCCAGGAACCGATCAGAGAGGCCAGGGGAGCAGTAACAACTGCTGCTCTTTCTACATGTGAATCTTTCTAAGGTTAAATGGAACAGACTGGTGTACAAACAAGGAATCTGGAGCCTTAACAATATTGGTTGTGACAAGCACAACTGCTATTATAAATGTTTTTGACAATACATTGTGCTTATTGACATGAACAGGGGAAAGTGAACTGCTCTGTCCTTGTCTGAGAAACTAACAGAGCAGCTCATAAAAATCCTGGGAGTGTTTTCCATTCTGTACCCATAATATAATAGTTGGTCAGTGGCTGTTAGGTCTTGTGGGCAGGAGAGGCTAGGTGGAGGCCCTTATTTAAATCATATATAAAGATCCAGTTGTGAGCTGTGTTGCTGCATATCTAAAAAGTCTGGCACAGAACTCAAAATCCAAGGGCAGAGCCATGCTAATATAGCTTTAAGCTACTGTATACTTCAACCTTGAGGTACTCCATAGATTATATATAGGTCCTTTGCAAAACAGACACAAAACAGTTGGTTGTATTAAACCAACTCCCCAGGTTGCCATGTGGACCACAGCACTACCTGGGTGCTCTTCAGTAGTCATTCCAAGCCAGCAGGTCTAACAGAGGTCCGTTATCTGTCATACAGAGAAGCCTTGTATAACACAAAACTTTCCTTTGCACAGCACAACCATTAGTTCAACATGATTCTCAAAAGGGCATTTTAAACTTACATGAATCTCCAAAATACTGCGTTCTGAATCCTCACACCCAAAATACCCCTGCCACCCCAGTCCTGGCTTGCCACCACTCTTGAGTCTAGTGAGGTGATCTTTGGTAGGCAGCCCTACCACTATTCTCTACACTGAGTAGTAACAATATGTTCTCCCACCTGGGTATAAAGCTTTTAGGGCAACATTTCTCTGATCCAGCTGTTTTGCTTGGTGTAAGGGAGCCATTATGGAGGGTAACTATTTCACTTTCAAAGTCCCTTTTTGGAATGAAGAGTAATAGCAGTTTAGGACCAGAGATCCTCTCACCCTGCCCGTTCTAGATTTAGGGCCTGTCTACAGGGAAAGTTAACCCAAATGAACTTGATGCAGCACAGGCAGCGATCCTTCACAGTCAAGGATGATCACTCCCACAGGCCAAGTAAAGGATTATAGATGATGTCTGAAAGGACTTTTAAGATTATTTAAACAACATTCAAACCCATATTTATCCACTTCACTTTGAAAATGATCAAAACTAAATCAAATCACAGACTCTTTAATTTTGGATTAAAATCTCCATACAGGGCCTAGTGCAATTTAGCAAATCCACTTCTAAAGTAAATGCATATTATATTCCCTTAGTTGGCAGAAAGTTGGCAGATATAAATTAACAGAAGTTGACAACAGGTGATGGACAGAGCCAAGTCATAAGCATTACTGGTGACTCAAGTCATTTTTATAGAAGAGGAAAAAAATGAAAGCAACCAGATTTAATTAGCATATGCTTGCTTAATTATTATTATATTTTACATTAAATGAACAAAGGTTGACTGCCTTTTTGATGCTGGTTTTTATTTCTATATCTTCCCCTTGACCAATTTTGTCTGTTATTTTTTTCAGATTGTAAATTATTGAGAAAGGGACCATGTGTTCTGTGTTGATATGAAGCGTAGCACTTTGCACATACTACTGCTCTATCGAGTAATGCCCCTCCCCCATACACACATTAGGTTTCAAAATGCTAGTTCATGAAACTTTTTATTCTTCTCTTGCCAAGAACAAGCATGTTGACTGTGTATCACAAAAATGATTGCCCAGAATGTTCAATCCTACCTGCAGCTGCTGTGGACTTCTTAGCATAATGACATTTACACTCAGCAGCAATATAAAGAACTCATAGATATGTCTAAATGTTATTGACGCACCATTTTCATGATTGAAAATACCACCTTTCCATAAATCCTGTAGACTGGTATGGCATTGAAATTGTCTTTACGTCCTCTGGCTATTTAGTTAAATCTGGCGTTGTGTGTGGTCAAAATAAATGGTTCTGAAAAGCAATAAAATACCTTTCTGACATATTGCCAGTAGGCCTGATTAAAAGGAAAGAAATGTATATGGACCTCAGGCATATTGTCTAAAAAATAATTTGCCAAGAGAATAAATTCTGTGTGGGTTTGATTTTTATCTAAAGTAAATAGGTGTGCTGCTCCTGAGTCTGATTCTCCTGTCAGATGTCCTATTTTATAACCGTAAACCCCAGAAATCTCTGGTAGCAATGAGAAGTGAATTAGGTATTGTGAGCAGACTCGTTTCTGAAGTCAGTAGGAATTTTGCCTCTCATTTAAATAGGGGTAGGATTTTGCCAAAAGGGTTAAGGTGATTTTAGTTTCTAGACACCTCAATATTATACTGATTAGTCATGCCTTGATAACTAGATTTCAGTCATGAAAGAAATGCTTACTTAAAAGAGTTTAGATTTCTAGTTGCAATGTGTTTAGCCATTATGAATCAAACTATCAACCATAAATGAAACTAAGAACATAGTCCTAGAAGAAAGGGCTTCCATAGAAGCAACTGTGCTCACAGCAAATATAGCTGCTTAAACCCAAGATACAGAATTAAAAGTTATATTTTATTGTGGATCTATGATTTGCTGAGGACAAAAGTATATGGAAGCATATTAATTTTGCATTAGATCTTTTAGGGCTGCTTTATAAAGGCGGTACTGAATTTTCTCACCATTTTGAGAAGCTTGTACCTCTGCTGGAAAAGGCAGAAGGTGTGTACATTATTTTAGATTCAGTCACCACACCTGTTCTACATTTATGTGGCTCTCCTTAAGCCATGTGCACATAAGAGTGGGAATGGAGCATGCAGTTTCTGGTCCCAGAAGCCATGCAGGGAAACCAGAGTAAGTAACTTGGGAAACCAGGGAAGCTAGCAGGTCCATTGGGGGGTAGCAAATCAGGGTGGGGAGGGTTGGTGAGATTGAGGGGTGTAGTGGGTCTGCGGGGGGAGGATTGCTCCATCAGAGGTGGGATCTGAAGAATAAAAATAACCCAGTCTGTGTTAGAAGGGTAGGAATAGTGTAACCCTAGGGCTGGGGTAAGCAGTTGCGTTTTTCCAGCCCAAATGCAGACAGGCATTCATGAGATCAAGTTAATCCTTTCTAAACTTAGGTTAACCTGATCTCAGTCTAAGCTAGTGCACCTGCAATGTTGGGGTGACTTAAGCCCTCTACATGCCTGTACAATTAGGCATTTAGATTTACCTAATGCTGCTTAGGTTGATCTAAATATAAAGCCTGTATTTACCAAGAAGATTTGGTCCAGGGTACTGAGATCTACATGGATGTTGACTCATTTGCAGAAGTCGCCACTACTCTAAGTAGCTCATTCCAGGGCAGCTGTCCGTGCTCACATAAGCAAGGCTATAACTGCGACAAAAATGATGATTGACTCTCTATAGTTTGGTGTGAAAAAATGCTCCTCAAATATGATGCTTTGCAAAGCAGTCCCTTGCATTGACTAAATGCCTCATATTTGGAGATGGTCAGAAGTTGTACTTTCCAGGGCAGAAAAATGAAACAAAACTATTTTGTTTAAAATGTCATTAAGTTTTCAAGTTCAGGAGGCCAGGGAAGGGTAAAATTAATTATTTGTTATTCAAAGTGAAATGAAAATAAAAGAGTTCAGTCCTTGGTTTTCATTTCCTGCCTTCAGCCACACTTTTACTTTCCATCCTCATGTTGTGAAAAAAAGTAAATGAAAAAGGAAAAGAAAAACAGATGGAAAAGGGGCAGGGGAAGAGGCAAAAAAGCATTTCTTTTGACAAATAAGGACATTTTTCAGATGTTTGGGGTATTTTTTAATTGAAAAACAAAAAACAATCAACTCAAAAAAATTTTGTTGGAAAAAAGTGGTTTTATCATTTTTCCCCTAGCTAAATCAAGTTCCTGTCTGCTTGAGCATGAATATTATACTGAGTATGTACTTCCTAGGATCCTTTTAAGGACCAGAGGAAAGCCAGAGAAAACTGCTCCTTTCTTTAGTAACTTCCAATTTCTTTAAGGAAATAAAGGAATACATCATTATCTTATGAGGTTAACTTCTTTGATACAAACATTTCTCAGTGAAAAACTTACTTAAAAGCCTCTCAACGTGGAGTGAATCAGAAGCAGCTCCACTTAAATCAAGAAGTACACCAGTAAGTAACTGGAGTCAGAAGGGAAACTTGCTCACTATTCCTACCAGCATACTGAGCATTCATATTGAGCAATCATAGAAGGTCTGATTCTTCTAAGTTCCCTAATGTAAAATTATTACTTAGCAATGCTACGCACAATTTAAAAATTAAAATGCAAACAAAAGTAAGTTTGAACTGCTCTTTTTCAATCCCTTTGCACCTGATTTGGGAATACTGAATAATAATTAATGCAGGAGCTACCTTATGATCTTATATAAACAACACTGAACTGATTTTTGTTAATAGGTTGAACCTTTTGCTTTGCTAGTGCTAATAATTCATGATCACAGATTTCCCTTCCAGATGTGTCTTGGCTAATCTAACCATTTTATTCTTCATAATTTTAGATGTGTGATTTTACAGCTATTTGACTTTCACAGTTTATCCTTTCATTAATGGTTTTTGCATAATTGCTTATTACATTCTTAAAGAGAGATAACTTATTGGATGTTAATTTTGTGGAAACGGACTAACACATTTCTCACAGACATGGGACTGGTATATTGCTCGACCATGTCTAAATCAAATATACTGCTCAACTTAATTTTGTGATAAGATGTATACCATAAATCAGATTGGGAGCTCCAAAGGACCCCAAGCAGAGGATTGGACTGAAAAGAGAGGATTCTCAGCTGACTTATTGGGGACAGATATACAGGCCAAAAGGAGACCTTCTAATGTACTCTCTTAAAAAGAAGAAATTATTTGTTGATCAGTGGTTTTCAACCTGTGGTCTGTGGACCCCTCGAGGTCTTCAGACTATGTCTAAGGTTTCCACAGAAAATTACTATGATCAATCAAAAGTATGTGAATCCCACACTTACAATTCAAAGGGGTCTACACCTCCATTCAAAAATGTCCTGGGGTCCCCAAGTGAGACAGGTTGAAAACCACTGTTGGAGATGAAATACTAGTTGTATTAAAGTTACTAGAAGTCTTTGCCATTGATTAGCATGGCCAGAATTTCACTCCCCCTTCTCTTCATTAAGTGTTAGGGAAGAAACAGACCCAAAGTAATCCTAAAATAGTAAAAAGATGCATCTGTATGTACAATTAAAGTGACTGAATAAACTCCAATGCAATTTCAGCTGGTAATAGACTAATCCCAACATTATCATCTACATATGTCCACAGGGTGGTGGTGGACGGGTAGTTTTTGACCTGGAGGGATGTGGGCAGTGGAGTTCCCCAGGGCTCAGTCCTCAGGCCTGTGCTATTCAACATCTTTATCAGCAGCTTGGAGGTGGGCGTGGAAATCATGCTGTCCAAATTTGCTGATGACACAAAGATGTGGGGAGAAGTGGGCACACTGGAGGGGAGGGAAAGAATCCAGGTAGATCTGGATAGGTTACAGAGGTGGGAGGATGAGACTAGAATGGAATTCAGCACAGACAAGTGCAGGGTGCTGCATCTAGGGAGAAGGAACCAGCAACATAGCTATAGGCTGGGCAACACCCTTCTCATCAACACAGTGGTTGAAAGGGATCTTAGAGTCATTGTTGACTCCAGCATGGACATGAGCCTCCAATGCAAGGAAGCAGTCAGTAAGGCTAACCGCACCTTGTCATGCATCTACAGATGCATCACAAGCAGGTCCAGGGAGGTGATCCTTCCCCTCTATACAGCACTGGTTGGGACGCAGTTGGAGCACTGCATCCAGTTCTGGGTGCTGTGCTTCAAGAGGGATGTGGCTAGCATTGAGAGTGTCCAGAAGAGGGCCACTTACATAGTTAGGGGGCAGCAGGCCAGGGCCTATGAGGATAGACTAAAGGGCCTGAATCTATTCAGTCTCCACAAGAGAAGACAGAGGGGATCTGGTGGCCGTCTATAAACTCACCAGGAGGGACCAGTGGAAAATTGGTGAGGCTCTGTCCCCCAGGAACCACCTGGGATAACAAGGAATAACAGCCCCAAATTGATTGAGAGTAGGTTCAGGCTTGATATCAGGAGGTATTACTTTACGGTTGGGCTGCCAGGATCTGGAATGGACTCCCAAGGGAGTTGGTGCTCTCCCCTACCTTGGGGGTCTTCAAGAGCAGGTTGGATAGCTATCTGGCTGGGGTGTGATAATCCCAGCACTCTAATTTTTTCAGGTTGACCTGATGTCGGACGCGGGACTTAAAAAAATTTCGCCGCGCCGCGGGGCGGCACTTAACCTGGGCCCCCCAGCGCGGCCTGGAAGTCCATATGAGGTCGTTTTTGAACGCGGCATCCGACCCTTCGATCCAGGAAGGCGGACACTTTTGGTGGTTCACCCCGGTGGGGGGGCCGGGTGTCACCTTTGCAAAACTTCCAGGAAACGTCCGTGGAGATTTTCGGGGTCATGTTTTTCGGGACTCTAGATGCCCATCTTCAGTTCCAGGAGGGTGGCGAGTGCAAGCTCCGGGGCAAAACCGTGCTGCTCCGAGTGGCGGTGTGCAAGTTTGGTGCCCCGGTGCCTTGTCAACCGGGGGCCCGATCCCAGCGGGGCCAGGCCGGGCGGGAGTTCCAGGAGGCCGGCCATGATTCTGGCTTCGTCCCGGTGACCTGCTCGGAGGTCGGGCGGG